>NC_092165.1:15364364-16599364 GCF_045791955.1 Oncorhynchus clarkii lewisi
ATCTTTTCCCTGTTTGTTCTTAATTTAAGATTATGGTTAGGCAATAGTTTAGCATTGTGGTAAAGGTAAATTGTAGAAATAGGCTGGGTTTCTGACTGTGGCAACGACCTAGAATTAGCTTGACCCAAGTTAACTACCCTTGTGACACAGACAGCTTCATCAACAAGTGGTAATGTGTGTTATATAAAAAGTTGTAAACCAAAAATACCCGGTTTGATAAACTAGTAATTACCCAGCCAAGCAAATACAAGTAGTAGATCATTTTGGTTGTGAAGTGAATGATCAAAAGCATTCTCATTTCTTTATAAGAAAATGCAATTGTCTATCGTATCACCCTGTCACAGGCCCTCCCGGTCAACACCACCTCATAACATGAGGAAGTAAACTGTTTATAAAGATCGCCTGCTGCAGTTGTTTGAGAAATGTCCAGTTTGCAGCCGAACATCCAACACAGAGAAGACCAGCAAGGGGACCCTCAGCATCACGCAGACATTCCCTCGCTGTGAGCATTCCTATAAAAACGGAACAGGGAGGACACTTGAATCAGGTTGGTCAAATTTAACCTGGTCAAAAAGGTCAACAGTTTTGAGATCCCCCCAATTCACCATCACAACCTAGCATGGTGGAACCAGCCTGATCGCTGCGTTTACCTTTCTATCTCACTTCACATATCATGATATCTGAAGTGAAATAGAAAGGTGAACACAGCGATCGGGTTGGTTCCACCGTGCTAATCATAACCTCCATTGATAATGCAATCAGTGCTCTGCGTGTGTTTGTGTCAGTGGAGGCTGCTGAGTGGAGGACAACTCAAAATAATGGCTGGAACGGCGCAAATGGAATTGCATCAAACGCATGGATGTATTTGATACCATTCCACTGATTCCGCTCCAGCTGTTACCATGAACACGTCCTCTCCAATTAAGGTGCCACCAAACTCCTGTGGTTTGTATGTGACCGACCAGTATTTTGATGAGGGTCCAGGAGCTGATCTACGCTGGCAAAGACCACACCTCCAGCCTCACCTCGTTTGCTCAACAACGATTGTCGACGGGTAGACAAGAATTAGGTATTTTAGTCTGACCTGTTCAAACTTCGACGTAGTACCTGTGTGTGTCAGATATCACCTATCCTAACGGCCATTGGTAATAGAACAGTGACTGTGTATATGTTCACAGATGCATCTATGGAGCCAGCACTTGGAGACTTGCAAGATGATGTGCTGGAGTCCTGACCTACAGACAGGCTTGATACTGACATCTCTGAATGGAGAGAAACATGGCACTCGGCATAAAAATGTTACTAGACAACTTTTACTTGTATAGTCTTTTTTTAATTATTGAATTAAATGGTATGAGTCAATATGGGGAGGGAGAGAGCCTCTGTATTCTGCACAAGGATCAGGGAACTCCTGTTGTATACGGGACACCACACAGAAAGGTATGACCACTGATATGTTTGCCAAGGCAGCCCCATTACCACCAGACAAAATGCAGATAGGCAGAGTATCAGTATTGGCTGGGAATGACAATGAAAAAGGTCAAAGGTTCACACTGTTATATTAGCAGAACACTGCTTCTACGGTATTATGTAAAGGATTGGTTATTCAACATGGACCCGTTACTACATTTGAAAGTTATCAAGATACTTAGTTTAGAATATTTGCATAAGTTTAGCAATCACATTATTGTCGTGTTGTTATTTTTTATTTTTTACACTGTAGGCTACTGACCTATTCAAAGCTTCCGTCGGCATCCCACTATACACCTGCCATCTGCCTGTAGTTATTGAACTCAACAAGCAGGAGATTGGTTTGTTTGTTGTGACTGAGAGGGAGGGGACCTGCAGGCAAGGTTCTGACAGATTGATGTGTCGTGGTTGTAGCAAGGACACACCCAAGAAACACCCACATAAATATACACCCCAAGCCAACTTACATTCGGCTTCTGTCATGGCCGCCAGCATTTCTTGGGGAGCAAGCCAAAGAGCGAGGCGAAATCTGCGGGTGCAATTCCCCCTTAATGTCGAGCTCTGATTTACTACGACTTTGATATGTGGTTCTCACCCAGCCATCTTAAGATGAATTAACTAAATCAAATCAAATCAAATCAATCAAATTTTATTTGTCACATACACATGGTTAGCAGATGTTAATGCGAGTGTAGCGAAATGCTTGTGCTTCTAGTTCCGACAATGCAGTAATAACAAGTAATCTAACTAACAATTCCAAAACTACTGTCTTGTACACAGTGTAAGGGGATAAAGAATATGTACATAAGGATATATGAATGAGTGATGGTACAGAGCAGCATAGGCAAGATACAGTAGATGGTATCGGGTACAGTATGTACAAATGAGATGAGTATGTAAACAAAGTGGCATAGTATAGTATAAAGTGGCTAGTGATACATGTATTACATAAGGATACCGTCGATGATATAGAGTACAGTATATACGTATGCGTATGAGATGAATAATGTAGGGTAAGTAACATTTATATAAGGTAGCATTGTTTAAAGTGGCTAGTGATATATTTACATCATTTCCCATCAATTCCCATTATTAAAGTGGCTGGAGTTGAGTCAGTGTCAGTGTGTTGGCAGCAGCCACTCAGTGTTAGTGGTGGCTGTTTAACAGTCTGATGGCCTTGAGATAGAAGCTGTTTTTCAGTCTCTCGGTCCCAGCTTTGATGCACCTGTACTGACCTCGCCTTCTGGATGATAGCGGGGTGAACAGGCAGTGGCTCGGGTGGTTGATGTCCTTGATGATCTTTATGGCCTTCCTGTGACATCGGGTGGTGTAGGTGTCCTGGAGGGCAGGTAGTTTGCCCCCGGTGATGCGTTGTGCAGACCTCACTACCCTCTGGAGAGCCTTACGGTTGAGGGCGGTGCAGTTGCCATACCAGGCGGTGATACAGCCCGCCAGGATGCTCTCGATTGTGCATCTGTAGAAGTTTGTGAGTGCTTTTGGTGACAAGCCGAATTTCTTCAGCCTCCTGAGGTTGAAGAGGCGCTGCTGGGCCTTCTTCACGATGCTGTCTGTGTGAGTGGACCAATTCAGTTTGTCTGTGATGTGTATGCCGAGGAACTTAAAACTTGCTACCCTCTCCACTACTGTTCCATCGATGTGGATAGGGGGGTGTTCCCTCTGCTGTTTCCTGAAGTCCACAATCAATTCTAAGTCGCTCTGGATAAGAGCATCTGCTAAATTACGTAAATGTAATGTCTCAGCTAACTTGATACACTCCACTCATTTTGTCATTAAAAGTATCTGGGGGGGGGGATTAAGTAGTTGAACGGTAGTAATGAAAGAGGCATTTGTGAACATCATGTAGCAGAGTACAAACACAGAGTACAAATATGTAACAGTCTTTTTAAGCTTATATACTATGTACAAAACATTACGAATACTCATTCTTTCCTTGACCGACTGACCAGGTGAAAGATATGACTCCTTACTTGTTAAATACACATCAATCAGTGTTGATGAAGGGGAGGAGACAGGTCAAAGAAGGATTTTTAAGCCTTGAGACATGGATTGTGTATGTGTGCCATTGAGGGTCAATGGGAAAAGTGAATTGAGGCTGTTCCTAATGTTTCGTACACTCAGTGTATGCCTTATACATCACACAACGTCTGTATGCAATATTCTACCCAGGAATAGTAAACACTGAAATCTGTTACTCTCGTTATTCCAATTGCATCTGTGGATCTTTAAAAACAAATATCTTTGTCTTTATGCAGGGTTTGATCTAAATGTCAGAAGCTATCGAGTGGAATGGTTACTTTCTATGTTATAGAGTAGAATGTTTTTTCTGCTGGTGTAGCCTGAGGTAGCTCCTCTCTGAGAACCTCTTCCCGCAGTGTGTACAGGCAAACGGTCTCTCTCCCTTGTGGACCTTCAGGTGCATCTTCAGGTTGCCAGCCAGAGAGAACCTCTTCTCACACTGGGGGCAGCTGAAGGGTTTCTCCCCCGTGTGGACCCTCTGATGTCTCTTCAGGTCACCAGACTGGGAAAACCTCTTCTCACATTGGGGGCAGCTGAAGGGTTTCACCCCTGTGTGGACCCTCTGGTGGATCTCCACCTTCTGGGGGCAGCTGAAGCCTTTGTTACAGAACATGCAGAGGAACCGTTTATCTTTACTATTGACTGAAGTTGGTCCCCCTCCCCACGCCTTGGCCCTTTGGTCCTCTGAGTTCAATACCTGATCGAAAAGGACACAGCCATGTGAATCGGAAGGTGCCATTGATGTGGACACTGGGTCGTGATCCCTGAAAGCGTGTAAAGGGGAGTTGGTGGCGACAATTTGATTTGTCTCTAAGATTCCTCTGTAATCTAAGAAATCTCTGCCTTGTGAGTGTCCTTCTACATTCCATGTCAGAGGTGCGTCGTCCTCCACTTTCACAGTCACCTCATCTGCCACTGTAACCTCCCCTTTCTTATCTAGGCACCCTTCAGAGTATACACTACTATTGTACCCATTCCAGTACCCTCTAGACAGATCAGTCTGTGTCTCTAAACCCAAGGATATGTTGCCTGGGTCCATCTCTGTAGCGTAAGAACAAGACGGATCATCACCGCCAGAGTGTAACGCGTCACTATCACCACGGGAATGAACCATCCTCTGGCTCTGGTGAAATACCGGTAAATACTCTGAGCCAGGAGCAGGAGGACAGCCCAGTTTCCGCAGCCCCAGTCTGTCTGATCTGTGGTCAGATCTTGTGTATAATGGCCTGTGTGTTACAGTTAAAGTCTCGGTGTCTGTCTCTGACTTGAGGACGGCGTTCGGCGCTCCACTGACCTCCGTGATGCTGCTTCCGGTCCTGGGCTGGGGCGAGGCGGCAGTCGTGAGGTCCTCCGTGGCTACAGGAGGTGCCACTGTAACCACTACTCCAGTCTGGATGTCTCCGCTGTGCAGTGGGTCCTCTCCTTCAGTCCTCTCCTTCTTGACCAGAGACGATCCTTCAGGACCTGCAGCCTCTGCATCTGCAGACTGACACAAGAAAGGAGGTTATTATTGCTACATCAGTTGAATCGGATAACAATGTCGTGGAGAAGTCTCACAAGCTCCCCTATGGCTGATAAATTAGGATGTATATGTAAGCAAATTGGGATATTGGATATGTACATGTGGAATATGTTCCTGAGTTCATCTGATAGCCTTCAGGAGTCGTCTCCACAGTGGCCATACAAACGTATCCAAACCAAAAAAAACATGGATTACATACAATATCTGCGCTGGGATAAAGGCTTGCGCTACTGCTTACATGGATGGGATACGGACACATACAAGAAAGCCCGCTATGTGCGTGGATGAGACATTAAACATGCAAAAGGAAAATGTAGGAGGAAGGTGGAATCCTATTACACCGGTTCCGGTGCTCGTCGTATGTGGCAGGGGTCGCAGATGATTATGGATTACAAAGGGAAACCCAGCTGTGAGACACCCAGTGGTGCAGAACTTCCAAAAGAGCTAAATACCTTTCATGCTCGCGTCGAGGAATACAACACCTTCTCAGTCTGTAATCCCAACATGTTTCAAACAGACCACCATTGTCTCTTTTCCCAAGAACTCCAAGGTTACATGCCTAAATAACTACCGCCCTGTAGCGCTCACATCTGTAATTATGAAGTGCTTTAAAAGACTGGCCATGACACACATAAACACCATCATCCCAGACCACCTGGACCCACTATAATTCACATACCGCCCCAACAGATCCACAGATGAGAGAATCTCAATTGCACTTCACACTGACGTTTCCCACCTGAACAAGATGGGAAATAACTATGTGAGGATGTGGTTCATAGACTACAGCTCAGCGTTCAACAACATAGTCCCCTCCAAAATAATCCCCAAGCTGGGGTCCCTGGGACTAGAGACCTTCATGGGTCTAAAAAGTTGGACCCTTTCCGAATTGGACCTGGGGCTTTTCCATCCTGATATGCATAAAATTTGTTTTAATATAAATACCCGTTCCGAACTAATAGCTAGCATAGCTAGGTTATTTATCTTTCATTAGGATTTCATAGTGGCTACCTGCATCAAACCGGGAGAAGCTAGTTAGGCTAGCTAGCTAGGCTGCATGCGCTCTCTCATCCTACAGTTACAAACAAAACCAACTCCATTCAGAGTATAAATTACAGCCTACCCGTTGGCTCTTGGTCGTTGTAGCCTATCCTTGTCCTTCAATGTTTAATTCCAGCATTTTAATTCCATCTTCTATTGATTAGATAACTCCTAACTTGCCCCACACAGAGAGACTATTACTGTAACCTACTGCCGCTTTGATGACTTATGTTTGACCAACAAGTTACATGCGCCACCTTTGCGAAAAGCAAAGAGCAGATGCATACATTTCTCTCCCTCTCTCTCTCTACTGCAGCAGTCACGTTTAGATTCTTCTGGACAAGTCAGTCAATATTTTTTTCTTAAAAATGTAGGGGTTAAAATTAACACCCCTAAAGATTCATAGAAATAAAGTAGTCACAAGTTTAGTATTTAGTCCCATATTCCTAGCAAACAATTACTACATCAAGCTTGTGACCCTACATACTTGCTTGCTGGAGGCATTTTCTGTTTGTTTTGGTTGTTTCAGATTATTTTGTGCCCAATAGAAATTAATGGTAAATAATGTATTGTCATTATGGAGTCACATTCATTGTAAATAAGATTATAATATGTTTATAAACACTTCTACATTTATGTGGATGCTACCTGGATTCTCTGAGCAAATGTATTAGTATAAAATAATATAATTTCCCCCCCAAAAAATGTTGCAGACAATACAGCTCAGTATTTTTTTATTTTTATTTTTATAGAGCCATTGTTGCTCATCTTTATCAAGGGTGTCAATCATTTCAGACCCCACTGTAAATACACACACTCAAACTAAAACTGACACTCACACACACAAACACCAAGTTAACGACAACATTTTACACTTATCATATGCCGCTGCTACTCTGTTCTCTTATTATTATTATTATCATCTCTCCTGATGCTGTGTCACTTCACCCCACCTTCATGTACATACTACACCTCAAATATCTTGTACCTGCACACTGATCTGATACTGGTACTCCCTGTATATAACTCCATGCTAGCATATTGTACTCTCTTGTGTTAGTATTTTCATGGTAAAGCCTACACCCGTTGTATTCGGCGCATGTAAAATGTTATTTGATTTTAATAGCTGAGTGGACCCTTTCTGAAATAAACAGGTCACATTTGATGTACTGTAATTTCTAAATGTGGCACTATGACACTAACCTCTATCACGATAACATGCTGGGTTGAGGTTCCACTCCCCTCATCTACAGCTATGGGTTGGTCATCTCTCCATGTATTGTGTCCCGCCGGCTTTACAAAGCTCCTGTGGCCTCCGGTGAGATGTCCTTCACCTGAAAGAGTTATTGGGGGAAAAGAGGTGGTTAGGTACTGTCAATATTCAACAATATATTGTAGTCTATTGACACTGTCTTTCAATTGGCAAGGATGCAAGATAACACTTCTCATAACTTCTTGATATACTATTTATTGATTATATTCCATGCATCACATTCTTTTTATTTAGTATGACAATAGGAAAATCTGTAAATCAAGAATCTGGTTAGAATTTGATACTGGCCATCCCCAAATCTGGCTTGCCTACTTCTTACTTAAACTGCATACTGTATACTAAATCATACTATTTAGAAGAATGTACTGTTTAGTCTAAATGAATGCCCTAAACAACAAATACCAATTTACTAGGTTCATCCATTCTATCAATGCTTCATCTAATGCTCTGTTCTCCGCCATTCATTCATTTTGGTAGTACATCCCATATGTGATTATCAGCTATTTTTGCCTGCAAAAAATGCCTACTATTTATAGGATGTTATGTGACGAGACAAACAATGGACGCTATGTGAAAGGTCTATACTGAACAGAAATATAAAAACGCAAAATGCAACAATTTCAAAGATTTTACTGAATTACAGTTCATATAAGGAAAGCAGTACATTGAAATGAATTCATTAGGCCCTAATCTATGGATTTCACATGACTGTGAATACAGATATGCATCTGTTGGTCTCTGCTGTGCCGAGTCTGTATTGTGCAAGCCGGGAATTTTGTGATTGATGTTTATTTTTTAAATATTTTTTAAAAGTGTAAACTACCAGAATTCAGTGGCTACAGGCATACAATCGATAAAAGCTAAATACCTGTGAATTTAAAATGTGTCCCATCCATCTTGCTAGGCAGGTGGCTAGCAGGAAGCTCACTGTCTCAGCCTAGGCTAATTATTTGCTGGAAACGGTGCAGTTGAACCTCCCATCACTAGAGTAACTCATCAAGACCAAACATAACATTACAATGTAACCCAACTCAGGTGTAGCCCTACCTTAGAAGTAAGCTGTGTAGACTTGTAGGGCAACCTTCTGCGTTACAATTCAGACTTAGTGAGAAATGTGTGTCTGTGTGTGTGTGTTGGTGGGGAAGTTTGTGTCTGTGTGGGCTGTGTGTGTGGTGTGTGTGTGTAGGTGGCACGGCACAGGTTTGGGCATATTATTTGACACTCTAGGCCTAATCAGTTAGACCTAATCAGTTAGGCTACTGAATAGAACATAACTGTTCTATATAGACTAACTCTTACTAATTGGTAAATAGTTAACCTGATTTTTGTTCAGGATTATGTAATCCCAATTATGTGTACTCTTATTACCCCTGGTGTGCGTGGCATCTTACTCCGTAATGTAAACATTCTTAAATACTAATGCATTCAGCACTGTACACTACATATTCTATGTATATAACCTGTTACCAATGCTGCTACTGCTCATCATGTTTGCACTGTTACTGTACACTTATGACCATATAAGTCACCCTTGCTGCACTATGTACCATATTAATGCACCTATATACTGATATTTGATGAGAGAGCGAGATGTGTATATTATGTATAAACTGAAGGTAGAAGCCTAAGTGCTATTGTTTATTAGTTTACTCCAATTGGGGGAAAGGTGGTAGGGTTTGCAGGAACTAATAAAAGGTATATCCTAAAAAAGTGTGCATATGAATGTGTATGTATGCACATATATATATTTACCCAAAAAATATATGGGGGATTGGAAATTATGCAGACAATTACATTGATGGAAGCAACAATCTATCCTCAATATTAAGGCTGATCCATCCCTTAAAAATATATAATATACACCGTGTTTACAAAACATTAAGAACACCTTCATAATATTGAGTTGCACACACCCGATCTTGAGATAATAGACTAAATGTGTTGAAATTAAGAACCCAGACAAGTGATTTGGTGTCAGTATTGACTAGGGCACAGGTGTCAAACTCATTCCATGGAGTGCAGAGTGTCTGCGGTATTTTCGCTACTCCCTTGTAAATAATTGATTAATTAATTTCACTAATTAGCATGGAATTCCCCACACCTGGTTGTTTTGGTCTTAATTGAAACCCCTGGACTAGGGATTAACCTTGACCAGTCCGCAACCTTTGACCTTGGAAAATCACTTGGAAAATAAGATATTTTAGCAATAATAAGTCCTATCCTCATGAAATAAAGTGTTGTGTTCCTGAGAAGCATTTCGCTACACTCGCATTAACATCTGCTAACTATGTGTATGTGACAAATAACATTTGATTTGATTAGCTTCTCTATAACATGTAATACAAAGTATAACACCAGAAACTGTTTAATTTTGACCCTTAACACCCTACTATTTACAAGTATGGGTATTCAGGAAAAATGGCCAGCGTGTCTCTGTGCAAAAGTATATTTTTCTTTATTGACCTACTTGGTCAAATGAAGGTAAACATGAATAAAATATTGCAAGATAGCTTAATAATCAGGGTAAGTATTGTATATTATCCAAAAACTGACCAAGACCCAATTCTGCGTAACACATCAGAACACATGTCCAGAAGGTAACCGGGCGTTCAACAAAATGTACCTCTTGCCATTCCTCTGTATCGGTCGAGGATCTTGACACTACTGGGACGACTGGCGAGGACGCGATCTCGTATTGTCCTCTCTGCGCGCTCCCGTGACACCTTCAGTTCCAGTAGCTGTAGTTTCCTCCGCAATCCTCTGTTTTCTTTCTGGCTTTGAGTTATTTCCAAACGAAACACTGCATAGTCGTCGTCTACGAGTTTACAGATCTCTGCCACGGCTGCATTCGCTAGCACCTCCATAATCGAGGCTATTTGAGTGTGAAAAACCATACAGTTAGCCATTGTTAACTAACGTTAGCAGCTAGCTAGCGTTACCTAGATAACATCTATCAACCAAGTCCTGTCTTCAACGCGAATTAAAGACTACCCGAGTTAAATATATTATGTTTGCAGTTAAAATGAATCGCATTGAGTTCCAGAGTGTTAATTATTGTCTAAATAACAAAACAAAAACGCTAACGTGAAAATTGTTCTTGATCACTATTCACTTCCGTTTACTACTTATTTACATTTGTATTTTCGGATCGCAACTAACTGAAAGGTGCATACACCGCCACCTACTGTACTGGAGTGTGAGACCACCCTCCAATTATTATCTTCACTTAACCTTAGCTGAATACTCTGCTACTAACCGCACTATTTGTGACGGGATTTGAGTATATAGTATACTGGTCATAGTATGGATATAGTTAGTATGTCAAAAGTTCCCGAAACTCGTGCTAAATTCGCCAAAATACGAAGTACACATGCAGTGGACTCTTTCCGTGCTTTTAGGACCCATAATGCAGTTCTTCCGAAAATGGGCGTGGCTTCACCTTTTCAGATTTGAAGGGAATGGCGGAAAATTTGCAGCCGAAGTCGAAAACAAATGAATTGTTTTAACTAATTATGACAAATTGTAAAAAATGTTGAGCAATGTAATCACTTTTAAAATAACTTACGTTACACGCTATGTTGGCTGACAATTGATTAGCTACATCCTTACAAACCGCATAGCATTAGAGCAGTAGGTACTGATATGTTAGCTATCTACCCAACTTTAGTTGTTCACTAATACATCGAACTTGCCAGACAGTATTATTAACTACTACTCCGATTTCAGAGCATTCTCGCGCAGAATAACTGATGAATTTACGAATGCTAAACACTGGATGAATATGGTCGGTGTCACCAACGCTCGATATAAAATGAAAATGGCCTAACCAGCTCTACTAGGGCGAGTAAAATGGTCAGAGTGAGGTGTTCTCTAGCTAGCCCCCCCCAACTTCCGGTGGACAGGTGAAGCTCTAGTACGTTCAACTAGTTTAGTATACAGCATTTTAGTATGGGTATTCGAAAACATATCTGGATTTCTAATCAAATAAATCCCTACAAACCTCACTGCTCCAAAAACCCCCCACCCAATCCCACCCTAATCAAATAAACTCTCCCTTTCTACATCATACATTCCACAAAATATTAATACATGTTAAACCGTTTCGTCTACCATACACACATTCCAGTACCATCTTACCCTATCAATTTCAAAGAGGAATTAAATCCTGTATGCCCCAATCTCATCCTATACAACATAACTTCCTCCCTTCTGTTCCCATTACAACACTGTCTCCGTACAGCTTTCTTTGTATAAATGTCTCTCCTTAAGACTTTTCATCCCCTTGCCTCTGCCAGCAATATTTAAATTTATCCTCTAACTAACTGCACCTGTATATCCACAATATGTTGCTTTTTTTGCCATTATATCTACTATATCATTTAAGTAACTGGGCGGCAGGGTAGCCTAGTGGTTAGAGCATTGGACTAGTAACCGAAGCTGACAAGGTACAAATCTGTTGTTCTGCCCCTGGACAAGTCAGTTAACCCACTGTTCCTAGGTCATCATTGAAAATTAGAATTTGATCTTAACTGACTTGCCTAGGAAAATAAATTAAACTTCTGTATGGGTAGGAATCCAACAAAACTGAATTTCAATACCGTTTTTTCTCTCTCTTTGTAACCCCAACAACAGCGTCATTACTTCTACCCATGAATCCTCTCGTTCTGATTTTCCAGATCTTAAACTACACAAAACTGATGCAGAGTCCCAACGTATTACTAGTCTTCTTGGTTGCACCTCCTCTATCTATTGCAATCCAACAATTATCACAACCATTTCTGTTGAAAATACAGATAAATTACTTAATTTTCTTCAATCAGGCTAAGATCAACATATAGTCTTGTATAAAACCAAGGTGGCACATTTCCTATTGCCACAGATAGCCCTATAACAAAGGTCCCAGAGTCTATATTTATCAACCCTTTTCCCAATCTCTGGGGCTCCCTCTTTTGAAATTGTTCATATTCAAAGCAGTCTTCCAATACTGCCAGCATAGTATCTATCAGGCTATCTTAACTCATCTAAGGCATAGTGGCATTTCTCAAGAATGTACTTGTAAAGCCTCAACCAATGTAGTTTTAAAAGGCACCATTGCACCTCGCTTGCCCTCGCTTGCATCAAAGCGCAACAGCAATGTAATTGCCGCTGAATCATATACAAAGCACCCATAGTCAATGGACGATCTTATCAAAGTATGATAAATACTCACTAAAGATTAGCGTTAGCGCAATGACTGGAAGTCTATGGGTATCTACTAGCATTCTAGCAGATATAGATACCCATAGACTTCCAGTTATTGCGGTAATCCTAATTTGCATTGGCTCGCGAAACTACCTCCAACTTCCATCATACTGAACAGAGATATAGAAATGGTATCCAAAAGTTCATCTGATGCTGGGGAAGTAGATAAAGCGCCTCATAGCTAAAATCCCGAAGTATCCCTTTAACCTTTAAAGGAAAACTCCACCCAAAAATAATATTTTGCTTGTCAGCAATCAAATTATAAAATGTTGTAACTTTCAAAATACAGAAATCATCCTTGTATGATGCATTTTGCAAAGGTAAGAATCTTTGGATTAACTATCAATGTTAGCTAAATGTGGAAATTAATAAATTATCTACATTTCTTTAAATTGACAATTCTGTGACCTGTCATTTGCAAGTTTTGAATTGACACAATACCTGTTAGCAATGGTGTCAGCTAGAGATGACGTGCATGAGCTTGCGGGCATTTGTAGTTTTGTATGATGTCTACTTTGATGCTAATTAGCATTTTAGAATCAGTAAATAGAGCCGAAATATATTGATAAACGTTTTTTATTTATTTAACTAGGCAAGTCAGTTAAGTCAGTTAAGAACAAGTTCTTATTTATAATGACGGCCTAGGAACAGTGGGTTAACTGCCTTGTTCAGGGGCAGAACGACAGATTTTTACCTTGTCAACTCAGGGATTCGATCTAGCAACCTTTCGGTTACCGGCCCAACGCTCTAACCTATTACCACAAAAGTTACCTTGTCTGAGAGAGATTTACATGGTTATCAAATGTCATGCCAGGGTAAGCCTCCACGAAACATAGCCCTTAAAAAATCCCCTATGGGAAAAATGGTGGAAAAACAGCTGTTTGACTGCTAAGTTTTATGGGTATTATGACACTTCCACTGGGGCTCTATAGCCTCAAGGCTTAAAAATCCTTATTTAACCTGTCTACTCCCCATCATCTACACTGATTCAAGTGGATTTAACAAGTGACATCAATAAGCTTTCACTTGGTCAGTCTCGTGGAATGAGCAGGTGTTCCCAATGTTTTGTACACTGTGTGCATGGGCCGTGTGCTATTTCTGCTGGTGTATCCTAAGGTATCATAGTATCCTAAGGTATCTCCTAGCTTTCTCCCATGTGGACCTTCAGCTGGTGCTGGCGGGAGAACCTCTTCTCACTCTGGGGGCAGCTGTAGGAATTCGCCCATGTGGACCCTTTAATTACTTTTCAGGATGCCAGCCTCGCATCAAACTGTATTTGTCACATGCGCCAAATACAAAAGGTGTAGACCTTACCGTGAAATGCTTACTTACAAGCCCTTATTAACCAACAATGTAGTTAAGAAAAATAAGAGTTACGAAAAGATTTACTAAATAAACTGTTACATTACAGCCTTATTCTAAAAATTATTAAAAATATATTTTCCCCCCCTCAGTCTATATACAATAACCCACAATGAGAAATGTACATAAGTATTCAAAACCCTTTACTCAGTACTTTGTTTAAGCACCTTTGGCAGCGATTCCAGCCTTGGCTTTTCTTGGGTATGACGCCACAAGCTTGGCACACCTGTATTTGGGGAGTTTCTCCCATTCTTCTCTGCAGATCCTCTCAAGCTTTGTCAGGTTGTATGAGCAGCATCGCTGCACAGCTATTTTCAGGTCTCTCCAGAGATGTTTGATTGGGTTCAAGTCCGGGCTCTGGCTGGGCCACTCAAGGACATTTAGAGACTTGTCCCGAAGCAACTCCTGCATTGTCTTGGCTGTGCTTAGGGTTGTTCTGTTGGAAGGAAAACATTCAGAGTCTGAGGTCCTGAGCACTCTGGAGCAGGTTTTCATCAAGGATCTCTCTCTGTACTTTGCTCTGTTCATATTTGCCTTGATCCTGACTAGTCTCCCAGTCCCTGCAGCTGAAAAACATCCCCACAGCATGATGCTGCTACCAACCTTGATTCACCGTAAAGATGGTGACAGATTTCCTCCAGAGGTGACGCTTGGCATTCAGGCCAAAGAGTTCAATCTTGGTTTCATCAGGCCAGAGAGTCCTCTAGGTGCCTGTTGGAAAACTCCAAGCGGGCTGTCATGTGCCTTTTACAGAGGAGTGGCTTCCATCTGGCCGCTCTACCATAAAGTCCTGATTAGTGGAGTGCTGCAGAGATGGTTGTCCTTCTAGAAGTTTCTCCCATCTCCACAGAGGAACTCTAGAGCTCTGTTAGTGTGACCATCTGGTTCTTGGTCACCTCCCAGACCAAGGCCCTTCTCCCCGAGTGCTCAGTTTGGCTCGGCGGCCAGCTCTAGGAAGAGTCTTGGTGGTTCCAAACTTCTTCCATTTAAGAATGATGGAGACCACTGTGTTCTTGGGACATTCAATGCTGCAAAAATGTTTTGGTACCCTTCCTCAGATCTGTGCCGACACAATTCTGTCTCGGTGCTCTATGGACAATTCCTTCGAACCTCATGGCTTGGTTTTTGCTCTGACATGCACTGTCAACTGTGGGACCTTTTATAGACAGGTGTGTGTCTTTCCAAATCATGTCCAATCAATTGAATTTACCACAGGTGGACTCCAATCAAGTTGTAGAAACATCTCAAGCATGATCAATGGAAACAGGATGCGCTTGAGCTCAATTTTGAGTCTCATAGCAAAGGGTCTGAATACTTATATAAATAAGGTATGTTTTTATTTTTTATTAATTTGCAAAACATTCTACAAAACCTGTTTTCACTTTGTCATTATGGGGTATTGTTTGTAGATTTGACTTTATTTTTTTTATTTCATCCATTTTAGAATAATTCTGTAATGTAACAAAATGTGGAAAAAGGAAAGGGGGTCTGAATACTTTCCTAAGGCACTGTATACATGACTGGGAATACAGATATGCTGGTCGCAGATATTTTTTTAAATTTTATGTAAGGTCGTGGATGAGAACCAGTCAGTATCTTGTGTGACCACCGTTTGCCTCATGCAGCGCAACATCTCCTTCGCATAGAGTTGATCAGGCTGTTGATGGCCTGTATGGCCTGTGGAATGTTGTCCCACTCTTCTTCAATGGCTGTGTGAAGTTGCTGGATATTGGGGGGAAATGAATACTCATGCAAATAAGGTATATGTTTTTTTGATTTTTAATAAATTAGCAAACATTTCTAAACACTTTCTACACACTTTCTAAACACTTTCTAAACACTGGGTGTAGATCGATGAGAATATATATTTTTAATCAATTTTAGAATAAGGCTGTAACGTAACAAAATGTGGAAAAAGAGAAGGGGTCTGAATACTTTCCAAATGCACTGTATGTACGGTCACTGTGGAGACAAGGTCATCGATGCACTTATTGATGAAGCCGGTGACTGAGGTGGTATACTCCTCAATGCCATCGGATGAATCCCAGAACATTTTCCAGTCCTGTAGCCTAGCATCATCTGACCACTTCCGTATTGAGCGAGTCACTGGTACATCCTGCTTTAGTTTTTCTTGTAAGCCGGAACCAGGAGGATAGAATTATGGTCAAATTTTCTAAATGGAAGGCAAGAGAGAGCTTTGTACGTGTCTCTGTGTGTGGAGTAAAGGTGGTCTATAGTTTGTTTTCATCTTGTTGCACATGTGACATGCTGGTAGAAATGAGGTAAAACGGATTTCAGTTTGCCTGTATTCAAGTCCCCGGCCACTAGGAGCGTCTCCCCTGGATGAGCATTTTCTTGTTACCTTATGGCCTTATTCAGCTAGTTGAGTGCGATCTTAGTACCAGCATCAGTTTGTGGTGGTAAATGGACAGCTACGAAAAATATAGATAAACTCTTCGTAAGTAGTGTGGTTTACAGCTTATCATTAGGTACTTCACCTCTGGCGAGCAAAACCTCAAAACGTCTTTAATATTAATATTCGATTTCGCACACCAACTGTAATTGGGATCCTGAGTGGCGCAGTGGTCTAAGGCACTGCATCTCAGTGCAAGAGGCGTCATATGCAACTACATCTCAGACAGAGTTCAGTGTGTCAAATTGGAGGGTCTGTTGTCTGGACCTCTGGCAGTCTCTATGGGGGTGCCACAGGGTTCATTTCTCGGGCCGACTCTTTTCTCTGTATCAATGATGTTGCTCTTGTTGCTGGTGATTTTCTGATCCACCTCTACGCAGACAACACCATTCTGTATACTTCTGTCCCTTCTTTGGACACTGTGTTAACTAACCTCCAGACAAGCTTCAATGCCATACAACTCTCCTTCCGTGGCCTCCAACTGCTTTTAAATGCAAGTAAAACTAAATGCATGCTCTTCAACCGATCGCTGCCCACACCTGCCCGCCCATCTAGCATCACTACTCTGGACGGTTCTGACTTAAAATGTCTGGTTAGACTGTAAACTCTCCTTCCAGACTCACATTAAGCATCTCCAATCCAAAATTAAATCTAGAATCGGCTTCCTATTTCACAACAAAGCATCCTTCACTCATGTTGCCAAACATACCCTCGTAAAACTGACTATACTACCGATCCTTGACTTCGGCGATGTCATTTACAAAAAGCCTCCAACACTCTACTCAGCAAATTGAATGCAGTCTATCACAGTGCCGTCCGTTTTGTCACCAAAGCCCCATATACTACCCACCACTGCGACCTGTATGCTATCCTTGGCTGGCCCTCGCTTCCTATTCGTTGCCAAACCCACTGACTCCAGGTCATCTATAAGTCTTTGCTAGGTAAAGCCCTGCCTTATCTCAGCTCACTGGTCACCATAGCAACACCCACCCGTAGCACGCACTCCAGCAGGTATATTTCACCCCCAAAGCCAATTCCTCTTTTGGCCGCCTTTCCTTACAGTTCTCTGCTGCCAATGACTAGAACGAATTGCAAAAATCACTGAAGCTGGAGACTCTTATCTCCCTCACTAACTTTAAGCATCAGCTGTCAGAGCAGCTTACAGTTCATTGCACCTGTACATAGCCCATCATAGCCCATCTGTGTTTAATCATTCCACAGGCCACAATTCACAGCCTGATCAACTCTATGTGAAGGAGATGTGACTCACTGCATGAGGTAAATGGTGGTCACACCAAATACTGACTGGTTCTCATCCATTCCCCTACTTTAATTATTATTTTCTATAGCTATTTGCGACAAACAGATGCATCTCTGTATTCACAGTCGTGTGTGTGTGTGTGTATATATATATATATATATATATATATATATATATGAATTTGTTCTGAACTGACTTGTCTAGTTATTTATATTATATATATATATATATTTTTTTTTAAGGAACTTACTCTTGAAAGTTGCAATGGTAGATCTCACGAAGGTGCAATTTCGAGATTGGGTAGTGCCTCATCAGTTCCTCTTGTCATGTTAGTCATTGCACACCTTAGAGCTATTTAGAATTTGTCAGAAATGTCCAGATCAACTAGCCCATGTCAGCTAATGTTTTTTTTATGTCGTTTTTTTTAGCCCATTCAGCTCCCGTTTAGCCCAATCAAAGCTATTCTGTCCTGGTACCCCTGAAAGCTAGGACAGCAGTGTCTCTGCTCAACTTCCAAAAACATCTGCAACCGTGCCTCTTCAAAGAATATCTTAAATATCCACACAATATTTTTTTTACTTTGGCTACTAGCACCAGAAAAGTACAAACTACTTTGAGGGAAACTGTACTTGTCACGACTGTGATATGTGGTTCTAACTCAGTCATCTTAGGATGTAAGTTGCTCTGGATTGGAGCTTCTGCTAAGTAACTAAAATGTCTCAACAAAAAATCTGCATGAACTTCATAAACTGCATTCATTCTCTCAAAAGTGTCTTGGGGAAAAAAATGTCAATAGTTGAATGGAAGTAATGAAACCGGCATTTGTGAATATATAGCCTATACAGTACAAACACAATATGTAACAGACTTTAGGCTTATATATGCGTTATACAGTGCCTTCAGAAAGTATTCATGGCCCTTGACTTATTCCACATTTTCTAACAGCCAGAGTTCAAAATGGATTTAAAAAGAATTCCCCTCACCCATCTACACACAATACCTAATAATAACCAAAGTGAAAACATGTTTAGACATTTTAGCAAATTTATTGAAAGTGACATACATAAATATCTAATTTACATAAGCATTCACACCTGTGAGAGAAATTACAATTGTTATAAATGCTGTTTTTGCATCAAATGGTTGTTTCATGCAACAGAATATTGTTGCAACACTCATCTGTGTGTTCCACTGAGAATGGGCCTCTGGAGGCTTAATGTTGACAGATTTACAATGCCTTGGGCCACATTCCATTCATGTGAGGGAGATGTCTTCCAGTCAAACCGGAGCAACCAGGGAGAGATGGCTCAGGGCCAGACCTTGGTTTCTACACAATGAGAAGTCTTTACAGCAGATACTGTCTGATGTGAATTATTAGTGTCTTTCATACAAATCTTAAACATTGTGACCCATTCTATACATCTGTTTGTCATGAACATTCAGAAGGATGTACTTTGCTATAAAAAAAAAAAAGGTGTTGTATTCTGTCTCTGGGCTCTCAACGAATCATCTGAGGGTGATTTGTCGACCAGCCATCATTATCGTAGAGCACTCAATCAATTAACTTTGTATGTGTGTGTTGTATTGACCTGCTCCCTTATGTGAATAAAGATTTAGTTTAAGTATAACTCTGACTTGTGTGATAAGTTTACTATCAAATGAGGAGAGACAAAGAAATTAACCACCACACACTCCTGAGTCAATACTTTGTAGAAGCACCTTTGGCAGCGATTACAGCTGTGACTCCCAAAGAGCTTTCCACACCTGGATTGTGCAACATTTGCCCATTATTCTTTAAAACGATTCTTCAAGCTCTGTCAAATTGGTTGTTGATCATTGCAGGACAACCATTTAAGTAGATTTAAGTCAAAACTGTAACTCGGCCACTCAGGAACATTCAATGTCATTTTGGTAAGCATCTCCAGTATATTAGTTATTGTCCTGCTGAAAGGTGAATTTGTGTCTGTTAGAAAGCAGACTGAACCGGGTTCTTCCTCTAGGATTTTGCCTGTAGTTAGCTCTATTCTGTTTCTTTTTATCCTAAAAAAATATTTGCAGATGACAAGCTTACACCTAACATGATGCAGCCACCACCATGTTTGAAAATATAAAAAGTTGTAATCAGTAATGTGTTTGCCACAAACATAACACTTTGTAATCAAGACAAAGTTAATTTCTTGGCCACATGTTTTTCTGTTTTACTTTAGTGCCTTATTGCAAACAGGATGCATGTTTCGGAATATTTGTATTCTGTACAGGCTTCTTTCTCCATCACTCAGTCAATCAGGTTAGTATTGTGGAGTAACTACAAGGTTGATCCATCCTTAGTTCTTCCAGCACAGCCATTGAACTCTGTTTTAACGACACCACTGGCCTCATGGTGAAATCCCTGAACGGTTTCCTTCCTCTCCGGCAACAGAGTTAGGAAGGACATCGGTATCTTTGTAGTGACTGGGTGTATTCATACACCATCCAAAGTGTATGAACTTCACCATGCTCAAAGGGATATTCCATGTCTGTTTTTTTATGTTTACTGATCTACCATTGGAAAACCTCCTTCGTGTTTGAAATTCACTGCTTGACTGAGGAACTTTACAGATAGATAATTGTATGTGTGGGGAACAGAGATGAGCAGTCATTCAAAAATCATGTTAAACACTATTATTGCACAGAGTGAGTCTATGCAACTTGTGACTGACTTGTTAAACACATTATTTTGGCTTGCCATAACAAAGGGGTTGAATACTTCAGACATTCCAGCTTATCATTTTTTATTAATTTGTAAAAAGGCAATCTCAATTTCATCAATTTGAAATTGAGGCTGTAAGAATGAAATGTAAAGAAAGTCGAGGGATGTGAATACTTTCTGAAGGCACTGTATATCACACAATGTCTGGATGCAAAATTCTACCCAGGAATATCCAACACTGAAATCTGTTACTCTCGTTATTCCAAATGCATCTGTGGATCTTTTCAGCTGACAACAATAAAAATGTATCTTTGACTTTAATGCAGGGTTTGATCTAAACGTCAGAAGCAATCGAGCAAAATGGTTACTTTTCTATATTATACAGCGGGATGTGTTTTCTGCTGGTGTGTCCTGAGGTAGCTCCTCTCTGAGAACGTCTTCCCGCAAAGCATACTAGTGAATGGCCTCTCTCCCTTGTGGACCTTCAGGTGCATCTTCAGGTTGCCAGCCAGGGCAAAGCGCATGTGACACTGGGTACAGCTAAAGGGTTTCTCCCCAGTGTGGACCCTCTGGTGCCTCTTCAGGTCACCAGCCTGGGAGAACCTCTTCTCACACTGGGGGCAGCTAAATGGTTTCTCCCCTGTGTGGACCCTCTGGTGCCTCTTCAAGTGGTCCTGGCGGGAGAATCTCTTCTCACACTGGGTACAGCTGAAGGGATTCTCCCCTGTGTGGACCCTCTGGTGGATCTCCATCTTCTGGAGGCAGCTAAAGCCTTTGTTACAGAACATGCAGAGGAACCGTTTCTCTTTACTATTGCTTGACATTGCTCCCCCTCCCCGACACTCGTCTCTAGCCCTGTCGTCAGAGTTAAATACCTGATCGAAAATGATGCTGCCATGTGAATCATAAGGTGCCATCGACGGGGATACTGGGTCGCGATCTCTGACCGCGTGTAAAGGGGAGTGGGTCGCAACATTTAGATTTGTCTCTAACCTATCCCTGCAGTCTAAGTCACTGGTGTTGCTCTGCGAGTATCTTTCCCATAAATGAGTCTGGTCTGCATTACATGTCAGAGGAGCGTCACCTTCCATTTTCACAGTCACCTCATCTATCGCTATAACCTCCCTTTTCTTATCTATGCACCCTTCAGAGTATACACTACTACTGTACTGGTTCCAGTCCCCTCTAGACAGATCAGTCTGTGTCTCTAATACCAAGGGCATGATGCCAGGGTCCATCGCTGTAGTATAAGAACGAGACAGATCATTGCCAGTCTCTAACGCATCACCCGAGTCCTCATGGGAATGAACCGACCTTGGGCTTGGGCTTCCATAAAGTAAATACTTTGAGTCAGGAGCAGGAGAACAGCCAGGTCTCCCCAACAACAGTCTCTCTGGGTCTGATCCGTGGTCAGATCCTGTGTGTAAGAGCCTGTGTGTCTCGGCGTCTGTCTCTGACTTGAGGACGGCGTTCAGCGTTCCACTGACCTCCGTGATGCTGGGTCGGGTCCTGTGCTGGGGCGTGGTGGTGAGGTCCTCCACGGCCACAGGGGGCACCACTCCAGCCGCTGCTTCAGTCTGAATGTCTCTGCTGTGTGTTGGGTCCTCTCCTTCAGTCCTCTCCTGCTTGACCAGAGACGATCCTCCAGGACCTGCAGCCTCTGCATCTGCAGACTGACAAGAAGAGAGGAGTTGATTATCGGTAAAAGGGCCAGCCCCAAGTGGTGAGGGTAGGCAACAACTGCTCCGCCACGCTGACTCTCAAAACCGGGGCCCATCAGCAGGGCTCTACACTGACCTTTTTTACAAGGAGCACGTGTGAGCCTAAGATTTAAAAAATGTAGGAGCACAATGAAAAATATTTGCGGTAACAAGCAGTTTTCTTCGTAGTAATGGCGCAAGCATGACAGTCATGAATCTGCAAGCCTCGACATTAACACTTGTTGTCCGGGACAAGTAAAAAAATAAGTCGTCGGGCAAGAAAAATATAGAGGAGTTGTCATGATCGACAAGTAAAAATAAATCACACAAAAAAAATCACAATATCAAACAATTACTCCGATCAGAATTGGATCAGAGGCCAACATCAGAATAATATTAATATTTTCCATGTACATGCTGAAAAAGCCTACATTTCAAAAGTGTGGGTGACATGAATGCTGGCTACAGCCTCATGTCCAAACCGATGCCGACATGAGGCGCCAGAAAATGTAGCCGTTCTAACGGACAACAGTAATTTGGTCTATTCCAGGTGATGTCGATACTCCTGGGTCTATTCCAGGTGATGTCGATACTCCTGGGTCTATTCCAGGTGCTGTTGGCTGTGCCTTTGTACTACATGGATGTTGGCCTCCCCAAACTTCAACTCACGCTCCCTTTATTTATTGGCTTCCTGGTAAGATCCTAATTTGATAAAGCCATAAATAGTTTTGTTTCTGTCACAGGATGTGGCTGAGGGGAGGACGGCTCATAATAATGGCTGGAATGGAGCGAATGGAATGGCATCAAATACATAGAAATCCGGTGTTTGTTTTGTTTTTTTTTAAATTGTTTTTTCCCCACCCTACCTTACCATCCATACCATAATTAGAGTAAACTAATGGACAACAATACTTCTACTTACAGCTATTTCGCTCACATCTAAGTTACCTGTAGTTAAATAATTATACATATATATTCCTAATTTCCCCTTTCTTCAAGTGCTACATTTTCACCCACAGCAGCCAATCCACCATTCATTCTGATCTTAAACCCAACCCTCCGCTATCCACAGATGAACACATCTTTCCCAGCATCATGCATTTCTATTTTCCTTTTGCAATACATCCCTCCATTTTACTATGATGTCTTACGAGGGTCCTGAACCTTAACTATTTCTAACATTTCTACTGATAATTCCCGAAAAATAAATACCTTACCCAACGGTTTAATGATATTTCCACATTGACTGATTGTGTTTTTTCCAGATGCCGCAACAACATTCTGCAGGTTCAGCTGAACCCTGATATTATGACACAACGACCATTCCTGGACCTGACTCCAAAAGCGAATCACTGATGAACAGTACCATAAAATGTTGTAGTATTGGTTCCGTTCCCTCGTGGCAGAGTCTGCACAAGGCTGACTGTTCAATGCCCCATATTTAACATTCTTTTTGTAGCAGGTATTTTATATAATAGCTTAAATTGACGTGTCAATTGTTGTACTACATGTCACTTCATAGACCCGATGCCAAGGTGTTGGGACATCAAAAACCTGTTCCCAACTGACCTGAATTTGATACAAACCTTTTGACTTTAAGTGAAACAAACATTTTTCGACTTACACTAATCATTTGAAGTAATTTATGATTTTTAATAGGTGTCAGACAGACTAACTCTTTAAGTAACGGCATCTTCAAATTTGTGGCAGAGCGATGAGTTGGTTTTAATTTTGTATTGAGCATACACCTCCATACACCGTTAATTGCTTGAGTGACAATTTTACCGTTCTCGTTTACAATGTACTTCATAAATATTATACTCTTTGTAAAATTTTAACCAAGAAAATAGTTTATTATCTCTATCAATCCATTGGAGTTTAGCTATATTATTTGCTGCAATATTAGATCTGCCTTTTCTGGAGGGTACCATTTTAATTGTAGCCAACTCATTTAAAAAGGAGGATACTTTAAACAGGGATCTATTGTTAATTCATCGAAAATGTATGGTTTTAATCTACAAAAAGGCAAAGAGCCCACTCTTAAACATATGTTGGGCCTCTCTTAGTACCTTGCTAGAAAACCAGTTTGGATTTAGATAAAATGTTGGTACAATGGAGGCTTTAAGAGAGGATTAGTGCCTTCATATTTAATAGTTTTAACCCTCCAAACTCATGTTCGTTATATAAATATACTTGTTAATCTGGTTTGCCATTCCAAATAAAGTTAAATGTTTTTTTCCTCGCATTATTTGAAAAAGGATTCTCCTGGAGACGGTAAAGCCATGAATAAATAAATATGTAAACTACGATATCACTAGAGAATGAATCAGGGTAATCTTCCTGTAAAACGGTTTCAAGATTCAATCTATTTTGCTAAGTTTTCGATCAAAGTTAATAGTTGCAAGATAGCTCAACTTTTCTGGGACATGTACACCAAGCACATCGACTTCACCATTCGGCCATCTAATTAGGAGACCACATGGCAATTTAATGTTTGTATCTTTTAGAGACTCAATCCGTAACATAGTTGGGTTTTAGTCCAGAGAAACTGGAGAAATTAAAATAGCCACTGCTAAATAGTTAATTCATTGGTTACCCAAATTATCTGCACTAACCCTATATTGCACTGACTAGGCCACCATTTCCCAAACTAGGGGTCATGAATTGAAAATGGGGTTGCCCGAAACTATGAAATAAAATACGCATGGTTCATAGAACCCGGGTTACGTCAGTAACCTCGGGTAGCCGCTAGATGCGGTTGTAATAAACAGACGGTTCTGTTTTCGTCCTACAAATGAAATGTTGCTCTATCGTTTGAACGGTTTAAGCTACAAAATATTATGTTCCCCCCCATCCCCGAAAGATGAGACTCAGGAACACATGTGTCTCCCTCTACAATGCCCACAAGCCTCAATAGAACTGAGTGGACTAGACCAGTCACTAAGTCAGACTGGGGAAGAAAGAATATCATCAATGATGATGTTCTTTTCTACACAGAAGATCATACAAAATTGCCGTTTTTTTGTGAACATCCCAATACCTTTCTGATCCCTTATTGATGTCACTTGTTCAGGTATCATGGCTTTCACCTGGATTCACATGGTCAGTCTGTTATGGAAAGAGCAGGTGTTCTTAATGTTTTGTACACTCAGTGTAAACACACACACCAAAAACACAAAACATTTTACACTCAAAATATGCAGCTGTTACTCTGTTCTTTTATTTTACTCCTACTATTATCTATCCTGATGCCTAGTCAATTTACCCTGCCTTCACATACATATCTAATACCTCATACACTGATCTGGAACTGGTACTCCCTGTATATAGCTCCACTCTTGTATTTTATTCCTCGTGTTCTTATTTTTTTTTTATAATTATAATATATATATATATTTTTTTTTTACTCTTCATCGCTGGGAAGGGCTTGTAAGCCCAAATATAATTTGGATTTGACTTTGTGAATCGGGCACCAGTAGAAATCCGCTTTTTCAAGCTGAAAGATGACGGCCAGAGCTTACCCGTGATGTTGCACAACGGCGTAAGTCAATAAGTCATCATTTTAGTCAATGTATGATATATTTGGGCTTGAAGTGACAAATCCGAATGTGTGACTTTGGATGTTTCCGTCAGTCTTACGTGTCTTTTCCTATGAGATGAGGTGCCAATTCGGGCCACATTTGATGTACTATAATTTTTTATGTAACACTGATATTAACCTCTATCAAAATAACATGCTGGGTTGAGGTTCCATTCCCCTCATCAACAGTGATTGGTTGGTCATCTCTCCACGCATTGGGTCCCGTTGGCTTCACAAAGCTCCTGTGTTCTCCAGCAAGATGTCCTGAGAGAGTGATTGGGGGAAAAGTGGTGGTTAAGGCAGGTACTGTCAATGCTCAACGCAATATTGTCCACTATTGACAGTTTACAATTGGCAAGGTAACACTTCTCATAACTTCTTGATATGCTATTTATTGATTGATTATGTTCCATCATGCATCACATTATTTTAATTGAGTATGAAAATAAGAAATTAAGTAAATAAAGAATCTGGTTAGAACATGATACTTAATGGCAGTGTCCGAAATCTGGCTTGCCTAATACTTACTGCATACTGTGTAATAATCGTATTACATACTATTTAGAACCTACAGGTTAGTAAAAAATAATACAGTTAGCAACAAATGCCAACACACTAGGCTAATCCATTGTCTTACATTAGATAGTGGGTCGATTCTGCCTGCACCCCGTTAAGGGACGACGCCACGTGAAGTGAGACAGTGGGGCTCAATGTGCTTTCAAGACTGGGAACTCGGAAATAACAGAGGTCAAATAATGACATCAGTGATCTTCAGGTAGGGAAGTCCGAGCTCTAGAAAGATGCCCTATTTTCCGATTTGCAATTTCCAGTCAATTTTCCGAGTTCCCAGTTGTCTTGAATACAGAGAAGTCTGAGATGTACTTGTCCTGAATCGTTATGAACTCGGCATAATACTGATAATGCGTCATCTAATTTTCGACGTTTCCCGCCATTCGTTCATTTGGTAGCTCATCCCTGTTGTCAAACCCATCAGCTGTTGTCAAACAAGTGAGTCTTACTCGAAAGTGAGCATTGACTTCTACTAGATGAAAAGCCGACATGACTATAACATACTAGCATTCAAAGCATACTCAATTTTAGAAAATTCACATACCTAAAATACCTACAATTTAGAACGCAAATATAGGTATTTGGACAAGGCAATTACGTCTTCGTGCAATAATACTTTTCTTAATTGACCTGCCTGGTAAATAACAAAAATGGTGCAAGATGGCTGTCAGGGCAGTATTGCATACTATCCAAAAACTGACCAAGTTCAAAATCTGGTCAACACATCTGAACACGAGCAAAGGGGAACAGGGCGACAGGCCGCACAGCCTCGGCATTCAGCAAAATGTACCTCTTGCCATTCCTCTGTATCGGTCGAGGATCTTGACACTATTGGGACGACTCGCGAGGACGCGCTCCCGTGATACCTTCAGTTCCAGTAGCTGTAGTTTCCTCCGCAAAGCCCTGTTTTCTTTCTGGCTTTGAGTTATTTCCAAACGAAACACTGCATAGTCGTCGTCTACGAGTTTACAGATCTCTGCCACAGCTGCATTCGCTAGAACCTCCATAATGGAGGCTATTTGAGTGTGAAAAACCATACCGTCACAGTTAGCCATTGTTAGCTAACGCGAATTAAACCCAACCTGATGTAAGTATGTGATGCTATGCAGTTAAATTAAAAATGGTCCAGTGTGTTATTAAACGTCAAAAATGACAACCTTAACGTGGAAATTGTTATTGGTCACTTCCGTTTGTTCGGCGTCATAGCTCAAAGGGTGCGGTTAAATGAAAAAGTGATGCGCGCTGTTCTGTGAATTACGGTTTCGGCTTATCGTCAAATCTCCTATGATCAGTGTCTTTCAAGCCGAGATGAGAAAATTACAATGAATACATTTATTCCATCTACATTACCTCAATAAGTTAAATATTAAATTGTCCTTGTTCTAGCCTAGGTTTACTGTCTCTCTAAAAATAGGTATTTACACAACAAGCCTGTTTCAAATGGTAAATTGGTAAATCTGGTATGTGGTTAATTACCCTCTTAGCCCAAGACACTCAACATAACTACGGTGCATTAGGAAAGTATTCAGACCCCTTGACTTTTTCCACATTTTGTTACATTACAGCTTTATTCTTAAAATGATTCAATTGTTTTTCCCCCTCAATTTACACAACATAATCCATCATGTAAAAATGTTTGCACATTTATAACAAATAAAAACTCAAACATCACATTTACATAAGTATTCAGACCATTTACTCAGTACTTTGTTGACACACCTTTGGCAGTGATTACAGCCTCAAGTCTACAGCCTCAAGTATGACACTACAAGCTTGGCACACATGTATTTGGGAAGTTTTCCCCCATTTATTTTCTGCAGATCTGCTCAAGCTCTGTCAGGTCGCTGCACAGCTATTTTCTGGTCTCTCCAAAGATATTGAATCGGGTTCAAGTCCGGACTCTGGCTGGGCCACTCAAGGATATGCAGAGACTTGTCCCGAAGCCACTCTTGCGTTGTCTTGGCAGTGTGCTTAGGGTTGTTGTCCTGTTGGAAGGTGAACCTTTGCCCCAGTCGGAGGTCCTGAGCGATCTGGAGCAGGTTTTCATCAAGGAGCTCTCTG
The DNA here is from genome assembly GCF_045791955.1 of Oncorhynchus clarkii lewisi. Lineage (NCBI taxonomy): Eukaryota > Metazoa > Chordata > Actinopteri > Salmoniformes > Salmonidae > Oncorhynchus > Oncorhynchus clarkii. Next base: position 15,392,585 of record NC_092165.1, read on the forward strand.
TACTTTGCTCCGTTCATCTTTCCCTCAATCCTGACTAGTCCCCCAGTCCCTGCTGCTGGAAAAACACCCCCACAGCATGATGCTGCCACCACCATGCTTCACCGTAGGGTTGGTGCCAGGTTTCCTGCAGACGTGACTCTTGGCATTCAGGCCAAATAGTTAAATCTTGGTTTCATCATACCAGAGAATTGTGGTCTGAGTCTTTTAGGTGCCGTTTGGAAAACTCCAAGAGGGCTGTCGTGCCTTTTACTGAGGAGTGGCTTCTGTCTGCCCACTACCATAAAGGCCTGATTAGTGGAATGTTATAGAGATGGTTGTCCTTCTGGAAGGTTCTCCCATCTCCACAGACAAACTCTGGAGCTCTGTCAGAGTGACCATTGAGTTTCTTGGTCACCTCCCTGACCGAGGCCCTTCTCCGCCGATTGTTCAGTTTGGCCAGGTGGCCAGCCCTAGGAAGAGTCTTGTCGATTCCAAACTTCTCCCATTCAAGAATGATGGAGGCCAATGTGTTTTCGGGGACCTTCAATGCTGCAGAATTTTTATGCTACCCTTCCCCAGATCTGTGCCTCGACACAATCCTGTCTCGGAGCTCTACAGACAATTCATTCAACCTCATGGCTTGGTTTTTTTCTCTGACATGCACTGCCAACTGTAGGACCTTATATAGACAGGTGTGTGACTTTCAAAATCATGTCCAATCAATAGAATTTACTACAGGTGGACTCCAATCAAGTTGTAGAAACATCTCAAGCATGATCAATGGAATCAGGATGCACCTGACCTGAATTTCGAGTCTCATAGCAAAGGGTCGGAATACTTACGTAAAATTGTACATTGTTTATTTTTATTTTTAATACATTAGCATAAATGTCTAAAACTGTTTTTGCTTTGCCATTATGGGGTATTGTGTGTAGATTGATGAGGGAAAAAATGTATTTAATCCATTTTAGAATGTTGTTACGTAACAAAATGTGGAAAAAGTCAAGGGGACTGCATACTTTACGAATGCCTTGTATGTCAGCTACAGAATGGTTCCGAGATGTCCTCTGTGTAAATCTCAAGCCACACTGCTACGATTTCTCCCCATTGTGGACACTCCTATGTCTGATAAGGCTACTCAGGAAGGAGAAGCTCCTGTAACATACTTTGCACTTGAAGGGCCTCTCCTTGGTGTGAACTGTCTGGTGCTTCTTCACATAGTTCGCCTCAGTAAAGCGCTTCCCACAAGTGGGGCAGGCGTATGGCTTGTCTGCGTCCGTCTTAACACTCGGCCTCCCACGTTGTGACCCAATGACACCACAGGTGGCAGAAGCAGGAGCCACCACCCTCAGGTGGTTAGTCTTTGAGCTCCTTCCTTGAAATCTAGCCATTGTTTGGGTGTTGTTGGCATTGTGTGCTGTGTTATAGGCTAGGTACGTCTTGTGAACGCCCATCCTGAACCTGTCTGTATTGATGGGGTAACCCTGAAGTAGCTGAGGAAGGCTAGACTCAGGTCCAGGCACAGGCCTTCCATGAACCCAGTCGCAAGGCATTTGACGAGACCCTAAAGAAGACAGACTTCCTGTTAGAATACCCCCAGGGGGTTCACCCACCACTGTCTGTGAAGACTGAAGCCCAGGGAGAGCTGCTCTGTTCATAATGGATACTGTGGTGTTTGTATCATAGGAACAGGATGGTCTCTCTCTATCAGCCCCAGGCCCTGCTCCATCCCTGCACTGATACTGTGAAGAGAAGAGTCTGGGCTGCAGACTGGATCCCTGATTGGAGCCTCTGTCTCTCTGATGACCACCAGGACTGAGGTTGTTCAGTCCACCTGTCCACTGGTTGTGTTCTGTGTGGTGGTGGAGTCTCTGTCCCTCATGGTTTGGTCCTGGTTGTGACTCAGGAAGAAAGAGCGACGGCTCCTGATCCAGGGTTCTGATCTGGGGCCAGGGTTTGTGACCAGCTGCTTCAGAGGTCCAGTCTCTCCCGCCATCAACACTGGATATCAGCAGGTCCTCATGGACTACAGACTGTAAACACAAATATACGTTTTTATAATCAACTCTGTTGTACACACCAAAATATGACATTATAAAATGTTCTCCACAGTCAAGCCCATCTCTTAACACTGATACAAATGCATTATAAAAAATGTCCATATGTGTTGACTCAAGAATGAAGTATATCGTTTTGGTTTGAATGGGAAGGGAAACTCAGCCCCTGCAATGATACAAAAATAACCAAGTCAGTCAGCACAGTCAGTTTTGTATTTAACTTCAACAAAGTGGTCATACACTCAACTTTGAAGTACAGTAATTTTATTGCACAAAACGATACATGACCAGTACAATAACTTTTCTCTGTACTTTTTCTGAAAAAATGGTTTCCTCATTTTGAAAAAATGTATTGTAGAATACTTTGGAAAGGTTAAACATCACACAAAGCTTCACTACTTTATGTCAAGTAAACATGTATCACCAGTATCATCCTATAGGGACAAAGTTTGTCACTCTTCATCAGTGAAGCATTTTTAAAGACACCATCACACCAACCATCACCATATCATCTACTCTGCCTCATCATACGATACATACAAACCCAATAGAATTAACTACAAACTAACTAGTACAACATTACATGTCACTATACACTGGTTGTGTGTATTTTCTGTTGGTGTATCCTGAGGTAGCTCTTCTCTGAAAACCTCTTCCCACAGTGAGTACAGGTGAACGGCCTCTCGCCCGTGTGGACCTTCAGGTGCCTCTTCAGCTGGTGCTGGTGGGAGAACCTCTGCTCACACTGGAGACAGCTGTAGGGTTTCTCCCCTGTATGGACCCTCTGGTGTCTCTTCAGGTGACCAGCCTGGGCAAAGCGCATATCACACTGAGTACAGCTGAATGGTTTCTCCCCTGTGTGCATCCTCTGGTGGATCTCCACCTGTTTGGGGAAACTGAAGGCTTTCCCACAGAACGAACACGGGAAGCGCTTCTCTTTGCCACCAGATCTGATGATAGAATTACTACGACTGTCATTTGTCAATGGGCATGTGTAGCCATTTAGTGTTGAGGCACTGGCATTGTCTGAGGTCTGGTTTAACATTAGGAGAGTGTGAGGAGGATGAAGGCCAGGGAGTGTCTGTGTTGTCGCAGGGTCCATGTTCCAGTTGATAGATCCTATAGAAGGCAGGCTGAAGGCAGCACCTGTTAGGGGGTTAACCTGAAGCGCCATCAGTCTCTCTGAATCACAGCTATAGGAGCAGGAAGGAGCATCGATAGCCAAGTCTGTGTCTGTTCTCTTCTGCCGCATTTGGAAATCTGTCCGTCCCCGCAGACCAAATCTACGCCTCGCTCTGGTCTCAGCAAGTCTGTTGTCATGAAGACTAAGTTCGGTTGTTGGTTTGTGTTCGAATGTCTGTTTCTGGTTGTGGTTAACAGTGTTGTTCCCCAGCCCAGAGTTGAAGACGCTGTCCCATCCACTGACCTCCACTATGTCGCCTTTGGTCCTGCCCTGCTCAATGACGTTGTCCCCTGGGCTCTTGGCTGCACCCGTCTGGGTCTGGGAATCTAAGATGGCTTCCCAGTCTCCTCTGTTAGCCTCCAGCCAACCACCTGCAGGAAGAGGTTAGAAAATTGACTTTATAAACATGGCAGAGAACTCTACATATGGATTTTTTTGAAGTCAATTACCTGGTGAAGTTCATACATAGTGTATTTCGTATGTAAACATAAATTGTATTGATTTAATTTTATGAACGAAGAAAATAAATAAATTAATAATAATAGCAAGGTGCATCACTATTCCCAGAAGATCTATTACTGTATGTAGGCTATATGTATTTCTCCCTTACCTTGCTCCCCCATCTTTAGTCCACTCAGCAGATCAATGCTCTCTGGTTCGTCTTCTATTGTCTCCTCTTTGACTACCAGCAGATCAATCTTCCCATCCTCCATGTCTACTGACTGTAAGAGATACAGAGTGAGAGGATGTTGGATCAAGAAATCTGATATAAACACCCTGCTATGGAACATCTTCTGATTGGGCAATGAGGGATTGCTATGAATACTATGCAAACATGTTAGTTGATTTGATTACTTGACACTCATTAAGGGTTTGATAATTCAAGGGCATGGTCCCACACTTTAGATAAAATGTATCAAGACCTGGGCCTGTATTTACAAAGAGTCTCAGAGTAAAAGTGCTGATTGAGGACCAGGTCCTCACCTGTCTACATCGTCTTTTTCACATGATCTAAAAGGAAAAACTGATCCTAAATCAGCACTCCTACTCTGAGAGGCTTTGTGGAAACAGGCACTGACCTAATACCATTCAGACAGAGGTTCACAGTGGGCTCACCTCAGTGAGATTGTGTGTGGTCCTGTGCTGCTCAGCTGGTTCCTCTGTGGGTTCAGGAGGAGGTGTAGTCTGGTTGTCCTCTGTGATCATGGTCCCCTCAGGGTTCCCCAAAACCTCCTCACACCCCTCCTCCTTCACCAGCAGCACCTCTGGACCCTCCTCCTCCTGGAATAGACAGGTGATACAGATTACACAGACATACAGGTACTTTCCACATGGAGTGTTTACCCATTCCCCCTACATTTGAGTCCTGTACTGTAGTTACAGAATGACTTCATTGTTGTTAAATCCATCATGGTGGACATAAATATGATGTTTTGGGTACATTTGAGTCAGCTATGATAAGTCAAAAGTCAGACAAACCTGACTAAACTATTTTGACATGTACAGTAGGTGTTTGTTAGTGTGTGAGTATGTGTTGGTATATGTAGTAAGTGTATATTTGTTCTAAAGCACTGTCGGGAGTATGCAGAATAGGGTGAGATCAGATGTGATGTATACTAAAGAGAGTCTCAATAAAAGTCTGAATTAAAAATCCCATTTTGTATTTATGAAACAAACAAGTTTTAAATACACCATCTAAAAACCACACATAGACGTCTCAACTAAAAATATGCATGAACTTGATGAACTGCATTCATTTTCTCATTAAAGGGTCTTGGGGAAAAAATTAAGTAGTTGAATGGAAGTAATGAAAGTAATGAAATAGGCATTTGTGAACATCATATAGCCTACACAGTACAAACATAATATGTAACAATTTTTTGGATATAAATCACACAATATCTGGATGCAATATTCTACTCAGGAATATTCAACATTGAAATCAGTTGCCCTTGTGGATCTTTTCTGCTAAAAAGATCTTTTGTCTTTAATGCAGGATTTAATCGATACGTCAGAAGCTATCGAGTAGAATGGTTACTTTCTATGTTATACAGTGCCTTGCAAAGTATTCATCCACCTTGGCATTTTTCCTATTTTGTTGCATTACAACCTGTAATTTAAATTGATTTTTATTTGGATTTCATGTAATGGACATACACAAAATAGTCCAAATTGGTGGAGTGAAAAAAATAACTTGCTTCAATTTTTTTTTTTAAACAACAGAAAAGTGGTGTGTGCGTGCATATGTATTCACCTTCTTTGCTATTAAGCCCCTAAATAAGATCTGGTGCAACCAATTACCAATTACATAATTAGTTAATTAAAGTCCACCTGTGTGCAATCTAAGTGTCACATGATCTCAGTATATCTGCACACCTGTTCTGAAAGGCCCCAGAGTCTGCAACACCACAAAGCAAGTGGCACCACCAAGACCTAGGAGCTCTCCAAACAGGTCAGGGACAAAGTTGTGGAGACATACAGATCAGGGATGGCTAAAAAAAAAATATCTAAAACTTTGAACATCCCACGGAGCGCCGTTAAATCAATTATTAAAAGATAGATGGAAAGAATATGAAACTACAACAAACCTGCTAAGAGAGGGCCGCCCAACAAAACTCACGGACCAGGCAATGAGGGCATTAATCAGAGAGGCAACAAAGAGACCAAATATAACCCTGAAGGAGCTGCAAAGCTCCACAGCGGAGATCGGAGTATCTGCCCATAGGACCACTTTAAGCCGTACATTCCACAGAGCAGAAAAAACCCATTGCTTAAAGAAAAAAATAAGCAAACACTTTGGTGTTTGCGAAAGGCATCTGGGAGACCCCCAAAACATATGAAACAAGGTACTCTGGTCAGATGAGACTAAGATTTTTGCTTTTTGGCCATCATGTCTGGCACAAACCCAACACCTCATCACCCTGAGAACCCAATCCCCACATTGAAGCATGGTGGTGGCAGCATCATGTTGTGGGGATGTTTTTCATCGGTAGGGACTGGGAAACTGGTCAGAACTGAAGGAATGATGGATTGCGCTAAATACAGGGAAATTCTTAAAGGAAACCTGTTTCAGTCTTCCAGAGATTTGAGACTAGGACGGAGGTTCACCTTCCAGCATGACAACGACCATAAGCATACTGCTAAAGCAACACTTGAGTGGTTTAAGGGAAAACATTTAAATGTCTTGGAATTGCCTCAATCCAATTGAGAATCTGTGGTATGACTTAAAGATTGCTGTACACCAGCAGGACCCATCCAACTTGAAGGAACAAAAGTCCCAGTGGCAAAATAATTGGCAAAAGTCCCATTGGCTAGATGTGCCAAGCTTATAGAGACATACACCAAGAGACTTGCAGCTGCAAAAGATTGCTCTACAAAGTTTTGACTTTGGGGGGTGAAAAGTTATGCACGATCAAGTTCATTTTTTTTGTCTCTTTTTTTCACAAAAATATATTTTTCATCTTTGAAGTGGTAGGCATGTTGTGTAAATCAAATGATACAACCCCCCCCCCCCCAAAAAAAAATCTAATTTAATTCCAGGTTGTAAGACAACAAAATAGGAAAAATGCCAAGGGGGGGTGAATACTTTCGCAAGCAAGGCTTTCTCCCATGTGAACCCTATGGTGCCTCTTCAGGCCACCAAACTGGACAAAGTGCATGTGACACTGGGTACAGCTGAAGGATTTCTCTCCTGTGTGGACCCTCTGGTGGATCTCCACCTTCTGGAGGCAGCTGAAGCCTTTGTTACAGAACATGCAGAGGAACCGCAACTCTTTACTGTTGCACCCCTTCCCCGCGCCTTGGCCCTTTGAGTTCCATAACTGATCGAATAGGACACGGTCGTGTGAATCGGAAGGTGCCATCGACGTGGAAACTGGGTCGCGATTCCTGAACGAGTGTAAAGGGGAGTGGGTCGGGATGTTTAGATTTGTCTCTAAGCTTCCCCTGTAATCTAAAATCTCTGTGAAAAAAAAAAAAAAAACCCTGTGAGTGTCGGTCTCCTAGGTGACTATCTGCATTCCATTTGGGAGGAGCCTCACCCTCCACTTTCACAGTCACCTCTACGATTACAACCTCCCCTTTCTTATCTATGCACCCTTCAGAGTACACACTACTACTGTACTGATTGCAGACCTCTCTAGACAGATCAGTCTGTCTCTAAACCCAAGGATATGTTGCCAGGGTCCATCTCTGTAGCGTAAGAACAAGACAGATCATCACTTTCAGCAGGGAATAAACATGTTGGTCCACCAGCCACTCAGATTGATTTACCCTTAAATATTTTTTGGGCCAGTAAAGTTACACCAACAAAACACAACAAAAAAAACAGATGCTTTGTAATGTTTCTAAAAATGTTGTATGTATTACTAGTAAGACGTACGTAATGTGGTACATTGAATAATAACATTTTATGTGACCTGAGTCACATAAATCAAAAATATCAGATGAGACAAACATTTTCACCTTCCCCTTTGAGGGCGGGAGGTTACCGTGGTAGCGCCTTTGAGATTGAGTCTGACTAGTAGAAGCGTTGTCTTCTCTTCTCTAGCGGTTGAAACTCAAACATAGAAAAACAACCTAGCTTGTGAACAAAATGTAAATAGCCAAGAAGCACAAGGACAAAGTCTCACTTCAATACTTTCGTTTCAAGTAAATTAAACCAACTTTTATGTCAGTGCACAGCTCTTCTAAAAAATTGTACATTTCACTCAGCTCTTCACGTGCGCACAGCCTCCAGCAAGGCAGTGTTGCAGCGCGAGTTGGAATAGGCTATATAGGATTCTGTAGTTCTTTGACTTTGTGCGATTAATTTACCAGCTATGAAACAAAACGTTGGAAATACTTCAACTACTGCAGCATTTATTTTACTATACTTGACTATTTATATTCACAAATGTGAGTGAAAAGCTCTGTGGAGCCCTGACCACCCGTCAACGTGGCTGGTGAAATAGACATCTTACCCACCAATGCCAAAATCTACCTGCATTTGGCAGGTGACGCCAGTATCTAATGCGTCACCATGAACTGTCCTCTGGCTCTGGTGAAAGACCAGTAAATACTCTTGAGCAGTAGGTAGAGGTCTTCACGTATCCACCTTTACCCGGGACCTAAGCAGGTTAGGATCCAGAATTCTAAATAATATCACGGGTCTTGGTTATATGTAATTTTAACTGACTTAACCGGAATGAGCCATACAGATCTGAACGCGACTGCTGCAATAGAGAGAGAAAAATGTGATTATTTATGACGCTGCTCTTGCTTTTCATGAGAGTGGAGCATGTAGCTGGTTGTTGTTGGCCAATCATAAGTCATCAAGGCGGATGTAGGCTACAGTCGTAGGGCCTCGCTACGTGACAAAAGTTAGGAGATATCTAATCAATGGAAGATGGAATTAAAATAACGGAACTAAATGTTGAAGGACAAGGATAGGCTACAACGACCAAGAGCCAACAGGTAGGCTGCTACTTAATATTCTGAATGGAGTTTTTGTTATTTGTACCTGTAGGATGAGAAAGCACGCACTGCCGCCTTAATTAGCCTAGCTTATTTAGCGAGCTTCTTCTAGTTTGATGCAGTCATAGATACTACATAATCATATTTAATGATAAATAACCTAGCTACGGCAGCTATTAGTCTACTATAGCGCGAGTCGGCTTGGTTGGTTGCCTACTCACCTCTTCCTCCCTCCTCCACTTGTCACTCGCTCACAGTACGGCCCCTCCCCCACCTGCTTGAGTGGCACCTCTCTCATCCTTCCTCCCCTGCTTTATCAGCTCCCGTTAATAAAGTAGTTTAAAACAAAAGGGGTCTGGATTTGACCAAGTCTATACGTAACGGGTCTAGTTGTCCTCAGGTCCGTTTAAAACAGGTCTCCATATTTTTTTCATGTATTTTTGCATATTGGGACAGGGTGTTAAAGCCCCAGTTCCATTTTGGAACAGGCCTAATTTTTGGGACCTGTGAAGACAGCAGTGGGGCAGCCCAGTGGCAACAGACCCAGTCTTTCTGGTTCTGATCTGTTGTCATATCCTGTGTGTAAGAGCCTGTGTGTTACAGTCATAGTCTCTGTGTCTCTCTGACTTGAGGATGGTATTCAGCGTTCCACTGACCTCCGTGATGCTGCGTCGGGGCCTGGCCGGTGGGGTGTTGGGGAGGTCCTCTGTGGCTACAGGGGGTGCAACTCCAGCCGCTGCTCCAGTCTGGATGTCTCTGTTGTGTCTTGGGTCCTTTCCTTCAGTCCCTTCCTGCTTGACCCCAGGACCTGCTGCCTCTGCATCTCCAGACTGACACAAGAAGAGAGGAGGTTATTACCGGTACATGAGATGAATTGGATAACAATGTCATAGGGAAGTCTCACAAGCTCCCCTGTGGCAGATAAATGAAGATGTACATGTAAGCAAATGAATAGCAGAGGGAATCCTTTCTAAAATAAAACGGGCCACATTTGATCTCCTGTCATTTTTACTGTTATGTTATGACACTAACCTCTATCACGATAACGTGCTGTGGTGAGGTTCCACTCCCCTCATCAACAGTGATTGGTTGGTCATCTCTCCATGTATTGTGTCCTGCTGGCTTCACAAAGCTCCTGTGGCCTCCAGTGAGATGTCCTTCACCTGAGAGTGATTGGGGGGAAAGTGGTGGTGAGTTACTGTCAATGTGCAAGGCTATATTGTCCACTATTGACACTGTCTGCAATTGGCAAGGATGGAAGGTAAGACTACTATCACTTCTTGATATATTATTTATTGATTATTTTCCATGCCTTTTCCATGCACAGGGGAGCCCCGCAGCCTCTGCAAAATGTACCTCTTGCCATGCCTCTGTATCGGTCGAGGATCTTGACACTACTGGGACGACTGGCGAGGACGCGCTCTCTCATTGTCCTATCTGCGCGGTCCCGTGCCACCTTCAGTTCCAATAGTTGTTGTTTTCTCCGCAATCCCCTGTTTTCTTTCTGGCTTTGCGAAATTTCCAGACGAAGCACTGCATAGTCGTCGTCTACGAGTTTACAGATCTCTGTCACTGCTGCATTCGCTAACACCTCCATGATGGAGGCTATTTGAGTGTGAAAAACCATACAGTTAGCCATTGTTAGCTAACAACTAGATAGCGTTACCTATTAGATAACTATCAACCAAGTCCTGTCTCCAACACGAATTAAATAATATCTGAGACAAGTATGTGATATTGTGCAGTTAAAGTATTAATATTTTGAGTTCCAGTGTGTTAATACGCGTCTATATAACAATAAAAACGATAACGTGGAAATGATTATTGGTCACTGTTCACTTCCGCTCACAGTGACGCGCAGTTCGCGTACGTTTCGTTCTTCTTCTATGGTATTATGGCTGTCCGCAAACAATCTTTAGAGGTGCATACCGCTTCTTACTGTACGGGTGGTAAACTATACAAGTATAAAATAAATCCATTGTAGGACTGGGGGGGAAAAAACGACATCATCCCAAAAAAAAACAGTCCAATTCAAGTCACATCGTCACACAGATATACAGAGAGCAGAGCTCACAGAGCTCACCGGAGCCAAAGAGGACGAGAGGCCCAACTCTGCGGAAAATCTGTCTTCCTCCAGCAGGTGGCGTTTTTTCGTTTCACCCACCAAGCAAGGAGTTTTTGTGTGGAGGTCAATGAGGGTGTCGAATTTGGTCAACAAAAAAATGTAAATTGGCGTATATGCTACATTAGGTTTATTTGATCAAATATAATTTTTGTAATGCTTACGTTAAGTGTACTGATATAAGTAGGACACGTGACATCCCGGCAACTTTATTTCAGAGTTGTCTCGAGATTTCTTTGCATATTCATGGAATGAGGCTAATAGCATAGCATCTCTCTCCATATAGTACAGGCGGTTGACGTCAACAACCCTCATCGAATATTCAAAAAAGTATTACAATAATGAATTATCCACAAATACAAAAAGGATAGATGGGAGCTTGACAACAAAGACTCCCATTGTTAGGGCGGAGAGACATGTAATCTTGTCAGTATATCCATATTCTTTCCGTAGCTGAGCACTGGCGGCTCAGTTTCTCTACTGCAAGAGCTCCTGTACCTCTTATATAATATTAGTTCATAAGTATTGTGGAGCTCATGCACCTAAATATAAACAATACCGGCACCCAAAATGAGTTTAGGCACATATTTCTGTCCAAGTCAAGCACTGTTTGACAGGATTTGTGCTGTGCAGTTTACGACCGTTGCAATAAATGCTTCAAAGTCCACCTTTTTAACATGCAATATATCTGGATACCTCGGTTGCCGGGGAACATTCACTGGTGTAGGCTCTACTACTATTGCTCCTTCAACTCTTCTCACCGCCTCCAGGTAGGACACACACTGGACAGACCTTACTCTTGCCACCTGTCTCCTTCACTCTAACAGGGCAATCCTGGAATTCAGGCCATGTTCGCCACCACAATTGCAGCATCTAACCTCCGCTGGCATATCGATACTCTTCCCTTTTGTATTCATGGCACTGACGGGGTTTGTGCATTTAGGCTTTTACGGGGTATCTCATATAGTTCAACTTTACATAAGGGAGAGACTCTTCATCAAAGAACAAAAGTGTGGATGAAATGTATTTATTCGCTCCATCGACCATACATACGGGTCAGTCAAAGTGCACCAACCACTTCTCCTACTTCCTCAGGTATTACATCTGCACGTACTTTATGCGCCACCCCAGAGATAAGGGGGTGGCTTTGAAGATACATACACAAAACATTCCACTCATATCTTCTTGAGGTTCAAATCGTGCTGCGTCTGCTCCGCGGACACACAAAACATCTAAATAAGTCCACTTCTTGTGACCCTCACTGATGCTACTTCACCCAACGCAAACATGACATTTATCGAGATTTCAAAAGGATCTCCCAGGTTCCATTGTTCCAAAACCCTCACCGACTAAACATGAGTCTGAGTTTCCAATTTTCCACCTCAACTTTACTTCTCGTTCCTTTCTTTTTCTCGACTGTAACTCACTCATTATCACTCTCCATGCTCTCTTCCCCCACAGTTTCAAACAATACATTGGTTTTCGACATCTTTCTTCCTCCATCTCTAATACTCACCATTGGTCGTTTCATTTTTTTTGTTTGTTTCATGGTTCATTTTTGATGACTAACCAGGTTTCCATCTAACATTTTTATGCCAGTAAAGTACATGTCAGATAAAAAAAAATGTCGTGACAGGCTTGATGGAAACAGAACACTTTTCAAATGTCAATGAAACAAACTGCGCTAGACAGCATTCATGCCCTGGTGGGGGCTGAAGAGAAGGGATTTTTACTCTTCCTATTTGGCATAATGGCGGTCTGCAAACAAAAGTTGTAGGTACATGCTGCCGCCTACTGTATTGGCTATTTATCCGCCTACTTTAGAATGAATTCATTACATTTTGTGAAAAAATTGCCCTACAAACTAACCCTACACCCATTAAAAACTCAATTATTCCACCACTTTGGCCCTATCTGATCCTACACCAGGCCTGTAGCCTGGGAAGACAAGACACTATTGTTGAAAACACCCTGTAACTCTTCTGCAGTAAAACCTTGTACACCCAAGTACTTCTCTGCAGCTGCCACCACATATATCCTCTGTGATTTCAGTTCCATTCCAGCGTTACAGTTGACAAACATGGGCATGAACACCAAAAAAACTAATCTAGGAATCTCTTTCCTTTACAATGCTGCCACATGACCTTAAGCTTGACACCTAAAACACTGCAATGGGTTCGGTACAAAAGCTCTCACGGGATAACTGATACATTGTCTTTATCTGGTCAAGACTCTACATCAAAACTCAGTAGTACAGACAGTGTCTTCTGTTTCACCATATCAGTTTACAGGTCCACAACAATTTGCAAGTTTTTCTCTTTCAGAAACTTTAAATACAGCAAATTTCACTGTAAATGTTTAAAATATTTTGCCAACACCTCCAGAGACATTTGATCAAGGTTGCCATTGCTATTTCCTTTATAAATGGCCTTGGCCTAATTCCAATACTTAAAGTATACACCATAAAAGGTCAATGATGGGCGTTTTTCAGGCAGAGTTTTAATGCTTGTTCACATGCGCTCAGTTTCAAGACAGGTCTGATTTATAATGGGAAACGTTGTTTATAAATATTTTTTGTATGTGCGCTCTCTTTTCAGACATGCGACACACAGATAGTATGAAATGTACCCAACAATTACAAATGAGGCCCTTGATGCGGGGCCAAGGTTTGTGACCAGCTGCTTCAGAGCTCCAGAAATAATTACGTCAGTCAGCACAGAGTTACTTTTGTATTTAATTTCAACAATATCGTCATACACTCACAACTTGAAGTTTAGTACTTTTATTGCACAAAACGATACAATCGTGGCCAAAAGTTGAGAGAATGACACAAATATTAATTGTCACAAAGTTTGCTGCTTCAGTGTCTTTAGATATTTTTTGTCAGATGTTACTATGGAATATTGAAGTATAATTACAAGCATTTTATAAGTGTCAAAGGCTTTTATTGACAATTACATGAAGTTGATGCAAAGAGTCAATATTTGCAGTGTTGACCCTTCTTTTTCAAGACCTCTGCAATCTGCCCTGGCATGCTGTCAATTAACTTCTGGGCCACATCCTGACTGATGGCAGCCTATTCTTGCATAATCAATGCTTGGAGTTTGTCAGAATTTGTGGGGTTTTGTTGGTCCACCAGCCTCTTGAGGATTGACCGCAAGTTCTCAATGGGATTGAGGTCTGGGGAGTTTCCTGGCCATGGACCCAAAATATCAATGTTTTGTTCCCTGAGCCACTTAGTTATAACTTTTGCCTTATGGCAAGGTGCTCCATCATGCTGAAAAAGGCATTGTTCGTCACCAAACTGTTCCTGGATGGTTGGGAGAAGTTGCTCTCGGAGGATGTGTTGGTACCATTCTTTATTCATGGCTGTGTTCTTAGGCAAAATTGTGAGTGAGCCCACTCCCTTGGCTGAGAAGCAACCCCGCACATGAATGGTCTCAGGATGCTTTACTGTTGGCATGACACAGGACTGATGGTAGCGCTTACCTTGTCTTCTCCGGACAAGCTTTTTTCCGGATGCCCCAAACAATCGGAAAGGAGATTCATCAGAGAAAATGACTTTACCCCAGTCCTCAGCAGTCCAATCCCTGTACCTTTTGCAGAATATCTGTCTGTTCCTGATGTTTTTCCTGGAGAGAATTTGCTTTTTTGCTGCCCTTCTTGACACCAGGCCATTCTCCAAAAGTTGACAGAGGAAGAACAATGATTCCAAGCACCACCCTCCTTTTGAAGCTTCCAGTCTGTTATTCAAACTCAATCAGCATGACAGAGTGATTTCCAGCCGTGTCCTCATCAACACTCACACCTGTGTTAACGAGAGAATCACTGACATGATGTTAGCTGGTCCTTTTGTGGCAGGGCTGAAATGCAGTGGAAATGTTTTTTTGTGATTCAGTTCATTTGCATGGCAAAGAGGGACTTTGCAATTAATTGCAATTCATCTGATCACTTCATAACATTCTGAAGCATATGCAAATTGCCATCATACAAACTGAGACAGAAGACTTTGTAAAAATTAATATTTGTGTCATTCTCAAAACTTTTGGCAACGACTGTTGAATAACTTTACTAACACTTTACCTTCAAGAAGAAAAAGAAACGCACACCTATATAGGCGAGGTGCTGGCTAATGGAGTAGAAAACTTGAAAATAAAGGAGAGCCGCACACTCTAGGAGCTCAGATGCAAAACATTTAATATCCAACGTTTCAACAGCCAAGCTGTCTTCATCAGGGTATAATCACAAACTCGTTTATAGAGTGTCAAAAGACACACCGGTGTCTGTAATCATGGCCAAGTGTGGCCTAATATCATTGGTTAATTCTCACATATTAAAATGTCAGACAAAGATCAGCATACAAAAAACAAATGGATAGCATACGATCATAGACAGATATGACTACACAAGCTTACAAACAATTACAATGGCACAAGTTACAATAATCACAAGAATGGCTTCAGATCAAAGTCTGCGTTGAGACCGAAGGGAGCAAGGGTCTTTAAATTAAAGATCTAGGCACCCTCTCGTTTTAACAATAAATTATCAAGATCACCCCCTCTCCTAAGGAGGGTGACATGTTCGATGCCAATATAACGCAGAGACGAAATCGAGTGGTTTGCTTCCAAAAAGTGGGCCGCAACTGGGTAAGTCGAGTTTTTGCACCTAATGGTGCTACGATGCTCTGAGATACGTACTTTTAATTTGCGCTTTGTTTTACCCACATAATTTTTTACCACAAGGACAAGTTATCAGATAAATAACTGCCTTAGTGGAGCACATAATAACAACTTTGATTGGGATCTATTTCCCTGTTTTTGGGTGTTTGAAGGATCAACATTTATAAGTGCCATTGCATTGAGCACAACCATTACACTTGTAATTTCCATCCAGTATGGGCACAAATAGACATCGTTCGGGAATATCTTGGGGTGGTAAATCAGTGTACCAATTGATCTCTGAGATTTCTGCCCCGCGAGAATACGACCAAGGGAAGGTCCGAAAACACATTACCGAGATTATTATCGGATTTTAGAATGTGCCAATGATTGACCAATTCCCTTAATTTGTTCAGAGCACTTTGAATAGCGGGTAGTTAGAACGCAAGAATGCGTCTTTTTGCGAGACTAACCTTGAAAAAGGTCATGTCTCGTTTTGTTTTGGATTTTCTCAATGGCAATATTAATCTGATCATTTTTGTACACCCTCTCCTTGAATTTTCTTTGCGTCTCAGCCATATTTCTGTCGAAATCTGATTGTTTTTTGCAAATTCTTTTGATTAGACCGAATTGGCTGTAGGGAAAACTATTTTTCAAGGGAAGTGGGTGACAACTGTCAGCCCTCAACAAACTGTTACGATCAGTAGGTTTCCTGTAAAGATCCGTGTATAAAACACTTTACCTTCAAACTAACTATTGTGCTAAATTACTAAAATGTAAATATAAATGTACAACATATCACTATGCGTATTCTGAGGTACCTCCTCGCTGAGAACCTCTTCCCCTTGTGGACCTCCAGGTGCATGTTCAGCTGGTGGGAGAACCTCTTCTCACATTGGGGCAGCTGAAGGATTTCTACCCTGTGTGGACTCTCTGGTGCCTCTTCAGGCTGGAGGAGTGGGAGAAACTAGCTTGGCACAGGTGGCAGCCGAAAGGTTTCTCCCCTGTGTGGACCCTCTGGTGCCTCTTCAGGTTGGACGAGTCTGAGAAACTGGCTTGGCACAGGTTGCAGCCGAATGGCTTCTCCCCTGTGTGCATCCTCTGGTGGATCTCCACCTGTTTGGGGAAACTGAAGGCTTTCCCACAGAACGAACACTGGAATCGCTTCTCTTTGCCACTGGATCTACTGATAGCGTTACTACTACTGTCATTTGTCAATGGGCTTGTGTAGCCATTTAGTGTTGAGGCACTGGCATTGTCTGAGGTCTGGTTTAACATTAGGAGAGTGTGAGGAGGATTAAGGCCAGGGACTGTCTGTGTTGTCACAGGGTCCATGTTCCAGTTGATGGATCCTATAGAAGGCAGGCTGAAGGCAGCACCTGTTAGCGGGTTAACCTGAGGCGCCATCAGTCTCTCTGAATCACAACTATAGGAGCAGGACGGAGCATCGGTAGCCAAATCTGTTCTTAGACAGACACCTCCTCGTGCCCGCAGACCAAATCTACACCTCGCCCTGGTCTCAGCTAGTCTGTTGTCATGGAGACTACGTTCGGTTGTTGTTTTGTGTTCGGTTGTCTGTTTCTGGTTGTGGTTAACAGTGTTGTTCCCCAGCCCAGAGTTGAGGACGCTGTCCCATCCACTGACTTCCACTATGTCGCCTCTGGTCCTGACCTGCTCAGTGGTGATGTCCCTTGGGCCCTTGGTTGCACCTGTTGGGGTCTGGGAATCCAAGCTGGCTGCCCAGTCTCCTCTGTTAGCCTCCGACCAACCACCTGCAGGAAGAGGTTAGAAAACAGACTTTACAATCATGGCTTTTTTGTTGTTGTCAATAACTTGGTCATGTTTGTACATTGCAATGTGTGTTCTACTGATTTCATTTTATGAATGAAGAGAAAAACAATTGCCAGGCGCATCACTATTCCCATTGATGATATATTACTGTATGTAGGCTATATGTATTTGTCCCTTACCTTGCTCCCCCATCTTTAGTCCACTCAGCAGGTCAATGCTCTCTGGTTCTTCCTCAATTGTCTCCTCTTTGACCAGCAGCAGATCAAGATTCCCATCCTCCATGTCTACTGACTGTAAGATATGTTAGTACTAGTACTATGCAAACTGCTAGTTGATTTGATTTATTGACCCTCTTTAATGGTTTAGTAATTCAAAAGACATGGTCCCACACTTACGACTAAATTTATCAAGACCTGGACCCATATCTACAAATAGTCTGAGTAAGAGTGCTGTTATTTATTATGATCTAAAAGGCTAAACTGATCTGAGAAGCTTTGTGGATACAGGCCCTGACCTAATACCATTCAGACAGTAGTTTACAGTGGGCTCACCTCAGTGAGACTGTGTGTGGTCCTGTGCTGCTCAGCTGGTTCCTCTGTGGGTTCAGGAGGAGGTGTAGTCTGGTTGTCCTCCATGACCATGGTCCCCTCAGGGTTCCCCAGACTCTCCTCACACCCCTCCTCCTTCACCAGCAGCACCTCTGGACCCTCCTCCTGGAAGAGACAGGATGATACAGATTACAGATTACACAGACAGAGTAGGTGTTTGTTAGTGTGTAGGTATACTTAGTAAGTGTATGATGGTTATAAAGTGCTGTCGGGTTTATGCAGAATAGATTGAGATCATATGTGATGTATATTAAAGAGAATCTCAATGAAAGTCTTAGAATGAAAGGTCCCATTTTGTGTTTATTAAACAGAAACAAGTTTTAAATACTCCATATGAAAACCACACATACAGTTGAAGTCGGATGTTTACGTACACTTAAGTTGGTGTCATTAAAACTCGTTGTTCAACCACTCCACAAATGTCTTGTTAACAAACTCTAGTTTTGGCAAGTCAGTTAGGACATCTACTTTGTGCATGACACAAGTAATTATTCCAACAATTGTTTACAGAAAGATTATTTCACTTAATTCACTGTATCACAATTCCAATGGGTCAGAAGTTTACATACACTAAGTTGCTGTGCCTTTAAACAGCTTGGAAAATTCCAGAAAATGATGTCATGGCTTTAGAAGCCTCTGATAGGCTAATTGACATAATTTGAGTCAATTGGAGGTGTACCTGTGGATATATTTCAAGGCCTACCTTTAAACTCAGTGCCTCTTTGCTTGACATCATGGGAAAATCAAAAGAAATCATCCAAGACCTCAGAAAAATAATTGTAGACCTCCACAAGTCTGGGTCATCCTTGGGAGCAGTTTCCAAACCCCTGAAGGTACCACGTTCATCGGTACAAACAATAGTACACAAGTATAAACAACATGGGACCACGCAGCCGTCATACCGCTCAGGAAGGAGACGCGTTCTGTCTCCTAGAGATGAACGTACTTTGGTGCGAAAAGTGCAAATTAATCCCAAAACAACAGCAACGGACCTTGTGAAGATGCTGGAGGAAACGGGTACAAAAGTATCTATATCCACATAATCTGAAAGGCCGCTCAGCAAGGAAGAAGCCACTGCTCCAAAACCACCATCAAAAAGCCAGACTATGGTTTGCAACTGCACATGGGGACAAAGATTGTACTTTTTGGAGAAATGTCCTCTGGTCTGATGAAACAAAAATAGAACTGTTTGGCCATAATGACCATCGTTATGTTTGGAAGAAAAAAGGGGAGGCTTGCAAGCCGAAGAACACCATCCCAACTGTGAAGCACGGGGGTGCCAGCATCATGTTATGGGGGTGCTTTGCTGCAGGAGGGCCTGGTGCACTAAACTGTTACTTGGATTAAATGTCAGGAATTGTGAAACACTGAGTTGAAATGTATTTGGCTAAGGTGTATGTAAATGTCCGACTTCAACTGTATATTAAAGATACAAATTGGCTGAAAAGAACTGGCAGTAAAAAAAAATATCTTAATGAACTTGATAAAATGCATTAATTTTCTCATTAAAAGTGTCGTTGGGGGAAAAAAAATAAGTACTTGAATGGAAGTTATGAAACATGCATTTGAGAACATCATACAGCAGCGGTTTCCAACCTTTTCTAGCATTAGAGCTACTTTTAAAAAATGAAACATGTTCCAAGCTACTATTTTTTTTTCTAGCTTTCAAATTGGCACGTTCTTCTCTGCCCTGCAACTCTTCCCTGGGTCCTTAGTGTATGAGAGAAAGTTGTGTTCTCTCTAAATGTACTGGTAAATTCATGGTTAACAAACAACTAAGGGGGCCCTATAAAATCTGAGATTCCCCCCCCCCCCAAAAATTATGTAATGTTATATTTTTCCTGGTTTTTCACTCTTAAAACTACAATTGCTCATAGAGAAACAACGAAATCAAATGCTTAAATCACATCAGAACACTTTTTTTGGTCGGTTTGGAAGAAAACAAAAAAACAAATTCCCCTTTAATTGTGTGTCTAGCGAGTGAGGAATGTGCTGTCTAGCGATGGTTCTGTAATGCTGCTGCTCATTTCATGGCAAAGTATGCAAATAATAGATACAAACACAACATTTAATTGAGAAGGTTTTGAGGAAACTCAAAAGACAGTTATCACATCAACTGGCTACACAGAGTGAGACAAATGCCTGCACCATACAGACAGATGGGCAATATTGCTGAAAATGAATTGGCAGATATTGTGTTAAGTTTGGCTTTTTTAAGCCAATAGTGACTAACCAGGGGTGGGATAATGTCAATGCAGCGTTGACTAGATAGTAGCTGGGAGCTTGCTGTGTCTGATACTTGTGAGATTTGTTGGAACACATTAAAAAATCTGACCTCATCATGAGAGCCCGCAGTGGTTCACAGGTCTGTGACCCCCCCCCCGCGAGCAAAACATTTTAGAGGCCCCCCTCTTGACAGCAGAGAGAAACTTTTGTTTCAAATTCCTGCAATTCTACACATTTTGCCATTGGGCGTAGAAATAATGTTGCAGTTTTAAAGCAAGTCTACTGCAATTCTACACAATTTGACATTAGGTGGAGAAATTTCTGCCAATTGCCCAGCCCTGGCCTACATAGTACAAACACAACATGTAACAGACTGTTTAGACTTATATATGTCTTTATATATCACACAATGTCTGGATGCATTATTCTATCCAGGAATATTCAACACTGAAATCTGTGAATCTCCTTATTCCAAATGCATCTGTGGGTCTTTTCTACTGACAAAAATAAAAATGCATCATTGTCTTTAGTGAAGGGTTTGATCTCAAGTCAGAAGCTATCAGGTAAAATGGTAATTTTCTATGTTTCTATTGAGTGGAATGTTTTTTCTGCTGGTGTATCCTGAGGTAGGTCCTCTCCGAGAAGCTCTTCTCACACAGGGGGCAGCTGTAGGGTTTCTCCCCTGTGTGGCCCCTCTGGTGCCTCTTCAGGTCACCAGCCTGGGCGAAACGCATGTGACACTGGGTACAGCTGTAGGGTTTTTCTCCTGTGTGGACCATCTGGTGTCTCTTCAGGTGGCCAGCCTGGGTGAAGCGCATATGACACTGGGTACAACTAAATGGTTTCTCCCCTGTGTGGATCCTCTGGTGGATCTCCACCTTCTGGAGGCAGCTGAAGCCTTTGTTACAGAACATGCAGAGGAACTGTTTCTCTTTACTATTGCCTGATGTGGCTCCCCCTCCCTGAGCCTGGGCTCTAACCCTGTCGTTTGAGTTCAATACCTGATCGAAAAGGACGCGGCTGTGTGAATTGGAAGGCCCCATCGACGTGGACACTGGGTCGCTATCCCTGAGCGCGTGTAAAGGGGAGTGAGTAACGACATTTGGATTTGTCTCTAAGCTTTTCCTATAATCTAAGAAATCTCTGCCCTGTGAGTGTCCGTTTCCTAGGTGACTATCTGCATTCCATGTGGGAGGAGCGTCGCCCTCCACTTTCACAGTCACCTCATCTACCACTATACACTCCCCTTTCTTATCTAGGGACCCTTCAGAGTATAAACTACTACTGTACTGGTTCCAATCCTCTCTAGACTGATCAGTCTGTGTTTCTAAACCCAAGGATATGTTGCCAGGGTCCATCTCTGTAGCATAAGAACAAGACAGATCATCACCTCCGGTGTCTAACGCGTCACCATCCCTACAGGAATGAACTGTCCTCTGGCGAAATATCGGTAAACACTCTGAGCTAGAAGCAGGAGGACAGCCCAGTGGCCCCAGCCTCTCTGGGTCTGATCTGTGGTCAGATCCTGTGTGTAACAGCCTGCGTGTTACAGTTAAAGTGTTGGTATCTGTCTCTGTCTTGAGGACGGTGTTCAGGAGTCCACTGACCTCCGTGATGCTGTGTTGGGTTCTGGGCCGCGCTGAGGCGGTTGTGGGGTCCTTCGTGGCTACAGGGGGCACTCCAGCCAGTCCAGTCTCAATGTCATCACTGTGCCGTGGGTACTCCTCTCCTTTAGACCTCTCCAGTTTGACCCCAGGAGCTGCAGCCTCTGTATCTGCAGACTGACACAAGAAGAGTGGAGGTTATTACCGGTAAATGAGTTGAATCGTTTAACAATGTCGTAGGGAAGTATCACAAGCTCCCCTATGGCAGATAAATAAGGATGTACATGTAAACAAGTGAATAGCTGAGGGGAGCCTTTCTGAAATAAATGGGCCACATTTGATTTACAAAGTAACACATTTTTAATGCAGCACTATTACACTAACCTCTACGATAACGTGCTGGGTTGAGGTTCCACTCCCCTCATCAACAGTGATTGGTTGGTCATCTCTCCATGTATTGTGTCCCACTGGCTTCACAAAGCTCTTGTGGCCTCCAGGTAGATGTCCTTCACCTGATAAAGTGATTGGGGGAAAAGAGATTGGTAGGTTAGCTATTGTCTGCTCAACGGTATAGACCCTTGTCTGTGTTTGCAAACATTGCCGCACGAGGGCGCAGGGTGTAATTTGGTTTCAGAACACAGGGAGTTCTCATAGAATGCCAGAAAGAAAGAAAACATTTCACATGTTGCTTTTGAGTGCATTTTACACTACCTTGGGATTTTAATTGGACCCCTGGAGGGCATAATTCTTCCTGATGTGTATTACCTGTAGGTGACACCGTCAGCCCAGCCGGTAGTGCTGAGTGATTAACCCAAATGTCAGTTGTTTTTCGGTTTCTAAACAACTAATTGACCAACATCTGCGGAGCAGGCATGGAGACTGAAAGACAATTTATGCTTGATCTGTAAATGTTGGAAGTTCTGACGCATTTGCGGCGGCTTCGGACGCATGCTAAGGCCAAAGCAAGCTCCATATTGCATTGCGGAGGGCTCCATATAACTCTGCATTGACATGTTTGGTTGACAGAAGGTGGGGGCGGTATGTCCTGTATGAACAATAGCTCTGCTCCGCTAAGCGCAAGAGGTATGAAAGCCCTGATTTCGGGCAGACAATGCATCGCAGTAAATG
The DNA here is from genome assembly GCF_045791955.1 of Oncorhynchus clarkii lewisi. Classification (NCBI taxonomy): domain Eukaryota; kingdom Metazoa; phylum Chordata; class Actinopteri; order Salmoniformes; family Salmonidae; genus Oncorhynchus; species Oncorhynchus clarkii. The sequence continues at coordinate 15,415,395 of NC_092165.1, forward strand.
CTGTACTGCCACTTCAGGTGACGAATTGACCACAAAGAACCTTTTGCGAGAAGCGAGAACGCGCAATCGAGAGGGCTAAAAAGCAGTTGCTTCGCTATCCTGAAAATACATGATCTAAGTGATTGACAGTTGGTATTCAGCAGTCAAAGTATGACTTATTTACTTTGAAGAACTACTCAAATTGATTTTGTCATACAGCAGCTCTATAGAGGTTAGATGATGACTTGGAATGAAATAAAGTCATCAAATAAAACATGCTATTCAAGTAATGTGAATAAATGGTTAATAAGTGATAACCAGTAAAGGCAGTCAACTACCGTCGTGGGTATTTTATTAATTGTATTATTCTGTGTTATAGCGTTCAACCCACATGATGCATAGCGCTAATCGTTCAGCAATGCCAGCCTGTAATACACTCCTGTCCCCGGTGGACCGACTCGTATATAAAGCAGCCTCTATTCAGGCTGCAAGGCATCGGTATTTTATTTTATTTTATGTTTGTGTGTGACGAAGACGATTAGTGATTAAGGCAGTAGCCTAACATAGCCTGTTAACGTTAGCTGGCTACTACTAGTGAATATAATTTTAGCTAAAAGTAATCTATAGAGATTTGAAACAATTTGCACCATGTCTAAGAGACAAAAACTATCAGGAAGCGAATATTTAAAAACAAATAAAAAAATGAGATGAGAGTCATAATCTCTAAACCACAGAAATTAGCTGGTTAAATTGATAAACGTGCAGCAATGTCCATCAGCCGGTGTGAAGAATGACAAGCCTATGAGGACAGGCCATTCATTCGCCGAGAACGACGAGCCCGTTTGCTGATTCTTGCAGCGAAGACGGCAAACCCGAGGAGTCCGAGACATGCACTTCCACCAATGATGACAGCTCTCTGGCTGGACAAGAACAGGTGGTCGCACCAGGCCCAGCCACACCTCCAAACAATGCCGGCGGAGACCCTACTATCTTCGACCCGGATTCAGATTCGTCGCTACCCGTCCCCGATGAGAGTGGCGGTGCTGCTGATAAATCCGACTGCCAGACAAAATAAATAGAAAAGATCCCAGGGAGTGGCCAAAATATATGAATGGATCTTTACGGGATATGTTAGTGCAGGCTGGGCCACATCAGGAGGAGGAGGGGAATTTCCCAAGAAATGATGGGCAACGAAAGTTTTCGGTGGCCCACTACAATAGGAGGATGGCGAACAGGGAAGAGACCATGGCTTGTCTATTCCAAGCAGAATGATGCAGCCTTCTGTTTTTGCTGCAAACTTTATTCACACGAGTGCAAATCTGAGCTGGTCAGGGATGGAATCAGGGACTGGGAGAATCAGTGACACCTCCTCAGCTCGCATGATAACTCGCATGACCACCTAGATAGTTTCTAGAGGTGGAAGGAGCTGGAGGCTGGTGTCCAGGCAAACTCAGATGATTTGAGGCCCATGGACAGCTACCGAGAGAAAACATAGCGGACTGCAATGAAGCACCACAGCAGAGGAAAGAGGCCACTCTAAGCGGAGACTAAATAAATAAATGCTGAAACTGAGGTTGAACAATGAAATTCGATTTGGTCATTGACAAAGCTTATTTTACACTGCTCCAGCGAAACAAGGCCCGTCATGCATTTATGAAAGCACTTGTTTCCAAAGCTCAAATGCTCTTACTGTTTTACAGTTCTACAGGAATATTAAAATATATTTTAAATATGTTACACTTTTTTTATTGTAATTGTAACAATTATGGTGTGGTGCCATGTGTTATAACAGGTGGATTACTATTTGCCAGCAGCATACCACCCTGCATACTGCTGGCTTGCTTCTGAAGCTAAGCAGGGTTGGACCTGGTCAGTCCCTGGATGGAAGACCAGATGCTGCTGGAAGTAATGTTGGAGGGCCAGTAGGAGGCACTATTTCCTCTGGTCTAAAAAAAATATCCCAGTGCCCAACAGCAGTGATTGGGGACACTGCCCTGTGTAGGGTACCGTCTTTCGGCTGGGACGATAAACAGGTGTCCTGACTCTCTGCGGTCATTAAAGATCCCATGGCACTTATTGTAAGAGTAAGGGTGTTAACCCCGGTGACCTGGCTAAATTCCCAATCTGGCCATCAAACCATCACGGTCACCTAATAATCCCCAGTTTACAATTGGCTCATTCATCCCCCCTCCTCTCCCCTGTAACTATTCCCCAGGTCGTTGCTGCAATTGAGAATGTGTTCTCAGCCAACTTACCTGGTAAAATAACGGATAAATACAATTAATAAGAAACTCAGTTTCCTACTATAGGTAGTAGATTGCAACATTGCAACTCTCCGATGCAGGGTTTAAAGTCAAATTATCTTCTGCCTGGTGAGGGACCTCCAAAAAATGTTATGGGCATAAACATAGAATGACATATAATTGGAGCCTATTTCTTCATCTCCCAAAAAATAAGTGGTACGCCTACCTGTTTGACAGACACAATTATCCTATCCATAGATGTCGGTACAGCCAAATACTCCAATACTGTCGCATGCACTGATTAAATACCTCTGTCTGGGAAGGGCTTGGTGTGTTTGACTTAAACCAGGGCTCGAATTGAGTGAGGTTATCACATATCCCATTTGCCCTTTTCGTTAACAAAGGCTATCTATTGTTTGCTTTATATTTTGAAATAAATACAAAACGAATCCAGATTATATCAAGCGTTCAATAACAATGCTCAACTCTGATGCCTTATGGTAGAAACAAGCTAAAAAATGCCAGCGAAAGAGTTGACCGACGCATATGTGGATATATTGATTCCACTCTATGACAATCTGAAGCTAAACTGCAGCCTATAATAATCGAGGAGATTTAAAAATGTGACTTTGCTATTCTGTCCTTATTAATTGAGCTTTTCTCTTTCTGAAAAGAGAATATGTTTGTTAGGGAAGCACTTCTGTTGTTGGGTTATACCATAGACGAGTAGCCAGCAGTTGAAGCTTACAGTTTTCTGCATCAATAGAACCTCTGTCTGGGTGGAAAAGTAATTTTTGAAAGTGCCATGCTTAGATTCATACGGATGTCGAAGACGTAATTATTTTTGTCTCACCTAGGGCAGCAGAACGTACAGAGCATTGGTGATTTTATCAATGTAATCAGATTGAAAATATTACGCTGTTATTGACATTGAACTGATTATATACCCTACTAACAAGGCCCAAGGCCAAACCTATTGGGGGAGGGGAAGATTTGTCTCGCCTAGGGAGGCAGAACTGTCTGAATAATATATATATATATATATATATATATATATATATACACACTGCTCAAAAAAATAAAGGTTACACTTAAACAACACAATGTAACTCCAAGTCAATCACACTTCTGTGAAATCAAACTGTCCACTTAGGAAGCAACACTGATTGACAATAAATTTCACATGCTGTTGTGCAAATGGAATAGACAACAGGTGGAAATTATAGGCATTTAGCAAGACACCCCCAATAAAGGAGTGGTTCTGCAGGTGGGGACCACAGACCACTTCTCAGTTCTTATGCTTCCTGGCTGATGTTTTGGTCACTTTTGAATGCTGGTCATGCTTTCACTCTAGTGGTAGCATGAGACGGAGTCTACAACAAGTGGCTCAGGTAGTGCAGCTCATCCAGGATGGCACATCAATGCGAGCTGTGGCAAGAAGGTTTGCTGTGTCTGTCAGCGTAGTGTCCAGAGCATGGAGGCGCTACCAGGAGACAGGACAGTACATCAGGAGACGTGGAGGAGGCCGTAGGAGGGCAACAACCCAGCAGCAGGACCGCTACCTCTGCCTTTGTGCAAGGAGGAGCAGGAGGAGCACTGCCAGAGCCCTGCAAAATGACCTCCAGCAGGCCACAAATGTGCATGTGTCTGCTCAAACGGTCCGAAACAGACTTCATGAGGGTGGTATGAGGGCCCGACGTCCACAGGTGGGGGTTGTGCTTACAGCCCAACACCGTGCAGGACGTTTTTCATTTGCCAGAGAACACCAAGATTGACAAATTCGCCACTGGCGCCCTGTGCTCTTCACAGATGAAAGCAGGTTCACACTGAGCACGTGACAGACGTGACAGTCTGGAGACGCTGTGGAGAACGTATTGCTGCCTGCAACATCCTCCAGCATGACCGGTTTGGCGGTGGGTCAGTCATGGTGTGGGGTGGCATTTCTTTGGGGGGCTGCACAGCCCTCCATGTGCTCGCCGGAGGTAGCCTGACTGCCATTAGGTACCGAGATGAGATCCTCAGACCCCTTGTGAGACCATATGCTGGTGCGGTTGGCCATGGGTTCCTCCTAATGCAAGACAATGCTAGACCTCATGTGGCTGGAGTGTGTCAGCAGTTCCTGCAAGAGGAAGGCATTGATGCTATGGACTGGCCCGCCCGTTCCCCAGACCTGAATCCAATTGAGCACATCTGGGACATCATGTCTCGCTCCATCCACCAACGCCATGTTGCACCACAGACTGTCCAGGAGTTGGCGGATGCTTTAGTCCAGGTCTGGGAGGAGATCCCTCAGGGGACCATCCGCCACCTCATCAGGAGCATGCCCAGGCGTTGTAGGGAGGTCATAAAGGCACGTGGAGGCCACGCACACTACTGAGCCTCATTTTGACTTGTTTTAAGGACATTACATCAAAGTTGGATCAGCCTGTAGTGTGGTTTTCCACTTTAATTTTGAGTGTGACTCCAAATCCAGACCTCCATGGGTTGATAAATTTGATTTCCATTGATAATTTTTGTGTGATTTTGTTGTCAGCACATTCAGCTATGTAAAGAAAAAAGTATTTAATAAGAATATTTCATTCATTCAGATCTAGGATGTGTTATTTTAGTGTTCCCTTTATTTTTTTGAGCAGTGTATATATATCACTACCATTCTAGGGTGGCTAACGCTACTTCCTGATGTTGCCAGGAGTAGACAGACTCACTGTGTGCAACATCCAAAAGTTGTCCGAAAATGGTGGTGGATTTTTTATATGACCAGCACGCACATTTTGTCCGTGTTTTCCCCACTGACGAGCCATTAAATCAAGTTAAGGAAGAAACTGAAGCCTTTGCAGCCTGAATGGAGGATGTTTTATGTACCAGCCGGTCCATAGGGGGCAAGTTTATTGCTAACTGAATACATTAAAGTCGGACGTAAGATGACAAACAATGTAAAAGGCCGGTTGGGCTAGGCTATATATGAACGGCGACAGCCACCGCAGGCTCCGCCTTCTGCTAAATGTACCTCTTGTCATTCCTTTGTATCGGTCGAGGATCTTGACACTACTGGGACGACTGGCGAGGACGCGCTCTCGCATTATTCTCTCTGCGCGCTCCCGTGCCACCTTCAGTTCCAGTAGCTGTAGTTTCCTCCGCAATCCCCTGTTTTCTTTCTTGCTTTGAGTTATTTCCAAACGAAACACTGCATAGTCGTCGTCTACGACTTTACAGATCTCTGCCACGGCTGCATTCGCTAGCACCTCCATGATGGAGGCTATTTGAGTGTGAAAAACCATACAGTTAACGTTAGCCATTTTTAGCTAACCAGCAGCCAGCTAGCATCTATACAAAGCCCCGTGATCAACGCGAATTAAGAACTGCCTGGGGTAATTATGCGATTCTGTGCAGTTAAAAGTGTCACCGTTTTAGTTTCAGGGTGTTAATAAACGTCTAAATAACATCAATATAAACGCTTGTTTCTGGTCACTGTTCACTTCCGTTCTTCTTCTTTAAAGTTTTATGGCCGACTACACCCATTGGTGTATTGCAGCCACCTACTGTCTTCTTTGATATTATGGTGGTCCGAAAACAAACGCTATATGTCCATGCTGCCACCTACTGTTTTGGATGTATATCAGCCCAAGTAATTAACTAAATCAAATAAACGAGAACAAAACTCAATATACTCCTTAATTCGGGATCTGGGGCCTGAGAAGGAAGAGCATCTTAGGACAGTATGTTTTGCAATGTATCGGCAGTGAAGTCCTGGAAACTCTGAAACATTTCAGCTCCAGTTTCTTTGACTCTGTTTGTTTATGCAGTACAATTAATCATATATGAGATAAACACCCTAAAATTCACCTTCACAATCAGCATATCAGTTTCCCTCAACTGTTGAACAACACTCGGTCTCCACAGTCTCCGGAGCATCCACCGCCATGCCTTCAGCTCCACTCTCTCATTCAACTACTTCACGTGTCACTGTGTAGATGACCTGCTGTATAGCCCTGACCCTTGCCACTTCATACTCCTTTACCCTAACCGGGGAATTGGGAATGTGGTTGCCATCACAATTATAACATCATCCACCCTCAGATTCTTCAACATTCCTTCAGCACACACTTGATACATGTCCATACTTTTTGCAATTCCGGCAAAACAGCGGCTTGGATACAGAAGCTCTCACCGCAGACATAACATATCCCATCTTCACATGTGAAGGGAGATACTCTTCGTCAAACATCAATAATACCGACAGGCTTTCTTCTTTCCCCCATCCAGTACACGGCGTGCTCCAACTACTCCTCGTAAACCACAAAGCCTCCACATTTCGGGGCGGCAGGTAGCCTAGAGGTTAGTGTTGGGCCAGTTACCGAAAGGATGCAACAATTCAAGTTCTGTCAATGATGTTTGGCTTGTAATGTGATGTGATTGATCTGAAGCCAAATCGACACTGACTTCCCTTGAGACTTTTTTTGTTTGTTGGTGCCCTTCCCTTGCTTCGATGCTATGGTGGCAATAATGTCATGCGCTTTTTGACTAGACAGCATAGATGGGCTACACATACAGAAACAGAGGGGCACAATTTTGTTCCCTTGGATGCTTTATCCTGGTGAGATACATTCAGCCTCTTGAAAATTGTAGGAAATGTATGGAACACAGAGAGACAAAATAAATTGTTTTGTATGTATTTTTCTTTATTTCTTGGTAATTTTTTGGAGGAAGCCTAGCTTCCCTTGGCATCCATGAATACAAGCCACTCCATATTATTACTGTTCATGGTTGCACCTCTACTTACAATTACACTGTAGAGAACAGATGTTATTGATTGAAACTCAAACGGTGTGGTTAAATGAAAAATGTATGCACGCTGTTCTTTGAAATACAGTATTGCTTATTACAAAACACTTCCAATCTCCTATGATCAGTATCTTTTGAAATATTTACTTAATACTTAACTGATGTAGATGGAATAAAGTCATTCTATTATTTTATACTCTATTCTTTCTAACGAGCAGACTACTTTAGAAAGAACAGTGCGTTAGCAAGAATAGAGTAGAAAAGAATAGAATGACTTTATTCCATCTACATCACCTCAATAAGGTAAATATTCAATTGTCTTTTGTCAATTTGTCTAGCTGTACTTTTTGTTTATGGTTGATGCAGATTGTTGTCCATTAGCCAATGAGTGTTTATCAATGAGTTCAAAGCACGTGAATGTATCCAACTCGTATTAACGACTTCACAACTGGTAAGAGCGGCGGGTAGCCTTGCGATTTGAGCCTTGGGCAGTAATCGAAAGGTCGGCTCGAATACCAGAGACGACAAGGTGAAAAATCTGTTGATGTGCCCTTGAGCAAGGCACTTAACCCTAATTTGATCCGGGGGGCACCATACTACTATGGCTGACCCTATAAAACAAAATAATTTCACTGCACCTGCGGTGCGTGACAAAACACCACCTCAAAATTAGTTACGAACGCAGCATTAGTCTTTGAGCTCCCTCCTTGACCGCTAGACCTCTTGTTTGGGTGTTGTTGGGATTGTGAGCTGTGTTATAGGCTAGGTACACTGCATTCGGAAAGTATTCAGACCCCGTAACTTTTTCCACATTTTGTTACGTCATAGCCTTATTCGAAAATGGATACATACCTATGTAAATAAGGTACGTGTTTTTTTTTATAAATGTGTAAAAATGTCTAAAACCCTGTTTTCACTTTGACATTATGAGGTATTGTGTGTGGATTGATAAGTGCAATTTTAAAATTGTATCCATTTTAGAATAAGAGGGCAACATAAAATGTTGAAAATGGGAAGGGATCTGAATACTTTACGAATGCACTGTACCTTTTGTGGTGAAAGCCCATCCTGGCACTGTCTGTATTGGTGGGGTAACCATGAGGTACTGTAATTGAGGAAGGCTATATCTAGGTCCAGGCCCTTGTATGAACCCAGTCACGAGGCATTAGATGAGACCCTGAAGGAGAAGACAGACTTCCTGATACACTACCACCAGGGGAGTTTCCCACCACTCTCTGTGAAGGCTGAAGCCCAGGGTGACCTGCTATGTTAATCATGGAAACTGTGGTGTTTTTATCATAGGAAAAGGAGGGTCCATCTCTATCAGCCCCAGGCCCTGCATCATCACTGTACGGAGACCTTAAAGAGAAGGGTCTGGGCTGCAGACTGGATCCCTGACTGGAGCCTCCGTCTCTCTGATAACCACCAGGACTGAGGGTGTTCAGTCCCCCTGTCCACTGGTGGTGATCTGTGTGGTGGAGTCTCTGTCCCTAACGGCACAGTACCGGTTCCGACTCAGGTAGGAAGAGTGACAGCTCCTGATCCAGTGTCATTTTCCAGGGCCCGGGTTTGTGACCAGCCAATTCAGAGGTCCAGTCTCTCCCACCAGCAACATCGGATACCAGCAGGTCTTCATGGACTGCAGACTGTAAACACAAATTGTACAGAGATGTATAACGGTTTATATAAGAAACAACTTTCTGTACACACAGAAACATTATAATAATACAATGTTAACCACAGTCAAGCACATCTCTACAACAGGGATTCAAGTACCTAACAATATGGAGCCATTAGAGTTAAAAAATATATATAATAATTAAATATCCATGTGTTGATTCAAGAATGAAGTAGACAAAATCTACGCCTCAACCTAGCCTTAGCCAGTATGTTGTCATGGAGACTAAGTTTGGTTGTTGTTTTGTGTTCGGCTGTCAGTTTCTAGTTGTGGTGAAAAGTGTTGTCCCCAGCCCAGATTTGAAGACGCTGTCTTATCCAGTGACTTCCACTATGTCACCTCTGGTCCTGGCCTGCTCTGTGATGTTGTCCACTGGGCCCTTTGCTGCACCCGTCTGGGTCTGGGAATCCAAGATGGACGCCCAGTCTCCTCTGTTAGCCTCCAGCCAACAAGCTACAGAAAGAGGTTAGAAAATATGACCCGTTTCAGAAAGCTAGGGGTATGTCGCACGTCACAGGAGGGGCATTTGAACGTAATAAAATGTTTTTTTTTTAATCAGAAATGCAGTTTTGGGCAGAAATGCGTTCTGGAAAATGTCCAGAAGGTCACATGACCCACTACAGTGACAGTCAATCGTCAAATCATTGGAATGAGAAAAACAATCTATAAATAATGTTTATTTTGCATGTGCAGTTGGTGGTTGGTGGTGGTAATGCACCTTAAAGCTGGTTGCCAACCGCCATATAAAGTCTAAAGAAGAAGACACCTGAAGGAGGAGAGATTACTAGAAACAAAATCTGTTTACCCTTTTATCTGTGGATAATTGTCAGAGGACCTTGGTAATTTACCTAAAATGCACAACCCAATGTTTATATCCCAGGACAAATTAGCCAGCAACAGTAAGCTAGCTAGCTAAATTGCGATAAATGTTGAATGCTTTTCGACCTGTCCACAAATTATTACAGTGGGTTCAGAGTTCGTTTTGATATTTCAACCTGCGTGTCCTGATCGCGTCTGGTGTGGGTGGACAAAATCAACAAGGACGCATGCGCGCGACTGGTGTGGTCAGCATGTAAGGCACTGCATCGCAGTGCAAGAGGCGTCACTACAGGATAGCGGGGTCCGGGTTAGGGGAGGGTTTGGCCGGGGGGGCATTACTTGGCTCATTGTGCTCTAGCTACTCCTTGTGGCGGGCCGGGCGCCTGCAGGCTGACCTCAGTTGTCAGGTGAAGGGTGTTTCTTTCAACACATTGGTGCGGCTGGCTTCCGGGGTTAGCGAGCAGGTGTTAAGAAGCGCGTTTCAGAGGACGCATGACTAGACCTTCACCTCGCGAGCGCATTGGGGAGTTGCAGCGATGAGACAAGATCTAGAGAAGGGGATAAAAGACAACAAATGAACAACTTTTTTAAATATAAAAATAAGTTGTATTTAAATCCCTTTTATTTGAACCATTAATCATTACAGGCAATACTATAGCTACAATGTCAATTGCACAATTGGTTCTGTGTTAATTGGTTCTGTATCCTGATTGTCTATGGCGTCAGATGAGTGCCAAATCGAGATGGAGCACACGAGCAAGAATATACGTCACAGAGCGAGCAGACTTCTATCAAGAACCAGACGCGCGAGCGCATAAACGACTTTGAGCGTGCATAAGCAGGGTTGGGCTGGAAAGTAAACTTGAGCTTGAAACATTGATATTGAACAAGTTGAAAATCATTGTCAAATGCAATAAATTAGTCCGAGAAATGTTTTCCCCCCTGAAGAAGTATTCATCAAATGGGAAAACTCAAGAGGTTTCTGCACTCTCACGAATTACACCCGGCCTATGCATGAAAGTCTCTTCACACACACACACACACACACACACACACACAATGTCCATTTTGCTCTCATTGTACATCTCACGGAGTTAATGTTTTACAGTTCTACGTTGTGGGGCTCTGCTCCTAGTGGTTACCCAAGGTGCCAGGGTTCCGGTCTAGAAGTTCGGTTATTGATTGAACGGATCGAAGAGCTTACTCTTTCACATTCAGAAAACCTTAAGGTGATATTGTATTTAATAATGTATTCCGTTTCCTTATGGGGAATGGTTTAATTGGGTAGGGATGTGAACGAGGCTTTAGACCTTCTCTGTCTCTGGTCCACACTCCAGTTCATTTGGTTGCGGTATTGCATCACTAAAGTTGGTTGCCAACCGCCATTTAAAAACCACTGAAGAAGTGTAAACGGAAGTCAACAGTAACCAAGAACAATATCCGCGGCAGCGTTTTTATTGTTATTTAGACATTTATCACCTTGGAACTTAAAATATTACTTCTAACTGCACAGCATCACATACTTACCTCGGGCAGTGTTTAATTCGCGTTGGAGACAGGACTTGGCTGATAGATGTTATCAAGGGAACGTTAGCTAGCTGCTAACAACAATGGCTAACAGTAGGCCTATGGTTTTTCACACTCAAATAGCCTCCATCATGGAGGTGCTAGCGAATGCAGCCGTGGCAGACATCTGTAAACTCGTAGACGACGACTATGCAGTGTTTCGTTTGGAAATCACTCAAAGCCAGAATGAAAGCAGGGCATTGCGGAGGAAACTACAGCTACTTGAAATGAAGGTGACACGGGAGCGCGCAGAGAGAACAACGCGAGAGCGCGTCCTCGCCAGTCGTCCCAGTAGTGTCAAGATTCTCGACCGATACAAAGGAATGGCAAGAGGTACATTTTGCAGAAGGCCGAGGCTGCGGGGCCTGTCGTCCGGATCACATCTGCGCATGTGTGACGTTAAATGTGCTAACCACATGGTTAACCAGAATTGAGTCTTGGTCAGTTTTGGAATTGTATGCAATAATTCCCCAGGTTACTTAGCAAACTTGCAGAAAGACACTATCATATTCTATCCAGATTCTTGATATACTGGCATTTCCTATTATTTACTAATTGAAAACAACATGAGGCATGGAACTTAATACAATGATCAATACATAGTAAATCAAGAAGTGTTACCTCACATCCTTTCCAATTGTAGACAGTGTCAAAAATGTCAATAGTGTATAATATAGCATTCAGCATTAACAGTAGCTAACCATCCCTTTTCCCCCAATCCCTCTCAGGTGAAACAAATCTCACTGGAGGCTACAGGAGTTCTGTGAAACCAGCGGGACACAATACATGGAGAGATGACCAACCAATCACCGTTGATGAGGAGAGTGGAACCTCAACCCAGCATGTTATTGTGATAGAGGTAAGTGTCATAGTATTACATAAAAATTACAGTACATCAAATGTGGCCTGTTTATTTCAGAAATGCTTCCCTCAGCTATTCATTTGCTCACATCCCAACAACATTAATAACCACTCCTTTTCTTGTCAGTCTGCAGATGAAAATGCAGCAGGTCCTGGGGTCAAGCTGGAGAGGACTGAACGAGAGAAGGACCCACGGCACCAGACTGGAGCAGCGGTTGGAGTGTCGCCCTCTGTAGCCAGTGAGGAACTCGCCGCTGCGCCAAAGGCCAGGACCCGACGCAGAATCACGGAGGTCAGTGGAACGCTGAACGCCGTCCTCAAGTCAGAGTCAGACACCGAGACTTTAACTGTAACACAAAGGCCCTTACAACCAGGATCTGACTACAGATCAGACCCAGAGAGACTGGGCTGTCCACCTGTTCCCGGCTCAGAATATTTTCTGGTATTTCACCAGAGCCAGGGGACAGTTAATTCCCGTGGAGATGGTGACACGTTAGACACTGGCGGTGATCCATCTTGTTCTTACGCTACAGAGATGGACCCTGGCAACATGCTCATGGGTTTAGAGACACAGACTGATCTGTCTAGAGGGGACTTGAACCGGGACAGTAGAAGTGTATACTCTGAAGGGTGCCTAGATAAGAAAGGGGAGGTTATAGTGGTAGATGAGGTGACTGTGAAAGTGGAGGGCGACGCTCCTCCCACATGGAATGCAGATAGTCACTTAGAAGATGGACACTCACAGAACAGAGATTTATTTGATTACAGGGGAAGCTTAGATACAAATCTAAATGTCGCGACCCACTCTCCTTTACACTCGTTCAGGGATCCCGATGCCGTATTCACGTCGAAGGCACTTTCCAATTCACATGGCAGCGTTCTTTTCAATCAGGCATCAAACTCAAATGACAGGGTTATAGCCCAGGCTCAGGGAGGGGGGGCCACATCTGGCAATAATAAAGAGAAACGGTTCCTCTGCATGTTCTGTAACAAAGGCTTCAGCTGCCCCCAGAAGGTGGAGATCCACCAGAGGGTCCACACAGGAGAGAAACCCTTCAGCTGTACCCAGTGTCATATGTGCTTTGCCGAGGCTGGCAACCTGAAGAGGCACCAGAGGGTCCACACAGGGGTGAAACCCTTCAGCTGTACCCAGTGTCAAATGCGCTTCGCTCAGGCTGGTGACCTGAAGAGGCACCAGAGGGTCCACACAGGGGAGAAACCATTCAGTTGCCCCCACTGTGAGAAGAGGTTTTCCCGCCAGCACCAGCTGAAGATGCACCTGAAGGTTCACACGGAAGAGAGGCCATTCGCCTGTACTCACTGCAGGAAGAGGTTCTCAGAGAGGAGCTACCTCAGGATACACCAGCAGAAAAACCATTCCACTCAATAGCATACTAAGTAACCCTTCCACTCGATAGCTTCTGACGTTTAGATCAAACTATTCATTAAAGACAGATTCAATTTCATTGTTGTCAGCATAAAGATAACATGAGTAATAGATTTCAGTGTTGAATATTTCTGGGTTGAATATTGTTATATATGGCATATTTCAGCCTAAAAAGTCTGTTAGATGTTGTGTTTGTACGGTGTAGCCTATATAATGTTCACAAATGCCTGTTTCATTACTTCTATTCCACTACTTAATGTTTTTCTTAAGACACTTGTAATGAGAAATTGAATGCAATTCATCTAGTTCATGCAGATTTTTTGTTGTGTCTATGTATGGTTTTCATGTGATGTATTTAAAACTTGTTTATGTTTAATAAACACAAAATGGGACATTTCATTCTAAGACTTTAATTGAGACTCCCCTCATCACATCTTCTCACCCTATTGTGCATACACACTACAGCGCTTCATAGCCAAGTTAGTCACTAGTTAACAAAGTCATTATTATGACTAAACCCTGCCTATTTAAAAAATGTATCTTCTTAAAATTAGATTTTAAAACTAAACTTAAATACACTGATATACCTTATGCCTAACCCTAATCTTGAAATAAAACCAAAAATCACATTTTTGTTTTCATTAATGTTTACTATATAGCCAATTCTTATTTTGTGGCTGAGTTAATTAGGGACAACCAATACCTAACAAACACCTATACACATCAAAAGAGTTGTCAGGTTTGTCTGATGATGCCTTTTGACTAATCATAGCTTATCATATTTACCCTCAACATATTTCAAATTTAATCAAACTTTATTTGTCACATGTGTCAAATACAGCAGTTGTAGACTTTACTGTGAAACGCTTACTTACAAGCCCTTAATACATAAACAAAGTTTATGGCTGGGGGCAGTATAAGTAGCTTGGATAAAAAGGTGCCCAGAGTAAACTGCCTGCTACTCAGGCCCAAAAGCAAGAATATGCATATAATTAGTAGATTTGGATAGAAAACATTCTGAAGTTGGAACTACTGAACATAATGCGCCAATGTAAACTGAGATTTTTGGATATAAATATTAACTTTTTCAAACAAAACATACATGTATTGTGTAACATGAAGTCCTATGAGTGTCATCTGATGAAGATCATCAAAGGTTAGTGATTCATTTTTATCTCTATTTCTGCTTTTTGTGACTCCTCTCTTTGGCTGGAAAAATGACTGTGTTTTTCTGTGACGAAGTGGTGACCTAACATAATCGTTTGGTGTGCTTTCGCTGTAAAGCACTTTTGAAATCGGACACTGTGGTGGTATTAACAACAAGTTTATCTTTAAAATGGTGTAAAATACTTGGATGTTTGAGGAATTTTAATTATGAGATTTATGTTGTTTGAATTTGGCGACGTGCACTTACACTGGCTGTCATATCGATCCCGGTAGCGGGATTTCAGCCATAAGAAGTTTTTAACCAACAGTGCAGTTCAAAAAGATGGGTTTAAAAACAATGAAGTCATTCTACAGTATAGGACTCAAACAACGTTGGGATGGGTAAACACCATGTTGAAAGTGTGTTTATTATCTTTGTGTATGTACCTGAGGGAGTGTATGTCTGTGTAATCTGTATCACCTGTCTCTTCCAGGAGGAGGAGAGTCCAGAGGTGCTGCTGGTGAAGGAGGAGGGGTATGAGGAGGGTCTGGGGAACCCTGAGGGGACCATGGTCATGGAAGACAACCAGACTACACCACCTCCTGAACCCACAGAGGAACCAGCTGAGCAACATATGACCACACACAGTCACACTGAGGTGAGTCCACTGTGAATTACTGCCTGAATGCTATTAGGTAAGGGCCCCTATCGACATAACCTCTTAGAGTACGAGTCCTGATCTAAGATCAGTTGTGCCTTTTAGATCATAATGAATATTAATTTATAGACAGGTGGGGACCTGGGCCCACATTCAAAAAACACTTACCAAAAACTTAAGAACTATCTTATTAACAAAAAATATTTAAAGTTCATAAGATAGTAGGTGCAATTCCTCAACAATATCTTAAGAAATCACGATGTTCTGACGAGCTTCTCAAATATTTTCTTAGGAATCCTCTTAAGATGTTTGTTGCTAGGCAACCGTTTTAGTGGCAATCATGTTAGCATATTTTGTACTGAGATCACCAAAACATGTTCTTTGGTTTAAATATTCAATACTGAAACTTTCCGATGAAGTTTGTGAGTGAATTAAACATGTTCAATTGCTTTCATTTGTTTTTTGTCTCACTGCCCTGAGTTTAAGACAAGGGTTTAGCTATCTTGGAATTAACTTCTCTGGGATATGTGGGTCCCACCTCGCCAACAGCCAGTGAAATTGCAGGGTGCCAAATTCAAAACAACAGAAATCCCATAATTAAAATTCCTCAAACATACAAGTATTTTACACCATTTTAAAGATTAACTTATAGTAAATCCAGCCACAGTTTCCGATTTCAAATAGGCTTTATGGCGAAAGCACACCAAACGATTATGTTAGGTCAGCGCGAGTTACAGAAAAACATCCAGCCATTTCCAAAGAAGGAGAGGTGTCAGAAATAGCGTTATAAATATTCACTTACCTTTGATGATCTTGATCGGAATGCACTCCCAGGAATCCCAGTTCCACAATAAATGTTTGTTTTGTTTGATAATGTCCATAATTTATGTCCAAATACCTCCTTTTTGTTCGCGCGTTTAGCCCAGTAATCCAAATGCATAATGCGCGATCACTTGTTCAGACGAAATGTCAAAAAAGTTATATTACAGTTCGTGGAAACATGTCAAACGATGTATAGAATCAATCTTTAGGATGTTTTTAACATAAATCTTCAATAATGTTCCAACCGGAGAATTCCTTTGTCTTTAGAAATGCAATGGAACGCAGCTACCTCTCACGGGCGCATTTGTGATCAGCTCATGGCACTCTGCCAGACACCTGTTTGAATCAGCTCTCTTTCTCTCCCCATTCACAGTAGAAGCCTCAAACAAGGTTCTAAAGACTGATGACATCTAGTGGAAGCCTTAGGAAGTGCAATATGACCCCATAGACACTGTATATTCGATAGGCAATGACTTGAAAAACTACAAACCTCAGATTTCCGACTTCCTGGTTGGATGATTTCTTTCTCAGGTTTTAGCCTGCCATATGAGTTCTGTTATACACAGACATCATTCAAAAAGTTTTAGGAACTTCAGAGTGTTTTCTGTCCAAATCTACTAATTATATGCATATTCTTGCTTTTGGGCCTGAGTAGCAGGCAGTTTACTCTGGGCACCATTTTATCCAATCTACTTAATACTGCCCCCCAGTCCCAAAGAAGTTAATAACGTTTCCAATAAGTTTATTTTCAAAAATCAAATTTCTTCTTAGGAGAAACATAAGAAATAGCACAAAAACATTTCCAATAACCTTTTTGAGGAATAGAAACTTTGCTTAACTTTCTTCCTAAGTTTATAGTTAAGGAAAAAAATGGCAGTTAACTTAAGGATCCTCCCCTTTTTTGAAATGTTTGCCTAAAATGACATACCCAAATCTAACTGCCTATAGCTCAGGACCTGAAGCCAGGATATGCATATTCTTGATACCATTTGAAAGGAAACACTTTGAAGTTTGTGTAAATGTTAAATTAATGTAGGATAATATAATACATTAGATCTGGTAAAAGATAATACAAAGAGAAAAACATGCTTTCTTTGAAATGCAAGAGAAAGGCCATAATGTATTATTCCAGCCCTGGCACAATTTAGATTTTGGCCTCTAGATAGAAGCAGTGTATGTGCAAAGTATTAGTGTGATCAAATTAACCATTGCATATCTGTTCAAAATGTTGTATCAAGACTGCCACATGTGCATAATTGGTTTATAAATACATTTTCAAGTTCATAACTGTGCACTCTCCTCAAACAATAGCATTGTATTTTTTCACTGTAATTGCTACTGTAAATTGGACAGTGCAGTTACATTAAAAATAATTTAAGCTTTCTGCCAATATCAGATATGTCTATGTCCTGGGAAATGTTCTTGTTACTGACAACCTCATGCTAATCACATTAGCCTACGTTAGCTCAAACGTCCCACGTGGAACCCACCGATCCTGTAGAGGTTTTAAGAATAAATTTCTTCTTAAGAAGGTTTTGTGAATCTGGGCCCTGATCCTCGATCAGCATTTCTACTCAGAGAAAAACACACCACATTTTAACACATTACATTGTTCTCTCTCATCCTGGTCTAAATCAGTTTTTGAATACTATTAAACACAAGATAATCGGGAATGTTGAGCTCAACAGTTGGTTTATTTTCCAACATGTTATATTGGGCAATGCAGAAGTGCTTATTGTGAATATTTATGGGCTCCTGAGTGGCGCAGCGGTCTAAGACATTGCATCTCAGTGCTAGAGGCATCACTACAGACCCTGGTTCGATCCTGGACTGTATCACAACGGGCCGTGATTGGGAGTCCCATAGGGCGGCACACAATTGACCCAGTGTCGTCCAGGTTAGGATTTGGCCGGGGTAGGCCGTCATTGTAAATAAGAATTTGTTTTTAACTGACTTGCCTAGTTAAATAAAGGTAAATAAAATAAAATAATGAGGATATGTCTTTGCTTTTTTTCCTGATATTCAGTGTCGACTACACAATTTCTCAGAAATACCATGTATTATAGGAGGGGATTTTAATCAAATATTGAATGTGGAGGACAGATCAAGTAAGAAAGCCTTTCCAGCTACAAAATCTATAACATTACTATTAGATATGATCAATAACAATGGGCTTGTAGACATCTGGTGAATACTCCATCCAGTAGACAGTATACATTTTACTCTCCAGTCCACAAGGTCTACTCCAGACTAGACTAGTTTTTTCGGTCCAACTTACAATCAGTGACAATAGATAACATTTTATCTGATCACAGTCAGGTAAAGTTGGTTGTAGAAATAGAGGTCAGCCTAGAACTGTTGCGGTATTACCGTCACACCGGCAGTCAAATTCCATGTGACCTTTTAGTCACAGTAATCCAAGCTCTGACGCTGCTGATGGTCATTAGTAGAATACCAAACTTGCTAACTGCCTGGTACTCAGCACTCTATTGTCCTTCTAATCACACTGAAAACAATGCAAATGTTTTTCGAAAATCTAATCAAACACTTCATGAGAGCCCATGAGCTCATGTTGTGCAACATTTCAAAAGGCTTTGCAATTGCATGAGAAAACAGAGTGAGGGCCTCTATTGAAAAGAGGAGGATCAGTTTTATATAGACTAGGCCTACTATATCTATTTCTCAACTTTCCTAATATTAAGCACATTGCTTATATTTACAACAGGAGTATAGCCTACCTGGCTGACATGAAAATAAACCACGGGGAAAAGCGTCCTCCATTCGCTATTTAAGTCCATAGATGACGTATTTTTCCCCGCTGACCCTGTTTTGATACAGGTGCATGATAATGGTCCATTCTAAATCAAAACAAATTTCACACATATATTATTTAGTATATTTAAAGGCAAGATTCAATTAAGAATAGTCTGATGGGTGACAATATTAGCCTATCACTTGTGAATGCGCCTTAGCATAAGAAACAATGCATTTTTTAACAACTTTTTCGATTCATAGTCACACACCTCATGTAGCCAAGCCCATAGGCCTATATGTTTTAATAAGGTTTGTATCACAACTAAAAAGTGGCACCATAACTTGTTAAAATTAAGCACATTAATCTGCTGTGGGTGTAGAGCCTAACTGGCATATATAAGCAGCGTGTGAGTGTCAAGTTTGGGAAAGGTCATTTTCACCATAAAAATGCACCTTTATAATAACAGTATTCCATGCATAATTGCTTTTGATAATGGTGTTTTCCCACTAATGGAACATTTGCGCTTATAGCCTCCTACCATGTGCGCATTGCAGCGCTTATAATGTGAAGAAATAGCCTCCGATACACAACCCAACCAAGCCGCACTTAACACAGCGCGCATCCAACCCGGAAGCCAGCCGCACCAATGTGTCGGAGGAAACACCGTGCACCTGGCAACCTTGGTTGGCGCGCACTGTGCCCGGCCCGCCACAGGAGTCGCTGGTGCGCGATGAGACAAGGATTTCCCTACCGGCCAAATCCTCCTTAACCCGGAAGACTCTATTGTGCATCACCCCACGGACCTCCCGGTCGCGGCTGGTTACGACAGAGTCTCTGGTGACACAGCTGGCGTTGTAGTACAGCGCCCTTAACCACTGCGCCACCCTGAAGGTTGTTTTGAGGGGTAACATTTTAGAGCTACTGAAATAAATGGCACCAGGTGATGGTTATACCTCAGAATTTTAGAAGCAGTATGTAACTATACTTTCACCAATAATGCTTAGACTGTATAATACTTTTTTGGGATCATGGTACAGTGAATAGAACTACTGCAGCTATCACGCTCATTCCTAAAGGGGGGAAAAGACCTGTGTCAATGCTCTAACTATAGACCAACCGCTTTACTGAATGTTGATTCCAAGATACTTTCTAAACTATTAGCAAACAGACTTTGGAAAGTTATTCACTCTTTGATTTCAACTGACCAAGTTGGTTTCATTTGAAAAAGAAATAGCTCAATATTTTTTCTAGACAATGGAAACATTTGGGTTTGATTCTTTGTTTATAAGATTTTTTTATATTTTTTTATTTCACCAGGTAGGCTAGTTGAGAAGAAGTTCTCATTTGCAACTGCGACCTGGCCAAGATAGTGTGACACAGACAACAACACAGAGTTACAAATGGAGTAAACAATTAACAATGTCAATGACACAGTAGAGAAAAGAAAGTCTATATTTTTTATACCTTTTTATACCTTTAGTTAAGAGTTAAGAACAAATTCTTATTTTCAATGATGGCCTAGTGGGTTAAGTGCCTGTTCAGGGGCAGAACGACAACCTTGTCAGCTCGGGGGTTTGAACTTGCAACCTTCCGGTTACTAGTCGAACGCTCTAACCACTAGGCTACCCTGCCGCCCCATATACATTGTGTGCAAAAAGCATGAGGAGGTAGGCAATAAATAGGCCATAGGAGCGAATAATTACAATTTAGCAGATTAACACTGGAGTGATAAATGAGCAGATGATGATGTGCAAGTAGAGATACTGGTGTGCAAAAGAGCAGAAAAGTAAATAAATTAAAAACAGTATGGGGATGAGGTAGGTAGATTGGGTGGGCTATTTACAGATGGACTATGTACAGCTGCAGTGATCGGTTAGCTGCTCAGATAGTTGATGTTTAAAGTTGGTGAGGGAAATAAAAGTCTCCTACTTCAGCGATTTTTGCAATTCGTTCCAGTCACTGGCAGCAGAGAACTGGAAGGAAAGGTGGCCAAATGAGGTGTTAGCTTTGGGGATGATCAGTGAGATATACCTGCTGGAACGTGTGCTACGGGTGTGTGTTGTTATTGTGACCAGTGAACTGAGATAAGGCAGAGCTTTACCTAGCATAGATTTATAGATTACCTGGAGCCAGTGGGTCTGGCGACGAATATATAACGAGGGCCAGCCGACTAGAGCATACAGGTCGCAGTGGTGGGTGGTATAAGGTGATTTGGTAGTGGTATAAGATGGGTCTGCAGTATATAAAATAGCCCTAGAGCAGAAGTTATAACAAATTGTATATCTCCTTTATGTTGGAGAGGGGCACAAGGTAGGGATGTCCGATGTCTCCCTTGCTCTTTGTTTTAACGTTAGAAACATTAGCAGAATCCATAAGACGACAAAGTGATATTGAAGGTATTGTGGTAGAAAATCATGAGCATCAACTGGCAATGTACACAGATGACATGTTTGTTAGGAATCCTGAAATGTCAATTATGGGCTACTCAATTTGGTCAATGAATATACAGAGATTGCTGGCTTCAGAAAAAGTCAGAGGTACTCCGATAAACTATCGATGCACTGAAGACCAAATTTCAGTTTTCAATTTAGCTTGGGCACCAAGGTCTGAATTATCTGGCTATTTTCCTATCATCAAATAATAAGTTCATGCTTGAAAAGAACTTGGAAGCTATTTTGAAATCCTTGAAAGCCGACTTTGTGAGATGGTCCTCCCTTTTTTTAATGTTCTAAGCAAGAATTTAAATAATACACATTACAGTGGCTCCAACAATCAATTACAAACTAAGCATGCTGCTTCTCAATCTACCACAATCCATCTTTAAGAAGATCAATTAAATTATCAGTCATAAGTTTGGACACACCAACTCATTACAGAGTTTTTCATTAATTTTGTACTGTTTTCTACATTGTAGAATAATAGTGAAGACATCAGAACTATGAAATAAACATATTGAATCATGTAGTAACCAAAAAAGTGTTAAACAAATCCAAATATATTTTATATTTGAGATTCTTCAAAGTAGCCACCCTTTGCCTTGATGACAGCTTTGCACACTCTTGCCATTATCTCAACCAGCTTCCTTCATTCCAGTCACCTGGAATGCATTTAAATTAACATGTGTGCCTTGTTAAAAGTTAATTTGTGGAATTTCTTTCCTTGCATTTGAGCCAATCAGTTGTGTTGTGGCAAGGTAGGGGTGGTATACAGAAGATAGCCCTATTTGGTTAAAGACCAAGTCCATATTATGGCAAGAACAGCTCAAATAAGCAACGCGAATTGACAGTCCATCATTCATTTAAGACATGAAGGTCAGTCAATTGCGGAAAATGTCAAGAACTTTGAAAGTTTCTCCAAGTGCAGTCGCAAAAACCATCCAGCGCTATGATGAAACTGGCTCTCATGAGGACCACCACAGGAAAGGAAGACCCAGAGTTATCTTCAAAGTAGCAACCCTTTGCCTTGACACTCTTGGCATTCTCTCAACCAGCTTCATGAGGAATGCTTTTCCAACAGTCTTGAAGGAGTTCCCACATACAGTGGGGCAAAAAAAGTATTTAGTCAGCCACCAATTGTGCAAGTTCTCCCACTTAAAAAGATGAGAGAGGCCTGTAATTTTCATCATAGGTCATTTTTTTCATTTTCATCATAGGTACACAACTATGACAGACAAAATGAGAAAAAAAATCCAGAAAATCACATTGTAGGATTTTTAATGAATTTATTTTCAAATTATGGTGGAAAATAAGTATTTGGTCAATAACAAAAGTTTATCTCAATACTTTGTTATATACCCTTTGTTGGCAATGACAGAGGTCAAACGTTTTCTGTAAGTCTTCACAAGGTTTTCACACACTGTTGCTGGTATTTTGGCCCATTCCTCCATGCAAATCTCCTCTAGAGCAGTGATGTTTTGGGGCTGTTGCTGGGCAACACGGACTTTCAACTCCCTCCAAAGATTTTCTATGGGGTTGAGATCTGGAGACTGGCTAGGCCACTCCAGGACCTTGAAATGTTTCTTACGAAGCCACTCCTTCGTTGCCCGGGCAGTGTGTTTGGGATCATTGTCATGCTGAGAGACCCAGCCACATTTCATCTTCAATGCCCTTGCTGATGGAAGGATGTTTTCACTCAAAATCTCACGATACATGGCCCCATTCATTCTTTAGTTTACACAGATCAGTCGTCCTGGTCCCTTTGCAGAAAAACAGCCCCAAAGCATGATGTTTCCACCCCCATGCTTCACAGTAGGTATGGTGTTCTTTGGATGCAACTCAGCATTCTTTGTCCTCCAAACACGACAAGTTGAGTTTTTACCAAAATGTTATATTTTGGTTTCATCTGACCATATGACATTCTCCCAATCTTATTCTGGATCATCCAAATGCTCTCTAGCAAACTTCAGACAGGCCTGGACATGTACTGGCTTAAGCAGGGGGACACGTCTGGCACTGCAGGATTTGAGTCCCTGGCGGCGTAGTGTGTTACTGAAGGTAGGCTTTGTTACTTTGGTCCCAGCTCTCTGCAGGTCATTCACTAGGTCCCCCCGTGTGGTTCTGGGATTTTTGCTCACCGTTCTTGTGATCATTTTGACCCCACAGGGTGAGATCTTGCGTGGAGCCCCAGAACGAGGGAGATTATCAGTGGTCTTGTATGTCTTCCATTTCCTAATAATTGCTCCCACAGTTGATTTCTTCAAACCAAGCTGCTTACCTATTGCAGATTCAGTCTTCCCAGCCTGGTGCAGGTCTACAATTTTGTGTCTGGTGTCCTGTGACAGCTCTTTGGTCTTGGCCATAGTGGAGTTTGGAGTGTGACTGTTTGAGGTTGTGGACAGGTGTCTTTTATACTAATAACAAGTTCAAACAGGTGCCATTAATACAGGTAACGAGTGGAGGACAGAGGAGCCTCTTAAAGAAGAAGTTACAGGTCTGTGAGAGCCAGAAATCTTGCTTGTTTGTAGGTGACCAAATACTTATTTTCCACCATAATTTGCAAATAAATTCATAAAAAATCCTACAATGTGATTTTCTGGAGAAAAAAAATCTAATTTTGTCTATCATAGTTGAAGTGTACCTATGATGAAAATTACAGGCCTCTCTCATCCTTTTAAGTGGGAGAACTTGCACAATTGGTGGCTGACTAAATACTTTTTTGCCCCACTGTATGTTGAGCACAGGCAAGCCGGCAGATAAAACAATTACATTTGAACATAATTTGAACGAATTGGAACATTTCATAAAGGATGTCCATTCCAAAAAACACCTGGCATCCAGGGTGTACTAATTATTAAATGAAAAAACAAGGCGACTACACCTTCCCTTAAGGGAAAATAGGGTGAAGATTATACATTTTAAAAATGTAATGGAAAAAGGTGTCAACACTGTTTTAGAATGTAAAGACATTCTAAAACACATAGTTTAGCATAATATAATCAACAGAACTTACTGAACTCCGTGTAAAATTAACAAGTGAAAAATGACAACTGTCAGCAAATGTTGGAGATGTAAATCAGATGATGCTGGGCTTTGAAGCTACTGTCTTAGAGTGAACGAAAATAGGGGGAAATGTATGTCATTTACACTGTAATTAATACCAAATGTGTATTGATACCAAATCATTATACCAATCAATAAAATATAATTCATACAAATCATGTAAACAATGAGAAACTGAACTGCTGGCATTTCTTCCTCTGTGACTGCAAATGTATCATTATTCATACGATCAATTACCTATTTATTTGTTTCTTGTTTTTGAAAAATGTTTGCAGCCCTCCCATGTATGCAACATTATTGTTTATTTATTTTTCATGGATGAATTCATGTCATATGCAAAGAAAATAAAGGATTGAGATGTGGAGATAATTTTGCAGGTTTAAAGCTTATTTCCTGCAATTCTGCACATTTTGTCATGGGGAGCGAAGAAAATGTTGCAATTTTAAAATACATTTTGTTGCAATTCTATACAATTCTCTCCACCAACAAGAGGGGTGTGAACAGTTTGTCATGAACAGTGCTTGTGCCCATAGAAATAGACGTGATGCATATGCGGTATGTTCCCCAATGCTGGAATGTGGGTCCCCGAGTGAAACAATTTGGGAACCCCTGGTCTACCCCTGGTCTAGCCTCCCTCTGTGCATGCTCAGCGTCCAACTGCTATGTTCTTCCTCAGTAAATTCTGGCTCGAATAAAGATGTCTCTGAATAAAAATGGTCTTCTTCTTCTACCTCCAAGTCCGACATGATTTGTCTAATGTTATGATGACTTGCCAATAAGCAAGTTAACTCCGAGAGTACACAACAGCTGGCTGCCTCCCGGGAGTTTTGTTTTCAAAACGACACCAAGTCTCATAGGAAGAAAGCGCTGGCAGAACCCAAAGTAGTCCGTAAAAATCAGGAAGTTGATAGAATCTCATTGCTTATGATTATCAGTAATTTGAACAAATTTATAAATATTGATTACTATGTAAGACTATAAATTACCAACCACCCAGCTTTGGAGAAGTCAGAAGGTCTATTTCCCTGCGTTTGAGAGGAGCTGGCTAGTAGATACGCATAGATTTCCAGCAATTGCTCTAAGCTAACGATATGCTACCTTCAACTTCCTTCAAATTGCACGCAGAGACATATAAATGGTATCCATGAGTTCGTCTTACTCTGGTTAAGTAGGAAATTCCCAAATACCAAAGTATCCCTTTAGTAGACCAATAAGAAATAGCGTTCCAAACCTCTCCACCAATAACAGCTCGTTTTCATTTTCCCCTCCCCAATCAGACCACGCCCAAAAATTGCTCTTTGCTGAGAAGCTATTTAATTGAAATCAATCGCAGTAGGGTACTTCATTGTTACCCAGAAATTATTTTATATTGAGATAAAAATGGCTGCATTGGACCTTTAAGTCTCGGACCATGACTTTGAATTATTAAACCATTAAAGATTTTGTTTGAGATTTTGGCAATTAAGCTCTTTATCTACTTCCCCAGAGACAGATGATGTTGTGGAAACCATTTTACATCTCTGAATGTAGGAAGTTCGAGGTAACTTTGCAAGCCAGTGCTAACTAGCTCAGCGTAAACACTGGAAGTATTTGGGTACAGCTAGCATTCTAGGTGTACCCGAAGACTTTGATTCTTTGCGCTAAGCTAGCCAGCATGGGCTCTCCAAATTACCTCTTAACTGCCTGCATACTGGATGCAGAGACATAATAATGGTATACAGCAGTTAATCTGACTCTGGGGGAGTAGATAAGGGCTTCCTTCCCAAAATCCCGAACTATCCTTTTAAAGAGTGTCAAGTAAGCAAATCACCTAACATGTTTGCATCATTTTAAATCACCTAACATGTTTGCATGGTACTCATAGCAATTCCTCATTGCCCAATCAGAAGATGATCCATAGCAGGGTGCTCATATCAGATTTCTTGATCCAACATCATCTCACTCTGTATCTCTTACAGTCAGTAGACATGGAGGATGGGAAGCCTGACCTGCTGCTGGTCAAAGAGGAGACAATAGAAGACGGACCAGAGAGCATTGACCTGCTGAGTGGACTAAAGATGGGGGAGCAAGGTAAGAGAGACATACATATACAGAACATAATACATATACTTCAATAGGAATAGTGATGCATCTACATAAAATTAAATCAATAAAACTGAGTATACCAAACATTAGGAACACCTTCCTAATATTGAGTTGCACCCCCCCACACACTTTTGCCCTCAGAACTGCCTCAATTTGTCAGGGTATGGACTCCACAAGGTGTCGAAATCGTTCCACAGGGATGCTGGCCCATGACTCCAATGCTTCCCATACTTGTGTTAAGTTGGCTGGATGTCCTTTGGGTGGTGGACCTTTGTTGATATTGACGGGAAACTGTTGAGAGTTGAAAAAAAACAATAGCATTGCAGTTCTTGACACAAACCGGTGCGCCTGGCACCTACTACCATACCTCCTTAAATGTTTTGGTCTTGTCCATTCACCCTCTGACAAGTCATGTCTCAAGGTTTAAAAATCCTTATTTAACCTGTCTCCTCCCCTTCAGTTACAATGATTGAAGTGGATTTAACAAGTGACATCAATAAGGAATCATAGCTTTCACCTGGATTCTCCTGGCCAATCTGTCATGAAAAGAGCAGGTGTTCTTAATGTTTTGTATACTCAGTGTACATTTACAACAAACAATGTATACTTGATGATTCAATTGACTCAAAAAACTCCATATGTAGAGTTCTCTGCCATGTTTGTAAAGTCTATTTTGGAACCTTTTCCTGAAGGTGATTGGCTGGAGGATAACAGAGGAGACTGGGCAGCCATCTTGGATTCCCAGACCCAGACTGCTGCAACCAAGGGCCCAGGGGACAACATCACTGAGCAGGCCAGGACCAGAGCTGAGATAGTGGAGGTCAGTGGATGGGACAGCGACCTCAACTCTGGGCTGGGGAACAACACTGTTAACCGCAACCAGAAACAGACAGTCGAACACAAAACCACAACCGAACTTAGTGTTCATGACAACAGAATGGACGAAACCAGGATGAGGCGTAGATTTGGTCTGCAGGGACAGGGAGGTGTCCGTATGAGAACAGACACAGACTCGGCTAGCGATGCTCCTTCCTGCTCCTATAGTTGTGATTCAGAGAGACTGATGGCGCCTCAGATTAACCCCCTAACAGATGCTTCCTTCAGCCTGCCTTCTATGGGATCTATCAATTGGAACATGGACCCTGTGACAACACAGACACTCCCTGGCCTTCATCTTCCTCACACTCTCCTAATGCTAAACCAGACCTCAGACAATGCCAGTGCCTCAACACTAAATGGCTACACAAGCCCATTGACAAATGACAGTAGTAGAGATGGAATGAGTAAAGGTGGCAGCGCCAAAGAGAAGCGCTTCCTGTGTTCGTTCTGTGGGAAAGCCTTCAGTTTCCCCAAACAGGTGGAGATCCACCAGAGGATGCACACAGGGGAGAAACCATTCGGCTGCCATCTGTGCCGGGCCAGTTTTTCTCAATCGTCCAGCCTGAATAGGCACCAGAGAGTCCATACAGGGGAGAAACCCTACAGCTGTACCCAGTGTGAGAAGAGGTTCTCCCGCCAGCACCAGCTGAAGATGCACCTGAAGGTCCACACAGGAGAGAGGCCATTTGCCTGTATGCACTGCGGGAAGAGGTTCTCAGAAAGGAGCTACCTCAGGATACATCAGCAGAAAATGCACACGGCCCGAGTATAGTGACATGTCATGAAGTTAATTATGTTGTTTTTATATGTAGTTTGGAACTGGATGAGGTGAACTGAGGAAAGAATGAGTATGATGAGGCAGAGTAGACGATGTGGTGATGTTTGGTGTGATGGTGTCTGTAAAAATGCTTCACTGATGAAGAGTGACAACCTTATCAGGTTGTTTGATCTGGTGTTTTATAATGAGGAAATTATAGTGCCTTAATTCATGTTTACTTGACAGGAAGTAGTGAAGATGTGTGTAATGTTAGGTTGAACCTTTCCCAAAGTATTCTAGTTACCATATTGAGAAAAGTTCTTCTTCTCGTCACATATCGTTTTGTGCAATAAAAGTACTGTGTTTCACATTATCTGAGTGTATGACCATTTTGTTCAAATTAAATACAAAATTGACTCTGTGCTGATTGACTTGGTTATTTTTGTATCATTGCAGGAACTGAGTTTCCCTTCTCTCAAGTTGAACCAAAACATTATACTACATGAATCAACACATATGGACATTTTTATTATTTGTTTATAATAAACTCCAATGGCTCCATATTTTTTGGTACTTGAATCACAATGTTAGAGATGAGCTTGACTGTGGCTAACATTTTATAATGTCATGTTTCTGTTTGTACAGCAAAGAGTTTCTTACATAAACCTTTACATTATCTTCTGTACAATGTGTTTTACAGTCTGCAGTCCATGAGGACCTGCTGATAATTGGTGTTACTGGCGGAAGAGACCAGACCCTTGAGGCAGATGGTCACAAACCCTGGCCCCGGATCAGAACCCTGGATCAGGAGCCATCGCTCTTCCTTCCCGAGTCGCAACTAGGACCGAACCCCGAGGGACAGAGACTCCACCACAACACAGAACACAACCAGTGGACAGGTGGACTGAACAACCTCAGTCCTGGTGGTCATCAGAGAGACAGAGGCTCCAGTCTGCAGTCCAGACCCTTCTCTTCACAGTCTCAGTGCGGGGATAAAGCAGGGCCTGGGGCTGATAGACCCTCCTGTTCCTATGATACACACACCACAATATCCATGATGAACAGAGCAGGTCAGCCTGCGCTTCAGCCTTCACAGAGAGTGGTGGGAGGACCTGGGTCTAGCCTTCCTCAGCTGCTTCATGGTTACCACACAAATACAGACAGGGTCAGGATGGGCAGTCACCACAAGAGGTACCTAGCCTATAACACAGCACACAATCCCAACAACACCCAAACAATGGCGCCATGTCATGGAGGGCTCTCTGGTGTCATTGGGTCAAAACATGGGAGCGCGAGCATTGGGACGGACGCCGACAAGCCGTACGCCTGCACTACGTGTGGGAAGCGCTTCGCTAAAGCGAAATATGTGAAGTAGCACCAGACCGTTCACACCAAGGACAACTTCAAGTGCAAACTATGTTACAAGAGCTTCTCCTTCCTGAGTAGCCTTATCAGACATAGGAATGTCCACAACAGGGAGAAATCGTAGCTTGAAATGTTCACGAGGGATGTCTGGGAACTAGTTTTTTATTTTGATGAAGTCCCTCAGTTGAGTATCTGGATATGCGCACATTCTCACATGATACAGACAGGGCTCCCGAGTGCCGCAGCGATCTAAGGCACTGCATCTCAGTGCAAGAGGCATCACTATAGTCCCTGGTTCGAATCCAGGCTGTATCACATCCGGCCGTGATTGGGAGTCCCATAGGGCGACGCACAATTGGTCCAGTGTCGCCCAGGTTTGGCCAGGGTAGGCCATCAATGTAAATAAGAATTTGTTCTTAACTGCATTGCCTAATTAAATAAAGGTAGCATATTTTTTTGTGTGTGCTAGCATAGCCAAAACATTGTCACGTTATTGAAGAGTAACACAATATTTCTCCTCGGATTTTGTTTTTTCTTATAACAAATCAGGTCTGCTGAGATTATATGACCCTGAGGTCATGCTTTCATTGGGGAAGAGGTCTTAAAACAACCCCTACTGTGTCCCTTTCCCCTATAGCCCTCCCATGGCACTGGGTAGTAGTTGGGGGTTGTCTTTAATCAGCTATTTTGTCATCCTCCCCTCTATCAACTGTCATCTCCCATATCTGTTATGTGTATTATTGTTATGAATCCCCCATGGCTGTAGCAAACATTGCCACTCAATCATTTACTTACTCAGTCACACAAGTCAGTCACTGTTGGCTATATTTATACTGATGTACATCAAATCAAATGTACTTGTCACATACACATGGTTAGCAGATGTTAATGCGAGTGTAGCAAAATGCTTGTGCTTCTAGTTCCGACCATGCAGTAATTTCTAACAAGTAATGTAACCTAACAATTTCACAACAACTACCTTATACACACAAGTGTAAAGGAATGAATACGAATATGTACATAAAAATACATGAATGAGTGATGCCCGAACGGCATAGGCAAGATGCAGTAGATGGTATAGAGTACAGTATATACATATGAGATGAGTAATGTAGGGTATGTAAGCATTATATAAAGTGGCTAGTGATAAATTGATTACATCCATTTTTCCATTATTAAAGTGGCTAGAGTTGAGTCAGTATGTTGGCAGCAGCCACTCAATGTTAGTGATGGCTGTTTAACAGTCTGATGGCCTTGAGATAGAAGCTGTTTTTCAGTCTCTCGGTCCACGCTTTGATGCATCTGTACTGACCTCGCCTTCTGGATGATAGCGGGGTGAACAGGCAGTGGCTCGGTGGTTGTTGTCCTTGATTATCTTTTTGGCCTTCCTGTGACATCTGGTGGTGTAAGTGTCCTGGAGGGCAGGTAGTTTGCACCCAGTGATGCGTTGTGCAGACCTCACTACCCTCTGGAGAATCTTACGGTTATGGGCGGAGCAGTGGCCGTACCAGGCGGTGATACAGCCCGACAGTCCACCTGGCCGTGCTGCTGCTCCAGTTTCAACTGTTCTGCCTGTGATAATTATTATTTGACCATGCTGGTCATTTATGAACATTTGAACATCTTGGCCATGTTCTGTTATAATCTCCACCCGGCACAGCCAGAAGAGGACTGGCCACCCCACAAAGCCTGGTTCC
Organism: Oncorhynchus clarkii lewisi; assembly: GCF_045791955.1. NCBI lineage: Eukaryota > Metazoa > Chordata > Actinopteri > Salmoniformes > Salmonidae > Oncorhynchus > Oncorhynchus clarkii. Next base: position 15,446,373 of record NC_092165.1, read on the forward strand.
TCTCTAGGTTTCTTCCTAGGTTTTGGCCTTTCTAGGGAGTTTTTCCTAGCCACCGTGCTTCTACACCTGCATTGCTTGCTGTTTGGGGTTTTAGGCTGGGTTTCTGTACAGCACTTTGAGATATCAGCTATATAAATTAATTTGACTTGATTTGTTTTTGGTGGCAAGCCGAATTTCTTCAGCCTCCTGAGGTTGAAGAGGCGCTGCTTCATGTCATCATGTCACTGTGTTCATCAATGCAACAACAACCAAAACATTCTCAAGTCAAGTCCCTCTTACTGTAACTGTTTCTGTTATGAAAACCCCCAGAGCTCACAAGCCTATCTATCATCTGTGGTATGGGATCTATACAAACAGTCCTTGACCTCAAGCTGTTTGCTGTAAATGGCCTGAATTCTCCAGGTCTTGTGATGACGGGTGAAATATTAAACATGAACGAATGTAACCCTGTACTTGATATTACAGACTGACTGTTCTCTACAACCTGGAGTGTACATCCTTTTAACCCTTTGTTAACTTGTCATTTGAAACAGGCTTGTGTAAATGCCTGTTTTAAGAGAGACAGTAAACCTAGGCTAGAACAAGTATAGTTGAATATTTACCTTACTGACGCTGATGGAATAAAGTCATTCCATGATTTTCTACTCTATTCTTGCTTAAACACGGTTCTTTCTAAAGATAGAGTAACAACAACAAAAAAGTAACAAAAAAAAAGTAACAAAATAACAATAAGGCTATATACAGGGGGTGCCAGTACAGACTATGCATAGATAATACACAGCGAGTAGCAGCAGCGTAGAAAAAGGGGCCAATGCAAATAGTCTGGGTTGCCATTTGATTAACTGTTCAGCACTCTTATGGCTTGGGGGTAGAAGCTGTTAGGGTGCCTTTTGTACCTAGACTTGGCACTCCGGTACCACTTGCCGTGCGGTAGCAGGAAGAACTTGGCTGGCTGGAGTCTGACAATTTTTAGGGCCTTCCTCTGACACTGCCTGGTTTCGAGATCCTGGATGGCAGGAAGCTTGGCCCCAGTGAAATAAGCCTAAACATGCTTCCTGTTTGCAACAACACAATAAAGTAATATTACAAAAAAATGTGGCAAAGCAATTCACTTTTTGTCCTGAATAAAGTATTGTGTTGTATTGGATTTTTCTCAAACATATTACTAAGTACCACTCTCCATATTTTCAAGCATAGTGGTGGCTGCATCATGTTATGTGTATGCTTGTAATCGTTAAGGACTCGGTGGGTTTTCAGGATAAAAAAAGAAACTGAATGGAGCTAAACACAGGCAAAATCTTAAGCGGAGATACAGCCTGACAGAATGCTCTCGACGGTGCATCTGTAGAAGTTCGTAAGGGTCTAAGGGGCCAAGATACATTTCTTCAGCCTCCAGAGGTTGAGGAGGCACTGTTGTGCCTCCACCACGCTGTCAGTGTGGAGGGACCATTTCAGCTCCTCCGTGATGTGCACTCCAAGGAACATGGTGCTTTTGAGCCTCTCCATTGCAGCCCATTCTGTTTGGAGGCAGTGAGAAAAGTGGAGGGAGCAAGTGGAGATTCTGGGCAATCAAGGGATCCTGATATACAGTGCCTTTAGATAGTATTCAGGCCCCTTGACTTTTTCCACATTTTGTTATGTTACAGCCTTATTCTAAAGTTGATTAAATACACATTTTTTCTCTGCAATCTACACACAATACCCCATCATGACAAAGCAAAAACAGGTTTTTAGAAATGTTAGCAAATGTATAAATAAAAAAATAACAGAATGACTTTCTTTACATCAGTATTCAGACCCTTGCTATGAGATTTGAAATTGAACTCAGGTGCATCCTGTTTCCATTGATAATTCCCTTGATGTTTCTACAACTTGATTGGAGTCCACCTGTGGTAAATTCAATTGATTGGACATGATTTGGAAAAGCATACAGCTGTTTATTTAACCCTTGTGTTGTCTTAAGGGTAAAAATTGACACTGTTTAACAGTAGAGAAATTATATTTTTTCAACTTGACATTTTATGACTTTTCCAAGAGTGACCCCAACATTAGAAAAAGTGAAACATCGCCTTTGTTCATATTTCCATGAAAGCTGTACACCACCAGGGTACAAAGATTGTCTTAGGGTAATTTTTGACCCGGCAGTTATAAAATAATTTACACACCACAAAAACCACAAAGACACAGACACACACACGAGAAATTGAGATTGTGTGTTACTGTTGAACTCAGCCAGCAGCTCCTGAAGAGGAAGATTACCATGGTTGGCACAGCTAGAAAGAACAAGAACAAGCTCTCCCCTGCAATCCTCACAACAAGGGGGAAGAGAGGCCTTCTCATCAAAGTTTGCCTTCACCCCCACTACCACTCTAGTTTCCTACCTCCCAAAGAGGAACAAGAATGTGGTCCTCCTGAGCACACTGCACAAAACGGCTGTGATCAGTGATTGTGAGGACAGGAAGCCAGCCGTCATCCTGGACTACAACCACATCAAAGGAGGCATGGACAACCTGGAAAAAAGTGATTGGAACTTACAGCTGCATGAGGATGACTGCCTGCTGCTCCCAGTCATCTCGTATAACATCATTGATGTGTCCACATACAATGCCTTCGTGATATGGAGCAAGATCAACCCTACCTGGATGCCTGATAAGTGGAACAAGAGGAGGGTGTTCCTGGAGCAGCTGGGCAAGGCACTTGTAACCCCACACATTCAAAGAAGGGAGCGCCTCCCCCCACACCAGGCTCTGCAGCGCTTGTGAAAGCTGTTCAGGGGGCTGAATGAGGCTGAGCCTGAGGCTGCAGCTGGGGCAGGCAAGAGGAGGAGATGCCAATTCTGCCCCAAAGGAGGATTGTAAAACAAATACTATGTGCTGCACATGTGAGAAATACATCTGCAAAGTCCATGCACACACACTTGCATACTGTCCTACATGTGATAATTAGAGTTGATTGATTTATGTTCTTCACGTTTTTGTTTTGTATCTATTCTCTTATTTTATTCGTATTTATTGTTGTTGTTTATACACCTTGTGGGTGGGGGCAATGGTTCAAACAATATTAGTCTTCTCCCATTTTGTAGTTGAATTCCTCATTGTACAGTATTTAAGAATATATCACTATGTTGCCAAAAAAGTTAAAGACTGTTATTGTTCCCTTCAATAAAATGCATTCAAAACTACTTTCTGCACCTTTCTTAGGCTATACAAGTGCTATCTCTTGCTAGAAAATGCAGTAACTTTAGCAATAATAATAATAATAAACCTTTACTTTAGTAAAGAAAACAATTATGACATGTGGGTTGTAATAGAAATGAGTGGTGTCCACTGATTAAATGCAGTCTTTCTGCATTGTGAAGAAGGAAACCCCAGATATTCACAAAGTTTGATGAATGACACATTGTTTATTCATGTAAAATAGATTTGGGGTTTAAAATTCAATTAAGCAGCTTTATTTTAGGGGTTTAGTGAAGGCGGGTCATTTTTTACCCTTAGGACAAGGGGAGTATACAGAATGTTAAGACTACACAAGGGTTAAAGTCTCACAGAAAAAAACAAGCCCTGAGGTCGAAGGAATTGTCCTTAGAGCTCCGAGACAGGATTGCGTTGAGGTTCAGATCTGGGGAAGGGTACCCAAAAATGTATGCTGCATTGAAGGTCCCCAAGAACACAGTGGCCTCCATCATTCTTAAATGGAAGAAGTTAGGAACCACCAAGACTCTTCCTAGAGCTGGCCACCCAGTGGCAAAGGGCCTTGGTCAGGGAGATGACCAAGAACCAGCTGGTCAATCTGACAGAGTTCCTCTGTGGAGATGGGAGAAACTCTCAGAAGGACAACCATCTCTGCAGCACTTCACCAATCAGGCCTTTATGGTAGAGTGGCCAGACAGAAGCCACTCCTCAATAAAAGGCACATGACAGCCCAATTGGAGTTTGCCAAAAGGCACCTAAAGACTCTAAGACCATGAGAAACAAGATTCGCTCATCTCATGAAACCAAGATGGAAATCTTTGGCCTGAATGCCAAGCGCCACATCCGGAGGAAACCTGGCACCATCTCTATGGTGAGTCATGGTGTTGGCAGCATCATGCTGTGGGGATGTTTCTCAGCGGCAGGGACTGGAAGACTAGTCAGGATCGAGGGAAAGATGAACGGAGCAAAGTACAGAGAGATCTACTTCAGAGTGCTCAGGACCTCAGACTGGGGCGAAGGTTCACCTTCCAACAGGACAACAACCCTAAGCACACATCCAAGACAATGTAGGAGTGGCTTCGGGACAAGTCTCTGAATGTCCTTGAGTGGCCCAGCCAGACCCCGGACTTGAACCCAATCGAACATCTCTGGAGAGATCTGAAAATAGCTGTGCAGCAACACTCTCCATCCAACCTGACAGAGCTTAAGAGGATCAGAGAGGAATGGGGGAAACTCCCCAAATACAGGTGTGCCAAGCTTGTAGCGTCATACCCAAGAAGATTCAAGGCTGTAATCGCTGCCAAAGATGCTACAACAAAGTCCTGTGTAAAGGTTCTGAATACTTATGTAAATTTGGTATTTCATAAATTTGCAAAAATGTCTAAAAACCTGTTTTTGCTTTGTCATTATGGGGTATTGTGTGTAGATTGATGAGGGAAGACAACAATTTAATAGATTAGGGCTGTAATGTAACAAAATGTGGAAAAAGTCAAGGGGCCTGAATACTTTCCGAATGCACTGTATTATGTGAAACGGGTGGACTTTGCAGAATTTTTTGTAATGGTCATAAACTGCACAGCACAAACGAAGAAATCAGAGTGCAGCAGAACGCTTTTTTGGGACTCGTGGAGTTTACAGCTGAGGCATTGTAAGAAATCCCGTCAAACAACCTCATAGTAGAATAGGTTACCTATTTACCTGGTCGGCTTGTTGTGTGTTCTATGCAGATACAAATATTCCTCTCGAAGCGTACTCAAGTTGCGAGAGGGAAACATGTATTGTGACAGTCAATGCACAGTTCACAGCAGTTCTTAATGCAATCACGGGAAAACAATTTTGAAAGTAGTTTTGGCAAATGTATTTTGAAAGCAGTTTTGGTCTTTGTTTAAAAAAAATAGGGGGCTTTCACATTATCACGTTTGCTTATCTGGCATCGTTTTACAAATGTAGTTTGGGCCGAAGCCAAAAATAGGAGCGATTTTTTTTGTAGTTGTCATTAAAACATTCTTATGATGCTAATAAAATTCGTTGGCCATTTTTACACGTTCTCATAAAAAGTATATTTCAACACCGTTTGCTCAAACTAATTTGCAGAACTGCTAAACTTGGAACAAATCATAACTCCCGTACATACCACTCGTGATGAAGGCAGCCAATTGCCTGCTTCTATCTACGACGTGAACACGGCCTCTTGTGAAAACTCGAGCCACTGTCTGATGAAGAGGAACAGATTTTCGCTAACTTCCGAAGCCTGAAATAAGATACATATCTGTTTTCAAGTGCACTGGAAATATGCCGCATGCAACGTGAATTGTTTTGACCGTATGAAGAGTTCAATTCCGTTGACCATTTAGCCAATTTATTGAAAGCTAGCCAATGTTTGACTAGCTTAGCCAGCTACTGTAAATGTAAATTTGTGTTTCATTATAGTAGCTAGTGATCTCTGTCAGTGAATTCAATTTTTGAATTATGTTTTGGCATGATAATGTTTCATTTCAAGTAACTAGCTGCAGGCTTAAATGAACAGTAAATCATATAATTTGCATAGATTCCCAAATAAATGTAGATAGAAAGGTGTGTGTGTCATGTATGCTAGAATGGAGGGTTTAAAAACGACAGCAGCATATGCATATTAGCCCATACATATGGCATAGCCAACACATATAGCATACCTTGCAATACAATCTTCTCTAAAAACAGTTGGACAATGTGCTCTTCAATAAGAAAACCAGAGTTTGATTTCTAAACCAGATGAGTTCTCAAATAGCAGGTGCCCAATACCATGGTGGGCCTGCACAATGTTGGATGCATTGGAATATAAGGCATGGGAAATGATAAAGAGCATTTAGGATTATACAAAAAGCAGTTGGGAAATGAATGTTTCTTTGTTTTGTTTGAGTTTCAAATACAAAATGTTCAGTGAATGTGAGTATAATTAGGTAGTTCACATTATTAACTTTCCTACTAACCTTCTAAAAGTTGACAGTGCCAAAATCTTGCCAATCCATTCATTATTCTACTAACTATGACTGAGTGTGAAACATGTTTTTCATAATGTACGCTTCATGCGTATACATTTGAACAAACAACACCATCATAAAGTGTTTCACCATTTATTTGTATTAATCTTGAAGAACAATCTGGCCTTAATGGCCATGTACTTTTATCTCCACCCGGGCACAGCCAGAAGAGGACTGGCCACCCCTCAGAGCCTGGTTCCTCTCTAGGTTTCTTCCTAGGTTCCTGCCTTTCTAGGGAGTTTTTCCTAGCCACTGTGCTTCTACATCTGCATTGCTTGCTGTTTGGAGTTTTAGGCTGGGTTTCTGTATAAGCACTTTGTGACATCTGCTGATGTAAAAAGGGCTTTATAAATAAATGTGATTCTTTGATTATTGAGTACGGAGACAAATAGCAAGGGTATCTCAGGCAGTATTTGGAGTATGTAAATATAATGCAACCTACCAATCAATGTATATCAAGTGCCTTGGAGGGCACAATCTTACAATGTTGCAGTCCAGAAATGAGAGCTTTACCATCTATGCCAAAAGCCTGGGCCTCTGATGGAGACTGTAGAACTGTCAGACGCATTATTCAGTATTACCCCTTCTCTCTAGGCGCATGTGTGTGTCCAGTCCCTATAGGCATATTGAAAGGATCCCACCCTGGTCACCAATGTAGCTGACCGATGTAGAGAGAGACAAGGACCTTAGCAGAATGTATTCTAAAGCTTGTGTGGTCCAGAGATGAGAACTCTACCGTCTTTTGCAAAAGCCTGGGCTCCTGACAGAGACAATAGAATTGTCCACACTCCATGTTAAAATAGTAATATAAAACAAGTTTGTCACCTGTCAGACGTGAGCTGCTGTCTGAAGAAGAACATCTATAGCTTGCTCCCAAAGACTGAAATAAGATAAATATCTGTTTTTGAGTGCACTTGAAATATGCAGCATGAATTGTTTTGATCGTATTAAGAGGTAACTCCCATTTACCATTTAGCCAATTTATTGAATGCTAGCCTGTTTGATTAGTCAAGCCAGCTACTGTAAATGTCAATTTGTGTTTCATTAGCTAGCGATCTCTGTCAGTGAATAGCAGTGTTGGAAAAAGTACCCAATTTTCATACTTCAGTAATAGTAAAGATACCTTTATAGAAAATTACTCAAGTAGAAGTGAAAGTCACCCAGTAAAGTACTACTTGAGTAAGTCTAAAAGTATTTGGTTTGAAATATACTTAAGTATCAAAAGTAAATGTAATTGCCAAAATATACTTAAGTATCAAAAGTAAATGTATAAATGATTTCAAATTCCTTATATTAAGCAAACCAGACTGCATTATTTTAATTTACAGATAGCCAGGGGCACCACTCAGACATTATCTACAAACAAAGCATGTGTTTAGTGAGTGATCAGATCAGAGGCAGTAGGAATGATCAGGGATGTTGATAAGTGTGTGAATGTTATAATTTTCATGTCCTGCTAAGCATTCTAAATGTAAAGAGTACATTTTGGGTGTCAGGGAAAATGTAAGGAGTAAAAGGTATATAATTTTCTTTATGAATGTAGTAAAGTAAAAGTTGTAAAAAATATAAATAGTAAAGTACAGATAGCCCAATACTTTCAAGTATTTTTACTTAAGTACTACACCACTGGTGAATAGCACTTGGTTGATCTCTTGGAGCAGGACACAGGAGAGCTGAATAAATCATGTGAGACAAAAGTGAGAGACAAGAATGAATTAGTAGTTTGTTTGTGAACTAGAAAAGGAACATCCTGACAGTCTGAGGCAGGGTGCTCTGCAGTCATCCTGCTATTGACAGGGATAATGTGTCAGTTCTTATTTGTCAGTAGGAATTAAATGAGTGGGTCCTGCCTTGATTACTGTATTAGATTTACAGTACTTGTCCTATAGATTTCGTCGTCTTAAACTGTTACCTAGAATAAACTGACAGCTGTATCGCTAGCATGTCATTCCAGGAAAGGGGCGTTTTAGCAATCTGCTCCTGCTAGCTAGCAACAGATCGACTTGTTGTAACTATCAAGCTACATCTAACGGTCTAGAAGGACAGAACACTACCACTCAACACCACCTGCAACTGTTCTGCAGTAAAACCTCGCAATCCCAAGTATTTCTCTGCCGCTGCCACCACAACCTCTATTTTCGGCAACTTTCGATCCATTTCTGCAGTACAATTGACAACCATAGCTATGAATGCCAAGAAACCTACCTTACTGAAGCACATTCTTTCCATCACTCTCTATTAGCTTCTGCCTACTCACAGAAATCCTCTCAGGATCCCTCACCCTGTACCGACCTTTCTCTACCACCCTCTTCACTGCTTCAACATGTTTTTTGGGACTCAGGAATTTGACAGCAGAGGCATTACAAGGAATCCTGTCGATGTAATGCTCCATCCTCACAGGCACCTGAGCCTGTTTAGGAATGGGATTTAAACTGTGACTGAAGGAGTGGAATGATATTTTTATGTATTTTGTATGATCTCGGTTTAACCCCCCTTCCCGCAATGGAATATTTTGTTTCAATACCAATAGGTGTAGTTTGCCATAAAACTTTAAAGAAGGAGATTTGATGTGTAACCATACAGTTAGCCATTGTTAGCAGATAATAATAAACAGTACCGTAATTCAAACAACAGCGCGCATATCCTTCTCATTTAGCCACACCCTTTGAGCTATGACGCCACCCAATAACATCGTTTCTCTTCAGTGTAAACGGAAGTGATCAGTGACCAAGAAGAATTTCCACATTAGCGTTTTTATTGTTGATATTAAGACGTGTATTGACAACATGGAACTCAACATATGACTTATTTAACTGCACAGCATCACATACTTATACCCCATGTAGTCTTTAATTCGCGTTGGAGGCCGGACTTGGTTCATAGACGTTTTTTTTAGGTAACGCTAGTTAGCTGCTAACAATGGCTAACTGTATGGTTTTTCACACTCAAATAGCCTCCATCATGGAGGTGCTAGCAAATGCAGCCGTAGCAGATATCTGTAAACTCGTAGATGACGACTATGCAGTGTTTCGTTTGGAAATAACTCAAAGCCAGAAAGAAAACAGGGCATTGAGGAGGAAACTACAGCTACTGGAACTAAAGGTAGCACGGGAGCGCGTCGTCGCCAGTCGTCCCAGTAGTGTCAAGATCCTCGACCGGTACAGAGGAATAGCAAGAGGTACATTTTGCTGAGGCTGTGCGGCCTAACGCCATCCATATATAACTCGGTGCCTGTCGCCCCGTTCCCCTCTGCACATGTGTTAACTGGAATTGGGTCTTGGTCAGTTTTTGGATAGTATGCAATAATTCCCCAGATTACTTAGCTATCTTGAACAAAGAAACAAATAATATTCTAGCCAGATTAATTTACTGCATTAGCTATTATTTAATCAACGAACGCAATGTGTTGCATGGAACATAATACATTGATCAATAAAAAGTATATCAACTAGTTATGCTAAGTGTTACCTTACATCCTTACCAATTCTAGACAGTGTCAAAACTGTCAACAGTAGCTAACCCCCCCCCCCCCCCCCCCCCATTCACTCTCAGGTGAAGCACATCTCACTGGAGGCAACAGGAGCTTTGAGAAGCCAGCGAGACACAATACATGGGGAGATGGCCAACCAATCACTGTTGATGAGGGGAGTGGAACTTCAACCCGGCATGTTATCGTGATAGAGGTGAGTGTAATAGTGTTATATAAAAAATATGTCAGAAAGGTTCCCCTCAGCTATTCACTTGCTTACATGTACATCTGCCATAGGGGAGCTTGTAAGACTTTTCTAAGATGCTGTTATACAATTAAATTCATGTACCAGTAATAACCTCCTCTTTTCTTTTGTCAGTCTGCAGATGCAGAGGCTGCAGGTCCTGGGGTCAAGCAGGAGAGTTCTGAAGGAGAGGAAATCCAACAGCACAGCAGAGACATCCAGACTGGAGCGTCTGGAGCACCCCCTGTAGCCACGGAGGACCCTACCACCGCCCCAGCGCAGCCCAGGAACCGACGCAACATCATGGAGGTCAGTGGAACGCTGAACGCCGTTCTCAAGACAGAAACAGACACAGAGACTTTAACTGAAACACAAAGGCTAGACACAGGATCTGACCACAGATCAGACCAAGGGAGACTGGTCTGTCACACAGCATCTGATCCTGCTCCCGGCTCAGTGTATTTACTTTACGGTAATCAGAGCCCGAGGACGGTTCAGTCCCAACGGGACTCAGATGACGCGTTACATGATCCATCTTGTTCTTACACTACAGAGATGGACCCTGGCAACATGACCTTGGGTTTAGAGACACAGACTGATCTGTCTAGAGGGGACTGGAACCGGTACAGTAGTCGTGTATACTCTGATGAAGGGTGCCTAGATAAGAAAGGGGAGAGTTTGGTTGTAGATGAAGTGAAAGTGGAGTGTGAGGTTCCTCCCACATGGAATGCAGATAGTCACCTAGGATACGGACTCTCACAGAGCAGAGGTTTCTTAGATTATAGGGAAAGCTCAGAGACAAATCCGAATGTTGCAACCCACTCCCCTTTACACTCGCGCAGGGATCTTGACCCAGTGTCAACGTCGATTGGGCCTTACGATTCTCACGGCCACATCCTTTTCGATCAGGTATCGAACTCAAACGACAGGGCTAGAGGCCAGGGAGTGGGAGGCGCATCAGGCAATAGTAAAGAGAAACGGTTCCTCTGCATGTTTTGTAACAAAGGCTTCAGCTGCCCCCAGAAGGTGGAGATCCACCAGAGGGTCCACACAGGAGAGAAACCCTTCAGCTGTACACAGTGTCACAAACGCTTTGCCCAGGCTTGTGACCTGAAGAGGCACCAAAGGGTCCACACAGGGGAGAAACCATACAGCTGCCCCCAGTGTGATAAGAGGTTCTCCCACCAGCACCATCTGAAGAGGCACATGAAGGTCCACACAAGATAGAGACTAGGTGGAGGGCCGAAAAACATTAAGTTGATTGATCCCTGTCGAGGGAGGAGCTGATGACAGTAAAACATTCTTATGATCACTATTACATGTGTTGGTACTTTCCATTCTTACTCATTTTCTCATAAAAAGTATATTCCAAAATTCTGTTGGGCAAATTTTCTAAACTGCTTAACTTTGAACCAATCAGAACTCCAGCACAAACACCTTGTGATGAAGGCAGCCAATGGACTGCTTCTATCTACGACGTAAACACTGCCTCTTGTGAAAACGCATGTTGCTGTCTGATGAAGGGGAACAGATATAGCTAACTCCCAAAGACTGAAATAAGATAAATATCTGTTTAAGTGCACTGGAAATATGCAGCATGCAACATGAATTGTCTTGATTTTATGAAGAGATAACGCCGTTTACAATTTAGCCAACTTATTGAAAGCTAGCAAATGTTATTTTGACTAGCCTAGTCAGCTACTGTAAATGTCAATGTGTTTCATTAGCTTTGTCAGTGAATTCAATTTTTTAAATCATGTTTTGTCTCATTTCAAGTAACTAGCTGCAAGCTTAAATAAACATTTGATCATATAATTTGCATAGAAACCCAATAAAAGCATGTAGATAGAAAGATGTGTGTGTCATGAATGGAGGTCTAAAAATGATGGCTGCATATTAGCCAAATCATATAGCATACCTTGCAGTACAATCTTCTCTAAAAACAGTTGTAACATGTTGTAACATGTGCTTTGCAATCAGAAAACCAGAGTTTGATTTCTAAACCAGATGAGACCTCAAATAGCAGGTGCCCAATTCCATTGTGGACCTGCACAATGTTGAATGCATTACAATATAAAGTATGGAAAATGATAAAGAGCCTTTAGGATTATAGAAAAAAACAGTTGGGAAATGAATGTTTGTGTTTTAAACACTAAATGTTCAGTGAATGTGAATATATTTAGGTGGTTTAAATTATACATTTTCCTACTAACCTTCTAAAAGTTGACAGTGCCAAGATTTTGCAAATCCATTCATTATTCTACTAACTATGACTGAATGTGAGACGAGTTTCCCATAATGTACGTTTGTTGCATATACAGTGCCTTCGGAAAGTATTCAGACCCCTTGACTTTTTCCACATTTAGTTACGCTAGCCTTATTTTAAAGTGGATAAAATAGTTTTTCTTCAATCAATCTACACACAATACTCCATAATGAAAAAGCAAAACACAGGCTTTTATATTTTTTTTATACATTTTTGCTAATACTGAAATACCTTATTTACATAAGTATTCAGACCCTTTGCTATGCGACTCGAAATTGAGATCAGGTGCCTCCTGTTTCAATTGATTATCCTTGAGCCATTTCTACAACTTGATTGGTGTCCACCTGTGGTAAATTCAATTGATTGGACATGATTTGGAAAGGCACACACGTCTATATAAGGACCCACAGTTGACAGTGCAAGTCAAAGAAAAAACAAAGCCGTGAGGTCGAAGGAATTGTCCGTAGACCAAGAACACAGTGGCCCTGATCATTCTTAAATGGAAGAAGTTTGGAACCATCAAGACTCTTCCAAGAGCTGGCCGCCCGGCCGAACTGAGCAATCGGCAGAGAGGTGACCAAGAACCCAATGGTCACTTTGACAGAGCTCCAGAGTTCCTCTGTCGAGATGGGATAAACTTCCAGAAGGACAACCATCTCTGCAGCACTCCACCAATCAGGACTTTATGGTGGTGGTCAGACGGAAGCCACTCCTCATGTGTAAAAGGCACATGACAGCCCGCTTGGAGTTTGCCAAAAGGCACCTAAAGGACACTCAAGCCATGAGAAACAAGATTCTCTCGTCTGATGAAACCAAGATTGAACTCTTTGGCCTGAATGCCGAGCGTCACATCTGGAGGAAACCTGGCATCATCCCTATGGTGAAGCATGGTGGTGGCAGCATCATGCTGTGGGTATGTTTTTCAGCGGCAGGGACTGGGAGACTAGTCAGGATCAAGGGAGCAAAGTACAGAAAGATCCTTGGTGAAAACCTGTTCCAGAGTGCTCAGCACCTCAGACTGGGGCGAAGGTTCACCTTCCAACAGGACAACAACCCTAAGCACACAGCCAAGACAACGCAGGAGTGGCTTTGGGACAAGTCTCTGAATGTCCTTGAGTGGCCCAGCCAGAGCCCGGACTTGAACCCGATCGAACATCTCTGGAGAGACCTGAAAATAGCTGTGCAGCAACGCTCCCCATCCAACCTGACAGAGCTTGAGAGGATCTCCAGAGAAGAATGGGAGAAACTTCCCAAATACAGGTGTGCCAAGCCTGTAGTGTTGTACTCAAGAAGACTCGAAGCTGTAATCAATGCCAAGGGTGCTTCAACAAAGTACTGAGTAAAGGGTCTGAATACTTATTTAAAATTGATATTTCATTATATATTTTATTTTATATATGTGAGAAAAAAATGTGCTTTGTCATTTTGGGTTATTGTGTGTAGATTGAGGGGAAAAAATCATTTTATCAATTTTAGAATAAGGCTGTAATGTAAGAAAATGTTTTTAAAAAGTCAAGAGGTCTGAATACTTTCCGAAGGTGTGGACTGACAGTGAAATGCGAACTTATGGCCCTTCCCAACAATGCAGAGAAAGAAAAGAGAGATAATAGAAAAGGAACAAATGTATTCAGAATTAATAAATATACACTCTGAAAACCCAATTCCTCCCTCGACAGAAGATAATGTAGCTTGCTAAAGCCCATCACCTGTACGCACTGCAGGAAGCGTTTCTGGGAGAGGCGCTACCTCAGGATACACCAGCAGAAAAAAACATTCCACTCTATAACATAGAAAGTAAGGCTGGAATTTGCCAGGGACCTCATGATAAAATATTATCACAATAGTTAGGTTCCGATACAATATTTATTACACTTCTCACAATTGTGTATGTATTCCGATTCGATGTTGCAATTTGATGTTCCAAACATATTGCTCATTATATGTCTGCTGCAGAGAGATGAGAGAGCGTGAGAACTAGTTTTTATAAATCTGGGAAATAAAAGTGCTGAAAACATGTTGGCTCACTATTTAAAAAGAAGATGGAGAACAAGCTATAGGATGAAAAATACCAGAATTTTTTTCCGCAGGTACAGCCGACTAGCGCCAGCTACCGCTACCTACAGTAGCAAAAAAGTAATAATAATGAAACTTTTTTTAAATGTATTTTTTATAAATCGGTAATTGGAGTCAAATATCGATATAATGTAATCTAAAAATTATATTGCAATATGTAGCTGACATGTTAAGCAATATGTAACACGATTTGTAACCATTCCAATCATTAAGTACATATTAATTTTCATTGTTGTCAAGAGAAGAACCACCGATGCATTTGGATTAATGAGAGTAACAGATTTCAGTGTTGAATATTCCTGAGCAGAATATTGCATCCAGACATTGTGTGATATATAAGGCAGTGGTCTAAGACACATCGGTCTAAGGCACTGCATCTCAGTGCTAGAGGCGTCACTACAGACCCTGGTTCAATTCCAGGCTGTATCACAAACGGACGTGATTGGGAGTCTCATAGTGTGGCGCACAATTGGCCCAGCATCGTCTGGGTTAGGCCGTCATTGTAAATAAGAATTTGTTCTTAACTGACTTGCCTAGTTAAATAAAGGTTAAATACAAATATATTAACACTAAAAAGTACGTTGCATCAAATAAAAATCTAATGTATTTATAAAGCTCTTTTTACATCAGCAAATGTCATAAAGTGCTATACAGAAACCCAGCCTAAAACCACAAACAGTAAACAATGCAGATGTAGAAGCACGGTGGCTAGGAAAAACTCCCTAGAAAGGCAGGAACCTAGGAAGAAACCTAGAGAGGAACCAGGCTCTGAGGGGTGGCCAGTCCTCTTCTGGCTGTGCCAGGTTGAGATAAGAGTACATGGCTATTAAGGTCAGATTGTTCTTCAAGATGTTCATAATGTGTTTGTACTGTGTAGGCTATATGATGTTCACAAATGCCTGTATCATTACTTCTATTCAACTACCTTATTTTTTATGGGTAAATGAATGCAGTTTATCAAGTTCATGCAGTTTTTAGTTGAGACGTATGTGTGGTTTATATATTGTGTATTTAAAACTCAGACTTTTCATTCCAAGACTTTCATTGAGACTCTCTTTAGTATACATCACATCTGATCTCACTCTATTCTGCATACACCCAACAGAGCTTTATAACCAATATACACGTACTAAATATACCCACACTAACAAACACCTACTGTACATGTCAAAATAGTTTAGTCAGGTTTGTCTGATGATGACTTTTGACTTATCGTAGCTGACATCTTTTTTTTTTACCCACAACGTCATATTTATGTCCACCATGATGGGTTTAACAATGAAGTCATTCTGTATTATGAGAATTTTGTTATCAATGTTCATAAACTTCAATTAATCTACTCAGTCTGCAACCCAGAGTTTGCAAGGTTCTGGTTTAAATGAAACAGACAGAGTTCACAGCTTACAATAGTCAAAATGTTTATTCACGAGAGCACTCTGAAGTCCATTATTCAAAGACATCCATTTTATACCTTGCTCCTTACTTATGCACATACTTCCACACAAACAGTAGATATCCTACGCACATACATACACACGAACAGTAGATGAGTTGTATCCTTCTCCAGAGTTCTCACCACTGTGTATCACTACCCAGCCGACAGTTCCATTCCCCCGAGATTAGGGAAACCTTGAGAAGTACTCCCTGTCCTATCATATGTTTCTCAGAGTTCTAGCCAGGTCGGGTCAAACACAGTTTAATTGTTCTCGGTATTTTCTTAGACACACATATAAACACACATTTCTCTCCCTCCCAGTTCTCTTCTGAACCTAGTTGGACATACATTTAATACTTTAATTATTCCTTATACATGCTACATAAACTATAATCCCTAATAGTTAGGTTTCAGGGTGGAATTATTTAATCATTATCTTTTAACATGTAAATTCCCTTATCATTCTGTAACTACAGTACAGGACTCATGTAGTGGGGAAGGGTAAACACTCCATGTTGAAAGTGTGTATCTGTGTGTGTACGTACCTGAGGGAGTGTATGTCTCTGTAATCTGTATCACCTGTCTCTTCCAGGAGGAGGAGGGTCCAGAGGTGCTGCTGGTGAAGGAGGAGGAGAGTCTGAGGAACCCTGAGGGGACCATCGTCATGGAGGACAACCAGACTACACCACCTCCTGAACTCACAGAGGAACCAGCTGAACAGCACAGGACCAAACACAGTCTCACTGAGGTGAGCCCACTGTAGACTACTGTCTGAATGGTATTAGGTCAGGGCTCGGATCTACAAAGCCTCTCTGAGTAGGAGTACTGAACTAGGATCAGTTTTGCCTTTTAGATCATGATGAATAAGACAATATAGACAGATGGGGACCTGATCCTCGATCAGCACTTCTACTCTGAGACTACCCTGGGGCCGTATCCACAAAGTGTCTCAGAAAAAGTCACAGGAATTTGGTTATAACCTGTTTTAAGACATCTGAGCTCAGAGTAGGTTTTAGGATGATATTAAGACACTGCTCAGACAAACTCTGAGCCAGGAGTAAAATCAACTCTTAAAAGTTTCTCAGCTGGTAATCAGGACATTTTGAGGTACCGTAAAGGAAAGATAGTGATGACGCTCATTGACAATGTTACGGGCCCTTCCCAACAATGCAGTGAGAAAGAAAAGTAACAACAGAATAACAGTAAATACACAATGAGTAACGATACATGGGGTACCAGTACTAGGATAATTGAGGTAGATATGTACATATAACTAGGAATAAAGTGACTAGTCAACAGGACAGATAGTAAACAGCAGCATATGTGATGAGTCAAAAAAAAGTTAGTGCAAAAAGGTCAATGAAGATAGTTAACCAAATAGCCTCCCGGACTATTTAACTCACTATTTAGCAGACTTATGGCTTGAGAATAGAAGCTGTTCAGGGTCCTGTTGGTTCCAGACTAGGGCTGTGGCGGTCACGAAATTTCGTCAGCCGGTGATTGTCAAGCAAATAACTGTCGGTCTCACGGTAATTGACCTTTAATTAACATAGACACATTTAGCATCTCCTGGCTTCCATACTCCTGCATAAAAGCCACTGATGCAGACCTTTGGAACATCTACATTTAAAAAGTCTAATACATCCATTTAATATAGCCTACACCTTCACAATACATCCATGTAATATAGCCTACACCTTCACAATACATCCATGTAATATAGCCTACACCTTCACAATACATCCATGTAATATAGCCTACACCTTCACAATACATCCATGTAATATAGCCTACACCTTCACAATACATCCATGTAATATAGCCTACACCTTCACAATACATCCATGTAATATAGCCTACACCTTCACAATACATCCATGTAATATAGCCTACACCTTCACAATACATCCATGTAATATAGCCTACACCTTCACAATACATCCATGTAATATAGCCTACACCTTCACAATACATCCATGTAATATAGCCTACACCTTCACAATACATCCATGTAATATAGCCTACACCTTCACAATACATCCATGTAATATAGCCTACACCTTCACAATACATCCATGTAATATAGCCTACACCTTCACAATACATCCATGTAATATAGCCTACACCTTCACAACAAATCCATTATTTATTTTAGACAGGTCTAAAGAAACATGATATGAAGGAAATGTAGTCTATTTCAGAAGAACAGAATAGCATACTCTGAGTTGTTAGGTCCTGATCTGGCTATGCCAAATGGCTGTGGGCTACACTAGTTCAGTTAGCAGACAAGATTTGCTTATTCCGTGGCATTATTTTATAGTATGAAGAATACAATTGAACAAAGCTGAATAAATAGAAAGGATATTTTCTCCAAACCATTTGAGGGAGTGCGCACATGCGGCTATTCTGTGTTGAGCGGTTACCAAAAATAGGTACTCCTACATGTTTAATTTAGAGTTATTAATGTATCTTTAGTTGTTCTACAAACGTTGGGCTTCATGTTTTGATTTGTAATACATTGTAAGGCTGCATGATGCGACTCTAAATGATTTTCTTTTGTCGCTTGAAAGGCATGAACTCTGCTTTCTTTTTTTTGCGCAGGCTGTACACACTTCGTCAGTCTCTCATTCACAATTTGAGAAGCACTTGATAATGCCTTGAATTTCCCGGCGGCATCCCCTTGTGTGGCCATAGTGCACCCTAAAAAAAATCCATGCCTTTTGCAGCCCTTCACCCTGATTGCTGCATGCTCCGTAGCATTTCTCACTCACATTGCCCTCTATCACGTGATCTGGTCTTTCTCACAGGCTACAAGTGAAGACAGACACATCGGGACGCAACTGAGCACGTTCTTATCCAATTCCGAGGTGCATATTGAAGATATTGGAAGAACTGTCCACATTTACTTTTCGTCAGCCAACAAGATGATCAGACCTAACGTACAGCAAAAGCACTAGCCTTTGGCAATCTATTATCCCTCATAGTACAAAAGTTGGCCTATTATATTCTGTACGAGAAATAAATATTCCAAACATAGTCTGGGGACAGTTGTGGGATTCGATATATCTCAAATTAATACAACCACTAGCATCAAAAAAAACGTTGTTACGCAATGTGGCTGACGCAACAGATCAGAACATTTAGCTTAAAATGTTGAAAAAATATTAGGCTATTTCTTCACATTATAAGCGCAGCAATACGCACACGGCAGTAGGCTATAAGCGTGAAGGTTCCATTGGCGGGAAAACCCCATTATCAAAAGTGACCACACAATTATGCATGAAACTCAGGCGCTGCTTATATATGCCATTTAGGCTCTACACCCCTTGTAAAGTGGATTAATGTGCTTAATTTTAAGAAGATATTTGACCACTTTTTAGTTGTGATTACAAACCTTCAAACAGGCCTATGGACTATGAGGTGTGCGATTATGATTTTTTTTTTATTAAGTATCTTTTTCTTGCCTTATGCTGGGCATCATTCACAAGTTATAATATATAATTAACAAGTGATAAGCTAATAGTCACCCATCAGACTATTCTTGATTTAATTTTATCTTTACATATACTAAATAATATATGTGTGAAATCCGTTTTGATTTAGAAATGGACCATTATTTTGCACCTGTCTCGAAATGGGCAGGGGAAAAAAAGACATGTCATCTATGCACTTAAATAGAGAATGGAGGACGCAATATCCGTGGTTCATTTTCATGCCAGCCAGGTTGGCTATACTCCTGTTGTAAAGAGAAGCAATATGCTTAATAATAGGAAAGTTGAGAAATAAATATAGTAGGCCTAGCCTATAGAAATCTGATGGGATCCTCCTTTTTTTAAGAGGCCATCACTCTGTTTTTTTACACAATTTCATAGCCATAGAAATGTTACGCAACATGAGCTTATGGACTCTCATGAAGTGTTTGATTAGATTTTCGATTACATTTGCATTGATGCCAGAGTGATTAGAGGGACAATAGAGTGCTGAGTACCAGGCAGTTAGCAAGTTTGGTATTCTACTAATGACCATCAGCAGCATCAGAGCTTGGAGAAGCCTAATTATCGTGACAAAAAGGTCACACGGAATTTGACTGCCTTCATGACTCGTGACCACCGGTGTGGCGGTAAGGTCACTGCAACAGCCCTATTCCAGACTTGGTGTATCAGTACTGATTGCCGTGCGGAAGCAGAGAGAACAGTCTATGACTTGGGTGGTTGGGGTCTTTGACAATTTTTAGGGCCTTCCTCTGACACCGCCTGGTATATAGGTTCTGGATGGCAGGGAGCTTGACTCCTGTGAGGTACTATGCTGTATACACTACCCTCTATAGCGCTTTGTGGTTGGATGCCAAGCAGTTGCCATACCAAGCGGTGACGCAGCCAGTCAAGATGCTCTCAATGGTGCAGCTGTAGAACTTTTTGAGGATCTGAGGGCCCATGCCAAATCTTTTCAGCCTCCTGAGGGGAAAGAGGCATTGTCATGCCCTCTTCATGACTGTGTTAGTGTGTGTGTGGACCATGATAGGTCCTTAGTGATGTGGACACTGAGGAGCTTGTAACACTCAATCCACTCCACTACAGTCTGGTCGATGTGAATGGGGGCATGCTCAGCCCTCCTTTTCCTGTAGTCCATGATCAGCTCCTTTGCCTTGCTGACGTTGAGGGAGAGGTTGTTGTCCTAGCACCACACTGCCACTTCTCTGACCTTCTCCCTGTAGGCTGTCTCATCGTCGTCGATGAGCAGGCCTACCACCGTCGTGTTGTCAGCAAACTTAATGGTGTTGGAGTCGTGTGCGTCCACACAGTTGTGGTGAACAGGGAGTACAGGAGGGGACTAATCTTAGTGATGAGCTTTGAGGACACTATTGGGTTGAACGCTAAGCTGTAGTCAATGAACAGCATTGTCACCTCTTTTCCAGGTGGGAGAGGGCAGTGTGGAGTTCAATAGAGATGGTGTCATCTGTGGCCCTGTTGGGTCGGTATGCGAATTGGAGTGGGTCCAGGGTGTCTGGTGTGATGGTGTTGATGTGAGCAATGACCAGCCTTTAAAAGCGTTTCATGGCTACAGATGTGAGTGCTACGAGGCGATAGTCATTTAGACAGGTTACCGAGGCGTTCTTGTGCACAATGACTACAGTGGTCTGCTTTAAACATGGGGCGGCAGGGTAGCCTAGTGGTTAGAGCGTTGGACTAGTTGCAAGTTCAAATCCCCGAGCTGACAAGGTACAAATCTGTCGTTCTGCCTGCCCCTGAACAGGCAGTTAACCCACTGTTCCTAGGCCGTCATTGAAAATAAGAATTTGTTCTTAACTGACTTGCCTGGTCAAATAAAAAAATAAAAACATGTAGGTATTACAGACTGGGTCAGGAAGAGGTTGAAAATGTCAGTGAAGACACTTGCCAGCTGGTCAGCGGATGCTCTGATTACGCGTCTGGTAATCCGTCTGGCCTTGCGGCCTTGTGAATGTTAGAACTTTAAACAGGTTCTCTCACATGAGCTTTTTGGCAAAACGGATTCAGTTTTCCTGCATTAAAATCACTGTACCTCCTCTGGATGACCATTTTCTTGTTTGCTTATGGCCCTATACTGCTTTTTGAGTGTGGTCTTAGTCCCATTATCTTGTTGGGGTTGTAAATAGACAGCTATGAAAAATATAGATAAACTCTCTTTGTAAATAGTATGGTCTAGAGCTTATCATGAGGTATTCGAACTCATGAGAGCTGAACCTCGAGACTTCCTTAATATTAGAGATCGCACACCAGCTGTTGTTAACAAAGAGACATACACCTCCCCTTTGAGCTTACTGGATGCTGCCATTCTGTCCTACTGCTGCCAGATGTATATTATCCATGTTCATGTTCAGCCAAGACTCCGAGAACCATAGGTTATTACAGTTCTTCAGGTGCCGTTGATAGGATAGTCTCGAATGGAGCTCGCCCAGTTTGTTTTCCAGTGATTGTACATTTGCAAATAGAAGGGGGGTTAGAGGTGGTTTATGTATTCGCCTATGTAGTTTGTCAGGGCGCCTGCAAGTTGGCCTCTGTTGCGCAGTCTTTTTATTTTCCGAGTCTTCGTTCTTAGGGCCTGGTCCGGGGTGAGCAGTAGGTCCTGCTCCTCTGACTCGTTGAAGTAGAAATATTAATCCAAATCGAGGTTAGTGATCGCTGTTCTGATGTCCAGAAGCTCTTTTCGGTCATAGGACTTAGAATTATGGGGAATAACTCATCACGATGAGGTATTGCCTGCTTTGGACTATAGAATGCTTCAGACAAGTATCAAATGTTGCAATGGTAAAATGTTTAATATAATTTTCACCTAATACAATTACTTTGCCTACTCTTAATTCTTGCCTAATATTTTTTTGCATGCATAACCTTTTTTGTAACCAATTCTGATGGTGGTTAAAAACTGAATTTTGTCAATGGGCTATTACAGTTATATCAACACATTCGTCACTACTGTTTAACAACTCTAAATCGCTTTGGCACAGTAGGCATCAACCAACTTGCCGATAATGTTGCATAAAACGTTTGAACAGTCTATCATTTTCATTGAACATAATCAAAGTTAACATAGGCCATACCATGTGAAAATGATAGACTTTCAAACATTTTATGCAACATTATCTAATGCTTTCAATTTCCAAACCTACAGGCATGCCCAATTTAAGTATATATTTTTTAAAGATAGACTGTCAACGTCTATCAAGGTGATATTGCGCTCCAAAGGGATAACATAAAATAACATAATGTAGGTTATTGAAATAATCTTTAGCCTAGTGGTTAAAACAATTTAGGCATATAATGTGAAATCATTGTCAAAAGCGCAAGAGATACTGTTGCAGGTAGGTCTACATCATTTATGAGTTGATCATATTCAAATATAAACACTTTCTTTCAAGAACTCCAAAGTCATTGCCTATGGTGCAAGGAACCACTGACTCGCTGACCTTTTCTATTATCAAGACACTTGCTCAACTAGTTAGGACAGCTCATGAGGTCTCCTAAATATCTGTAGACTAGATGGGACTCTTATGACTAAAGATGCTTCAAGCATAGCTTTTATTTTTACCCGTTAGAATAGGAGAACTACTACTCTGAGACACATTGTGGATGCGGGTCCTGGTCTTGATTCATTTTGTCTTAAGTGTGGGACCATGTCTTTGAATTATCAAACCATTAAAGAGTATCAAGTAATAAAATCAACTAACATGTTTGTATAGTATTCATAGCAATCTCTCCATTGCCCAATCAGAAGCTGCTTCATAGCAGGGTGCTCGTATCAGATTTCTTGATCCAACAACCTCTCACTCTGTATCTCTTACAGTCAGTAGACATGGAGGATGGGAAGCCTGATCTGCTGCTGGTCAAAGAGGAGACAATAGAAGATGGACCAGAGAGCATTGACCTGCTGAGTGGACTAAAGATGGGGGAGCAAGGTAAGGGAGAAATGCACATACAGTAGCCTACATACAGTAATAGATCTTCAATGGAAATAGTAATGTGCCTGGCTATTATTTTTTCAGAAAATGAAATCAATACAACTTATGTTTACATACAAAAACACACAATGCATGAACTTGACCAGGTAATTGATTTAAAAAAAACTCCATATGTAGAGTTCTCTGCCATGTTTTTTAAAAGTCTATTTTCTAATCTCTTCCTTCAGGTGATTGGCTGGAGGTTAAAAAAGGAGACTGGGCGGCCATCTTGGATTCCCAGACCGGAGCAGCCAAGGGTCGAGGAGACGACATCACCGAGCTGGCCAGGGCCAGAGGCGACATAGTGGAGGTCAGTGGATGGGACAGCATCCTTAATGCCGGGCTGGGGAACAACACTGTTAACCACAACCCAAAACAGACAGTCGAACACAAAACAACAGCCAAACTTAGTTTCCATGACAACAGACTGGCTGAGACCAGGGCAAGGCGTAGATTTGGTCTGCAGGGACGGGGTGGTGTGGTTGTGAGTCGGGAGAGAACAGACACAGACTCGGCTAGCGATGCTCCGTCCTGCTCCTATAGTTGTGATTCAGAGAGACTGATGGGGCCTCAGGTTAACCCTGTAACAGATGCTGCCTTCAGCCTGCCTTCTATAGGATCTATCAACTGGAACATGGACCCTGCAACAACACAGACACTCCCTGGCCTTCATCCTCCTCATACTATTCTAATGTTAAACCAGACCTCCGACAATGACAGTGCCTCAACACTAAATAGCTACACAAGCCCATTGACAAATGACAGTAGTGGAGATGGAATCAGAAAAGGTGGTGGCGCCAAAGAGAAGCGATTCCCGTGTTCGTTCTGTGGGAAAGCCTTCAGTTTCCCCCAACAGGTGGAGATCCACCAGAGGATGCACACAGGGGAGAAACCTTTCTGCTGCAACCTGTGCCGGGCCAGTTTCTCCCACTTATCCAGCCTGAAGAGGCACCAGAGGGTCCACACAGGGGAGAAACCTTTCGGTTGCCACCTGTGCCGGGTCAGTTTCTCCCACACGTCCAGCCTGAAGAGGCACCTGAATGTCCACACGGGAGAGAGGCCATTCGCCTGTACGCACTGCGAGAAGAGGTTCTCAGAGAGAAGCTACCTCAGGTTACACCAGCAGAAAATGCACACGGCCCATGTATAGTGTAGAGTAGTATTAGTTAGTTTGTAGTTAATTATGTTTTTTTTATGTAGTAGGGAACTGGATCAGATGAACTGAGGAAAGAATTAGTATGATGAAGCAGAGTAGATGATATGGTGATGGTTGGTGTGATGGGGTCTTTTAAAATGCTTCACTGATAAGAAATGACAACATTGTCCTGATGTTTGATGCGCTTGTTTTATAATGAGGAACTGATAGTGCCTTAATTCATGTTTTCTTGACAAAGTAATGAAGCTGTGTGTAATGTTAAACCTTTTCCAAAGTATTCTCATTCATTTTATCAAAGCGAGGGTACCAGATTTACAGAAAAGGTCAAGTGTTACCATAAGGAGAAAAAAATATATACTTGTTACTAGGGCTTTTGCGGTAATCCAGCATTCATGAGTCATGACCTCAATAAAATTCTATGTGACCAGTCATGGTAATCTCCTTTTAAGCACTCTGGACATATGTTAGTAGTACCCAACTCGGTAATGATCATCAGGTCGCTAATGGCCTGGTTCTCAGGGCTCTATTGTCCTTCTAGCCCCTCTGACATCAACGCAAATGTCATCGAAAATCACAAACACTTATCATCAAAACATTATGTGCTTTTAAAACTTACCTCCCTGTGATTGGTTGATTAGTTGATTAGTTGTAGTTCTGCTCTTGAACAAGGCAGTTAACCCACGGTTTCTTAACTGACTTGCCTAGTTATCATAAAGTCAAAATAAAAAAATAAAAACTGATGGAAAAAAAGTTGATAAAAAACAGATATAAGATATCTTTGGTACAAAATTGGCCAAGCCTAAATCAAACGAATTCAGTCTACATTATAGTGAATGTTGATTTTATTTTGAATAGCCTAGTAATAGGGCACGTTTTATATTTTTCATAATTATTAGGCTGACACATTACCTTTAGCTACAGAATATCTCACCACCATGTGCTTCCATCTCCTCCCCGCTCTCCTTCATGACATTCTTCAGCGCGCAGAGAGAGGCGCTGTCAACAGTTTAATGAAATACCGTATACAGTTTCGGTGTGAAAACATGTTACTATCGATTTTCTCTTACAGAATTTCACTTAGTTTCCCAAATGAAGCACTGGGTAGCTGCAGGAACAGGTTTGGAGTGCCCATGGCATACAAAGTTTGGGCGGAATATCTATCACATGTTGCGCCGCGACATAACCGTAGTTTACCGGATATGGGACGAAGCGGCGGGAAAGTGGCCTCCATTCGCTATTCGATACAGATGATATGTTTTATTTTTTTCTTGCCCATGTTTCTGCAAATGTGATAATGGGCCATTATAGATCTAAACTAATTTGACATATTAGTTCAGATTAAATTGAGAATAGTCTGGTGAAAGAATGGTCACTTGATGAAAGCTGGAGGGAACAGCATGTGCAGCCAGCCTGAGGCAAGGAACCGAGCACAAGCTTTTTTTGCGATATTCTCAAAATCGTCAATACCCAAGAGTCGCATCATGCAGCCCATATATCTTTTGATTTCTAAGGCATCCTAAGGTTTGTATCATTCACAACTAAAGTTGCCAAATTACTGAAAATCTAGCATATAGGACCTGTTCAAAATGATGAATTTTACGTTCAACATAGACACTTAATATGCGCACTCCTCTGGAAAGGGAAAAATATCATTTCTATTTTAGGTTCAATTATAATCTTCTTACTATAAAATCATATAATATAACACAATGGCATGGGACTTAAGGATATCTTGTCTGCTAAATGAACAAGCCTACAGCATGGCGCACAGCCATCAAATTATGTATTTTTGACAGTGTACAGTAGGGCAACTCATATTCTATTCTTCTGAAATACATTTTCTTCATATCATGTATCTTTAGACTGGCCTAAAATAAATCTTGGCTTTATTGTGATGGTGTATATTCAATTGATTTGATAATGTTAAATGTAGATGTTCCAAAGTTCATCAGCAGCTTGTATGCATGGAGGCCTGGAGATGCTCAACGTGTTTATGTTAATTACTGGTCAATTACGTGAGACTGACAGTTTTGCATGACAATAACCAGCTGACAATTTGTCATGACCACCACAGCCCAACGTATTGTTTTCTTTAATAAAAAAGTACTGTACTTTACATTATGTAAGTGTATTTCCATTTTAGTTGAAATTAAATACAAATTTGACTCTGCTGACTGGCTTGTTTGTTTTTTTTTGTATCATTTCAGTCGAACCAAAACATTATACTTAATTATTGAATCAACACATGGCTTTAAAAAATTAAATAAAACTCCAATGGTCCATATTGTTGGGTACTTGAATCACAGTGTTAGAGATGGGCTTGACTGTGGGTGAACATTTTATAATATGTCATGTTACTGTGTGTACAGCAAGAGTTTCTTATATGAACCTTTTATATGCTCTTTTGTAAAATGTGTGTTTAGTCTGCAGTCCATGAAGACCTGCTGATATCCGGTGTTGCTGGCGGGAGAGAGTGGACCTCTGAAGAGGCTGGTCACAAACCCTGGCCCCGGATCAGAACCCTGGATCAGGAGCCATTGTTATTCCGTCCCGATTCGGAACTAGGTCCAACCGACGAGGGACAGAGATTCCACCACTACACAGAACACAACCAGTGGACAGGTGGACTGAACAACCTCAGTCCTGGTGGTCATCAGAGAGACAGAGGCTTCAGTCAGGGATCCAGTCTGAAGCCCAGACCCTTCTCTTCACAGTCTCAGTGCAGGGATGAAGCAGGACCTGGGGCTGATAGAGATAGACCCTCCTGTTCCTATGATACAAACACCACCATGATGAACAGAGCAGGTCACCTTAGGCGTCAGCCTTCACAGAGAATGGTGGGAGATCCCCTGGGTGGTAGTCTATCAGGAAGTCTTTCTTTTCCTTCAGGATCTCATCTAATATCTGGTGACTGGGTTCATAGTAAGCCTGGACCTGGGTCTAGCCTTCCTCAGCTGCCTCATGGTAACCCCACGAATGCAGACAGGGTCAGGGTGGGCGTTCACCACGAGAGGCACCTAACCTATAACACAGCACACAATCCCATCAACACCAAAACAATGGCTAGAGGTCAAGGAGGGAGCTCAAAGACTAACCACCTGGCGGTGGTGTCTCCTGCTTCTACCTCCTCTGGTGTCATAGGGTCACAACGTAAGAGGCCAAGCAATAGGACAGATTCTGAAAAGCCGTATGCCTGCCCCACGTGTGGGAAGAGCTTTGCGGAGGCAAGGTATGTGAAGCAGCACCAGACCATTCACACCAAGGAGAGGCCCTTCAAGTGCAAACTATGTTCCAAGAGCTTCTCCTTCCTGAGTTACCTCATCAGGCATAGGAGTGCCCACAATGGGGATAAATCGTAGCAATTCTTTAGCTGAACTATTATAGTTATCATGTGAAGTATCCTGGGCTAATATTTTTTATTACTATATCCCTCAGTTGAGCATCTGGGTACTCGGACGTTCTCCCATTATACAGATTGGTTGTTTGGTGTGCTGGCATAGCCAACACACTGTCATTGAAGTCTAACACTATATAAATACAGTGAATTCGGAAAGTATTCAGACCCTTCACTCAGTACTTTGTGAAATCACCTTTGGCAGTGATTACAGCCTCGCATCTTCTTGGTTATGACGTTACAAGCTTGGCACACCTGTATTTGGGTAGTTTTTCCCATTCTTCTCTGCAGACCCGCAAGCTCTGTCAGGTTGGATGGTTGGCGTCGCTGCACAGCTATTTTCTGGTCTCTACAGAGATGTATGATCGATCGGGTTCAATTTTGGGCTCTAGCTGGGCCACCCAAGGACATTCAAAGACTTGTCCTGAAGCCACTCCTTCATTGTCTTGGCTGTGTGCTTAGGGTTGTTGTCCTGTTGGATGGTTAACCTTTACCCCAGTCTGAGGTGCTGAGCACTCTGGAGCAGGATTTCATCAAGGATCTCTCTGTACTTTTCTCCTTTCATCTTTCCCTCATCCTGACTAGTATCCCAGTCCTTGCCTCTGAAAAACATCCCCGCAGCATAATGCTGCCACCACCATAGGGTTGGTGCCAGATTTCCTCCAGATGTGATGCTTGGCATTCAGGCCAAAGAGTTTTCTCATGGTCTGAGAATCTTTATGTGCCTTTTGGCAAACTCAAAGCGGGCTGTCATGTGCCTTTCACTGAGGAGTTGCTTCCGTTTGGAGGAGTTGCTTCCATTTGGCGGAGTGCTGCAGAGATGGTTGTTCTCCCATCTCCAGAAGAACTCTGGAGCTCTGTCAGAGTGACCATCGGGTTCTTGGTCCCCTCCCTGACCAAGGCCCTTCTCCCCCTATTGCTTAGTTTGGCCGAGTGGCCAGCTCTAGTAAGAGTCTTGGTGGTTCCAAACTTCTTCCATTTAAAAATAATGGAGGCCACTGTGTTATTGGGGATCTTCAATGTTGCAGAAATATTTTGGTACCCTTCCCCAGATCTATGCCTCGATACATTCCTTTCTCGGAGCTCTTCGGACAATTAATTCGACCTCATGGCTTGGTTTTTGGTCTGACATGCATTGTCAACTGTGGGACCTTATATAGACAGGTGTATGTGTGCCTTTCCAAATCATGTCCAATCAATTTAATTTACCGAAGGTGGAGTCCAATCAAGTTGTAGAAACATATCAAGGATGATCAATGTAAATGGATGCACCTGAGCTCAATTTCGAGTCTCATAGCAAAGGGGCTGAATACTTATGTACATAAGGTATCAGTTTTTTATTTGTAATAAATTAGCTAAAATGTCTAAAAACCTGTTTTCACGTTGTCATTATGGGATATTGTGTGTCGATTGAGGAAAATAATTCATTTAATCAATTTTAGAATAAGGCTCAAATTTCCAAATGCACTGTACATTCCCCCTTTGGAATTTGGTTTTACCTTTGTTCTAGTCATAACAAATATAATGTCCCTCCCAACAACATTTTGCATAATCAGGTGGTACCTGTTCCTTTAAATCCTATAATTAGGTGGTCAAATCTGTTAATTAATGAGAAATCATGTTGTCCTTTTGATATGTTGACTTTTTATGAACTTGTTTATCATTTAGAATTAAAATGGGCGTAATTTTCATTCGTCCTATGAAAGGGTTTCCACTAGATTCTACCGCCAAAGTCATTTAGGCTATACGTAAAAATGAATTAAATAAAAAAAAGTGCTTTTTGGTCTTTAATTAAAGTTATGGTTAAGGTTGGTTTTAAAATCAAATGTTAAGAAGAGACATTGTGGAAATAGGCAGGGTTTAGACAATAATGATTTTGGCTGTGGATGTTAGTGACGACTGCTTGAAAGATAAGCAGTACCGTAATTCACATTACAGCGCGCATACCCTTTATTTAGCCACACCCTTCTATGACGCCTACCAATAACATAATTTCTCTTCGGTGTAAACGGAAGTAAATTACGAGTAACAACTTTCACGTTGGCGTGTTTATCGTTGCTATTTAGACGTTTATTAAAACCATGGCACTTAAAATGACCAATTTAACGGCACAGAATCACATACTTACCATATGTAGTCTTTAATACTTGTTAGAGACAGGACTTTGTGATAGATATATAGTTAACGCTAGCTAGCTGCTAACGTTAGCTAACAATGACTAACGGTATGGTTTTCCACACGCAAATTGCCTCCATAATGGAGGTGTTAGCGAATGCCGCCGTGGCAGAGATCTGTAAACTCGTAGACGACGACTATGCAGTGTTTCGTTTGGAAATAACTCAAAGCCAGAAAGAAAACAGGTCATTGCGGAGGAAACTACAGCTACTTGAACTGAAGATGGCACGGGACCGCGTCCTAGCCAGTCGTCCCAGTATCAAGATCCTCGACCGGTACAGAGGAATGGCAAGAGGTATGCTCTGCAGAAGGCGGAGGCTACGCGGCCTGTCACCGTTCATATATAGATAGTTCAGTGCCTGTCCCCTCTCTTCTGCACGTGTTCAGATGTGTTACCCAGAATTTGGTCTTGGTCAGTTTTTGGATAGTATACAATAATTCCCCTGATTACTTAGCTATCTTGCACAAAGACACAATATTATATTCTAACCATATTCTATTTACTGCATTTCCTATTATTTACTCAGTAAAAAAACAGTACATGGAACATAATACAATACAGAGAAATAAATAGAGAAATAGCATATCAAGAAGTGTTACCTTAAATCGTTAACAATTAAATTGTTTACAATTCTAGACAGTGTCAACAGGGTACAATATACAGTTGAGCATGGACAGTACCGGACTTAACCCCATCTTTCCCTCAATCACTCTCTCAGGTGAAGGACATCTCACTGGAGGCCACAGGAGCTTTGTGAAGCCAGCGGGACACAATACATGGGGAGATGACCAACCAATCACTGATGAGGGGAGTGGAACCTCAACCCAGCACGTTATCATGATAGAGGTTAGTGTAATAGTGTTGCATAAAAAATGCTACTTTGTAAATCAATGGCCTGTTTATTTCAGCAAGGCTTTCTTCAGCTATTGACTTGCGTACATGCACATTTACCATAGCGGAGCTTGTTTGACTTCCCTACGACATTGTTATCCAATTTAGGTTATAACCTCCTCTTCTTGTGTTAGTCTACAGATGCAGAGACTGCAGGTCCTGGGGTCAAGCAGGAGAGGTCTGAAGGAGAGGAGGACCCACGGCACAGTAGAAACATCCAGACTGGAACGGCTGGAGTGCACACTGTAGACACAGAGAACCCCATTGCCACAGTGCAGCCCAGGACCCAACGCAGCATCACGGAGGTCAGAGACAGACACAAGTCAGAGACAGACACAGAGACTTTAACTGTAACACAAAGCCTTATACTCACAGGATCTGACCACAGATCAGACCCAGAGAGACTGGGGCTGGGGCCACTGGGATGTCCTCCTGCTCCTGGCTCAGAGTACTTACTTTACGGTAACCCGAACATGAGGGCTGTTAATTCCCATCTGGACTCAGGTGATGTGTTAGAGACTGGCAATGATCCGTCTTGTTCTTACGCTACAGAGATGGACCCTGGCAACATGCGATTGGGTTTAGAGACACACACTGATCTGTCTAGAGGGGACTGGAACCGGTACAGTAGTAGTGTATACTCCGAAGGGTGCCTAGATAAGAAAGGGGAGGGTCTGCTCATAGATGAAGTGACTGTGAAAGTGGAGGGTGACCCTCCTCCCATATGGAATGCAGATAGTCAGCTAGGAGACAGACACTCACAGGGCAGAGATTTCTTAGATTACAGGGAAAGCTTAGAGACCAATCAAAATGTTGCGACCCATTCCCCTTTGCACGCACTCAGGGATCACGACCCAGTGTCAACGTCGATGGGGCATTCCGATTCACACAGCCGCGTCCTTTTCGATCAGGTATTGAACTCAAAAGACAGGCCTAGAGCCCAGGTTCAGGGAGGGGGAGAAACATCAGGCGGTATTAAAGAGAAACCGTTTCTCTGCATGTTCTGTAACAAAGGCTTCAGCTGCCCCCAGAAGGTGGAGATCCACCAGAGGGTCCACACAGGGGTGAAACCCTACAGCTGTAACCAATGTCACATGCGCTTCGCCCAGGCTGGCAACCTGAAGAGGCACCAGATGGTTCACACAGGAGTGAAACCCTTCAGCTGTCCCCAGTGTCCCATGTGCTTTGCTCAGGCCGGTGACCTGAAGAGGCACCAGAGGGTCCACACAGGGGAAAAACCCTACAGCTGTACCCAGTGTCCCATGCGCTTCGCCCAGGCTGGTCACTTGAAGATGCACCTGAAGGTCCACACTGGAGAGAGGCCGTTCGCCTGTACACACTGCGGGAAGAGGTTCTCAGAGAGAAGCTACCTCAGGATACACCAGCAGAAAAAACATTCCACTCTATAACAGAAAGTAACCATTCCAATCGATAGCTTCTGATGTTTAGATCAAATCCTGCATTAAAGACTAAGATTAATTTTCATTGATGTCAATCAAAAATAGCCACAGATACATTTGGAATAATGAGAGTAACGGATTTCAGTGTTTAATAATCCTGAGTAGAATATTGCATCCAGACATTGTGATACACTACACTGTATAACCCTAAACAAGTCTGATAGATAGTGTTTGTACTGTGTCGGATATAAGATGTTCACAAATGCCTGTTTCATTACTTCCATTCAACAATTTTTTTCCCAAGACACTTTTAATGAGAAAATGAATGCAGTTTATTGAATTCATGCAGATTTTTTGTTGAGAAGTATGTGGTTTTCATATGGTGTATTTCAAGACTTCCTCCCGTGATTAAACTTTTCCTGTTGTAAAGTGATATCGCAAGTATAAATACAATGTTGAACAATACAATGTTTTGAACAAAAGTTTTTTGACACAACTGCAAACTTCATGGAGTAAGGCATTCAATGAGTTGGTTTGATGGGAAGTTGTGATGCCATTGGCCTAGTGAACAAAAGAAGAAAGGCCTAACCCACCCACTTGTGCTATGTCCTGGACCACCTATTAAGATGTGCCTTTTTGCTAAGTAAATCAGGTGTTAAGAGGTGAAAAGGAGACTGGAGTGGCACCTTAACACTTGTTCATGTTTAATAAACACAAAATGGGACTTTTCATTCTAAGACTCATTGAGACTCTCTTTAGTATACATCCCATCTCACCCTATTCTGCATACATCCAACAGTGCTTTATAACCATTATACACTTACTAAATATACCTACACATACCCACACACTAACAAACACCTACTGTACACCTCAAAATAGTTTAGTCAGGTTTGTCTGATTATGACTTTTGACTTATCATAGCTGACTTATTTTTACCCACAACAACATATTCATGTCCACCATGATGGGTTTAACAACAATGAAGTCATTCTGTAACTACAGTATAGGACTCAAGCGTAGTGGGGATGGGTAAACACTCCATGTTGAAAGTGTGTTTATCTGTGTGTGTGTACCTGAGGGAGTGTATGTCTGTGTAATCTGTATCACCTGTCTCTTCCAGGAGGAGGAGGGTCCAGAGGTGCTGATGATGAATGAGGAGGGGTGTGAGGAGGGTCTAGACGACACCTTCTCCTGAACCCACAGAGGAACCAGCTGATTAGCACAGGACCACACACAGTCTCACTGAGGTGAGCCACTGTAAAAAATTGTCTGCATGGTATTAAGTCAGGTCCAATATCCACAAAGCAACTCAGAGTAGAAGTGATGATCTAGGATCATATTTGCCTTTTAGATAATAATGAATAACACTATGTAGACAGGTCCTTGATCATCACTTCTACTCTGAGATTGCAGATAAGGGACCATGCTTTTGAATGACCAAACCATTAAAGAGTGTCAAGTAATCAAATCATCTATCACTTTTCCAGTTTACTACTATAAGAATAGTGTTCAAATTTATTCAAATTAAATACAAAATTGACTCAGTGCTCACTGACTTGGTTATTTTTGTATAATTGCAGGAACTGAGGAACCCTTCTCCGTCAAACCAAAACATGATACTTAATTCTTGAATCAACACATATGGCCATTTAATAAACTCCACTTTCTCCACACATTTTATAATATTATGTTTCTGTGTGTACAGTAAAGAGTTTCTTAGAGTGCTTTCAGAAAGTATTCACAACCCTTGACCTTTTCCACATTTTGTTGTGTTCCAGCCTGAATTTAAAATGGATTACATTTTGATGTTTTTGTCACTGACCTAAACACAATACACCACAATGTCAAAGTGGAATTATGTTTTTACACATTTTTATAAATGAATTAAAAATGAAAATATTAAATGTCTTGAGTCAAGTATCCAACCCCTTTTGTTATGGCAAGCTAAATAAGTTCAGGAGTAAAAATGTGCTTAACAAATCACATAATAGGTTGCATGGACTCACTCTGTGTGCAATAACAGTGTTAAACATGATTTTTGACTGACAGCCTCATCTCTGTACCCCCCCACACAATTATTTGTAAGGTTCCTCAATTGAACAATGAATATCAAACACAGATTCAACCACAAGACCAGACCGGGGAGGTTTTCCAATACCTCGCAAATGAAGGCAA
Organism: Oncorhynchus clarkii lewisi; assembly: GCF_045791955.1. Lineage (NCBI taxonomy): Eukaryota > Metazoa > Chordata > Actinopteri > Salmoniformes > Salmonidae > Oncorhynchus > Oncorhynchus clarkii. The sequence goes on from NC_092165.1 coordinate 15,480,743, forward strand.
CTATTGATAGATGGATAAATATTTTAAAAAGCAGTATTCCTTTGAGCATGGTGAAGTTATTAATTACACTTTGGATGGTGAATCAATACACCCACTCACTTTGAAGATACAGGCGTCCTTCCTAACTCAGTTTCCGGAGAGGAAGGAACCCGCTAAGGGATTTCACCATGATTCCAATGGTGACTTTAAAACAGTTAGAGTTTAATGGCTGTGATAGGAGAAAACTGAGGATGGTTCAACAACATTGTAGTTACTCCACAATACTAATTTAATTGACAGATTGAAAAGAAGGATGCGTGTGCAGAATAAAAATATTCCAAAACATGCATCCTGTTTGCAATAAGTAAGATAAGTAAAACTACTAGAAATGTGGCAAAGAAATTAACTTTATGTCCTGAATACAAAGCGTTATGTTTGGGGAAAATCCAACAACACATCACTGAGTACCACTCGTCAAGCATGGTGGTAGTTGCATCATGTTATGGGTATGCTTGTCATCGGCAAGGACTAGTGAGTTTTTTTATAAAAATAAACGGAAGCACAGGAAAAATCCTAGAGGAACACCTGGTTCAGTCTGCAACAGACACTGGGAGACAAATGTACCTTTCAGCAGGACAATAACCTACAACACAAGGACAAATATACACTGCTTGGTTACCCAAACAACATTGAATGTTCCTGAGTGGCCTAGTTACAGTTTTGACTTAAATCTATAGCAAGATTTGAAAATGGCTGTCTAGCAATGATCAACAACAACTTGACAGAGATTGAAGAATTTGTTAACTTCTTATGGCTGCAGGGGCAGTATTGAGTAGCTTGGATGAAAAGGTGCCCAGAGTAAACTGTCTGTTCCTCAGTCCCAGTTGATAATATATGCATACACTCTGAAGTTTCTAAAACTGTTTGAATGATGTCTGTGAGTATAACAGAACTCATATGGCAGGCAAAAACCTGAGAAGAAATCCAAACAGGAAGTGGGAAATCTGAGGTTGGTCGATTTTCAACTCAGCCCCTATTGAATACACAGTGGGATATTGGTTATGTTGCACTTCCTAAGGCTTCCACTAGATGTCAACCGTCTTTAGAAACTTGTTTGAGGATTCTACTGTGAAGGGGGAGAGAATGAGAGAAGATTGAGTCAGAGGTCTGCCAGCAGTCACGCGCTGGTCACGCGCATTTCCCATGAGAGGTAACTCACGCTCCTTTGCTTTTCTGAAGACAAAGGAATTCTCCGGTTGGAATATTATTGAAGTTTTATGTTAAACATCCTAAAGATTAATTCAATACATCGTTTGACATGTTTCTACGGACAGTAATGGAACTTTTTGACATTTCGTCTGCAACTAGGGAACGCGCTTCGTGACTTTGGATTTGTTTACCAAATGTGCTAACGAAAGTAGCTATTTGGACATAAATGGACATTATCGAACAAATCAAACATTTAATGTGGAACCTGGATTCCTGTGAGTGCATTCTGATGAAGATCATCAAAGGTAAGTGAATATTTATAATGTTATTTCTGATATCTGTTGACTCCAACATGGCGGATATATATATTTGTTTTCTGGGCGCCGTTCTCAGATTATTGCATGGTTTGCTTTTTCCGTAAAGTTTTTTTGAAATCTGACACAGCGGTTGCATTAAGGAGAAGTTTATCTATATTTCCATGTCTAACACTTGTATTTTCATCAACATTTATAATGAGTATTTCTGTAAATTGATGTGGCTCTCTGCAATATCACCGGATGTTTTTGGAACTAGTGAACATAACGCGTCAATGTATACTGAGTTTTTAAAAATATAAATATGCACTTAATCGAACAAAACATACATGTATTGTGTAACATGAAGTCCTAATGAGTGTCATCTGATGAAGATCACCAAAGGTTAGTGATTCATTTTATCTCTATTTGTGCTTTTTGTTACTCCTCTCTTTGGCTGGAAAAATGGCTGAATTTTTCTGTGACTTGGCGGTGACCTAACATAATTGTTTGTGGTGCTTTCGCTGTAAAGCCTATTTGAAATTGGACACTTTGGTGCGATTAACAACAAGATTACATTTAAAATGGTATAAGATGTATGTTTGAGGAATTTTCATTATGAGATTTCTGTTGTTTGAATTTGGCACTTTCACTGGCTGTTGTCATATCAATCCATGTTAATGGGATTGCAGCCCTAAGAAGTTAAAGAATAATGTGCAAAGCAGGCCTTAACGCTCAAATCAGTTTTGTTTTTCAAATCCGTTTTGGACTACGGACTGTCCAGATGATCCAACTTTCAAAACAATAACTCTTTTGGTGAGTCACAGCCATCAACTAGCTAGTTGCCATAGCTGTTTAGTTTTCTAGCACATTCACTTATTTGTATGTAAGCAATTAACAAGCTAGTTAGCTACCGTGCCACATGTTTTTGTCAAATTGTCAGAGTAGCCAGCAAGCAACAAGATATGCCGAATAACAGTCTAAAAAAACACTTGTGGGAAAATAATCGGATATGACTTGTCTGAACGGTCAAATGGCCAGGAATCAGATTTGTATCTGACTTCAAACCACCTATGAAAATGTGGCTTGAAATATTCGATTCCATGTGCTTTTTTGACTGTTCAGAATACAGGACGTATAACAGATTCTAATCGGATATGGAAATAAATTAGATTTGATTAATTTCAAACTGCCAATGTGAGCACGGCTTTAGAGACTTACCCAGAGAGACTCACCTGTAATCGCTGGCAAAGTGATTCTAACATGTATTGACTGAGGATGTGAATACTTATGTAAAATGACATATCTGTATTTCATTTTCAATATATTTGAAAAAATTCGAAAAACATGTTTTCACTTTGGTATTATGGTGTATTGTATGTTGATGGGTGAGGGGAAAAAAGATTTAATACATTTTGAATTCAGGCTGTAACACAACAAAATGTGGAATAAGTCAAGAGGTATGAATAGTTTCTAAAGGCACTGTATGCTCTGATAATGTAACCTCTACAAAATAAATGCCTTTCTTATAATTTCACATTGTTTTTATGTCAACATATAAAAACCATGACAATTACTATAAGAAAAATACAATACTTGTATATACACGTTCAGGTATGAGTTTTCATGGTTAAGGATGGACAGCACTTCCTACTGAACAGTTGATTTATCTACAGCTATGCCTTTAGTCTCCCATCCTGGGGTTTAACCAAGCCAAGTCCTTGACCCTAAGCTGTTTTCAGTAAATGGCCTGAAGCCTTCAGGTCTTGTGATGACTGGGGGTGAATATTAAACATAAACGAATGTGAACTTGGGCTTGATATTCCAGACTGACTGTTCTCTACAAACTGAATCCGTTTAGAAGGGTACTTAACTTGTCATTTGAAACAGGCTTGTATACATCCCTGTTTTTAGAGACAGTCAACCTAGGCAGAACAAGGACAGGGATGTAATCTTTCGTCCAAACAGTTGTGCAAGTAAAACGAGAGTTTCGATTGGACAAATTCAGGTATGTCCCCATTCTTTTTTCAGTCTATGTAGGTCCCTCCCCGCATCGTTCCATTTGCTTCCATTTAAGAAACGTTTTGCAACAGAAACGGCGTAATGCATTTAATAAAATACAAATTAATACGGCCCAGTTGAATATTTACGTTACTGGGTTGATGTAGATGGAATAAAGTAATTACTTATATTATACTATATTCTTGCTAACACACTGTTCTTTAAAACAAGTATGCTCCGAGTTTGAAATATACTGATCATATGATATTTGATGTGTAATAAATTGTACCGTAACTAAAAGAACAGCACGCGTGAGTTTTTAATTTAACCACACCCTTTAGCTATGACGCCAACCAATAAGACCCTTACACGGAAGTGAACAATTTCGTCACTTAGCGTTTTAGTTATTTAGACGTTTGTTTACACCCAGGAACTCAACATTTTACTTATTTAACTTCCCAGTATCACATACTTACCCCATATCGTGTTTAATTCGTGTTGGTGAAAGTACTTGTTGATATATGTTATCTAGGTAACGTTATTTAGCTAGCTGCTAACAATGGCTGACTGTAACGATATGGGTTTTCACACTCAAATAGCCTCCGTCATGGAGGTTCTAGCGAATGCAGCCGTTGCAGAGATCTGTAAACTCGTAGACGACGACTATGCAGTGTTTCGTTTGGAAATTTCTCAAAGCCAGAAAGAAAATAGCGGATTACGGAGGAAACTACAACTACTGGAACTGAAGGTGGCACGGGAGCGTCGTCCCAGTAGTGTCAAGATCCTAGACCGATACAAAACAGGATTGGCAAGAGGTACATGTTGCAGAAGGCCGATGTTGCTGTCGCCCCGTTTCCCATGTGTTCAGATGTCATACCAAGAATTGGGTCTTGGTCAGTTTTTGGATAGTATGGAAAAAGTCCCGTGATTACTTAACTACCTATCTTGTGCAAAGGCACTATCGTATTCTAACCAGATAAGCGAGACCTTTGGATGAAGAATTAAAGAAGTTAGCGCCGCTGCCTCGAATAAACATTTATAGTTGTTGTAATCAAAACCATATTTTGGGGATGTCATAGTACGCTTACAATGTTTATAATTTAGCTTGAGCAGACACTAATATTATATTTGGTTGGGATCTTTGTAAAATACTTATTTCGGCAACAGCACTTGTTAGCTAGAATGCTAACGCACATTGACATAGGCTGTGGTATTTTATTTGATTTATTTAACCTTTATTTAACTTGGCAAGGCAGCTAAGAACTAATTCTTATTTACAATGACGGCCTACACCGGCCAAACCCGGACGACGCTGGGCCAATTGTGCGCTGCCCTATGGGACTCCCAATCACGGCCGATTGTGATACAGCCTGGAATCGAACCAAGGTGTCTGTACTGACGCCTCAAGCACTGCGCCATTCGGGAACCCAGTGGCCTAAAGTTAGCCAAAGTTTTACTGGTTGAAGTTGTTAAAAAAAAAAAAAAAAAAAAGTGAAATGCAGTTGATTTGTGATGAGACCAGTGGCGATTTTACCATGTAAATCTTGGTGGGGCAAAAAAATACTAAATGTGGGATGCATGCCAACAAAGCCATAACACCAAACAATAAATAAATTGCACTATAACGGTGACAAACGGTGCCCACAAACTGTTAGGGCATACATAAAGCTGTCCCAACACCTTACCACTACCAGTGAAACAGTTCATTCAGCCTCATTTACTGCCTTAAAAAAAACATGGCTGACTTGCTTAAACAAATGTGGTTTCTACTGACAATTTGAGATGTACAAACTATGGCATAAGGGAAGACAAGCGGATAAGAGGCAATCCGTAATTTTGATTAAGACAATGAGCAAGCGTCGACGGACGTAGTCATAACTATTTGTTCAGCACTTTTGAAATGTACAGCGACAGAATTCAGAACATGGGCCGTTTAGTGTTTTCCCTGTACACCAAGTCAGAACCGTAGGATAAATAAAGGGGGCATATAAACAGACAATGAAAGCTCTTACAATATTCAATGATTACATTTCTCTAAAACAGGTTATAGGCTACATGTGCACCACGAAGTTAGAACAGTGGGTGAAATTAAGAGGTGAAAATATACCAAATTATTAGGGTGAGGCACATTAAATGCCGTTTGGGTCTTGCGTCAAATAACACAATTCTATTATAGAATGTTCAGCACTCACTTTGTGATGTCACTTAAACAGGAAGGTGGCGTGGCACCTTTGTGGGCAAATTTTGTCATCAAAGTCTGGCACTATTTGGATTTATGGTGGGAATTCGGGGAAAAACACACAGCCACTCCATTGAATAGCAGGCTAGTGGTTGCTTTGCAATGCTTGCAGTTAGCCACTGATGCACATTCAACAAGGAGTTGTATGGAAGGTGATTTCCAACTTGTCGTGCAAATCTTTGTCCAATGGCCGATGAGAAACGATACGTTTTATCTGTAATTTCTCTTCATATGACAAGGATTAAAAAGGATTTGCCAGTAAATTGATGACTTGATTCATGATGATGACTGCTAACTAAGACTTTGAAAGTAATGTAATTGAAAGATGTTGACATCAAGTCAAAGCTACTGAACAAATAATGTGATTTGATGTAATTTTATCTGTGGCCAGTGATCTTGAGCCTTCTTGGAAGGGCACTTGTAATATAACTCTATGGCAGGACCCAAAGGGCTGAAACTTTGGATGTCTACCCTTACTAAAGACTTAAACTTGCCGATGATGTAGTGTCCCCATAAGTGACAGAACACTGAGCCAATCATGGCGCAATGCTCCTATTTTCTGCTGGCTCGCCCTAACACAACAGAAAGCATGGAACTAAGCTGAAACGCCTGCATTTTGGAGCTGCCTTACTCAAGAAAACAAAGGGACCATGTTTATATGCAGCTTTATTAACTCAATGATATATATTTTTACGTTTGTTTGCAAACTGATATGTGACACATACGTATTTAGTATTTAGTCAACCACCAATTGTGCAAGTTCTCCCACTTAAAAAGATGAGAGGCCTGTAATTTTCATCATAGCTACACTTCAACTATGACAGACAAAATTATAATTTTTTTTCTCCAGAAAATCACATTGTAGGATTTCTAATGAATTTATTAGCAAATTATGGTGGAAAATAAGTATTTGGTCAATAACAAAAGTTTATCTAAATACTTTGTTATATACTCTTTGTTGGCAATGACAGAGGTCAAACGTTTTCTGTAAGTCTTCACAAGGTTTTCACACACTGTTGCTGGTATTTTGGCCCATTCCTCCATGCAGATCTCCTCTAGAGCAGTGATGTTTTGGGGCTGTTGCTGGGCAACACAGACTTTCAACTCCCTCCAAAGATGTTCTATAGGGTTGAGATCTGGAGACTGGCTAGGCCACTCCAGGACCTTGAAATGCTTCTTACGAAGCCACTCCTTCGTTGCCCGGGTGTGTTTGGGATCATTGTCATGCTGAAAGACCCATCCACGTTTCACCTTCAATGCCCTTGCTGATGGTAGGCTTTGTTACTTTGGTCCCAGCTCTCTGCAGGTCATTCACTAGGTCCCCCCGTGTGGTTCTGGGATTTTTGCTCACCGTTCTTGTGATCATTTTGACCCCACGGGGTGAGAACGTGCGTGGAGCCCCAGATCGAGGGAGTATTCCAGATTATCAGTGGTCTTGTATGTCTTCCATTTCCTAATAATTGCTCCCACAGTTGATTTCTTCAAACCAAGCTGCTTATCTATTGCAGATTCAGTCTTCCCAGCCTGGTGCAGGTCTACAATTTTGTTTCTGGTGTCCTTTGACAGCTCTTTGGTCTTGGCCATAGTGGAGTTTGGAGTGTGACTGTTTGAGGTTGTGGACAGGTGTCTTTTATACTGATAACAAGTTCAAACAGGTGCCATTAATACAGGTAACGAGTGGAGGACAGAGGAACCTCTTAAAGAAGAAGTTACAGGTCTGTGAGAGCCAGAAATCTTGCTTGTTTGTAGGTGACCAAATACTTATTTTCCACCATAATTTGCAAATAAATTCATTAGACATCCTACAATGTGATTTTCTGGGTAAAAAAATCCCATTTTGTCTGTCATAGTTGAAGTGTACCTATGATGAAAATTACAGGCCTCTCATCTTTTTAAGTGGGAGAACTTGCACAATTGGTGGCTGACTAAATACTTTTTTGCCCCACTGTATTAATGCCAAAATAACATACAAAACAGGTAAGTTCCATATTTTTCTTTTAAATATACACTACCGGTCCAAAGTTTCAGAACACCTACTCATTCAAGGGTTTTTCTTTATTTTTTTTACAATTTTCTACATTGTAGAATAATAGTGAAGACGTCAAAACTATGAAATGACATATGGAATCATGTAGTAACCAAAAAAAGTGTTAAACAAATCTAAAACTATTTTATATTTGAGGTTCTTCAAGTAGCCACCTTTTTCTTTGACAGCTTTGCACACTCTTGGCATTCTCTCAACCAGCCTCACCTGGAATGCTTTTCCAACAGTCTTGAAGTAGTTCCCACATGTGCTGAGCACTTGTTGGCTGCTTTTCCTCCACTCTGCGGTACAACTCATCCCAAACCATTTAATTTGGGTTGAGGTTGGGTGATTGTGGAGACCAGGTCATCTGATGCAGCACTCCATCACTCTCCTTCTTGGTCAAATAGCCCTTACACAGCCTGGATGTTTGTTGGGTCATTGTCCTGTTGAAAAACAAATGATAGTCCCACTAAGCCCAAACCAGATGGGATGGCGTATTGCTGCAAAATGCTGTGGTAGTCATGCTGGTTAAGTGTGCCTTGAATTCTAAATAAATCACAGACAGTGTCACCAGTAAAGCACCCCATACCATATCACCACCTCCCATGCTTTATGGTGGGAAATACACATGCAGAGATCATCTGTTAACCCACACCGTGTCTCACAAAGACACAGCGGTTGGAACCAAATATCTCCAATTTGGACTCATCAGACCAAAGGACAGATTTCCACCTGTCAAATGTCCATTGCTTGTGTTTCTTGGCCTAAGCACGTCTTCATTTGGTGTCCTCCAGTAGAGGTTTCTTTGCAGTAATTTGACCATGAAGGCCTGATTCACGCTGTCTCCTCTGAACAGTTGATTTTAATGTGTCTGTTACTTAAATTCTGTGAAACATTTATTTGGGCTCCAATTTCTGAGGCTGGTAACTCTAATGAACTCATCCTCTGCAGCAGAGGTAACTCTAGGTCTTCCTTTCCTGTGGCGGTCCTCATGGGAGCCAGTTTCATCATAGCGCTTGATGGTTTTTGTGACTGCACATTTTCGCATTGACTGACCTTCATGTCTTAAATTAATGATGGACTGTTGTTTCACTTTGCTTATTCGAGCTGTTCTTGCCATAATATGGACTTGTCTTTTACCAAATAGGGCTATCTTCTGTATACCACCCCTACCTTGTCACAACACAACTTATTGGCTCAAACTCATTAAGAAGGAACGAAATTGCACAAATTCAATCAACAAGGTTGATTGAGGTTGACCTGTTAATTGAAATGCATTCCAGGTGACTACCTCATGAAGCTGGCCAAGTTCTATTCACAATGGTATTCCGTTGGTAAGAGGCAGACATTCCGTACATACTAGGAATAGATTGTCCACCATCTATGCGTTATCCAGACAGAAAAGAGAAATAGGCTAAATCACATTTTGATTTAGAGCAATAAAGAAATTGAATAAATTAATTGAGCAAACCAGAAACCTTTCAACGTATAAATTTAAACATTATTTTAAATCTATTTAAATATAATGTATAGAAATGTTGTGGGACTATAGTAGATGAAGAATCAATATTTTTTTAGATTGAGTATTTATTGGGTCTTTATGTTAGTATATTATGTATGTTTGTAATAGTGTGTTATATGTGTGTATGTTTTCGTATTATAAATTGTATTTTAATGTTTAAGGACTCTTGGAAGATTAGTCCAAATGGGGACTAAAAGAGAATTACAATCCAATCAAATACAACAACCACCCGAGCCACTGCCTGTTCACCCCGCTACCATCCAGAAGGCGAGGTCAGTACAGGTGCATCAAAGCTGGGACCGAGAGACTGAAAAACAGCTTCTATCTCAAGGCCATCAGACTGTTAAACAGCCATCACTAACATTGAGTGGCTGCTGCCAACATACTGATTCAAATCTCTAGCCACTTTAATAATGAAACATTTATGTAATAAATGTATCACTAGTCACTTTAAACAATGCCACTTTGTTTACATACCCTACATTACTCATCTCATATGTATATACTGTACTCTATACCATCTACTGCATCTTGCCTATGCCGCACGGCCATCGCTCATCCATATATTTATATGTACATATTCTTATTTATTCCTTTACACGTATGTGTGTGTGTAGAAGGTAGTTGTTGTGAAATTGTTAGATTACTTGTTAGATATTACTGCACAGTTGGAACTAGAAGCACAAGCATTTCGTTACACTCGCATTATCTGCTAACCATGTGTATGTGACCAATAAAATTTGATTTGACTTCGAGGAATATAAAATATATTTTAATTTGTTTAACACTTTTTAGTTACTGCATGATTGCATATGTTATTTCATAGTTGATGTCTTCACTATTATTCTACAATGTAGAAAATAGTAAAAATAAAGAAAAACCCTTGAATGAGTAGGTGTGTCCAAACTTTTGACTGGTACTGTACATGCAAAACACAGGCAAATTTTGTTTTTTGACTTCACACAAGGCTTAAAATCATATTATAATCCAAAGGTAGTGTGAAATACATTTACATGTTTCTCATGAATGTATGTTTTTTTTGGTGTGTTTTCAGAGAACTCCCCCGTGTTCAGTAATCAAATTGCACGCATTGCCCTTGTGCGGCAATGTTTGCAAACACAGAAAGATGTCTATACCACCGTAGCTAACCTAACAACCGCTTTCCCCCCAATCACTCTCTCAGGTGAAGGACATCTCACTGGAGGCCACAGGAGCTTTGTGAAGCCAGCAGGACACAATACATGGAATGATGACCAACCAATTACTGTTGATGAGGCGAGTGGATCCTCAACCCAGCACGTTGTCGTGATAGAGGTTCGTGCAGGGCTCTCCAACCCTGTTCCTGGAGGGCTACTGTCCTGTAGGTTTTCACTTCAACCCTAATCTAGTGCACCTGATTCTAATAATTAGCTGGTTGATAAACTGAATCAGGTTACTTACAACTGGGGTTGAAGTGAACCAACAGAAGGGTATCTCTCCAGGGACATGGTTGGAGAGCCATGGCTTAGTGTAATAGTGTTGCATTACAAATTACAGTTACTTTATAAGTCAAATGTGGCCCATTTATTTCGGAAAGGCACCCTTCAGCCATTCACATGTACATTAGCCATAAATGAGCTTGTGAGACTTATCCAATTCTACTCTTGTACCGGTAATAACCTCCCCTCTTCTTGTCAGCCTGCAGATGCAGGTCCTGGGTTCAAGCTAGAGAGGTCTGAAGGAGACGAGGACCCACGGCACAGCAGAAACATCCAGACTGGAGTCGAGGACCCTACCACTGACGCAGCGCAGCCCAGGACCCGACGCAGCATCACGGAGGTCAGTGGAACGCTGAACGCCGTCCTCAAGTCAAAGACAGACACCAAGACGTTAACTGTAACACACAGTCTCTTACACACAGGACCTGACCAAATATCAGATCCAGGTCTGGGGAGACTGGGCTGTCCTCCTGCTGCCGGCTCAGACTATTTACCGGTATTTCACCAGAGCCAGAGGCCTGTTCATTCCCGTGGGGATGGTGATGGTGACATGTTAGACACTGGTGGTGATGATCCTGCTTGTTCTTACACTACAGAGAAGGACCCTGGCAACATGCCCCTGGGTTTAGAAACACAGACTGATCTGTCTATAGGGGACTGGAATCAGTACAGTAGTAGTGTATACTCTGAAGGGTACTTAGATAAGAAAGGGGAGGGGCTTGTCATAAATGAAGTGACTGTGAAATTGGAGGGCGATGTTCCTTCCACATGGAATGCAGATAATCACCTAGGAGAAGGACACTCGCAGGGCAGAGATTTTTTAGACTACAGGGAAAGCTTAGAGACAAATCCAAATGTTGCGACCCACTCCCCTTTACACACGCTCAGAGATCGAGACCCTGTGTCCACGTCGGTGGGATCTTCAGATTCACACGGCCATGTCTTTGTCGATCAGGTATTGAACTCAAACAACAGGGCTAGAGCCCAGGCTCGGGGAGGGGTAGCAACATCAGGCAATAGTAAAGAGAAACGGTTCCTCTGCATGTTCTGTAACAAAGGCTTCAGCTGCCCCCAGAAGGTGGAGATCCACCAGAGGGTCCACACAGGGGAGAAACCATTCAGCTGTACCCAGTGCCACATGCGCTTCACCGAGGCTGGCACCCTGAAGCGGCACCAGAGGGTCCACACAGGGGAGAAACCTTACAGCTGCCCCCAGTGCGAGAAGAGGTTCTCCCGCCAGGACAAACTGAAGAGGCACCTGAAGGTCCACACGGGAGAGAGGCCGTTCGCCTGTACGCACTGCGGGAAGAGGTTCTCAGAGAGGAGCTACCTCAGAATACATCAGGAGAAAACCCATTCCACTCTATAACATGGAAAGTAACCATTCCATTCAATAGCTTCTGACGTTTAGATGAAAGCCTGCATTAAAGGTAGACTTTCAATTTCTGCAACAACTAAGAGCGTTGGAAGTGCAAGGCCACGACATTGTGGAATATACACTGAGTGTATAAAACATTAGAAATACCTGCTCTTTTCATGACAGACTGAACATGATCCCTTATTGATGTCACCTGTTAAATTCACTTCAATCAGTGTAGATGAAGGGAAGGAGACGGGTTAAAGAAGGATTGTTAAGCCTTGAGACATGTATTGTGTATGTGTGCCATTCAGAGGCACCAGCTTGTCAAGAATTGCAATGCTCAACAGTTTCCCGTGGGTTTTAAGAATGGTCAACCACCGAAATGGCATCCAGCCAACTTGACACAACTGTGGGAAGCCTTCGAGTCAGTCTGGGCCAGCATCCTTGTTGATCGCTTTCAACACCTTGTAGAGTCCATGCCCCAACGAATTGAGGCTGTTCTGAGGGCCAAAGGAGGTGCAACTCCATATTAGGAAGGTAAAGTCAAATGGTATTTGTCACATGCACCGAATACAACAGGTAGACCTTACAGTGAAATGCTTACTCACAAGCACTTAACCAACAATGCAGTTTTAAGAAAAATAAGTGTTAAGCAGTAAAATAACAGTAGCGAGGCTATATACAGGAGGTACCGGTACAGAGTCAGGAGTCTTGTGACTTGGGGGTAGAAGCTGGTAAGAAGCCTTTGTTTTGTACACTAATGTTTTGTACACTCACTGTATAAGACATGTATATGCCTAAAAAGTATTTAACTTATTGTTTGTACTGTGTAGGCTATATGATGTTCACAACTGCATCTTTCATTACTTCCATTGAACTACTTAATTTTTTCCCACAATATTATTTTAATGTGAAAATGAATGACGTTCATGCAGCTCTGTAGTTGAGATGTGTGGGGTTTTCTTATTGTGTATTAACTTGTTTATGTTTAATAAACACAAAATTGTACTTTGTCTAAGACACTTGAGATTCTCTTTCGTTATACATCACATCTGATCTCACCCTATTCTGCATAAACCCAACAGCCTTTTATAACATCAATATACACATCCATACACTAACAAACACCTATACACATCAAAATAGTTTAATCATGTTTGTCTAACTTTTATTTTATTTTTGTTTTTGGCTTTAATATTGCGGATAGATTGAAGCTTACATCAATGTAATTGTCTGCATAATTTCCAATCCCCCATATTTTTTGGTCAAATATATATACAGTGCCTTGCGAAAGTATTCGGCCCCCTTGAACTTTGCGACCTTTTGCCACATTTCAGGCTTCAAACATAAAGATATAAAACTGTATTTTTTTGTGAAGAATCAACAACAAGTGGGACACAATCATGAAGTGGAACGACATTTATTGGATATTTCAAACTTTTTTAACAAATCAAAAACTGAAAAATTGGGCGTGCAAAATTATTCAGCCCCCTTAAGTTAATACTTTGTAGCGCCACCTTTTGCTGCGATTACAGCTGTAAGTCGCTTGGGGTATGTCTCTATCAGTTTTGCACATCGAGAGACTGACATTTTTTCCCATTCCTCCTTGCAAAACAGCTCGAGCTCAGTGAGGTTGGATGGAGAGCATTTGTGAACAGCAGTTTTCAGTTCTTTCCACAGATTCTCGATTGGATTCAGGTCTGGACTTGGCCATTCTAACACCTGGATATGTTTATTTTTGAACCATTCCATTGTAGATTATGTTGTGGATCATTGTCTTGTTGGAAGACAAATCTCCGTCCCAGTCTCAGGTCTTTTGCAGACTCCATCAGGTTTTCTTCCAGAATGGTCCTGTATTTGGCTCCATCCATCTTCCCATCAATTTTAACCATCTTCCCTGTCCCTGCTGAAGAAAAGCAGGCCCAAACCATGATGCTGCCACCACCATGTTTGACAGTGGGGATGGTGTGTTCAGCTGTGTTGCTTTTACGCCGAACATAAGGTTTTGCATTGTTGCCAAAAAGTTCAATTTTGGTTTCATCTGACCAGAGCACCTTCTTCCACATGTTTGGTGTGTCTCCCAGGTGGCTTGTGGCAAACTTTAAACAACACTTTTTATGGATATCTTTAAGAAATGGCTTTCTTCTTGCCACTCTTCCATAAAGGCCAGATTTGTGCAATATACTACTGATTGTTGTCCTATGGACAGAGTCTCCCACCTCAGCTGTAGATCTCTGCAGTTCATCCAGAGTGATCATGGGCCTCTTGGCTGCATCTCTGATCAGTCTTCTCCTTGTATGAGCTGAAAGTTTAGAGGGACGGCCAGGTCTTGGTAGATTTGCAGTGGTCTGATACTCCTTCTATTTCAATATTATCGCTTGCACAGTGCTCCTTGGGATGTTTAAAGCTTGGGAAATCTTTTTGTATCCAAACCCGGCTTTAAACTTCTTCACAACAGTATCTCGGACCTGCCTGGTGTGTTCCTTGTTCTTCATGATGCTCTCTGCGCTTTTAACGGACCTCTGAGACTATCACAGTGCAGTTGCATTTATACGGAGACTTGATTACACACAGGTGGATTGTATTTATCATCATTAGTCATTTAGGTCAACATTGGATCATTCAGAGATCCTCACTGAACTTCTGGAGAGAGTTTGCTGCACTGAAAGTAAAGGGGCTGAATAATTTTGCACGCCCAATTTTTCAGTTTTTGATTTGTTAAAAAAGTTTGAAATATCCAATAAATGTCGTTCCACTTCATGATTGTGTCCCACTTGTTGTTGATTCTCCACAAAAAAATACAGTTTTATATCTTTATGTTTGAAGCCTGAAATGTGGCAAAAGGTTGCAAAGTTCAAGGGGGCCGAATACTTTCGCAAGGCACTGTGTATATATATATATATATATATATATATATATATATATATATAAAAAAATATTTTCCTTTATTATTCCCTGCTAACCCTACCACCCCTAATTGGAGAATAACACATAGCTTCTACTTCCAGCTTATACATAATATATACATTTTACAGACACAATCTATTTTTACAATAGTTATATTTAGTTTGTTTTTAGTCCTGGCCTTCCTCTATTCCTGATGTCCATCCAGTTTGATTTCTATCTGTGCTATTTCACAAAAGTTCTCAACCTATATACATTTTACAGATCCCGTATGTTTTACATTTGTTGTCTTGTTATTAGTTCCACCCTTCAGCTCCATTCAACCCCTCCCATTTTTCAGCCATTCCTGGACCTGTGACCAAAAACGGGCTTCATATGGACAGTAGAAATAAATTATCTAATTATCTAAATTAAATAAATTATCTAATGACTGCTTCCTCGCAGCAAAATCTGCAGAGCTGGGAAGGCTGTATTCCCCATATAAAATTATATTGGTTGCAATCATAATGTATAATTTAAATTCAACATTTGAATACAGCGTCGTTTTGCATGTCAATTCATAAACCATGTGCCATGGAATCGGTACATCGAAAATCTCTCCCCAAATCGTTTGCCATTTATATGGCACAGCTGTCAATTTTTTGGTCCTTAAATAAAACTGGTATATATTTTTTATATATCACAATTTTCTTTAACCAATTTTGGTCTTTAATGCAGGGCCGGCAGATTTTTTATTTGTTTTACTTTTTCTCTCTTCCATTGTTTGTCTGACTTTTAACTTATCATTGCTAACTTATTTTTTACCCACATATTTATGTCATTCTGTAACTACAGTATAGGACTCAAACGTGGTGGGGATAGGTAACACGCATACTTGCGTACATAAGCAAGTTTCTCTTGCTCAAAATACGTATCATCCAATTAAAACCATTGATGTACTTGCACGCAACAGAACGCTGAATTGTAGCTGAAGTGCGTTCAGTTCGCTTGAACGTTGCGGAACGGTTTGTACTGAACGACACGTTTCCCAAAAACATTCTTGTACGTTCTTTAAGTTAACAGACTTTGGTGGGTGTGGCTTGAAGCAATGAGTGACTTATTTAAAGGGCAGTGGCCATGCTGACGGGGTTCCCCAACCCAACCCTTTCTAGTTTTTTAACTGGTCGTTCATTACAGCATAGTTTCCGTTCAACTGTACGTTCCAGAATGTAAAAACGTAGTGACAGATGGCACAAACATTAGCCCTATGCTTATCTCACCAGGTGGCAGTGATTATATCCTGTAACAAATTCTTCATAAGATCTTTAAAGATCTTATATCCCCCAACCAATATTATTTCTTAAAATAGGTCAACCTTGGCCACTAAAAGGATATTATAAACCTACAAATTCAAGGTTTGCTTTTGTTCAGTTGGTTTTTAACCAAATGTTCTGTGCCAATATTGCATTGATGCATCCTTGACTAGACTACTAGCTACTACTGTTAGACATTTTCAAATGTTTTTATATGACAAAATCCCACGTTTCTGTTTCACACACATCTATGTGCTTTTATGGAACAAATAGAAATAAGGTATGTTTATCTTACGTAAGAAAAAAACAGAGCCTTATGGATTTGTCAAATAGCAAACATGTAGGCTACTATTATCACCATCACCTCTAGGTGGCACACACTGCTAAAACGGTTGACTCGAAATCTATAGTGCACTTTAACCATGAGCCCCTCCCGCATCAAGATTTTTTGTTAGGAAAAAACTGTTCACTGCTGGTCCTTGATGCTCGATTCAAAACACGTGACTAAGTGGATGACTAGAATAATGCATAGCCTATAAAATGTTGTGGGCAACTCCAGTCCTCGAGGGCCTGTTGGTGTCGCACTGTTTCTCCATCCCAAGCTAACACAGCTGATTAATCAAATTGCATTCTAAAATTAAGACCATGATTAGATGATTATTGGAGTCAGGTGTGTTAGCTGGGGCTGGTGCAAAACTGTGACACCAATCAGGCCCTTGAGGACTGGAATTGCCCACTGCTGTTGTAGGCCTTCATGTAAGTGTAGCCTACATAGGAATATAGCCTACACTAATGTGCCCTCGCCAGGAGAGGGCGTAATCACTCTGGGTAAGCTCCACTAGGCTTTAACCTCACCACACTGGAAGTCGAGGCTACAGTTAATGGGGTTCATCATAAATTCAGGTGTACCATGCAAAGTTCCATATGCATTAGTAGGTTATAGCATAAGGAGGACACTATCTGATGTGAATTAATGTAGGCTATAGCTCTACTATTGATTGGACGGTGTCTGGGTGAGCCTTTTCTTGTTTGCTTATGGCCCTATACACCAGCATCTGTTTGTTGTGGTAAATAAATGGCTATGACAATTATGGATGATAACTCTTGGTAAATATACTTAACAAAAATATAAATGCAACATGCAACAATTTCATAGATTTTACTGAGTTACAGTTCATATAAGGAAATCAGTCAATCAAAATAAATTCATTAGTCACTAATCTACAGTCTTCACATGACTGGGAATACAAATATGCATCTGTTGGTCAAATACATTTACGAA
This sequence comes from Oncorhynchus clarkii lewisi, assembly GCF_045791955.1. Lineage (NCBI taxonomy): Eukaryota > Metazoa > Chordata > Actinopteri > Salmoniformes > Salmonidae > Oncorhynchus > Oncorhynchus clarkii. The sequence goes on from NC_092165.1 coordinate 15,498,328, forward strand.
AAATGGGCCGTCACAGTATCTCTGTGCATTCAAATTGCCATTAATAAAATGCAATTGTGTTTGTTGTCCGTACCTTATGCCTGCCCATACCATAACTCCACCGCCACCATGGGGCACTCGGTTCACAATGTTGATATCAGTAAACCGCTCACACATATGACGCCATGCACTTGGGTAGAGAAATTAACATCAAATTCTCTGCCAACAGTTCTGGTGGAAATTCCTGCAGTCAGCATGCCAATTGCACGCTACCTCAACTTGAAACATCTGTGGCATTGTGTTGTGTAACAAAACTGCACATTTTAGAGTGGCCTTTTATTGTACCCAGCACAAGGTGAATCTGTGTAATAGATCATGCTGTTTATTCAGCTTCTTGATATGCAATACCTGACAGCTGGATGGATTATCTTGGCAAAGAAGAAATGCTCACTAACAGGGATGTAAACAAATTTGTGCACATTTGATAGAAATAAGCTTTTTTTTAATGGAACATTTCTGGGATCTTTTATTTCAGCTCATGAAACATTCGACCAGCACTTTACACGTTCAATCAATCTAATGTATTTATTAAGCCCTTTTTACATCAGCCAATGTCACAAAGTGCTGTACAGAAACCCAGCCTAAAACCTCAAATAGCAAGCAATGCATATGTAGAAGCACGGTGGCTAGGAAAAACTCACTAGAAAGGCCGGATCTTAGGAAGAAACCTAGAGAGGAAACAGGCTCTGAGGTCAGTCCTCTTCTGGCTGTGCCGGGTGGAGATTATAACAGAATATGGCCAAGATGATGTTCAAACGTTCATAGATGACCAGCAGGATCAGAAAATAATAATCACAGTGGTTGTAGAGGGTGCAACAGGTCAGCACCTCAGGAGTAAATGTCAGTTGGCTTTTTATAGCCGATCATTCAGAGTTAAGAGACAGCAGGTGCGGTAGAGAGAGAGAGTTGAAAACAGCAGGTCCGGGACAAGGTAGCAAGTCCGGTGAACAGGTCAGGGTTCCATAGGCACAGGCAGTGTACAGGCAGGCAGTGCCAACAGTTGAAACTGGAGCAGCAGCATGACCAGGTGGACTGTGGACAGCAAGGAGTCATCAGGCCAGGTAGTCCTGAGGCATGGTCCTAGGCCTCAGGTCCTCAGAGAGAAAGAATAGAGGGAGCGTACTTAAATTCACACAGGACACCGGATAAGACAGGATAAATACTCCAGATATAACTGGCTAACCCTAGCCCACCGACACACAAACTATTGCAGCATAAATACTGGAGTCTGAGACAGGAGGGGTCGGGAGACACTGTGGCCCTGTCCTACGATACCCCCGGACAGGGCCAAACAGGCAGGATATAACCCCACCCACTTTGCCAAAGCACAGCCCCACACCACTAGAGGGATATATTCAACCACCAACCTACTACCCTGAGACAAGGCCAAGTATAGCCAACGAAGATCTCCCCCACGGCGCCAACCCGGACAGGAAGATCACGTCAGTGACTCAACCCACTCAAATGACACACCCCTCCTAGGGACGGCATGGAAGAGCACCAGTAAGCCAGTGACTCAGCCCCCATAATAGGGTTAGAGGCAGAGAATCCCAGTGGAGAGAGGGGAACCGGCCAGGCAGAGACAGCAAGGGCGGTTCGTGGCTCCAGTGCCTTTCCGTTCACCTTCACAGCCCCGGGCCAGACTACACTCAATCATAGGATGAGTCTTCAATAAAGACAAAGGTCGAGAACAAGTCTGCTTCTCTCACATGGATAGAGGCAGACCATTCCATAAAAATGGAGCTCTATAGGAGAAAGCCCTGCCTCCAGCTGTTTGCTTAGAAATTCTAATGACAGTAAGGAGGCCTGCATCTTGTGATAGTAGTGTACGTGTATGTATGTACGGCAGGACCAAATCGGAAAGATAGGAGGAGCAAGCCCATGTAATGCTTTGTAGGTTAGCAGTAAAACCTTGAAATCAGTCCTAGCCTTAACACGAAGCCAGTGTAGTGAGGCTAGCACTGGAGTAATATGATACATTTTTTTGGTTCTAGTCAAGATTCTAGCAGCCGTGTTTAGCACTAACTGAAGTTTATTTAGTTCTTTATCCGGGTAGCCGGATGTAGAGCATTGCAGTAGTCTAATCTAGAAGTGACAAAATCATGGACACATTATTCTGCATAATTTTTAGACAGAAATGTTCTGATTTTTGCAATGTTACGAAGCTGTCCTTGAAATATTCTTGATATGTTCATCAAAAGAGAGATCAGGGTCCAGTGTAACGCAGAGGTCCTTCACAGTTTTATTTGAGATTACTGTACAACCATCAAGATTAATTGTCAGATCCAACAGAAGATCTCTTTGTTTCTTGGGACCTAGAACTAGCATCTCTGTTTTGTCTGAGTTTAAAAGTAAAACATTTGCCGCCATCCACTTCCTTATGTCTGGAACACAGGCTTTCAGGGAGGGCAATTTTGGGGCTCCACCATGTTTCATTGAAATGTACAGCTGTGTAAAAATCAAATCAAATCAAATTTTATTTGTCACATACACATGGTTAGCAGATGTTAATGCGAGTGTAGCGAAAAACAATGCAGGCTTCAAAACTACTGTCTTGTACACAGTGTAAGGGGATAAAGAATATGTACATAAGGATATATGAAATTTACAGAGCAGCATAGGCAAGATACAGTAGATTCGGGTACCAGATGAGTATGTAAACAAAGTGGCATAGTATAGTATAAAGTGGCTAGTGATACATGTACAGCTGTGTGTCATCTGCATAGCAGTGAAAGTTAACATTATGTTTCTGAATGACATCACGAAGAGGTAAAATATATAGTGAAAACAATAGTGGTCCTAAAACGGAACCTTGAGAAACACTGAAATTTACAGTTGATTTGTCAGAAGACAAAACATCCACAGAGACAAACAAATATCTTTCCGACAGATTAGATCTAAACCAGGCTAGAACTTGTCCCTGTAGACCAATTTGGGTTTCCAATCTCTCCAAAAGAATGTGGTGATTGATGGTATCAAAAGCAGCACTAAGGTCTAGGAGCACGAGGACAGATGCAGAGTCTTGGTCTGACGCCATTAAAAGGTAATTTACCACCTTCACGAGTGCAGCCTCAGTGCTATGATGGGGTCTAAAACCAGACTGAAGCAATTCGTATACATTGTTTGTCTTCAGGAATGCAGGGAGTTGCTGCGCAACAGCTTTTTCTCAAATGTTTGAGAGGAATGGGAGATTAGATATAGGCCAATTCATTTTTTAAATATTTTCTGGGTCAAGGTTTGGCTTTCTCAATAGAGGCTTTATTACTGCCACTTTTAGTGAGTTTGGTACACATTCAGTGGATAGGGAGCCGTTGATTATGTTCAAAATAGGAGGGCCAAGCACAGGAAGCAGCTCTTTCAGTAGTTTAGTTGTTATAGGGTCCAGTATGCAGCTTGAAGGTTCAGAGGCCAATACCATTGTCATCAATGTGTCAAGAGATGTACAGTTGAAGTCGGAAGTTCACATGCACTTAGGTTGGAGTCATTAAAACTCTTTTTTTTAATCACTCCACACATTTATTGTTAACAAAGTATAGTTTTGGCAAGTCGGTTAGGACGTCTACTTTGTGCATGACAAGTCATTTTCCCAACGATTGTTCACAGACAGATTATGTCACTTATAATTCACTGTATCACAATTCCAGTGGGTCAGAAGTTTACATACATTAAGTTGAATGTGCCTTTAAACAGCTTGGAAAAATCCAGAAAATTATGTAATGGCTTTAGAAGCTTCTGATAGGCTAATTGACATAATTTAAGTCAATTGGAGGTGTACCTGTGTGATTTCCTTATATGAACTGTAACTTGTATGTTTCTTTTATATTTTTGTTCAGTATGTATGTGTGTATTCCCAGCCCATGACTCCTATGACCTGTGAATGGCAGCGAGCAATACGCAACATAGCGTCTAGTCTGCCGGAAACTCACACTAAGAAGACGTAAACGGAAGTGAACAGTGACCACGTTAGCGTTTTTAATTGTTGTTATTTAAACATTTATTAACACCCTAGAAAATACGAGTCTTTAACTGCACCGCATCACATACTTACCCCACGTAGTGTTTAATTCGCGTTGCAGACAGGACTTAGTTAATAGATGTTATCTAAACGCTAGTTTGCTAACGTGAGCTAAAAATGTCTAACTGTATGGCTTATCACGCTCAAATAGCCTCCATCATGGAGGTTCTAGCGAATGCAGCCGTAGCAGAGATATGTAAAGTCGTAGACGACGATTATGCACTGTTTCGTTTGGAAATAACTCAAAGCCAGAAAGAAAACAGAGGATTGCGGAGGAAACTACTGGAAATGAAGGTCGCACGGGAGCGCGCAGAAAGGATAATGCGAGAGCGCGTCCTCGCCAGTCGTCCCAGTAGTGTCAAGATCCTCGACCGATACAGAGGAATGGCAAGAGGCACGTTTTGTTTAAGGCTGAGGATGCGCAGCCCATCGCCGTTCATATATCCCGTAGTGCATGTTGCTCGGTTCCTCTCTGTACATGTGATGTGTGTAATATTAATATGTGTAAACATACTGAATTATAATTGGATGCATTTTACCGCCGTATCATACTGTGCTATGATTGGTTAAGACCACCCAGATGGTTAGGTCATGGTCAGTTGATCATGGTTGGAGATACGTGAACATGCCAGTTATAACTAGCTAATAAAGAGCTACGTTAAGAAATATCCTGTAGTACTGCATTTTATTATTTTGTACAAAGCGTACAAAACAAGACAATGTGTTACCAATAATTGGGTATTGGTCAGATTTTGGATTGCATGGAATTATTCCCCTGATTACTTAGCTAACTTGCGCAAATACACTATCATATTCTAATCAGATTTGAGATTTTCTGCATTTCCTATTATTTGGTCAACGAAAACAATGTGATGCATGGAACATAATACATAGATCAATAAATAGTATATCAAGAAGTTATGAGACCTTACACCCTGGACAATTCTAGACAGCGTCAATAGTGTACAATATAGCGTTGAGTATTGACAGTAGATAACCTAACCACCTCTTTTCCTCCCAATCACTCTCTCAGGTGAAGGACATCTCACTGGAGGCCACAGGAGCTTTTTGAAGCCGTCCGGACACAACACATGGAGAGATGACCAACCAATCACTGTTGATGAGGGGAGTGGAACCTCAACCCAGCACGTTATCGTGATAGAGGTTCGTGTAATAGTGCTGCATAAAAAAATTAAGTTACTTTGTAAATCGATGTGGCCTGGTTCTCAGAAAGGCTCCCCTCAGCTATTGACTTGCTTAAATGTACATCCTCATTTATCTGCTATAGGGGAGCTTATGAGACTTCCCTATGACATTGTTATCCTTGTTATCTTGTTGTGTCAGTCTGCAGATGCAGAGGCTGCAGGTCCTGGGGTCAAGCAGGAGAGGTCTGAAGGAGGGGAGGACTTACGGCACAGCAGAGACAACCAGGCTGGAGCGTCTGGATTGCCCGCTGTAGTCACGGAGGACCCCACTACCACCCCAGTGCAGCCAAGGGCCCGACTCAGCATCGTTGAGGTCAGTGGAACGCAGAACGTCATCCTCAAGTCAGATACGGAGACCAAGACTTTAACTGTAACACACAGGGAAATACGCACAGGATATGACCATAGATCAGACCCAGAGGGACTGGGGAGACTGTGCCAACCTCCTGCTCCCGGATGAGTATTTACCGGTATTTCACCAGAGCCAGGGGACAGTTCATTCCCCTGGAGATAGTGAGGCGTTAGACACTTGTGTTGATGATCGGTCTTGTTCTTACACTACAGAGATGGACCCTAGCAACATGCCCTTTGGTTTAGAGACACAGACTGATCTGTCTACAGGGGACTGGAACCAGTACAGTAGTAGTGTATACTCTGAAGGGTGCCTGGATAAGAAAGGGGAGGTTATAGTGGTAGATGAGGTGACTGTGAAAGTGGAGGGTGACGCTCCTCCCAAATGGAATGCAGATAGTCACCTTGGAGACAGACAGACACGGGGCAGAGATTTCTTACATTATACAGAAAGCTTAGAGACAAATCCATATCCAAGACCTACTCCCCTTTACACGCATTCAGGGATCTAGGCCCAGTGTCCACTTTGATGGCACCTTCTGATTCACATGGCTACATCCTTTTTAATCAGGTATTGAACTCAAACAACAGGGCTAGAGCCCAGGCTCAGGGAGGGGGAGCCACATCAGGCAATAGTAAAGAGAAACGGTTCCTCTGTATATTCTGTAACAAAGGCTTCAGCTGCCCCCAGAAGGTGGAGAGGCACCAGAGGGTCCACACAGGGGTGAAACCCTTCATTTGTTCCCAGTGTGAGAAGAGGTTCTCCCACCAGGACACCCTGAAGAGGCTGTACCTTTGAGAGCACCTTGACTGGAGGTGCATCACTGCATGGTATGGCAATAGCACCGCCCTCGATCGCATTGCGCTACAGAGCATGGTGCGGACAACCCAGTACGTCCAGGACCTCTATATCAGGCGGTGTGAAAGGAAGGCCCAGAAAATATTTTAAGACTCCAGCCGCCAAGCTATAGACTGTTCTCTCTGCTTCAGCACGGCAAGCGGTACCGGTGCATCAAGTCTGACATCAACAGCTTCGATCCCCAAGCCATAAGCCTGCTAAATAGCTAACAAAATGTCTACATCGACCATCTGGGTTGACCCTTGTATTTTTATTTTTGATTGTCTCTATGCACACTCACACACACACCAGAACACACACAAACACTCAATTCATAATTTGCTCACACACATAATATGCACATGCATTTATACTGACTTTACACCCACTCACATACATTCATCATATACGCTGCTGCTACTCTGTTTATCATATATCCTGATGCCTTGTCACCTTACTCCTTGCCAGCCTATACATATCTACCTCTCTATCACTGCAAATTGTAATATGGTACTGTAACTGACTGACTCTGTTTATATAGTATGCTTATTTACTTTTTCCTTGTGTTACTTTTAGTATTACATTGTTATTGATTACTGTATTGCTGGGTTTAAAGATTACAAGAAAGGCATTTCACTGTACCTGTACAGGCGACATTAAAACTTGAAGGAGAGAAAGGTAATTTGCCTGTACACACTGCAGGAAGAGGTTCTCCGAGAGGAATTACCTAAGGATACACCAGCAGAAAATACATTCCACTCTATAAAATAGAAAGTTACCATTCTTCTGATATCTTCTGACGTTTAAATCAAACCCTGCATTAATGACAAAGATACATTTTTGTTGTTTTCAGCAGAAAAAATCCATAGCTTATGTGTGATATAAGCCTAAAAAGTCTGCTTCATATTGCATTTGTGCTGTGTAGGTTATATGATATTCAGATTTTCCCAAGACACTGTTAATAAATGCAGTTTATCAAGTTCAAGCTGATTTTTTTGTGTGTGTGGTTTTCATATAGTGTATTTAACACTTGTTTAATAAACACAAAATGGGATTTTTTATTCTTAGACTTTCATTGAGACTCTTAGACCCACACACTAACAAACACCTACTGTACACGTCAAAATAGTTTGATGATGACTTTTGACTTAACATAGCTGACTTATTTTTTTACCAACATCATCATATTTATGTCCACTGTGATGGGTTTAACAATGAAGTCATTCTGTAACTACAGTGTAGGACTCAAATGTAGTGGGGATGGGTAAACACTCCATGTTGAAAAAGTGTTTATTTGTGTGTACGTACCTGAGGGAGTGTATGTCTGTGTAATCTGTATCACCTGTCTCTTCCAGGAGGATGAAGGTCCAGAGGTGCTGCTGGTGAAGGAGGAGGTGTGTGAGGAGAGTCTGAGGAACACTGATGGGACCATGGTCATGGAGGACAACCAGACGACACCACCTCCTGAACCCACAGAGGAACCAGCTGAACAGCACAGGACCACACACAGTCTCACTGAGGTGAGCCCACTGTGAACTACTGTCTGAATGGTATTAGGTCAGGGCCAATATCCACAAACCCTCTCAGAGTAGGAGTGCTGATCTAGGATCAGTTTTGCCTTTTAGATCATAATGAATAAGACTATATAGACCGGTGGGGACCTGATACTCGATCAGCAATTCTACTCTTTGTGGATACAGGCTCAGAACTGGATTAAGTGTGGGACCAAGCCTTTCAATTATCAAACCATTAAAGATAGTCAAGTAGTTAAATCAACTAACATGTTTGCATAGTACTCATAGCAATCCCTCATTGCCCAATCACAAGATAGCAGTGTGCTCATATCAGATTTCTTGATCCAACATCCTCTCACTCTGTATCTCTTACAGTCAGTAGACATGGAGGATGGGAAACCTGATCTGCTGCTGGTCAAAGAGGAGACAATAGAAGACGAACCAGAGAGCATTGACTTGCTGAGTGGACTAAAGTTGGGGGAGCAAGGTAAGAGAGAAATACATATAGATATACCTCAATGGGAATTGTGATGCACCTGGCTATTATTTTCTTTTCATTCATAAAATTAAGTCAATATAATTTAGGTTTACATACTAAATTATAATGTATGAACTTGACCAGGGCATTAACTCATGCCATGTTTGTAAAGTCTATTTTGTAACCTCTTCCTGCAGGTGGCTGGCTGGAGGCTATCAGAGGAGACTGGGTGGCCGCCTTGGATTCCCAGACGGGTGCAGCCAAGGGCCCAGGGGACGACGTCACTGAGCAGGTCCGGACCAGAGGCGACATAGTAGAGGTCAGTGGATGGGACAGCGTCCTCAACTCTGGGCTGGGGAACAACACAGGGTCCATGTTCCAGTTGAAACAGACAGTCGAACACAAAACAATCAAATTTAGTCTTCATATTTATTTATTTATCTTTATTTAACTAGGCAAGTCAGTTAACCCCTTAACAGGTGCTGCCTTCAGCCTGCCTTCTATAGGATCTATCAACTGGAACATGGACCCTGCAACAACACAGACCGTGTCCGAATACCCATAATAGCATACTACATACTGTACTTAAACTGCGTAGTATGTACTCATTGTTATACTATTTATCACATAATGTTCAGTAAAAAGTATGCCGTATGCCATGACGGTTGCGTTCTACTAGCCAGCAAATATAACTGGCTAGCTAGGTTAAACATGAAGTGGTCACTCAACAGCAGAAAGCTTATCGGGTATTCAGCTAACTTCAAGTCCTGCGAGCAGAACATCATTGTCAACAGATCAAAAGGAAAAATGTCTTCAATAATACAAAGAAACGGAACGGATTTCAAACATGTGAAAATACATTTGAACGCATTAAATTGTCCACCAGCAATAGTAGCTTGTCAAGGTTAAGTTTTCACTCTCAATTTCTCAAATGACTCTCTCTAAAGTCTTGGCACCTTTAGGTTTGAATTTCAGTCTGATTGGAGGGGGGCTTAAAGGCGGGTGCTTGTATAGAAAATCTGAGATTGGTCACTTTCACTAGAGTGGACAAACTAACAAACTCCTGCCCTCAGCCAGTCCAGTGTTGCGATTGGCTATTATGCAGCCTGCGACTTGTTGTGTGATTGCTTGAGCTTTCTGTTTGTGGGCAATGCAGCGCCATCTGTTTAGCCAGCTTGCCAGCTTGAGAAGTAAGCGCCAAACGACTTGGAAACCCAGCTGCTTGATAACCAAATGAATTGTGAAATAAATTCAAATAGGTGTACTATAACTTAAGTTGAGTGGAATCTACTCACTAAAGTTAAAGAGCTAATTGTTAACCAGCAATGTTTGTCTGTAAAATGAAGTCCAAAAATTGAAGGCAGGATCCAATATTTACGGTATTAAGCCCAAGGACACACACACACAGCCCATGGGGATTTTGAATGTAAACTGACGAGAATATGATAAACCAGCTAAACATGTCAGAATCAGCTTTATTCCCCAAATATATTTGCATGTACAGGAATTTGACTCTGGGAAATGGTGTTGCCTCATTAAACAGACAAAATACATAGACTCAGAATTTCCACAGATCCACAAAACTTTAGACTAAACTATAAGCTACATGAAAAATGATGCATGTAAGCGATAAGCAGAGAGTGCAAAGAGCAATGTGCAGTTCTGGGATGATGGTGCAAAGTCCATAGACGAGAGAATCATCGTGGGGGGTCGTGATTGACCTGAACCGCTTGGAAGAGATGAGAGTTGGTGGAAGGGGTCGGCGATGATCTTTCCTGCACGGTTCCTTGCCCTGGAGTCATGCAAGACCTCAATGGAGGGCAGGCGGCAGCCAATAACCCTCTCGGCAGACCGGCCAATCATTGCAGTGATCGAGGAGGTGAGGATGGACTCGATGATGGTCGTTTAGAACTGAGCCAGTATACACAGCATTCAAAGGAGGACTGAGGTAAAAAAAAACAATGCCATGCATTCACCAAACATTGCACTGAGAAACAGATTTGATGTATAGTAATTGGCTGATTGGGAACCATCATCGTCTATCAATTACAGAATATTGAAGGATTTCAATTTGGCATTGAAAGTTTTACAGTCTGTAATACAGGGGTCAAATCGTATAGGGAGTTTCATCAGATCAGATTTCATCAGCAACCCAGAGCCATCTGTGGGTAAATTATACGTAGAACAAAGATAAGCACATCATTCAACATAAGATTCCACCAATCTCTGCTGAACTCCTCACTTCCTCTACTCGCATCCTTCTCAAAACCCATTGGAAGAGGTCTGAGGCGAGGAACCTTGGGCCGTCTCCTCCAATGGGGTTTTAGGAGGAGCCATGGTCTGTCCTTGCATCCATAGCTCTTGTCTATGAATTTGAGTGGTTCACAGAAACAGTGGTGGGGAGTACGCTTTGTTATTGTTTCAACTGCTGTTGGTCGCTTTAAGAAACACGTAAATTAGCATACAAGTATGTTTAAGCATACATGACTGTTGGGAGTGCGGTGCCATACCTTTAGCTCCCAGGTGCAGCAGAGCTGACACACTGAAGATGAAGTTGTGCCGGATGTCTTGACCACCCCCTGGCTGTTCTCCAGACAGCGGTAGCACTGGAATGAGTCCCAGGCACTGTTTGTGGCCATGTCACCTCCCTCAGTGAAGATCTCCAGGTTCTTACAGCGGGGCAGCAGCATAATCTATAGAGAGGGAAGAACGATACAGGAGATGGAATTAGATTAAGTATGGAGTGGAAGTCCCAATTTACATCCATCGATATTGGTAAAAAGGTAACACACACACACACACACACACACACACACACACAGAGAGAGGTGTCAGGAAATGTCACAGTTCAAAAGGGGTTTAAATGTTTTAACACCTTACTGTTGCAATCAAGGTAACAGTCCATTTTGTTAAGACTGCTGTAGCTGTAGGCAACTACGGATGATAATTTAGCCAAATAATAACACGCAATTTGGGACTGAGCCGAGCTGTACCAATCCACGCCACTTGTCAGTCAGCATGGCTCCGTGTTGACTTAGCTACAAGCCTTTTGCTACACTCGCATTAACATCTGCTAACGCTTTAACATCAGCTGTGACCAATAACATTTGATTTGACTTGAATGCTCTTAGTTCAATCAATCACATTTATTTATAAAGCCCTTTTTACATCAGCCAATGTCACAAAGTGCTATACAGAAACCCAGCCTAAAACCCCAAACAGCAAGCAATGCAGATGTAGAAGCACGGTGGCTTGGAAAAATTCCCTAGAAAGGCAGGAACCTTGGAAGAAACCTAGAGCGGAACCAGGCTCTGCGGGGTGGCCAGTCCTTTTCTGGCTGTGCCGGCTGGAGATAACAGTACATGGCCAAAGATGTTCAAACGCTCATAGATGACCAGCAGATTCAAATAATAATAATCAGTGGTTGTAGAGGGTGCAACAGGTCAGCACCTCAGGAGTAAATGTTGGGACAAGGTAGCACGTCCGGTGAACAGGTCAGGGTTTCATAGCCGCAGGCAGAACAGTTAAAACTGGAGCAGCAGCATGACCAGGTGGACTGGGGACAGCAAGGAGTCATCAGGCCAGGTAGTCCTGAGGTATGGTCCTAGGGCTCAGGTCCTCCGAGAGGAGAAAGAGAGAGAATTAGAGGGAGCATACTTCAATTCCCACAGGACACCGGATAAGACAGGAAGAATACTCCAGACATAACAGACTGACCCCCCCCCAAAATTAAATAATACAAATATGTAAATAACATTGAATTGCACATAGAGGTATACAGGTATACAGTACCAGTGAAACATTTGGACACCTACTCATTCTAGTATTTTTCTTTATTTTTTACTATTTTCTACATTGTAGAATAATAGTGAAGACATCAACTATATATTTTATATTTGAGATTCTTCAAAGTAGCCACCTTTTGCCTTGATGTCTTCACTATTGTTCGACAATGTAGAAAATAATAAAATTAAAGAAAAACCCTGGAATTAGTAGGTGTCCAAACTTTTGACTGGTACTGTATATACCTCAATATGAGCAATAGTGCCTTACCGCCGACAGAGATGGCCGCCTCGCTTCGCGTTCCTAGGAAACTATGCAGTTTTTTGTTTTTTTACGTGTTATTTCTTACATTAGTACCCCAGGTCATCTTAGGTTTCATTACATACAGTCGAGAAGAACTACTGAATATAAGATCAGCATCAACTCACCATCAGTACGACCAAGAATATGTTTTTCGCGACGCGGATCCTGTGTTCTGCCTTACAAACAGGACAACGGAGTGGATCCTATGCAGCGACCCAAAAAAACGACTCCGAAAGAGAGGGAAACGAGGCGGTCTTCTGGTCAGACTCCGGAGACGGGCACAGCGCGCACCACTCCCTAGCATTCTTCTTGCCAATGTCCAGTCTCTTGACAACAAGGTTGATGAAATCCGAGCAAGGGTAGCATTCCAGAGGGACATCAGAGACTGTAACGTTCTTTGCTCACGGAAACGTGGCTTACTGGAGAGACGCTATCCGAAGCGGTGCAGCCAACAGGTTTCTCCACGCATCGCGCAGACAGGAAAAAACATCTTTCTGGTAAAAAGAGGGGCGGGGGCGTATGCCTTATGACTAACGTGACATGGTGCGATGAAAGAAACATACAGGAACTCAAATCCTTCTGTTCACCTGATTTAGAATTCCTCACAATCAAATGTAGACCGCATTATCTACCAAGAGAATTCTCTTCGATTATAATCACAGCCGTATATATCCCCCCCCAAGCAGACACATCGATGGCTCTGAACGAACTTTATTTAACTCTCTGCAAACTGGAAACAATTTATCCGGAGGCTGCATTCATTGTAGCTGGGGATTTTAACAAGGCTAATCTGAAAACAAGACTCCCCAAATTTTATCAGCATATCGATTGCGCAACCAGGGGAGGAAAGACCTTGGACCATTGTTACTCTAACTTCCGCGACGCATATAAGGCCCTGCCCCGCCCCCCTTTCGGAAAAGCTGACCACGACTCCATTTTGTTGATCCCTGCCTACAGACAGAAACTAAAACAAGAGGCTCCCACGCTGAGGTCTGTCCAACGCTGGTCCGACCAAGCTGACTCCACACTCCAAGACTGCTTCCATCACGTGGACTGGGAGATGTTTCGTATTGCGTCAGATAACAACATTGACGAATACGCTGATTCGGTGTGCGAGTTCATCAGAACGTGCGTTGAAGATGTCGTTCCCATAGCAACGATTAAAACATTCCCTAACCAGAAACCGTGGATTGATGGCAGCATTCGTGTGAAACTGAAAGCGCGAACCACTGCTTTTAATCAGGGCAAGGTGTCTGGTAACATGACCGAATACAAACAGTGCAGCTATTCCCTCCGCAAGGCTATCAAACAAGCTAAGCGCCAGTACAGAGACAAAGTAGAATCTCAATTCAACGGCTCAGACACAAGAGGCATGTGGCAGGGTCTACAGTCAATCACGGACTACAGGAAGAAACCCAGCCCAGTCACGGACCAGGATGTCTTGCTCCCAGGCAGACTAAATAACTTTTTTGCCCGCTTTGAGGACAATACAGTGCCACTGACACGGCCTGCAACGAAAACATGCGGTCTCTCCTTCACTGCAGCCGAGGTGAGTAAGACATTTAAACGTGTTAACCCTCGCAAGGCTGCAGGCCCAGATGGCATCCCCAGCCGCGCCCTCAGAGCATGCGCAGACCAGCTGGCCGGTGTGTTTACGGACATATTCAATCAATCCCTATACCAGTCTGCTGTTCCCACATGCTTCAAGAGGGCCACCATTGTTCCTGTTCCCAAGAAAGCTAAGGTAACTGAGCTAAATGACTACCGCCCCGTAGCACTCACATCCGTCATCATGAAGTGCTTTGAGAGACTAGTCAAGGACCATATCACCTCCACCCTACCTGACACCCTAGACCCACTCCAATTTGCTTACCGCCCAAATAGGTCCACAGACGATGCAATCTCAACCACACTGCACACTGCCCTAACCCATCTGGACAAGAGGAATACCTATGTGAGAATGCTGTTCATCGACTACAGCTCGGCATTCAACACCATAGTACCCTCCAAGCTCGTCATCAAGCTCGAGACCCTGGGTCTCGACCCCGCCCTGTGCAACTGGGTACTGGACTTCCTGACGGGCCGCCCCCAGGTGGTGAGGGTAGGCAACAACATCTCCTCCCCGCTGATCCTCAACACTGGGGCCCCACAAGGTTGCGTTCTGAGCCCTCTCCTGTACTCCCTGTTCACCCACGACTGCGTGGCCACGCACGCCTCCAACTCAATCATCAAGTTTGCGGACGACACAACAGTGGTAGGCTTGATTACCAACAACGATGAGACGGCCTACAGGGAGGAGGTGAGGGCCCTCGGAGTGTGGTGTCAGGAAAACAACCTCACACTCAACGTCAACAAAACTAAGGAGATGATTGTGGACTTCAGGAAACAGCAGAGGGAACACCCCCCTATCCACATCGATGGAACAGTAGTGGAGAGGGTAGCAAGTTTTAAGTTCCTCGGCATACACATCACAGACAAACTGAATTGGTCCACTCACACAGACAGCATCGTGAAGAAGGCGCAGCAGCGCCTCTTCAACCTCAGGAGGCTGAAGAAATTCGGCTTGTCACCAAAAGCACTCACAAACTTCTACAGATGCACAATCGAGAGCATCCTGGCGGGCTGTATCACCGCCTGGTATGGCAACTGCACCGCCCTCAACCGTAAGGCTCTCCAGAGGGTAGTGAGGTCTGCACAACGCATCACCGGGGGCAAACTACCTGCCCTCCAGGACACCTACACCACCCGATGTCACAGGAAGGCCATAAAGATCATCAAGGACATCAACCACCCGAGCCACTGCCTGTTCACCCCGCTATCATCCAGAAGGCGAGGTCAGTACAGGTGCATCAAAGCTGGGACCGAGAGACTGAAAAACAGCTTCTATCTCAAGGCCATCAGACTGTTAAACAGCCACCACTAACACTGAGTGGCTGCTGCCAACACACTGACACTGACTCAACTCCAGCCACTTTAATAATGGGAATTGATGGGAAATGATGTAAATATATCACTAGCCACTTTAAACAATGCTACCTTATATAAATGTTACTTACCCTACATTATTCATCTCATATGCATACGTATATACTGTACTCTATATCATCGACGGTATCCTTATGTAATACATGTATCACTAGCCACTTTATACTATACTATGCCACTTTGTTTACATACTCATCTCATTTGTACATACTGTACCCGATACCATCTACTGTATCTTGCCTATGCTGCTCTGTACCATCTCTCATTCATATATCCTTATGTACATATTCTTTATCCCCTTACACTGTGTACAAGACAGTAGTTTTGGAATTGTTAGTTAGATTACTTGTTATTACTGCATTGTCGGAACTAGAAGCACAAGCATTTCGCTACACTCGCATTAACATCTGCTAACCATGTGTATGTGACAAATAAAATTTGATTTGATTTGATTTGATTTGATTTGATTTGAAGCTGCGTGTAATGTTATATTGAACCTTTTCCAAAGTATTCTAAAATTGATTTTGTCAAAGCAAGGGTACCAGATTTACAGAAAAGGTATAGTGTTACCATAATGAGAAGTTATTCTCGTCACGTATCGTTTGGTGCAATAAATGCAATTGTAATACCATTTAGTTTAAGTTAAATACTAGTTTGACTCGGTGCTGTCTGACTTGGTTATTTTTGTATCATTGCAAAGATTCCAATGGCTCCATATTGTTAGGTACTTCAATCAGTGTTAGAGATGGGCTTGACTGTGGTTAACATTTTATAAT
This sequence comes from Oncorhynchus clarkii lewisi, assembly GCF_045791955.1. Classification (NCBI taxonomy): domain Eukaryota; kingdom Metazoa; phylum Chordata; class Actinopteri; order Salmoniformes; family Salmonidae; genus Oncorhynchus; species Oncorhynchus clarkii. Next base: position 15,514,615 of record NC_092165.1, read on the forward strand.
GTCATGTTTCTGTGTACAGTAAAGAGTTTCTTATATAAACCTTTATGCTTTTCTGTACCATCTTTGTTTGCAGACTGCAGTCCATCAAGACCTGCTGATATCCGGTGTTACTGGTGGGAGAGACTGGACCTCTGAAGTGGCTGGTCACAAACCCTGGCAACAGATCAGGAACATGGATCAGGAGCCGTCGCTCTTCCTTCCCGAGTCGGAATCAGGACCCAAACGTGAGGGACAGAGACTCAACCACCACACAGAACACAACCAGTGGACAGGTGGACTGAACAACCTCAGTCCTGGTGGTCATCAGAGAGATGGAGGCTCCAGTCAGGGATCCAGTCTGCAGTCCAGACCCTTCTCTTCACCGTCTCAGTGCAGGGATAGAGCAGGACCTTGGGCTGATAGACCCTCCTGTTCCTATGATACACACACCACAATATCCATGATTAACAGAGCAGGTCACCCTGGGCTTCAGCCTTCACAGAGAGTGGTGGGAGACCCTCCTGGTGGGAGTCTAACAGGAAGTCTGTCTTCTCCTTCAGGGTCTCATCTAATCCCTGGTGAATGGGTTCACAGAAGACCTGGGTCTAGCCTTCCTCAGTTACCTCATGGTTACCCCACCAATACAGACAAGGTCAGGATGGGCATTCACCTAGCCTATAACACAACACACAATCCCAACAACACCCAAACAATGGCTAGAGGTCAAGGATGGAGCTCAAAGACTAACCACCTGAGGGTGGTGACTCCCGTTTCTACCTCTGGTGTCATTGGGTCACAACATGGGAGGCCGAGCATTAGGACGGACACCGACAAGCCGTACGTCTGCCCCACGTGTGGGAAGCGCTTTACTGAGGCGAACTATGTGAAGCAGCACCAGACCGTTCACACCCTTCAAGTGCAGACTAAACTACAAGAGCTTATCAGACATAGGAGTGTCCACAACGGGGAGAAATCGTAGCAGTGTGTCTTCAGATGTACGCAGGGGATGTCAGGGAATCACTCTTTAGCTGACATATTATAGTTATCATGTGAAGTGTCTTGGGGTGAGAGTGTAATTAACAACATACCCTCTCATTAACACTTTAACTTGTTTTTAAGAGACAGTACATCAAGGCTCGAACAAGGACAGTTTAATATTGACCTTACTGAGGTGATGTCGATGGAATAAAGTAATTATATTAGTTTCTACTCTATTCTTGCTAAACACACTGTTCTTTCTAAACAAGTTTGCTCTCAGCTTGAAAGATCCTGATCATAGGATATTTGATGTGTAATGTAATAAGCAGTACCGTATTTCAAAGAACAGGGTAAATATATTTTTCATTTCACCACACCCTTTGAACTATTACGCCAACCAATAAGGACTACAGCCTTAACTTGTGGATTATGGAGAGTCTATGCTAATGGTGCCACGTCAGACACCCTACTCACTTGCACAGGTTCACCACAAAGGTGTCACCCCTCCTTTTTAAAGTTTCTACACCAATGACTGAGTGCCCGCGCCAACCGCCATTTTGTGAAGTTTGCCGATGACGCAGTCCTCTGGTCACTCCTCTCAAGAGCCTGACCATGGCCCAGCCATCCCTGACTTCATTGACTGGTGTGGGAGTACGCCGCTGGAGTTGAATGTCTTTAAGACAAAATACAATTATTGTACAATTAGCCCGCCAGTACAATGATCTTTGATGGAGAGGAGGTGGACAATGTGGACCAGTATACATATCTTGGCACCATCTTTGATAACACCCGGGAAGTTTGAGCAAAACACAGACGACCATCATCAAAATAGCAGACACAATATTTCCTCAGGAAATTGAACTCATTAAGTGTCCACAAATCAATATCGCAATCCTTTTTACAGTTCTTTCATCGAGAGCATTCTGTGTTGTCCTTCGTATGCTGGTTTACATCCCTCTCTGTCAAGAACAGATACTGCCTTCAAGCCATTGTGAACACCTGCTCAAAGATCACCGGGCTGCCTTTCAGAAGTCTGGCCTCATTCTTTGAGCAGCAGGCCAGGAGGAAAGCCTATGTATGACATTGTGGGGGAGAGCACTGTGTCCTCAACCTGCAGTTCCATCTGCTCCCCTTTGGGACATTGCCTGTGCTTTCTCAAGTGTTCCACCAATAGATGCAGGGCGTTGTTTGTGCCCGAGGCCAATCGCCTGGTTAACAGGAAAATGTAATGAAGACCTAGGGACTATTCTGGAGATAATTAATGGCAGGGCTAAACTAAGAACTGTGGCTACCATGGACTTAAAATGGCACCATGCACTTTTAACTGATGCCTTAGTTGTTTTTTTTGTCTCCTACTTTTAAAAAAAATACTGTGTGTGTGTTTGTCCTGTCTGAAGCACCGTCAGCCCTGAACGAATTGCCTCTCGGGGATGAATAGTTGAATTCTAAGTTTCGAGAAGTAGAATTGTTGCGGTTTTCTTTTTCTTTTGTGCATCCTTTGCCCCGAGGCAACGGGCTCTCCATGTCACACTCCTCAGGATCGACCTGCGTCGTGCTTTGCTCTCTGGAGCAGGTAGCATTGAGTGTAGAGGTGGATCAACTGAAAATGAATATTTCTGGTGTTTGTGATGCCCGCCGTTTGTTGAGACGTAGATCCGGTGGCAAAGGCAAGACAGGGTATTCTCAATCTGTCTTGAACTATGACACAGAGTTTCTACTGATAAGGCCAGGTTATATTTGCTATTCTGTGAGGCCTATGTTCCAAACCCGCTATGGTGCTTTTGTTGCAAAGGATTCAGACATGTTACAGCAATGTCTAGAAGGAAGATCCCACAATGTGAGAAATGTGCAGGAGGGCATAGTCAGAGTGTTGGGAGTTGGGATAGAGAAAGCACTGTGTCAACTGTGCGCCCTGTGAGAGAGAGACAGGTTGAGATTGACAGAATTCGAGTGGTGCAGAAAGTTTCCTATGCTGAGGCAGTGAAGAGAATAGAGGACAGCCCAAGGGTGAGTGAATAGGCCTGAAGAGAGAGCTCCAGAGAGGATGAATGTTAGTAAAATAGGGTTTCTTGCATTTATTGCTATGGTTAACTGTCCTGCACTGATGGAGTGTAAATCCCAGAAAATACAGGTAACTGCCAAAATAATGGAAACAATTGAGTAAATGAGGGATGCAAAGTATATTGAAAGCAGATGCTTCCACACATGTTTGGTTCCTGAGTTAATTAAGCAATTAACATCCCATCCTGCTTAGGGTCATGTATAAAAATACTGGGTAGGCCATTATTTTGGCTACCGTGGCTATGCCCCCATAGGATGACATTGCCCCCATTCACAGGGCACAAGTGGTCACTGAATGGTTTGATGAGCATAAATTGTGTAAACCATATGCCATGGCCATCTCAGTAACCAGATGTCAACCAATTTGAACACTTATGGGAGATTCTGGAGTGGCGCCCGAGACTTTTCCTGCACTATCAACAAAACACCAAGTTATGGACTGTCTTATGGATGAATAGATGTCGCATCCCTCCAATAGATTTCCAGACCTTTGTAGAATCTATGCCAAGGTGCATTAAAGCTGTTCTGGCTCGTGGTGGCCCAACGCCCTATTAAAGACACTTATGTTGCCGTTTCCTTTATTTTGGCAGTTACCTGTAGATGTGGCAGCAGCAGATACAGTGCCTTGCGAAAGTATTCGGCCCCCTTGAACTTTGCGACCTTTTGCCACATTTCAGGCTTCAAACATAAAGATATAAAACTGTATTTTTTTTGTGAAGAATCAACAACAAGTGGGACACAATCATGAAGTGGAACGACATTTATTGGATATTTCAAACTTTTTTAACAAATCAAAAACTGAAAAATTGGGCGTGCAAAATTATTCAGCCCCTTTACTTTCAGTGCAGCAAACTCTCTCCAGAAGTTCAGTGAGGATCTCTGAATGATCCAATGTTGACCTAAATGACTAATGATGATAAATACAATCCACCTGTGTGTAATCAAGTCTCCGTATAAATGCACCTGCACTGTGATAGTCTCAGAGGTCCGTTAAAAGCGCAGAGAGCATCATGAAGAACAAGGAACACACCAGGCAGGTCCGAGATACTGTTGTGAAGAAGTTTAAAGCCGGATTTGGATACAAAAAGATTTCCCAAGCTTTAAACATCCCAAGGAGCACTGTGCAAGCGATAATATTGAAATGGAAGGAGTATCAGACCACTGCAAATCTACCAAGACCTGGCCGTCCCTCTAAACTTTCAGCTCATACAAGGAGAAGACTGATCAGAGATGCAGCCAAGAGGCCCATGATCACTCTGGATGAACTGCAGAGATCTACAGCTGAGGTGGGAGACTCTGTCCATAGGACAACAATCAGTCGTATATTGCACAAATCTGGCCTTTATGGAAGAGTGGCAAGAAGAAAGCCATTTCTTAAAGATATCCATAAAATGTGTCATTTAAAGTTTGCCACAAGCCACCTGGGAGACACACCAAACATGTGGAAGAAGGTGCTCTGGTCAGATTAAACCATAATTGAACTTTTTGGCAACAATGCAAAACGTTATGTTTGGCGTAAAAGCAACACAGCTGAACACACCATCCCCACTGTCAAACATGGTGGTGGCAGCATCATGGTTTGGGCCTGCTTTTCTTCAGCAGGGACAGGGAAGATGGTTAAAATTGATGGGAAGATGGATGGAGCCAAATACAGGACCATTCTGGAAGAAAACCTGATGGAGTCTGCAAAAGACCTGAGACTGGGACGGAGATTTGTCTTCCAACAAGACAATGATCCAAAACATAAAGCAAAATCTACAATGGAATGGTTCAAAAATAAACATATCCAGGTGTTAGAATGGCCAAGTCAAAGTCCAGACCTGAATCCAATCGAGAATCTGTGGAAAGAACTGAAAACTGCTGTTCACAAATGCTCTCCATCCAACCTCACTGAGCTCTAGCTGTTTTGCAAGGAGGAATGGGAAAACATTTCAGTCTCTCGATGTGCAAAACTGATAGAGACATACCCCAAGCGACTTACAGCTGTAATCGCAGCAAAAGGTGGCGCTACAAAGTATTAACTTAAGGGGGCTGAATAATTTTGCACGCCCAATTTTTCAGTTTTTGATTTGTTAAAAAAGTTTGAAATATCCAATAAATGTCGTTCCACTTCATGATTGTGTCCCACTTGTTGTTGATTCTTCACAAAAAAATACAGTTTTATATCTTTATGTTTGAAGCCTGAAATGTGGCAAAAGGTCGCAAAGTTCAAGGGGGCCAAATACTTTCGCAAGGCACTGTATATTTTTGGGTGTAAGAGATTTTAGAAGATCTACTACAGGGGGTTTAAAGAAAAGGGGACCATCTTCCAGACTGTTGGCCGGGGGGCTCATTTATAAACCGTGCACATACAAAATATATCCCAAAGGGAGAGTGCACCAGTTAATTCAAAGATCCATAAGAGGATGCACACGGGGGTAAAACCGTTCGGCTGCCACCTCTGCTGGGCCAGTTTCTCCCACCTGTCCAACCTGAAGTGGCCCCAGAGGGTCCACACTGGAAAAATCCTACAGCTGCCCCCAGTGTGAGAAGAGATTCTCTCAACAGCACCAGCTGAAGAGGCACCTGAAGGTTCACACGGGAGAGAGGACGTTCGCCTGTAAGAACTACGGGAAGAGGATCTCAGAGGGGCGCTACCTTCGAAAATGCACACGGCCCATGTATAATATATGTAATGTAGTATTAGTACGTTTGTAGTTCATTCTGTTGATTTTGGATGTAGTAGGGAGCTGGATGAGGTGAACAGAGGAAATAATGAGTAGATTATATGGTGAAGGTTGGTGTAATGGTATCTGTAAAAATACTTCACTGATAAAGTGATCAGATGCTGGTATTTTATAAAGAGTAAAAAAAAACTTGACAGAAAGTAGTCTAGATGTGTGTAATGTAATGTTTAACATTTTCCAAAGTATTCTAAGTGGGGGCACCAGATTTACAGAAATGGTAAAGTGTTAGCATACTGTGAACAGTTATGTAGATGTAATAAAGTAATTCATTTTCTAACACTGTTCATTCTGAACAAGTCTAAAACAAGTCATGAGATTTGATGCATAATGTAATAAGCAGAAACGTCATTCAAAAACAGCGCGCATACCCTATTAATTTAGCCACACCCTTGGAGCTATGATGCCAACCAATAAGATCCTTTCTCTTCAGTGTAAACGGAAGTGAACTGACCAAGAACAATTTCCACGTTAGCGTTATTGTTGTAATTTAGACGTTTATTAACACCATGGAACTCAAAATATGACTCATTTAACTGCACTACATCATAAACTTACACCAGGCAGCGTTTAATTCGCGTTGAAGACAGGACTTAGATGTTATCAAGATAACGCTAGCTAGCTGCTAACAATGGCTAACTGCATGGTTTTTCATACTCAAATAGCCTCCATCATGGAGGTACTAGCGAATGCAGCCGTGGCAGACATCTGTAAACTCGTAGACGACGACTATGCAGTGTTTCGTTTGGAAATAACTCAAAGCCAGAAAGAAAACAGGGCATTGCGGAGGAAACTACAACTACTGGAACTGAAGATGACACGGGAGCGCGCAGAGAGGACAATTAGAGAGCGCGTCCTCGCCAGTCGTCCCAGTAGTGTCAAGATTCTCGACCAATACAAAGGAATGGCAAGAGGTACATTTTGCAAAAGGCCGAGGCTGTGAGACCTCTCACCCTGATCCCCTCTGTGTGACTAGATGTGTCAACCACATATACGGTTAACCAGAATTGGGTCTAGGTCAGATGGATAGTAGGCAGTACTACCCTGATTACTTAGCACAAAGACACTTAATTTACTGCTTTTCCTATTATTTACTAATTGAAAACCATATGATGCATGGAACATAATTATAATAATCAAATCTATGAATAGTATATCAAGAGGTTATGTGGAGTGTTATCTTACACTCTTGCCAATTCTAGTGTACAATATAGTGTTGAGCATTGACAGTAGCTAACCTAACCACCTCTTTTTCCCAAATCACTTTCTCATGTGAAGGAAATCTCATTGGAGACCACAGGAGCTTTGTGAAGCCAGCGGGACACAATACATGGAGAGGTGACCAACAAATCACTGTTGATGAGGGGAATGGAACCTCAACCCAGCATGTTATCGTGATAGAGGTTAGTGTAATAGTGTTACATAAAAATATACAGTTACTTTAAATCAAATGTGGCCCATTCATTTCAGAAAGGCTCCCCCTCAGCTATTCAGTGGCTTACATGTACATCTGCCATAGGGGAGCTTGTGAGACTTCTTTACGACATAGGGGAGACAATGACATTGTTATCCAATACAATTGATGTACCGGTAATAATCTGGGGGGTTGTTACGGTGACCAAATTACCACCACACCGGCAGTCTTGAGTCATGACCACAGCCAACATCCACAACACTGTTTAGTCACGGAAACTATGCTTCTCCTAGCTCTGATGCTGCTGATGGTAATTAGTAGCTTACCAAACTTGCTAACTGTCTGGTATGCAGCACTCTATTGTCCCTCTAACATCAATGCATATGTAATCAAAATTCAAATCAAACACTTCATGAGAGCTCACTTTGCACAAAATTTCTATTGGCTATGCAATTGCTTGAGAAAACAGAGATTTGATGGGCTCTATTAATAAGAAAAAAAAACATCAGCTTTCTATAGGCTAGGCCTACTATATTTGTTTCTCAACTTTCCTAATATTAAGCACATTGCTTCGCTTTACAACAGGAGTGTAGCCTACCTGGCTGAGATGAAAATTAACCACAGGAAAAGAGTCCTCCATAATCACAACTAAAGTAGCTAAATAACTTCTTAAAATTAAGCACATTCACATTCTTCTTTACAACCGGTGTAGAGCCTATACATAGGTGGTGCGTGAGTTTCTAGTTTGGAGAAGATCATTTTTCTTGTAAAAAATGCACCTTTATAAAGCATTACATGCATAAATTGCATTTTCAGTCACATTTGAGAATGGTTCTTTCCCACTAATTGATTGCATTTTGGAACATCAGCGCTTATAGCCTACTGCCGTTTGCACGTTGCTGTGCTTAAAATGTGACAAAATAGCCTAATAATTTATCAACATTTTAAGCTAAACGTTCTGATCGGTTGGTATCAGCCTCATTGCTTTTAAAATGTTTTTTTGGTGCGAGTGGTTGTATTAATTTGGGATCAATCGCATCCCACAACTGTCCCCAGAGTATGTTTGGAATATTTATTTCTCACACAGAAGGAAAAGTTGACCAATAGAATAGGTAAACTTTTGTACAATGGGGGATAGTAGATTGACATAGGCTAGTGCTTTTGCTGTCCGTTAGGTCTACTCATCTTGTTGGCTGACAGTTCTAACATCTTCAATATATGCCTCTGAATTCGATAAGAAGGACGCACACAGTTGCATTCCTGATGTGTCTGTCTCCACTTGTAGCTTACTGTGGAGCTGAGATGTCTGTGAGAAGGACCCAATCAGATGACAGGCATTGGCTAATAAGAATTTTGATTTGAGAGTCAGTGATGTGAGTCAGAGTTGCTTCAGAGCACGGCGTTTGGCAGCCGGGAGAAGGGAATTATGATTATTATATTATAAACAGACACTGTGGCCGCAAAAGGCGTGGATTTTTTTAGGGGACATTACGGCCACACAAGGGGGATGCCGGCGGGAAATTAGAGGCATTATCAAGTGCTTGTCCAATTGTGAATGAGAGACTGATGAAGTGTGTGCAGCCTGCGCAAGAAACAGAGCAGAGCTCATGCCTTTCATGCAACTCTTCAATTCATCATTAGTTGCGTCATGCAGCCTCATGTTTTAAAAATCTAAACATATAGCACAACGTTTATCACAACTAAAGTTGCATAAATAACTCTAAAATTAAGCATATAGGAGGACCTGTTTCTTTCTTAACCGCTCAACACAGAATAGCTGCATGTGCGCACTCCCTCTGAAATGATCCTATTTTATTCAGCTATGTTCAATTGTATTCTTCATACTATAAAATAATGCCACGGAATTCTAAGCAAATCTTGTTTGATAAATGTACTTGTGTAGCCCACAGCCATCTGGCATAGCCAGATCAGGACCTAACATAAGGACAGCTCAGAGTATGCTATTCTATTCTTCTGAAATAGACTACACTTTCTTCATATCATGTTTCTTTAGGCCTGTCTAAAATAAATTATAGATTTATTGTGGTGTAGGCTATATTATATGGATTTATTAGGTCTGCATCAGTGGCTTATAGGTGATGCGTGGAAGCCAGGAGATGCTTAATGTGTTTGTTGATTAACAGCCAATTACCGTGAGACTGGCAGTTACTTGCTTGACAATCACCGGCCCTAACCTCCTCTCTTGTTGTGTCAGGCTGGAGGTCCTGAAGTCAAGCACGAGCGGACTGAAGAAGAGGAGGACCCACGGCACAGCAGAGACATCCAGACTGGAGTGCTTGAAGTGCCCCTTGTAGCCACGGAGGACCCTACCACTGCCACAGCGCAGCCCAGGACCCAATGCAGCATCACGGAGGTCAGTGGAACGCCGAACGCCGTCCTCAAGTCAGAGACCGACACCAAGACTTTAACTGTAACACACAGGCTCTTACACACAGGATCTGATCATAGATCAGACCCAGAGAGACTGGTGGTGGGGCCACTGGACTGTCCTCCTGCTCCTGGCTCAGAGTATTTACCAGTATTTCACCAGAGCCAGAGAACGGTTCATTCCCGTGGAGATGGTGATGCATCATACCCTGACGTTGATGATCCGTCTTGTTCTTATGCTACAGAGATGGAACCTGGCAACATGCCCTTGGGTTTAGAGACACAGACTGATCTGTCTAAAGGGGACTGGAACCAGTACAGTAGTAGTGTATACTCTGAAGGGTGCCTAGATAAGAAAGGGGAGGGTCTGGTCACAGATGAAGTGACTGTGAAAGTGGAGGGCGACGTTCCTCAAACATGGAATGCCGATAGTCACCTTGGAGACAGACACTCACAGGGTAGAGATTTCTTAGATTACAGAGAAAGCTTAGAGACAACTCAAAATGTCGCAACTAACTCCCTTTTACACACGTTCAGGGAACGTGACCCAGTGTCCACATCGATGGGGCCTTTTGATTCGTATGGCCAAATCCTTTTCGATCAGGTATTGAACTCAAACGACAGGGCTAGAGCCCAGGCTCAGGGAGGGGGAGCCACATCAGGCAATGTTAAAGAGAAACGGTTCCTCTGCATGTTCTGTAACAAAGGCTTCAGCTGCCCTCAGACGGTGGAGGTGCACCAGAGGATCCACACAGGGGAGAAACCCTACAGCTGTACCCAGTGTCACATGCGCTTTGCCCAGTCTGGCAGCCTAAAGAGGCACCAGAGGGTCCACACAGGTGAGAAACCCTACAGCTGCCCCCAGTGTGAGAAGAAGTTCTCCCACCAGCACCATCTGAAGACGCACCTCAAGGTCCACACTGGAGAAAGGCCGTTCGCCTGTACGCTCTGTGGGAAAAGGTTCTCAGAGAGGAGCTACCTCAAGATACACCAGCAGAAAAACCATTCCACTCTATAGCTTCTGATGTTTAGATCAAACCCTGCATTAGAGACAAATATACATTTAACGGTTGTCAGCAGAATAGAACCACAGATCCATTAGGAATAATGAGAGTAACAGATTTCAGTGTTGAATATTCCTGGGTAGAATATTGCATCCAGACATTGTGTGATATATAAGGCTAAAAAGTCTGTTACATATTGTATTTGTACTGTGTAGACTGTATGATGTTCACAAATGCCTATTTCATTACTTTCATTTAACTACTTTATTTTTTTCCCATTTTTAATGAGTTAATAAATGCAGTTCATGCTTTTTTTGTTGACATGTGTATTTGTGGTTTTCATACTGTGTATTTAACTTATTTGTTTCATAAACACAAAATGGGACTTTTCTTTGTAAGACTTTCATTAAGACTCTTTACTATACATCAAACCTGATCTCACCCTATTCTGCATAAACCTGACAGCACTTTATAACCAACATAGGACTTAGTAAATATACCTACCTGGGTACTCATACCCACACACCTACTGTACACATCAAATAGTTTATTCCGATTTGTCTGATGACATCATAGCTGACTTATATTTACCCACAACATCATATTTATGTCCACCATGATGGATTTAACAACAATAAAGTAATTATGTAACTAGAGTATAGGACTCAAACGCAGTGGGGATGGGTAAACACCATGTTGAAAGTGTTTTTATTTTCTGTGTGTACGTACCTGAGGGAGTGTATGTCTGTGTAATCTATATTACTTGTCTCTTCCAGGAGGAGAAGGGAGACTGATGGCGCTTCCCGTGTTCATTCTGTGGGAAAGCCTTCAGTTTTTGTAAACAGGGGAGATCCACCAGAGGATCCACATGGGGGAGAAACAGTTTGGTTGCCCCTTGTGTGAGAAGAGGTTCTCCCACCAGCACCAGCTGAAGATGCACCTGATGGTCCACACGGGAGAAAGGCTGTTCGTCTGTATGCACTGCGGGAAGAGTTTCTCAGAGAGGAGCAACCTCATGATACACCAGCAGAAAATGCACACAGTCCATGTATTGACTATAGTGATGTAGTACTAGTTAGTTTGTAGTTAATTCTGTTGGTTTTGGATGTATAGGGAACTGGGTGAGGAGAACTGAGGAAAGAATGAGTATGATGAGGCAGAGTAGATGATATGGTGATGGTGTCTAAAAATGCTTCACTGATGAAGAGTGGCAACTTTGTCCCTTTAGATACTAGTCGAGGGTAACAGATTTCTAGTGCAAACATAGTGAGACGTTATTCACCTTGACATTATTTTGTGCAATAAAAGTACTGTACTGCAAAGTTGTTAGTGTATGACCATTTTGTTCAAATTAAATACAAAGTTGACACTGTGCTGACTGACTTGGATATTTTTGTATCGTTACAGGGTGTTACGAATCCCTTTTGGCCCAACAGTCTAGGGGGGATGGTAGTGAGACCCGTAACATAACTCATGTAAATTATAATAGTGACAAAGTAAAAGTGAACGAAATAACCACGACAACCGAAATAATACCGTCAAACTCAGGGTTTATTTATAAACACACGGTAATGGGGGGAGCAGGAAAAGGGGCTGAGCTGGACCCAAGGAACGAAACAATATGCAAAAACACCCCTAAGCTAGACTAGCCTATTTCAACAACAGCTAACTAACTAACCAAAATACAGTGGGTGGTCCGCCCAGTTCTAACTAGTGTATTTAACAAAAGTTCACCTACGGGTAGTGTATGCCCATGGGCGACTTGTCTTGGTTTCCCCCTTTTCCCACCAGCAAACACCATAAGCAAAAACAATACTCACAGGAGATGACAAAGTGATTTGGAGGTGCTCAAACAAAAGAAGAGGTTAATTACTACACAAAGAGAGAGATCTACATACATGGCATTTACAAAGAGATTGAGCTCTCCTGAAATCTATAAAGAATGGAGATCTACCAACATGGCATTACAAAGATTGAGCTCTAGAGCAAACAAATGATGGGGTTTTTAAACCATGGGGAAGGAATTGTGATAGGGTAGGAAACAGGAGGAGGTGTGTCTTCTGATTGATGGGTTGATTGTTGACTGATTGGGGAGTGATGATTTTCACCTGTGAGGGGAGAAGGAGAGAAAAGAAACACACACAGGATACACACAGACACAGGATACACACAGACACAGGATACCTGTATCCGTAACACTCCCACCCTTAAAAGAGCAACCCTAGGGGGGATTGCGACCACAGTATTACAATTAATACTCCCAACAAAATTAATACTTACAACAACAACGTCAACCTTGCCAAAACATACAAAAATCATTTTTACACACGAGACAAAGCATCTGCCAACACATTATCTGAACCCTTTTTGTGGCGGATCTCCAAATTATAATTTTGTACAATCAGCGCCCAACGCATAAGGCGCTGGTTCTGGTTGTACATTCGGTGGAGAAAAACTAAGGGGTTATGGTCAGTATACACAATCACTGGTAAGGCACTGGAACCAATGTATACTTCGAAGTATTGCAGAGCCAACAACAAAGCAAGAGCTTCTTGTTCTATTGTCGCATAGTTTGTTTGACATTTATTAAATTTACGTGAAAAATAACAAACGGGATGATCCACTCCACTCTTGTCCTGCTGCAGTAGAACAGCACCAGCACCTCTGGCACTAGCATCTACCTCAAGCTTGAACGGTTGTTCAAAATCCGGAGCAGCAAGTACAGGGGTACTACATAAGAGTGCTTTCGCAGATTCAAAAGCGCTCTTACAATCAGGGGACCACACAAATGGTCTAGCCGGACTAAGCAAATCGGTCAATGGAGCAACTACCGCAGAGAAATTTTTACAGAAGCTACGGTAGTAGCCAACCATCCCTAAAAAGTGGCGTAGCTCTCGTCTGGTGGTAGGTGCAGGGAATGCAGTTATAGCCAAGACCTTGGCATCAACAGGGCGCACCTGTCCATGGCCAACCTCTTTACCGAGATAGGTAACAGTAGCCTTCCCAAACTCGCACTTTGCCAAGTTCAGGGTTAGAGAAGCAGCTGCCAACCGTTCACATACTACCCTTAGCAAGTCAACATGATCTGACCACTCAGACGAATAAATCACTAGGTCATCAAGGTATGCACTACAATTAGGAACGCCAGCTAATACGGAGTTAACCAGTCGTTGGAAAGTGGCTGGTGCATTTCGCATCCCAAAAGCCATGACTGAGTACTGTAGGAAGTTGTCTGGGGTCACAAAGGCAGAAATCTCTGAAGCACGTGAAGTTAACGGAACCTGCCAGTAACCTTTTAAGAGGTCCAACTTCGTTACATACTTAGCAGCACCAATAGTATCGATACAGTCATCCAGTCTGGGTAACGGGAACGAATCTGGCATTGTGACAGAATTTACCTTTCGATAATCCGTACATAACCTGGACGTACCATCAGGTTTAGGAACCAGAATGCAAGGAGAACTCCAAGGGCTTGAACTTGGCTTAGCCAGGTCATTCTCCAACAAATATCTCACCTCATCCCTCATTATCTTCCTCTTGGAAGCGTTGATACGATATGGGTGTTGCTTGATAGGTGTAGCATTTCCAACATTAATGTCATGTTCCAACACATTTGTGCGAGTAGGAACGTCATTAAAGAGACATGGAAAACTGTGTAGTAGCCTCACAATATCATTAGCCTGTCCATCCGTTAAATGAACCAGACCTGACTGGATAGACAGCAGCACTTCTGAGTTGGGCAATCTAACACACTGCTGTTGAGTATTGCGCAACTCCAAGCCATCAACATCATCAATTTGACAGTCCACTATCAACGCAGTAGTAGCAGAGGAGACAGCAGTACCTTCCTCTGTTTTTGAACTATCTAACTGTGTGATGGGTCGGGTGTGGTATGCTTTCAACATGTTAATGTGACACACACGAGATTGGCGTTTTCTATCAGGAGTTTGAAGCACATAGTCAGTTTCACTTATTTTCTTTTCAATTAAATAAGGACCAGAGAAACGAGCTGACAGTGAAGATCCTGGAACAGGTAATAACACCAGTACTTGGTCACCTGGCTGTAGTGGACGAGAAACAGCCTCTTTATCATAGTGTCTTTTCATGCTCCTCTGTGAGGAAGACAGAGCTTCCTTTGCAAGAGCACAAGCTTGGTGTAGGCGCTCACGAAAGCGACTAACATAGTCCAACACATTCTCATCTCTGGTACACAACTCTTGGGACAAGAACTGTTCTTTAAGGACTTTCATTGGTCCTCTTACTGTGTGACCAAACACTAGTTCAGCCGGGCTGAAACCTAGGGACTCCTGCACAGTTTCACGAGCAGCAAACAAAACTAGAGGAACTCCCTCATCCCAATCTTTCTCAGATTCCAAACAATATTTACGTAGCATAGACTTCAGTGTCTGATGCCATCTTTCAAGCGCACCCTGAGACTCTGGGTGATAGGCGCTTGATACACGGTGCGTAATTGATAAGGATTTCAACACCTGCTTGAAGAGCTTGGATAGGAAATTGGTACCTTGATCGCTTTGTACCACCTTAGGTAACCCGAATGTCGTGAAGAATTTTATTAAGGCTTTACTCACTATCGGAGCTGTAATCCTTCTCAGAGGAATAGCCTCGGGGTATCTTGTAGCCATACACATTATCGTTAACAAAAACTGGTTACCCGATTTTGTCTTCGGTAACGGTCCGACACAATCAACCACCACATGCTCAAATGGTTCACCTATGACAGGTATGGGACAAAGAGGAGCGGGAGGAATAACCTGATTTGGTTTTCCTGTTATCTGACATGTGTGGCATGTCCGACAGAACTGAGCCACATCTTGTTTTAAACCCGGCCAAAAGAAATGTCGAAGGATCCGATCATACGTCTTTGTAATTCCTAAATGACCAGACCACTGGTGATCATGAGCAAGGGATAACACATTTTGTCGAAAGGCTGTAGGAATCACTATTTGGTAAACAGCATTCCAATCTCCACCCGCGTCAACATGGGATTTCCATTTACGCATGAGGAGATTACCATCAATGAAGTAAGCCACGTTCTTCTTCTTCACATCTTCCAATGAGACAACACTAGAAAAACATTTAGCAAGTTTGTCGTCAACCTTTTGGTTAGCAATCAGCTGCTCACGAGTGACTGGTAACTGTATTGCATCAGCAATAAGTTCAACGTTCTTTAATTCTTTCCTGGGCTGTTTGTCAGAGGTGATCAGCTTCTCAGAGGTATCACACAATCCATCCTCTTGATCATCCTCTTTGAACAGAACAGTGTTCGACAAATCTATCACGTCACCCTCTTGTAGTGCCTGAGCACGAGTGACAGCACAAGCGGGGAACACATGTGGATAACTCTGTGCCAACTCATTCGAGAGAGAGTGGTCACTTTTATCCAATACTTCCAATACGGGTACTACCTTTCCTCCAGCAATATCGTTACCCATTATAAAGGTCACACCTTTCACTGGCAACTTAGGACGTACCCCCACTCTGAATATTCCACTGATTAACTCAGAGTGTACTTTCACAAAGTGCAATGGCACTGGGACAAAACCCATTTCAATAACCTGCACTAACACACTGGAACCACAGTATGTATCGTCAGATAAGGGCAACACATCAGACAATATAAACGACTGCGCCGCACCAGTATCTCTAAGGATTTTAACCGGACGCTGAGACGCTTCGTCATTCGTTAGGGACACAAACCCCTCGAAAATGAATGGTTCATAACTGCGGTCGGGGACTGAGACTTTCAAACTGCAGTTACCCTGAGGCACCTGTTTTGTTGCAGACCTCACAACCGTACGAATTAGACCAACACCTGTTGGCGGCTTGGCACGAAGAGGCGTCCCTTGTTTGCGTTTAAGCAGGAAGCAATCATTAATCATATGTCCCACTTTATGACAATAGAAACAGGAACGCTCATTCTTCTGGCGTGCTTGATATACTACTGCGGGCCGACTAGGGCTAAAGGTAGGAAACTCAGTGGATCTACTCTCAGTTTGAGCCGAAAACACACTCTTGTGCGTCAACACAAACTCGTCTGCCAACACAGACGCTTCTGCCAGGGAGGATACTTTCTGTTCGTTTAGGTAAACTACAATGCGTTCGGGTAAGCAATTTTTAAACTCTTCCAACAAGATTAACTCCCGGAGAGAGTTGAAATCAGTTACCTTACTAGCAGCATGCCATTTATCAAACAGATTTCCCTTGTCTCTAGCAAATTCCACATAAGTCTTACTAGAAGACTTTCTATGAGACCTAAATCTCTGTCGGTATGCCTCAGGCACAAGCTCATAGGCACGAAGAACAGTAGCTTTGACTACTTCATAATTCAAACTGTCCTCTAGAGGTAGCGCTGACAAAACCTCTTGGGCTTTACCAGTTAATTTACACTGAAGTAATAGGCACCATACCTCTTCAGGCCACTTCAATGCTACGGCTATACGCTCAAATACACAAAAATAGGAGTCAACCTCCGACTCTCTGAACAAAGGTACTAAGGCTATCTGCCTACTAATGTCAAACGTGTTTGAGGACACAGCAGGTGAGGACGACTCACTAACAGGCACAGTAGGAACGAAGGCTAGCCTTGCTGTCTCTGCCTCCAGTTCCATCTGGCGCATTTTAAACGTCATCTGCCTCTGTTCTCGTTCTCGTTCTTTTTCTGCCTCAATTTTACACATCTCCAAATCTAAATGCCGCTGTTCTTTTTCTGCCTCAATTTTACCCATCTCCAAATCTAAATGCCGCTGTTCTTTTTCTGCCTCAATTTTACCCATCTCCAAATGCCGCTGTTCTCGTTCTTTTTCTGCCTCAATTTTACACATCTCCAACTGGAGAGTCTCTCGCCTAATTTGGGCTCTCTCTTCCACCTCTAGTTGGAACTGTACTAAACGGACATCCCTCCTGGCATCACCGTTTGACAGTGGGGAGAGTGGTTCAAAATGGGACAATGTGGCTGGTGTTTTAGCCTCGCCCTCATTATCAGACACCAATGGGCTTACAGAAGCAGCAACATCCCCTACAGGGTTAGTAGACTCAGGCAGCGGTAACACAAGCACTTGCTCTTCCAACAATACATTTAATACTAGCTGTTTAACCTCCGCCTTAACTACACTCTGCGGAATCGATATTGAGTAATGGTCAGCCAAGGTCATTAAATCAACTCTACGACATTTATCAAAAACCTCCCACGAAGGATTATCCAAAAAGGACTTCAAATCAAAAGTAGCCATCTTACACTACTTCACAAGAACCAACGAAAATAGCAAACACTAATGCTACTTCAGCTATGACGCTCAACACTGAACTATACCACTTCAACAATCTACATGAGCGGCATGGGTGTCAGTAAAGACAGATCCCGGATGAGCCCCCACTTATGTTACGAATCCCTTTTGGCCCAACAGTCTAGGGGGGATGGTAGTGAGACCCGTAACATAACTCATGTCAATTATAATAGTGACAAAGTAAAAGTGAACGAAATAACCACGACAACCGAAATAATACCGTCAAACTCAGGGTTTATTTATAAACACACGGTAATGGGGGGAGCAGGAAAAGGGGCTGAGCTGGACCCAAGGAACGAAACAATATGCAAAAACACCCCTAAGCTAGACTAGCCTATTTCAACAACAGCTAACTAACTAACCAAAATACAGTGGGTGGTCCGCCCAGTTCTAACTAGTGTATTTAACAAAAGTTCACCTACGGGTAGTGTATGCCCATGGGCGACTTGTCTTGGTTTCCCCCTTTTCCCACCAGCAAACACCATAAGCAAAAACAATACTCACAGGAGATGACAAAGTGATTTGGAGGTGCTCAAACAAAAGAAGAGGTTAATTACTACACAAAGAGAGAGATCTACATACATGGCATTTACAAAGAGATTGAGCTCTCCTGAAATCTATAAAGAATGGAGATCTACCAACATGGCATTACAAAGAGATTGAGCTCTCCTGAAATCTACCAAGAACAGCTATCTACCAACATGGCATTACAAAGATTGAGCTCTAGAGCAAACAAATGATGGGGTTTTTAAACCATGGGGAAGGAATTGTGATAGGGTAGGAAACAGGAGGAGGTGTGTCTTCTGATTGATGGGTTGATTGTTGACTGATTGGGGAGTGATGATTTTCACCTGTGAGGGGAGAAGGAGAGAAAAGAAACACACACAGGATACACACAGACACAGGATACACACAGACACAGGATACCTGTATCCGTAACACAGGGACTGAGTTTCCCTTATCTCAGTCTAAACAAAACATTATACTTCATTCTTGAAACACATATGGAAAAAAATTATATAATTAACTCCAATGGCTCCATATTGTTAGGTACTTGAATCACAGTTTTAGACATGGGCTTGACTGGTTAACATTTTATAACATCATGTCATGCTTCTGTATGTACAGCAAAGAATGTCTTATTAACCCTTTATGCTTTTCTGTATAAACTTTGTTTACAGTCTGCTGTCCCTGAAGACCTGCTGATATCCAGTGTTACTGGTGGGAGAGAGTGGACCTCTGAGGATGCTGGTCACAAACCCTGGACCCTGATCAGGAGCCGCCGCTCTTCCTTCCAGAGTCGGGACCAGGACCCAACCGCGAAGGACCGAGACTTCACCACAACACGACAGCTGGACTGAACAACCTCAGTCCTGGTGGTCAACAGAGAGACAGAGGATCCAATCAGGGATCCAGTCTGCAGCCCAGACCCTTCTCTTCACAGTCTCAGCCTTCATAGAGAGTGGTGGGAGACCCCCCTGGATATAGTCTAGCAGCAAGTCTGTCTTCTCCTTTGGCGTCACATCTATGTGAGAATGTGATCATATCCAGATGTTCAACTGAGGGACTTAGTAAAAAAAACACACAAAAAAAACTCTTACCACAAGACACTTCATAACTGTATTTCAGATAGTTCCCAGATATCCCCTGTGTATAATTCTAGCCACACTGCTGTGATTTCTCTCACTGGACACGCCTTTATCTGAGAAGGTTACTTAGGAAGGAGAACCTCCGTCATTGAGCTTCCTCCTGGACCTCTAGCCATTGTTTGGGTGTTGTTGGGATTGCACACAATCTGTTGTAGGCTAGGTGCCTCTCATGGTGAATGCCCATCCTGACCCTGTCTGTATTGGTGGGGTAACCCTGAGGTAACCGAGGAAGGCAACATCCATGCCCAGTTCTTCTATGAACCCATCAAAAAGGGTTTTGGTCAAAAAGTAATTGAAATCAAATGGAACTACCCTTTTTATAGGAGGTTTAATTAAACACATACCCCTCATTAAACTTGTCATTTGAAACAGGCTTGTAAATGCCTGTTTTTAGAGAGACAGTAAACCTAGGCTAGATAAAAGGACAGTTGAATGTTTACCGTACTGAGGTGATGGAGTAAAGTGATTGTATTCTACTCTATTATTGCTAACACACTTCTTTAAACTAGTGATCTAAGCTCGAAAGACTGTTCTTAAATAGGAGATAAGCAGTACCGTATTTCAAAGAACAGCGTGCATACGCTTTTCATTTAGCCACACCCTTTGAGCGACAACATCCTTCCTCGTCGGTATAAACGGAAGTAAACAGTAACTAAGAACAATTTCCACGTTAGCGTTTTTGTTGTTATTTAGACGTTTATTAACACCCTGGAACTCAAACTATGACTCATTTAACTGCACAGCATCACATACTTACCCCATGTAGTATTTAATCCGCGTTGGAAACAGGACTTGATTAATAGAGGTTAGCTATCTAGGTAACGCTACCTAGCTGCTAAGTTAGTTAACAATGGCTGCTAACTGTATGGTTTTTCACACTCAAATAGCCTCCATAATGGAGGTGCTAGCGAATGCAGCCGTGGCAGAGGTCTGTAAACTCGTTGACGACGACTATGCAGTGTTTCGGTTGGAAATAACTCACAGCCAGAAAGAAAACAGTGCATTGCGGAGGAAACTACAGCTTCTGGAACTGAAATTGTCACGGGAGCGCGCAGAGAGGACAATGCGAGAGCGCGTCCTCGCCAGTCGTCCCAGAAGTGTCAAGGTCCTCGACCGATACAGAGGATTGGCAAGAGGTACATTTAGCAGAAGTTCAAGGATGCGAGGCATGTCACTGGTTCTCCTCTGCGCATGTGTAATTTTAGATGTGTTAACCACATATGGTTAACCAGAATTGAGTCTTGGTCAGTTTTTGGATAGTTAGTATGCAATAGTTCATCAGATTACTTGGCTATCTTGGGCAAAGACACAATATAATTTAACCAGATTCTTTATTTACTGCATTTCCTTTTATTTACACAATGAAAACAATGTGATACATGTAACATAATACATTGATCAATAAATAGTATCAATAAGTTATGAGATGTGTTATCTTACATTCTTCAAATCACATTTTATTTGTCACATACACATGGTTAGCAGATGTTAATGCGAGTGTAGCGAAATGCTTGTGCTTCTAGTTCTGACAATGCAGTAATAACCAATGAGTAATCTAACCTAACAATTCCACAACTACTACCTTATACACAAGTCTAAAGGGATAAAGAATATGTACATAAAGATATATGAATGAGTGATGCTACAGAACGGCATAGGCAAGATGCAGTACATGGTATCGAGTACAGTATATACATATGAGATGAGTAATGTAGGGTATGTAAACATTATATTAAGTGGCTATTCTAAACGGTGGCAATAGTGTACAATAGCTTTGAGCATTGACAGTACCTAACTTAACCACCTCTTTTCCCCCAATCACACTCAGGTGAAGGAGATCTCACTGGAGGCCACAGGAGCTTTGTGAAGCCAGCTGGACACAATACATGGAGAGTTGACCAAACAATCACTGTTGATGAGGGGATTCAAACCTCAACCCAGCACGTTATTGTGATAGAGGTTAGTGTAATAGTTTTACATTAAAATTACAGTATATCAAATGTGATCAGTTTATATCAGAAAGGCTCCCGTCAGCTATTCACTTGCTTACATGTACATCCTAATTTATCTGCCATAGGGGAGCTTGTGAGACTTCCCTATGACATTGTTATCCAATTGAACAGGATACTAGTAACAACCTCCTCTCTTCTTGTGTCAGGATACAGAGGCTGCAGGTCCTGGGGTCAAGCTTGAGAGGTCTGAAGGAGAGGAGGACCCACAGCATAGCAGAGACATCCAGACTGCAGCAGCTGGAGCTTCCCCTGAAGCCATGGAGGACCTCGCCGCCGCGCCCATGCCCAGGACCCAACGCAGCATCACGGAGGTCAGTGGAACGCCAAACGCCGTTCTCAAGTCAGAGACAGACACTGAGACTTTAATTGTAACACACAGCCTCTTAAACACAGGATCTGATCACAGATCAGACCCAGAGAGACTGCGTCTGGGGAAACTGGGCTGTCCACATGCTCCTGGCTCAGAGTATTTACCGGTATTTCACCAGAGCCAGAGGATGGTTCATTCCCGTGGTGATGGTAACGCGTTACACTCTGGCGGTGATGATCCATCTTGTTCTTACGCTACAGAGATGGACCCTGGCAACATGCCCGTGGGTTTAGAGACACAGACTGATCTGTCCAGAGGGGACTGGAACCAGTACAGTAGTAGTGTATACTCTGAAGGGTGCCTAGATAAGAAAGGGGAGGGTCTGGTTGTAGATGAGGTGACTGTGAAAGTGGAGGGTGATGCTCCTCTGACACTGAATGCAGATGAGACTCACTTAGGAAAAGGACACTCGCAGGACAACACCAGTGACTTCTTAGACTACAGGGAAAGCTTAGAGACAAATCTAAATGTCCCGACCCACTCACCTTTACACACGTTCATGGATCGCGAGTCAGTGTCCACGTCGATGGGGCCTTCCGATTCACACGGCCGCGTCCTTTTCAATCAGGTATTGAACTCAAACGACAGGGCTAGAGCCCAGGCTCAGGGAGGGGGAGCCACATCAGGCAATAGTAAAGAGAAACGGTTCCTCTGCATGTTCTGTAACAAAGGCTTCAGCTGTCTCCAGAAGGTGGAGATCCACCAGAGGGTCCACACAGGGGTGAAACCCTTCAGCTGTACCCAGTGTCACATGCGCTTCACCCAGGCTGGCACCCTGAAGAGGCACCAGAGGGTCCACACAGGGGTGAAACCCTTCAGCTGTACCCAGTGTCACATGCGCTTCGCTCAGGCTGGTGACCTGAAGAGGCATCAGAGGGTCCACACAGGAGAAAGGCCATTTGCCTGTACGCACTGCGGGAAGAGGTTCTCAGAGAGGAGATACCTCAGGACACACCAGCAGAAAAAACATTCCACTCTATAACATAAAGTCACCATTCTACTCGATAGCTTCTGAGATTTAGATTAAACCCTGCATTAAAGGTAGACTCAACGAGATTACATAAATGCACAAAGTAAACCGCAGGAGTGGGTCAATTTCTACAACAACTAAGAGCGTTGTAGTGCAAGGCCCATACATTGTGGGATACAGCGCCTTCAGAAGTATTCACACCCTTTGACTTTTTCCACATTTTGTTGTTACTGCCTGAATTTTAAAATTGATTAAATTGAGATTTTGTGTCACTGGCCTACTACACACAATACATCATAATGTCAAAGTGGAATTATGTTATTTTTTAAAATAATTAATAAAAAATGAAAAGCTCAAAGTTCTTTGTTATGACAAGCCTAAATAAGTTCAGGAGTGAAAATCTGCTT
This sequence comes from Oncorhynchus clarkii lewisi, assembly GCF_045791955.1. NCBI lineage: Eukaryota > Metazoa > Chordata > Actinopteri > Salmoniformes > Salmonidae > Oncorhynchus > Oncorhynchus clarkii. Next base: position 15,537,874 of record NC_092165.1, read on the forward strand.
AACAAATCACATAAGTTACATGGAGTCACTCGGTGTGCAATTATAGTGTTTAACATGATCTTTTAACCAGTACCTCATCGCTGTACCCCAGATTCAACCACTACCTCATCGCTGTAAAGAACAGATTCAAGTGTTGTTGGAATAAGTATATACACAAACGTACAGTGTAAATGTTTGAGGTTCTGCATTCAGGAGTGGGGATGGGATTACTGTATGTTTTGCCTTGCCGGCAACTCTATCTTTATGGTAGAGTTGCCAGACAGAAGCCACTTCAGAAGCCACTTCAGTAAAAGGCACATGACAGCCCGCTTGGAGTTTGCACCTAAAGGACTCTCCAACCATCGCAAGATTCTCTGGTCTGATGAAACCAAGATTGAATGCTTTAGCCTGAATGCCAAGCGTCACTTCTGGAGGAAACCTGGCATCATCGTTATGGTGAAGCATGGTGGTGGCAGCATCATGCTGTGGGGATGGTTTTCAGCGGCAGGGACTTTGAGACTAGTCAGGATTGAGGGAAAATTACAGAGAGATTCTTGATGAAATCCTGCTCAAGACCTCAGACTGGGGCAAAGTTTCACCTTCCAACAAAACAACGACCCTAAGTACACAGCCAAGTCAACGCGGGAGTGGCTTCGGGACAAGTCTCTGAATGTTTTGAGTGGCTCAGCCAGAGCCTGGACTTGAACCCGATCGAACATCTCTGGGGAGACCAGAAATTAGCTGCGCAGCGACGCTCCCCATCCAACCTGATAGAGCTTGAGAGGATCTGCAGAGAAGAATGGGAGAAACTCCCAAAATACAGGTGTGCCAAGCTTGTAGCGTCATACCCAAGAAGACAAGGCTGTAAAGGTGCTTCAACAAAGTACTGAGTAAAGGGTTTGAATACTTATGTAAATGTGATTATTCAGATTTTTAATACACTTGAAAAATGTCTTTACCTGCTTTGTCATTATAGGGTATTGTGTGTAGATTGAGGGGAGAAAACAATTTAATCCATTTTAGAATAAGGCTGTAACGTAATAAAATGAGCAAAAAGTCAAGTGGTCTGAATACTTTCCGAATGCACTGTGTGTGTGTTTATATATACATACATACATACATACATACATACATACATACATACATACAAAAAAAACAGGCATTGAATATCCCTTTGCGCATGGTGAAGTTAATAATTACACTTTGGATGGTGTTTCAATACACCCAGTCACCGCGTCCTTCCTAACTCAGTTGCCGGAGACGAAGGAAACCCCGCTCAGGGATTTCACCATGAGTCCAATGGTAACTTTAAAACAGTTACAGAGTTTAATGGCTGTGATAGGAGAAAACTAAGGATGGATCAGCACCATTGTAATTACTCCACAATACTAACCTAAATGACAGTGAAAGAAGGAAGCCTGTACAGAATACAAATATTTCAAAACATGCATCCTGTTTGCAATAAGGCACTTAAGTAAAACTGCAAAAAATGTTGCAAAGAAATTAACTCTTTGTCCTGAATACAAACCGTTATGTTTGGGGCAAATCCAAAACAACATCACTGAGTGGCACTCTTCATATTTTTTTTTCAAGAATGGTGGTCGCCCCCCCCCCCCCCCCCACACTCCTTTTGCCCTCAGAACAGCCTCAATTTGTCGGTGCATGGACTCTACAAGTCGGTGAAAGTCCTTTTGAATAGTGGACCATTCTTGATACACACAGGAAACTGTTGAGCGTGAAAAACCCAGCAGCGTTGCAGTTCTTGGCATAAACCAGTGCACCTACTACCATCCCCTGTTCAAAGGCACTATTTTCTCTTGCCCATTAACCCTCTGAATGGCACACATACACAATCCGTCTCAATTGTCTCGACTTAAATCCTCCTTTATCGACACAGATTTGAAGTGGATTCATCAAGTGGCATCAATAAGGGATCAACTTTCACCTGATCAGTCTGTCATGGAAAGAGCAGGTGTTCTTAATGTTTTGTATACTCAGTGTACAGTATAAGCCTAAAGTTTGTTACATGTTGTGTTTGTACTGTGTAGCCTATATGATGTTCACAAATGCCTGTTTCATTACTTCCATTCAACTACTTAATTGTTTTCCCTTGACACCTTTTAATGAGACAATGAATGCAGTTCATCAAGTTCATGCAGATTTTTATTTGAGACTTGTATGTGTGGTTTTCATATGGTGCATTTAAAACTTGTTTGTGTTTCATAAATACAAAATGGGACTTTTCATTTCAAGACTTTCTTTGAGACTCTCTTTAGTATACATCATATCTGATCTGACCCTATTCTGCATACACTGATAGGGCTTTATAACCAATTTACACTTACTAAATATATCTACACATACCCCACACACTAACAAACACCTACTGTACACGTCAAAATAGTTTAGTCAGGTTTGTCAGATGTTTACTTATCATTGCAGACTTATTTTTTTTACCCACAACATATTTATGTCCACCATGATGGGTTTAACATCCATATGGCTATTTTTCTGTATATCTAATAGGACCGGGACTATACCAGTATCGCGATATTCGTTAGTATCGTGGCAAGGAAACAAAACACGATGCGGATGTAACTTTTTTAGGAAAACAGCCCTAATGTTGAAAACAAATATCATTGTGTTTTCATCCAGACTCGCATTTATTTATTTTCCATAACACACAATATGTTACATACAGCAGGTTTTTAAAGGACCAAAGAGTTGTCTGCTTTGTGTTAAATTTTGGCATGAAAAAAAATATTGCGGTACTGGTATCATTCCTGCTGTAATATCTAAGCATACCTCCTGAGTCTTCTGAATCCTCCTGACTGTGCCACCTGTATGAGTCATAATACCCACAAAAGCTAGCGGTCAAACAAGGAAATGGCTCCAATCGTTTTCCACCATTAATTTCTCCCAAAGGGGATTTTAGAAACACTAAAAGGGGATGTATTTTGTATAAGCCTACCCTGGTGTGACGCTTTGATAACTGTGTAAATCTCTCTAGGACATGATGACTTAAAAAATATATATATTAATTTGCCTGTAGTTACCCGCCCAAAAATGAAATGGTAATTAGCTGCTAATGTGGCTATCATAAAGAACTACAAATGCCATGATGATCTGGACGGGACTACCAAATCGAGGAAAAGGTAAGATTCTCAGCATTAATGTTAGCTACGTTTAGTAATGAATACATTGGCTACATTTCTTTAAATGGACAATTGTGAACTGTCTTGGTTAAGTAAATTGACACAATACCTGTTGGCAAAGGTGTCCGCTAGAGATAACGTGCAGGAGTTTGCAGGGATTTGTGGTCCTGCATGATGTCTACTTTGATGCTAATTAGCATTTTCAAATCTGAGAGTAAATAGTGCAGAATATATTGATTTGATAAGTCACCTTGTCCGAGAGACATTTACATGGTAATCAAAACGTCACGCCAGGATAAGTCTACACGAAACACAGCCCTTATTTGAAGTGTTTCTAAAATTACCTATGGTGGAAAAACGATTGGAAGCATTTCACAGTTTGACCGCTAGGTTTTCAACATTTTTTTTTTTTGTAATTGGCTGATACTCATATTGAGCTGGAGAGACTATTTAAATGTAAATAGTTGCTTATGTTTGCAAGTATGGCCAAGCAATGTTAAAAGTGTGTTTATCTTTGTCTGTGTATGTACCTGAGGCAGTGTATGTCTGTATAATCTGTATCACCTTTCTCATCCAGGAGGAGAGTCCAGAGGTGCTGCTGGTGAAGGAGGATGGTTGTGAGGAGAGTCTGGGGAACCCTGAGGGGACCATGGTCATGGAAAACAACCAAACAACACCTCCTCCTGAACCCACAGAGGAACCAGCTGAGCAGCACAGGACCCCACACAGTCTCACTGAGGTGAGCCCACTCTGAATTAACGTGTTAATGGTATTAGATCAGGACCTGTATCCACAAAATGTGTCAGAGTAGGACTGCTGATCTAGGATCAGTTTTGTCTTTTCGATCATAATGAATAAGACGATGTAGACGGGTGGGGACCTGATCCTCAATCAGCACTTCTACTCTGTGACGCTTTGTGGATATGGCCCAGGTTGTGATTAAAGTGTAGGACCATGCCTTTGCATTATCAAACCATTAAAGAGTGTCTAGTAATCAAAGGTACTATCACGTTTGCATAGTATCAAATCAACTAACAGTTTTGCATAGTACTCATAGCAATCCCTCATTGCTCAATCATAACATGCTCCATAGCACGGTGCTAATATCAGATTTCTTGATCAAACATCCTCTCACTCTGTATCAGGCTTTCTGTTAGCCTGTAATAGACAGCTTTTGTCCTCTAAAAAATGTCAAAGCAGATAAATAAAATTGGCACAGCCAATATTCCGGGAGAAGAAGAAAAAATGCTTTCTTGCCTATTCATTTATGGAAACACCAGTCGATAGGTTAATTTGCATAATTTAGTGGAATTAAATTGGCGTGTGTGTTGCTTCAGACTCATTGCTTTTTAATGTTTTTCTTATGTAGCCTAGGCCTACTGGTTGTATGAATTTGGGATCTTTCATCCCACAACTGTCCCAGAGTCTGTTTGGAATAGGCTATTTCTTTCTCTACAAAGTGACCAATAGAATAGGTCATCTAAACTTTTGTACTTTAGTAGATTGACATAGGCTAGCGATTTTGCTGTTTGTTACTCATCTCGTTGTCTGAGGAAAAGTACATGTGGATAGTTATTCTAACATCTTCAAAGTCTTTGGCTCCCGAGTGGCGCAGCGGTCTAAGGCACTGCATCTCAGTGCTAGAGGCGTCACTACAGACGCCCTGGTTCGACTCCAGGCTGTATCACAACCGGCCATGATTGGGAGTCCCATAGGGCGGCGCACAATTGGCCCAGTGACGTCCGTGTTTGGCCGGTGTAGGCCGTCATTGTAAATAAGAATTTGTTCTTAACTGACTTGCCTAGTTAAATAAAGGTTCAATACAAATACATTTTTAAAAAGTGAAATTCAGAATTCAGTACCACACGTCGTTGCATTGTCGCATCCTCGACTTGTTCTGGTAATATGAACTTCCCATATTCTAAATGTGATTTATTTCATTCTGAGCACCATGGTGGGTGGCTCCTTAATTGGGAAGAACGGGCTCGTGGTAATGGATGGAGCGGAATCGGTGGAATGTTAGAAACCATGTGTTTGATGTATTTTATATTTGATTCCATTTGCGCCATTCTGTAGTGGGTGGACGCCCTATTCAGGTTATGCATCTAATGCTTATGGGTCCGGTACATTTCTCAAATGTCCAGCGCCACACTTTCCTAACGGAAACCATGCTCTGTATCTCTTACAGCCAGTAGACATGGAGGATGGGAAGCCTGATCTGCTGCTTGTCAAAGAGGAGACAATAGAGGACGGACCAGAGAGCATTGACCTGCTGAGCGGACTAAAGATGGGGGAGCAAGGTAAGGGAGAAATACATATAGCCTACATACAGTAATAGACCTTCAATGGGAATAGTGATGCACCTGGCTATTATTATTTCTTCATTTATAAAATTAAATCAATACAACTTATGTTTACATACAAAAACACATTATAATGTATGAACTTTAATTGAGTTCTCTGCCATGTTTGTAAAGTCTTGTAAAGTCTATTTTCTAACCTCTTTCTACAGGTGGTTGGCTGGAGGATTACAGAGGAGACTGGGCGGCCATCTTGGATTCCCAGACCCAGACGGGTGCAGCCAAGAGCCAGGGGGATGACATCACCGAGCAGGCCAGGACCAGAGGCAACATAGTGGAGGTCAGTGGATGGGACAATATCCTCAACTCTAGGCTGAGGAACAACACTGTTAACCACAACCAGAAAAAGACAATCGAACACAAAACAACAACCAAACTTAGTGTCCATGACAACAGACTAGCTGAGGCCAGGATGAGACATAGATTTGGTCCGGGGGGGCGGGGAGGTGTCCGTATGCAGCTGGAGAGAACAGACACAGACTTGGCTAGTGATGCTCCTTCCTGCTCCTATAGTTGTGATTCAGAGAGACTGATGGCGCCTCAGGTTAACCACCTAACAGATTCTGCCTTCAGCCTGCCTTCTATAGGATCTATCAACTGGAACATGGACCCTGGGACAACACAGACACTCCCTGGCCTTTGTTCTCCTCACACTCCCCTAATGTTAAACCAGACCTCAGACAATGCCAGTGCCTCAACACTGAGTGGCTACACAAGCCCATTGACAAATGACAGTAGTAGAGATGGAATCAGTAAAGGTGGCGGCGCCAAAGAAAAGCACTTCCCGTGTTCGTTCTGTGGGAAAGTCTTCAGTTTCCCCAAACAGGTGGCGATCCACCAGAGGATGCACACGGGGGAGAAACCATTCGGCTGCCACCTGTGCCGGGCCAGTTTTTCAGACTCGTCCAACCTGAAGAGGCACCAGAGGGTCCACACAGGGGAGAAACCCTACAGCTGCCCCCAGTGTGAGAAGAGGTTCTCCCACCAGCCCCATCTGAAGAGGCACCTGAAGATCCACACTGGAGAGAAGCCGTTTGCCTGTACGCACTGCGGGAAGAGGTTCTCAGAGAGGGGCTACCTCAGGATACACCAGCAGAAAATGCACACCGCCCATGTATAGAGTATAGTGACATGTAATGTAGTACTAGTTCATTTGTTTGTAGTTAAATCAGTTGATTTTGGATGTATAGTGAACTGGATGAGGTGAACTGAGGAGAGAATGAGTGTGATGAGGCAGAGTAGATTATATGGTGATGGTTGGTGTGAGGTGTCTGTACAAATGCTTCACTGACTGTTCTTTGTTGTTGGTGTTTATTTATGAGGCAATTATAGTGCCCTAATAGTACTTCATTTTATGTGAATGTATGACCATTTTGTTTAAATGAAATACAAAATTGACTCTGTGCTGACTGACTAGGTTATTTGTGTATCATTGCAGGGACTTGAGTTGTCCCTATCTCAGTGGAACCAAAACATTATACTTAATTATTGAATCAACACATTTAAATAATAAACTCCAATGGCTCCATATTCTTAGCTACTTGAATCAATAAATTTTTTTAAAAAGCCCTTTTTTTATCAGCAGATGTCACATACATAGTGCTATACAGAAACCCAGCCTAAATCCAAACAGCAAGCAATGCAGATGTAGAAGCACGGTGGCTAGGAAAAACTCACCTGTTAGAGATAGGCTTGACTGTGGTTAACATTTTATAATATCATATTTCTGTGTGTTAGAATGCTATTTTATTATGATTATTACATATTGGAATTTGGCCTAGGTACCCTCTGTAAGGCCAGATATCACCCTGTAAAGCAGGTCTCAGTAACTGGTATCTGGGCCCCTGAGCCATTAAATCGTCAATGGGTGTCCTTAAGCGATTAAGATGTTTCAAATGTATAGTCTATTCAACCCCAAGGTCTCCGCCTTGATGTAATGATTTAAACAGCGAACAGATAGGGGGGGGGGGGTGTCTGATAACCTCTTAGAGGAAAGTGTCTGTCTTCCCATATGTCTGTCTAGACCTGTAAAATATATAAGTTGTTCACCTTATATTTTCCATCTAGCATTTCTCCAAACTTTGACCAGTTTTCAATTCCTAACATTGGCGCTGCGAGCAGGGTGGGTTTATCACCGGAGGACACGTGACAAAAGAGTTGAGTGCTCTTTCATTTTAATTTAGAATGAGATGAATTTGATTTAGTCGCACCACCTCACCTGTAAAGTTCATGTTTAAAGAACTGACCACATTTGTATCTGTGTGTGACCCCACCAATCTGGCAAAGAACTCTTGTGAATCGGATAACTGTTTGGTGTGGAAAGCATTGGTAAGTGTGTCTCCTTCATATATTTCTGGGTTGCGAGCTCTGCATGAGTCTGATGTCTGTATGTTTATGTCACAAGAGAGCTCTTTTGACACCTTTGGGGGGTGTAGTGTATTGCAATACAATCATGTTAGCTAGAGTGACGGAATAAATTAAAGTCTCATCTGGATGAAACTCCGAATTACAGATATGGCACTTATCATTTTTTATGAACTGAGCAGGAGAAAAGGACCTGGTGGTAAAACTGCGTATGATGATGCACTGTCCTGATGATTTCATATAAGCAGGATAAACATGGGTATGCGTGTGCTGGCAATGTGTGATTGACTGTGAGCATATTATTTATGGTGGAGGCAGCAGTGCATGTTGCGACAGCCGGGTGCTGCAGCCTAATGTTTAAAGTGATTCCTCAGCAGTGTTGGGTGTAGAGTACTCAAATTACTTTTTTGTTGTAAAGAGTAACTTAACGCCTTAGTATTTTCAACTGAAGTAATCAGTTACTTAGTTATGTTTTCAAATAAGCAAATTGTTACTTTTTTCTTTGTTTTGTTTTTTGGGCCCCGCAAAAATAAATCCTTTCCCTAAGTTCACACACTTCCTGTTTCTTCAAGAACGTTGTGGCGGGAAGCCAGCAACATGGCAGAGACGACAGCCTTTACATCGTGGAAGTATTCACATTATTTTGAATTGGTAGAATTAAAGGAGAAAAAAACATTAAAATTGTGCCAACTTCAAATATCAAGAAGCACCTTCAGGCCAAGCACAGCTCCACAAGACTAGCGGAGAAAGACCCACGCCAGCCGATTGCCGTTGATGCTGAGGATGACCGTGCTTGCTTCAAAACAGCAAAATAAAGATTTCTGTTCGGATAAACCGGTCACCCCGAGAGAACTAAATAAACATGTATGTGTCTTTGATGACTGTAAGTAATTCCGTTGGTTGCATGTCATTTATTTCAATGCATTATGTTTAGGATTGATCTGACAGTTTGCATTTGTGTTCAGCAGTTTAATGTGCAGGGTATTTTAATTTTCATGTCGATATTTCAAATCGAGCTTGTTGTGACTTAATAGCCTGTATTTAGTGTCTTTAATATGTATATTTCGTTTCATAAAGCTGTTTATGTAGGTTTTGATTTATGGAAAATATTCATTTGATGCGTTGGATTGATCAATTCGCAACACTTTTCTTTGCGTTCATCAGACTGATTTATGTTCCCGGTATTAGACCTTATAATTGTTTACAGGGGAAGGACGTTAATATCTCTGTGAGATTATGATTATATTGATTTGAAGAGCGATTTCAAGCGGAAGAATACGCGCTTTGGGATAAGGGCAAAGGCTCTTTGTTGTATTTGGATCAATTCTCGAGACAACTGAGTAACAATGGCTTCCAGTAATAAGTAATACCTTATTAATGAATGCGTCAAACAGGAACAAATGACATGCATTACCGAAAATGATCACTGATTCCTTACGCTGAGACATTAACTGTACTTACGACAGAAAAAAAATACATTTAGAGAGGTTAAGAGGACAAATTTAAGGCGAAACAGCTATTCCATATGTTATTGGACATGGGTCTAGTAAAGATACCAGGATAATTTTACATGGTTATGGAAAAAGAGACCGGTCATATAATATGGGAGTGAACCGTTAGACCCGGTGGCGAGATACATGTTGCAGTGTCTGAGGGTAGCGCATACTAAATTAAGTGCAAATGAACATAAACGTTGGGATACATTAAAACAAACTCTTAATGATTTATGGGAGTATGGTGGATTTATCATAAAACTTTGGGTTGCTGATTATGATATTAGTTTTGTGAATGCTAACAAAATGTTTTGGGTTTTTTCCCGGGAGAATGGGGGTTTCATTGTCTCTCTTTGAAATGTTTCCCCGAGTCTGTTTCCCCGAGTGAGTGAGATTGAGGCCATAAACTACCAAATTAAATAAGGCCTGTCCATTTTTGTTTTTACCTTAAGGTTTGCAAATACCCACACACAACACACTTATGACTATTTGTTAGTGTTTTTAAAAATGCTATGTTTGATTTATTGTGAGTGTTCTATTTCATTTGGGTTTAGTGAGTTTTCCATTTTGTCTTCTTGCCAAGGTATTTTAAAGGGGAACACACACATGGAATTTTGAGGTTTTTATGTTCTGAGTTTTAATTGAACATGTTAATTATTTTGATAAGACATTTACTGGAAACCTGGGATACGAAATGTTTTGAGTGTTTTTATTAATTAGTCTAATATAGTTCTTAGTCATATTTGAGATTTGGACCAATGGAAAGAAGGGGAGGGCGTTGCCTTTAACTAAGGGTAGTCTGTCTTAAGTCTATTTTACTATGACCGTATGGATACAATACTTTTTCTTTATGGAGTTAAGGGTAATGATTCGATTTTGTTATTTTTTGACCAGTAGTGTTTTTTGTGTGTTTTTTTTTTACACATTACTCACATTGGGAGTCGTGTCAAAATGGGGGAGGTAACAGTCCTGAGGTTTTGGATTGAAGTTTACACACCTTGATATGTAGGAGTGTATTGAGTGATATGTGAAGGAGTGTTTGTTCTGTTCTGACACACATCTCACCAGATTAGGTCTTTTGGATTGTTGGGATGTGGTCTAACTTCCTGATCCTGTGGGTCTATGATGAAGTTGACAGTAATGGTAGTATAGAAGTGTGAAGTATAAGCCAATTTGAAAAATTTGTTATTCTCTTTAACCTTTTCATGTATCAGTTCCAAATATCTCTAACGTCGCCCCAGCATGAGTTTATTATATATATTTTTATGCACGTGATGTTTAGATATTTCTCTACCTTCCAGAATGTGATTGTTATGCAACAGTACATTTAATCTGCGCTGTCCTTTTTATTTATAGGCTTTTTTCAACTTGTCAATTTCAAATGATTTTCTACGTTTTTATTTTGTATTGAGGTGTGTTCCGCCTCATTCATTCACATGCAAGTAGTCATACTTTTGCGGACAATTTTTTATTTATTTTAACATTTCTGACCCGGACAAAATTCCCTAATAAGCACTTCGCAATTGTTTGTGCAGTTCAAGTCTGCAGACATTTGCGTAGAACAGGATCTGCACAAACATGTTCACATTTTCCATCTGTTGCGAAACGCCACCATAGATTATTCAACTAACCTGGTATCTGCAACACTCTTTGTTCTTGATTCTGGAAAAGTTATATTCTAAAACATATAAAAAATTTGAGTGAGATGTGTGTCTACATCTTTATTTTGATAGCACTGTGATGTACTGTCATCTACTTCTGCAAGTTGCTGCATCTCATAGACAACTAGTTCCAGCAAAAGATGCTGGGAAATTCTAGATGTGCGGCAGCTAGGATGGCAAGGAACAAAACATGGATTTACTATTTTAGATTTGTTTTTTTGGTGATTGTAGAACCACCTGCAACTGGACACAGACATTTTATAAAATCACTGTTTTCCATAATTGAGAACGAGGAGAGTATCGGCAACACCATGTTAGTTGAAGAATATATGGCTGTGTTTTGTATTGACAACCCTGTAACGTCCAGTCATGGATACCAAAAATCTTTCTACACCAGATAATGTGATATAGCTACATTGGAGTAGAATGCAGAGCCTCTATCCTTAGCCTAGTTGTTGTAATTGTTTTGACTGTCAGGATTTTCATTTCTAGCTCAAACTACAATCCTTTGCGGTGATGATTTCTTTGATTCATTCTTCAGCTTTGTCTCATGATCTATTCAGCTCTCATTCCCTGTGTCCCGCTCCCAGAAATCAACCAAGTGCTATTCACCAAGCATAGGCTCAGCTGATTCACTCATTCACTCACATTGGTAGGTTACACTATATTTAGATACTTCATACTTTCCTGAGACACCTTTTGCTATTTGTCTTCCATTGGTGACCAGGGTGGGATTATTTTGATTTAGGTGGGAATAGTGATGCATGCATTGTACAATCTCCATCAGAACTTAATAACATTGGTAGGTTACACTATATTTAGATACTTCATACTTTCCTGAGACACCTTTTGCTATTTGTCTTCGTACTTAATAAATAGTGAAACACAATGTGATAGTGTTCTTTATTCGAATGTATATGCATAAAATGTACATTATGGAAAACATTCCTCATAGTTAGCAGTAGAATAATGGATTGGCAAGAATTTGGCACAGTCAGCTTTTAAAAGGTTAGTTGGAAATCTAGGCTAATCCTTTAATTTACAGATCAAAATAATCTATTTTGTCAATCTTATCACGTAGACTATATACCCACACTGTATCTGCGTGTTGATGGCTAGCTAGAGTGCACGTGCCATCAGTAAAATTGAAAATGGGATGGAAACCAATTTATCGGCACATGGGAATTTAACCACTAAAGTCATTTTTATGTGCACTACCTCATCACATACTGCCTGTTATCTGCAACAAGAAAAGCGTTTTACTGCACTTGTGCATGTGACATTTAAACAGGAAACACCCCTCTGGTCGGAAAATGTGCAGATTTTACAATATTCACATGATAATCTGTCGCCAATTGGATGGAAACCTAGCTAATGTATTTGGAAAATATTTCCAACTCTCTCCCTTTCAATAACCACCGAGCCTAGGTGTGAAAGGGAAAAATGTCATGCTCTGATCCAGTGAAAACATCATAAAATACCTGATTAATTCTTATCCTTTGCGTAAATACAGCTAGCTCTGTCCGGAACTCACTGGCGCGAGAAACTCTGAGGGCCCAGAATGGTTGATACAATGCTGCAAGTGGGAGCTTCAGACCAGACGCAGTTGATACAATGTTTCAAGTTCGTTGCAGACAGGTGGAGTAGAGAGAGAAATGCGATTGAAAGAACATGAACAAACTGCTATGCGTAGCCAATGTGATTTATAGGATACTTATTTTTATCGGAATATTTTCTACCTGAAATTGTTTTATTTGTGGCTTTATGTAGGCTATTTTTAACTAGTTGTCATTTATTTGTATGGCATGTTCATGTTCAATTTTTTTTTTTTAATCTGACGGATTTCGGCTGCATGGCCTTTGTCAGGGAGTACAAAGAAATTATAATACAATCTTCTCTTGAGCCGGTTTTTCCAATTAGCCCTAATTTGAAGAGGGAGTGGTTAAACATTGATTGAACAACACCTAGTATGCAATACTATACACATTAAAAAGTGAAATACTCACTGCATCGCAGCGCTAGCTGTGCCACTAGAGACACTGGGCTCGCGCCCAGGCTCTGTCGCAGCCCGCCGCGACCGGGAAGTCCATGGGGCGACGCACAATTGGCCTAGCGTCGTCCGGGTTAGGGAGGGTTTGGCCGGTAGGGATATCCTTGTCTCATCGCGCACCAGCGACTCCTGCGGCGGGCCGGGCGCAGTGCGCGCTAACCAAGGTAGCCAGGTGCACAGTGTTTCCTCCGACACATTGGTGCAGCTGGCTTCCGGGTTGGAGGCGCGCTGTGCTAAGAAGCAGTGCGGCTTGGTTGGGTTGTGTTTCGGAGGACGCATGGCTTTCGACCTTCGTCTCTCCCGAGCCCGTACGGGAGTTGTAGCAATGAGACAAGATAGTAATTACTAACAATTGGATACCACGAAATTGGGGAGAAAAGGGGGTGAAATTTAAAGGAAAAAAAGTGAAATACTATAGATATGTTTATTAAAAAATGTAACTCCAGAATGCCTAGAAAGGTAGTTCTAACCTCAAATAAGACTGGGCAAAGTGCCAAGAATAGGAAAGCATCTATTCCATAGTACACTAGAACACAGCAAACATAGTCGACAACATAGCTGAAGATTGCTGAGGGCAATAAAGCAAAATGGCTACTAGATGACAGCAAATGGACCTATCATGACCCTACAGGAAAGGTGAGAAATCCATTTCTTCATTTAAACCAGGATACTTAGTGGCCTGTAGTCTGTAAATCCAAACACCTTCCCTTTGGTTTAGCTGTTTTAAGATGTTGCCCTTTTCTAATTGAGACCGGAACATGATCAATACCCATAGCTTGTAGGGATGCAGGGTTGCCATGGTGTAAGGACTTATAGTGCCTTGCATTTGGTATAAAGCCTATCTCTGAATTCTGCACTACGTTCTTTAGCTGCCAATGGCTCAAGGTGTATCGTACAATGTGTCCATTTTGCAGAGGCAGGCGCTCTTGCCTTAGATTCATTTGAACTTTTAGATCATTTTGATTTAGATCGAATTTAGATTAAAATCATTGTCATGTGGTTAATGTTATTATATTTTAAATTAAACTGTTCCACAAAATTGTGTATATGAAAGTCATAACTTGTACGCAGACCGGTAGAAATGGTAAGATAAATTGGCACATGAAAAATGTTATAGAAAGCAACCATTTCACTCGATAGTTTGACGTTTTAGATCAAACCCTGCATTGTTATTAGCAGAAAATATCCAAAGATGCATTTGGAATAACAGGAGTAACAGATTTCAGAGTTGAATATTCCTGGGTAAAATATTGTGTGATATACACTGAGTATACCGAGCACCTTCCTAATATTGAGTTGCACCCCCCCTTTTGTCCTCAGAACAGCCTCAATTCGTCATGGCATGGACTCCAAGGGTTCGAAAGCGTTCCACAGGGATGCTGACCCATGTTGACTCCAATGCTTCCCATAGTTGTGTCAAGTTGGCTGGCTGTCTTTTGGGTGGTGGATCACTCTTGATACACACAGGAAACTGTTGCGTGTGAAAAACCCAGCAGCGTTGCAGTTCTTGACACAAACCGGCGCGCCTGGCATCTACTACCATACCCCATTCAAAGACACTTAAATTGTCTGTTTTGCCCATTAAACATCTGAATGGCACACATAGTACCAGTCAAAAGTTTGGACACACCTACACAGTCAAAGGTTTTTCTTTATTTTTACTGTTTTCTACATTGTGGAATAATAGTGAAGACATCAAAACTATGAAATAACATGTATGGAATCATGTAGTAAGCAAAAAAGCGTTAAACAAATCCAAATATATTTTCGATTCTTCAAAGTAGCCACTCTTTGCCTTGATGACAGCTTTGCACACTCTTGGCATTCTCTCAACCAGCTTCACCTGGAATGCTTTTCCAACAGTCTTCAAGGAGTTCCCACATATGCTAAGCACTTGTTGGCTGCTTTTCCTTCACTCTGCGTTACAACTCATCCCAAACCATCTCATTTGGGTTAAGGTTGGGTGATTGTGGAGGCCAGGCCATCTGATGCAGCACTCCATCACTCTCCTTCTTGGTCAAATAGCCCTTACACAGCCTGGAGGTGTGTTGGGTCATTGTCCTGTTAAAAAACAAATTATAGTCCCACTAAGTACAAACCAGATGGGATGGCATTTCGCTACAGAATGCTGCTGGTTAAGTGTGCCTTGAATTTTAAATAAATCGCAGACAGTGTCACCAGCAAAGCACCCCCACACCTCCTCCATGCTTCAAGGTGGGATCCACACACGCGCAGATCATCAGTTCGCCTACTCTGCGATTCACAAAGACACGGCGGTTGGAAACAAAAATCTCAAATTAGGACTCATCAGACCAAAAGACAGATTTCCACCGGTCTAATGACCATTGCTCGTGTTTTTGGCCAAAGCAAGTCTCTTCTTATTATTGGTGTCCTTTTAGTGGTGGTTTCTTTGAGCAATTTGACCATGGCCTGATTCACGCAGTCTCCTCTGAACAGTATATGTTGAGATGTGTCTGTTACTTGAACTCTGAAGCTTTTATTTGAGCTGCAATTTCTGAGGCTGGTAATTCTAATGAACTTATCCTCTGCAGCAGAGGTAACTTTGGATATTCCTTTCCTGTGGCGGTCCTCATGAGATACAGTTTCATCATAGCGCTTAATGTTTTTTGCGACTTCACTTGAAGAAACTTAAAAAAAGTTATTGACATTTTCTGGATTGACTGACCTTCATGTCTTAAAGTAATGATGGACAGTTTGTTTCTCTTTGCTTATTTGAGCTGGTCTTGCCATAATATGGACTTGGTCTTTTACCAAATAGGGCTATCTTCTGTATACCATGCCTACCTTGTCACAACACAACTGATTGGCTCAAAGGCATTAAGAAGGAACGAAATTCCACAAATTATCTTTTAACAAGGTACACATCTGCTAACTGAAATGCATTCCAGGTGACTACCTCATGAAGCTGGTTTAGAGAATGCCAAGAGTGTGCAAAGTTGTCATCAAGGCAAATCAAATCAAATCAAATGTATTTATATAGCCCTTCGTACATCAGCTGATATCTCAAAGTGCTGTACAGAAACCCAGCCTAAAACCCCAAACAGCAAGCAATGCAGGTGTAGAAGCACGGTGGCTAGGAAAAACTCCCTAGAAAGGCCAAAACCTAGGAAGAAACCTAGAGAGGAACCAGGCTATGTGGGGTGGCCAGTCCTCTTCTGGCTGTGCCGGGTGGAGATTATAACAGAACATGGCCAAGATGTTCAAATGTTCATAAATGACCAGCATGGTCGAATAATAATAAGGCAGAACAGTTGAAACTGGAGCAGCAGCACGGCCAGGTGGACTGGGGACAGCAAGGAGTCATCATGTCAGGTAGTCCTGGGTCATGGTCCTAGGGCTCAGGTCCTCCGAGAGAGAGAAAGAGAGGAGAAGAGAATTAGAGAACGCACACTTAGATTCACACAGGACACCGAATAGGACAGGAGAAGTACTCCAGATATAACAAACTGACCCTAGCCCCCCGACACATAAACTACTGCAGCATAAATACTGGAGGCTGAGACAAAGGCAAAGGCAAAGGGTTGCTACTTTGAAGAATCTGTTTTACACTTTTTTGATTACTACATTATTCCATGTGTTCACTATTATTCTACAATGTAGAAAATATAAACAAAATTAAGAAAAACCCTTGAATGAGTAGGTGTGTCAACTTTTAACTGGTACTGTACACAATCCATGTCTCAATTGTCTAAATTATTGTCTCCTTCCTTTATCTACACTGATTTGAAGTGGATTTAACAAGTGACATCAATAAGGGATCCTAGCTTTCACCTGGTCAGTCTGTCATGGACAGAGCGGATGTTCTTAATGTTTTGTATACTCGGTGTATACGTTTAAAAAGTCTGTTAAATATTGTGTTTGTACTGGGTAGGCTACAGTGCCTTCAGAAAGTATTAATATCCCTTGATTTATTCCACTTTTGTTGTGTTTACAGCCTGAATTAAAATGAAAACATTTTTTCTCATGAATTGAAAATGAAATACGGAAATATGAATTTACGTAAGTATTCACACCTCTGAGTCAATACTTTGTAGAAGCATTCTTGGTGGTAACTACAGCTTGGAGTCATCTTGGGTATGTCTGTATCAGCTTTGCACATTTGGGGATATTCTTCCATTTTTCCTTGAAGATTTCCTCATGCTCTGTTCATCACCGCTTCCCATATAACTTAACAATCTTAGTTTTTCCACAGATTTTCATGGCCACTCTCCCATAAAGCCCATATTGGTTAAGTGCTGTAGAGATTGTTGTCCTTCTGGCAGGTTCTCCCATCTCAGCCAAGGAACTCTGTAGTTCTGTCAAAGTGGTCACTGGGTTCTTGGTCACCTCCCTGACCAAGGTTCTTCTTTCTAGTTTGGTCAGACAGCCAGCTGTAGGCAGAGTCTCGGTTGTTCCATATTTTTTTTAAATATCCCAATGACGGAGACCACTATGCTCTTAGAAACTTTCAACACTCTAGAAATTGTTTTATAACCTTCCATAGATATCTCAGCTCTATGGACAGTTTGTTGGACTTCCTGGTATAGTTTCTACTCTGACATACACATCTTTGAGATTGGATTGGCAGATCGCATACACCTTCAACAACTGTACTGGAGTGAGGCCAATCACGGCCTACCTGCATTAAATTCTCATTAGTCCTGTTCTTCCAAGAAAGTGAAATAGAGCCCTAGACACCACATTCCTCCCCCCACTACACCACCCAAACCTCCACAAGCCTGGTTAATCATTGGGAGCAATTACCTTACACATGAGGATACCACGTTCATCTGTACAAACAATAGTACGGAAGTATAAACACCATGGGACCACGCAGCCGTCATACCGCTCAGGAAGGAGACGCGTTCTGCCTCCTAGAGATGAATGTACTGTGGTGCGAAAAGTGCAAATCAATCCCAGAATGACAGAAAAGGACCTTGTGAAGATGCTGGAGGAAACGGGTACAAAAGTATCTATATCCACAGTAAAACGAGTCCTATATCAACATAACCTGAAAGGCCAGTCAGCAAGGAAGAAGCCACTGCTCCAAAACGGCCATAAAAAAAGCCAGACTACGGTTTGCAACTGCACATGGGGACAAAGATTGTACTTTTTAGAGAAATGTCCTCTGGTCTGAGGAAACAAAAATATAACTGTTTGGCCGTAATAACCATCGTTATGTTTGGAGGAAAAAGGGGGAGGCTTGCAAGCCGAAGAACACCATCCCAACCGTGAAGCACGGGGGTGGCAGCATTATGTTGTGGGGGTGCTTTTATGCAGGAGGGACTGATGCACTTCACAAAGTAGATGGCATCATGTGGAAGGAAAATTATGTGGCTATATTGAAGCAACATCAAGACATCAGTCAGGAAGTTAAAGCTTGGTCGTAAATGGGTCTTCCAAATGGACAATGACTCCAAGCATACTTCCAAAGTTGTGGCAAAATGGCTTAAGGACAACAAAGTCAAGGTATTGGAGTGACCATCAAGGCCCTGACCTCAATCCCATAGAAAATTTGTGGGCAGAACAGAAAAAGCGTGTGCGAGCAAGGAGGCCTACAAACCTGACTCAGTTACACCAGCTCTGTCAGGAGGAATGGGCCAAAATATTCACCCAACTTATTGTGGGAAGCTTGTGGAAGGCTACCTGAAACGTTTGACCCAAGTTAAACAATTTAAAGGCAATGCTACCAAATACTAATCGAGTGTATGTAAACTTCTGACCCACTGGGAAGTTATGAAAGAAATAACATCTGAAATGAATCACTCTACTATTATTCTGATATTTAACATTCTTAAAATTAAGTGGTGATCCTAACTGACCTAAGACAAGGAATTTTTACTAGGATTAAATGTCAGGAATTGTGAACTGAGTTTAAATGTATTTAGCTAAGGTGTATGTAAACTTCTGACGTCAACTGTACATATGAGATGAGTAATGCAAGATATGTGAACATTATTAAAGTGGCATTATTAAAACATCTTAACCCCTTTTTTTCCCCCAATTTTCAGGATCTGTATGCATATTATTTTTTAAAATTTTAATTAAAAAAAAAATGTTTTACCCCTTTTTCTCCCAATTTCGTGGTATCCAATTGTTGTAGTACTATCTTGTCTCATCGCTACAACTCCCGTACGGGCTCGGGAGAGACGAAGGTTGAAAGTCATGCGTTACACAACCCAAGCCTCCGATACACAATTCTTTCACTGTAATAGCTATTGTAAATTGGACAGTGCAGTTAGATTAACAAGAATTTAAGCTTTCTGACAATATCAGATATGTCTATGTCCTGTGAAATGTTCTTGTTACTTACAACCTCATGCTAAATGCATTAGCCTACGTTAGCTCATCTGTCCAGCGGGGAACCCACCGATCCTGTAGAGGTTTTAAAGTGACGAGTGATCCATTTATTAAAGTGGCCAATGATTTCAAGTCTGTGTATAGGCAGCAGCAGCCTCTGTGTTTGTGATGGCTGTTTAACAATCTGATGGCCTTGAGATAGAAGCTGTTTTTCAGTCTCTTGGTCCCAGCTTTGAATCACCTTTTCTTCTGGATGGTAGCGGGGTGAACAGGCAGTGGCTCGGGTGGTTGTTGTCCTTTATCTTTTTGGCCTTCCTGTGATATCGGGTGCTGTAGGTGTCCTGGAGGGCAGGGAGTTTGCCCCCGGGGATGCCACCACATTCTGGAGAGCCCTGCGGTTGTGGCCAGTGCAGTTGCCGTACCAGGCGGTGATGCAGCCTGACAGGATGCTCTCAATTGTGCATCTGTAAAAGTTTGAGGGTTTTAGGTACCAAGCCAAATTTATTCAGCCTCCTGAGGTTGAAGAGGCGCTGTTGTGCCTTCTTCACCACACTATCTGTGTGGGTGGACCATTTCAATTTGTCAGTGACGTGTATGCTGAAGAACTTAACTTTCCATCTTCACTGATGTCCAGTCGATGTGGATATGGGGGTGCTCCCTCTGCTGTTTCCTGTAGTCCACGATCATCTCCTTTTGTTTTGTTGACATTGAGTGAGGTTATTTTGCTGACACCACACTCCGAGTGCTCTCACCTCCTCCCTGTAGGCTGTATTGTTGTTGTTGGTAATCAAACTTGATGATTGATTTGGAGACGAGCATGGCCATGCAGTCGTGGGTGAACAGGGAGTACAGGAGGGGGCTTAGCACGCACTCTTGTGGGGCCCCAGTGTTGAGGATCAGCGAAGTGGAGATGTTGTTTCCTAACCTTCACAACCTGGGGGCGGCCCATCATGAAGTCCAGGGCCCAATTGCACAGGGCGGGGTTGAGACCCAGGGCCTCTAGCTTAATGATGAGCTTGGAGGGTACTATGGTGTTGAATGCTGAGCTCTAGTCAATGAACAGCATTCTTACATAGGTATTCCGCTTGTCCAGATGGGACAGGGCAGTGTTATGGCGATTGCATCGTCTGTAGACCTCAGCTCAGTGGCATAGCAAAGGGGTGTGAATACTTATGTAAATTAGATATCTGTATTTCATTTTTAATACATTTTCTAAAATGTCCAAACATGTTTTCACTTTGTCATTATGGTGTATTGTGTGTAGAAAAACAATACATTTAATACATTTTGAACTACTTAATTTTTTCCCCCAAAACACTTAATGAGAGAATTAATGCAGATTTTTTTGTTGACGTGTGGTTTTCATATGGTGTATTAAGCTTAATGTTTAATAGAATGAAAATTACCATTTTGGGTTTAAGAATTTGATTGAGACCCCCTTTAATATACATAACATCTGATCTCACCCTATTCTGCATACACATTTGTTGCGGGTTTCTTATGTACCATAGGAGAACCAAGAAATGAAGAGCGACACCACGGCTGTCTTTTAGGCTTTTATGTTGATCTGCAAAAGTATTGTGAAAAGACAGGGCAGGAACACATCAGTCTCCAATGCACCATCTGACAAGTTGTTCTATGCAGGAGCATGAAGAAAGGTAAAACACATATCCTGTCTCACAGCCCCAATACATTGCTAGGTGCTTTCAGTGTTGACAGTAGCAAAATACTGCAACTCGTGTACAAAAACACTGCAACATAAACAAGTTACAACGTGAGATCGCCTCTATTCCACTTGGACCGTAAAGGACCAAACTACATCTTCCATCATGCAACGCCAGCACCAGTCGGCAGCTCAGCTAACCGTCTGCATCACAGAAAGACATGCTAGCTAACAACAGCAGCACTTTTAGCACTCTAAACTATATTAATAACAACAAAACTCTGAAAGTTACATGTTGCAATAGTCTCACACGCCCTTATAACAATATCTACAGCATTAACCTTGGGATGTTTTATTTCACGTTATGGACTTCCACAAAGGAGTAATCTGCAACACATACCTTTCTCTCTGTTTTCTCAGACTGAGGAGAATGGGAGCTACGGGAAGTACCAGGGTGTTAGTAGCTGACAAGTATATTAGTGTCTAGTTTAAGAAAGACGCCTCACAAGTCCTCAACTGGCAGCTTCATTAAATAGTACCCACAAAACAACAGTCTCAACGTCAACAGTAAAGAGGCGACTCCAGGATGTTGGCCTTCTAGGCAGAGTTCCTCTGTCCAGTGTCTGTGTTCTTTTGCCCATCTTAATCTTTTATTTTTATTGGCCAGTCTGAGATGTGGCTTTTCCTCTGCCTAAAGGGCCAGCATCCCGTAGTCGCCTCTCTGCTAGTGGTGCTCCGTCCTGCTCCTATAGTTGTGATTCAGAGAGACTGATGGTGCTTCCGTTAAACCCCCTAACAGGTGCAGCCTTCAGTCTGCCTTCTATAGGATCTATCAACTGGAACATGGACCCTACAACACACACAAAGAGAAGCGACTCTCGTGTTCATTCTGTGGAAAAGCTTTCAGTTGTCCCAAACACGTGGAGATCAACCAGAGGATGCACATGGGGGAGAAACAGTTTGGCTGGCACCTGTGCCAAGGCTAGTTTCTCCCACTCGTTCAATCTGAAGAGACACCAGAGGGTTCACATGGGAGAAATCCTACAGCTGCCCCCGGTGTGAAAGGGTGTTCTTACACCTGCACCAGCTGAAGATGCACCTGAAGGTCCACACGGGATAGAGGCCATTCACCTGCATGCACTGCGGGAAGAGGTACACAGAGAGTAGATGCAGGTTACACCAGCAGAAAATGCACACAACAGTAGTGAATAGTGATGTAATGTAGTACTAGTTAGTTTGTCATCAATTACGTTAGTTTAGGATGTAGTAGGGAACTGGATGAACTGAGGAAAGAATGAGCATGATGAGGCAGAGTAGATGATATGGTGATGGTTGATGTGATGGTCACAAACACTGGCCCCGGATCAGGACCCTGGATCAGGAGCCGTCCCTTTTCGTTCCCGAGTCTGAACCAGGTCCCAACCGCGAGGGACAGAGACTTCACCACCACAGAGAACACAACCAGTGGACAGGTGGACTGAACAACCTCAGTCCTGGTGGTCATCAGAGTGATGGAGGCTCCAGTCAGGTATCCAGTCTGCAGCCCAGAACATTCTCTTCACAGTCTCAGTGCAGTGATGAAGCAGGACCTGAGGCTGATAGAGATAGACCCTCCTGTTCCTATGATGCAAACACCACAGTATCCATGATGAACTGAGCAGGTCATCTTTGGCTTTAGCCTTCACAGAGGGTGGTGGGAGTCTAACAGGAAGCCTTTCTTCTCCTTCAGGATCTTGTCTAATGTCTGGTGACTGGGTTCAAGTCTAGCATTCCTCAGTTGCCTCATGGTTACCCCACCAATACAGACAGGGTCGGGTTGAGCACTCACCAGAAGAAGCACCTAGCCTACAACACAGCACACAATCCCAACAACACCCAAGCAATGGCTAGATGTCAAGGAGGGAGCTCAAAGACTAACAACCTGAGGGTGGTGGCTCCTGCTTCTACCTCCTCTGGTGTCATTGGGTCACAATGTGGGAGGCTAAGCATTAGGATGGACACTGACAAGCCGTATGCCTGCCTCACGTGTGGGAAGTGCTTTGCTAATGCAAACTACAGTATGTGAAGGAGCACCAGACCGTTCCCACCAAGGAGAGGCCCTACAAGTGTAAACTATGATACAAGACCTTCTCCTTCCTGACTAATGTTAACAGACATAGGAGTGTCCACAATGGAGATAAGCCACACCACTACAATTTGAGTTTTACGCAGGGGATATCTGGGAACCATTCTTTAGCTGATATTATAGTTATCATGCGAAGTGTCTTGGGGTATGAGGGTAATTAACCACACACCCCTTAATAACTAGTTATTTGAAACAGGCTTGTGTAAATACCTGTTTTTAGAGCAACAGTAAGCCTAGGCTAGAACAAGGACAGTTTAATATTTACCTAACTGAGGTGATGTAGCTCGAATAAAGTAATTTATTTTCTACAAAATTCTTGTTAACAGTAATTTCTAAAGTCTGCGCTGAACTTGAAATATAATGATCATAGTACATTTGATTTGTAATGTAATAAGCAGTACCGTAAAAAAAACAGCGCGCATAACTTAAAAATTCAACCACACCCTTTCAGCCACAATGCCAACCAATAAGATCCTTTCTCTTCAGTATAAACGGAAGTGAACAGTGACCAAGAATAATTTCCACATTAGCGTTTGTCGTTATTTAGCCGTGCATTAACACATTGTAATTTAAAATATGACACATTTAACAGCATAACATACACCAGGTAGTGTTTAATTCACGTTGGAGACCGGACTTAGTTGATAATTGTTCTCGGTAACTACTAACGTTAGCTAGCGAACAATGGATCAATGTATGGTTTTTCACACTCAAATAGCCTCCATCATGGAGGTGCTAGCGAATGCAGCCGTGGCAGAGATCTGTAAACTCGTAGACGACGACTATGCAGTGTTTCGTTTGGAAATTACTCAAAGCCAGAAAGAAAACAGGGCAATGCGGAGGAAACTACAGCTACTGGAACTGAAGGTATCACGGGAGCGCGTCCTCGCCAGTCGTCCCAGAAGTGTCAAGATCCTCGACCGATACAGAGGAATGGCAAGAGGTAGGCCCTTTCCCATATGCACGACTTGTTTACCACAGATGTGGTTAAACGGAATTGGGTCTTGGTCAGTTTTTTTAGATAGTATGCAATAATCTCCCTGATTACTAAGCCGTCTTGCACAACAATATCACATTTTAACTAGTTTCTTCATTTATTGCATTTCGTTCAATAAATAGTATACCAAGAAGTTATGAGAAGTGTTACCTTACTTCCTGGCCAATTCTAGACAGTGCCATTCGTGTACTGTTGAGCAATGACCATAGTTAACCTATCCACCTCTTTTCCCCAAATCACTCTCTCAGGTGAAGGACATCTCACTGGAGGCCACAGGAGCTTTGTGAAGCCAGCGGGACACAATACATGGCGAGATGACCAACCAATCACTGTTGATGAGGGGAGTGGAACCTCAACTCAGCATGTTATTGTGATAGAGGTTAGTGTAATAGTGTTATGTAAAAAATTAGTTACTTTGTAAATCAAATGTGGACAGTTTATTTCAGCAATGCTTTCCTTAGCTTTTCACTTGCTTACATGTAAAGTGCATTCGGAAAGTATTCAGACCCCTTCCCTTTTTTACCACTGTTATTACATCCTTATTCTAAAATTGATTAAATACATTTTTTACCCCTAATCAATTTACACAAAATAATAATAATAAATAATAATAAATAAAATAATAATAATTACAAAGCGAAAACAGGTTCAGATATTTTTGCAAATGTATTAAAAATAAAAAACATACCTTATTTACATAAGTATTCAGACCCTTTGCTCTGAGACTCAAAATTGAGCTCAGGTGCATTCTGTTTCCATTAATCATCCAATGAAGTAGAAACATCAAGGAGTCCACCGGTGGTCAATTAAATTGATTGGACATGATTTGGAAAGGCACACAACTGTCTAAACAAGGTCCCACAGTTAACAGTGCATGTCAGAGAAAAAAACTAAGCTGTGATGTCGAAGGAATTGTCCGTAGAGCTCCGAGACAGGATTGTGTCGAGGCACAGATCTGGGGAAGGGTACCAAAATATTTCTGCAGCATTGAAGATCCCCAATAACACGGTGGCCTCTATTTTTAAATGGAAGACATTTTTGAACCACCAAGACTCTTCCTAGAATTGGCTGCCAGGTCAAACTGAGCAATTGGGGGAGAAGGGCCTTGGTCAGAGAGGTGACCAAGAACCCGATGGTCACTGTCAGAGCTCCTCTGTGGAGATGGGAGAAGCTTCCAGAAGGACAACAATCTCTGCAGTAGTCCACCAATCAGGCCTTTTATGGTAGTGGCCAGACAGAAGCCACTTCTCAGAAAACGGCACATGACAGCCCGCTTGGTGTTTGCCAAAGGGCACCTAAAGGACTCTCAGACCATGAGAAACAAGATTCTCTGCTCTGATGAAACATGCAAATGTTACATTTCAGTTTTTATTTTTAATACATTTACCAACATTTCTAAAAACCTGTTTTTGATTTGTCATTATAGGGTATTGTGTGTAGATTGATGAGGGGGGAAAAAACGATTTAATCCATTTCAGAATACGTCTAACAAAATGTGGAAAAGGCGAAAGGGTCTGAATACTTTCCTTATGCACTGTGTTTTGTGTGGTCCCCAGGAAGAGTAGCTGCTGCTTCAGCACCCTGAATTTTATGGCCCAAAAAACTTGCATAAACATTGAATATAATATAGGCTAGTGATGTGCGAGTTGACTCATAACCGCATTGCTCGCGGTTATATCCGCATTCCGCAGGGCGGGTGGATTTAGTGTCATGGAATATTGTATGGGTGGGTTGATGGAAGAGAAAACAATGCATAAATCCATACATGTCCAATTCATATCTATAGGCTTCTTTCTTTTATTATATGCATAAGCCAAGCTTTAGGGCCTAACTGTACACGAGCCAAATAGGCTACACAATTGTTTTTTGTTTCAACTACTGTGTTAAGATGTCACGGGATCCGGCAGTCTAACAGGAGAGTTTGAGCACAAGAGAACCATAGAAAAAATATGGTCCAAAATGTAAGGTTTTATTTACAAGGTGAATATTTACAAAAATGGCTCAGAATTTATCCAACAATTACGTCCTGGTAGCCTTTTGCAGTCGACAAAGGGCAAAATCATGCAATAGCAACTGAAAGGCAAAACGCATAAAGCCTATAACGGGCCAACAAACCTCACTCAACTGATAATTTGTTTAGAGAACTTAACGTGTTGCTATCTTCACAGCAGTTCTACTGATAATGGTAAAGATATACCCACAATATCCCCCGGCACACCCAGTTGGAGAGAAACCATACCGATGCAAACTAAGCAGATACATGGCTAGATCATTGTAAAAGGCACTAAAAGGAAATCCGATAGACAAACTTAAATCATAATTGCTACAGTTATTGGTTAAGCAATAGAATGGATAATTTTCCGAATATAGCATGACTCCAAAACAGGACTAACCAATGCAATGACCGATTGCATGAGGTGTGAAGTGCGTGCGCTAGCAACACTGCTTGCCCGACACCAACAGATGGCAGGGAGCTCGGCCCCCGTGATGTACTGCGCCGTATGCACTACCCTCTGTAGCACCTTGTGGTCGGATGCCAAGCAGTTGCCATACCAAGCAGTGATGCAGCCAGTCAAGATGCTCTCAATGGTGCAGCTGTAGAACCTTTTTGAGGATCTGAGGGCCCATGCCAAACCAACAGGTAACCTATTACAATGAATTAAACTTGTAAAGCACATTCTTTCTTATAAACAAATGAAATAGTCCTTGAGTTTGTTACTTCTAATAGCACAAACGAGTGGTGCACTCATAAGTGTAATGCAGTTTATACACTGAACAAAAATATCAAAGATTTTACTGAGTTACAGTTCATATAAGGAAATCAGTCAATTGAATTAAATTCATTAGAACCTAATCTATGGATTTCACATGACTGGGAATACAGACATGCATCTGTTGGTCACAGATACCTTTTTTTAAAAAAAAACAAGGCAGGGGCGTGGATCAGAACCAGTCAGTATCCAGTGTGACCACCATTTGCCTCATGCAGCGTGACATCTCCTTCGCATAGAGTTGATCAGGCAGTTGATTGTGGCCTGTGGAGTGTTGTCCCACTCCTCAATGGCTGTGTGAAGTTGCTGGATATTGGCAGGAACTGGAAAACACTGTTGTACACGTCGATCCAGAGCATCCCAAACATGCTCAATGGGTGATATGTCTGAGTATGCAGGGCATGGAAGAACTGGGACATTGTCACGGTATCACTGTGCATTCAAATTGCCATTGATAAAATGCAATTGTGTTCATTCTCTGTAGCTTACGCCTGCCCATACCATGACCCCACTGCCACCATGTGGCACTCTTCATAATGTTGACATTAGCAAACTGCTTGCCCAAACAACGCCATATACGCCATCTTCCCGGTACAGTTGAAGTTGAAACCAGGATTCATCCGTGGGAGCACACTTCTCCAGCGTGCCAGTGGCCATCAAAGATGAGCATTTGCCCACTTTAGTCATTCACGACGCCGAGCTGCAGTCAAGTTAAGACCCTGGTGAGGAAGATGAGCACGCAGATGAGCTTCCTTGAGAAGGTTTCTGACCGTTTGTGCAGGAGTTCTTCAGTTGTGCAAACCCACAGTTTCATCAGCTGTCCGGGAGGCTTCCCACAGGTGAAGAAGCCGAAATGTGTAGGTCCTGGGCTGGCATCGTTACACGTGGTCTGCAGTCAGCATGCCAATTGCATGCTCCTTTGAAACTTGACATCTGTGGTATTGTGTTGTGACGAAACTGCACATATTGGAGTGCTCCTTTATAATGAAGCTTAATCAGCTTCTTGATATGCAACACCTGGCAGGTGGATAGATTACCTTTGCAAATGAGAAATGCTCACTAACAGGGATGTAAACAAATTTGTGCACAATTTTAGGCAAATAAGCTTTTTGTGCATATGGACATTTTCTAGGATCTGGAGAATGGTGGTTTGACGTGACAAGAGAGCAAATCATCACATGCTGTTCAAAATGCCTAAATATTCAATAAATAAATGAATAGCCTAAACGTTGAAGAAAGACATAATTATTCAGAATATTTAAGACAGAAAGTGAGCTGTACAGCGCATTTTCTATATTTGCGGGCCTACCTGTTAGGGTAACTTGGGGTAAAATGCCGCCAGGGGTAATCGCTCCCCTGCCTGTACTTTTCACAGAAACCACTTTGTTACAATTACTTTCCCTGAATGCTACTACTCTTTCTCAACAAAAACATCTCTCATAACAATTTAAGCCAATCAACAAAAATTGAGGTAGGGTGGGTTTTTACCCAAAGTTACCCTACAATTGATCCGTGTTACATTCAGCCCCACTCTCCCCTATGGACTCATTGTGAAGCAGTAACAAGTACCACTGCTAAAAACTTGGTTTCAAAATGGTGCAGTTCGCGCATATTTAGGAGTTGAGAAATAAATAAAGTAGGAATGGAAAGCTGGGAACCCCCTCTTTTTAACAAAGGCCATTAAAACAGTTTCCCCCTGCGATTGCATTATGAATTGTTGTGCATTGACTGCTTGTTTCCCTCTCTATGGCACTCGCAAGTCGCAACTTGAATGTAGGGTTGGGACGATATAATTAAATTGAATATTGTGATCTTTGACATTGACGATATATTGAGACGTGATATTTGGAGTCGCATATCGTAGAAGAGGTCTCCCCAAATATCGCCCAATCCTACTTAATAGGAATATTTCCCACGAATAGTACGCACAACAAGCCGACTAGTAAATAGATAAGCTATTCTAGTATGGAATGCCTGGTTTTGTTCGTCATTACTCGTTTTGTTTGCAGAGGAAATTAAATGTAAACTGTTCTAGCATCTTCAATGTGCGTCTTTTTCATGTGGCATATTTTTTTGCCGTGGGATAAATTATTTTGCTGTGGCGAACCGCTAAAGGACTGTCGTGTGAAAACGACAGTAGAACACACTAGAGTACAGTAATGTACTGTACTTCGATGTCCAAACTTGTGAAACAGACGTCTGATGGTTTCAAATTTTGTCTGGTCCTGATCAACCAAAGGTGGTCTTGTTTGGGGGTGGAGCTCATTAGAATAATAGCCAGTGTGTAGAATAATAACCAAATATGCAAAATACAGATATTACATATTTCACTACCTTTGTGTACCTATTCAGGATACATCATAATGAAGAGAATGATATTCATATCCGTAATTATGCATTTCTGTATAGTACAGATCAGGGACCCATGATGTAATTCTGTTAACTTCACCTACTGTAGTTCAATAACCAAAAGACATTTCTTCAAACACAGCGTAGCATGTCATAGCTGACACCCCATTATTCCTGCAGACATCTTTGAATCTTAAGTCAGAGCAGATATTTAAGTTTTGGGAAAACCATGGTTTTACTGTAATTCTGTTAACAATTTGCATTTGTACAGTTTTTGAAATTCTCTGTATAAATTATTCAAAGTAGTCCTTGTGCATAGAGTTGTATGGTTTGTTAAACTTTGAAATCAATGGTTTTTGTTTGGCATGCATTTTAAAGTGAAATCTAAGTAAGTAATTCCATTACACCATAATTTAAATGGTTCCATTTACGATGATGATGATGATGATCGGGACCTGTTAGTGGTAGTTTTGTGATAAATGCACTGTGCATTTTTCTAAACGTTCCCAATTTTAATGTTCACACCCCTAACAGTTAATAGCCTAATTTTCTTGTGTCAGTCGGCACATGCCGGTCCTGGAAGATTCTCTCTGGTCAAGCAGGAGAGGACTGAAGGAGAGGACCCACGAGACAGCAGACACATCCAGACTGGAGAAGAGGCTGGAGTGGAACTCCCTTCGCCCCAGCCCAGGACCCGACAAAGCATCACTGAGGTCAGTGTAACACCATCCTCAGACCGACTCAGAGACTTTAACTGTAACACAAAGGCTGTCACCGACTAAGAGTTGTTGTCTTTTCTTTTGACCAATCTATTGTTTTAATCAAATATATGCAGATTGTCTGATGCTTTAAGCGAACTGTTTGATGAAACAATTAAGACACACAAATGATTGAAAGGAGTCCGACCACAATTGATTTGATTGTGCCGCCTGGCTCAGACTTGCTGCACTTTGTTTAAAAAAAGGACAGAGTGACTGTGTCACTAGCACCCGTTGTCTCTCCCTCTCCTCCCTGCTGCAGTGACCACAGAGCATCAGTGTGTGTATAGCACTGTCTGTTGCAACACAACTTTTCAGTCAGAAATGGCTGTAAAGGCTATGTTACCAAAATCTAATTTGTTTAGGAAAGACATTCCCTATTCCCTCAACCCTTGCTGTCTTTGTGACACATGTATGCTTCGCATGCACGCGACAAATAGGGCCAGACCTATAGCATATCATAATCGCATCAATAAATAGGTTCTAACAAACTGAATGCCGTAACTCATGTGACAGTAAAATGGATGCAGAGGATGTGACCAATAAACTCAAAATGGGGAATGTTTACTGGCTGTGCAGGAGGTAAAAGGGAAGTCAGATGAATACATTTGACTAGTTGGGGAAAATACTGTGGCTCAAGAAAAATAAGACAGTGCTTTATAACCATTATAGACTTACTAAATATACCCACACACTAACAAACACCTACTGCACACGTCAAAATAGTTTAGTCAGATTTAGTCTGATGAGCTGACTTATTTTTACCCACAACATCATATTTATGTCTACATGATTGGTTTTACAACAGCAAAATAATTATAACTACAGTACAGGTCTCATGTAGTGGAGATGGGTAAACACTCCATGTTGAACATGTTTATTATCTGTGTGTACGTACCTGATGGAGTGTATGTCTGTGTAATCTGTATCACCTGTCTCTTCCAGGAGGATAAAGGTCCAGAGGTGCAGCTGGTAAAGGAGGAGGGTTTGGGGAACCCTGAGGGGACCATGGTCATGGAGGACAACCAGACTACACCTCCTCCTGAACCCACAGAGGAACCAGCTGAGCAGCACAGGACCACACACAGTCTCGCTGAGGTGAGCCCACTGTGAACTACTGTCTGTATGGTATTAGGTCAGGGTCCATATCCACAAAGCCTCTCAGAGTAGGAGTGCTGATCTAGGATCAGTTTAGTCTTTTAGTTCATAATGAATAAGACGATCAGGTCTGATACCCGATCAGCACTTCAACTCAGACTCTGTGGATACGGGCCCAGGTCTTGATTAATTTTGTCCTAAGTGTGGAACCATGCCTTTTGAATGATCAAACCATGAAAATGTCAAGTAATCAAATCAACTAACATGTTTGCATAGTACTCCTAGTAATCCCTCATTGCCCAATCAGAAGATGCTCCATATATCCGATTTCAGTAACACTTTACATAACACATTTTGACACGGTCTAATCCATGTCATAAAATTGTCATGACACATATTTACACCGGTTGTGATCTATATTACATTATTGTATGGCACCCACATGTATTCAACGGTGTTTTTTCCCTGCTAAGAGGTTCCTTACATCCTTTGTTGTAATGAATTCTTTAGTCGTTTTTGTTTATCATATTTTAAGTAACTTGTAGAAAATACACTTTGACACCCATGAAGCATTATGACCATCCTGTGTCCCTTTACTTGGACAAAGAAAATACACTGACACTGTCAAGAAGCATTAGGACTATCATATAAGCCAGATAGGTCTATCACGTACATGCCCTTATGTCAGTCATCAGTCAAAAAGAGGGTGTCTTTTCCTGCTCTTGAAATCTGCTCCTGCATTCATCAGCAACAAAGCATTGGGGAAGGTGCATGTCTGACATCAATGTGTGCACAATTACAATAATATATGAATATGCTCAATTTCAGAAAATGTTCCAGGTAGGATTTGTGGGTTTTGACGCTCTTATGTAGGTGTCATAACCAGCCATACAATAATGCAATAGGTCACAAGAGGTCTAAGTATGTGTCATGGCCATATTTTGACAGGTTATGTCGGCTGTTGAGATATTGACACAGTTATGACCGTGTTATGATGCTAGGTGTCACGTAAAGTGTTACCCACATGTCTTGATCCAACATCCTCTCACTCTGTATCTCTTACAGTCAGTAGACATGGAGGATGGGAAGCCTGATCTGCTGATAGTCAAAGAGGAGACAATAGAAGATGGACCCGAGAGCATTGATCTGCTGAGTGGACTAAAGATGGGGGAGCAAGGTAAGAGAGAAATACATATAACCTACATACAGTAATAAATCTTCCTGACCATTTTTATTTTCCTTTTCTTCATTCATAAAATTAAATTAATAGAACTTGTTTACATAGAAAAACACATCTTAATGTATGAACTTGACCAGATAATTGACAAAAAAATCTCCATATGTAGCATTCTCTTCCATGTTTGTAAAGTTTATTTTCTACCCTCTTCCTGCAGGTGATTGGATGGAGGCTAAAAGAGGAGACTGGACAGCCATCTCTGATTCCCAGACCGGTGCAGCCAAAGGCCCAGGGGACAACATCACCGAGCAGGCCAGGACCAGAGGCGAGGTCAGTGGATGGGACAGCGTCCTCAACTCTGGGCTGGGGAACAACACTGTTAACCAGAAACAGACAGTCGAACACAAAACAACAACCGAATTTAGTCTCCATGCCAACAGACTGGCTGAGACCAGGGCGAGGTGTAGATTTGGTCTGTGGGGACGGGGAGGTGTCCGTATGTGGAGGGAGAGAACAGACACAGACTCGGCTAGCGATGCTCCGTCCTGCTCCTATAGTTGTGATTCAAAGAGACTGATGGCACCTCAGGTTAAGCCCCTAGCAGGTGCTGGCTTCAGCCTGCCTTCTATAGGATCTATCAACTGGAACATGGACCCTGTGACAACACAGACACTCCCTGGACTTCATGCTCCTCACACTCTCCTTATGTTAAACCAGACCCCAGACAATGCCAGTGCCTCAACACTAAATGGCTACACAAGCCCATTGATCAATTACAGTAGTAGAGATGGAATCAGTAAAGGTGGCAGCGCCAAGGAGAAGCGCTTCCCGTGTTCATTCTGTGGGAAAGCCTTCAGTTTCCCCAAACATGTGGAGATCCACCAGAGGATACACACTGGGGAGAAACCGTTCGGCTGTAGCCAGTGTCACATGCGCTTTGCCCAGGCTGGCCACCTGAAGAGGCACCAGAGAGTCCACACAGGGGAGAAACCCTACAGCTGCCCCCAGTGTGAGAAAAGGTTCTCCCACCAGCATCAGCTGAAGCTGCACCAGAGAGTCCACACAGGGGAGAAACCCTACAGCTGCCACCAGTGTGAGAAAAGGTTCTCCCACCAGCACCATCTGAAGATGCACCTGAAGGTCCACACGGGAGAGAGGCCGTTCGCCTGTACGCACTGCGGGAAGAGGTTCTCAGAGAAGAGCTCTCTCAGGATACACCAGCAGAAAATGCACACAGCCCATGTATAGAGTATAGTGATATGTAGTACTAATTATTTTGTTTGCAGTTAATTATGTTGGTTTTGGATGTATAGGGAACTGGATGAGGTGAACTGAGGAAAGACTGAGTATGATGAGACAGAGTAAATTATATGGTGATGGTGTTTGTAAATATGCTTCACTGATGAAGAGTGACAACTCTGTCCCTTTAGGTTAATACTGGTGTTTTATAATAAGGAAATGATAGTGCCTTAATTCATGTTTACTTTAAATAAAGTAGTGATGTGTGTAATGTTGAAACTTTTCCAAAGTACTTTAAAATGTATTTTATCAAAGCAAGGGTATCAATGAGGTCCTTCTACATCTTCAGAGAAGGGCTAAGGATTTATAATATAATAATGCTATTTACATTACTATTTTCAATTATGTTCTGATTTAATCTATTGCATTTTTGTTGGAAAGGGTTAACACTCAAGAGAAAAAAGATTTAATCATGATGTCTCTGGGTAGATAAATCTAGCTTGCCATGTAAGCCATTGGCTTGGCCACCAGAGGCTAGGCCACAGGGATCTGCCATTCAACTGTATAAGGGCAAAATTTTGGCGTGACAATGGAATCAACCAATTACATTTTGACTTGTAATGAATGGGTTGAACCGTTTTTACAAAAAAAAAAACGTATGGAAACATCTGCCTTCTCAATGGCCAACAGGTCACTGCGCAATAGCGAGCAGTAGTTCTCATGGTCTAGCTAGCTATCTTTAGTTGTAGGCTCGTTTGCAGTGGCTGCAGCAGTTATTGAGGAAGATGTTGCTAATGTTGGCTTCTCCCTTTTCAACAACAACTTCCAACAAGAAGTTAAGTTTCAAATGATCATCTGGTGAGTTGAACTGTTTTATTGGAGCTCACTTGCTTTTCTTAGCCATCTCTTTGAAAATATAAACTTTAGGTCACCGGTTACTTTGTGCTAAATGTTAAATGTTTTTTGCAGTGGGAAGTAATAGTTCTACATTTTCATTAGGAAATGCGTCGCCCTTAATCATGTGACTAAATAAAAATAAACTACACTATGAAACAAAGAGAAATTATATAACTAATGATAGTAAAAAGCACTGGGGCACCTTAACTTCTTATGGCTGCCATCCCTTTAACGGGATAATTGTCATCAACAACCGCTGAATTGCATAGCGCCACATTCAAATAATATTACAAAAAATATATTCATGAAATCACAAGTGAAATATAGCAAAACACAGCTTAGCCTTTTGTTAATCTACCTGTCCTGTCAGATTTTGAAAATATGCTTTACAGCGAAAGCAATCCAAGCGTTTGTGTAAGTTTATCGATCGCTCGACAAAACATTATGTACACCTAGCATCAAGTAGCTTGGTCACAAATCAGAAAAGCAATCAAATTAATCGTTTACCTTTGATCTTTGGATGTTTTCACTCACGAGACTCCCAGTTACACAAATGTTCCTTTTTGTTCCATTAAGATTATTTTTATATCCAAAATACCTCCGTTTGTTTGGCGCGTTATGTTCAGAAATCCACAGGAAAGAGCGGTCACGATAACGCAGACAAATTCCAAATAGTATCCGTAATGTCCACAGAAACATGTCAAACGTTTTTTATAATCAATCCTCAGGTTTAATTTTTTTTATAATCGATAATATATCAACCGCAACTGTTTTTCAGTCGGAGAGGGAAAGGCAAAGGCTGCCCAAACTCTGTTACGCATACAAAACGCTGCTGGCACCCGGCCATACAATGACGCGATGTTATCTTTCTCGCTAATTTTTCAAAATAAAAGCCTGAAACTATGTCTAAAGACTGTGGCAGGCTATGGAACATGGAGTTTAAAATAGAAGCCACTTCCTTTCCGTTTGATTTTCCTCATGGTTTCGCCTGTAATATCAGTTCTGTTATACTCGGAGACAATATTTTGACAGTTTTGTTACCAACCCTTAGTAAACTTCTGGAAAAAATGGTGTTTGACCAGATACAATGCTATTTTACAGTAAACAAATTGACAACAGAATTTCAGCATGCTTATAGGGAAGGACACTCAACAAGCACAGCACTTACACAAATGACTGATGATTGGCTGAGAGAAATTGATGATAAAATGATTGTGGGGACTGTCTTGTTAAACTTCAGTGCAGCTTTTGACATTATCGATCAGTCTCGGCTGGAAAAAACGTATGTGTTATGGCTTTACACCCCCTGCTATAATGTGGATAAAGAGTTACTTGTCAAACAGAACACAGAGGGTGTTCTTTAATGGAAGCCTCAAATATAATCCAGTTAGAATCAGGAATTCCCCAGGGTAGCTGTTTAGGCCCCTTGCTTTTTTCAATTTTTACTAACGACATGCCACTGAGTATAGCCAGAGTGTCTATGTATGCGGATGACTCAACACGTCAGCTACTACAGCGACTGAAATGACTGCAACAGTCAACAAAGAGTTGCAGTTAGTTTCAGAGTGGGTGGCAAGGAATAAGTTGGCCTTAAATATTTCTCAAACTCAAAGCATTGTATTCGGGAACAAAACACTCAAACCCTAAACCTCAACTAAATCTTGTAGTAAATAATGTGGAAATTGAGCAAGTTGAGATGACTAAACTGCTTGAAGTAACCCTAGATATGTCAAAACATATTGATGCAGTGGTAGCTAAGATGGTGAGAAGTCTGTCTACACTAAAGCGATGCTCTGCCTTCTATCAACAACACTATCAACAAGGCAGGTCGTCTTGATAGTTTTGTCGCACCTTGACTACTGTGTGTGGTCAGATGCCACAAAAAAGGACTTAGGAAAATTCCAATTGGCTCAGAACAGGGCAGCACGGCTGGCCCTTGGATGTACACAGAGAGCTAATATTAATAATATGCATGTCAATCTCTCCTGGCTGAAAGTGGAGAAGAGTGACTTCATCACTACTTTTATTTATGAGAGGTATGTTGAATGCACCGAGCTGTCTGTCTAAACTACTGGCACACAGCTCGGACCCACATGCATACCCCACAACACATGCCACGAGGTCTCCTCAGAGTCCCCAAGTCCAGAACAGACACACAGTACTACATGGAACTCTATTTCACATCAAATAACTGACACAAACAGTAAAATTAGATTTAAGAAACAGATAAAGAAACACCTTATGGAACAGCGGGGACTGTGAAGCAACAAACATTGGCACAGCCACATGCACACATGATAACATGCACACTATACATACACATGGATTTAGTACTGTAGATGTGGTGGAGTAGGGGCCTGAGGGCACACAGTGTGCTGTGAAATATGTGAATATTGTTTTTAAAATTGTATAAACTGCCTTACTCTTCCTGGGGTCCAGCAAAATTATCTGCTGTTTTGGCATAATAAATACAAATACCCAATGTTTCCCTAATGTTTTTTTATTAGTATTCCTATATCTTTTTCAAATTGGCACTCTCAAAATCACACTTTTTAAAATATAACATCACATTTTTGTTGTTTTTCTAAGTCCACAATGCTTAAACCACAACCTGAGACCATTTTGGAGGTCTGGGGAAAATCAGAAGATTTGTGGAGGTGTGGAGTATTTTTGTAAAAATAATGTATTCTTTTTTTGTTTTTGCTCAATCTAATCGGGTGGGCCTGGCCATGCCTGCACCCCTGAAGAAAACAGGGCATGATTACTTAATTGTGCATCACAAATAGCCTACTAACAAAGACTTTGGCCCAAACGTTTTCAATACCTGGTTTGCATACCCATTTACTTGTAGATATCACAAGTTGAAAAGTCTTTACTACCTACCCTACCGGCTACCGATGTCATTCTTCTGAGAGCTGCTCCATGCCAAAACCAGAGCTGTGCGCGCTTGCTGCGTGTAGATGACATTCTGCTGAAACTAGGCTATCTGTGCGCCACGCATGTGAATATAGTTCACGTGCTATGCGATTGTGTAGGATACTTTGTGCATGATTTCTCTATTGTACTACATAACTGATAAATTGTATACCTCCACTACACTACTTTGATACGCGTCAGAGGGGATTAAGAAGTGATTATACGAAATGGCCATTGGAAATTGTTGGATTACTTGTTAGATATTACTGCATGGTCGGAACTAGAAGCACAAGCATTTCGCTACACTTGCATTAACATCTGCTAACCATGTGTATGGTTTGATTTATACCTGCTTATAGCCTCCGTTTTACAACAAGTGTACTCCTTCTTCATGAGAACACACACTGTTTCCTACTGCTAATGTTCGTCTCACCACTGATCAACTCGTTGTTAACTGGCTAGTTAGCATCACGAACAACCTAAGGCAAAGAGATCTATTCCATCGCTATGGCAGCGAACGTTCTGACCGGGGACTGAAATTCTAATTCGGACAACTTTAGGGATGAATTCGAGGACTATGCGCTGGCCAACATGAAAAACCCAATGAGTTCCAAGCAGCAACTCTGAGGAGCTTAATGGGCAGAGAATCCAGGCACATCTACCTGCGCAATCTCACACTCAACAACAGTGTGATGCAAAGGCCATGCTGGATGCATTGGATAATTACTTCAGACCTACCAGGAACGTCATTTACGAGCAGTTTGATTTTGGAAGCTGCAAACAAAGAGGGTGAGTCAGTAAACAAATTTGTAACCCATTTGAGAGAAAGATCCGCTACTTGTTAATACGGGGGATTGAAAGATGAACGTCAACCAAGAGAGAGGCTTAACATTAGCAACTGCCATTGAAATATGCCGCACTGCTATGAGAATGAGAGCAATAGAAATCTAAACCCCATGCACCGACGCTGATACTGTTCACACTGTTGCCAGGCAAACATTCAGACAAAACCAATCAAGGCAGAGTAATTCACAACGAACGGTGCACACTGTGGAAATGCACACGCAAAGAGCACTGCCTGCCTACGGAAAACCATGCAGAGCTTGTGGAACTAATAATCACTTTGCAAAAGTGTCTCAAAAGCAAAAAGGGCAGGATTCACTGTGTTGATGTCACTCAGTGTTCAGAACAGTGAAAGTGACATTTACATGCATGAATACATTGGGTCTGTACACTCGAGGGAAGAAATGGTTTGTGACAGTACGATTACACAGGCTGCAACAATGTCAACTGAATTCCAGTGCTACGTGCACTGTAATGAGCTACAAAGACAAAATCAATCTGGCACCTGACACACATTTCTTGCCCTGCCATATTAGACTAAAGCTGTACTCAGGAGAGTACTCCAGTTTGGTGTTTCTGTGGCGCCTGAGGTACACCAACGCAAGCAGCACAAGTTATTGGCTGGGCTCAAGGGCATTGAACCCATCGCTGATGATCGTAGGCCATGGTGACACACACTAAGAAGCAGAACGTGACCACGATGTGAAGTTCCTGGCACTGATGGAGCGCTGCCGATCAGTTAAGCTGCGCCTTGGCCTTAAGAAGCTGCAGTTCAAGGTGAAAGACCTCCACTTCCATGGCCACATTCTCACGACAAAAGGCCTGAAGCCGGACCATGACAAGGTCAGAGTGATCCTCGACATGCCAAACCCGTCTGATGCAAAAGGAGTACAGCGTCTCGTCGGTTTTGCAAAGTTCATGTCACACCTATCAGCAGTTCGTGAGCATCTGCGCTGGCTGCTGGACAAAGACACACCTTGGCACTGGCTACCCAAAAATGAGACCGCGGTGCAGGAGCTGAAATCTCTGGCTTCATCCACATCAGTGTTGCTCTACTACAGCGTTACAAAGCCTTTCACAATCCAAGCGACTCCAGCCAAAGTGGACTTGGATGCTGCCTTATGCAGGCCAGCCTGTCGCGTTTGCCTCGAGCGCACTCACCCCAGCAGAACTACGCACAAATTGAGAGTGCCTCAGCATCCTCATCCTCTGCCAGCACTTCCATCCCTACTTACATTTGAAGTCGGAAGTTTACATAGTTAGGTTGGAGTCATTAAAACTCGTTTTTCAACCACTCCACAAAGCGTCCCACTTCGCCAAAAGCCAGAGAAAATGCAGAGCGCCAAATTCAAATAAATTCCTATAAAAATCAAACTTTCATGAAATCACACATGTAAGATACCAAATTAAAGCTACACGTGTGAATCCAGCCAACATGTCAGATTTCAAAAAGGCTTTTTGGCGAAAGCAAACAATGCTATTAACTGAGGATAGCACCTCCATAAACAAAAGAGAGAACATATTTCAACCCTGCAGGTGCGACACAAAACGCAGAAATAAAAATATATATCATGCCTTACCTTTGACAAGCTTCTTCTGTTGGCACTCCAATATGTCCCATAAACATCACAAATGGTCCTTTTGTTCGATTAATTCCGTCCATATATATCCAAAATGTCCATTTATTTGGCATGTTTGATCCAGAAAAACACCGGTTCCAACTTGCGCAACGTGACTACAAAATATCTCAAAAGCTACCTGTAAACTTTGCCAAAAAATGTCAAACTACTTTTGTAATACAACTTCAGGTATTTTTTTAAGTAAATAATCGATAAAATTGAAGACGGGATGATCTGTGTTCAATACAGGAAGAAAACTAACTGAAGCATGCTTTCTGGTCATGCGCCTCTATCAAACAGTACACATGAAGTGACCCTCGTTCAAGATGGCCGTACTTCTTCATTACACAAAGGAATAACCTCAACCAATTTCTAGACTGGTGACATCCAGTGGAAGCGGTAGGGACTGCAAGCAAGTCCCTTAGAAATCTGGATTCCCAATGAAAACCCATTGAAAAGAGTGACCCCCCCAAAAAATCTGAATGGTTTGTCCTCAGGGTTTCGCCTGCTACATAAGTTCTGTTCTACTCACAGACATGATACAAACAGTTTTAGAAACTTCAGTGTTTTCTATCCAAATCTACTAATAATATGCATATCTTATCTTCTGGGGATGAGTAGCAGGCAGTTGAATTTGGGCATGCTTTTAATCCAAATGAACAAACTATGGTTTTGGCAAGTCGGTTAGGACATCCTACTTAGTGCATGACAAGTCATTTTTCCAACAATTGTTTACAGACAGATTATTTCACTTATAATTCACTGTATCACAATTCCAGTAGGTCAGAAGTTTACAAACACTAAGTTGACTGTGCCTTCAAACAGCTTGGAAAATTCCAGAAAAGTATGTCATGGATTTAGAGGCTTCTGATAGGCTAATTGACATAATTTGAGTCAGTTGGCAGTATACCTGTGGATGTATTTCAAGGCCTACCTTCGAACTCAGTGCCTCTTTGCTTGACATCATCAGAAGAAATCAGCCAAGACCTCAGAAAAAAAATGTGGACCTCCATGACTCTGGTTCATCCTTGGGAGCAATTTCCAAACGCCTGAAGGTACCACGTTCGTCCATACAAACAATAGTATGCAAGTATAAACACCATGGGACCGCGCAGCCGTCATACCACTCAGGAAGGAGACACGTTCTGTCTCCTAGAGATGAACGTACTTTTGTGCGAAAAGTGCAAATCGATCCCAGAACAAAAGCAAAAGGACCTTGTGAAGATACTGGAGGAAAAAGGTACAAAAGTATCTACACTGCTCAAAAAAATAAAGGGAACACTTAAACAACACAATGTAACTCCAAGTCAATCACACTTCT
This sequence comes from Oncorhynchus clarkii lewisi, assembly GCF_045791955.1. Classification (NCBI taxonomy): domain Eukaryota; kingdom Metazoa; phylum Chordata; class Actinopteri; order Salmoniformes; family Salmonidae; genus Oncorhynchus; species Oncorhynchus clarkii. Next base: position 15,579,009 of record NC_092165.1, read on the forward strand.
GTGAAATCAAACTGTCCACTTAGGAAGCAACACTGATTGACAATACAGGTGGAAATTATAGGCAATTAGCAAGACACCCCCAATAAAGGAGTTGTTCTGCAGGTGATAACCACAGACCACTTCTCAGTTCCTATGCTTCCTGGCTGATGTTTTGGTCACTTTTGAATGCTGGCGGTGCTTTCACTCTAGTGGTAGCATGAGACGGAGTCTACAACCCACACAAGTGGCTCAGGTAGTGCAGCTCATCCAGGATGGCATATCAATTCGAGCTGTGGCAAGAAGATTTGCTGTGTCTGTCAGCGTAGTGTCCAGAGCATGGAGGTGCTACCAGGAGACAGGCCAGTACACCAGGATACGTGGAGGAGGCCGTAGGAGGGCAACAACCCAGCAGCAGGACCGCTACCTCCGCCTTTGTGCAAGGAGGAGCAGGAGGAGCACTGCCAGAGCCCTACAAAATGACCTCCAGCAGGCAACAAATGTGCATGTGCCTGTCTCCATGAGGGTGGTATGAGGGCCCGACGTCCACAGATGGGGGTTGTGCTTACAGCCCAACACCGTGCAGGACGTTTGGCATTTGCCAGAGAACACCAAGATTGGCAAATTCGCTACTGGCGCCCTGTGCTCTTCACAGATGAAAGCAGGTTCACACTGAGCACATGTGACAGACGTGACAGAGTCTGGAGACGCCGTGGAGAATGGTCTGCTGCCTGCAACATCCTCCAGCATGACCGGTTTGGCGGTGGGTCAGTCATGGTGTGGGGTGGCATTTCTTTGGGGGGCCGCACAGCCCTCCATGTGCTCGCCAGAGGTAGCCTGACTGCCATTAGGTACCAAGATGAGATCCGCAGACCCCTTGTGAGACCACATGCTGGTGCGGTTGGCCCTGGGTTCCTCCTAATGCAAGACAATGCTAGACCTCATGTGGCTGGAGTGTGTCAGCAGTTCCTGCAAGAGGAAGGCATTGATGCTATGGACTGACCCGCCCGTTCCCCAGACCTGAATCCAATTGAGCACATCTGGGACATCATGTCTCGCTCCATCCACCACAGACTGTCCAGGAGTTGGCGGATGCTTTAGTCCAGGTCTGTGAGGAGATCCCTCAGGAGACCATCAGCCACCTCTTCAGGAGCATGCCCAGGCGTTGTAGGGAGGTCATACAGGCACGTGGAGGCCACACACACTACTGAGCCTCATTTTGACTTGTTTTAAGGACATTACATCAAAGTTGGATCAGCCTGTAGTGTGGTTTTCCACTTTAATTTTGAGTGTGACTCCAAATCCAGACCTCCATGGGTTGATAAATTTGATTTCCATTGATCATTTTTGTGTGATTTTTGTTGTCAGCACATTCAACTATGTAAAGAAAAAAGTATTTAATAAGAATATTTCATTCATTCAGATCTAGGATGTGTTATTATAGTGTTCCCTTTATTTTTTTGAGCATTGTATATCCACAGTAAAACAAGTCCTATATCGACATAAATTGAAAGGCCGCTCAGTAAGGAAGAAGCCACTGCTCCAAAACCGTCATTAAAAAAAGCCAGACTACGGTTTGCAACTGCACGTGGGGACATTTTTGAGAAATGTCCTCTGGTCTAATTAAACAACTGAAGTAAAAAGAAAATGCATTTTCATTTGTTATGACTTGACTGTTAAGAACTTAATGGTTGTGCTGTTATGTTTGCACTTTCTATTGAAACGATAATGTTATGGAGTCTAGTTGATAGGTAATCGACTAGCTGGGCTGTTTCCCAGACCCCGTATGTAGGGACTTGTACAATGCGTTCTTCTTTAATCTAACATATCTTACAGAAAACAAAGCGGTTTTATGCACTTACTGAATGAAAGCTGATAATTATGATTTGTTTTACTCCGCTGGTCTCTGGAAGATATTACGAGGCTTCACTGTCTGAGACAGAGTCAAGACTGAGTACAAATGTATCTGACACAAGACAGACACTCAACATGTATTGAGTACGACAACACTGCTGAGAATACAGGTATGCATCTGTTGGTCACAGATACCTTAAAAAAGTTAGGGGCGTGGATCAGAAAACCAGTCACTATCTGGTGTGCCATCTGCCCGGTACAGTTGAAACCGAGATTCATCCATGAAGAGCATTCTTCTCCAGCATGCCAGTGGCCATTTGAAGGTGAGCATTTGCCCACTGAAGTCAGGTCGAGACCCTGGTGAGGACGACGAGCACGCAGATGAGCTTCCCTCAGACGGTTTCTGACAGTTTGTGCAGAAATTCTTTGTTTGTGCAAACCCACGGTTTAAATCAGCTGTCTGGGTGGCTGGTCTCAGATGATCCCGAAGCTGAAGAAGCCAGATGTGTAGGTTCTGAGCTGGCGCAGTTACACGTGGTCTGTTGCTTTAAAATTAAATAAATAATAAAATAAAATAACCTCCAGTGTCTCCATTTTGATACTTGAATCACAGTGTTAGAGATGGGCTTGACTTTGGTTGACATTTTATTATAAACTGGGTGGTTTGAGCTTTGAATGTTAACATCCGTATACCACAGGGATGACAAAACATTTATTTTTACTGTTCTCATAACATTTGTAACCAGTTCATAATAGCAATAGGGCACAAGGGGGCGTGGTATATAAATGTTTCTGTGTGTACAGCAAGAGTTTCTTATATAAACCTTTTATATGCTCTTCTGTACAATTTTGTGTTAACAGTCTGCGGTCCATGAGGACCGGCTGATGTCCGGTGTTGCTGACGGGAGAGACTGGACCTCTGAAGCAGCTGGTCACAAACCCTGGCCTCAGATCAGAACCCTGGATCAGGAGCCGTTGCTCTTCTTTCCTGAGTCGGAACTAGGACTGAACCATGAGGGACAGAGACTCCACCACCACACAGAACACAACCAGTGGACAGGTGGACGGAACAACCTCAGTCCTGGTGGTCACCCGAGAGACCGAGGCTCCAGTCAGGGATCTAGTCTGCAGGCCAAACCCATCTCTTCACAGTCTCAGTGCAGGGATGAAGCAGGACCTGGGGCTGATAGAGATAGACCCTCCTGTTCCTATGATACAAACACCACAGTATCCATGATGAACAGAGCAGGTCACCCTGGGCTTCAGCCTTCACAGAGAGTGGTAGGAGACCCTCCTGGCAGTAGTCTATCAGCAAGTCTGTCTTCTCCTTCAGGATCTTGTCTAATGCCTGGTGAATGGGTTCAGGGGAAGCCTGGGTCCAGCCTTCCTCAGCTACCTCATGGTTACCCCACAAATGCAGACAGGGCCAGGATGGGCGTTCACCACAAGAGGTACCTAGCCTATAACACAGCACACAATCCCAACAACACCCAAACAATGGGCAGAGGTCAAGGAGGGAGCTCAAAGACTAACCACCTAAGGGTGGTGGCTTCTGCTTCTACCTCCTCTGGTGTCATTGGGTCACAACATGGGAGGCCGAGCATTAGAACGGACGCCGACAAGCCGTATGCCTGCCCCACGTGTGGGAAGCGCTTTGCTGAGGCGAGCTATGTGAAGAAGCACCAGACCGTTCACACCAAGGAGAAGCCCTTCAAGTGCAAACTATGTTACAAGAGCTTCTCATTCCTGAGTAACCTTATCAGACACAGGAGTGTCCACAATGGGGAGAAATTGTAGCAGTGTGGCTTGAGATGCACACAGGGATATCTGGGAACCATTTTTTAGCTGACATATTATAGTTATCGTGTGAAGTGTCTTTGGGTAAGAGAGTAATTAACCACATATCCCTCATTAACTCTTTGTTAATTTGTCAATCTGTTTTAAGAGAGACAGTAAACCTAGGCTAGAACAAGGACCATTGTTTTTACCTTACTGAGGTGATGTAGATGAAATAAATTAATAATTTTCTCTTCTACTCTATTCTTGCTAACACACTGTTCTTTCTAAACGAGTCTGCGCTCAGCTCGAAAGATAGCAATCATAGGAGATTTTATGTGTAATGTACACTGAACTAAAATATAAACGCAACATGTAAAGTGTTGATCCCATGTCTCATGAGCTGAAAAAGATCCCAGAAATTTTCCAGATGCGCAAAAAGTTTATTTCTCATAAATGTTGTGGACAAATTTGTTTACATCCCTGTTAGTGAGCATTTCTACTTTCCCAAGATAATCCATCCACCTCTCCAGTGTGGCATATCAAGAAGCTGATTATCATTATTTTCTCTTCTGCTCTATTCGTATGAACACACGGTTCTTTCCTTACAAGTTAGTCACGAAACGTGGCCTTCAAATTATGCCAACACTGTGCACATATACATTCAATAATGACAAACCGTCCCCTTACAAGTCAAGATGTTTAATAAACTTAATTTGAACTTACTCTGCCGATTGTCCGTGGTGTTCGTCCTTCTCTTGGTAGACATGTTAGACAAAATATCAACAGGAGAGTGTTATTAACCTGACTTCAAAACGTGGATCTCTGTGTGTGGCAATCAAGATTTTTTTGCCCGTGCACAAGACCGAAGTACATGGAAAAGCAAAGTATTCATGAATCTGAAGTCTGCAGGTGTTTTAAATGATTTTGTGCACGTGCCAGGTGATAATAATTTAAAACGGCAGTAATAGTGCTCTAAAAAGTCAGTTTCCTGTCGATAATTTGTCTCGAATTTCGAGCAACTGAAGGACAAACCGCACAGATCACCAGCGTAGAGTAAGTTCACATGTAATTTGACTCAATATTCTTGCTTGTAAGGAACATTTGCACAATGTTACATTAGTTTCAGGCTGTATATACAAATTAGATGTATTGCAGTTTGATTAATCAGACAATTAACAAGTCTGCTCTCAGCTTGAAAGATACCGATCATAGGAGATTTGATGTGTAATGTAATAATCAGTGCCGTGTTTCAAAGAACAGCTACACACCCTTTGACCTATGACTTCAACCAATAAGATCCTTTATTTTTATTGTAAACGGAAGTAAACATGACCAAGAACAATTTTCACGTTAGTGTTTTTATTGTTTGTATTTAGATTAGCGTCCCGGCAGCAACATTAAGACTTCTGTTAGGGTTTTTTTTTTCGATTTTTGCCTTCAAAATATACATCTACAGTAAAATGCAATGTGCATGATACGAAATCAATAATTTTTGCAGCTTTGCATAATGTAAAAATTATGTAAATAAAGTATAACTACACAGTGTTGACCTGTCATTCAGGGCAGGTGAGGCACAGCTGTTTTGAGCCCCACCTCATTACTGTATTTTTTTGGGGGGCTGTTTTGCATGTAATTCTGGGATTCATTCATATCACAGCATACAAACAAACTCGGTCTCTTTCTTGAATAAGGCAGCTCCAAAAGGTGCCTGTCCAACATTTCCTCATGCTTCTCCCTGTTTTATCCCCTGCCCGCTACAAAGTTTCTCCCTGCAGGCAGTCACAGAGCCCGAGGTGCTAAAGGAGCTCCTTAATTAAACTTGACCCCCCCAAAAAACATCTGGGGCAGATGGTTTAGACACTTTCTTCTTTAAGGTTGCTGCCCCTATCATCGCCAAGCCTCTCTCCTTTCTGGGGAGATTCCCATTGCTTGGAAGGCAGCCACAGTTCGTCCTTCATTTAAAGGGGAGATCAAGCTGATCCTAACTGTTATAGGTCTATTTCGATTTTGCCCTGTTTATCAAAAGAGTTCGAAAAACTTGTCAATAATCAACTGACTGGCTTTTTCGATGTATATAGTATTCTTCCGGGTATGCAATCTGGTTTCCGCTCAGGTTATGGATGTGTCACTGCAGCCTTAAAGGTCCTCTGATGTCACCATTGCCCTTGATTCTAAGCAATATTGTGCTGCTATTTTTATTGACTTGGCCAAAGCTTTTGATACGGTAGACCATTCCATTATTGTGGGCCGGGCTAAGGAGTATTGGTGTCTCTGAGGTGTCTTTGGCCTGGTTTGCAAACTACCTCGCTCAAAGAGTGCAGTGTATAAATTCAGAAAATCTGCTGTCTCAGCCTGTCACCAAGGGAGTACCCCAAGGCTTGATCCTAGGCCCCACACTCTTCTCAATGAACATAGCTCAGGCAGTAGGAAACACTCATCCATTTATATACAGACGATAGTCTAATGCTCAGCTGGTCCTCTCCACAGGATTTTGTGTTAAATGCTCCACAACAAAGCTTTCTTAGTGTCCAACAAGCTTTCTCTACCCTTAACCTTGTTCTGACCTCCAAAACAAAGGTAATATGGTTTGGGAAGAAGAATGCCCCTCCTCCCACAGATGTTATTTAGAGCTTGAGGTAGTCACCTCATACAAGTACTTGGGAGGACAGCTGCCCAACTGTCCTTCTGTCAGTACATATCAAAGCTGCAGGCTAAAGTTACATCTCAACTTGGTTTCCCCTATCGTAATTGCTCCTCTTTCACCCCAGCTGCCCAACTAACCCTGATTCAGATGACGATCCTACCCATGCTAGATTAGAGACGTAATTTATAGATCAGCAGGAAAGGGTGCTCTCGAGTGGCTAGATGTTATTTACCATTCGGCCATCAGATTTGCCACCAATGCTCCTTATAGGACGTATCACTGCACTCTATACTCCTCTGTAAACTGGTCATTTCTGTATACCTGTCGCAAGACCCACTGGTTGATGATTATTTATAAAACCCTCTTAGGCCTCTCTCCCCCCTATCTGAGATATCTACTGCAGCCCTCATTCTCCACATACAACACCCGTTCTGCCAGTCACATTCTGTTAAAGATCCCCAAAGCACGCTCCTCCTTTCAGTTCGCTGCAGCTAGCGACTGGAACAAGCTGCCACAAACACTCAAACTGGACAGTTTTATCTCAATCTCTTAATTCAAAGACTCAATCCTGGACACTCTTACTGGCAGTTGTGGCTGCTTTGTGTGATGTATTGTTGTCTCTACCTTCTTGCCCTTTGTGCTGTTGTCTGTGCCCAATAATGTTTGTACCATGTTTTGTGATGCTACCATGTTGTGTTGCTACCATGCTGTGTTGTCATCTTAGGTCTCTCTTTATGTAGTGTTGTCTCTCTTGTTGTGATGTGTATTTTGGCCTTTATTTATTTAGTATTTTTAATCCCAGGCCCCCAACTCTGCAAGAGGCCTTTTGATAGGCCGTCATTGTAAATAAGAATTTGTTCTTAACTGACTTGCCTAGTTAAATAAAGGTTACAAAATAAATAAATAAATAAAAGGCAGCTCAGTGCTTTCTGTGGTGGTGGGGCAGCCTGCGAAAGCAGAGATTGTAGGTGTTTTTAATCTTCTCTGATATGAGCCAGGGCTTGGAATGTTACTGGGTAAGAGAAAGGCAATCACATGGTTGCAGTCACTGATAAGGGTGGAGAGCTGTGGATTAGTGAGGAATGGGGGCCCAGGTCAGGTCACATTAAGGGAGAAGGAACAGTTTATTACCCACATCACTTTACATATATATTATGGCACCACGTCTGATCTCACTAACATATGCTACCTTGACTTTTCCATCATAATATCATGCTCCTCCCTATTTTACTGTAGTTACCAAGCTGTTAAATCTGCAATATGTAACTTTTTGGGCGACCTGACCAAATTCACATAGAAATGTGTGACATAGATCTGTCACTCTCATTGAAAGCAGGTCTAAGATGTGGTAGATCTGTTCCTTGTGTGCTATTTTAATGCTTCCCGTTCTTAAGTTTTTGTTTTTGGGCCTTTTACTTTCAATTTTGTACCCCAGCTTCAAACAGTTAAATACAATATTTGTGGTTCTTGAATTTTTTTTTTTACAGCGGTTTAGATGGTACAATGATCATGTACACTAGACTTGCTTGTTTGTTTCAGAAACTGAAATTAGGCAAACTATTAGAATTTTAGCACCAGGAAATGGCTGAGTTATTTTCTGTATAGTGCATCTTTATCTTCGATGCCTGTGATTGTTGAGACCTAATTTTGCAGCCAAACTGCCTCACAGATGAAAAATTGCCTAGGTAGCTAGCTAAGCGAAAACCCTATTAATTCTATAAGTATCGACTCTATTGCAAACCTCTTAAGCTGACAGTCCCCGAAATTGGGCACTAGAATTACTTAAAAATAAATATGTATACTTCTTTTATTGATTTCCCACGGTTTTATAAGTCAGAAGACAGCCATCCAGACCTTCCTAGGACTATGTAAAGGCCCTCTGTTGAATAAACTTGTATATGCCTCCCTCTGGTGGTCGGCTGCATCATTACATACATTTATATCACTTTACTGCAACGTTAAATCAAAATGGCGGTCCCTGATTTACTGCACAGACATAGCAAAGCAATCACTGAATTTGTCTAGAGCAGGCAGATCTAAAAACATAAATTTCATAGCTCTACAATAAAGAATGTGACCTACACACTTATTTAAACCGAAAATAATTAAATAAGTAATTTTGTGCGGAAGTCAAACATTTTTTTTATGTCGGAGATAGAAACATTGCATATGCACAGAACAAAATTTATAATTTTACATAGGCCTCCCCTTGTCTATAGGAGGAACGTGCACAGTTTAAATGGCCCAAATATTGATTTAGAAGTTCAAATTTAACAGATTTGGACTATCACTCATGATATGTTTGGTAAAGTAATAAAGGTGGTGAAATATTTTGGGTAGATGTTCCTTAAACAGATTATAACTATATATGGACATATTATAAAGTATGAAAAGGCTTATTCATTCACAATTATTTTTTCATATCATATTTGTATATGTTTTATTAGACTTATTGTGTACTAGATCATATGGGTTAGTGTTTTTTTCTCAGACATATATAAGCAATTCCAGGGGAAAGCCAAAGGTCAAAGCTTTCTAGGAGGGGGAAACCCTACAATAATAAAAATATTGCCCTCTTGCTAGATTGATGACTAAAGTCATAGCGAAACAGTGCAAAACGGCTGTTAGCGCAACTTTTAATTAAGTAGGCTACACCTCAGAGTTACATCTGTAGGCTATAGCTAGCTACCTAATGGGATCTAGCTAACGTGAGGTCAACATGCCACCGTCCTTCTTGCTTTACATCTGACAGATATACACTACCGTTCAAAAGTCAAGGAGACCCACAGCTCCGCTAAAACCATTGACAACTGCATGCCGTTTAATGGATTGTTAAATAAATGCAATTATGGCAATAGTTAACATCACCTCTTGAAGAGAATTGTCAGACCTACACATTTCTGATTATTCCATGTAAAACGTTGTAAAGTTGGTTAAACATATAGTGAGTGATAAGTAGACCCAAGCAATGTAGGCCTACCTAGGGAAGTTAGCTAACATGAGCCCCTATTCAACATTGTTTCTAGAAGTGTTTAATCAGGATTGCTGCTAAAAGACATTATATAAGCTACATTTTATGATGGACCACGTCAAATTGGCTAGCAAGTTAATAACAGCACGTCAATATGGCTGGTTAACAAGCTAACTTTCAGGAGATAAACTAGATGGCTATATCCAAATATTGTTTGATTTGCATGTCATCTATAGTGCTGATGACAAGCCCTTTCCAAAAGCCTAATCTCTGGTGAAGCAAGACAAATGTTGTTTGCTTAGCTAGCCCGGGAATGAACCCGGGTCTGTAGTAACACCTCTAGCACTGTGATGCAGCCTTAGACCACTGCGCCACTCGGGAGGCCCTGTACTGTTACTTTTATTTGAAAATTATCTATTAACTAATTTAGAGTAGATAGCTAGAGTGAATTTACGAACGCACCCGTAAAAGCAGTACGGTAATTCAAACAACAGCGCGCCTAAATGTTTAATTTAACCACACCCCCTTGAGCTTTGACGCCAACAAATAAAATAATTTATGTTCCGTGTAAACTGAATTAGACACTTGAATGTGGGTCAAAGCGAGAGCGCATTACTGGGTGGCGGCGCAGGGTCTGCGAATCGAGGAATCCGGGAGAAAGAGAGCGTGCTTGTTTGAAATGGAAAAGCGTTTCGGTTAGCTTTTGATAAACAAGAACATCAAAACGAAGCAGCTGTTTTACAAGTGGGATGCACTGTTGAGCGCTACATCCCTGAGGGGTTCGTGCTAATTGTACGGAGATTGTGACAGCCAGTTAAATGGCGTCCCTTAACAATGCAAGAACAAGATGTATGTCAGAAGTGCCGTATTATCATAAGGAGACATATACTTGGAATACGGAGGAGGAATGGAGGCAGAGGAGGTCAGGAAGAGGGCGAGCTTGAGTTGGTAAAAATGTGTGGAAAAATGGAGATGGTTTGTTAAAGAATAATGGTAGAAAGTGTAAGCAGAGTGAGGAGAAATGGAAGTGAATGAGGTCGAAGTATCGGAGGTGGTAGGTGTGGTGAAGTTCTCAGAGCCTGAGGCTTGCACTTAGGGTCAGGATAAAGATGAGTCTGTGACAGTAGGAGTGAAGTTTTTGGAAATAATGGACCCTTGCCTTTTGGCTGACCCATTTGTGATTTCAGGGTGGGTGAGAACAGAGTTGGGTGATGTGGAATCGGTGAGGGTAACCAGAAGTGGCTTGTGTTTCTGCTGGTCAGAGGGAGCAGGCACTTCATGTTAAACGAATGGGGACAAAAGATGTGAATGGTTTACTCTCAAGAAAAGGGTGCCATTGAAAGGAGTGATTACTGGGGTAGCGGTAAATATGAAAGCTGACCAACTGAAGGGGAAGATTCACTACATATTCATCGCCAAACCCACTGGCTCCAGGTCATCTATAAGTCTTTGCTAGGTAAAGCCCCGCCTTATCTCAGCTCACTGGTCACCATAGCAACACCCACCCGTAGCACGCGCTCCAGCAGGTATATTTCACTGGTCATCCCCAAAGCCAACACTTCCTTTGGCCGCCTTTCCTTCCAGTTCTCTGCTGCCAATGACTGGAACAAATTGCAAAAATCACTGAAGCTGGAGTCTTATGTCTCCCTCTCTAACTTTAAGCATCAGCTGTCAGAGCAGCTTACTGTACCTGTACACAGCCAATCTGTAAATAGCACACTCAACTACCTCATTCCCATATTATTACTTACCCTCTTGCACCCCAGTATCTCTACTTGCACATCATCATATGCACATCTATCACTCCAGTGTTAATACTAAATTGATATTATTTCGCCTCTATGGCCTATTTATTGCCTACCTCCCCACTCTTCTATATTTGCACACACTGTACATAGATTTTTCTTTTTTTTTCTTCTATTTTGTTATTGACTGTATGTTTGTTTATCCCATGTGTAACTCTGTGTTGTTTTTGTCGCACTGCTTTGCTTTTTCTTGGCCAGGTCGCAGTTGTAAATGAGAACTTGTTCTCAACTAGCCTACCTGGTTAAATAAAGGTGAAATTAAAACAAATCCCAGTGTTTGTGATGCTTGTTGCTTGTTGCAACGCACACAGGGTGGTGTGAGTAGATAAACATAAGTCATTTTCTGTTCTTTTGAGTTTTGATGGTGAGTCTTTGCCCAACAAAGTGATGTTGTAAGTTATCCTGCATGAGTTTTTGTGCCTAATACATTACGTTATTTCAGGTGTCAAGCTTATGGGCATTTGGCAGCCGTGTGTAGGGAGGTTCCTAGGTGTGAGAAGTGTGCGGAAGGGCATGAGACAAAGGAATGTGTATCATTGGGGAAAGTAGTGGTATGTGTTAATTGTAGGGGTGCCCATGGGGCTAGGGATCAGAAATGTCTAGTGTGAGAGAGGCAGGTTGAGGTTTCCAGGGTCAGAGTAGTGCAGAAGTTGTCATATGCTGAGGCAATGAAGAACATAGAGGACGATGAGTCAAGGGGGAGGGATCCTGAGAGGAGGCGTGTGAGTTGTAGATCTGTAGACCAACAAGTGATATGTTTCAGTAATATTGGATTTTTGTGGTGGCAGCTGAATAGAGGTATTTGGGTGTGCGAGACTTGACATCAGAAGAGTTACAGGATGTGTTAAGTGGTGATGTCCCATCTTTTCAGCCTGTTGGCCTGGAGTAGGACTAAATCGATTTTAAATAGTGGAATATGTAAAAAAAAAAAAAAAGTAATTTAATTTTTGTGTGAGTGTAGTGTTAGATGGTAGGGTATTTCTTATTATTCTTATTAAACAATTGTTTAAAGCACATATGTCAGAGTCAAGGCCCGCGGGCCACATCCGGCCCGCAAGAAGGTTTTTTACGGCCCCTGGGATGATCTTGATTTATTATTAGAACCGGCCCGCAGCAAGCCGGCAGCCCGCAGATCTTTTACACGCACCAATACTACATTTCCCACAATGCAAAGGTGACGCACCGAGCAGTAGGCTGCTTCATTTCAATATTTATTGGCACAGCAGTCGTCAGCATCACAGTAAAATTAACTTTCAGATACCCATCAAAAATGGCAAAACGGAAGGTGGATACTGAGAACCGGGGGTTTCAAACAAGGTGGGAGTCGGAGTATATGTTCACGAAGGTAGCTGGAAAACCTGTGTGTCTTCTGTGTGGAGAAAGTGTGGCGGTACTGAAAGAGTATAATCTGAGACGACATTATGAAACGAAACACGCGGACAAAAACAAGAATATGGACATGGAACAAAGGCTACAAAAGGCAGAGGAATTAAAACGAGGCCTCAAATCTCGACAGGCTCTGTTCAAAAAAGCCAAATCACAAGGCCAGGCTGCTGTCAAGGCCAGTTTTATTTTGGCAGAAGAGATCGCTAAATCAGCCCGGCCATTTACGGAGGGGGATTTCATCAAAAACTGCATGATTAAAGTTTGTGACGAAGTTTGCCCAGAAAAAAGGCAACTCTTTTTAAATGTGAGTCTGAGCAGAAACACCATTGCCGAGAGAGTAGACCAGTTGTCCATCAATCTAAAAGAGCAGCTTGTGAAAAAGGGAAAAGATTTTATTGCATATTCCTTGGCTGTGGATGAGAGCACCGACATTTCTGACATTGCCCAGTTGTCAATTTTCATCCGCGGAGTGGACTCCAACCTAAGCGTGACAGAGGAGTTTTTGGCTTTACGTCCTATGCATGGCACAACTACGGGGCATGATTTGTATGAAGAGGTGTCAAGATGTGTAAATGAGATGGAGCTGCCTTGGGAAAAACTCGTGGGTTTGACAACCGACGGAGCACCTGCGATGTGTGGACACAGGAGCGGACTGGTGGCGAAGATACGGGAAAAGATGCAAGAGGAAAACGCGACAGGTGAGCTGACAGCTTATCATTGTATCATACACCAGGAAGCGTTGTGCGGTAAAGCCTTGAAAATGGAGCATGTAATGAGCATCATCACGCGCACAGTTAACTTTATCAGAGCCAAAGGTTTGAATCACCGCCAGTTCAAGGCATTTCTGACGGAGTTAGAAACGGAGCATGGTGATTTGCCTTATCACACAGAGGTGCGATGGCTAAGCCAGGGAAAGGTGCTTCAAAGATGTTTCGAGCTTCGTGAGGAGATTTGTCTGTTCTTGGACAGCAAAGGGAAAGACACAACACAACTCCGAGACGAAATGTTTCTGTGTGAAATGGCTTTTCTGTGTGACATTACGAGTCATCTGAATGCAATAAACTTGCAGCTGCAGGGTCGGGATCGTGTCATCTCTGATATGTACAGTACAGTGAAGGCATTTAAAACCAAACTGACTCTGTGGGAGACGCAGATGCGGAAAGAAAATTTGAGCCACTTTCCCAGCTGCCAGACCATGAAAGAGAAGCTCTCTACCAGTGCGTTCCCGAGCACACAGTTGGCTGATAAAATAGGTATGCTTGCCGCTGACTTTCGACGCCGATTTGCTGACTTTGAAGCACAAAAAAGCAGGTTGGAACTGCTCGGTAACCCATTTGCTGTTGACGTGGAAAGCTCACCACCAAACCTCCAAATGGAGTTGATTGACCTCCAATGCAATGATGCACTGAGGGCAAAATATGCGGCAGTGGGTGCTGCGGAGTTCGCCCGTTTCCTCCCCGGCACAATGCCCCAGCTGCGCATCCAGGCTGCTCAAACGTTGTCTATGTTTGGCAGCACATACCTGTGTGAACAACTGTTTTCTTTGATGAACCTGAACAAAACATCACACAGAAGTCGACTTACTGCTGAACACCTCCACTCAATTCTGAGGATTTCTTCAGCTCAGAGCCTTACCCCGAACATTGATGAACTTGTGGAAAAGATGGGACACCACCAAGTATCACCCTCAACCTCAAACAAGTGAACATTACTGTGCAATCACATATTTAGAGTTTTTACTCAGTTCAAGTTTAAAAGTTAAAATGTAATATTTGTTTTCACTGCATGTTACTTCTCCTTAAACAAAGTGTTGTTTTTGATTAATAGATTTTTGCACTTTATTTTTTTGTATTTCAATCCAATTATATTTTAAAAATATTTCAGTTGAGTGGATGATAGAAAATTGCTATTATTGTTTTTTCTTTGAAGTAAATTTAGCCCACTTTTGCTAAAATAGAAAATATAGTCTACTGATGGTGTCTTGAATACCGGTTTCTTTCATTTAATGTTCATGTTATGGGGATATTTATATAAAGGAAATTTGTCTTTTGTGTCTGTTGAAAATTAAAGATTACTGACAGAGCCATAAGAAAATATTGCTTTATTTATCTGATCATATTGTAATATATTTGTTAGGTTTTCAGTAGGTTCAATTAGGTTCACTAGACTATATGCGTCATTTAAAAATTTTTCAATGAACATTCGAACAGTCCGGCCCTCGTCTTGTAGCTGATTTTTTTATTTGGCCCTCCGTCCATTTGACTTTGACACCCCTGGTTTAAAGCAAAGTATAAGGCAGTTATACTCCAGTCTAGTAGGTGGCGGTAAGGCAACATTTACTGAAAGTCAACCGCCGTTAAACTTCATCAAAGAAGAAGTAGTAGTAAACAGAAGTAAACAGTGACCAATAACCATTTCCACGTTAGCGGTTTTATTGTTATTTAGAAATGTATTAACACTATGGAACTCAAAATATGACTAATTTAACAGCACAGCATTACATACTTACATCAGGTAGTTTTTAATTCGCGTTGGAGACAGGACTTGGTTGATAGATGTTATTTAGCTAGCTAGGTAGCCGCTAACAATAATGGCTAACTGTATGGTTTTTCACACTCAAATAGCCTCCATCATGGAGGTGTTAGCGAATGCAGCCGTGGCAGAGATCTGTAAACTCGTAGACGATGACTATGCAGTGTTCCGTTTGGAAATGTCTCAAAGCCAGAAAGAAAACAGGGGATTGCGGAGGAAACTACAGCTATTGGAACTAAAGGTGGCACGGGAGCGCGTCCTCGCCAGTCGTCCCAGTAGTGTCAAGATCCTCGACCGATACAGAGGAATGGCAAGAGGTACATTTTGCATAAATTGTCCAGTTCCCCTCTGCGCACGTGTTCAGATGTTACCCAGAATTGTGACTTGGTCAGTTTTTGGATAGTATGCAATAGACGGGTTGGTTGTTTAGAGTTTTTCCTGGTCAGGTAAAAATCTGGTCCTATTCCTCGGCTATGACAAAGTATTGTTATAGATTGCTTCCCTTTTCATCTGTGTTATGACTATAGGGCTTGGATTTTTTTGGGGTCATGTGAATTGGAAAATAAATTTCATAGGTTTAGAAAGGAACTATATAATCCGGTATTTTTCTTTGGTTCAAACCGGTTCAGAAATGTAGTTTGCTGGTCTGAACAGTGGAACGGAACCAAAAAAAAGAATGGTTCTGTTCAGAACGAAACGATTGGAAAATTACTTTGGTAATCAAGACAGGCAGCCATCAGGGCGTCAATCTCTGTATTTGCGAAAGTTATGGTGGTGCTAGAATCCATCAACTCTCTCTTTCTGCATTAGCTATGCATCTGTTATGGTTGGAAAAATGTGTTCACATTGTCTGTGTAGACTGCTCTGTGGTGGAATTTGTAGTTTTTTTTTTTTTGAGCCTAAATCAGGGGACGCAACTTTCACTGCCTCTGGCCTCTGGCAAGACACTACAGAGGGTAGTGCTAACAGCCCAGTACATCACTGGGGCCAAGCTTCCTGCCATCCAGGACCACTATACCAGGCGGTGTCAGAGGAAGGCCTTAAAAATGGTCACCCTAGTCATCGACTGTCCTCTCTGCTACCGCACAGCAAGCGGTACTGGAGCGCCAAGTCTAGGTCCAAAAGTTTTCTTAACAGCTTCTACCCCCAAGCCATAAGACTCTCAAACAGGTAATTAAATGGTGACCTATACTATTTGCATTGTCCCCCCCTCCTCTCTGCTACCCTGCTGCTACTCTGTTTATTATCTATGCGTAGTCACTTTAATTCTACCTACATGTACATATTACTTCGACTGACCTGTGCCCCTGCACATCGACTCTGTACCGGTACCCCCTGTATATTGCCTTGCAATTCTTTTTTTTTTTTACTTAACACTTCTTTTTCTTAACTGCATTGTTGGTTAAGGGCTTGTAAGTAAGCATTTCACTGTAACGTCGTATTCGGCGCATGTGAAAAATAAAATTCGATTTGGAGCGTATCTGACTGGATAAATAATAATAAAATAAAAAAAGTTATGTCCCCCCACTCTTCTAAAAACCAAAGTTGAGCCCCTGGTCTAAAATAATATTAACGTTAGCTTCTGGAAGTGTCTATATATCGAGCTAATGTTATCAAATCAATTTAAAGTTTACTTGTCACGTGCGCCGAATACAACAGGTGTAAACTTTACAGTGAAATGCTTACTTACAGGCTCTAACCATTAGTGCAGAAAAGGTATTAGGTGAACAATAGGTAAGTAAAGAAATAAAACAACAGTAAAAAGACAGGCTATATACAGTAGCGAGGCTATAAAAGTAGCGAGGCTACATACAGACACCGGTTAGTCAGACTGATTGCGGTAGTATGTACATGTAGATATGGCTAAAGTGACTATGCATATATGATGAACAGAGAGTAGCAGTAGCGTAAAAGAGGGGTTGGCGGGTGGCGGGACACAATGCAGATAGCCCGGTTAGCCAATGTGCGGGAGCACTGGTTGGTCGGCCCAATTGAGGTAGTATGTACATGAATGTATAGTTAAAGTGACTGCATATATGATAAACAGAGTAGCAGCAGTGTAAAAAGAGGGGTTGGGGGGGCATACAATGCAAATAGTCTGGGTAGCCATTTGATTACCTGTTCAGGAGTCTTATGGCTTTGGGGTAAAAACTGTCAAGAAGCCTTTTTGTCCTAGACTTGGCACTCGGGTACCGCTTGCCAAGCGGTAATAGAGAGAACAGTCTATGACTGGCTGGGGTCTTTGACAATTTTTAGGGCCTTCCTCTGATACCGCCTGGTGTAGAGGTCCTGGATGGCTGGCAGCTTAGCCCCAGGGATGTACTGGGCCGTAGGCACTACCTTCTGTATTGCCTTGCGGTCAGAGGCCGAGCAATTGCCGTACCAGGCAGTGATGCTCTCGATGTTGCATCTGTAGAAACTTTTGAGGATCTGAGGACACATGCCAAATCTTTTTATTTTCCTAAGGGTGTCCTCAGATGTGTCCTCAGATCTGACCGCAAGGCAATACAGAAGGTAGTGCCTACGGCCCAGTACATCCCTAAGTGGCAGATGTGTTGCTACCTACCCTCACCACCTGGGGGCGGCCCGTCAGGAAGTACAGGATCCAGTTACAGAGGGAGGTGTTTAGTCCCAGGATCCCTAGCTTAGTGAAGAACTTTGAGGGTACTGTGGTGTTGAACGCTGAGCTGTAGTCAATGAATAGCATTCTCACGCAGGTGTTCATTTGTCCAGGTGGGAAAGGCCAGTGTGGAGTGCAATAGAGATTGCATCATCTGTGGATCTGTTTGGGCGGTATGTAAATTGGAGTGGGTCTAGAGTTTCTGCGATAATGGTGTTGATTACCAACATTACCAACCTTTCAAAGCACTTCATGGCTACGGACATGAGTGCTACGGGTCTGTAGTCATTTAGGCAGGTTGCCTTTGTGTTCTTGGGCTCAGGGACTATGGTGGTCTGCTTGAAACATGTTGGTATTACAGACTCAATCAGAGACATGTTGAAAATGTCAGTGAAGGCACCTGCCAGTTGGTCAGCCCATGCCCGGAGCACACGTCCTGGTAATCCGTCTGGACCCACAGCCTTGTGTATGTTGACCAGTTTAAAGGTCTTACTCATGTCGGCTACGGAGAGCGTGATCACACAGTCGTCCGGAACAGCTGATGCTCTCATGCATGCCTCAGTCTTGGTTGCCTCGAAGCGAGCATAGAAGTGATTTAGCTCGTCTGGTAGGCTCCTGTCACTGGGCAGCTCGCAGCTCTGCTTCCCTTTGTAGTCTGTAATAGTTTGCAAGCCCTGCCACACAAGACGAGTGTCGGAGCCGGTGTAGTATGATTCAATCTTAGCCCTGTATTGATGCTTTGCCTGTTTGATGGTTCGTCGCAGGGCATAGCAGGATTTCTTGTACGCTTCCGGGTTAGTGACACACTTTGAAAGCGGCAGCTCTACCCTTTAGCTCAGTGAGAATGTTGCCTGTAATCCATGGCTTCTGGTTGGGGTATGTACAGTCACTGTGGGGACGAGGTCCTCGATGCACTTGTTGATAAAGCCAGTGACTGATGTGGTGTATTGCTCAATGCCATCGGAAGAATCCCGGAACATGTTGCAGTCTGTGATAGCAAAACAGTCCTGTAGTTTAACATCTGCTTCATCTGACCACTTTTCTATAGACAGAGTCACTGGTGCTTCCTGTGGTGCTTGCTTATTTCCTTATACAGCTGACTGAGTGCGGTCTTAGTGCCAGCATCTGTTAGTGGTGGTAAATAAACAGCCACAAAAAGTATAGCTGAAAACTCTCTAGGCAAGTAGTGGCCTGCAATTTATCACAATATACTCTACTTCAGGCGAGCAAAATCTAGGGACTTCCTTAGATTTTGTGCACCAGCTGTTGTTTACAAATATGCACAGACCGCCCCCCTCGTCTTGTTGTGTTGTTCTATCTTGCCGGTGCAGCATATATCCCGCTAGCTGAATATCCATGTCATCATTCAGCCACGATTCCGTGAAACATAGGATATTACAGTTTTTGAAGTCCCGTTGGTAGGATATTCGTGATCGTACCTCGTCTAATTTATTGTCCTATGATTGCACATTGGCGAGTAGTATTGACGGTAATGGCAGCTTTCCCAGTCGCCTTCTCCGGGTCCTGACCAGGCATCCGGCTCTTTATCCTCTGTATCTGCGTCGCTTCCTCTTGCAAATAACGGGGATATCGGTCCTGTGGGGTGTTTGGAGAGTGTCTTGTGCGTGGTCTTTGTTGTAGAAAAAATATTTGTCTAATCTGAGGTGAGTGATCGCCGTCCTGATATCCAGAAGCTCTTTTTTGCCGTAAGATACGGTTGCAGAAACATTATGAACAAAATAAGTTACAAATAACACACAAAAAAAACACAATAGCACAATTGGTTGGGCGCCTGTAAAAACTGCTGCCATTTTAAATAAACTGCTTTAACTGCTTTTATTAACACATACTCTGTTTTCCATGAAAATGTGTGTTCGCTCTCTCATGAGGCAGGCAGAAGAAGACTTACACTAGCTAACAAAAACACAAATTCAGATCCCACAGAATGTGAGCGAAGAAAGAGGCAAAGTGCAAGTCAAACAATTGTTAGTTCTATCCAAAATCCTTGGGACATACCTACCCTAAACCCCTAACCATTTTACCTTTTAACTTCAATGGGGTAGGGACGTCCCAAGGATCCCTGATAGCAAGGACAGCCAAACAACGAGGTCACAGAGGTTCTAAACCGAGACGCAACATTGCGAGACTTCCGAGAACCCTTGCGAAGCAGACCAAACAGACCAGGCCGGGGTTTGAGAAGTCGATGAGAGAACAAAAACAACTTTAGATTGAAGTAGTGTCTTTGATCTGACGGCCTGCACATGTTAGACCCGATGACATGTTTCTGCGCATGAGTAAAGCTAGCCAACGTTGCAAGGACCTCGCCTACATGCGTGATCAGGGATTTCTATTGGAGAAGCAGTTTCTGCCTATCTTCATACTGTACCGTCTTTGACCAGGTGCTGGTGCAACCAAACTAGTGGTTGATAAGGCTTTGGAGGCTGTAGCTAGGAGACCACTGTGACTGACAAGTGAATCCACCTGTCACAGCAAGCATGGGGCTACCGCGTCACTAGACAAAACGGAGGAAAACAGGCTGAAATTGGGGGAGGTGCTATGTAAACTTGTCCAATAAGAAACGGCTGCTTTCTTTTCCGTTGCAAAACATTTTTCTATGACATTAACTAATGAATATGTCTGGTAAACGCATTTGCTGCTGCTGCTTTGAGATTGAAAAGTACTGGGGCAAATACTGTCTCGCCACACGTTTTCCGGCGACGCTGGGGCTGGCCCTAACCTTTTGGGGGCCCTACGCAAAAGTTTGAAGGCAGAGAATGTTTTAGAGTTAATTTCCTGAAGTTCTACACATGTTGCCATGGGGTACCAAACATGTTTTCAAAATGCATACTGCCTCCAAGTGGTGTGTGCGGCGCTGATGAAGCCTGCCTTCGGTTGTCACATTTTTGTGAATGAGGTAGTATACCTAATAAACTTGCCGGTGAGTGCCTTCAAGTATTCATACCACTTGGCTTATTCCACATTTTGTTGTGTTACAGCATTAAATCAAAATGGATTTAATTATAATTTTTTCTCACTAATCTACATACTACCTCATAATGACAAAGCGAAAACAAGTTTTTGGAAATTTGAGCAAATTTATTGAAAATGAAATACAAAAATATCTAATTTGCATAAGTATTCACACCCCTGAGTCAATATACCTTTGGCAGCGATGACAGCTGTGAGTCTTTCTGGGTAAGTCTCTAAAAGCATTCCTCACCTGGATTGTGCAACATTAGCTAATTATTAAAAATGGTTCAATCTCTGTCAAATAGGTTGTTGCTAGACAACCATTTTCAGTTCCATAGATTTAAGAAAATTAAACACAGCCACTCAGGAACATTCACTGTCTACTTGGTAAGCAACTCCAGTGCAGATTTGTCCTTGTGTTTAAGGTTATTGTCCTGCTGAAAGGTGAATTAATCTCCCTGTGTCTGTTGGAAAGCAGACTGAACCAGATTTTCCTGTAGGTTTTTGCCTGTGCTTAGCTCCATTAAGTTTATTAACAACAAAAAATCCCCTGTCCTTAACGATTACAATAATTCCCATAACATGATTCAGACACCACTATGCTTGAAAATATGGAGTGGTACAAAAACTAAATTGCTTTGCCACATTTTTTTGCATGATGCATATTTTTGATTCTGTACAAGCTTCCTTCTTTTCACTCTTGTCATTTATGTTAGTATTGTGGAGTAACTACAATGTTGTTGGTCCATCCTCAGTTTTTCCTATCACAGCCATTAAACCATAAGCGGTTTTCTTCCTCTCTGGCAACCGAGTGAGTAAGGACACCTGTATCTTTGTAGTGACTGGGTGTCACTACAAAGGGATATTCAATGCCTGTTTCGTTTTTTTTACCCTTCTACCAATAAGTGCCCTTCTTTGCGAGGTATTGAATCTGTGTTTTAAATTCACTGCTTTGACTGAGACCTTACAGATAGTTGTATGTGTGGGGTACAGAGATGAGTCACGTTAAACACTATTATTTCACACAGTGTGAGTCCATGTATGTGACTTATTTATGCTTGAATACTTATTACTTTTTAAATGTAATTTGTTTTAAAAAAATCCCCAAAACATAATTCCACTTTGACATTATGGGGTGGGGCACTAGTGGATGGGGCCCCTAAGTGACCGCTTATGCCTGTGTCTGGGCCTGATGTAGCACTTCCCCTGATTACTTAGCTATCTTGCAAAAAATGTATTTACTAGGCAGGTCAATTAAGAATGAATTATTCTAACACAGAGACACAATATAACACAATATTATATTCTAACCCAATTCCTATTATCATATTCTAACCAGATTCTTGATTTACTGAATTTCCTATTGTCATACTCAATTAAAATAATGTAATGCATGGAACATAATCAATCAATCAATCAATCAATCAATCAATAAATAAATAGTATGTCAAGAAGTTATGAGAAGGGACATCCTTGCCACTTGTAGACAGTGTCAAGTGTACAATATAGCATTGGGCATTGACAGTACCTAACTTAACTACCCGTTTCCCCCAATCACTCTCTCAGGTGAAGCACATCTCACTGGAGGCCATAGGAGCTTTGTGAAGTCAGCGGAACACAACACATGGAGAGATGACCAACCAATCACTGTTGATGAGGGGAGTGGAACCTCAACCCAGCACGTTATTGTGATAGAGGTTAATGTCATAATGTAACATTAACAATGACAGTACATCAAATGTGGCCCGTTTTTAATTTGAAAAAGGCTCCCCTCAGCTATTCATATATTTGCAATAGGGGATTTTGATACTTCAATACCACATTGTTATCCAATTCAACTCATGTACCGATAATAACCTCCTCTCTTCTTGTCAGTCTGCAGAGGCTGCAGGTCCTGGAGTCAAGCAAGAGAGATCTGAAGGAGAGAAGGACCCACGGCACAGCAGAGACATCCAGACTGAAACAGCGGCTGTAGCCCCGGAGGACCTTACCGCCGCGCCCCAGGCCAGGACCAGACACAGCATCTTGGAGGTCAGTGGAACGCCGAACGCCGTCCTCAAGTCAGAGACAGACACCGAGACTTTAACTGTAACACACAGGCTCTTACACACAGGATCTGAACACAGATCAGAACCAGAGAGACTGAGCTGTCCAGCTGCTTCCGGTTCAGAGTACCTACCAGTATTTCGCCAGAGGATGGGTCATTCCCGTGGAGATGGTGACGCGTTAGACACTGGCGTTGATGATCTGTCTTGTTCTTACGCTACAGAGATGGACCCTGGCAACATGCCCTTGGGTTTAGAAACACAGACTGATCTGTCTAGAGGGAAATGGAACCGGTACAGTAGTAGTGTATACTCTGAAGGTTGTCTAGATAAGATAGGTGAGGATTTAGTCGTAGATGAAGTGACTGTAAAGTTGGAGGGCAACGTACCTCCCACATGGAATGGTCACCTAGGAGACAGACACTCGCAGGGCAGAGATTTCTTAGACTACAGGGAAAGCTTAGAGACAAATCAAAATGTCGCCACCCACTCCCCTTTCCACGTGTTCAAGGATCGCGACCCAGTGTCCACGTTGATGGCACCTTCCGATTCACACAGCCACATCCTTTTCGATCAGGTATTAAACTCAAACGACAGAGCTAGAGCCCAGGCTCAGGGAGAAGGAGCCACATCAGGCAATAGTAAAGAGAAACGGTTCCTCTGCATGTTCTGTAACAAAGGCTTCAGCTGCCCGCAGAAGGTGGAAATCCACAAGAGGGTCCACACTGGAGAGAAACCCTTCAGCTGTACCCAGTGTCACATGCGCTTCGCCCAGGCTGGTGACCTGAAGAGGCACCAGAGGGTCCACTCAGGGGAGAAACCCTACAGCTGCCCCCAGTGTGAGAAGCGGTTCTCCCGTCAGGACCAGCTGAAGAGGCATCATATGGTCCACACGCGAGAGAGGCCGTTTGCCTGTACGCACTGCGGGAAGAGGTTCTCAGAGAGGAGCTACCTCAGGATACACCAACAGAAAAACCATTCCACTCAATAGCTTCTGACATTTACATCAAACACTGCATTAAAGACAAATGTATATTTTCATGGTTGTCAGCAGAAAAGGTCCACAGATATATTTGGAATAACAGATTTCAGTGTAGAATATTGCATCCAGACATTGTGTGATATATAAGCCTAAAGTCTGATACATATTGTTTTTGTACTGTGTAGGCGAAATGATGTTCACAAATGTCTATTTCATTACTTCTGTTAAACTACAAAATGTTGTTCCAATACATTTTTACTTAGAAAATGTATGCAAGTTATCCATTTTCTGTTGATGTGTTTATGTGGTTTTCATATATAGTGTATTTAAAACTGGTTTATGTTTAATAAACACAAAATGGGACTTTTTATTGTAAGACTTTCATTGAGACTCTCTTTAGTATACATCACATCTGATCTCACCCTATTCTGTATGAACCCAACAGCACTTTATAACCAATATACACTTAAATACACTTACACACTAGTTTGTCATATGATGACTTTTGACTTATCATAGCTGACTCATATTTACCCACATCATATTTATGTCCTCCATGATGGGTTTAACAACAATAAAGTCATTCTGTATCTACAGTATATGACTCAAACGTAGTGGGGATTGGTAAACACTCCATGTTGAAAGTGTTTTTATCTGTGTGTGTGTGTGTGTACCTGAGGGAGTGTATGTCTGTGTAATCTGTATCACCTCTCTTCCAGGAGGAGGGTCCAGAGGTGCTGCTGGTGAAGGAGGATGGTTGTGAGGAGGGTCTGGGGAACACTGAGGGGAACATGGTCATGGAGGACAACCAGACTACACCACCTCCTGAACCCACAGAGGAACCAGCTGAGCTGCACAGGACCACACACAGTCTCACTGAGGTGAGCCCACTGTAAACTACTGTCTGAATGGTTTTTCCTTTCAGATCCTAATGAATTAGACTATGTAGACAGAGAAGGACCTGATCTTCGAGATCAGCACTTCTACTTTGAGACTCTTTCTAGGTAAGGTCCCAGGTCTAGATGAATGTTGTCTTAAGTGTGAGACCATACGTTTCAATTATCAAATCATGAAAAAGTGTCAAGTAATCAAATCAACTAACAAGTTTCCAAAGTACTCAAAGCAATCCCTCATTGCCCAATCAGAAGGTGCTCCATAGCAGGGTGCTCATATCAGATTTCTTGATCCAACATCCTCTCACTCTGTATCTCTTACAGTCAGTAGACATGGAGGATGGGAAGCCTAATCTACTGCTGGTCAAAGAAGAGACAATAGAAGACGAACCAGAGAGCATTGACCTGAGTGGACTAAAGATGGGGGAGCAAGGTAAGGGAGAAATAATTATAGCATAGAGCAACTTATGTTTGCATACAAAAACACACATCTTAAAACTTTTTTGGGATAGGGGGCAGTATTTGGAAGTTTGGATGAATGAGGTGCCCAAAGTAAACTGCCTGTTACTCAGGCCCAGAAGCTAGGATATGCATATAATTGGTAGTATTGGATATAAAACACTCTAAAGTTTCCAAAACTGTTAAAATAATGTTTGTGAGTATAACAAAACTGATATGGCAAGCGAAAACCTGGGGAAAATTCATCCAGGAAGTGGGATTTTTTTGATGTGGGTACTTTTCAATTGAATGCAGTATGTAATGGGTTAGGACCCAGATTGCAGTTCCTATGGCTTCCACTAGATGTCAACAGTCTTTAGACATTGTTTCACCCTTGTATTCTGAAAAATGAGGAAGAATGAGACCATTTTGTAAGTGGACTGTAGAATGAAGCAGCGCTGGTTTGCGTGTGACCGATTGCGCGCCCTTTGTTGTTTTTCCTTTCTATTGAATACGCTATTGTACGGTTGAAATATTATCAATTATTTAGACAATAGACAACCTATTGTCTAACGATTAATTATAAACATCGTTTGACATGCTTCAACAAACTTTATCGGTACTATTAGGATGTATTCGTCTGCATGTTGTGACCTCCTTCAAGTCAGTGGATTACTGAACAAAACGCGCCAACAAAACAGAGTTTTTGGGATATAAAGAGGGACTTTATCGAACA
The DNA here is from genome assembly GCF_045791955.1 of Oncorhynchus clarkii lewisi. Classification (NCBI taxonomy): domain Eukaryota; kingdom Metazoa; phylum Chordata; class Actinopteri; order Salmoniformes; family Salmonidae; genus Oncorhynchus; species Oncorhynchus clarkii. The sequence continues at coordinate 15,604,640 of NC_092165.1, forward strand.
AAACAAACATTTATTGTGTAACAGGGACTCTTGTGACTGCAACCAGATGAAGATCATCAAAGGTAAGTGAGTAATTCTATTGCTATTTCTGACTTTCGTGACTCCTCTACTTGGCTTGAAAATGTTTGTATGCAGATAATTGCATGGTATGCTTTTGCCGTAAAGCCTTTTTGAAATCTGACACAGTGGCTGGATTAACAAGAAGTTCATCTTAAAGCCGATGTATAACACTTGTCTTGTATCTTTTATGAATGTTTATTATGAGTATTTCTGTATTTTGAATTTGGCGCTCTGCAATTTCACCGGATGTTGTCGAGGTGGGTCGCTAGCGGAACGCCTATCCTTAAAAATTAACTTGACCAGGTAATTGATAAAGAAAAACTCCATCTGTAGCGTTTTCTCTGCCATGTTTGCAAAGTCCATTTTCTAACCTCCTGCAGGTGGTTGGCTGGAGGCTAACAGAGGAGACTGGGCGGCCGTCTTAGATTTCCAGATCCAGACGGGTGCAGCCAAGGGCCCAGGGGACAACATTACCGAGCAGGCCAGGACCAGAGGTGACATAGTGGAGGTCAGTCGGTGGGACAGCATCCTCAACTCTGGGCTGGGGAACAACAGTGTTAACCAGAAAAAGACAGTCGAACACAAAACAAAAACCAAACTTAAGTCTCCATGACAACAGACTGGCTGAGAGCAGACTGGCTGAGAGCAGGGTGAGGCGTAGATTTGGTCTGCGGGGACAGGGAGGTGTCTGTATGCGGGGGGGGGGGGGGGGGGGGGGGGGGTGTATGGTGACTGACTTGGTTATTTTTGTATTATTGCAGAGACTGAGTTTCCCTCATCTCAGTCGAACCAAAGCATATTTCCTTTTTGAATCAACACTTATGGACATTGTTTCATAGTAAACTCAAATGGCTCCATATTGTTAGGTACTTGACAGTGGTTAACATTTTATAATATCATGTCATGCTTCTGTGTGTACAGCAAAGAGTTTCTTATTCCTTTATGCATTTCTGTACAATTTGTGTTTATAGTCTGCAGTCCATGAGGACCAGCTGATGTCTGGTGTTGCTGACGGAAGAGACTGGACATCTGAGGTGGGTGGTCACAAACCCTGGCCCCGGATCAAAACCCTGGATCTGGAGCCATCACTCTTCCTTCCCGAGTCAGAACTAGGACCCAACCGTGAGGGACAGGGACTCCACCACAACCACTACACAGAACACAACCAGTGGACAGGTGGACTGAACCACCTCAGTCCTGTTGGTCATCAGAGAAACAGAGGCTCCAGTCTGCAGTCTGGGGCTGATAGAGATCAACCCTCCTGTTCCTATGATACAAACACCACAGTATCCATGATGAACAGAGCAGGTCACCCTGGGCTTCAGCCTTCACAGAGAGTGATGGGAGCCCCCCCTGGTGGTAGTCTATCAGCAAGTCTGTCTTCTCCTTCAGGGCCTCTTCCAATGCCTGGTGACTTGGTTCATAGAAGGCCTGGGCCTGGGTCTAGCCTTCCTCACTTACCTCAGGTTTACCCCACCAATACAGACAGGGTCAGGATGGGCGTTCACCATAAGAGGTACCTAGCCTATAACACAGCACACAATTCCAACAACACCCAAACAATGGCTAGAGGTCAAGGAGGGAGCTCAAAAACTCTTGCTTCTACCTCCTCTGGTGTCATGGGGTCACAATGTGGGAGGCCGAGCATTAGGTCGGACGCCGACAAGCCGTACGCCTGCCCCACATGTGGGAAGCACTTTGCTGAGGCAAGGTATGTGAAGCAGCACCAGACTGTTCACACCAAGGACAGCTTCAATTGCAAATTATGTCACAAGAGCTTCTCCTTCCTGAGTAGCCTTATCAGACATAGGAGTGTCCACAATGGGAAGAAATCGTAGCAGTGTGTCTTGAGATGTACATTAGGTGATATCTGGGAATCATTCTTTATCTGACATATCATAGTTATAATGTTTAGTGTCTTGGGGATAATTAACCACATACCCCTTTAACTTTGAATTATTTAACAGGCTTGTGTTAATAACTTTTTTAGAGAGATAGTAAACCTATGCTAGAACAAGTATAGTTCAATATTCTCTGGTCTGATGAAACCAGGATTGAACTCTTTGGCCTGAATGCCAAGCGGCGCGTCTGGAGGAAACCTGGCACCATCCCTACGGTGAAGCATGGTGGTGGCAGAATCATGCTGTGGGGATGTTTTTCAGTGGCAGAGACTGTGAGACTAGTGAGGATTGAGGCAAAGATGAACAGAGCAAAGTACAGAGATCCTTGATGAAAACCTGCTCCAGAGCGCTCAGGACCTCAGACTGGGGCGAAAATTCACTTTCCAACAGGACAATGACCCTAAGCACACAGCCAAGACAATGCAGGAGTGGCTTCAGGACAAGTCTCTGAATGTCCTTGAGTGGCCCGGCCAGACCCCGGACTTGAACCCGATCGACCATTTCTGGAGAGACCTGAAAATAGCTGACAGAGCTTGAGAAGATCTGCAGAGAGGAATGGGAGAAACTCTCCAAATCTAAAAGTGTGCCAAGCTTGTGGCATTATACCCAAGAAGACTCAAGGCTGAAATCGCTGCCAAAGGTGCTTTAACAAAGTACTGAGTAAAGGGTCTGAATACTTGTGTAAATGTGATATTTCAGTTTTATATTTTTTATAAACTAGCAATAATTTTTAAAAACCTGTTTTTTCTTTGTTATTATCGGGTATTGTGTGCAGATTGATGAGGGGGAAAAAACAATGTAATACATTTTTAGAATAAGGCTATAATGTAACAAAATGTGGAAAAAGTCAAGGGGTCTGCATACTTTCGGAAGGCACTGTAATGCAAAGCTAGAATGAAAACAGGGAATTGCGGCGGCAACTACAGGTACCGGAACTGAAGGGGGCATGATAGCGCGTCCTCGCCAGTTGTCCCAGTACTGATAAAATCATTTTTCTGGGTGTGCGCCAGCTCATGTTTTTTATTCTAAGACAATCGACCGATACAGAGGAATGGCAAGAGGTACATTTAGCAGAAGACAGATGAATGGCAAGAGGTGCATGTCACGTTCTGACCTTAGTTCTGTTAATATATCTTTGTTTTAGTATGGTCAGGGCGTGAGTTGGGTGGGTTGTCTATGTTCGTTTTTCTACAATTTGGGATTTCTGTGTTCGGCCTAGTATGGTTCTCAATCAGAGGCGGCTGTCAATCGTTGTCCCTGATTGAGAATCATACTTAGGTAGCCTGGTTTCACTTTTGAGTTGTGGGTGTTTATTTTATGTCTTTGTGTGTGTCGACAGACAGGACTGTTTCGGTTTTCGTTCGTTCACTTTATTGTTTTGTATTTCAGTGTTCATTTTGATTTATTACATCATGAACACTTACCACGCTGCGCATTGGTCCTCCGATCCTTCTCGCTACTCCTCAGAAGAGGAGGACGAGATCCCTTACAGTGCATTTTGCCCCATTCCCCTCGGTGTATGTTAATTTAGATGTGTTAACCACATATGGGTCTAGGAAAGTTTTTGGATAGTATGCAATAATTCACCTGATTACTTTGTTATCTTGCGCAAAGACACTATCATATTCTAACCAGATTCTTGATTTACTGCATTTCCTATTATTTGCCCATTGAAAACAATACATCAATCAGTAAATAGTATATCAAGAAGTTATGAGAAGTGTTACCTTACATCCTGGCCAATTCTAGACAGTGTCAATAGTGTACAACATACCGTTGAGCATTGACAGTAGTTAACCTAACCAGCTTTTACCCCAATCACTCTCTCAAGTGAAAGACATCTCACTGGAGGCCACAGGAGCTTTGTGAAGCCAGTGGGACACAATACATGGAGAGATGACCAACCAATCACTGTTGATGAGGGGAGTGGAACCTCAACCCAGCAAGTTATCGTGATAGAGGTTAGTGTAATAGTGTTGCACGTGTTTAGCAGATGTTATTGCGGGTGTAGCGGAATGCTTGTGTTTCTAGCTCCAACAGTGCAGTAATATCTAGCAATTACACAACATATACACAATACACACAAGTCTAAGTAAAGGAATGGAATTAAGAAAAAAAAGTTTGGGGTCACTTAGAAATGTCCTTGTTTTTGAAAGAAAAGCACATGTTTTGTCCGTTGAAGTAACATCAAATTGATCAGAAATACAGTGTAGACATTGTTAATGTTGTGAATGACTATTGTAGCTGGAAACGGCTGATTTTTTATGGAATTTCTACATAGGTGTACAGAGGCCCATTATCAGCAACCATCACTCCTGTGTTTCAATGGCACGTTGTGTTAGCTAATCCAAGTTTATAATTTTAAAAGGCTAATTGATCATTAGAAAACACTTTTGCAATTATGTTAGCACAGCTGAAAACTGTTGTGCTGATTAAAGAAGCAATTAAACTGGCCTTTAGACTAGTTGAGTATGCGGAGCATTAGCATTTGTGGGTTCGATTACAGGCTCAAAATGGCCAGAAACAAAGACTTTCTTCTGAAACTCGTCTGTCTGTTCTTGTTCTGAGAAATGAAGGCTATTCCATGCGAGGAATTGGCAAGAAACTGAAGATCTCATACAGCGCTGTGTACTACTCACTTCACAGAACAGCGAAAACGGGCTCTAACCAGAATAGAAAGAGGAGTGGGAGGCCCCAATGCACAACTGAGCAAGAGGACAAGTACATTAGAGTGTCTAGTTTGAGAAACAGACGTCTCACAAGTCCTCAACTGGCAGGAGGGGTTACTATGGTGTTGAATGCTAAGCAATAGTCAATGAACAGCATTCTTACATAGGTATTCCTCTTGTCCAGATGGGATAGGGCAGTATGCAGTGCGATGGCGATTGCATCGTTTGTGGATCTATAGGGGCGGTAAGCAAATTTTAGTGGGTCTAGGGTGGCCGGTAAGTGGGTCTAGGGTGGCCGGTCATTGACTACAGCATTTAACACCATAGTACCCTGCAAGCTCATCATTAAGCTGGAGGCCCTGTGCAATTGGGTCCTGGACTTTCTGACGGGCCGCCCCCAGGTTGTGAAGGTAGGAAACAACATCTCCACTTTGCAGCCCCACAAGGGTGCATGCTCAGCACCCTCCTGTACTCCCTGTTCACCCATGACTGCGTGGCCATGCACGCCTCCAACTCAATCATCAAGTTTGCAGATGACACAACAGTAGTGCGCTTGATTACCAACAACGACAAGAGAGGGAGGAGGTGAGGGCACTCGGAGTGTGGTGTCAGGAAAACAACCTCCTCACTCAATGTCAACAAAACAAAAGAGATGATCGTGGACTTCAGGAAACAGCAGAGGGAGCACCCCCTATCCACATCGAAGGGACAGCAGTGGAGAGATTTTAAGTTCCTCAGCATACACATCACAGACCAACTGAAATGGTCTACCCACACAGACAGTGTGGTGAAGAAGGCGCAACAGCGCCTCTTCAACCTCAGGAGGCAGAAGAAATTTGGCTTGTCACCCAAAACTCTGACAAACTTTTACAGATGCACAATCGAGAGCATCCTGTCGGGCTGTATCACAGCCTGGTATGGCAACTGCACCACCCTCAACTGCAAGGCTCTCCAGAGGGTGGTGCGGTCTGCACAACGCATCACCGGGGGCAAACAACCTGCCCTCCATGACACCTACAGCACCCGATGTCACAGGAAGGCCAAGAAGATCATCAAAAACATCAACCACCAGAGCCACTGCCTATTCACACCGCTACCATCCAGAAGGCGGCGAGGTCAGTACAGGAGCCTCAAAGCTGGGACCAAGAGACTGAAAAACAGCTTCTATCTCAAGGCCATCAGACTGCAATCACTAACTCAGAGAGGTTGCTGCCTGCATTGAGACCCAATCACTGACCACTTTAATAAATGGATCACTCGTCACTTTATACAATGCCACTCTAAATAATGCCACTTTTAATCATGTTTACATATCTTATATTACATGTACAATGCCTTGCGAAAGTATTCGGCCCCTTGAACTTTGCGACCTTTTGCCACATTTCAGGCTTCAAACATAAAGATATAAAACTGTATTTTTTTGTGAAGAATCAACAACAAGTAGGACACAATCATGAAGTGGAACGACATTTATTGGATATGTCAAACTTTTTTAACAAATCAAAAACTGAAAAATTGGGCGTGCAAAATTATTCAGCCCCTTTACTTTCAGTGCAGCAAACTCTCTCCAGAAGTTCAGTGAGGATCTCTGAATGATCCAATGTTGACCTAAATTACTAATGATGATAAATACAATCCACCTGTGTGTAATCAAGTCTCCGTATAAATGCACATGCACTGTGATAGACTCAGAGGTCCGTTAAAAGCGCAGAGAGCATCATGAAGAACAAGGAACACACCAGGCAGGTCCGAGATACTGTTGTGAAGAAGTTTAAAGCCGGATTTGGATACAAAAAGATTTCCCAAGCTTTAAACATCCCAAGGAGCACTGTGCAAGCGATAATATTGAAATGGAAGGAGTATCAGACCACTGCAAATCTACCAAGACCTGGCCGTCCCTCTAAACTTTCAGCTCATACAAGGAGAAGACTGATCAGAGATGCAGCCAAGAGGCCCATGATCACTCTGGATGAACTGCAGAGATCTACAGCTGAGGTGGGAGACTCTGTCCATAGGACAACAATCAGTCGTATATTGCACAAATCTGGCCTTTATGGAAGAGTGGCAAGAAGAAAGCCATTTCTTAAAGATATCCATAAAAAGTGTAATTTAAAGTTTGCCACAAGCCACCTGGGAGACACACCAAACATGTGGAAGAAGGTGCTCTGGTCAGATGAAACCAAAATTGAACTTTTTGGCAACATTGCAAAACGTTATGTTTGGCGTAAAAGCAACACACCATCCCCACTGTCAAACATGGTGGTGGCAGCATCATGGTTTGGGCCTGCTTTTCTTCAGCAGGGACAGGGAAGATGGTTAAAATTGATGGGAAGATGGATGGAGCCAAATACAGGACCATTCTGGAAGAAAACCTGATGGAGTCTGCAAAAGACCTGAGACTGGGACAGAGATTTGTCTTCCAACAAGACAATGATCCAAAACATAAAGCAAACTCTACAATGGAATGGTTCAAAAATAAACATATCCAGGTGTTAGAATGGCCAAGTCAAAGTCCAGACCTGAATCCAATCGAGAATCTGTGGAAAGAACTGAAAACTGCTGTTCACAAATGCTCTCCATCCAACCTCACTGAGCTCGAGCTGTTTTGCAAGGAGGAATGGGAAAAAATGTCAGTCTCTCGATGTGCAAAACTGATAGAGACATACCCCAAGCGACTTACAGCTGTAATCGCAGCAAAAGGTGGCGCTACAAAGTATTAACTTAAGGGGGCTGAATAATTTTGCACGCCCAATTTTTCAGTTTTTGATTTGTTAAAAAAGTTTGAAATATCCAATAAATGTCGTTCCACTTCATGATTGTGTTCCACTTGTTGTTGATTCTTCACAAAAAAATGCAGTTTTATATCTTTATGTTTGAAGCCTGAAATGTGGCAAAAGGTCGCAAAGTTCAAGGGGGCCGAATACTTTCGCAAGGCACTGTATATACTGTATTTTATACCATCTATTGCACCTTGCCTATGCCGCTTGGCCATTGCTCATCCATATACTTACATGTACATATTCTTATTTACCCCTTTAGATTTGTGTGTATTAGGTAGTTGTTGGGGAATTGTTAGATTACTTGTTAGATATTACTGCATTGTCAGAACTAGAAGCACAAGCATTTCGCTACACTCACATAAACATCTGCTAACCATGTATGTGACAAATAAAATTTGATTTGATTTAGCAAGTGACATCAATAAGGGATCATAGCTTTCACCTGGACAGTCTGTCATGGAAAGATCCAGTTCCTTAATGTTTTGTACACTCAGTGAATACTTTTGCCTTCAGAAAGTATTTACAACCCTTGACTTCCACATTTTGTTGCGTAACAGCCTGAATTTAAAATGGATTAAATTGAGATTTTGTTTCACTGATCTAAACACAATACCCCATAATGTCAGTGGAATTTTGTTTTCAGAATTTTTTACAAATTACAAAAGAAAAGCTGAAATGTCTTGAGTCAATAAGTATTCAAACCCTTTGTTATGCCAAGCCTAAATAAGTTAAGCAGTAGAAATTTGCTTGGCAGATCACATAAGATGGATGGACTCCCTGTGTGCAATAATAGTGTTTAACATGATTTTTGAATGACTACCTCATCTTTGTACCCCACATAGACAATTATCTATAAGGTCCCTCAGTGAAGTTGTGAGAATTTCAAGCACAGATTCAACCAAAAAGACCAGTGAGGTTTTCCAATGCCTCGCAAAGAAGGGCACCTATTGGTAGATGGGTAAAAATAAACTAAAGTAAACATTGAATCTCCTTTTGAGCATGGTGAAGTTATTAATTACACTTTGGATGTTGCATCAATACACCCAGTCACTACAAATATACAACTCAGCTGCCAGAGCGGAAGAGAACCACTCAGGAATTTCATAATGAGGCCAATTGTGATTTTAAAACAGAGTTTAATAGGTGTGACAGGAGAAAACAACATTGAAATTACTCCACAATAGTAACGTAAATGACTGAGTGACAAGAAAGAAGCCTTTACAAAATACAAATATTCCAAAACATGCATCCTGTTTGCAACAAGACACTAAAGTAATACTTCAAAACAAAATTGGCAAAGAAACTACGTTTTTCTCCGGAATACAAAGTAAACACAACACATGACTGAGTACAACTCTTCATATTTTCAAGCATGGTGGTGGCTCCATCATGGTATGGGTATACTTGTAATCTGCGATGACTGGGGAGTTTTTCAGATTAAAAATCAACAGAATGGAGTGAAGCACAGGCAAAATCCTAGAAGGAAAATCTGGCTGTCTGCTTTCCAACAGACAATGGGAGAAGATTTCACCTTTCCGCAGGACAATAACCTAAAACACAAGGCCAAATCTGCACTGGAGTTAATTACCAAGATGACATTGAATGTTCCTAAATGGCCCACTTACAGTTCAGTTGGAGTCTGTTTGATTGAGTGTGTGGACAGGTGTCTTTTATACAGGTAACGAGTTCAAACAGGTGCAGTTAATACAGGTAATGAGTGGAGAACAGGAGGGCTTCTTAAAGCAAAACTAACATGTCTGTGAGAGCCGGAATTCTTACTGGTTGGTAGGTGATCAAATACTTATGTCATGTAATAAAATGCAAATTAATAACTTAAAAATCATACAATGTGATTTTCTGGATTCCGTCTCTCACAGTTGAAGTGTACCTATGATAAAAATGACAGACCTCTACATGCTTTGTAAGTAGGAAAACCTGCAAAATCGGCAGTGTTTCAAATACTTGTTCTCCCCACTGTATGTCCACGGGGAGCAATGTAACTGTAGACAGCCTATTTAAAGTGGCGCTCCAGTCTCCTTTTTACCTCATTTAACACCTGATTAGCTGACAAAAGGCACATCTCAATAGGGGGTCCTACACAACAAGTGTGCTTGGAGAGTTAAAACAGCCTTGTTGCACACCTACATTAGCGCTTCCCTGTCTGCATTAGTTTAGATGTCACCACAACAGGGATTGAAGATACATAGAGCATAAACTGTTTGGGATAGGGGGCAGCATTTTCACGTTTGAATGAAAAGCGTGCCCAGAGTAAACTGCCTGCTTCTCAGTCCCAGTTGCTAATATATGCATATTATTAGTAGATTTGGATAGAAAGTTTCTAAAAGTTTCTGAAGTTTCTAAAACTGTTTGAATTATGTCTGTGAGTATAACAGAACTCATATGGCAGGTGAAAGCCTGAGAAAAATCCAACCAGGATGTGGGAAATCTGAGGTTTGTAGTTTTTCAACTCTTGGCCTATCGAATACAGTGTCTATGGGGTCAAATTGCACTTCCTAAGGCTTCCACTAGATGTCAATAGTCTGACACAGCGGTTGCATTCAAGAGAAGTATATCTTTAATTATGTGAATAACACTTGTATCTTTTATCAATGTTAATGAGTATTTCTGTAAATTGATGTGGCTCTCTGCAAAATCACTGGATGTTTTGGAAGTAAAACATTAACCTCTTGAACCTATAGGGGCGCTGTGTCATTATTGGATAAAAAGACGTGCCCGTTTTAAGCTCAATATTTTGTCACGAAAAGATGCTCGACTATGCATGGAATTGACAGCCTTGGAAAGACACAACTCTGACGTCTCCAAAACTGCAAAGATATTATCTGTGCGTGCCCCAGAACTAATGCAACAGGCAAAACCAAGATGATGTTTCATACAGGAAATGCCCCGGATTCTGAAGGCGCTGTGTTCCAATGTCTCCTTATATGGCTGTGAATGCGCCAGGAATGAGCCTGCGCTTTCTGTATATTACCCGAGGTGTCTGCAGCATTGTGACGTGTTTGTAGGCATATCATTGGAAGATTGACCATAAGAGACTACATTTACCTGGTGTCCCGCCCGGTGTCCTGTGTGCGTAATCAGTAAGTCCATGCGCGTTCCATTTCTTCAGAATTGAAAGTAAACTGCCACGATGGATTTTATCGTCGATAGATATGTGAAAAACACCTTGAGGATTGATTCTAAACATCGTTTGCCATGTTTCTGTCGATATTATGGAGTTAATTTGGAAAAAAGTTCGCGTTTTAATGACTTTTTTTTTTTCTTACCCAAACGTGATGAACAAAACGGAGTGATTAGTCGACACAAATAATATTTTTTTGTAAAAACGGAACATTTGCTATCTAACAGAGTCTCCTCATTGAAAACATCTGAAGTTCTTCAAAGGTAAATTATTTTATTTGAATGCTTTTATGTTTTTTTTGTGGAAAATGTTGCATGCTGAATGCTAGGCTTAATGCAATGCTTGGCTATCAATACTCTTACACCAATGTTTAGCTATGGTTCAAAAGCATATTTTGAAAATCTGAGATGACAGTGTTGTTAACAAAAGGCTAAGCTTGAGAGCAAATAGATTAATTTCATTTCATTAGCCATTTTCATGAATAGTTAACGTTGTGTTATGCTAATGAGCTTGCTGATAGATTTACACAATCCTGGATACAGGGGTTTTTTCGTAGCTAAACGTGATGCAGAAAACGGAGCGATTTGTCCTAAACAAATAATCTTTCAGGAAAAACTGAACATTTGCTATCTGAGAGTCTCCTCATTGAAAACATCTGAAGTTCTTCAAAGGTAAATGATTTTATTTGAATGCTTTTCTGTTTTTTTGTGTAAATGTTGCCAGCTGAATGCTAATGCTAAATGCTACGCTAAATGCTACGTTAGCCATCAATACTGTTACACAAATGCTTGTTTTGCAATGGTTGAGAAGCATATTTTGAAAATCTGAGATGACAGTGTTGTTAACAAAAGGCTAAGCTTGAGAGCTAGCATATTTATTTCATTTCATTTGTGATTTTCATGAATAGTTAACGTTGCGTTATGGTAATGAGCTTGAGTCTGTATTCACGATCCCGGATCCGGGATGGGGAGATCAGAAAGGTTAATGAACGTAACGCGCCAATGTAAACTGAGATTTTTGGATATAAATATGCACTTTATCGAACAAAACATACATGTATTGTGTAACATGATGTCCTATGAGTGTCATCTGATGAAGATCATCAAAGGTTAGTGATTCATTTTATCTGTATTTCTGCTTTTTGTGACTCCTATCTTTGGCTGGAAAAATGGCTGTGTGTGTTTTTGTGACTTGGCTCTGACCTAACAGAATCCTATGTTGTGTTTTTGCTGTAAAGCCTTTTTAATAAGAAGTTTCTTTCATTTGGTGTATTGCACTTGTTAATGTATGAAAGTTGCATATTTCTAAAAAATATTTTAGAATTTCGCATGCTGCCTTTTCAGCGGAATGTTGTCGAGGGGTGCCGCTACGTGAACCCCTAGCCATAAGAAGTTAAGGGGGGTGAATGTCCGGTAGTTTCTTATCTGTAAAATTCTGAATAACATTGCCTAGTTTTCATAGCTACCCTCAAAGTTGAAGGTGTCAGTGATCATGTAGAAGGGGTCACTTAAGAATACTCTCTGAGAAGGAATTTTAATGGGTATCATGGGCAAGTTCTGAGGCAATTACTGAAAATGTAAATAAGAATGTTACGGTCATGGAACATGTGGTGCCATGAGTGGTTGTTGGCCAAATTATTTGTCTCAGATACATGCTGCCAGCTACATATGGCTGTCAGGTGCGGCAGGTAGCCTAGCGGTTAGGAGCTTTGGACCGGGTTGTTGGTTCAAATCCCCGAGATGACTAGGTGAAAAATCGCTCTGGGTAAGTGCGTCTGCTAAATGTTCCTCAAGCAAGGGTGGAGGCCGATGACATCACAGATTTGCAGTTGTCTAAAAAAACACTATTTTGCTCAAAACATGTTGTTTTTAAAAAAACATTTCTGTTTGTGTACTTTTCATAGTAAAAGTTTAAAAATCAGTTTAGAATGCAATTAGTTTAGGGATGTTTGCTAGGGATGGGGTAAAAGTATGACACCACTCCGGCCCCGGAGGACTTGCCCATCTGTTCTATCTAATACCGACTGGGACTATGTCGCACAGCAAGAGTTGAGTGGGGACGAACGGATTCGTTTCAGTCAGTTCTGAGGCCATGTCTAGACTTGACAGTTCATGCAGCTTTTGTATTCTGATCATGGAGTTATCATGGAATTCCGACAAAGTCATGCATCCACACAAACGTTAAAATGTGTCTACGGTGTCCACATTGTGTCCACATTGTGTCCAGATTCCCTTTTCCTGTGCTAAATTCAAATGCCATTCTGCAAACAGTGAAACAGGCTTAATATAACACAACTTGATGGTAGTAGCCAACTACTGTAGTTAACTAGCCAGCTAACCTTTGTAACTAGCCAGCAAGCTAGTTAGCAAAGCTAAAGGGATTACAAACAACATAATTCCAGCCAAACATATGTAAGTATATATATTTTTTATAAGCTAGATATATAGCCTCTCCCTGATAACAAAAAATCAATATATGAAAGACCTTAAACAACTTGAAGCAACCACATATTTAGCCATGGAACAGGTTCTGATTGGCCAGTGAGGGCCTTGATGTGTAATGTAATAAGCACTACCATATTTCAAAGAACAGCGCGGGGAACCAAGGAAGTGACGTAGCCGAGAGTACGCGTCCAGAGTGAGCTATCGACAAGGGGATGGTGGTTGGAAGAGCGCGCTTTTTTGAAATAGAAAAGCGTTGCGGTAGCTTTTGATAAATAACATCAAGACGAAGCAGCTGCTTTATAAGTGGGATCCCGAGGGGTTCGTGCTGATTGTACGGAGATTGTGACAACCGGTTAAATGGCATCCCTTGAGAGAAAGCAAGAACAAGATATATGTCAGGAGAAGTGCAGTATTATCAGAAGGAGACGTATACTTGGAATACGGAGGAGGAATGGAGGGGAAAATAGTGGCAGAGGAGGTCTAAGAGAGAGAGGGAAGAAGTCGGTAAGCTTGAGTCGGTTAAAAATGGCGAAAAAATGGTGGTTTGTTAAAAAAGAATTGTAGAAAGTGTAAGCAGAGAGCTGAAGACAGGAGTAGAAATGGAAGTGAATGAGGTCAAAGTATCAGAGGTGGTAGGTGTGGTGAAGTTCTCGGACCCAGAGGCTTGCACCGAGGGTCCGAATAAAGATGGGTCTGTGCCAGTAGGAGTGAAGTTTTTAAAAAAGTGGACCCTTGCCTTTTGGCTGATCCATTTGTGGTTTCAGGGTGGGTGAAAACAGAGTTGGGTGCTGTGGAATCAGTGAGGGTAACCAGAAGTGGTCTTGTGATAATTGTTTGTGTTACTGCTGGTCAAAGGGAGAAGGCGCTCGCCGTTAAACGAATGGGGGCAAGAAATGTGAATTGTTTCGCTACCCAAGAAAAGGGCACCATTGAAAGGAGTGATCACCGGGGTAGCAGTAAATGTAAAAGTTGACCAACTTAAGGGGAAGATTCCCGTGTTTGTGATGCTTGTCGTTTGGTGCGACACAGACAGGGTGGCGAGAGTGGTGAAACAGAAGAGTCATTGTCTGTTCTTTTAAATTTTTATGTTGAGTCTTTGCCAGACAAAGTGATGTTACATTAAGATGTTACAGGTGTCAAGCTTATGGGCATGTGGCAGCAGTGTGTAGGAGATAGGTTCCTAGGTGTGAGAAGTGTGCAGAAGGGCATGAGACAAAGGAATGTGTAGCATTGGGAAAAGTAGTGGTATGTGTGAATTGTAGGGATGCCTTTGGGGCTGGAGATCAGAAATCTCCCGTGCAAGAGACTCAGGTTGAGGTTTCCAGGGTTAGAGTAGTGCAAAAGTTGTCTTATGCTGAGGCAATGAAGAAAGTAGAGGAAGATGGGTCAAGGGGGAGGGATCCTGAGAGGAGTGGCGTGAGTAGTAGAACTGTACCAGTACAGAGGGTTAGGCCAATTAGGGATATATGTTTCAGTAAGATTGGATTTTTTAGCATGTATAACAATGGTTATCAACTGTACTGCAGGGATGGAACGTAAGCCGCAGAAAATTGAGGTTTTGGTGGCAGCTGCAGAGAGGTATTTGGGTGTGCGAGACTTGACATCAGAAGAGTTACAGGGTGTGTTAAGTGAAGTCCCATCATTTCCGGTTGTTGGCATGAGGTAGGACTAAATATATTTAAATAGGGGAGTAGGGTGGTGTTATATTTATTATTTTTTTTGGTGAGTGAAAGGGTATTTATACATTTTTTTCAAGCAAAGTATAAGTGATTTGTACTCCAGTCTAGTAGGTGGCGGTAATGCAACATATTTGGATGCCAAACGCCGTTAAACCTCATCGAATAAGAACAGCGCGCATACGCTTTTCATTTAGGCACACTCCAATAACAACCAATAACATTTCTCTTCACTGTAAACGGAAGTGAACAGTGACCAAGAACAATTTCCACGTTAGCGTTTTTATTGTTGTTATTTAGACGTTTATTAACGCCATGGAGCACAAAATATTATTATTTTAACTACACAGCATCACATACTTACGCCATGTAGTCTTTAATTCGCGTTGGAGACAAGACTTGGTTGATAGACGTTATAGGTAACGCTAGCTGCTAACAATGGCTAACTGTATGGTTTTTCACACGCAAATAGCCTCCATCATGGAGGTGCTAGCGAATGCAGCCGTGGCAGAGATCTGTAAACTCGTAGATGACGACTATGCAGTGTTTCGTTTGGAAATTTCTGAAAGCCAGAAACAGAACAGGGCATTGCGCAGGAAATTACAGCTACAGGAACTGAAGGTGGCACGGGAGCGCGCCGACAGGACAATGCGAGAGCGCGTCCTCGCTAGTCGTCCCAGTAGTGGCAAGATCCTCGACCAATACAGAGGAATGGCAAGAGGTACTTTTTGCAGAAGGCGGAGGCTGCGCGGCCTGTTGTCGTCATATATACAGTAGCTCAGTGCCCGTTCCCCTCTGTGTCCAGATGTGTTACCCAGAATTAGGTCTTGGTCATGTGTAGGATAGTATGCAATAGTAAACTTAGCTATCTTGCGCAAAGACACAATTTCATATTCTAACCAGGTCTTGATTTACTGTATTTCCTATTCACTCAATGAAAACAATGTGATGCATGGAATATAATACATCAATCAATAAATAGAATATCAAGCAGTTATGAGAAGTGATACCTTATATTCTTGCCAATTCTAGACAGTGTCAACTGTCAATAGTGGGAATATACTGTTGAGCATAGATGGTCGCTAATCAAACCACCTCATCTCCTCAATCACTCTTTCAGGTGGCGGGCATCTCACTGGAGGCCAAATAAATGTTGTGAAGCCAGTGGGACCCAATGCATGGCGAGATGACCAACCAATCACGGTTGATGAGGGGAGTGGAACCTCAACCCAGCACGTTATCATGATAGAGGTTAGTGTAATAGTGTTGCATTAAAAATTACAGTCGTTTTGTAAATCAAATGTGGCCCGTTTGTTTCAGAAAGGCTCCCCTCAGCCTTCACTTCAGATATCTGTCTTAGGGGAGCTTGAAAGACTTCCCTTCAACATTGTTATCCATGGTCCCTCGTTTTGTAGGTTAATAATTTGCTTACAATTTACATTGATATATATATATATATATATCAAATGTATGTGTATCTGAGGTAATTTACTTACCCTATGCCGGTTTTCAACGTATTTGACGACCAAGAAAAAGCACAAAGCCGAAAAATTGAATGTTTATCATTTTCTTAATGTACTGGCTGGCAATGTTCAGTAAAATTGCTCCAGCGTAATCTAATATAAAGCACATCAAATGGACTGTAATTGAAAGGTTTTATCGTCCTGTAAGTCCTCAACTTGAGCAGGCACGCTAACAAGGCTGCTGAGTTGTAGTTCAAATGAGACTTTAATAACTTTTGCGATGTGTCTTACTACTTACAGCCTGAATTGACAATGTATTACATTTAGATTTTGATCTCTACACAATACCCCATAATGTCAACGTGGAATTTTGTTTGTAGAACATTTTAGTAATTAATACAAAATTAAAAGCTGAAATGTATTGAGTAAAGTTTTTGTTATGGCAAGCCTAAATAAGTTCAGGAGTACAAATGTGCTTAACAAGTTGTGTGGACATATTCCGTGTTCAATAATAGAGGTTAACATGGTTTTTGAATAACTAGCCCATTTCTGTTTCCCACACATAAAATTATCTTTAAGGTCCCTCAATCGAGCAGTGATTATCAACCACATATTCAACCACAAAGACCAGGGAGGTTTTTCCATGCCTCGCAAAGAAGTGCACCTTTGAGCATGGTGAAGTAATTAATTAGGCTTTAGATGGTGTATCAATACACCCAGTCACTGCAAAGATACAGCCAACCTTCCTAACTCCATTGCCTGAGAGGAAGGAAACTGGTCAGGGATTTCACCATCAGGCCAATTGTGATTTTTAAAACAGTTAATAGTTTAATGGGTGTGAAAGGAGAAATCTGGGGATGAATCAACAACATTGTAGTTACTCCACAATACTAACGTAAATGACAGAGTTAAAAGAAGGAAGCCTGTACAGAATACAAATATAACAAAACATGCATCCTGTTTGCAGTAAGGCACTACCGCACAGTGCCTTCGGAAAGTATTCAGACCTCTTGACTTTTTCCACATACTGTTAGGTTACAGCTTTATTCAAAAATTGATTAAATTGTCCCCCCCATCAATCTACACACAATACCCCATAATTACAAAGCAGAAACAGGATTTTAGCCATTTTTGCTAATTTATGTATATTTTATAAACTGATCACATTTACTTAAGAATTGAGACCCTTTACTCAGTACTTTGAAGCACCTTTGGCAGTGATTACAGCCTTGAGTCTTCTTGGCTATGACGCTACAAGCTGTAGTGGAAAATGTCGAGGTGTCTATATACTTTCCGAAGGCACTGTATATCTGCAAAGAAATTAACTTTATGTCCTGAATACAAAGCGTTATGTTTGGGGCAAACACTACACATCACTGAGTGTCGTTCTTCATATTTCCAAGCATGGTGTTGGCTGCATCATGATATGGGTATGCTAGTCATCGGCAAGGACTAGGGAGTTTTTTTAGGATAAAAAGTAGCGGTATAGAGCTAAGCACAGGCAAAATCCTAGTGGAAAACCTGGTTCAGTCTGCTTTCCAATAGACAATGGGAGACAAATTCAGCTTTCAGCAGGACAATAACTTAAAACACAAGGCCAAATATACATTGGAGTTGCTTTGCAAGATTACATTGAATGTTCCTGAGTGGCCTAGTTACAGTTTTGACTTAAATCATCTTGAAAATCTATGGCAAGACTTGAAAATGGCTGTCTAACAATGATCAACAACCAACTTGACAGCTTGAAGAATTTAAAAAAGAATAATGTGCAAATATTATACAGTACAATCGAGCTGTGCAAGGCTCTTATACTTACCTAGAAAGACTCACAGCTGTAACCTCTGCCAAAGGGGATTCTAACATGTTTTGACTCATGGGTGTGAATACCTATGCAAATGAGATATTTCTGTATTTCATTTTCAATAAATTTGCTAACATTTCTAAAAATGTGTTTTCACTTTGTCATCATGTTGTATTGTGTATAGATGGGTGAGGAAAAACAATCAATTTATTACATTTGAATTCAGGCTGTAACAACAACGTGGAATAAATGAAGAGGTATACATACAGTGGGGCAAAAAAGTATTTAGTCAGCCACCAATTGTGCAAGTTCTCCCACTTAAAAAGATGAGAGAGGCCTGTAATTCTAATCTTAGGTACACTTCAACTATGACAGACAAAATGAGAAAGAAAATCCAGAAAATTCCATTGTAGGGTTTTTAATGAATTTATTTGCAAATTATGGTGGAAAATAAGTATTTGGTCAATAACAAAAGTTTATCTCAATACTTTGTTATATACCCTTTGTTGGCAATGACAGAGGTCAAATGTTTTCTGTAAGTCTTCACAAGGTTTTCACACACTGTTGCTGGTATTTTGGCCCATTCCTCCATGCAGATCTCCTCTAGAGCAGTGATGTTTTGGGGCTGTTGCTGGGCAACACAGACTTTCAACTCCCTCCAAAGGTTTTCTATGGGATTGAGATCTGGAGACTGGCTAGGCCGCTCCAGGACCTTGAAATGCTTCTTACGAAGCCACTCCTTCGTTGCCCGGGCGGTGTGTTTGGGATCATTGTCATACTGAAAGACCCAGCCATGTTTCATCTTCAATGCCCTTGCTGATTGAAGGAGGTTTTCACTCAAAATCTCACGATACATGGCCCCATTCATTCTTTCCTTTACACGGATCAGTCGTCCTGGTCCCTTTGCAGAAAAACAGCCCCAAAGCATGATTTTTCCACCCCCATGCTTCACAGTAGGTATGGTGTTCTTTGGATGCAACTCAGCATTCTTTGTCCTCCAAACACGACGAGTTGAGTTTAACACCAAAAAGTAATATTTTTGGTTTCATCTGACCATATGACATTCTTCCAATCTTCTTCTGGATCATCCAAATGCTCTCTAGCAAACTTCAGACGGGCCTGGACATGTACTGGCAGGGGGACACGTCTGGCACTGCAGGATTTGAGTCCCTGGCGGCGTAGTGTGTTACTGATGGTAGGTTTTGTTACTTTGTTCCCAGCTCTCTGCAGGTCATTCACTAGGTCCCCCCGTGTGGTTCTGGGATTTTTGCTCACCGTTCTTGTGATGATTTTGACCCCACGGGTTGAGATCTTGCATGGAGCCCCAGGTCGAGGGAGATTATCAGTGGTCTTGTACAGTGCCTTGCGAAAGTATTCGGCCCCCTTGAACTTTGCGACCTTTTGCCACATTTCAGGCTTCAAACATAAATATATAAAACTGTATTTTTTTGTGAGGAATCAACAACAAGTGGGACACAATTATGAAGTGGAACGACATTTATTGGATATTTCAAACTTTTTTAACAAATCAAAAACTGAAAAATTGGGCGTGCAAAATTATTCAGCCCCTTTACTTTCAGTGCAGCAAACTCTCTCCAGAAGTTCAGTGAGGATCTCTGAATGATCCAATGTTGACCTAAATGACTAATGATGATAAATACAATCCACCTGTGTGTAATCAAGTCTCCGTATAAATGCACCTGCACTGTGATAGTCTCAGAGGTCCGTTAAAAGCGCAGAGAGCATCATGAAGAACAAGGAACACACCAGGCAGGTCCAAGATACTGTTGTGAAGAAGTTTAAAGCCGGATTTGGATACAAAAAGATTTCCCAAGCTTTAAACATCCCAAGGAGCACTGTGCAAGCGATAATATTGAAATGGAAGGAGTATCAGACCACTGCAAATCTACCAAGACCTGGACGTCCCTCTAAACTTTCAGCTCATACAAGGAGAAGACTGATCCGAGATGCAGCCAAGAGGCCCATGATCACTCTGGATGAACTGCAGAGATCTACAGCTGAGGTGGGAGACTCTGTCCATAGGACAACAATCAGTCGTATATTGCACAAATCTGGCCTTTATGAAGAGTGGCAAGAAGAAAGCCATTTCTTAAAGATATCCATAAAAAGTGTCGTTTAAAGTTTGCCACAAGCCACCTGGGAGACACACCAAACATGTGGAAGAAGGTGTTCTGGTCAGATGAAACCAAAATTGAACTTTTTGGCAACAATGCAAAACGTTATGTTTGGCGTAAAAGCAACACAGCTCATCACCCTGAACACACCATCCCCACTGTCAAACATGGTGGTGGCAGCATCATGGTTTGGGCCTGCTTTTCTTCAGCAGGGACAGGGAAGATGGTTAAAATTGATGGGAAAATGGATGGAGCCAAATACAGGACCATTCTGGAAGAAAACCTGATGGAGTCTGCAAAAGACCTGAGCCTGGGACGGAGATTTGTCTTCCAACAAGACAATGATCCAAAACATAAAGCAAAATCTACAATGGAATGGTTCAAAAATAAACATATCCAGGTGTTAGAATGGCCAAGTCAAAGTCCAGACCTGAATCCAATCGAGAATCTGTGGAAAGAACTGAAAACTGCTGTTCACAAATGCTCTCCATCCAACCTCACTGAGCTCGAGCTGTTTTGCAAGGAGGAATGGGAAAAAATGTCAGTCTCTCGATGTGCAAAACTGATAGAGACATACCCCAAGCGACTTACAGCTGTAATCGCAGCAAAAGGTGGCGCTACAAAGTATTAAATTAAGGGGGCTGAATAATTTTGCACGCCCAATTTTTCAGTTTTTGATTTGTTAAAAAAGTTAGAAATTTCCAATAAATGTTGTTCCACTTCATGATTGTGTCCCACTTGTTGTTGATTCTTCACAAAAAAATACAGTTTTATATCTTTATGTTTGAAGTCTGAAATGTGGCAAAAGGTCGCAAAGTTCAAGGGGGCCGAATACTTTCGCAAGGCACTGTATGTCTTCCATTTCCTAATAATTGCTCCCACGGTTGATTTCTTCAAATCAAGCTGCTTACCTATTGCAGATTGTCTTCCCAGCCTGGTGCAGGTCTACAATGTTGTTTCTGGTGTCCTTTGACAGCTCTTTGGTCTTGGTCATAGTGGAGTTTGGAGTGTGACTGTTTGAGGTTGTGGACAGGTGTCTTTTATACTGATAACAAGTTCAAACAGGTGCCATTAATACAGGTAACGAGTGGAGGACAGAGGAGCCTCTTAAAGAAGAAGTTACAGTTCTGTGAGAGCCAGAAATCTTGCTTGTTTGTAGGTGACCACATACATATTTTCCACCATAATTTGCAAATAAATTCATTAAAAATCCTACAATGTGATTTTCTGGATTTTTTTCTTCTCATTTTGTCTATCATAGTTGAAGTGTACCTATGATGAAAATCACAGGCCTCTCATCTTTTTAAGTGGGAGAACTTGCAACATTTTTGGCTGGCTAAATACTTTTTTGCCCCACACTATCTTATTTGACCATGTTCTCATGAATTTGATTATATAAGCGTGAAGCCCATTAAAAAACACATACTTCTTGTGTCAGGATGCAGATGCTGCAGGTCCTGGGGTCAAGCTGGAGAGGTCTGAAGGAGAGGAGGACCCGCGGCACAGCAGAGACATCCAGACTGGAGCAGCGGCTGGAGTGGCGCCCCCTGTAGCCATGGAGGACACCACCACTGCCCCAGCGCAGCCCAGGACCCGATGCAGCATCACGGAGGTCAGTGGAACGCTGAACGCCGGCCTCAAGTCAGAGACAGACACCGAGACTTTAATGGGGCTCGGGCAACTGGGCTGTCCTCCTGCTCCCCGCTCAGAGTATTTACTTTATGGTAGCCCAAGGACGGTTCTATCCCATCAGGACACAGGTGATGCGTTACAGGCTGGCAATGATCCGTCCTGTTCATATGCGACAGAGATGATACCTGGTGACATGCCTGTGGGCTTAGATACACAGACTAATCCAATGAGAGGGGAAATGGACCGGTACAGTGGTAGTGTCTACTCTGAAGGGTCCCTCGATAAGAAAGGGGAGGTTATAGTCATAGATGAGGTGACTGTAAAAGTGGAGGGTGGTGCACCTCTGACATGGAATGCAGACGAGACTCATTTAAGAGAAGGACACTCGCAAGGCAACACCAGTGACTTCTTAGACTATAGTGAAAGCATAGAAAAAAATCTAAATGTTGTGACCCACTCCCCTTTACTCACTTTCAGGGATTGCGACCCAGTGTCCACGTCGATGGCACCTTCCGATTCACACGGTCGCGTCCTTTTTGATCAGGCATTGAACTCAAACAAAAGGGCTAGAGCTCAGGCTCAGGGAGGGGGCACCACATCGGGCAATAGTAAAGAGAAACGGTTCCTCTGCATGTTCTGTAACAAAGGCTTCAGCTGCCCCCAGAAGGTGGAGATTCACCAGAGGGTCCACACGGGGGAGAAACCCTTCAGCTGTACCCAGTGTCACATGCGCTTCGCCCAGGCTTGCACCCTGAAGAGGCACCAAAGGGTCCACACGGGGGAAAAACCCTACAGCTGTACCCAGTGTCACATGCGCTTCGCCCAGGCTGGTAACCTGAAGATGCACCTGAAGGTCCACACAGGAGAAAGGTCTTCTGACATGTAGATCAAATCCTGCATTAAAGACAAAGGTTAATTGTCATTGTTGTCAGCATAAAAGATCCACAGAAGCATTTGGAATACCGAGAGTAACAGATTTCAGTGTTGAATATTCCTGGGTAGAATATTGCATCCAGACATTGTGTGATATTTTAGCCTAAAAATCTGTTACCATATTGTGTTTGTACTTTGTAAGCTATATGATGGTCACGAATGCCTATTTCATTACTTCCATTCAAAAGAAAATGAATGCAATTCGTCAAGTTCATGCAGATTTTTTGTTGAGACGTGTATGTGTGGTTTTCATATGGTGTATTTAACACTTGTTTGTTTAATAAACACAAAATGGGACTTTTCATTCTAACACTTCCATTGAGACTCTCTTCAGTATACATCACATCTGATCTCACCCTATTCTGCATAAACCCAACAGCACTTTATAACTAATATACTCTTACTAAATACACCTAAAGCTTGCCTCATAATATGAAGTAAAATGTTAATGTTTCAAACAGCATAATGCCTCCAGCTCACATTGCAAGTGGTGTGTGATGCGCTGAGGGGCGAATGGGAAGCTCGCTTCAATTACCAGTTGAGAATTTAAAACAGTAGCTCTTTTTAATAGTGACTTCAAAACTGTTTTAACGCGCTCATGTGCGGTGCACTTTTGATGACTTGTGTTGTCCCGCTAATTGCATTATGGAACGACAATTTGCACACTGCCTTGTGTACATTGCTGTGCTTATAATGTGAAGAAATAATAGTTTATCAACATTTTAAGGTAAACGTTCTGATCTGTTGTATCGGCCTCATTGCGATTGAATGTTTTTCTTATGTAGCCTAGGCCTACTGGTTGTATGAATTTGGGATCTTTCGTCCTACAACTGTCCCAGAGTCTGTTTGGAATAGGCTATTTCTTTCTCGCATAGAACGACAAGCTGACCAATAGAACAGGTACACTTTTCTACTGTGGGGTGTAGTCTTGACATAGGCTAGTGATTCTGCTGTTGGTTACTCATCTTGTTGGCTGAAAGAAAAGTACATGTGGACAGTTATTCTAACATCTTCAAAGTGCGCATCGGAATTCGGTAAGAAGGACGTTCTATTGAGATGAATTACCATAGTCTAAATGTGATTTCTGTCATTCTGAGCACTGTGGGTGGACGGCCTAATCAGGTTACGCACCCAATGCATATGGGTCTGGTACATTTCTCAAATGTCACATAAATGAAAATGCTTCCAGAAATGTCCTGTGTGTATGTAACCTGAGGGTATCACCTGTCTCTTCCAGGAGGAGGGTCCAGAGATGGTGCTGGTGAAGGAGGAGGGGTGTGAGGAGAGTCTGGGGAACCCTGAGGGAACCATGGTCATGGAGGACAACCAGACTACACCCTCTCCTGAACCCACGGAGGAATCAGCTGAGCAGCACAGGACCACTTACAGTCTCACTGAGGTGAGCCCAATGTAAACTAGAGTCTGAATGGTATTAGGTCAGGGCCTGAATCCACAAAGCTTCTCAGTGTGAGTGCTAATCTGCATCAGTTTTGCCTTTTGGATTATAATGAATAAGATTATATGTACAGATCCTAGATCAGCACTTTTTGTCTTAAGTGTGGGACCATGTCTTTTGAATTATCAAATCATTAAAGACTGTCAAGTAATCAAATCAACTAACATTTTTGCATAGTACTCATAGCAATCCCTCATTTCCCAATCAGAAGATGCTCATATCAGATTTCTTGATCCAACACAATGTTTTTCTGTACCTCTTACAGTCAGTAGACATGGAGGATGGGAAGCCTGATCTGATGCTGGTCAAAGAGGAGACAACAGAAGATGGACCAGAGAGCACTGACCTGCTGAGTGGACTAAAGATGGGGGAGCAAGGTAAGGGAGAAATACATATTTTATTCAAATTTTTTATTTTACCTTTATTTAACTGGGCAAGTCAGTTAAGAACAAATTCTTATTTTCAATGACGGCCTAGGAACAGTGGGTTAACTGCCTGTTCAGGGGCATACGGTAATAGCTCTTCAATGGGAATAGTGATGCTTCTGGCTATTAGGTCGTTCCACCAATTAGGTGGCTTTTGAGTAGTGTAACTTGGTGTAAAAAATAATGAGCACATATTCAATTAAATAAAAAACACTAAACCCCTAAAATAAAGCATCTTAATTGAATTTTAAACCCCAAATCTATTTTGCATGAAGAAACAACCTGTCATTCATCACAAACTTTGTGAATATCTGGGTTATCCCTGTTGACAATGCAGAAAGACTGCATTTAATCAGTGGACACCACTCGTTTTTATTACAACACACCTGTCATACTTGTTTTCTTTACTAAAGTATAGGTTTATTATTATTATTGCTAAAGGTACTGCATAAGTGTAAACATACATTTTTCAGCAAGAGATAGCACTTGTATAGCCTAAGAAAGTAGCAGAAATGTGCAGAAAGTAGTTTTGAATGCATTTTATTGAAGGGAAACAACACGTCTTGAACCTTTTTGGCAACATAGTGATATATTCTTATTTACTGTACAATGAGGAATTCAGCTACAAAATACTAGCCTTCTCCCATTTTTTTACTATTGCCCCCACCCACAAGGTGTATAAACAACAACAATAAATAAGAATAAAATAAGAGAATAGATACAAAAACGTGAAGAACATAAATCAATCAACTCTAATTATCACAGTATGCAAGTGTGTGTGCATGGACTTTGCAGATGTATTTCTCACATGTGCAGCACATAGTATTTGTTTTACAGTCCTTCTTTGGGGCAGAATTGGCATCTCCTCCTCTTGCCTGCCCCAGCTGCAGCCTCAGGCTCAGCCTCATTCAGCCCCCTGAACAGCTTTCACAAGCGCTGCAGAGCCTGGTGTGGGGGGAGGCGCTCCCTTCTTTGAATGTGTGGAGTTACAAGTGCCTTTTCCAGCTGCTCCCTCCTCTTGTTCTGCTTATTAGGCATCCAGATAGGGTTGATCTTGCTCCATATCACGAAGGCATTGTATGAGGACACATCAATGATATTATGGAAGATGACCAGGAGTCAGCGGGCAGTCATACTCCTGCAGCTTTAAGTTCTAATCACCTTGTCCAGGTTGTCCACGCCTCCTTTGTGGGGGTTGTAGTCCAGGATGATGGCTGGTTCCTGTCCTCACGATTACTGATCTCAGCTGTTTTGTGCAGTGTGCTCAGGAGTGCCACATTCTTGTTCCTCTTTGGGAGATAAGAAACTAGAGTGGTGATGGGGGTGAAGGCAAACTTTGACGAGAAGGCCTCTCTCCCCCTTGTTGTGAGGATTGCAGGGGTGGAGCTCAGGCTTGTTCTTTCTAACTGTGCCAACCATGGTGATCTTCCTCTTCAGGAGCTGCTGGCTGAGTTCAATCAGTAGCACACATAATCTCAATTTCTCATTGTGTGTGTCTGTGATTTTTCTGGTGTGTAAATGGTTTTATAACTTGCCAGGTCAAAAATGATCCTAAGACAATCTTTGTACCCTAGTGGTGTACAGCTTTCATGGAAATATGAACAAAGGCGATGTTTCACTTTTTCTAATGTTGGGGTCACTCTAGGAAAAGTAATACAATTTCAAGTTGGTTTTCTCTGCATCTAAGACAAGGGTTAAATAAAATAAAAAAGGATATTAAGTGCCAAATAAAGTAACAGGGTTGATAAATTCATCTTAAAACAGCCATGAATCCTCTTGCGACAGGGAATGGTTGCCTAAAATCAGACGGTTACCATGGTTACTCCATGGATATATGTCTTAAAGAAATAGTCTCTACAAGGCAGAATGTTGAATCAAATTATATTTACACTTACTTTACCGGTTGTTCATGCTGCTGGTCCTTTTGGGAGTAGGAGGTGGAGATAAGGTATCCAAAAGGATGTGTTGTTTACCCAACTTTTTGTGGTGCTGGTAGGTTCTCTCGCTTGTATTTTCAATCAGTTAACACATTGCACGTGATGCACAATATGTAGACAATAGCCGAATGTAACCGAATGTAGTCGACCGAAGCATGTTTTATCGCAATCAGCTGGTAGTGTTTGCCGTTAGGTTAGGCTCGGGCACGTTGTGCAAGTGTTTGTCACCTGCAAATTGCATCAGTATTGAAAATAAAAAACGGAAATACAAACAATATACATTCCTACCTGCGAAAGGACCAACCACACAGACAACCGGTAAAGTATAATTTTATTCAGCTTTATGGCTTGTAGAGGTCTTGAGAGGAAACTTTCCTGATCCAAATGCTCATTTCTGCCCGACGTGGTTCTTCAACCTAGGGGAATGGACGCTTGTTGTGTACAGCAGGAAGGGGAAATTAAATGCAAGCTTTAAAAAAAAAAAAACAGTCTAGAAATGTTCTGTCTATCTATAGGTGTTAGGAGAAATATACATTCTCATGGTTCATAAGCTGAACTTCAATTAGAATTCTCGGTCTGTGATCCAGAAGTTGTAAGGTTCTGGTTGAAATGAAACAGATAGAGACTAGTCCACAATAGTCAGTTACGTTTATTCTTGAGAGCTCTGGTCATAATCCCATGTACATTCGTTTATATATCACACATAGCGTCCTAAATGTCCCTCCTCCTCTCTGACAATGACAAAGCTGCTTTTCAATTCCATTCCAACACATACATATTGCTTATCATATGCTACCACATGTTACACAATCTACTGCAAGCCCAACGGTTTCTCCCCTCCCTGGATGGGGACGAGACATCTTTCCTGTTGTTAGTTTCCCTGTGGTCACAAGTTGTCTGTCCACAAGTTGTCTGTTAACACTTCTTCTTTGGCTATGTACAAAGATTCTTCATCAGACAGGATAGAATTCAATTAGTTACAGTTCTACGTTAAATGTATACATCATTTAGTCATTATTCATAAAAATCCCATAACAATAGGTAACAGGGTTTACATGTTATGCTCGACCCGCTCAGAGTATAAAGAGAATAACCAGCTCAACTGATTTTACACTATGATTTCACGACGAGATGTTCAATGTCTTTTGAAAATAATATTTATTTACATTAAAATTAAGGTAAAAATCACATGAAACAAATAATCTTCAGTAATTACTTTGTCAAAGCAAAACAATAACGAGGGCTTAATGAGGGTGAAAACTTATAGAAATGTGGGTTAAAATGTACAAAGGGAAATGTCAAAATGCTGAATTTTGACACAGGCTATAAATGTATTTATTCATATAAGCAAATCTGATTTTTTTTGTGCTCTATATTAAAGGGCACTTTAATATTAGTGAATAATTTCTATCTAAAAGATCAATGAGATGCATTTTTTTTTAAATTACTGTGTGATGACCCTTATTCTTTCTTTTAAAAAAAATTCATTCCATAAGATGAAATTAATAAAATTTACACTACCGGTGAA
The DNA here is from genome assembly GCF_045791955.1 of Oncorhynchus clarkii lewisi. Lineage (NCBI taxonomy): Eukaryota > Metazoa > Chordata > Actinopteri > Salmoniformes > Salmonidae > Oncorhynchus > Oncorhynchus clarkii. The sequence continues at coordinate 15,632,619 of NC_092165.1, forward strand.
AAGTTTTTGAACACTTACTCATTCGGCGGCAGGGTAAAGGTAAATTAAAAATAAAAATTCCAGGGTGTTTCTTTATTTTTACTATTTTCTACATTGTAGAATAATAGTGAAGACATCAAAACTATGAAATAACACATATGGAATCATGTAGCAACCACAAAATCTAAATATATTTTATATTTGAGATTATTCAAATAGCTACCCTTTTCCTTGATGACCGCTTTGCACACTCTTGGAATTCTCTCAACCAGCTTCATTTAAATTAACAGGTGTGCCTTGTTAAAAGTTAATTTGTGGAATTTCTTTCCTTAATGCGTTTGAGCCAATCATTTGTGTTGTGACAAGGTAGGGGGGTATACAGCAGATAGCCCTATTTGGTTAAAGACCAAGTCCATATTATGGCACGAACAGCTCAAATAAGCAAAGAGAAACGACAGTCCATCATTACTTTAAGACAAAGGTCAGTCAATGCGAAAAATTTCAAGAACTTTTAGTAAAAACGTTTCTTCAAGTGCAGTTGCAAAAACCATTGAGCTATGATGAAACTGGCTTTCATGAGGACCGCCACAGGAATAGAAGACCCAGAGTCTCCTCTGCAGCAGAGGATAAGTTCATTAGAGTTAACAGCCTCAGAAATTGCAGCCCAAATAAATGCTTCAGAGTTCAAGTAACAGACACATCTCAACCTCAACTGTTCAGAGGAGACTGCGTGAATCAGGCCTTCATTGTTGAATTGCTGTATAGAAACCTCTACTAAAGGACACCAATAAGAAGAAAAGACTTGCCTGGGCCAAGGAACACGAGCAATGGACATTAGACCGGTGGAAATCTTTGCTTTGGTCTGATAAGTCAAAATGTTTGATTTTTAGTTCCAACCGCTGTATCTTTCTGTGAAACGCAGAGTAGGTGAACGCATGATCTCAGCATGTGTGGTTCTCAGCATGGAGGAGGAGGTGTGATGGTGCTTTGCTGGTGACACTGATTTATTTAGAATTCAAGGCACACTTAACCAGCATGGGTACCAAAGCATTCTGCAGCAATACGCCATCCCATCTGGTTTGCGCTTAGTGGGACTATCATTTGTTTTTCAACAGGACAATGACCCAAAACACACCTCCAGGCTGTATAAGGGTTATTTGACAAAGATGGAAAGTTATTGAGTGCTGCATCAGATGACCTGACCTCCGCAATCACCCACCTCAACCCAATTGAGATGGTTTGGGATGAGTTGTACCGTAGAGTGAAGGAAAAGCAGCCAACAAGTGCTCAGCATATGTGGGAACTCCTTCAAGACTGTTGGAAAAGCATTCCAGGTGAAGCTGGTTGAGGGACTGCCAAGAGTGTGCAATGCTGTCATTAAGGCAAAGGGTGGCTATTTGAAGAATCTCAAATATAAAATATATTTTGATTTGTTAAACACTTTTTTGTTTACTACTTGATTCCATATGTGTTATTTCATAGTTTAGATGTCTTCACTATTTTTCTACAATGTAGAAAATAGTTTAAAAAAACACACATTACAATGTATGAACTAGACCAGGTAATTTACTTATTTTTCTTCTCCATATGTAGAGTTTTCTCTGCCATGTTTAGAAGTCTATTTTGTAACCCCTTCCTGCAGGTGATTGGCTGGAGGATAACAGAGGAGACTGGGCGGCCATCTTGGATTCCCAGGCCCAAACGGGTGCAGCCAAGGGCCCGGGGGATGACATCACTGAGCAGGCCAGGACTAGAGATGACATAGTAGAGGTCAGTGGATGGGACAGCATCCTCAACTCTGGCCTGGGGAACAACACTGTTAACCAGAAACAGAGAGTTGAACACAAAACAACTGAACCTAGTCTCCATGACAACAGACTGATTGAGACAAGGGTGAGGCGTAGACTTGGTCTGCGGGGACAGGGAGGTGTCCGTATGCGGCGGGAGAGAACAGACACAGACTCTAGCGATGCTCCATCCTGCTCCTATAGTCATGATTCAGAGACATTGGTGGCACCTCAGGTTAACCCCCTAACAGGTGCTGCCTTCAGCCTGCCTTCTATAGGATCTATAAACTGGAACATGGACCCTGCGACAACACAGACACTCCCAGGCCTTCATGCTCCTCACACTCTCCTAATGTTAAACCAGACCTCAGAAAATGCCAGTGCCTCAACACTAAATGGCTACACTAGCCCATTGACAAATGAGAGTAGTAGAGATGGAATCAGTAAAGGTGGCAGCGCCAAAGAGAAGCGATTCCCGTGTTCGTTCTGTGGGAAAGCGTTCAGTTTCCCTAAACAGGTGGAGATCCACCAGAGGATGCACACGGGGGAGAAACCATTCGGCTGCCACCTATGCCGGGCCAATTTCTCTCACTCGTCCAGCCTGAAGAGGCACCAGAGGGTCCACACAGGGGAGAAACCCTACAATTGTCCCCAGTGTGAGAAGAGGTTCTCCCACCAGCACCAGCTGAAGATGCACCTGAAGATCCACACGGGAGAGAGGCCGTTCGCCTGTACACATTGTGGGAAGAGGTTCTCAGAGAGAAGCTACCTGAGGATACACCAGCAGAAAATGCACACGGCCCATGTAATGTAGAACTAGTTAGTTTGTTTGTCGTCAATTTAGTTGATTTTGGATGTATAGGGAACTTCAACTGGATGAAGTGAACTGGGGAAAGAATTAGTATGATAAAATGCTTCACTGATTAAGAGTGATAAGTATGTCCCTTTTTAAGTTGATGCTGGTGTTTATAGTGACATGAGGATAGTGCCTTAATTCATGTTTACTTGATATAAAGTAGTAAAGATGTGTGTAATGTTGAATTTTATCCAAAGTATTCTAAAATTAATTTCATCAAAGCGAGGGTAAAGTGTTAGCATAGTGAGAACAGTTATTCTACTTGTCACGTATCGTTTTGTGCAATAAAAGTAATGTACTTCAAAGTTGTGAGTGTTGTTGAAATTAAATACAAAATTGACTCTGTGCTGACTTGGTTATTTTTGTATCATTGCAGGGACTGAGTTTCCCTCATCTCAGTCAAACCTAAACATTATACTTAGTTCTTGAATCAACACATATGGACATTTTTTATAATGAACTCCAATATTGTTGGGTACTTGAATCAGTGTAAGAGATGGGCTTGACTGTGGTTAACATTTTATAATGCCATGTTTCTTATATAAACCTTTATGTATTTCTGTTCAATTTGGGCAATTCCACTTCAATGTTTTTTGTTTTGTAACATCTTGATTTCAAAGTTGAACAAACACACAACTCTATGCATAAGGACTCATTTGAACAATTTCCACAGAATATTTTACAGAAACACAACTGTTTGGTAACACAATTTCAGAAGGGAGAACTGACCAAATTTCAACTAGTTTTCCACATCCATGGACGTCCGGTTTCGCTTGGTGCTCACTGGGTGGGGATGCTTGTAAAGTCTTACAGACTTAACCAAGAAGACTCAGCTGTAATTGCTGCCAAAGGTGTTCATAACATGCATTGACTCAGGGGAGCAAATACATCTCTAATCAAGGTACAGTACCACCTACTCATTCAAGGGTTTTTCTTTGTCTTCTGTACAACCCCCCCCCACAAATGATTGGCTCAAATGCATTAAGAAGGAAAGAAATTCCACAAATGAACTTTTAACAAGGTACACCTGTTAATTGAAATTAATTCCAGGTGGCTACATCATGAAGCTTGTTGAGAGGATGCCAAGTGTGCAAAGCTGTCATCAAGGCAAAGGGTGGCTACTTTGAAGAATCTCAAATATAAAATATATTTTGATTTGTTTAATACTTTTTTGGTTACTACACAATTCCATATGTCTTATTTCATAGTGTTGATGTCTTCACTATTATTCTACAATGTAGAAAAATAGTAAAAATAAAGAAAAACCCTTGAATGAGTTTGTCAGCGTCCGTCCTAACGCTCAGCCTCCTACGTTGTGACAAAATGACACCGGAGGGGATAGAATCAGGAGCCAAGGGGTAGTCATTCAGAAATCATGTCAACCCCTATTTCACACAGTAAATCCATGTAACTTATGTGATTTGTAAAGCCAAATTTTACTCCTAATTTTACTCCTAAACTAACTAACTTGCCTTAACAAAAGGGGTGAATACTTATGAATTTGTAAGCATTGGTAAAATGTTATTTTCATTTTGACATTATGGAGTATTTTGTGTAGATTAATGACACAATAAGAAAATTAGCTGTTTTTCAAAGATAATTTGTAAAAATCCAAATAACTTCACAGATCTTCATTGTAAAGGGTTTAAACACTGTTTCCCATGCTTGTTCAATGAACCATAAACAATGAATGAACATGCACCTGCGGAACAGTCATTGAGACACTAACAGCTTACAGACGGTAGGCAATTAAGGTCACAGTTGTGAAAACTTAGGACACTAAAGAGACCTTTCTACTGACTGAAAAACACCAAAAGAAAGATGCACAGTGTCCCTGCTCATCTGCGTGAAAGTGCCTTAGGCATGCTGCAAGGAGGCATGAGGACTGCAGATGTTTTTCAGGGCAATAAATTGCAATGTCCGTACTACGGGACGCCTAAGATAGCGCTACAGGGAGACAGGACGGACAGTTGATTGTCCTCGCAGTGGCAGTCCATTATTCCTCCTCCACCAAACTTTACAGTTGGCACTATGCAGTCGGGCAGATAGCGTTCTCCTGGCGTCCGCCAAACCCAGATTTGTCCATCGAACTGCCAGATGGTGAAGCGTGATTCATCACTCGAGAATGCGTTTTCACTGCTCCAGAGTCCAATGGCAGCAAGCATTACACCACTCCAGCCAACGCTTTGCATTGAGCATGGTGATCTTAGACTTGTGTGTGGCTACTCGGCCATGGAAACCATTTTCATGAAGCTTCCGACCAAGATTCTTGTGCTGACGTTGCTTCCAGAGGCAGTGCTGCGCGCAACAGCACTCGGCGTTCCCATTCTGTGTACTTGTGTGACCTACCACTTTGTGGTTGAGCCATTGTTGCTCCTAGATGTTTCCATTTCACAATAACAGCACTTACAGTTGACCAGGGCACCTGTAGCAGGGCAGAAATTTGACAAACTGAATTGTTAGAAAGGTGGTGTCAAATCAAATCAAATTTGTCACATGCGCCGAATTCACCTTACAGTGAAATGTGCGCTGGCACCAGTTAGTAGAGGTATTTGAGGTAATATGTACATGTAGGTAGAGTTAACGTGACTATGCATAGATAATAAACAGAGAGTAGCAGCAGCGTAAAAGAGGTGGGGACAATGCAAATTGTCTGGGTAGCCATTTGATTAGCTGTTCAGGAGTCTTATGGCTTGGGGGTAGAAGCAGTTAAGAAGTCTTTTGGACCTAGACTTGGCGCTCCGGTACCACAATGACAGTGCCACGTTGAAAGTCACTGAGATCTTCAGTACAGGCCATTCCACTGTCAATGTTTGTCTATCGATTTTATACACCTGTTAGCAACGGATGTGGCTGAAATAGCCGAATCCACAAATTTGAAGGGACCTACTTTTGTCCATGTGTCAATGTGTAGTTCATACATGCATAATCTATGGGCAGAATTACTGTTTTACCTCAATTAGCCACGAAATCCCCAGTTTTGAAGCAACTGTTGATTGCTCCATTTTGCAAATCTGACCATAACTCTTATCCTCCTGATTCCTTCTTTACAAGCAAATATTAAAGCAGGAAGCACCAGTGACTCGGTCTATAAAAAAAGTGGTCAGATGAAGCAGATGCTTCAGGACTGTTTTGCTAGCACAGACTGGAATATGTTCCGGGATTCTTCCAATGGCATTGAGGAGTACACCACATAAGTCACTGGCTTTATCAATAAGTGCATCGAGGACATCGTCCCCACAGTGACTGTATGTACATACCCCAACCAGAAGCCATGGATTACAGGCAACATTCGCACTGAGCTAAAGGGTAGAGCTGCCACTTTCAAGGAGCGGTATTCTAACCCGGAAGCTTATAAGAAATCCTGCTATGCCCTCCGACGAACCATCAAACAGGCAAAGCGTCAACACAGGACTAAGATCGAATCGTACTACACTGGCTCCGACGCTCGTCGGATGTGACAAGGCTTGCAAACTATTACAAACTACAAAGGGAAGCACAGCTGAGAGCTGCCCACTGACACAAGCCTACCAGACAAGCTAAATAACTTCTATGCTCGCTTTGAGGCAAGTAACACTGAAACATGCATGAGAGCATCAGCTGCTCCGAACAACTCTGTGATCACGCTCTCCGCAGCCGATGAGAGTAAGACCTTTAAACAAGTCAACATTCACAAGGCCGCTGGGCCAGACGGATTACCAGGACGTACACTCCGAGCATGCGCTGACCAACTGGCAAGTGTCTTCACTGACATTTTCAACCTCTCCCTGTCTGAGTCTGTAATACCAATATGTTAAAAGCAGACCACCATAGTCCCTGTGCCCAAGAACACTAAGGTAACCTGCCTAAATGACTACCGACCCGTAGCACTCATGTCTGTAGCCATGAAATGCTTTGAAAGGCTTGTCATTGCTCACATCAACACTATTATCCCAGAAACCCTGGACCTACTCCAATTTGCATAAGACACCAACAGGTACACAGATGATACACTCTATTGCACTCCACACTGCCATTTCCCACCTGGACAAAAGGAACACCTAAGTGAGAATGCTATTCATTGACTACAGTTCAGCGTTCAACACCATAGAGCCCTCAAAGCTCATCACTAAGCTAAGGACCCTGGGACTAAACACCTCCCTCTGCAACTGGATCCTGGACTTCCTGACGGGCTACCCCAAGTGGTAAGGGTAGGTAACAACACATCCGCCACGCTGATCCTCAACACGGGGGCCCCTCAGGGGTGCGTGCTCAGTCCCTTCCTGTACTCCCTGTTCACACCAACACCATCATTAAGTTTACTGATGACACAACAGTGGTAGGCCTGATCACCGACAACTATGAGACAGCCTACAGGGAGGTGAGGGACCTGACAGTGTGGTGCAGGGCAACAACCTCTTCCTCAACGTGATCAAGACAAAAGGATATGATTGTGGACTACAGGAAGAGGAGGACAGAGCACATCCCCTATTCTCATCGACGGGGCTGAAGTGGAGCAGGTTAAGAGCTTCAAGTTCCTTAGCGTCCACATCGCCAACAAACTAACATGGTCCAAGCACACCAAGACAGTTGTGAAGAGGGCACGACAAAACCTTTTCCACCGCAGGAGACTGAACTGGTAACCCCTGTATATAGCCCTGCTATTGTTATTTACTGCTGCTCTTTAATTATTTGTTATTCTAATCTCTTACTTTTTGGGGAGTATTTTCTTAAAACTGCATTGTTGTTTAAGGGCTTGTAAGTAAGCGTTTCACTGTATTCAACGCATGTGACAAATAACATTTGATTTGTATTCTTGAAGTTGTGCTAAGCCATTTTCTCTACATTTCCCTTCCCCATCTGGGCCAGCCCCTAGGCAATTCAAGTTCTAACCAATGTACTTCAGCCCCCCACAGCATTATCCAATGAGGTTGCAGTGCGGCCTAACGGCTCAGTGGACACAGCAGAGAGAGAGAAATGACGTGGTGCACATATCTGGACATATGTGATGTAGTACACATTTTCTCTCAAAAAAAGACATCTTAAACTGACAATTATATATCATCATAATGACATAATGTGCCAGTTGGAATGTAGTACTGTCTCACCCTCTCAGTTCCCAGAGCCTTAGCAAGGTATTTGAGTTTTTGAATGACTGGTGGGATTTTTTTAGTTTTTGTAAAATGTTGGTAGTTTGTGTGGAATAATGTTATTTTCCGTTCCCCATAATATAATTTAGTGCATTTTTTCACCCCTATCCAGTTGGTGGCGGCAAAACACATTTTGCGTGAAAATCGCAACAAAACCTCATCTAAGAAGTAGTAAACGGAAGTAAGCATTGACCAGTTACAATTTTCACGTTAGCGGTTATATTGTTGTTATTTAGACATTTATTAAATCAATAGAACTCAAAATATTACTAATTTAACTACACGGCATTACATACTTGCCCCAGGTAGTATTTGATTCGCGTTGGAGACAGGACTTGGCTGATGTTGTCTTGGTAAAGTTAGCTGCTAACAATGGCTGACTGTTTGGTTTTTCACACTCAAATAGCCTCCATCATGGAGGTGCTAGCGAATGCAGCCGTAGCAGAGATCTGTAAACTCGTAGATGACGACTATGCAGTGTTTCGTTTGGAAATAACTCAAAGCCGGAAAGAAAACAGGACATTGCGGAGGAAACTACTAGAACTGAAGGTGGCACGTGAGCGCGCAGAGAGGACAACGCAAGAGCGCGTCCTCGCCAGTCGTCCCAGTAGTGTCAAGATCCTCGACCAATACAGAGGAATGGCAAGAGGTACATTTTGCAAGGCCCAGGCTGTCTCGGTTCATATAGCTCAGTGCCTGTCGCCCCGTTCCCCTTTGTGCATGTGTGTTAATCAGAAATGGATCTTGGTCAGTTTTTGGATAGTTAGAATGCAATAATTCACCTGATTACTTAGTTATTTTGCCCAAAGACACAATAGGGTCGTTCCACATCTCCCCCCAAATGAGCTTAACCAAAACCATTCTGTTTATAGCTCGATTGATTTTGTTCCATACATCACATTGTTTTAAGTGAGTTAATAATAGATAATGTCGTGCATCAAGAATCTGTTTAGAATATGATATTGGGTCTTTCCATTTGATTTCAATCACTTTTTTAACCACACCCCATTTGAGTTGAACAAAACTTTCTCTACATGTTTGCTCATGGTAGAAGTGGTCAGAAAGTAACTTTTTGGACCTGAATACCAAAACATTTAGGAGATCGATGTGCTCAAAGTCGACCCGTCCCGTTTTGCATACCCCACCTTACCATGAGACATCTATGTCTTCATCACTGGAAAAGATAAATTGTTGAGTTTTATATAATTTAAAAGCTTACAAACAGGGTTGTTAAAGTATTTTATAATTTGTTTATTACATTTTTTTTTTTAAATAACAATTATTATTATTATTTTTTTTTTTACCATTTAACGTCAATTGTCTAAAATTTGGTAAAATCAGCTACTTTCTCAGAACAGTTAATATCCGACTACTTCTATCATGGGCAAATATGTATACAAGTTTAGTCCAAATGAAAAGTTCTGCGGTCAAAATATGATTGAAATTAAATGGGATGACACAATATCATATTCTAATTTGATTTACTGCATTTTCTATTATTTACTCATTGAAAACTGGGATGCATGGAACATAATCAATCAATAGTATATCAAGAAGTTATATCCTTGCCAATTCTAGAACATGTCAATAGTGTAAAACATACCACTAAGCATTGACAGTAGCTAACCTAACCTCTTTTCCCGAAATCACTCTCTCAGGTGAAGGACATCTCACTGAAGGCCACGGGAGCTTTGTGAAGCCAGCAGGACACAATACATGGAGAGATGACCAACCAATCACTGTTGATGAGGGGAGTGGAACCTCAACCCAGCAAGTTATCATAATAGAGGTTAGTGTAATTATGTGGCATGAAATATTACAGTTACTTTGTAAATCAAATGTGGCCGTTTATTTCAGTAAGGCTCCCCTCAGGTATTCACTGTCTTACATGTACATCCTCAACAACATTGTAATCCAATTCAACTCGTGTACCAGTAATAACCTCCTCTCTTCTTGTGTCAGTCTGCAGAAACAGAGGCTGCAGGTTCTGGGGTCAAGCTGGAGAGGTCTGAAAGAGAGGAGGACCCATGGCACAGTAGAGACACCCAGACTCGGGCAGCTATAGAGCCCCATGTAGCCACAAAGGACCCCCCCACCATCGCCCCAGCGCCGCCCAGGACCCGACACAGAAACACAGAGGTCAGTGGAACGCAGAACGCCGTCCTCAAGTCAGAGACAGACACGGATACTTTAACTGTAACACACAGGCTCTTACGCACAGGATCTGACCACAGATCAGACCCAGAAAGACTGGGGCTGGGGAGACTGGGCTGTCCTCCTGCTTCCGGCTCAGAGTATTTACTTCACAGTAACCCAAGCCCGAGGATTGTTCATTCCCTTCGGGACTCAGGTGACGCATTAGAGACTGGCAATGATCTGTCTTGTTCTTACACTACAGAGATGGACCCTGGCATCATGCCCTTGGGCTTAGAGACACTCACTGATCTGTCCAGAGGGGACTGGAACCGGTACAGTAGTAGTGTATACTCTGAAGGGTGCCTAGATAAGAAAGGGGAGGTTGTAGTCGTAGATGAAGTCACTGTGAAAGTGGAGGGCGACGCTCCTCTGACATGGAATGTAGACAAGACTGACTTAGGAGAAGGACACTCACAAGGCAGAGATTTCTTAAATTACAGGGAAAGCTTAGAGACAAATCCAAATGTCACGACCCAATCTCCTTTACACACCGTCAGGGATCGCGAGTCAGTGTCCACGTCGATGGGACCTTCCAATTCACAGGACCACATCCTTTTCGATCAGGTATTGAACTCAAAGGGCCAAAAGGCCAAGGCACAGAGTAGAGGAGCAACATCAGGCAAAAGTAAAGAGAAACGGTTCCTATGCATATTCTGTAACAAAGGCTTCAGCTGCCCCCAGAAGGTGGAGATCCACCAGAGGGTCCACACAGGGGAGAAACCCTTCGGCTGTACCCAGTGTCATATGCGCTTCTCTGAGGCTGGCAACCTGAAGAAGCACCAGAGGGTCCACACAGGGGAGAAACCCTTCAGCTGTACCCAGTGTCACATGCGCTTTGCCCAGGCTGGTCACCTGAAGAGACACCAGAGGGTCCACAAAGGGGAGAAATAATACAGCTGACCCCAGTGTGAGAACAGATTCTCCAGCCAGCACCATCTGAAGATGCACCTGAAGGGCCAAACGGGCGAAATGCGGTTCGCCTGTACTCACTGTGGGAAGAGGTTGTCAGAGAGGAGCTACCTCAGAATACACCAGCAGAAAAACCATTCCACTTCATAGCTTCTGATGTTTGGATCAAACACTGCATTAAAGACAACGATTCATTTTCATTATTTTCAGCAGAAAATATCATTTGGAATAACCATAGTAACAGATTTCAGTGTTGAATATTTTGGGGTAGAATATTGCATCCAGACATGTGTGATATACACTGAGTGTACAAAACATTAAGGACACCTGCACTTTCCATGACATAGACTGACCAGGTGAAAGCTTTGATCCCTTATTGATGTCACTTTTTAAATCCACTTCAATCAGTGTAGAGGAAGGGGAGCAGACAGGTTAAATAAGGATTGTGTATGTCTGCCATTCAGAGGGTGAATGGGCAAGACAAAATATTTAAGTGCCTTTGAAAGGGGTATGGTAGTAGATGACAGGTGCACCGGTTTGTGTCAAGAACTGCAACGCTGCTGGATGTTTCACGCTCAAAAGTTTTCTGTGTCTATCAAGAATGGTCCACTACCCAAAGGACATTCAGCCAACTTGTAGGAAGAGTTGGAGTCAACATAGGCCAGAATCCCTGTGGAATGCTTTCGATACCTTATAGAGTCCATACCCCAACAAATTGAGGCTGTTCTGAGGGCAACTCAATATTAGGAAGGTGTCAATGTTTTGTACACACTTTGTACAGCCTAAAAAGTGTTACGTAATGTGTTTGATTCTAACATGTATTGACTCAGGGGTTGAATACTTATCTGATGAAGATTAGTTTTATTTTTCACTTTCTTTTACAAATGTTACATTTTTCTTCCACTTTGACATTTAGAGTATTTTGTTTCGTTAAAACAAAAGACAAATCCATTTTAATCCCACTTTGTAACAACAAAATGTGGAATAAGTAAAGGTGATATATTGTTAGTACTGTATAGGCTAAATGATGTTCACAAATGCCTATTTCATTACTTCCATTCAACAACTGCATTTTTTCCCCCCGAATAACCTTTTAATGAAAAAATGAATGCAGTGTGTCAAGCAGATTTGTAGTGGAGACATGTGCATGTGTGGTTTTAATATGGTGTGTTTAAAATTATTAATAAACATAATAAAAACAATGGGACTTTTCTAAGACTTGCATTGAGACTCTTTAATATACATCACATCTGATCTCACCCTATTCTACATACACCGAAGAACACTTTATAACTAATATACACTTACTAAATATACCAACACAAACCCAGACACTAACAAACACCTACTGTACATGTCAAAATAGTTTAGTCAGGTTTGTCTGATGACTTTTGACCTATCATAGCTGACTCATATTTACCCACAACATATTTATGTCCACCATGATGGGTTTAACAACAATGAGGTCATTTTGTAACTACAGTATAGGACTCAAAAGTAGTGGGGATGGGTAAACACTCCACGTTGAAAGTGTGTTTATTATCTGTGTGTACAGTGCCTTGCAAAAGTATTCGGCCCCCTTGAACTTTGTGAACTTTTGCCACATTTCAGGCTTCAAACATAAAGATATAAAACTGTATTTTTTTGTGAAGAATCAACAACAAGTGGGACACAATCATGAAGTGGAACGACATTTATTGGATATTTCAAACTTTTTTAACAAATCAAAAACTGAAAAATTGGGCGTGCAAAATTATTCAGCCCCCTTAAGTTAATACTTTGTAGCGCCACCTTTTGCTGCGATAACAGCTGTAAGTCGCTTGGGGTATGTCTCTATCAGTTTTGCACATCGAGAGACTGAAATTTTTTCCCATTCCTTCTTGCAAAACAGCTCGAGCTCGAGTGAGGTTGGATGGAGAGCATTTGTGAACAGCAGTTTTCAGTTCTTTCCACAGATTCTCGATTGGATTCAGGTCTGGACTTTTACTTGGCCATTCTAACACCTGGATATGTTTATTTTTGAACCATTCCATTGTAGATTTTCCTTTATGTTTTGGATCATTGTCTTGTTGGAAGACAAATCTCCGTCCCAGTCTCAGGTCTTTTGCAGACTCCATCAGGTTTTCTTCCAGAATGGTCCTGTATTTGGCTCCATCCATCTTCCCATCAATTTTAACCATATTCCCTGTCCCTGCTGAAGAAAAGCAGGCCCAAACCATGATGCTGCCACCACCATGTTTGACAGTGGGGATGGTATGTTCAGGGTGATGAGCTGTGTTGCTTTTACGCCAAACATAACGTTTTGCTTTGTTGCCAAAAAGTTCAATTTTGGTTTCATCTGACCAGAGCACCTTCTTCCACATGTTTGGTGTGTCTCCCAGGTGGCTTGTGGCAAACTTTAAACAACACTTTTTATGGATATCTTTAAGAAATGTCTTTCTTCTTGCCACTCTTCCATAAAGGTCAGATTTGTGCAATATACGACTGATTGTTGTCCTATGGACAGAGTCTCCCACCTCAGCTGTAGATCTCTGCAGTTCATCCAGAGTGATCATGGGCCTCTTGGCTGCATCTCTGATCAGTCTTCTCCTTGTATGAGCTGAAAGTTTAGAGGGACGGCCAGGTCTTGGTAGATTTGCAGTGGTCTGATACTCATCCCATTTCAATATTATCGCTTGCACAGTGCTCCTTGGGATGTTTAAAGCTTGGGAAATCTTTTTGTTTCCAAATCCGGCTTTAAACTTCTTCACAACAGTATCTCGGACCTGCCTGGTGTGTTCCTTGTTCTTCATGATGCTCTCTGCGCTTTTAACGGACCTCTGAGACTATCACAGTGCAGGTGCATTTATACGGAGACTTGATTACACACAGGTGGATTGTATTTATCGTCATTTAGGTCAACATTGGATCATTCAGAGATCCTCACTGAACTTCTGGAGAGAGTTTGCTGCACTGAAAGTAAAGGGGCTGAATAATTTTGCACGCCCAATTTTTAAGTTTTTGATTTGTTAAAAAAGTTTGAAATATCCAATAAATGTCGTTCCACTTCATGATTGTGTCCCACTTGTTGTTGATTCTTCACAAAAAAATACAGTTTTATATCTTTATGTTTGAAGCCTGAAATGTGGCAAAAGGTCGCAAAGTTCAAGGGGGCCGAATACTTTCGCAAGGCACTGTACATACCTGATGGAGTGTATGTCTGTGTGATCTGTATCACCTCTCTTCCAGGGGGAGGAGGGTCCATAGGTGCTGCTGGTGAAGGAGGAGGGGTGTGAGGAGGGTCTGGGGAACCCTGAGGGGACCATGGTCATAGAGGACAACCAGACTACGCCTCCTCCTGAACCCACAGAGGAACCAGCTGAGCAGCACATAGCAATCCCTCATTGCCTAATCAGATGATGTTCCATAGCAATTTGACAAACTGACTTGTTAGAGAGATGGCACCCTATGATGCTGCCACGTTGAAAGTCACTGAGCTCTTCAGTACGGGCCCTTCTACTGCCAATGTTTGTCTGTGGAGATTGCATGGGTGTGTGCTCGATTTTATACACCTGTAGCAACTGTTGTGGCTGAAATAGCTGAATCCACTAATTTGAAGGGCCATACTTTTGGCCATGTAGTGTATTGTTTAAACCTCCCGCTTTGGGCTGGATGTGTCAATGAGTAGTTCATACATGCATAATTTATGTGCAGAATTACTGCCTTCCTTCAATTTGCCACGGAAGTGACTGTTTTCTTGAAGTTGTTCCATTCTCTCCCCCCCCCCCCCCCCCCCCCCCCACCTTGGCCAGCCCCCTGGCAATCCAAATTCTAGCAAATGTACTTCAGCCCCTCGCACCATTTTCCAATGAGGTTGCAGGGTTGGCCCAATGGCTCAGTGGACACGAGAGAGATAGCGAGATAGAGAAATGACGTGGTGCACATATCTGGACATGCGACGCAGTACGCAATTTTCGGGGGAAAAAATGTTGCCCGTGCATGCTAGTTTCAGAACTACTAGCAACAAAATTATACAAAAGTACCATTTTTGTAGATTGAATAATGTTATTTTCCCTTCCCCATAACGGAATAAAATGTTACCTTGTGCATGTTTTCACCCCGTCCAGTGGGTGGCGGCAATGCATCTTTTGCTTAATATTCGCCACAAAACCTCACCGAAGTAGTAGTAAACGGAAGTAAGCATTGACCATTTAACATTTTCACGTTAGCGGTTTGTTGTTGTTATTTATACATTTATTAACGCCATGGAACTCAAAATATTACTAATTTAACTGCATAGCATCACATACTTGCACCAGGTAGTCTTAAATTTGCATTGGAGACAGGACTTGGTTGATATTGTCTAGGTAAACTAGCTGCAAACGTTAACGTTAGCTAACAATGGCTGACTGTGTGGTTTTTCACACTCAAATAGCCTCCATCATGGAGGTGTTAGCGAATGCAGCCGTGGCAAATATCTGTAAACTCGTAGATGACGACTATGCAGTGTTTCGTATGGAAATAAATCAAAGCCAGAAAGAAAACAGGTCATTGCGGAGGAAACTACTAGAACTGAAGGTGGCACGGGAGCGCGCTGAGAGGACAATGCGAGAGCGCGTCCTCGCCATTCGTCCCAGTAGTGTCAAGATCTCCGACCGATACAGAGGAACCGCAAGAGGTACATTTTGCAAGGCAGAGGGTGCGGGGACTGTCGCCCCGGTGCCCTCTGTCTCTTTCGATGTGGTTAACCAGAATTGGATCTTGGTCCGTTTTTGGATACTATGCAATATTTGATCCAAATTAAAAGGTGTGCAGTCAAAATATGATTGAAATTAAATGGAACGACCTAATATTTTATTCTAACTAAATTCTTGATTTACTGCACTTCCCATTATTTACTCAATGAAAACAAAGTGATGCATGGAACATAATCAATCAATTGTATGTCAAGAAGTTATTAAATGTTTTACCTACATCTGTGTCAATAGTGTATATTAAGCATTGACAGTAGCTAACCTAAGCACCTCTTCCCCCCCCCATCAATCTCTCAGGTGAAGGAAATCTCACTGGAGGCCACAGGAGCTGTGTGAAGCCAGCAGCACACAAAACATGGAAAGATGACCAACCAATCACTGTTGATGAGGGGATTGGAACCTCAACCCAGCACGTTATCATGATAGAGGTCAGTGGAATAGTGTTGCATGAAATATTAGTTACTTTGTAAATCAAATGTGGCCGTTTATTTCAGTAAGGCTCCCCTCAGGTATTCACTGTCTTACATGTACATCCTCATGTATCTGCCATAGGGGAGATTGTCAGACTTCCCTACAACATTGTTATCCAATTCAACTCATGTACCAGTAATAACCTCCCCTCTTCTTGTGCCAGTCTGCAGAGGCTGCAGGTCCTGGGGTCAAGCTGGAGAGGTCTGAAAGAGAGGAGGACCCATTGCACAGCAGAGACACCCAGACTCGAGCGGTGGTAGAGCCCCATGTAGCCACAAAGGACCCCCCCACCATCACCCCAGCGCCGCCCAGGACCCGACACAGAATCACGGAGGTCAGTGGAACGCAGAACGCCGTCCTCAAGTCAGAGACAGACACGGATACTTTAACTGTAACACACAGGCTCTTACGCACAGGATCTGACCACAGATCAGACCCAGAGAGACTGGGGAGGGGGCCACTGCGCTATCCTCCTGCTCCCGGCACAGATTACTTACCTGTATTTCACCAGAGCCAGAGGATGGTTCATTCCCGTGGAGATGGTGAAATGTTAGACACTGCTGGTGATGATCCGTCTTGTTCTTACACTACAGAGATGGACCCTGGCAACATATCCTTGGGTTTAGAGACACATACTGATCTGTCTAGAGGGGACTGGAACCGGTACAGTAGTAGTGTATACTCTGAAGGGTGCCTAGATAAGAAAGGGGAGGGTCTGGTCGTAGATGAGGTGACTGTGAAAGTGGAGGGCGACGCTCCTCTGACATGGAATGTAGACAAGACTCACTTAGGAGAAGGATACTCACAAGGCAGAGATTTCTTAGATTACAGGGAAAGTTTGGAGACAAATCCAAATGTCACGACCCACTCTCCTTTACACACGGTCAGGGATCGCGAGTCAGTGTCCACGTCGATGGGACCTTCCGATTCACACGATCACGTCCTTTTCGATCAGGTATTGAACTCAAAGGGCCAAAGGGCCAAGGGGAGGGGAGGGGGAGCAACATCAGGCAATAGTAAAGAGAAACGGTTCCTCTGCATGTTCTGTAACAAAGGCTTCAGCTGCCTCCAGAAGGTGGAGATCCACCAGAGGGTCCACACAGGGGAGAAACCCTACAGCTGTACGCAGTGTCATATGCGCTTCGCTGAGGCTGGCAACCTGAAGAGGCACCAGAGGGTCCACACAGGGGAGAAACCCTTTGGCTGTACCCAGTGTCACATGCGCTTCGCCCAGGCTGGTCACCTGAAGAGACACCAGAGGGTCCACACAGGGGAGAAATCTTACAGCTGACCCCATTGTGAGAAGAGATTCTCCTGGAAGAGGTTCTCAGACGGGAGCTACCACCAGCAGAAAAAACATTCCGCTCTATAACATAGAAAGCAACAATTCATCTCAGTAGCTTCTGATGTTAAGTTCAAACACTGCATTAAAGACAACAATTAATTTTCATTATTGTTATCAGAAAATATCATTTGACACAACGAGAGTAACAGATTTCAGTGTTGAATATTGCTGGGTAGTTTATTGCATCCAGACATTGTGTGATATATACTGAGTGCACAAAACATTAACACCTGCTCTTTCCATGGCATAGACTGATCAGATGAAAGCTATGATCCCTTATTGATATCACTTAAATCCACTTCAATCAGTGGAGATGAAGGGGGGAGACCGGTAGAAGGATTTTTAAGCGTTAAAGACAATTGAGAAATGGATTGTGTATGTGTGCCATTCAGAGGGTGAATGGGAAAGACAAAATATTTAAGTGCTTTTGAAAGGGGTATGGAAGTAGGTTCCAGGCGCACTGGCTTGTGTCAAGAACTGCAACACTGCTGGATTTTTAACACTCAACAGTTTTCGATGTGTATGAAGACTGGTCCACAACCCAAAGGACATCCAGCCAACTTGACAGAACTATAAGAAGCATTGGAGTCAACATGGGCCAGCATCCCTGTGGAATGCTTTCGACACCTTGTAGAGTCTATACCCAAATTGAGGCTGTTCTGAGGGCAAAAGGGGGGGTGAGCACGCAACTCAATATTAGGAAGGTGTCTGTTTTGTACACTCAATGTATGAGGCATATATAAGCCTAAAAAGTCTTACATAGTGTGTTTGATTTTAACATGTATTGACTCAGGGTTTGAATACTTATCTAAAGATAAGATATATTCTGTTATTTTTTTCAATCTTAAAAGTCAAGTGTTAGAATTTTTCTTCCACTTTGAGTATTTTGTGTTGATCATTGACACAGAAAAACACAATTAAATCAATTTTAATCCCACTTTGTAACACAGCAAAATGTGGAAAAAGTCAAGTGGTGTGAATACTTTCTGAAGGCACTACTTAATTTCTATAAGGTGCTATATTGTGCTTGAACGTTGTAGGCTAAATGCCTATTTCATTACTTCCATACAACTATTTAATTTTTCCCCCAAGACACTTGTATTGATAAAATGAATGCAATTTATCAAGCAGATTTGTAGTGGAGACATGTGGTGGTTTTCATATGTTGTATTTCAAATGAGTTTGTTTAATAAAAACCAAAAAAATATTCTAATACTTTTTTTTATTATCATTGAGATGATCTTTAATATACATCGCATCTGATCTCACCCTATTCTGCATAAGCACGACTGCACGTTATATGCATACCGGCACACTAGCAAACACCTACTGTACACGTCAATATAGTATAGTCAGGTTTGTCTGATGATTACTTTTGACTTATCATAGCTGACTCATTTACCCACAACATCATATTTATGTCCACCATGATGGGTTTAACAACAAGGAAGTCATTCTATAACTACAGTACAGGACTCATGTGGTGGGGATGGGTAAACACTCCATGTTGAAAGTGTGTTTATTATCTGTGTGTACATACCTGAGGGAGTGTGTCCGTAATCTGTATCACCTCTCTATTCAAGGAGGGGGGTCCAGAGGTGATGCGGGTGAAGGAGGTGGGTGTGAGGAGGGTCTGGGGAACCCTGAGGGGACAATGGTCATGGAGGACAACCAGACTATACCTCCTCCTGAACCCACAGAGGAACTGGCTGAGCAGCACAGGACAACACACAATCTCACTGAGGTGAGCCCACTGTGAACTATTGTCTGAATGGTATTAGGTCAGGTCTTGATACATTTTGTCTTAAGTGTAGGAACATACCTTTTGAATTTAAAAAACTGTCACGCCCTGACCTTAGTTATCTTAGTTTTCTTTATTATTTTGGTTAGGTCAGGGTGTGACTAGGGTGGGTATGTTAGTTTTTGTATTGTCTAGGTTTTTTTGTATATCTAGGTTTTTTTGTAAGTCTAGGTATTTGTATGTCTATGGTGGCCTGAATTGGTTCCCAATCAGAGGCAGCTGTTTATCGTTGTCTCTGATTGGGGACCATATTTAGGTAGCCATATTCCCTTGGGTATTTTGTGGGTTCTGTCTATGTATAGTTGCCTGTCTGCACTAGTTGTATAGCGTTTCGTTTGGTCATTTTGTTCAGTGTTCATTCTAAAATAAAGAGGAATGTACGTATACCATGCTGCACCTTGGTCTCCTCCTTACGACGGATGTGACAAAAACAGTGTGTGAATTGCTTTGCCATACTTTTTGCAGTATTACTTCAGTGCCTTGTTACAAACAGGATGCATGTTTTGGAATATTCTAACCTGTACAGGCTTCCTTCTTTTCACTCTGCAATTAGGTTAGTATTGTGGACTAACTACAATGTTGTTGATCCATCCTCAGTTTAAGGGCTGTGATAAGAGAAAACTATGTAACTGTTTTAAACTCACCATGGTGAAATCCCTGAGCGTTTTTTCCCCCTCTCCGGCAACTGAGTTATAAAGGACGCCTGTATCTTCGTAGTAACTGGGTGTATTGATACACCATCTAAAGTGTAATTAATAACTTCACACATGTTAAACCCTATTATTGCACACAAAGTGACTCCATGCAACTTATGTGACTTGCTATGCACAGTTTTACTCCTGAACTTATTTAGGCTTGTCATAAAGGGTTGACTCAAGACATTTCAGCTTTTCATGAATTTGTAAACATTTCGGAAAACACTTTGACATTATGGGGTTTTGTGTGTAGGCCAGTGATAAAACATCTAAATGTAGTCCATTTTCAATTCAAGCTGTAACACAACAAAATGTGGAAAAAATCCAGGGGTGTGAATACTGTATTTTAAGGAAGTGAGCTCAGCTAATTTATCAAAGAAGGGGGAGAGAAAACGGGAGAGGAGCAACCTGGAGTGATGGACAGGATGTAAATGATGCACCATTTACCATGGCAGATATGAAGACAGCAATAGGCAAGGCTGGGTTAACTTCACCTGGGAAAGATGAGGTTTGCTATGTCATATTGGCCCATCTCAGCGATGAGGCGCTGGATAATGTATTGGGCCTGTACAACAGAGTGTGGGAGGAAGGGAAATTACCGGCCAGCTGAGTGTGGGAGAAAGGGAAACTACTGGCCAGCTGAGTGTGGGAGGAAGGGAAACTACTGGCTAGCTGAGTGTGGGAGGAAGGGAAACTACCGTCCAACTGAGTGTGGGAGGAAGGGAAACTACTGGCCAGCTGAGTGTGGGAGGAAGGGAAACTACTGGCTAGCTGAGTGTGGGAGGAAGGGAAACTACTGGCCAGCTGAGTGTGGGAGGAAGGGAAACTACCGGCCAGCTGAGTATGGGAGGAAGGGAAATTACCGGCCAGCTGGAAGGAGGCAGTAGTGGTAGCAATCCAGAAACCCAACAAGCTATCGGCCAATAGCCCTAACATCTCATGTATGTAAGATTATGGAACGTATGATTACGGAGAGACTAACTTACTTCCTGGAGAACAGGGAGTTAATATCGCCACATCAGAGTGGGTTCAGGAAGGGGAACTATGGACCCAGTGCTCTGCTTAGAAGCAGAGGTCAGGAAGGCCCAGGTCAACAAGAGGTGGTTGTGGCGGTGTTTTTTTGATGTGGAAGGCGTATGATATGATGTTGAAGGAGGGGTTGCTAATCAAGCTTGACCTTATGGGTGTAGAACGGTCAACTGTTTGGAAGGTCTCTCCAGGTGAGGGTGGGGAAATATCTATCAGGCAGCTACTTGGTGGATAACGGTACACCGCAGGGGAGCGTGATTTAGTCCTCTTTTGTTCTCAATCAATATCAATGATGTTTACTCTCAGGTAGGCCAGATTATTGGAAGGTCTTTATTTGCAGATGGGGCTTAGTGGAAGAAATGTATCATACACAGTTAAGATATAGATGAGGTGGAGAGGTGGTCATTAAAGTAGGGATTCAGATTATCTGTAGAGAAGTCAGACGATGTTCTTTACCATGAGGAAGGTTGGAGATGAGGTATGCCTGAGGTTGTATGGGAGAAACTTGGAGAGGCTGGGAGCCTTCAGGTTCCTAGGGGTGTACTTTGACACTAGGCTGACCTGGGCAGAATACATTGAGAGAGTGGTGGGAAAATTCTGAAGGTTCTGAATGTGATGCACTGTCTGACAGGGTTGGAGTGGGGGGCTGGGCGTTCCTCACTGAGGACAATGTATGTACCACTGATTCAATCTGCGATAGACCTTGGCAGTATAGCGTATGGTTCGGCAGCCAGGATATCACTGGAAAGTTTAGATAGCATACAGGCACAAGGACTCAGAATATGAATCCGGACAGAGTAGTAGTTTGCTCTGTCGCATGTCATCAGTATTGATAAGTCTGCAGTCCTTTAGCTCACGCAGCACCAGACAAGATCCGCTGTATGAGGTACTACAAACCCATGGCCGAGTGAAACAGATGGGTATACAGACAAGATTTACTTGGGTCCCAGCCCATGTGGGGGTGGAGGGGAACGAGGCAGCTGATGTTCTGGCTAAACAGGCGTTTTAGGAGTGGGGATGTGGACGTTACAGTTCCAATGAGCGAGGCAAAAGGCCTGATATGGACGGTGTTTGTGCAGAGATGGCGGGAGCCGTGGAATAGAGACACTAAGGGGAGGCATCTCTTCCATATACAGAGGAGAAAAAAAAATGGAATCAAATTTTGTCACATGCTTTGTAAAGAACAGGTGTAGACTAACAGTGAAATGCTTACTTACTGTTTCTTTTCCAACAATGCAGAGTTAAGATTTTTTATTTAAATTGAAAGTGACACAAGGAATAAATACACAGTGAATAACAATACAGAGTAAAAATAACATGGATATATACGGGGAGTACAAGTCAGTACAAGTCAGTACTTAGTCAGTGCAAGTACTTGGGGGGGGGGGGGCAAGTTGCTGCGGGGGGAGCATAGCTGTTGGTAGCCAGGTGGAAAGCATGGCCAGCCGTAGAAAAATGCTTATTGAAATTCTTGATTATCGTAGATTTATCGGTGGTGACAGTGTTTCCTAGCCTCAGTGCAGTGGGCAGCTGGGAAGAGGTGCTCTTATTCTCCATGGACTTTATAGTGTCCCAGAACTTTTTGAAATTAGTGCTACATGATGCAAATTTCTGTTTGAAAAAGCTAGCCTTTGTTTTCCTGACTGGCTGTGTATATTGGTTCCTGACTTCAATGAAAAGCTGTATATCGCAGGGGCTATTCGATGCTAATGCGGTACGCCACAGGATGTTTTTGTGCTGGTCAAGGGCAGTCAAGTCAGGAGTGAACCAGGGACTATATCTGTTCTTAGTTCTACATTTTTTGAATGGGGCATGCTTATTTAAGATGGTGATGAAAGCACTTTTAAAGAACAACCAGGCATCATCTACTGACGGGATGAGGTTAATATCCTTCCAGGATACCCCGGCCAGGTCGATTAGAAAGGCCTGCTCTCTGAAGTATTTTAGGGAGCGTTTGACAGTGATGATGGGTGGTCGTTTGACCGCGGACGCAGGCAATGAGGCAGTGATCGCTGAGATACTGGTTGAAGACAGCATAGGTGTATTTGGAGGGCAAGTTGATCAGGATGATATCTATGAGGGTGCCCATGTTTAGTGATTTAGGGTTGTACCTGGTAGATTCCTTGATAATTTGTGTGAGATTGAGGGCATCTAGCTTAGATTGTGGGACGGCCGTGGAGTTAAGCATATGCCAGTTTAGGTCACCTAACAGTACGAATTCTGAAGAGTGATGGGGGTCAATTAATTCACATATGGTGTCCAGGGCACAGCTGAGGGGGGTATATAACAAGTGGCAACAGTGAGAGACATTTCTGGAAAGGTGGATTTTTAAAAGTAGAAGCTCGAACTGTTTGGGCACAGACCTGGATAGTATGACAGAACTCTGCAGGCTATCTCTGCAGTAGATTGCAACTCTTCCCCCTTTGGCAGTTCTATCTTGACGGAAAATGTTGTTGTTGGGGATGGACATTTCAGAATTTTTGTTGGCCTTCCTCAGCCAGGATTCAGACACGACTAGGACATCAGGGTTGGCAGAGTGTGCTAAAGCAGTGAATAAAACAAACTTAGGACGGAGGCTTTTGATGTTAACATGCATGAAACCAAGGCTTTTACGGTTACAATATTCACAATGAAAATCTGTCACCAATTGGGATGGAAACCTAGGTAGCTCCTCTCTGAGAACCTCTTCCCGCAATGCCTATAGGCGAATGGCCTCTCTCCTGTGTGGACCATCAGGTGCATCTTCAGGTTGCCAGTCAGGGCGAAGCGCATGTGACACTGGGTACAACTGTAGAATTTCTCCCCTGTGTGAACCTTCTGGTGCCTCTTCAGGTCACCAGCCTGGGCACAGCGCATGTGACACTGGGTACAACTGAAGGGTTCCACCCCTGTGTGGACACTGGTGAATCTCCACCTTCTGGGTACAGCTGAAGCCTTTGTTACAGAACATGCAGAGGAACCGTTTCTCTTTACTATTGCCCGATGTTGCTCCCCGAGCCTTGGCCCTTTGGTCATTTCAGTTCTGATCGAAAAGGAAGTGGCCGTGTGCACATCGATGTGCACACTGGGTCGCGATCTCTGAATGCGTGTAAAGGGGAGTGGTTGGCGCCATTTAGATTTGTCTCTAAGCTTCCCCTGTAATCTAAGAAATCTCTGCCCTGTGAGAGTCACCTAGGAGACGGACAATTTTAATTCCATGTGGGACGAGCGTCACCCTCCACTTTCACCTCTACCACTATAGCCTCCCCTTTCTTATCTTGGCAGCCTTCAGAGTATACACTACTAATGTACTGGTTCCAGTCCCCTCTAGACAGATCAGTCTGTGTCTCTAAACCCAAGCGCATGTTGCCAGGGTCCATCTCTGTAGTGTAAGAACAAGACGAATCATTGACAGTCTGAAGCGTCACCCAAGTCCAGATGGGAATGAATAGTCCTCGGGCTTGGGTTACCGTAAAGTAAATACTCTGAGCTGGAAGCAGGACAGTCCAGTGGCCCCTGCACCAATCTCTCTGAGTCTGATCTGTGGTCAGATCTTGTGTGTAAGTGCCTTTGTGTTACAGTTAAGGTCTCAATGTCTGTCTCTGACTTGAGGATGGCGTTCGGCATACCACTGACCTCCGTGATGCTGCGTTTGGTCTGGTGCTGGGGCATGGCAGCAGTCGCAAGGTCCTTCGTGGTTACAGGGGGCGCCACTCCAGCTGCTGCTCCAGTCTGAATGTCTCTGCTGTGTCGTGGGTCCTCTCCTTCAGTCCTCTACCGCTTGATCAGAGATGATCCTCCAAGACCTGTAGCCTGACAAGAAGAGAGGTGGTAATTATCAGTACATGAGTTGACCTGGATAACAATGTCATAGGGAAGTCTCACAAACTCCCCTATAGCAGATAAATAAGGATGTACATGTAAGTAAATGAATAGCTGAGCGGTGTCTTTCTGAAATAAACTGGCCACATTTGATGTACTGTAATTTTTTATGTCACGCTATGATACTAACCTCTATCATGGTAACGTGCTGGGTTGAAGTTCCACTCGCCTCAATAGCTGTGGTTTGGTGATCTCTCAACGCGTTTTGTCCCGCTGGCTTCACAAAGCTCCTGTCGCCTCCAGTGAGATGTACTTCACCTGAGAGTGATTGGTGGGAAAAGGGGTGGTTAAGTTAGGTACTGTTAATGCTCAACGCTATATTGTACACTCTTGACAGATGCCGTGTCCGAATACCCCATACTTGCGTCCTAAATAGTAGGCCGTTTGAGTGTTGTGAAAATTTTACGTTTGATAGTATGTGCATTTTCAAAAAACGACTATGCTTTAAAATGTCAGGATGTAATACTCATTTCGGCTCTTCATCTTGTAGAATTCGCCGCACACATTTCAGGAATTTTACAGCCACAACGCATTGGAAGAGGGGGAATAGCGAAGCTTCTGCGGTGGTGTTCAAATGTAAGTAGTTTTTGTTTTCCTTGACATTATTACTAATGTTTCCTCATAATGTTACATCTTTGAAAACAGATCTGCCGTGCCTTTCAATAGTGTGTGACTGCGGCCCGCAATTCGGGGCGTTCCTGCATGTGGGCATTGCAGGAACACCCCCTTAGCGCATCCCATTGGTTTCTGCATGAAGGCCCCACATCGAGCATCCCATTGATATTTTGGATTTCCCCTGATTGTTTGTGATTAAAATGTGGGTCAAAAGGGAAATAAAGGTATATCTGAGTTTTTTCACACTGTCTACCAGTGTCCTAGCTAGCTACCTGTGTCACCCCCACCTGTGCACCGGAGTCCTCCTTGCTAGTTTCACCTGTGTCTAGCTAGCACACAGTGTCGCCCCTGCCACATTCTTTGTACTGGAGTCCTCTTTGCTAGCTAGCTAGCTAGCTAGCATGCAGTGTATTTCGCTCCCGCCTGCCCTCACCATCGTTAACAGAACTGCAAGAAAACCACGCTGGACAGGCGGGAGCAAAGGACACTGTCTACCGGTGTACTAGCTAGTTACTGTTGTTGCCCCTGCCTTTTCGTCTGTGGGGTTTATCGGCGCTTGGCATCCAACGTTATGGTGAATTACCGCCACTTACTGTACAGGAGCACCCCCACCTCCCGCATGTATATCGGAGCTTAGAAATGGACCACTAGAAGTATAACGAGGGGTTCCTGCAGATGTAGAAATGCCCACATGCAGAAACAACCCGAATAGCAGGCCGCAGTTGCTCCCTTCTCGTGCCTTTAGCTAGTTACCTGAATTTATAGGACTGGAAGTTATAACTGTTAGAACAGTAACATTACCTACAAGGTTGTCTGCTTGCTGTTGAGCAACAAGTTCATATTTAACATTAGCTTAGTTTCTAGCTATCTACTTGTTTGCAAACTGTTGCTGGGTCTGATGACAATACCATACATTTAATTCAGTGGCAAACACGACAGTTTGATAAAGTATGTGGCAGTCTAGCTATCTACAGAAAGTTCACAACTCTACTTTTCTCATGTTTTGGTTAATGTTGTACTTCATCATATACAGATGGCGCCGACAGATATGGTAGCTCTGCTTCTAGCTCCTAAGCAACAAAATACAGAGAAGTATCCTAGTCCGACTCAGGAGGCGTGCACACTATCCACCGCTTCCGAGTATATTACTCACTCATATTCAGTCTCTGGATAATAAAGTAGACAAGCTCAGGGGGAGGATCTCCTTCCAGAGAGACATCGGGGATTGTAACATACTCTGTTTCACGGAAACATGGCTCTCTCGGGATATACTGCCCCGGTCCGTACAGCCAGCTGGGTTCTCAGTACAATGCGCAGACAGGAAAAAATAACTCTCAAGAAAGGAAGAAAGGCGGGGGTGTATATTTCATGATTGCGATAACATAAAGAAACTCAAGTCCTTTTGTTTATCTGATCTAGAAAACCGCAATCAAATGCAGACCGGATTACCTCCCAAGAGAAATCTCTTCGGTTATAGTTACAGACGTGTATATTCCCCCTCAAGCCGATACCACAACGGCCCTCAAAGAACTACACTGGACTTTATGCAAACTGGAAACCACATATAGGTAGCTGGGGATTTTAACAAAGCAAATTTGAGGAAAACACTACCGTAGTTCTACCAACACATTGGCTGCAGTACTCTCTCTGGAAAAACATTGGACCACTGCTACTCAACTTTCGAATTGCCTACAAGGCCCTCCCCCGCCCTCCCTTCGGCAAATCTGATCACGGCTCCATTTTGCTCCCCCCTTCCTATAAACAGAAACTCAAAACAGGAAGTACCTGTGCTAAGGTCTATTCAATGCTGGTCTGACCAATCAGAATCCATGCTTCAAGATTGTTTTGATCACACGGACTGGGATATGTTCTGGGTAGACTCTGAGGAATAACATCGACAAATACACGGATACGGTGACTGAGTTCATCAGGAAGTGTATAGGAGATGTTGTACCCACTGTGACTATTAAAACCTACCCAAACCAGGAACCGTGGATAGATGGCAGCATTCGCGCAAAAGTGAAAGCGCGAACCACCGCATTTAACCATGGCAAGGTGGCTGTTAATATGGCCGAATATAAACAGTGTAGTTATTCCCTCCGTAAGTAAATCAAACAGGCAAAACGTCAGTACCGAGACAAAGTAAGAGTCGCAATTCAACGGCTCAGACACGAGACGTATGTGGCAGGGTCTACAGACAATCACGGACTACAAAGGGAAAACCAGCCATGTCGCGGACACCGACGTCTTGCTTCCAGATAAGATCAACACTTTCTTTGCCATCTTTGAGGATAACACAGTGCTACCAACGCGGCCCGCTACCAAGGACTGTGGGCTCTCCTTCTCCGTGGCCGATGAGAGTAAGATATTTAAGCGGGTTAACCCTTGCAAGGCTGCCGGCCCAGACGGCATCACTAGCCACGTCCTCTGAGAATGCGCAGACCAGCTGGCTGGAGTGTTTACGGACATATTCAATCTCTCCTTATCCCAGTCTGCTGTCCCCACTTCAAGATGTCCACCATTGTTCCTGTACCCAAAGGTAACTGAACTACATGACTATCGCCCCATAGCGCTCACTTCTCGCACCATTAAGTGCTTTGAGAGGCTAGTTAAGGATCATATCACCACTACCTTACCTGAGACCCTAGACCCACTTCAATTTGCTTACTGCCCCAATAGATCCACATACGATGCAATCACCATCACACTGCCCTATCCCATCTGGACAAGTGGAATACCTATGTAAGAATGCTGTTCATTGACAATAGCTCAGCATTCAACACTATAGTATCCTCCAAGCTCATCATTAAGCTCGGGCCCTGGGTCTGAAGCCTGCCTTGTGCACCTGGGTCCTGGACTTCCTGGCGGGCCACCCCCAGGTGGTGAAGGAAGGAAACAACACCTCCACTTCGCTGATCCTCAACACAGTGATATGCCTGTGGCTTTTTGCAAGAGGAATTTGTTCTTAATTGACCTGCCTGGTAAAATTGTTTTTTAAATGTATATATTTATATATGTAGCAAAGTTATAACGGGAATTATTGCACCTATGTGAAGCTAGCCACAATAAAATTAGCCACGATCGTGGAATTTGCGGTTTCCCTTCAAAATAAAAGTCCCCCATTGGAAGTGATGATACAAGTGTAACTGATACATATATAAGAAGCATGCCATATTTGGCCTAGCTATTGCTAAACATGGTCGGAATGTTATATAAAAATAAACAAAAGACAATAATTTGACAAATGTTTTAAATCGCACTTTATTGGACTTCATAATTGCATTGGGGGCATTCGTATATGCAATGTACAGCCTTACCTATGAATCTGGGGTCCATGAAATGGGGTGACACCCACCGATTACAATTCTGAAGAGAATACACAAATATTAGCATCATAACTCATATTAGGTAACTTTAACTGTGGGAAATTACCACAGTATTCAATATATTGAAGATTCATATTGCAATGTACAGCCTTACCTATGGATCTTGGGTACATGAAATGCGGTATCAGTCTACCCTGTGACAACCACAGAATACAACTGTTTAGAGTTTTCACAAATATTAGCATCGTAGCTCTTATTGCGGGACTCTGAAACCACTGAAATGAGCCCCTTTAAGCTCACCGGTCAACCCACTATGTATTTAACATTCATATTGCAATGTACAGCCTTACCTATGGATTCTGGGTCCATGAAATGGCGTATCAGCCTACTCAGTGATGCCAACAGATTACAATTAGGTAGAGTTCACACAAATATTCGCATCGTAGCTCATATTAGGGAACTTGGGAAATCATCTCACTATTCAGCCTTTTGAACATTCATAATGTAATGTACAACCTTACCCCATTTCATGGACCCAAGATCCATAGGTATCAGCCTTTGACATAGGTAAGTATTGCGTACTATTCAAAAACTGAGACACAATTCTGAGTTACACATCTGAACACGTGTGCAGAGGAGAACCGTGCGACAGCCCCGCAGCCTCAGCCTTCTGCAAAATTTACCTCTTGCCATTCCGCTGTCGGTCGTGAATCTTGAGACGACTGGCGAGGACGCGCTCCCGTACCACCTTAATTTCCAGTAGCTGTATTTTCCTCCGCAATCCCGTTTTCTTTCCGGCTTTGAGTTATTTTCAAACGTAACACTGCATAGTCGTCTACGACTATGATATATCTGATATATCTGCCACGGCTGCATTCGCTAACACCTCCACCCTTGAGGCTATTTGAGTGTAAAAAAACATATAGTTTGCCATCGTTAGGTTAGCAGCTAGCTAGCTTTACCGAGAATCAACCAAGTTCCGTCTCCTTAAGCTTTCAAAGTTCTTGAAATGTTCCAAATTGACTGACCTTCATGTCTTAAAGCAATGATGGACTGTCGTTTCTCTTTGCTTATTTGAGCTGTTCTTGCCATAATATGGACTTGGTATTTTACCAAATAGGGCTATCTTCTGTATACCACCCCTACCTTGTCACAACACAACTGATTGGCTCAAAGGCATTATGAAGGAAAGAAATTCCACAAATTCATTTTTAACAAGGCCACAGCTGTTAATTGAAATGCATTCCAGGTGACTACATCATGAAGCTGGTTGAGAGAATGCCAAGAGTGTGCAAAGCTGTCATCAAGGAAAAATAATCTAAAATATATTTTGATTTGATTAACACTTTTTTGGTTACGACATGATTCCAATTGTGTTATTTCATAGTTTTGATGTCTTCACTATTATTCTACAATGTAGGAAATGGTAAAAAATTAAGAAAAACCCTGGAATGAGTAGGGGTGTCCAAACCTTTGACTGGTACTGTATATACCACTATTTCATTAAAAAAAGACACCACCCTAGTCCACTACATTGACCCTAACTGATCCTACACAAGGCAGACTCTTTCGTTCAACACAACTTGTAACTCGCCTGCAGTAAAACCTTGTACACCCAAGTACTTCTTTGCAGCTGCCACCACAACATATATTTTCTGTGATTTACATTCCATTTCTGCGGCACAGTTGATAACCTTACTGAAGCACACATTTGTATCACTATGTATTGGCCTAGGCCTACTACTCACACTTGACCCATCATCCTCTACTCTCTTCACTGCCTCAGTGTACGACACCTTCTGTTCTACTCTGACTCTGGCAGCCTCTCTCGCACTGGGCACTTCTAATCCCCAGCAACATGGGCACCCCCACAGTTGACACTAACATTCCTTCGGCCTATGCCCTCCTACACACTTCTCACATCTTGAATTCTACCTCCTACACACTGCTGCTGCAACATGACCATAAGCTTGGCATCTGAAACACCTTAGTGGGTTAGGCACATAAGCTTTCACGGGATAACTGACATATCCTAACATGAATTTGTTAGGTAAAGACTGCTTCAAAACTCAAAAAGGGACAGCCGTGTCTGCGTCGCACCAAACAACGGGTATCACAGACACAGGGAATCTTCCATTTCAGTTGCTCCACCTCAACACTTAACGCCAACCCAGTACTCACTCCTTGCAAAGGCACCCTGCTCCAGAGAGCAAAGCAAGTCATGCGTCTTGTCCCGAGGTGTGTTCCTCGAAGCACCCTATTCCTCTGGAAGGAAGAAACACTGAAAATCATTAAGTCCACTTTGAGCTACCTTCACCGGTTTAACAGTACCCAAATTATTTTTTTACCCAGCCTGAGACTACATATGGGTCAGCCAAAAAGCGGAGAGATCCACTTTCTCCAAAACTGGGACAAAATCATTCTTTGCATGAACATCAGGTGAGGCTTGGACTCGGAGGCCTTCACCACACCTGCCACCCCAGGTAATTCATCCTCACTCTCGTCAGGTTCAAGTTCAGAGACGGCAGAGTACGGTTTGTACTTCGCGCCATTCTTCCTCAACACACATCGTCCCACTACACTCCTCTCTTCTTTTTCCTCGGCTGTCTATAACCACATCTCTCTGTTCACCACGCTCATGCTGCGCCTTCACCCACTGTATTGTTTGCAGAACATGCAATGATGGGCTTTCTCCAATACCCAATATCTGTTCCTTAGCCTAATTTATTAGTCTGTCTTTCTCTGGCCTCTCCCAATTGGGACTTGTTACTTGCTGTTCAGTTTGATTATTTTGCACATGTTGATTTCATTTGTCAGCTGACATAAAAACAAGGAAATGCCAAAGAGCCACTTTTCACCTCTGTTTACTTATTCTTTCAATTAGTATTGGAGGATGGCTACTGGTGATGTGCAGATCAAACAATGCGTTATTTTTTTAACAACTCTTTTTACTGACTCGAGTCATGGTTTGTTTTTCTGAGTGACTCTTTCATTTTAGTCGTTCGTTTGGCCTGCTAGTGCTGGTCGCAATGAGTTCTACGGCTCAGCGGCTCCAGAGATGTGCTCCGACCACCTGTCATATGCACACAGGAAAATAGATTGAGCATAAAGAAGAAAAATACATGTTTAGAACTGGTAACTGATCACATGGTTCAAGAATGACTGCAATTAATTGATTATTATGATGGACACGTCTTTGTAGAACCAAAACATACACAGCCTATGCTCAACAAACTCAAACTCGAGAATGAATTATTTGGGTGGCTGCAGTTTGCGAACAAATGTGCTTATCACCCTCATGGTAGTCAAGCAATGCGTTCTGCCAAGAGTAGTTCACAATCTAGTCCAGTTGCGGCCACAACTAGACATCGTTTCAAATGGATCAATAAATACTCTTAATTGTATGCCTAGCAATCAACAAAATGTACATTGTATAAAGCACACGTTTACAAGTCTCAGTCACAAATGACAGATCACACAATTATACCATTTATAAATTGGTCAGGTATTTTTTTTGTTATACACTGACAGCTGTTGTTGTTTCTCCACTCAGTCTGGAAATCACCACTGTGTCATTCTTCAGAGGTGGAACCTAAATGAACATTTCCACTCTAGAACAGGAATTACATTGAAATAGGGGCAGCATTTTCCTCTGGCGGGGCCCTTTAAGACTAAATTAATCAAGACCTGGGCTTGTATCCACAAAGCGTCTCAGAGTAAAGAATGCTGATCTAGGATCAGGTCCCCATCTGTCCTATGATCTAAAATACAAAACTGATCCTAGATCAGCACTCCTTCTCTGAGAGGCTTTGTGGATACGGGCCCTGACCAAATAATATTCAGACAGTAGTTTACTATGGGCTCGTGAGACTGTGTGAAGTCCTGTGCTGCTCAGCTGGTTCATCTGGAGGTGCAGTCTGGTTGTCCTCCATGACCATGGTCCCCTCAGGGTTCCCCAGACCCTTCTCACACCCCTCCTCCTTCACCAGCAGCACCCTCCTGGAAGAGAGAGGTGATACAGATTACAAGGCCATACCCAGCTAACAATTCTAGGGAGAGAGAGACATTTTTTAAAATCTTACCTGCAATGTGCCCCTAATGTTTGAGTGTCCAGTTTTCTGTTAGGGGAACATTCTATTTATGTCAGCAAAAACCTTCTTATAACCTTTTTATCCATTCATAGCTCGATGACTGTTCAGGGATACTTACACGCAATGTTTTCAACTTACATATTTTAGACACACTTTGACGTACATGATTATACTATGCATGTTCCGTTATACATGAATAATAATAAAAACAGTCCTCACGTGGAATTTGAACTCACAATCTCTTGGTTCACGGTACGTCGATCTTCCTGCAACGCCACAATGTCCATGTCATGTAGCATTTAGTCAGACTAGATGTATTTATTTCAGCAATATAAGGGCTTTCAGTATAGTTGTCTAATGTTGGTGGGGCATGTTAACCCGATTTAAAGATACTGCTGAATCGCCATGATCAATTAGTTTTTCTTGAGTGTACTTTAACAGAGCTGAGATTTACTTCAAAGTGCATTCACCCTTACACCTATCAAGTTGTTTCAGCTCTTCACAAGTGCTGAGAGAGGAGGGAGTAGGGTTTCTTCGGGACAGGACAGTGCGTAACAATACTGGCCCAATAAGCACATGTTCTAGTGATATCCCTTGTTGGGACTGTGGTTAGGGCATTTGTCATTGGTGCTTGTGGCCTGGGTTCAAGACTTGCTTGGGGAATCACCCTTCGCTCATATTTTTAGCAAACTATATTAATGTAATTTTATGGCAACAGTTCCAACATACCTATCTGATCTAATTAAAATGAATTTACCAATAATTTCTATTGGGCAGAAAATAAACTGAAAGGCAACCCAAACATCCAAAAAGTTTGTAGAGTCACAAGCTTGATGTAATCATTTAACGCTAAGAATATGGGAACAAATACTAAACCTTTGACTACTTTAATACACATAAGTGAATTTGCCCAATACTTTGGTACCCTAAAATGGGGTAAAAAATATGTAAAAAAAATATTTTAAAAAGTGCTGTAATTTCTAAAAGGTTCACCCGATATGGATGAAAATACCCTCAAATTAAAGCTGATAGTCTGCACTTTAACCTCAGACATTACATCATTTCAAATCCAAAGTGCTGGAGTACAGAGTCAGAACAACACAAAATGTGTCACTGTCTCAATATTTTTGGAGCTCACTGTATACAATGTAGAACAAACATGTCATTGACAAACTAATTTGAATTAAATCAGATAGGTGTGATGTAACTGTTGACAAATAATGACATTAACATACAGTGAGTTCCAAAAACATTAGGAACACCTTCCTACTATTGAGTTGCACTCCCCTTTGCTCTCAGAACAGCCTCAATTCATCGGGGCATGGACTCTACAAGGTGTCGAAATCGTTCCACAGGGATGCTGGCCTAAGTTGGCTAGATGTCCTTTGGGTGGTGGATCACTCTAGATACACATGGGAAACTGTTGAGCGTGAAAAAAGTTAGTCTGGCACCTACTAGCATACTCCGTTTAAAGGCACTTAAATAATTTGTTTTGCCCATTCCCTCTCTGAATGGCACACAAACACAATCCATGTCTCAATTGTCTCAAGACTTAAAAACCCTTCTACACTGATTGAAGTGGATTTAGCAAGTGACATCAATAAGGTATCCTAGTTTTCACCTGGTCAGTCTATGTCATGGAAAGAGCAGGTGTTCCTAATGTTTTGTACACTCTTTTCTGCAGACAAGTATGAAAATTAATCTTTAATTTATTTAATGCAGGGTTTGATTTAAAATGTCAGAAGCCATCGAGTGGAATGGTTACTTTCTATGTTATAGAGTGGAATGGTTTTTCTGCTGGTGTATACTGAGGTAGCTCCTCTCTGAGAACCTTTTCCCGCAGTCCGTACAGGCGAATGGCCTCTCTCCTGTGTGGACCTTCAGGTGCATCTTCAGGTGGTCCTGGCGGGAGAACCTCTTCTCACACTGGGTACAGCTGTAGGGTTTCTCCCCTGAGTGGATCCTCTGGTGCCTCTTCAGGTCACCAGCCTGGGCAAAGTGCATGTGACACTGAGTACAACTAAAGGGTTTCTCCCCCGTGTGGAACCTCTGGTGGATCTCCACCTTCTGGGGGCAGCTGAAGCCTTTGTTACAGAACATGCAGAGGAACCGGTTTCCCTTACCACTGCCTGATGTTTCTCTCCCTCCCTGAGCCTGGGGTCTAGCCCTGTCGAAAAGGAAGCGGCCGTGTGAATCGGAAGGCCCCATTGACGTGGACACTCGGAAGCAATCCCTGAACCCGTGTAAAGGGGAGTGGGTCGAGGCATCTGGATTGGTCTCTAACCTTTCCCTGTAATTTAAGAAATCTCTGCCTTGTGAGTGTCCATCTCCCAGGTGATTATCTGAATTCCATGTGGGAGAAACATCTCCCTCCACTTTCACAGTCACTTCATCTATGACCAGACCCTCCCCTTTCTTATCTAGGCACCCTTCAGAGTATACACTACTACTGTACCGGTTCCATTTCCCTCTAGACAGATCAGTCGGTGTCTCTAAACCCAAGGGCATGTTGCCAGGGGCCATCTCTGTAGCGTAAGAACAAGACAGATCATCACGGCCAGTGGCTAACGTGTCACCATCTCCATGGGAATGAACCATCCTTTGGCTATGTTGAAATACCGGTAAATACTCTGAGCCGGGAGCAGTAGGACAACCCAGTGGCCCCAGTCTCTCTGGGTCTGATCTGTGGTCAGATCCTGTGTGCAAGAGCCTTTGTGTTACAATTAAAGTCTTGATGTCTGTCTCTGACTTGAGGGTGGCGTTCAGCGTTCCACTGCTTCGGGTCCAGGGCTGCGCTAGGGCAATGGTGGGGTCATCCGTGGCTACAGGGGGCGTTCCAGCTGCTACTCCAGTCTGGATGTCTCTGCTGTGCCGTCAGTCTTCCTCTCCTTCAGACCTCTCCTGCTTCACCAGAGATGATCCTCCAGGACCTGCAGCCTCTGCAGACTGACAAGAAGAGAGGAGGTTATTACCTGTACATGAGTCGAATTGGATAAAAATGTCATAGGGAAGTCTCACAAGCTCCCCTATGGCAGATACATGAGGATGTACATGTAAGCAAGTGAATAGCTGAGGGGAGTCTTCCTGAAATATCCAGAGACCCAGTAATGAATTTTTGTCCTTTCTAATGAACATTTGTTTTTTTATCTAAAGCCATACATGCCACTGTGTTAGATCCTGTTGTAACTTTGAGAGGACATTCTGGGCTTTTCAGTGATATCACGTGTGGGTGTGTCACCATCATTTTTTCTTTATGGTTTTTCAAAATGGCTACCATCACAATTAGCACGTTTTATGGTAAGTGTGTGTAATTTGAGAGTTTGATATTCAAATTGTTTCTAATAGGTAAATATCTCAGAAATAGTTTGAGTTTATGGCAGTTTGATCATTTTTTCAAATTGAATAAGAGCTTGTTAATAAATGTCCTCTGTTCATATTTAGTACCAACTGAGTATAATGGGCTCTACAGTGCACATACAATAACATCTAGACATTTTTTTCACCAAAAATGATGCCAAATTATGCATAATTACTCAAAAATATGCATAATTCCCTAGCCTTTTTTGTACTGGGTTTCATGTAAGCAAGTGAATAGCTGAGGAGAGCCTTCCTGAAAATAAACTGGCCACATTTGATTTACAAAGTAACACAATTTTTATGCAACACTATTACACTAACCTCTATCATGATAATGTGCTGGGTTGAGGTTCCACTCCCCCTCATCATCAGTGATTGGTTGGTCATCTCTCCAAGCATTCTGTCCCGCTGGCTTCACAAAGCTCCCGTGGCCTCCAGTGAGATGTCCTTCACCTGAGAGAGTGATTGGGGGAAAAGAGGTGGTCAGGTTAGCTACTGTCAGTGCTCAACAGTATATTTATTGACACGGTTTAGAATTGGCAAGGATGTAAGGTAACACTTGAACTTCTTGATATACTATTTATTGATTGATGTATTATGTTCCATGCATCACATTGTTTTCATTAAGTAAATAATAGGAAATGCAGTAAATAAAGAATCTGGTTAGAATATGATCGTGTATCTGCGCATGATAGCTAAGTAATCGGGGCACAGGGTTGGGGAGTAACGGATTACATGTAACTGATAAAGAAAAAGAAAAACTTTACCAGCAAAAATATTGTCATCGGATTACAGTTACTTTTGCAAAACTAGAGGATTACTTCTAAATTCTGAAAATATGTTTACGGAATACTGAGCGAGTCTGACCACTATGATGACACACCAAATCTGTTTGATGGATCACAGGAAAAGTGCAAGAATAGGTTTATGTAGAGCTTGATTTGGATGAACAACGAGTCGCCGGCACAGGACATGCAGCTAACCTCGGAACAGGCCCTAATCCCTAAGACTCTGTAAAGACTTCTTAAGAGATAAATAATCTGCCATCACTCTCCGTTCTTGTGAGAACGTACAATCACTGGAGAACAAACTGGACACGCTCTGTTCGAGACTATCCTATCAACGGGACCTGAAGAACTAATATCCTACGTTTCTCGGATTCGGGGCTGAACAAGGATAGTTTTTCTATGCATCGTCAAGACCGTGCAGCAGCGTTGGGTAAGGTTAAGGGGCAGGGGTGTGTCTTTGTTAACAACAGCTAGAGCGTGATCTTTAATATTAAGGAAGTCTTGAGGTTCTGCTTGCCCAAGTTAAAATACCTCATGATAAGCTGTAGACCAAACTATTTACCAAAAGAGTTTCTATATTCGTAGCTGTTTATTTACCACCACAAACCGAAACTGGTACTAAGAACGCTAAGACCCACTTAGATGAGCTGTATTCGGCCATAAACAAACATGCTCATCCAGAGGTGGCGCTTCTAGTGGCCAGTGATTTTAAGGCAGGGAAAGTGAAATCCATTTCACCTAAGCAACTAGAGGAGAAAACTCTAGATCACCTTTACTCCACAACACAAATGCACACAAAGCTCTTCCTTCATTTGGAAAACCAACAAACCATGCATGAAAGCACCAGTTGTTCTGGACGACTGTGTGATCATGCTCTGTGTAGCCGATGTGAGTAACACCTTTAACTTCTTATGGCTGGGGGCAGTATTGAGTAGCTTGGATGAATAAGGTGCCCAGAAGCTAGAATATGCATATAAGTAGTAGATTTGGATAGCACATACATAGCCATTATGTGATTCGCACCGCCGCTGTGCTGGTTGTGGATGGCTGTTCACAGATGTATAGTTGTGTTTTACCCCAATAATGGTTGAATTGAAAAGTGTAGGCTAAGCTACCTATCAATCATTGTTTATGAGACCCATGGACAGCCAGTGAAAAATGTGCTCTTGTAACAGCTGCATAACCCGGATCCCAGTCTATGGAATAAAAGTTTGAGGGAGTTCCTCCCTTGTAAACTCCTCTGTGGTATTGTGCTCCACTAATACTGTCAAAAACCAGTTTAATTTAAGATGACCAGGGCTTTTTTTGCTCAATCTAATTTGTGCTGTTTAAAAAAAACAGGCCTAATGGACACATGCTTAAAAGCTGCAAATTATCGAGATAAAGTGTCCCCCATAGAGATCCTATTAAAAAGTAGTTCTATGGTATCGGCAACAAAAAATGTAATAACAGCTCAAAGCATGCCTTTCAATGAGAGCAGCGTTTATTTTTTTAACCATGTTTTGAAGCAATGAGCCCTCCATGACAAAAACAGAGTAGGCTAATAAGTCCTTCATTTTTTGGGGTAAAAACAATTAGACTTTGGTTTTTAATGTAAATTTACACTGAGTGTACAACACATTAAGAACACCTTGCTTTTTCCATGACAGACTGACCAGGTGAAAGCTATGATCCCTTATTGATGTCACTTGTTGAATCAACTTCAATTAGTGTATATGAATGGGAGTAGACAGGTTAAATAATTATTTTTAAGCCTACAGACATGGATTGTGTATGTGAGGCATTCAGAGGGTGATTGGGCAAGACAAAATATTTAAGTGCCTTTGAATGGGGTATGGTAGTAGGTGCCAGGTGCACCGGTTTGTGTCAAGGCCTGCAACGCTGCAGGGTTTTTCATGCTCAACAGTTTCCCATGTGTATCAATAATGGTCCACCACCTAAACGACATCCAGCCAACTAGACAAGTTTGGGGAGCATTGGAGTCAACATGGGCCAGCATCCCTATGGAAACCTTTCGACACCTTGTAAAGTCCATGCACCCACGAATTGAAGCTGTTCTGATGGGAGGGGTCATTCATGTTTTGTACACTCAGTGTATCTGAAAGTGATTGCTGTTTAGCAGT
Organism: Oncorhynchus clarkii lewisi; assembly: GCF_045791955.1. Classification (NCBI taxonomy): domain Eukaryota; kingdom Metazoa; phylum Chordata; class Actinopteri; order Salmoniformes; family Salmonidae; genus Oncorhynchus; species Oncorhynchus clarkii. The sequence continues at coordinate 15,671,710 of NC_092165.1, forward strand.
CTGATGGCCTTGAGATAGAAGCTGTTTTTTCGTCTCTCGGTGTCTCTAGCGGTGTGAACAGGAAGTGGCTCGGGTCAACTGCAAGGCTCTCCAGAGGTTGGTGCAGTCCACACAACGCATCACCGGGGGCAAACTACCTGCCCTCCATGACACCTACAGCACCCGATGTCACAGGAAGGCCAAGAGGATCATCAAGGACATCAACCACCTGAGCCACTGCCTATTCACACCGCTACCATCCAGAAGAGGAGGTCAGTCAGTACAGGTGCATCAACGCTGGGACCGAGAGACTGAAAAACAGCTTCTATCTCAAGGCCATCAGACTGTTAAACAGCAATCACTAACGCAAAAAGGCTGCTGTCTACATTGAGACCCAATCACTGACCACTTTAATAAATGGATCACTAGTCACTTTAAATAATGCCACTTTAAATAAATGTTTACACATCTTACATTACTCATATGAATTTTATACCATATATTGCCAATGCTACTCAGCCATCGCTCATCCATATTTTTCTATGTACATATTCTCATTCACCCCTGTCGATGTGTGTATTAGGTAGTTGTTGGGGAATTGTTAGATTACTTGTTAGGTATTACTGCACTGATGAAACTAGAAGCACAAGTATTTCGCTACACTCGCATTAACATCCGCTAACCATGTGTATGTGACCAATACAATTTGATTTGAAAGCCGCTCAGACTCAACCTTTTGCCAAATGTACCTCTTTCCATTCCTCAGCATCGGTCGACGATCTTGACACTACTGGGACGTCTGGCAAAGACGCGCTCCCGTGACACCTTCAGTTCTAGTAGCTGTAGTTTCCTGCGCAATGTCCTGTTCTCTTCCCGGCTTTGAGTTATTTCCAAACAAAACACTGCATAGTCGTCGTCTACGAGTTTACAGATCTCTGCCACGGCTGTATTCGCTAACACCTCCATGATGGAGGCTATTTGAGTGTGAAAAACCAAACAGTTAGCCATTGTTAGCAGCTAACTAGCGTTACCAGAACACCTATCGAGTCGTCTCTAAAGCGAATTAAACACTAAGTAAGCTACTGTGCAGTTAAATTAATCATTTTGAGCACCATTGTTTAAGAAACATCTAAATAACAATAAAAACGTTAACGGGGAACTTGTTCGTGGTCACTGTTTACTTCCGTTTACTGAAGAGCAAGGATCTTATTGGCTGACGTCAGCTCAAAGAGCGTATGTTAATTGAAAACCGTATTATTAACCGCATATTACAAACTCCTATTCATGATCACGGTATTTCAAGCTGAATATACTTCTTTGTTAGCAAGAATAGAGTAGAAAATAATGACTTTATTCCATCATCAATATTAAACTGTCCTTGTTCTAGCCTAAGTTTACTGTCTCTCAAAACAAGTATTTACTCAAGCCTGTTTCAAATGACAAGTTAACTAAAGGTTAATGCGGGGTATTAATTACCCTCTTACCAAGACACTTCAAATAACTATAATATTTCAGCTAAAGAATAGTTCCCAAACATCCTCTGCATACATATCAAGCCACACTGCTACGATTTCCCCCCTTGGTGGACACTCCTATGTCTGATAAGGCTAGTCAGGAAGGAGAAGCTCTTGTAACATAGTTTGCACTTGAAAGGCCTCTCCTTGGTGTGAACAGTCTGGTGCCTCTTCACATAGTTCGCATGAGCCGGCTTGTCTGAATCCGTCCTAATACTCGGCCTCCCACTTTGTGACCCAATGACAGCAGAGGACGTTTTCTGACCTCCATCCTTGAGCCATTGTTTGGGTGTTGATGGAATTGTGTGCTGTGTTATAAGCTAGACACCTCTTGTGATGAACACCAATTCTGACCCTGTCTGTATTGGTGGGGTAACAGAGGAAGCTTAGATCCAGGTCCAGACCTTCTATGAACCAAGTCACCAGGCATTAGATGAAACCCTGAAGGAGAAGACAGACCTGCTGATAGACTACCACCAGGGGTTTCTCCCACCACTATCTGTGAAGGCTGAAGCCCAGGGTGACTTGCTCTTTTAAACAGGAGTACTGTGCTTTTGTATCACAGGACCAGGAGGGTCTATCTCTATCAGCCCCAGACCCTGCTCCATCCCTGCACTGAGACTGTGGAGAGAAGGGTCTGGGCTGCAGACTGGATCCCTGACTGGAGCCTGTCTCTCTGATGACCACCAGGACTGAGGTTGTTCAGTCCACCGGTTGTGTTCTGTGTGGTTGAGTCTCTGTCCCTCTTGGTTGGGTCCTGACTCAGGAAGGAAGAGTAACTGCTCCTGATCCGGGGCCACCTCAGAGGTCCAGTCTCTCCAACCAGTAACGCCGGATATCAGCAGATCTTCATGGACTGGAAACCACAAAGATTATACAGAAATGCATAAAGGTTTATAAGACATTCTTTGCTGTACACAGAAACATGACATGTTATAAAATGCTAACCACAGTCAAGCCTGTACCTAATGATGGGTATGAATTTCTGAGCTTTAAATGTTAATAATTAGTTATAATAGAGACCCGAGGGGTGCTATAGCTGAGGGGCTACACCAGAGGTTAATGGTTATCTGTAGGAGGAAGGTATATGGTGAATGCAATCAAGCTTGGAATGTACTGAGTGCAGGGAAAACAATCACGTGGCAGCATTGATCAGGGGAGAGAACCATGGATTAGTGATGAAAGGGGTTGAGGTCAGGTTAAGGGAGAAAGAAAAGTTTATTGCCAGTATCACTTAGTTTCCTGCCAAGCAATAACAATATGGAGCAATTTTAGTTGTTTTTTTAAAGTCCAAACTCAGTCTCTGCAATGATACAAAAATAATCAGGTCAGTCAGCAGAGTCAATTTAGTATTTAATTTAAACAAATAGCATTACAAATAACATGTATTGCACAAAACGATACATGACAAGTAGAAAAACTTCTCACAATTGACCTTTTCTGTAAATCTGGTACCTTCGCTTTGATGTAACTATAGAATACTTTGGAAATGGTTCAATATTAAACACAGCTTCAATACTTCATGAATTAAGGCACTATCATTATCTCACTATAAAACACCTAAAGACAAAGTTTGTCACTTAATTAGTGAAGCATTTTTACACCATCCATCACCATATCATCTACTCGGCCTCATCATACTCATTCTTTCCTCAGTTCAGCTCATCCAGTTCCCGATACATCCAAAACCAACAGAATTAACTACAAACTAACTAGTATTACATTACATGTCACTCTATACTCTATACATGGGCCGTGTGCATTTTCTGCTGGTGTATCCTGAGGTAGCTCCTCTCTGAGAACCTCTTCCCACAGTGTGTACAGGCAAACGGCCGCTCTCCTGTATGGACCTTCAGGTGCATCTTCAGCTGGTGCTGGCGGGAGAACCTCTTCTCACACTGGGGGCAGCTGTAGGGTTTCTCCCCTGTGTGGACTCTCTGGTGCCTCTTCAGGTTGGACGATTGAGAGAAACTGGCACGGCACAGCTGGCAGCCAAATGGTTTCTCCCCCGTGTGCATCCTCTGGTGGATCTCCATCTGTTTGGGGAAACTGAAGGCTTTCCCACAGAACGAACATGGGAAGCGCTTCTCTTTGCCACTGGATCTGCTGATAGCGATACTACTACTACTGTCAATTGTCAATGGACTTGTGTAGCCATTAAGTGTTGAGGCATTGGCATTGTCTGAGGTCTGGTTTAACAGAAGAGTGTGAGGAGGACGAAGGCCAGAGAGTGTCTGTGTTGTCGCAGGGTCAATGTTCAAGTTGATAGATCCTTTAGAAGGCAGGCTGAAGGCAGAACCTGTTAGGGCATTAACCTGAGGCGCCATCAGTCTCTCTGAATCACAACTATAGGAGCAGGACGGAGAATTGCTAGCCGAGTCTGTGTCTGTTCTCATACGGATACCTCCCCATCCCAGCGGACTAAATCTACACCGTGCCCTGGTTTCAACTAGTATGTTGTCATGGAGATTAAGTTTAGATGTTGTTTTGTGTTCAACTGTCAGTTTCTGGTTATGTTGAACAATGCTCCCTAGCCCAGAGGTAAGGACGCTGTTCCATCCACTGGCCGCCACTATGTCGCCTCTGGTCCAGGCCGGCTTGTTGATGTTATCCCTGGAGCCCTTGGCTGTACTCGTCTGGGTTTGGGAATCCAAGATGGCCATCCAGTCTCCACTGTTAGCCTCCAGCCAACCATCTACAGGAAGAGGTTACAAAATAGACTTTACAGACATGGAAGAGAACTCGGGTCCCAAATTATTGGCACCGCTGATAAAGATAAAGCAAAAACAGGAACAGCAAAATAGCCCCATAACATCAAAGCTCTACTACCATATTTTACCGTAGGTATGAGGTACTTTTTTTTGCATATGCTTCCATGTTTCATTTTTTCGACGCCAAAGAGCTCTATTTTCAAGTCATCTGGCCAAAGCACCACCTGGAGTTTGATAAACGGCATTGGCACTTGAATTGAAACCGGTACTATGAGGAGGAACGAGCGTGGTGTTGGAGTGACGTCAGCTGACGTAAGACAATGGGCTATATGTATTTCTCCTTTACCTTGCTCCCCCTTCTTTAGTCCACTCAGCAGGTCAATGCTCTCTGGTTCGTCTTCTATTGTCTCCTCTTTGACTAGCAGCAGATCAGGCTTCCCATCCTCCATGTCTACTGGCTGTAAGAGATACAGAGTGAGAGGATTTTGGATCAAGAAATCTGATATGAGCACCTGCTATGGAGCATATTCTGATTGGGCAACAAGGGATTGCTATGAGTACTATGCAAACATGTTAGTTGATTTGATTACATTACACTTTATTTAATGCTTTGATCAGAGGCATGGTCCCACACTTTAGACAAAATTAATCAAGAACTGGGCCCGTATCCACAAAGAGTCTCAGAGTAGAAGTGCTGATCTTTCCATATAATCCTATTCATTATGATCTAAAAGGGTAAACTGATCCTAGATCATCACTCCTGCAATGAGAGGCTTTGTGGATACAGACCCTGACCTAATACCATTCAGACAGTAGTTTGCAGTGGGCTCACCTCAGCGAGACTGAGTGTGGTCCTGTGCAACTCAGCTGGTTCCTCTGTGGATTCAGGAGGAGGTGTAGTCTGGTTGTCCTCCATGATCATGGTCCCCTCAGGGTTCCGTAGACCCTCCTCACACCCCTCATCCTTCACCAGCAGCACCTCTGGACCCTCATCCTTCACCAGCAGCACCTCTGGACCCTCATCCTGGAAGAGAAAGGTGATACAGATTAAACAGACATACTCCCTCAGGTACGTACACACACACACACAGATAATAAACATGTTCAACATGGAGTGTTTACGCTTCCCCACTACATTTGAGTCCTATACTGTAGTTACAGAATGACTTCATTATTGTTAAACTCATCATGGTGGACATAAATATGATGATGTGTGTAAATATAAGTCCGCTATTTAGAACCTCTTCTCACAGTGTGTACAGGCGAACTGCATTTCTCCAGTGAGGATCTTCAGCTGGTGCTGGCGGGAGAACTTCTTCTCACATTGGGGGCGGCTGTACAATTTCTCCCTTGTGTGGTTCCTCTAGTGCCTCTTCAGGCTGCCAGCCTCTGTAAAGCACATGTGACACTGGGTACAGCTGAAGGGTTTCACCCCTGTGTGGACACTCTGGTGGATCTCCACCTTCTGGGAGCAGCTGAAGCCTTTGTTACAGAACATGCAGAGGAACCGTTTCTCTTTACTGTTGCCTGATGTGGCCCCCCCCCCCTGAACCTGAGCTCTAGCCCTGTCGTTTGAGTTCAATACCTGATTAAAAATAAGAAACGATGTGGACACTGGGTCGCGATTGCTGAATGTGTGTAAAGGGGAGTGGGTCGCAACATTTAGATTTGTCGCTAAACTTTCACTGTAATCTAAGAAATCTCTGCCCTGTGAGTATCCGTCTCCTAGGTGACTATCTGGATTCCATGTGGGAGGAATGTCACCCTCCACTTTCACCTCATCTACGACCAGACCCTCCCCTTTCTTATCTAGACACCCTTCTGAGTTTACACTACTACTGTACTGGTTCCAGTCCCCTATAGACAGATCAGTCTGTGTCTCTAAACCAGAGGTGGGAGGGACCAAGTCACTATTATTCGAGTCAAAACCAAGTCACAACCTCCGAGTCTCAAAATGCTAACGTTTTAGCATTTGTGGTACAAATCCCGTTCAAGACATTGGAAAGATGTGACTTTGTTGAGCTTCACAATCAATTTGAGATACTTTTGGATGATTTGGACATGATGCATGAAAAATGCTAATATCAGTGGCCCGTTTTGATGTTTGAAAGCCTATACACATAAATACCCCACTAAATTGGACAAGAGGCCACTAGCTTCTTTTTTGAAAAACGCCCTATAGAATCTTGGCCTAGCTCCTCATGTACCAGAGACCTAGCAGAGCTGTTACTCACAAATACAATGGGGCAAAAAAGTATTTAGTCAGCCACCAATTGTGCAAGTTCTCCCACTTAAAAAGATGAGGCCTGTAATTTTCATCATAGGTACACTTCAACTATGACAGTCAAAATGAGAAAAGAAATCCAGAAAATCACATTGTAGAATTTTTTATGAATTTATTTGCAAATTATGGTGGAAAATAAGTATTTGGTCACCTACAAACAAGCAAGATTTCTGGCTCTCACAGACCTGTAACTTCTTCTTTAAGAGGCTCCTCTGGGCCTCCCGGGTGGCGCAGTGGTTAAGGGCGCTCTACTGCAGCGCCAGCTGTGCCATCAGAGTCCCTGGATTCGCGCCCAGGCTCTGTCGTAACCGGCCGCGACCGGGAAGTCCGTGGGGCGACGCACAATTGACCTAGCGTCGTCCGGGTTAGGGAGGGATTGGTCGGTAGGGATGTCCTTGTCTCATCGCGCACCAGCGACTCCTGTGGCGGGCCGGGCGCAGTGCGCACTAACCAAGGTTGCCAGGTGCACGGTGTTTCCTCCGACACATTGGTGCGGCTGGCTTCCGGGTTGGATGCGCGCTGTGTTAAGAAGCAGTGCGGCTTGGTTGGGTTGTGTATCACGCATGACTTTCAACCTTCGTCTCTCCCGAGCCCGTACGGGAGTTGTAGCGATGAGACAAGATAGTAGCTACTACAACAATTGGATACCACGAAATAAGGGAGAAAAAGGGCTAAAAATAAAATAAAATAAATAATAATAAAAGGCTCCTCTGTCCTCCACTCGTTACCTGTATTAATGGCACCTGTTTGAACTTGTTATCAGTATAAAAGACACCTGTCCACAACCTCAAACAGTCACACTCCAAACTCCAAACAAGACCAAAGAGCTGTCAATGGACACCAGAAACAAAATTGTAGACCTGCACCAAGCTGGGAAGACTGAATCTGCAATAGGTAAGCAGCTTGGTTTGTAGAAATCAACTGTGGGAGCAATTATTAGGAAATGGAAGACATACAAGACCACTGATAATCTCCCTCGATCTGGGGCTCCATGCAAGATCTCACCCCGTGGGGTCAAAATGATCACAAGAACGGTGAGCAAAAATCCCAAAACCACACGGGGGGACCTAGTGAATGACCTGCAGAGAGCTGGGACCAAAGTAACAAAGCCTACCATCAGTAACACACTACGCCGCCAGGGACTCAAATCCTGCAGTGCCAGACGTGTCCCCCTGCTTAAGCCAGTACATGTCCAGGCCCGTCTGAAGTTTGCTAGAGAGCATTTGGATGATCCAGAAGAAGATTGGGAGAATGTCATATGGTCAGATGAAACCAAAATAGAACTTTTTGGTAAAACTCAACTCGTCGTGTTTGGAGGACAAAGAATGCTGAGTTGCATCCAAAGAACACCATACCTACTGTGAAGCATGGGGGTGGAAACATCGTGCTTTGGGGCTGTTTTTCTGCAAAGGGACCAGGACGACTGATCCGTGTAAAGGAAAGAATGAATGGGGCCATGTATCGTGAGATTTTGAGTGAAAACCTCCTTCCATCAGCATGTGCATTGAAGATGAAACGTGGCTGGGTCTTTCAGCATGACAATGATTCCAAACACACCGCCCGGGCAACGAAGGAGTGGCTTCATAAGAAGCATTTCAAGGTCCTGGAGTGGCCTAGCCAGTCTCCAGATCTCAACCCCATAGAAAATCTTTGGAGGGAGTTGAAAGTCTGTGTTGCCCAGCAACAGCCGCAAAACATCACTGCTCTAGAGGAGATCTGCATTGAGGAATGGGCCAGAATACCAGCAACAGTGTGTGCAAACCTTGTGAAGACTTACAGAAAACAATTGACCTCTGTCATTGCCAACAAAGGGTATATAACAAAGTATTGAGGTAAACTTTTGTTAATGACCAAATACTTATTTCCCACCATAATTTGCAAATAAATTCATAAAAAATCCTACAATGTGATTTTCTGGATTTCTTTCCCCTCATTTTGTCTGTCATAGTTGAAGTGTACCTATGATGAAAATTACAGGCCTCTCATCTTTTTAAGTGGGAGAACTTGCACAATTGGTGGCTGACTAAATACTTTTTTGCCACACTAACTGTTTCACGTTTAGAAGTGACTTTTTCTAACAAACAAATGGAACCACTATGGGGAGTACGATGGCACCCGATTATGGTAATCTTTATATGGGACAATTAGAGCAGTGGTTCCCAACCAGGGTTACTAGGACCCCAGGGGGTACTTGAGAAGACTCATGAGACCATAGACTTACTGGTAAAATGCACACGAGGTGACACTTCAGGGGTACTCCGGGCAGAGCAAAATTCAGTTGGTGGTACAACAACCGAAAAAGGTTGGGAACTACTGGCTTAGAGCATGATCACATTCCCAACCCTGATCAGAATCCCTTTTTTTAATCCATGATCAAACTATATCAATGTTATATAGATGATATATTGGTATTATTTGATGGGACTCTCACTGAGCTTGATGTTCAATGAGTTTCTTAATAAATCAAATGATCATTTCATTTCACAGTGGACTTTGATTACAATAGTGTCAGCTTCCTTGGCATTCAGATCACTAAAGAAAATGACACACTCATCACCGATCTATACAGGAAGCCCACAGTTTGAAACAGGCTTCTAAGAAGTGGTAGTTTCCACCCCATTCCTCTAAAGAAAAGCCTGTCAGTTTAACCCATAACAGTCTAAGCCAGGGTGGGAGGGATTCTACTAAACTATATGGAATTGTTTTAAGAAGGCCATACCAAGGATAATTTTACTATTTGATTTTGAATTTTAAGACCCCTTGAAGTATCCCCCCCCAAAAAAAAATGTTTTTGAAAAAAATAAAATGTTGGACCTTACTGCTATTAGCCCACACAAACGCAATGAATATGAGATTCACTACAATGTACAACAGATAGACCCTCCAAAGAAAATCTAAAGTAAGTTCGTTCTGAAGTGTCTGTCCTATATCTGAGAGATATAAAAAAGATTAGGAAACATTTGTAATTTTCTACATGTATTTAACCCCTTTTTTTGTCACTAAATAGACTCCAAATATATTGCCATTGATTGATGAATTGTCCTTTGGCTCTGGATGACAGCTTAGCTTCCCCAGCCCCAGTCTCTCTGGGTCTGATCTGTGGTCAGATCCTGTATGTAAGAGCCTGTGTGTTACAGTTAAAGTCTTGGTGTCGGTCTCTAACTTGAGGACGGCGTTCGGTGTTCCACTAACCTCCATGATGCTGCGTTGGGTCCTGGACTGCGCTGGGGTGGTGGTGGGGTTCTCTGTGGCTACAGGGGGCTCCCCTGCCGCTCCAGTCTGGACGTCTCCGCTGTGCCGTGGGTCCTCCACTACTTCAGTCATCTCCTGCTTCAACCCAGGACCTGTAGCCTCTGCACCCTCAGACTGACACAAGAAAAGGGAGGAGGTTATTACCGGTACATGAGTTTTATTGGATAACAATGTTGTAGTGAAGTCTCACAAGCTCCTCTATGGAAGATAAATGAGGACGTACATGTAAGCAAGTGAATAGCTGAGGGGAGCCTTTCTGAAATGAACTGGCCACATTTGATGTACTGTAATTTTAATGTGACAATATTGCACTGACCTCTATCACAACAACATGCTGGGTTGAGGTTCCACTCCTCTCATCAACAATGATTGTTTGGTCTTCTCTCCATTTATTGTGTCCCGCTGGCTTCACAAAGCTCCTGTGGCCTCCAGTCAGATGTCCTTCACCTGAGAGAGCGATTGGGGGAAAAAAAGTGGTTAGGTTAGCAACTGTCAATGCTCAACAGTATATTGTATACTATTGATACTGTCTAGAATTGGCCAGGATGTAAGGTAACACTTCTCAACTTCTTGATATACTATTTATAGGTTGATTATGTTCCATGCATCATTGTTTTCAATTAGTAAATAGGAAATACAGTAAATCAAGAATCTGGTTAGAATACGATATTGTATCTTTGTGCAAGATAGCTCAGCAATCAGAGGAATTATAGAATACTATCCAACACCCAATTCTCGTTAACACAAGTCACACGTGCAGAGGGGAACTAGGCGACAGGCACTGTTCTATAGCTATAGAACGGCGACAGGCCGCGCACCCACGCCTTTGCAAAATGTACCTCTTGCCATTCCTCTGTATCGGTCTAGGATGTTGAAAGTACTGGGACGACTGGCGAAAACGCGCTCTCGCATTGTCCTCTCTGTGCGCTCCCGTGCCACCTTCAGTTCTAGTAGCTGTAGTTTCCTCCGCAATCCCCTATTTTCTTTCTGGCTTTGAGAAATTTCCAAACGAAACACTGCATAGTCGTCGTCTACGACTTTACAGATCTCTGCCACGGCTGCATTTGCTAGCACCTCCATGATGGAGGCTATTTGAGTGTGAAAAACCATACCGTTAGAGTTAGCCATTGTTAGCAACTAGCTGGCTAGAGTTACCTAGATAACATCTATCAACCAAGTCTGGTCTCCAACGCGAACTAAACACTACCTAGGGTAGGTATGTGATGCTGTGTAGTGAAATTTGTCATATTGAGTTCCAGGGTGTTAAAAAAAACTTTGAAATAACAAAACCCTAACGTGGAAATGATTCTTGGTCACCGTTCACTTCCGTTTACTTCTTCTTCTATGGTATTATGGCGGTCCGCAAAAAAATCGTTAGGGGTGGTATGCCACCGCCTGCTGCGTTCGCCCACTGTTCTGGAGCGTGAATTCATTACACTTTGTAGCTAGATTTCCAACTAATTGTCGCCTACTGTTCTGGAGTGTGAATTAATTACACTTTGTAGCTAGATTTCCCAAAAAATTGGCGACAGATTTTCATGCGAAAATTCAAAAATCTGCATAAAGAAAATATGCCCATTTTTCCCACCAGCATTGTGTTTCCACCAAACTGACTTGTGGATAAAAATCAGTGCATGATTACTTTTTCCCTTAATTTTTCATTTACAGAAAGCTAAATTTAATGTTAAATGTGTTTCTATTGCATTTTTCAACTCTACCATAGTTTTGCCACATTAAATAGCAAATGTGCCTACTTTGGTCTTGGTAGCAGGAAAAATCTCTCATCATCATGGCAAAATGTGAAGAATAGCATGAGAGTAGATATAAAACAGCATACAGCAAAACATCCCTCAATAGAGGCAATATAAGTCAAACTGTGTAGAACTTCAAGAAATACATTTAAAAATTGCATATTTTCCAGGGAATACCCGCCTAAAATCTACTGCGCCCCATAAAGTATATATTTTTTAATGCATTTTAGCTAACCCTAATCCTTGTCCTAAACTTAACCTAGTTCTCTTAACCTGCTACGTTAATTCTCCATGTGATATATACGGCCTAAAAGCCATACATCATTTCACAGAAACAGTTCCATAAGACACACTCGCACAGAGGTGGAATAAATTCAGCCACACATACGCCTAACTATTGATTCAGGACCATGGACAGCAAATAAAACAGGTATGCTGGGTATGCTTGTCATCGGCAAGGACTTTTTATAAAAATAAACAGAATAGAGCACAGGCAAAATCCTAGAGGAAAACATGGTTCAGTCTGCTTTCCACCAGACAGTGGGAGACAAATTAACCTTTCAGCAGGACAATAACCTAAAACACAAGGCCAAATATACACTGGAATTACTTACCAAGACAACATTGAATGTTCCTAAGTGGCCTAGTTACAGTTTTGACTTAAATCAGCTTGAACATCAATGGCAAGACTTGAAAATGGCTGTCTAGCAATGATCAACAACCAACATGACAGAGCTTGAAGAATTAAATAATGGGCAAATATTGTGCAATCCAGGTGTGCAAAGCTCTTAGAGACTTACCCAAAAGGACCCACAGCTGTAATCGCTGCCAAAGGTGATTCTAACATGTATTAAACGTATCTAATCAAGATTCGTATTTTACTTTTCATTCATCTTTCAAAAATGTTAGAATTTTTCTTCCACTTTGACAGAGTATTTTGTGCAGATTGTTGGGAAAAAAAGACAATTAAATCTGTTTTAATTCCAATTTGTAACAACAAAATGTGGAAAAGGTCTAGAGCTGTCCTTAAATTTTAAATCTGAGAGAAGTACTTTCTCAATTGAGATCAAAGCCAAAGCTCACAGTCAGGCCGGTCCGGTGGTATTCCTAGAGTAGGTCTTGATCCGTTTCAGGGCGGAGAATGTGGACACAGGAATGGTAAAATCCAGACAGGTAAGCAGATACAGTTGGTACATACTCTTTTTCAGCCTCTTCTGCCGGAGAACATGGATAAGATTGGCCGGAATCCTACCCTCGAAGTCAGACATGGAGTACATTACTATGAGTTCAGTTGAGCCGCAACAGATCATAGTTGAGCCCAAAGCTTTCCTAAAGACTTAAGGATACAGCACTGGGTAAGGTTTTACTACATCTGGGGAGCTGTTGTGGGACAAGGAGGACAAGGAACATGAGCCTTTTGTGGTCCTTGAATGTATAAGATAAAATGTAAGAGTACGCAAAGATGGAGTTGAAAAAAATCGTTGTCTTTCAACTTTACAGCACCTTGTGACATAACCAGGTTAAAAGTGTGGGCATAATAATGCATGAACTGAGCCTGTGATATTGTTTCTTTGACTTTTGCTTGTACTCCGTTTAGACCAGAGGCCATGACTGCGGCCACATCGTAACACTGTGCCAATACTTTGAAGGTCTACTCGTGTCCCCAAATGTTTTTGAACTCACCATAGCTCACAGGTGTGGTGTGAAGTTGAGTTTTGGTGATGCAGAGCTGACTTGTAAAACTGTCTAGGTCTTTTGAAACCAGTACTGGCCCAGGTTGACATATTGTTAGCACTGAAGAGTACAAACCCAGCAGTACAGTTTATTGGTTTTCTTACATCGTCATCCACGGATAACACTCATAATTGTTAACTTGAAAATACCTTTCAAAACTCTTTACTAGTTTTTGATTTGATTTATTAGGATCCCCATTAGCCAAAGGCGACAGCTAGTCTTACTGGGGTCTGACATAACAAAAAATACATTAAATACTTTATAATTTACATACATTTAAAAACATTCATATGTAGTGTGTGTGCATCTATCAGTTACACATACATGTCAGTACATATACATGGGATGCCAACCGCGTCACGGGGTCCAAACTCAAAAGGTAGTTAGCAACCAAACTTTTTCAATAGACTTTGAAAACTTTCCAAAACAACAAACCGAGCTCTCCGCGTTCAACGGGAAGTGACGAGATGCACCAATATTTAACTTATAGTTGAAAGTTAGTCTTGAAAAATGCGATGCTAACAAATTATCCACCAGATCCTCCTGATAACACCTGCTACAGCCGCAACCATTGTTACACACTGCAACAAAAGTTAGCTCAAGCATGGTAAAACTAGGCTTCTGCTTGCTATTGGCTCTGTCAGTAGTGACATGTCACTTTTATTTCAAATGGTCCCACCCATTGCAAGTCAAAAGGTGATTGCTTCATTTCACTGTCACTCTACAATTCGGCTCTAATATTTTTTTATTTAAACTTTATTTAACTAGGCAAGTCAGTTGAGAACAAATTCTTATTTACAATGGCGGCCTACCAAAAGGCAAAAGGCCTCCTGCGGGGACGGGGCCTGGGATTAAAAAATTTAAATAAATACAATATAAATATAGGACAAAACACACATCACAACAAGAGACAACGCAACACTACATAAAGAGAGACATAAGACAACAACATAGCAAGGCAGCAACACAACATAACAAAAACATGGTAGCATCACAAAACATGGTAGCATCACAAAACATGGTACAAACATTATTGGGCACAGACAACAGCACAAAGGGCAAGAAGGTAGAGACAACAATACATCACACAAAGCAGCCACAACTGTCAGTAAGAGTGTCCAGGATTGAGTCTTTGAAGATATTGAGATAAAACTGTCCAGTTTGAGTGTATGTTGCAGCTCGTTCCAGTCGCGAGCTGCATCGAACTGAAGAGAGGAAGGACCGACCCAGGGATGCATGTGCTTTGGGGACCTTTAACAGAATGTGACTTGCTGCAGTAGATATCTCAGATAGGGTGGAGTGAGGCCTAAGAGAGTTTATAAATAAGCATCAACCAGTGAGTCTTGCGACAGATATACAGAGATGACCAGTTTACAGAAGAGTATAGAGTGCAGTAATGTGTCCTATAAGGAGCATTGGTGGCAAATCTGATGGCCGAAAGATTACCTGCCGATCTATAAATTATGTCTCCGTAATCTAGCATGGGTTGGATGGTCATCTGAATCAGGGTTAGTTTGGCAGCTGTGTTGAAAGAGGAGCGATTACGATATAGGAAACCAAGTCCAGATTTAACTTTAGCCTCCAGCTTTGATATGTGCTGAGAGAAGGACAGTGCACCATCTAGCCATACTCCCAAGTACTTGTATGAGGTGACTACCTCATGCTCTAAACCCTCAGAGGTAGTAATAACACCTGTGGGAAGAGGAACATTCTTCTTACCAAACCACATTTAAAGGGGGAGATGTTCAGAACAAGGTTAAGGGTAGTGAAAGCGTGTTGGACACTAAGAAAGCTTTGTTGTAGACCATTTAACACTAAATCTGGGGAGGGGCCAGCTGAGTATAAGACTATCATCTGCATATAAATGAATGAGAGAGCTTCCTACTGCCTGAACTATGTTGTTGTAAATTGAGAAGAGCGTGACAGGCAGTGGCTGAGACAGCAGTTTTTCTGACTTTATACACTGCACTCTTTGAGATAGGTAGTTAGCAAACCAGGCCAAAGACCCCTCAGAGTCACCAATACTCCTTAGCCGGCCCACAAGAATGGAATGGTCTACCGTATCAAAAGCTTTGGCCAAGTCAATAAAAATAGCAGTATTGCTTAGAATCAAGGGCAATGGTAACATCTTTGAGGACCTTTTAAGGTTGCAGTGACACATCCATAACCTGAGCAGAAACCAGATTGCATACCCGGAAGAATACTATATACATCGAAAAAGCCAGTCAGTTGATTATTGACAAGTTTTTCCAACTCTTTTGATAAACAGGGCAAAATCAAAATAGGCCTATAACAGTTTGATCTCCCCCTTTAAATGAAGGACGAACTGTGGCTGCATTCCAAGCAATGGGAACCTCCCCTGAAAGGAGAGACAGGCTTGGCAATGATAGGGGCAGCAACCTTAAAGAAGAAAGGGTCTAAACCATCTGACCCAGAGGTTTTTTGGGGGTCAAGTTCAAGGAGCTCCTTTAGCACCTCGGACTCCGTGACTGCCTGCAGGGAGAAACTTTGTAGCGGGGCAGGGGAAAAAAAGGGAGAAGCATTGGGGATAGTCGCATTAGAAGGGGTGGGAAATGTTGGATGGGGAGGGAGGCATGGCTGAGTCAAATAGGAATCATGACTTAATGAAGTGGTGATTAAAGAGCTCAGCCATGTGCTTCTTGTCAGTAACAATCATCAACATTAAGGAGGAGGGTTTATTCTCTAGGTCTTTAACCGTTTTCCACTTGTCATCAAGGCAAAGAGTGGCTACTTTGAACAATCTTAAATATAAAATATATTTTGATCTGTTTAACACTTCTTTGGTTACTACATGATTCCAAATGTGTTATTTCATAGTTTTGATGTCTTCACTATTATTCTACAATGTAGAAAATAGTACAAATAAAGAAAACCCCTTGAATGAGTAGCTGTGTGCAAACTTTTGACTGGTACTGTATATTATCTAGTCTTGAGGAAATAAGGGCATTTATAAGTTTCTCCAGATCAGTGACTGAGATAAAAGACTTGACTTTAGCTATATTTCTTAGATGATAAAAGCAGAAATTGACACGTTTTTTTTACATGCAGATCAAGGTTTAGGTCAGGGCCAAAGAAGACCTCAAGGTTTAAGGCCATAGGCTTTACATTTGTGGATAAAATACCAATATCTACAATCGGAGTTCTAGCAAGGTGGGGGTCAAATACAACAACCTCAGATTTAAAAAAAAATCATTAATCCGGAGAAAAATTGTCAAACATCCAACATTTGATGTCAGCAAGAGACCTGTGAAGGGTAGCTACGCTAGCTTGGTCACTGGGTCTGATTGGTAAATAGAGCTGCGTGTCATCCGCATAGTAGTGAAACTGAATGTTATGATTGCGGGTGATGTCACCAAGGGGAAGCATATACAGGGAAAAAAGGATGGGGCCCAGAATTGACCCCTGAGGGACACCAACAACACGCTCAATTTTCTTAAACAGAATTTTCAAGTTGTGGGAGTTCTTAGAGATCGGGGTTGAGAAGTAGATCAAGGTAGAGAAGTAGTTCAGTGTAGAGGAGTAGCATAAGAGCAACATTATAATTTCTTATCAGATCCTTCATTATCTCATAGAATACTTGAAGTTTGCAGGCCTTCCATTTATGTTCAGCCTTTTTAATTTCATTTTTTCCAACCACGAGTGTGTTCATTTAACCTGGGTGAGACACTGGCAGACAATTTATTCTTAGTTATAACTGAGTCTAAAGCAGCCTGACATACAGTATGTCATTGAAACTGTTCACCAAATCATTGGTGTGAAGAAAATAACAGGATCAGTGTTAAGGGATAGAAAAGCATTTGTGAATTTACTAGCAGTTGTGGAGTTAATGATGCGAGAGCGAGTGAGGACAGACATGTTTAGGAGGAGGAGGAGAAATGCTGCGATGCCCCGTCGGGTCCTGGGCGGCGCTGGTGAGGTCTTCCGTGGCTACAGGGTGCGCTTCAGCAGCTTCAGTCTGGATGTCTCTCCTTCAGTCCTCTCCTGCTTGACCAGAGACGATCCTCCAGGACCTGCAACTGCAAACTGACAAGAAGAGAGGAGGTTATTACCGGTACATGAGTTGAATTGGATAACAATATAGTAGGTCTCACAAGCTCCCCTATGGCAGAAATGTACATTTAAGGATGTACATTTAAGCAAGTGAATAGCTGAGGGGAGCCTTTCTGAAAAAAACTGGCCACATTTGATGTACGGTAATTTTGATGTAATGCTATTACACTAACCTCTATCATGATAATGTGCTGGTGTGAGGTTCCACTCCCCTCATCAGCACTCTCTCCCCCTGGTCATGCAGAAAGAGAGGGAGAGAGCACAGAGAGAACAAAGGACTTCACTTGGCCAAACTCCTAAATCCCCAAAATGGGAGAATTAAACATTCTTTCTACTTTTGAAAATGTGGGACTTAAGGGACAGTTATGTTGAGTGTGTTTCATTTGGTGATCTCATAAAGGACAGGAAACACACATAACGGTATCTCTTAAGATGTACATTTCCCAGCTGTCAGGATTACATCTAAATATTGTGAAATGTATGTGATTTCACAAATAGTTTAATGTTTAAAGATGTAATGTGATAACCTTCTAAATGAGAGTGTGGATTTTCATATAAAGATTAACTAGTCAGTGGCCACACCCCCGTGAACCCAGACATCACATTAGGCTTCATGGAACCGCCCTTTTTTACTGAAACGTATAAAACCCACTCCTGATGAGATTCACACCAGACCACGCAAACACAAATGTAAACTAAGGTTGCAAATGGTTGAATTTCTAAGACCAAAATGCTGGGTGACGCTGGTGTGTGAAGTGGTTTAAATTTACAACTCTACCAAATGACAAGATTATACCTCGTGGAGTATTGGCTACATGGCTGGAAATGGTTAAACTCTGAGACTATCGATTCTTACAGAATAAGAGCAAATCTTAGACGTATAATTACTAGTCTGCAGCCAGAAATTACGTAAATCTAGGTCGAGAATACAGACAACTGCAGAAACAGCGATCTATGAGAATATTTCTGAATGGTACTCTGAAGTATCCATTCTAACCACCTACAACCACGAAAGACTTTGACTTCAACTTCATGTCCTGAATCCATGTTGTCTTTCTCGCTCTCTCAGTCCACACTCCCTTCCCTTTGTCTACCAAGCCGTCATATCGGCTTAGCCCACTAGGGACTTTTCTATCATTGTTAGTAACCAATATCTACTGTTTGTTTGTTATGTATTCTGTGATTATTTAGTTAGTTAGTAAATACATAATTGAGCCAATTTGTATGTTGCTGATTCATAATTTATACTAGGGTTCGTGAAGATTTTTAAAAAATAATAATTTTACTACGTTCAGATGAGACTGATAGAAGGTAAAGAATAATTAATGATTGACTGGTATTGATATAAAATATCATCAGATCTGTGGATTCGGAAGATAGCCGCTCTTTTTAAACTAATGCTTCCGTGGTGCCCCGGATTCCTAATGAGTTAGTTATTGCCTGATTAATTTAATCAAATAATTAAACATTAGGTAATCGATTTGAAAATGTAATCTCATTTAATCACAGTAAAGGCATGACACTACTGTCAATGCTCAAAGTTATATTGCACACTATTATTTGACACTGTCTAGAATTGGCAAGGATGTAAGGTAACACTTCGCATAACTTCTTGATATACTATTCATAGATCGATTGATTATGTTCTATGCATCATATTGTTTTCAATTAGTAAATAATAGGAAATGCAGGTAAATCAAGAATGTGGTTAGAATATGATATTGTGTCTTTGTGCAAGATAGCTAAGTAATCAGGGGAATTATTGCATACTATCCAAAAACTGACCAAGACCCAATTCTGGTTAACCATATGTGGTTAACAAATGGGCAATTCCATGGTAACGGAGACTGAGACTTAGAATTTTCCCCTAAAATGTATGCCAAACGAAAAACCATTGATTGAACAGTTTATACAACTCTATGCATAAGGCATACTTTTAACAATGTATAGGAACATTTGTACAAAAACACATTTACTGGAGGAACTGTGCAGATGAAAAGTTAAGTAAAATAATTTTGGGAAAATCTCTCTCAGTTTGTGTGACCACGTTTTCCAAAATCATAAATATCTGCTAAGATTCAAAGATGTCTGCAGAAAGAATGGGGTGTCAGCTATGACATGACACAATATACTATACAGAAATGCTTATTTATTGATATGAATGTAATTCTCTTCATGGTGATGTATAATAAATTGGTACACTAAGATAGAAATAAGCAATATCCTCCTTTGCATATTTGGGTATTATTCTACATACAGGCTATTATTTTAATGAGCTCCGCCATAAACCAAGACCAAATTTGGTTGGTCCAGCCCAGATCAAATCTGAACCAGCTATTGACCTCTATGTCTCACAAGTTTGAACATCAACGTACAGCACAGTAGAGCTCAATAGAGTACAGTACATTAGTGTACTCAACTCCAGTGTGCTCTTCTGAACTCTACTCCACTCTATTCTACTCAACAGTACAGGACTGTACTGAACTATACTCTACTGTACTGTCCAAACATGTGAAACATAGACGTCTGTGACTGGTTCAGAATTGGTCCGGATGGGACAAAATCTGAACCAATCATGAACGTCAATGTTCGGAAAAATGAAGGGCGGTCCAGACGTCTACGGACATTAAAATAAAGGCTGGTCCGGACAGGAACATAAACTGGCGTCTGTGGACTTCAAAATCAATGCCAGGGCAGACAGAATAAATGTAGACATGTGGTCAGTCTGTGCTCAGTGAGTGAGCAAGCTGGTTGCAATAAATGGAAAGATGGGGCTCATGGGTAGGTGTCAGTAAGAGCCAGGAGGGGTGACATTACTTGGAGAGAGAGAAAAAAAGAGAGAGGGAGGGGCTGTCCAGACTATTCACACACTTACTTTGACCACCAGGTGACAGAAAGAAAACAGTTATCAGCTGAACATAACAGTATGTCACTGGGGAGGACAGTAGCAGGTGACTCAACTGTGGCTTGTGACCAGTAGGATTTCTCATTGCAGCCAATTCAATTGACGAAATTCCATTATTGATTTTATATATTGAGTTTTAATCACTTAATAATTCAGAAACAAAATTGATATCAGTAAAAACAATAACTAATTGATAGGTCTACCTTCACTTATTACATCTGAACTTTTATTTGATCCTCTCTCCTCATGAGGGAGAGAATATCTTAAAGATGTGGGTTTTTGGTAACGGAATTTCAATCCACAAGGCAATGTTGGCATGGGTCTTCAACATCATCGTGTTTTGATGTATTTCTAATACCTTTTAAGACATTCTGGTAGACATTTTCTAAGGCCCCTTATCCATCTGTTTGACAAGAAATCAAAGCTTTTGTTTATTCAACATTTTGAGGTTGGAAAATGATTGAACATGTATATATGCCTTCATTTCAGAAAAATATAGACCGCTTTCATTTGACATGCTCCTATGAACGTCACATGTTGGTGTTCATGGATCCATGCAAGTCACACATGCGCAAGAGGCCCCGCAACCAGGTCATCACTAGTTACCACAGCCACAGTCATAACCCCCCATCCTATTTCTACAATGTATCTTCTTAAAATGTGATTCTAAACCTAACCTAACTGGAAATGAAGGTCAAAAAAGCACATTATTGTCTTTATAAATTGTTACAATACTTTGTGATTGTGGTAACTAGTGGAAATGCCGCAAGTCAGCCTCGGCCTTCCGCAAATTGTACGAACCTCTGGCCATTCCACTCCTCGGTATTGGAGGAGATACTGAGGATCTTGACACTACTGGGATGACGGGCTCTTGCATTGTCCTCTGCGAACTCCCGTGCCACCTTCAGTTCCAGCAGCTGTAGTTTACTCCGCAATACCCTGCTATGTTTCACTATATTGAATCAATCCGATATATTGGTATCACTCTGCAACAGAGGGATACATCCAAGGCGAGGATTTACAGATTTACTCCGGTGTACACCTTTGTCAAGACTGGGGTCCGCCCCTATATATAGACCCCAAGGCCGCGACACACGTTCTCTTTCATTTTCTCGGCAGACGTTCATATAGTTTGAGGTACAAACTTCCTGAAGTTCGCTTGGTAAGTCACTGGTAAGTGTAATATGTGTAAATGTATTAATAATAATAAGTGTATTAATATCTTGCGTGGAAGTAAACTCACTGGCTGTTTGCAGCTGACCACATGGCAGTACCTCTGATTCACTTTTGAAGGGACAGCTTACGAATTCAGGATCTTCCCTTTGGGCTCTCCTTGGCACCCCGCACTTTCACAAAGTTCATGGATGCTGACCTGGCACCTCTCAAGTCCCGAGGATTGTTGATCCTCAATTATCTGGATGGTTGTCTGGACTCAGGTCCTGTCACACAGAGACATGCTCCTGACCCACATCGGCGGGCTGGGGATTACTGTAAACGACAAGAGTCATCTGACGCCAACCCAGAGGGTGGCCTTCAATGTCATGGAGCTGGACTCAGTCCTCATGAGCACGCCTGCCCTCCAGAAGGGTTCAGGCAAACATATCTTGCCTCAACCACTTTTGGCAGGGGTGGGTAGAATCCGCCTTGACCTGCCAACGCCTGTTGGGCTTGCTGACGGCGGCCTTGTTGCTGATTCCCCTGGGCCTGCTTCAAATCCGGCCTCTTCAATGGTGGTTCATCTCACACCGGCTGCACCCGAAGCGCCACTGCACAGTGCCTCAGGGCATTGTTGAGGTGGCGCTGTCGCTCCTTTCTCTCAGGTGGGGTGTTGCGGAGGATGTGCCGCCGGGAGCTGGTCAGCACAGATGGGCAAGGGCACCGGCTACAAACGCAGAATGCCAGTTGCGCTGGCGGTTGTTCTGCTCTTGGTGCACTGGTATTGAGGTAGTGCCCGAGTCATGCATGGTGCAGTAAGTTTTCCAATACCTGCAGTCTGGTTTGGATGAGGGCTTGGCAGTCTCTACACTGAGGGTATTTGGCTGCTATATCTGCCTGCCATGTGGGGTGGATGGACAGGCCAGTGGGGTGCAATCCCTTGGTCTCCAGTTTTATGAAGAGGGTTTGTCACCTGCGTCCAGCTAGGACCCTCTCAATGGTGATCTGGATGTGGTCTTGGCAACTTTGGCAAAGCCTCCTTTGAACTGTTGGGAGTCTGCCACCCTGAAACCACCTCTCTATGAAGGTGGCTTTCTTGGTAGCGATTACTTCCATGAAGAGGGTGAGCTCCATGCTCTTTCGGTAAGTTCTGAGTGCTACCGGATGGACCCCGGTGGAAGAAGTATATCTCTTTGCCCCAACTCTTCCCCAACTCTTCATTTCTCCCGAAGGTTCTGTCAGACATCCCTTTTATCCTGTCTGCTTACGACCCTCCGACAGTGGCGGAGGGACACTGGCTTCTAACCGGAGGGCCTCCCCCCGGCATGCTGTGCCCTGTGCAGGCACTGGCTGCCTATGTGGAGCGGATATGGTCAGCGTGAACAACAGACCAGGTCTTTGTCTGCTACGGTAAGAGAGTCCTGATGCCTGGGCTATCAAAGCAGAGGCTCTCTCACTGGATCGTGGACACGATTACGACAGCATACCGCCTGGCTGGCAGGCCAGTGCTGGGATCTGTGGTGGCACAATCAACACGAGGTGTGGCTGCGTCCTGGGCTCTACTGACAGGAGTGCCCCTCGCTGATATCTGTGCTGCGGCCAGCTGGGCTTCCTCTCACACTTTTGCTAGGTACTATCGGGTAAATGTGGCACCTCCCTCTGTGGCTTGTACAGCAGTCCTCGCCGTAGCCGCCTCGTCCCGGGACATTGCTGGGACCCCCCTTCCACATTGACGGCTCTTGCATCTCGACCCGGCGCTGGGACTTCGCTGCTGACTGGCCAGGTACTTCTAGCACCGACTAAATCGGGTACGGGTATACCAATATATTGGAGTGATCCAATATAGTGAAAAATAAAAGGGTATGTATGTAACCACGGTTATGGGAGCTATATAGGTTACTCTAATCCTCTACGGTGCTAGTGGCGCCTCAAATTATGTAGAGAACGTGTGTCGCTGCCATGGGGTCTATGTATAGGGGCGTACCCCAGCCGTACACTGGAATAAATCTGTAAATCCTCATCTCGGATGTATCCCTCTACCACGTAGTGATACCAATATATTGGAGTGATCCATATAGCTCACATAACCGTGGTTACATACGTAACCTTCGTTATTGGTTGGCATCATAGCTCAAAGGTGTAGCTAAATGAAAAATGGATGCGTGCTGTTCTTGGAAGTATGGTACTGCTTATTATGTTACACATCAAATCTCCTATGATAAGTACTGTATCTTTCAAGCTGAGAGCAGACTTGTTTAGAAAAGTAGAATTAATTTATTCCATCTACATTACCTCAGTAAGGTAAATATTAAACTGTCTTTGTTCTAGCCTAGGTTTATTGTCTCTCTAAAAACCAGTGTTACACAAGCCTGTTTTTAAATTACAAGTTAATGAGGGGTATGTGATTAATTATCCTCTTACCCCAAGACACTTCACATGAGAACTATATTTCAGCTAAAGAATAGTTCCCAGACATCCCCTGTGTACTTCTCAAGCCACACTGCTATGATTTTCCCCTTTGTGGACACTCTTATGTCTGATAAGGCTAGTCAAGAAGGAGAAGCTCTTGTAACATAGTTTGCACTTGAAGGGCTTCTCCTTGGTGTGAACGGTCTGGTGCCTCTTCACATAATTTGCATCAGCAAAGCGCTTCCCACACATGGGGCAGGCGTATGGCTTGTCTGCATCCGTCCTAATACTCTGCCTCCCACGTTGTGACCCAATGACACCAGAGGTAGAAGCAGGAGCCACTGCCCTCAGGTGGTTAGTGTTTGAGCTCCCTCCTTGACCTCTAGCCATTGGTTGGGTGTTGTTGGGATTGTGTGCTGTGTTATAAGCTAGATACCTCTTGTGATGAACACCCATTCTGACCCTGTCTGTATTGGTGGGGTAACCATGAAGTAACTGAGGAAGCCTAGATCCAGGTCCAGACCTTCTATGAACCAAGTCACCAGGCATTAGATGAAACCCTGAAGGAGAAGACAGACCTGCTGATAGACTACCACCAGGGGTTTCTTCCACCACTCTCTGTGAAGGCTGAAGCCCAGGGTGACTTGCTCTGTTCAACATGGATATTGTGGTGTTTGTATCATAGGAACAGGAGGGTCTATCTCCATCAGCCCCAGGCCCTGTACCATCCCTGCACTGAGATTGTGAAGCGAAGGGTCTGGGCTGCAGACTGGATCCCTGACTGGAGCCTCTGTCTCTCTGATGACCACCAGGACTGAGGTTATTCAGTCCACCTGTCCACTGGTTGTGTTCTGTGTGGTGGAGTCTCTGTCCCTTGTGGTTCTGTCCTGGTTTCAACCCGGGAAGAAAGAGTGACGGCTCCGGACCCAGGGTTCTGATCCGGGGCCAGGGTTTGTGACCAGGCACCTCAGAAGTCCAGTCTCTCCCAAAAGCAACACCAGATATCAACTGGTCCTCATTGACTGCGGACTGTAAACACAAATTGAACAGAAGAACATACAGGTTTATATAAGAAACTCTTTGCTGTACATACAGAAACATGACATTATAAAATGGTAACCACAGTCAAACATCTCTTAACACTGATTGAAATACTGTCCCTAACAATATAGAGCCATTGGTGTTTATTATAAAAACAATTTCATATGCGTTGATTCAATAATTAAGTATACTGTTTTGGTTCGACTGAGATAAAGGAAACTCAGTCCCTGTAATGATCCATAAATAACCAAGTCGGTCAGCTTTTTATTTAATTTCAACAAAATGATACGTGACAAGTAGAATAACTTTCTCACTATGGTAACACTTAACATTTTCTGTAAATCTGATACCCTCGCAATGATAAAATTTATTTTAGAATACTATGGAAAAGGTTAAACATTACAGTCAGTTTCACCACTTTATGTCAAGTAAACATGAATTAAGGCACTATAATTTCCTCATTATAAAACACCAGCATCAAACAACAGGATAAGGTTGTAACTTTTCATTAGTGAAGAATTTTTATAGATACCATCACCATATCATCTACTCTACCTCATCATACTCATTCTTTCCTCATTTCACCTCATCCAGTTCCCTATACCTCTAAAACCAAACTAATTGACAACAAACTAACTAGTTCATGTCTCCCGTGTGGACCTTCAGGTGCATCTTCAGCTGGTGCTGGTGGGAGAACTTTTTCTCACACGGTGGGCAGCTGTAGGGTTTCTCACCTGTGTGGACCCTCTGGTGCCTCTTCAGGCTGCCCTAGCACAGGTGGCAACCAAATGGTTTCTCCCCGGTGTGAATCCTCTGGTGACTCTTCACCTGTTGGGGGAAACTGAAGGCCTTCCCACAGGACGAACACGGGAACCGTCTCTCTGTGGCGCTGCCACCTTTACGGATTCTGTCTCTACTACTGTTATTTGTCAATGGGCTATTTAATGTTGAGGCACTAACATTGTCTGAGGTCTGGTTTAACATTCAGAAAGTGTAGGGTGGACGAAGGCTAGGAAGTGTCTGTTTTGTCCCAGGGTCCATATTCCACTTGGTAGATCCTATAAAAGGCAGGCTGAAGGCAGCACCTGTTAGGGGGTTACTATAGAAGCAGGACCTAGCATCGGTAGGCAGTCTGTGTCTGTTTTCTCAAGCCACATACCGACACCTCTCCGTCCCCGCAGACCTAATCGACGCCTCAACCTTGTCTCAGACAATCTGTTGTTATGGATACTAAGTTTGGTCGTTGTTTTGTGTTCGACTGTCTGTTTCTGGTTGTGGTTAACAGTGTTGTTTCCCAGCCCAGAGTTGAGGACACTGACCTCAACTATGTCGTCACTGGTCCTGGCCTGCTCAGTGATGTTGTTCCCTGGAACCTTAGCTGCACCGGTTGGGGTCTGGAAATCCAAGATGGCCGCCCAGTCTCCTCTGTTATCATCCAGCCAATCACCTGAAGGTTACAAAATAGACTTTACAAACATGGCAGAGAACTGTAGATAGTTTTTTTTTGTCAATTACCTGGTGAAGTTCATACATTGTGTGTTTTAGTATGTAAACATACATTGTACTGATTTCATTTTATGAATGAAGAAAAAATAATAACCATGTACATCACTATTCCCATTGAAGATCTACTACTGTATGTAGGCTATATGCATTTCTCTCTTACCTTGCTCCCCCATCTTTAGTCCACTCAGCAGATCAATGCTCTCTGGTCCGTCCTCTATCGTCTCCTCTTTGACCAGCAGCAGATCAGGCTTCCCATCCTCTATGACTACTGACTGTAAGAGATAGAGTGATAATGTTGGATCAAGAGATCTGATTTGAGCACCCACCTATGGAGCATCTTCTGATTGGGCAATGAGGGATTGATGTGATACTACACAAACGTGTTAATTGAATTGATTACTTGACACTCTTTATTGGTTTGATAATTAAAAGGCATGGTCCCACACTTAAGGCAAAATTAATCAAGACCTGGGTCCTTATCAATAAACAGTCTCAGAGTGGGAGTATTGATCGAGGATCAGGTCCCCACTTGTCTATATAATCTTAGTCATTATGATCTAAAAGGCTAAACTAATCCTAGATCAGAAATCCTACTCTGAAAGGCTTTGTGGATACAGGCACTGACCTAATAACATTCAAACTAGTTTACCGTGGGCTTACCTCTGTGAGACTGTGTGTTGTCCTGTGCTGCTCAGCTGGGGGTTCAGGAGGAGGTGTAGTCTGGTTGTCTTCCATGACAATGGTCACCTCAGGGTTTTCCAGACCCTCCTCACACCCCTCCTCCTTAACCAGCAGCACCTCTGGACCCTCCTCCTAGAAGAGACAGCTTATACAGATTACATACATACACTCCCTCAGTTATGTACATGTACACACAGATAAAACACACTTTCAATATGGAGTGTTTACCCATCCCCACTATGTTTGAGTCCTATACTGTGGTTACAGAATTACTTCATTGTTGTTAAACCCATGACGGGGGACATACAGTACCAGTCAAAAGTTTGGACATACCTACTCATTCAAGGGTTTTTCTTTATTTTTACTATTTTCTACGTTGTAGTAACCAAAAGTGTTCAACAAATCTAAATATATTTTATATTTGAGATTCTTCAAAGTAGCCACCCTTTGCCTTGACAGTTTTGCACACTCTTGGCATTCTCTCAAGCAGCTTCATGAGGTAGTCAACTGGAATCCATTTCAATTAACGTGTGTGCCTTGTTAAAAGTTCATTTGTGCAATTTCTTTCCTTCTTAATGCATTTGAGCCAATCAGTTGTGTTGTGACAAGGCCCTATTTGGTAAAAGACCAAGTCCATATTGTGGATTTGGCAGTCCATCATTATTTTAAGACATGAAGGTCAGTCAATATGGAAAATTTCAAGAACTTTGAACGTTTCTTCAAGTGCAGTCGCAAAAACTAATTGAGCTATGATGAAATTGGCTCTCGTGAGGACCGCCACAGGAAAGTAAGACCCAGAGTTACCTCTGCTACAGAGGATAAGTTCATTAGAGTTACCAGCCTCAGAAATTGCAGCCCAAATAAATGCTTCAGAGTTCAAGTAACAGACACATCAACTGTTCAGAGGAGACTGCATGAATCCGGCCTTCATGGCCAAGAAACCAATACTAATGGACATCAATAAGAAGAATTGCTTGGGCCAAGAAACACGAGCAATGGACATTAGACCGGTGGAAATCTGTCCTTTGGTCTGATGAGTCCAAATTTGAGCTCTTTGGTTCCAACCACTGTATCTTTGAGACGGAGTGTAGGTGGACGGATGATGTCTGCATGTGAGGTTCACACTGAAGCATGGAGGAGGTGGTGTGATGGTGCTTTGCTGGTGACACTGTCAGTGATTTATTTAGAATTAAAAAGGCACTTAATCAGCATGGCTACCACAGCATTCTGCAGCGATACGCCATTCCATCTGGTTTGGGCTTAGTGGGACTATCATTTGTTTTTTAACAGGACAATGACCGAACACACCTTCAGGCTGTGTAAGGGCTATTTGACCAAAGAGAGTGATGGAGTGCTGCATCAGAGGACCTGGCCTCCACAATCACCCAACCTCATCCCAATCGAGATGGTTTGGTATGAGTAGGACCGCAGAGTGAAGGAAAAGCAACCAACAAGTGCTCAGCATATGTGGAAACTCATTCAAGACTGTTGGAAAAGCATTCCAGGTGAAGCTGGTTGAGAGAATGCCAAGAGTGTGCAAAGCTGTCATCAAGGCAAAGGGTGGTTACTTTGAATAATCTAAAATAAATGTAGATTTATTTAACACTCTTGGTTACTATATGATTCCATGTGTTATTTCAAAGTTGTCTTCACTATTATTCAACAATGTAAAAAAAATAGTAAAAAAATTGGGAAAACCCTTAAATGTGTGGGTGTGTCAACTTTTGACTGGTACTGTAAATATGGCAATGTGGGTCAAGTCATCTGACAAACCTTACAAACTATTTTAACATGTACAGTAGGTTTTTGTTAGTGTGTGGGTCTAGAGTCAATGAAAGTCTTAGAATAAAAAGTTACATTTTTTGTTTATTAAACAAACAAGTGTTAAATACACCATATGAAAACCACAAGTCTCAACGAAATCAGCATGAACATGATAAACTGAATTAATTTTCTCACTAATTGCCTTGGGAAAGTTTGAACATCATATAGCCTACAAAGAACAAATAATATGAAAGACTTTTTAGGCTTAAATATCACACAATCTGTGGATCTTTTCTGCTGACATTTAAAATAATGCAGGATTTGATCTAAAAGTCAGAAGATTGTATGGAATGGTTACTTTATGTTATAGAGTGGAATGGTTTTTCTGCTGGTGTATCCTGAGATATCTCCTCTCTGAGAACCTCTTCCCACAGTGCGTACAGGCGAACGGCCTTTCTCCTGTGTGGACTTTCAGGTGCATCTTCAGATGGTCCTGGCGGGAGAACCTCTTCTCACACTGGGTACAGCTGTAGGGTTTCTCCCCTGTGTGGACCCTCTGGTGCCTCTCCACCTTCTGGAGGCAACTGAAGCCTTTGTTACAGAACATGCAGAGGAACCGTTTCTCTTTACTATTGCCTGATGTGGCTCCCACTCCCTGAGCCGGGACTCTAGCCCTGTCGTTTGAGTTCAATACCTGATCGAAAAGGACATGGCTGTGTGAATCGGAAGGCCCCATCGATGTGGACACTGGGTCGTGATCCCCGAACAAGTGTAAAGGGGAGTGGGTGGTGATATTTAGATCAGTCTCTAAGCTTTCCCTGTAATCTAAGAAATCTCTGCCCTGTGAGTGTCCGTCTCCAAGGTGACTATCTGCATTCCATGTGGGAGGAGCGTCGTCCTCCACTTTCACCGTCACTTCATCTACCACTATAACCTCCCCTTCCTTATCTAGGCGCCCTTCAGAGTATGCACTACTACTGTACTGGTTCCAGTCCCCTCTAGACAGATCAGTCTGTGTCTCTAAACCCAAGGGCATGTTGCCAGGGTCCATTTCTGTAGCGTAAGAATAAGACGGATCATCACCGCCAGTGTCTAACACATCACTATCACCACGGGAATGAACCATCCTCTGGCTCTGGTGAAATACTGGTAAAAACTCTGAGCCGGGAGCAGGAGGACAGCCCAGTCTCCCCATCCCCAGCCTCTCTGGGTCTGATCTGTGGTCAGATCCTGTGTTTAAGAGCCTGTGTGTTACAGTTAAAGTCTTGGTCTCTGACTTGAGGACGGCGTTCTGCGTTCCACTGACCTCCGTGATGCTGCGTCGGGTCCTGGGTGGTGCTGGGGCGGTGGTGGGGTCCTCTGTGGCTACAGGGGGTGCTCCAGCTACTCCAGTCTGGATGTCTCTGCTGTGCCATGGATCCTCCTCTCCTTCAGACCTCTCCTGCTTGACCCCAGGACCTGTAGCCTCTGCATCTGCAGACTGACACAAAGATATCAATGTTGTAGGGAAGTCTCACAAGCTCCCCTATGGCAGATAAATGAGGATGTACATGTAAGCAAGTGAAAAGGTGAGGGGAGCCTTACTGACAAACAGGCCACATTTGATTTCCAAAGTAACTGTAATTTGTAATGAAACACTTTTACACTAACCTCTATCACAATAACGTGCTGGTTTGAGGTTCCACCACCCTCATCAACAGTGATTGTTTGGTCATCTCTCCATGTATTGTGTCCCGCTGGCTTCACAAAGCTCCTTTGGCCTCCAGTGGGATGTCCTTCACCTGAGAGTGATTGAGGTGGTTAGGTTAACTACTGCCAATGCTATACTGTACACTATTAACAATGTCTACAATTGGCAAGGATGTAAGGTAACACTTCTCATAACTTCCTGGTAAACCATTTATTGTATTGACCAATATATTATGCATCATTGTTTTTGAGTAAATAGTCAATGCAGTAAATCAGTGTTTAGAATATGATAGTCCGTTTGCGCAAGAATGCTAAGTAATCAGATGAATTATTGCATACAATCCAAAAATTGACCAAGAACCAATTATGGGTAACATCTTAACAGAGGGTAACAGGGCGTCAGGCACTGGGCAATTTATAATCCGCGACAGGCCAAGCAGCAAAACGTACCTCTTGCCATTCCTCTGTATCTGTCGAGGATCTTGACACTACTGGGACGACTGGCGACGACGCGCTCTCGCATTGTCCTCTCTGCGCGCTCCCGTGCCACCTTCAGTTCTAGTAGTTTCCTCCGCAATGCCCTGTTTTCTTTCCGGCTTTGAGTTATTTCCAAACGAAACACTGCATAGTCGTCGTCTACGAGTTTACAGATCTCTGCTACGGCTGCATTCGCTAGCACCTCCATGATGGAGGCTATTTGAGTGTGAAAAACCATACAGTTAGCCATTGTTAGCAACTTAGCTAGCGTTACCTAGATAACATCTATCAACCACGTTCTGTCTCTAGAGCGAATTAAACACCACATGGGATAAGTATTCGATGCTGTGCAGTTAAATGAGTCATATTATGAGTTACAGGTTATTAATAAACGTCCAAATAACAACAAAACTGCTAACGTGGAAATTGTTTCTTGGTCACTGTTCACTTCCCTTTCTTCTTCGTATGCGTTTCCGGTAGGCTAGAAGCTGCGTGGCGTAACCTATTGCTGCTGCCTTTTACAGGTCGGAGTGTGAATTGCACATTTTGTCACAAATTCGGGGCACACCAATTGCACCATCCAACCCTACACAAACACTGAGTGTACAAAACATTAGGAACACCTTCCTATTATTGAGTTGCATCCCCTTGGGCCCTCAGAACAGCCTCAATTAGTTGGGTATGGACTACAAGGGTTTGAAAACATCCCACAGGCATCCTGGCCCATGTTGATTCCAATAATTCCAACATTTGTGTCAAGTTGGCTGGATGTCGTTTGGGTGGTGGACCATTCTTGATTCCCATGGTTAACTGTTAAGCGTGAACAACCCAGCAGTGTTTTTGACACACTCTAACCGGTGTGCCTGGCACCTACTAACATACCCTGTTCAAAGACACATCTTTTATGTTGCCCATTCACCCTCTGAATGGCACACAAAAATGTGTCAAGGATTAAAAATCCTTCTTTAACCTGTCCCCTCCCTTCCATCTACACTGATTTTGGATTTAACAGGTGACATTATTAAGGGATAATAGCTTTCATCTGGTCAGTCATGCAATGGAAAAAACAGTGTCCTAAAGTTTGGTACACAGTGTATATACAGTTGAAATCAGAAGTTTACATTTATGTTGGAGTTATTAAAACTCATTTTTCAACCACTCCACAAATTCCTTGTTATCAAACTATAGTTTTGGCAAGTAATTTTTCCAACAATTGTTTACAGACAGATTATTTCACTTGTAATTCACTATCACAATTCCAGTGGGTCAGAAGTTTACATACACTAAACTGACTGTGCCCTTAATTTTCTGGAATTTTCCAAGCTGTTTATGTAATGGCTTTAGAAGCTTCTGATAGGCTAATTGACATCATTTGAGTCAATTGGAGGTGTACCTGTGGATGTATTTCAAGGCCTACCTTCAAACTCAGTGCCTCTTTGCTTGACATCATGGGAAAATCAGAAGAAATCAGCCAAGACCTCAGAAAAAAAGTTGTAGACCTCCACAAGTCTGGTTCATCATTGGGAGCAATGTCCACAGTAAAACAAGTCCTATATTGACATATCCCGAAAGGCCACTCAGCAAGGAAGAAGCCACTGCTCCAAAACCGCCATAAAAGAGCCAGACTACGGTTTGCAACTGCACATGGGGACAAAGATCATACTTTTTGGAGAAATGTCCTCTGGTCTGATGAAACAAAAATAGAACTGTTTGGCCATAACGACCATCGTTATGTTTGGAGGAAAAAGGGGGAGGCTTGCAAACTGAAGAACACCATCCCAACCGTGAAGCACGGGGGTGGCAGCATCATGTTCTGGGTGTGCCTAGCTGCAGGAGGGACTGGTGCACTTCACAAAGTAGATGGCATCATGAGAGAGGGGAAATTATGTGGATATATTGAAGCAACATCTCAAGACATCAGTCAGGAAGTTAAAGCTTGATTGCAAATGGGTCTTCCAAATGGACAATGACCCCAAGCATACTTCCAAAGTTGTAGCAAAATGGCTTAAGGACAACAAAGTCAAGGTATTGGGAGTGGCCATCACAAAGCCCTGACCTCAATCCTATAGAAAATGTGTGGGAAAAACTGAAAAAGGCCTACAAACCTGACTCAGTTAAACCAACTCTGTCAGGGGGAATGGGTAAAATTCACCAAACGTATTGTGGGAAGCTTGTGGAAGGCTACCCGAAACATTTGACCTAAGTTAAGCAATTTAAAGGCAATGCAACCAAATACTAATTGAGTGTATGTGAACATTTCACATTCTTAAAATAAAGTGGTGATCCTAACTGACAGGGAATTTTTATGAGGATTAAATGTCAGGAATTGTGAAGAATGGAGTTTAAATGTACTTGGCTAAGGTGTATGTAAACTTCCGACTTCAACTGTATATAAAGATCCAGTCCATTTAAAAAAAAATGGAGACCTCTTATACTGTTAAATGCTTTGCGCATAGAATTTTGTCAAATATTATTCATCCTAATGAGACATTTTTTTTTACATGGACGATACATTGGACATAATATCAAATCAAATGAATTTATATAGCCCTTCTTACATCAGCTGATATCTTAAAGTGCTGTACAGAAACCCAGCTAAAACCCCAAACAGCAAGCAATGCAGGTGTAGAAGCACAGTGGCTAGGAAAAACTCCCTAGAAAGGCCAAAACCTAGGAAGAAACCTAGAGAGGAACCAGGCAATGAGGGGTGGCCAGTCCTCTTCTGTCTGTGCCGGTGGAGATTATAACAGAACATGGCCAAGATGTTAAAATGTTCATGGTCAAATAATAATAATCACAGTGGTTGTCGAGGGTGCAACAGGTCAGCACTTCAGGAGTAAATGTCAGCTGGCTTTTCATAGCCGATCATTGAGAGTATCTCTACCGCTCCTGCTGTCTCTAGAGAGTTGAAAACAGCAGGTCTGGGACAGGTAGCACCTCCGGTGAACAGGTCAGGGCTCCATAGCAGCAGGCAGAACAGTTGAAACTGGAGCAGCAGCACGACCAGGTGGACTGGGGACAGCAAGGAGTCATCAGGCCAGGTAGTCCTGAGGCATGATCCTAGGGCTCAAGTCCTTCGAGAGAGAGAGAGAGAGAGAAAGAAAGAAAGAGCGAAATACTTAAATTCACACAGGACACCAGATAAGACAAGAGAAATACTCCAGATACAGTGCCTTGCGAAAGTATTCGGCCCCCTTGAACTTTGCGACCTTTTGCCACATTTCAGGCTTCAAACATAAAGATATAAAACTGTATTTTTTTGTGAAGAATCAACAACAAGTGGGACACAATCATGAAGTGGAACGACATTTATTGGATATTTCAAACTTTTTTAACAAATCAAAAACTGAAAAATCGGGCGTGCAAAATTATTCAGCCCCTTTACTTTCAGTGCAGCAAACTCTCTCCAGAAGTTCAGTGAGGATCTCTGAATGATCCAATGTTGACTTAAATGACTAATGATGAGAAATACAATCCACCTGTGTGTAATCAAGTCTCCGTATAAATGCACCTGCACTGTGATAGTCTCAGAGGTCCGTTAAAAGCGCAGAGAGCATCATGAAGAACAAGGAACACACCAGGCAGGTCCGAGATACTGTTGTGAAGAAGTTTAAAGCCGGATTTGGATACAAAAATATTTCCCAAGCTTTAAACATCCCAAGGAGCACTGTGCAAGCGATAATATTGCAATGGAAGGAGTATCAGACCACTGCAAATCTACCAAGACCTGGCCGTCCCTCTAAACTTTCAGCTCATACAAGGAGAAGACTGATCAGAGATGCAGCCAAGAGGCCCATGATCACTCTGGATGAACTGCAGAGATCTACAGCTGAGGTGGGAGACTCTGTCCATAGGACAACAATCAGTCGTATATTGCACAAATCTGGCCTTTATGGAAGAGTGGCAAGAAGAAAGCCATTTCTTAAAGATATCCATAAAAAGTGTTGTTTAAAGTTTGCCACAAGCCACCTGGGAGACACACCAAACATGTGGAAGAAGGTGCTCTGGTCAGATGAAACCAAAATTGAACTTTTTGGCAACAATGCAAAACGTTATGTTTGGCGTAAAAGCAACACAGCTGAACACACCATCCCCACTGTCAAACATGGTGGTGGCAGCATCATGGTTTGGGCCTGCTTTTCTTCAGCAGGGACAGGGAAGATGGTTAAAATTGATGGGAAGATGGATGGAGCCAAATACAGGACCATTCTGGAAGAAAACCTGATGGAGTCTGCAAAAGACCTGAGACTGGGACGGAGATTTGTCTTCCAACAAGACAATGATCCAAAACATAAAGCAAAATCTACAATGGAATGGTTCAAAAATAAACATATCCAGGTGTTAGAATGGCCAAGTCAAAGTCCAGACCTGAATCCAATCGAGAATCTGTGGAAAGAACTTAAAACTGCTGTTCACAAATGCTCTCCATCCAACCTCACTGAGCTCGAGTTGTTTTGCAAGGAGGAATGGGAAAACAATTCAGTCTCTCGATGTGCAAAACTGATAGAGACATACCCCAAGCGACTTACAGCTGTAATCGCAGCAAAAGGTGGCGCTACAAAGTATTAACTTAAGGGGGCTGAATAATTTTGCACGCCCAATTTTTCAGTTTTTGATTTGTTAAAAAAGTTTGAAATATCCAATAAATGTCGTTCCACTTCATGATTGTGTCCCACTTGTTGTTGATTCTTCACAAAAAAAATACAGTTTTATATCTTTATGTTTGAAGCCTGAAATGTGGCAAAAGGTTGCAAAGTTCAAGGGGGCCGAATACTTTCGCAAGGCACTGTATAACAGACTGACCCTAGCCCCCCGACACAAAGCATAAATACTGGAGGCTGAGACAGGGGGGGTCAGGAGACACTGTGGCCCCATCTGAAGAAACCCCCGGACATGGCCAAACAGGCAGGATATAACCCCACCCACTTTGCCAAAGCACAGCCCCCACACCACTAGAGGGATATCTTCAACCACCAACTTACCATCCTGAGACAAGGCCGAGGATAGCCCACGAAGATCTCCGCCACGGCACAACCCGAAGGGGGGCGCCAACCCAGACAGGAAGGCCACGTCAGTGACTCAACCCACTCAAGTGATGCACCCCTCCTAGGGACGGCATAGAAGAGCAACAGTAAGCCAGTGACTCAGCCCCTGTAATAGGGTTAGAGGCAGAGAATCCCAGTGGAGAGAGGGGAACCGGCCAGGCAGAGACAGCAAGAGTGGTTCGTTGCTCCAGTGCATTTCCGTTCACCTTCACACTCCTGGGCCAGACTACACTCAATCATAGGACCTACTGAAGAGATGAGTCTTCAATAAAGACTTAAAGGTTGAGACCGAGTCTGCGTCTCTCACATGGGTAGACAGACCATTCCATAAAAATGGAGCTCTATAGGAGAAAGCCCTGCCTCCAGCTGTTTGCTTAGAAATTCTAGGGACATTTAGGAGGCCTGCGTCTTGTGACCGTAGCGTACGTGTAGGTATGTACAGCAGGACCAAATCAGAAAATAGGTAGGAGCAAGCCCATGTAATGCTTTGTAGGTTAGCAGTAAAACCTTGAAATCAGCCCTTGCCTTAACAGGAAGCCAGTGTAGGGAGACTAGCACTGGAGTAATATGATATTTTTTTTTGGTTCTAGTCAGGATTCTAGCAGCCGTATTTAGCACTAACTGAAGTTTATTTAGTGCTTTATCCAGGTAGCCGGAAAGTAGAGCATTGCAGTAGTCTAACCTAGAAGTGATAAAAGCATGGATTAATTTCTCTGCATAATTTTCTGATTTTTGCAATGTTACGTAGATGGATAAAAGCTGTCCTTCAAATATTCTTGATATCAAAAGAGAGATCAGGGTCCAGAGTAACACCAAGGTCCTTCACAATTTTATTTGAGATGACTGTACAACCATCAAGATTAATTGTCAGATTCAACAGAAGATCTCTTTGTTTCTTGGGACCTAGAACAAGCATCTCTGTTCTGTCTGAATTTAAAAGTAGAACATTTGCAGCCATCCACTTCCTTGTGTCTGAAACACAGGCTTCCAGCGAGGGCAATTTTGGGGCTTCACCATGTTTCATCGAAATGTACAGCTGTGTGTCATCTGCATAGCAGTGAAAGTTAACATTATGTTTTCGAATGACATCCCTAAGAGGTAAAATATATAGTGAAAACAATATTGGTCCTAATACGGAACCTTGAGGAATACCAAAATTTACAGTTGATTTGTCAGAAGACAAACCATCCACAGAGACAAACTGATATCTTTCTGACAGATAAGATCTAAACCAGGCCAGAACTTGTCCGTGTAGACCAATTAGGGTTTCCAATCTCTCCAAAAGAATGTGGTGATCGATGGTATCAAAAGCAGCACTAAGGTCTAGGAGCACAAGGACAGATGCAGAGCCCCGGTCTGACGCCATGAAAAGGTAATTTACCATCTTTACAAGTGCAGTCTTAGTGCTATGATGGGGTCTAAAACCAGACTGAAGCATTTCGTATACATTGTTTGTCTGCAGTGAGTTGCTGCGCCACAGATTTTTCAATTTTTTTTGAGAGGAATGGGAGATTCGATATAGGCCAATTGTTTTTTACATTTTCTGTGTCAAGGTTTGGCATTTTCAAGAGAGGCTTTATTACTGCCACTTTTAGTGAGTTTGGTACACATCTGGTGGATAGAGAGCCGTTTATTATGTTCACCATAGGAGGGCCAAGCACAGGAAGCAGCTCTTTCAGTAGTTTAGTTGGAATAGGGTCCAGTATGCAGCGTGAAGGTTTAGAGGCCATGATTATTTTCATCATTGTATCAAGAGATATAGTACTAAAACACTTGAGTGTCTCCCTTAATCCTAGGTCCTGGCAGAGTAGTGCAGACTCAGGACAACTGAGCTTTGGAGGAATACGCAGATTTAAAGAGGAGTCTGTAATTTGCTTATTAATGATCATGATCATTAGTGTTCAACACCATAGTGCCCCCAAAGCTCATCATTAAGCTAAGGACCCTGGGACTAAACACCTCCCTCTGCAACTGGATCCTGGACTTCCTGATGGGCCGCACCCAGGTGGTAAGGGTAAGTAACGACACATCCGCCACACTGATCCTCAAAACGGAGGCCCCTCAGGGGTGCGTGCTCAGTCGCCACCTGTACTCCTCCTTTTTTCTGGTCTATCCGGTAGCTCCTCTCTGAGAAATTTTTCCGCGCAGTGTGTACATGCGAACGGCCTTTCTGGACTTTCATGTGTATTTTCAGATGGTGCTGGGGGGAGAACCTCTTCTCACACAGTGCAGATGTAGGATTTCTTCCGTGTGGACTCTCTGGTGCCTCTTCAGGTTGGACAACTGGGAGAAACTGGCCCGGTACAAAGATGGCAGCCAAACTATTTCTCCCATGTGCATCCTCTGGTGGAGCTACACTTGTTTGGGGAAACTGAAGACTTTCCCAGAGAATGAACACAGGAAGCGCTTCTCTCTGCCACCGGATCTACTGATAGCCTTACTTCTACTGTCATTTGTCAATGGGCTTGTGTTGCCATTTAGTGTTGAGGCACAGGCATTGTCTGAGGTCTGGTTTAACATTAGGAGAGTTTGAGGAGGACGAAGGCCAGGGGGTGTCTGTGTAGTCGCAGGGTCCATGTTCCAGTTGATATATCCTATAGAAGGCAGGCTGAAGGCAGCACCTGTTAGGGGGTTAACCTGAGGCGCCATCAGTCTCTCTGAATCACAACTATAGGAGCAGGACGGAGCATCGCTAGCCCAGTATGTGTCTGTTCTCTTCCGCTGCATACCAAAACCTCCCCGTCCCGCAGACAAAATCTATACCTCGCCCTGGTCTCAGTCAGTCTGTTGTCATGGAGACTAAGTCTAGTTATTGTTTTGGGTTTGACAGTCTGTTTCTGGTTGTGGTTAAGAATGTTGTTCCTCAGCCCAGAGATGAGGATGCTGTCCCATCCACTGACCTCCACTATGTCGCCTCTGGTGCTGGCCAGCTCAGTGATGTCGTCCCCCAGGCCCTTGGCTGCACCCGTCTGGGAATCCAAAATGGCCGCCCAGTCTCCTCTGTTAGCCTCCAGCCAATCACCTACAGAAAGAGGTTACAAAATATACTTTGCAAACATGGCAGAGAAAGCTCTACATGAAGTTTTTTTGTCAATTACCAGGTCAAGTTCATACATTGTGTGTTTTTGTATGTAAACACAAGTTTGTTGATTTCATTTTATGAATGAAGAATAAATAGCCAGGTTGTTACTGTAATTTAATTATGCCAATGTGTTTTCATTAATTGAAAACCCTTCATCTATTTTATGAGAATTTGTAAGATTCTTGTTTGCATAAAATAGACGGAGACCAGCCATTTCAATAATAGGTAACACAATTTATTCTCGGAGCGCGCTGCCACGTTCCCACGAGCAACAGTTTATATACAAATAACATGATGTCATTTCATTGCTTAACAGAATCCCCTCCTCTCGACCGGGACAAAGTGAGGTGAAAAGTTCATTCTAACTTACTAACACACTCCCAGGTAACTTTTGACCCCTCAACATTATCGATCACCACTCAGCTGACAGTTCTAATTAACAGAAAACCAGGAATGCACTCACTGTCTTATCTTAAACACCCCAGAGCTCAGTTTCGTCGGTTCAGCCATAGGTTAACGACCTTATCTGTTTACACAGTCCACTTCTTTCTTCCTAGTTGGAATGGTGTTTATTAACTTGAATTACTCCTTGTCTGTGTCACACAAGTCAAGGCAAGGGGTATGAATACTTTCTAAAGACACTGTAGTTATGAAAATACCTTCAAATAAAAAGTGACATTCTGTACTGTCACCTCACATGAAACAGTTGACCTCAAATCCAAAATTCTGGGAATAGAGCCAAATTAAAAAATGTAGCTTCACTGTCCAAATAAATACTAGGGGAGTGTAGATCAGTATACATACAGCCAACTTTGAGTGTGTGACTTGTGTGGCTGAGTAAGTAAATGATTGAGTGGCAATGTTTGCTACAGACATGAGGGATTCATAATATCTAGGTTTAGATCCAATTAGCAACAGATTTTCATGCGAATAAATCTAACATCTGCATAAAAACAATGTGCACATTTTCCCACCAGAGATGTTTCCATCAAAACAACTTGTTGCGGATGAAAGACCGAGTCTGCGTCTCTCACATGGGTAGACAGACCATTCCATAAAAATGGAGCTCTATAGGAGAAAGCCCTGCCTCCAGCTGTTTGCTTAGAAATTCTAGGGACATTTAGGAGGCCTGCGTCTTGTGACCGTAGCGTACGTGTAGGTATGTACAGCAGGACCAAATCAGAAAATAGGTAGGAGCAAGCCCATGTAATGCTTTGTAGGTTAGCAGTAAAACCTTGAAATCAGCCCTTGCCTTAACAGGAAGCCAGTGTAGGGAGACTAGCACTGGAGTAATATGATATTTTTTTTTGGTTCTAGTCAGGATTCTAGCAGCCGTATTTAGCACTAACTGAAGTTTATTTAGTGCTTTATCCAGGTAGCCGGAAAGTAGAGCATTGCAGTAGTCTAACCTAGAAGTGATAAAAGCATGGATTAATTTCTCTGCATAATTTTCTGATTTTTGCAATGTTACGTAGATGGATAAAAGCTGTCCTTCAAATATTCTTGATATCAAAAGAGAGATCAGGGTCCAGAGTAACACCAAGGTCCTTCACAATTTTATTTGAGATGACTGTACAACCATCAAGATTAATTGTCAGATTCAACAGAAGATCTCTTTGTTTCTTGGGACCTAGAACAAGCATCTCTGTTCTGTCTGAATTTAAAAGTAGAACATTTGCAGCCATCCACTTCCTTGTGTCTGAAACACAGGCTTCCAGCGAGGGCAATTTTGGGGCTTCACCATGTTTCATCGAAATGTACAGCTGTGTGTCATCTGCATAGCAGTGAAAGTTAACATTATGTTTTCGAATGACATCCCTAAGAGGTAAAATATATAGTGAAAACAATATTGGTCCTAATACGGAACCTTGAGGAATACCAAAATTTACAGTTGATTTGTCAGAAGACAAACCATCCACAGAGACAAACTGATATCTTTCTGACAGATAAGATCTAAACCAGGCCAGAACTTGTCCGTGTAGACCAATTAGGGTTTCCAATCTCTCCAAAAGAATGTGGTGATCGATGGTATCAAAAGCAGCACTAAGGTCTAGGAGCACAAGGACAGATGCAGAGCCCCGGTCTGACGCCATGAAAAGGTAATTTACCATCTTTACAAGTGCAGTCTTAGTGCTATGATGGGGTCTAAAACCAGACTGAAGCATTTCGTATACATTGTTTGTCTGCAGTGAGTTGCTGCGCCACAGATTTTTCAATTTTTTTTGAGAGGAATGGGAGATTCGATATAGGCCAATTGTTTTTTACATTTTCTGTGTCAAGGTTTGGCATTTTCAAGAGAGGCTTTATTACTGCCACTTTTAGTGAGTTTGGTACACATCTGGTGGATAGAGAGCCGTTTATTATGTTCACCATAGGAGGGCCAAGCACAGGAAGCAGCTCTTTCAGTAGTTTAGTTGGAATAGGGTCCAGTATGCAGCGTGAAGGTTTAGAGGCCATGATTATTTTCATCATTGTATCAAGAGATATAGTACTAAAACACTTGAGTGTCTCCCTTAATCCTAGGTCCTGGCAGAGTAGTGCAGACTCAGGACAACTGAGCTTTGGAGGAATACGCAGATTTAAAGAGGAGTCTGTAATTTGCTTATTAATGATCATGATCATTAGTGTTCAACACCATAGTGCCCCCAAAGCTCATCATTAAGCTAAGGACCCTGGGACTAAACACCTCCCTCTGCAACTGGATCCTGGACTTCCTGATGGGCCGCACCCAGGTGGTAAGGGTAAGTAACGACACATCCGCCACACTGATCCTCAAAACGGAGGCCCCTCAGGGGTGCGTGCTCAGTCGCCACCTGTACTCCTCCTTTTTTCTGGTCTATCCGGTAGCTCCTCTCTGAGAAATTTTTCCGCGCAGTGTGTACATGCGAACGGCCTTTCTGGACTTTCATGTGTATTTTCAGATGGTGCTGGGGGGAGAACCTCTTCTCACACAGTGCAGATGTAGGATTTCTTCCGTGTGGACTCTCTGGTGCCTCTTCAGGTTGGACAACTGGGAGAAACTGGCCCGGTACAAAGATGGCAGCCAAACTATTTCTCCCATGTGCATCCTCTGGTGGAGCTACACTTGTTTGGGGAAACTGAAGACTTTCCCAGAGAATGAACACAGGAAGCGCTTCTCTCTGCCACCGGATCTACTGATAGCCTTACTTCTACTGTCATTTGTCAATGGGCTTGTGTTGCCATTTAGTGTTGAGGCACAGGCATTGTCTGAGGTCTGGTTTAACATTAGGAGAGTTTGAGGAGGACGAAGGCCAGGGGGTGTCTGTGTAGTCGCAGGGTCCATGTTCCAGTTGATATATCCTATAGAAGGCAGGCTGAAGGCAGCACCTGTTAGGGGGTTAACCTGAGGCGCCATCAGTCTCTCTGAATCACAACTATAGGAGCAGGACGGAGCATCGCTAGCCCAGTATGTGTCTGTTCTCTTCCGCTGCATACCAAAACCTCCCCGTCCCGCAGACAAAATCTATACCTCGCCCTGGTCTCAGTCAGTCTGTTGTCATGGAGACTAAGTCTAGTTATTGTTTTGGGTTTGACAGTCTGTTTCTGGTTGTGGTTAAGAATGTTGTTCCTCAGCCCAGAGATGAGGATGCTGTCCCATCCACTGACCTCCACTATGTCGCCTCTGGTGCTGGCCAGCTCAGTGATGTCGTCCCCCAGGCCCTTGGCTGCACCCGTCTGGGAATCCAAAATGGCCGCCCAGTCTCCTCTGTTAGCCTCCAGCCAATCACCTACAGAAAGAGGTTACAAAATATACTTTGCAAACATGGCAGAGAAAGCTCTACATTAAGTTTTTTTGTCAATTACCAGGTCAAGTTCATACATTGTGTGTTTTTGTATGTAAACACAAGTTTGTTGATTTCATTTTATGAATGAAGAATAAATAGCCAGGTTGTTACTGTAATTTAATTATGCCAATGTGTTTTCATTAATTGAAAACCCTTCATCTATTTTATGAGAATTTGTAAGATTCTTGTTTGCATAAAATAGACGGAGACCAGCCATTTCAATAATAGGTAACAGAATTTATTCTCGGAGCGCGCTGCCACGTTCCCACGAGCAACAGTTTATATACAAATAACATGATGTCATTTCATTGCTTAACAGAATCCCCTCCTCTCGACCGGGACAAAGTGAGGTGAAAAGTTCATTCTAACTTACTAACACACTCCCAGGTAACTTTTGACCCCTCAACATTATCGATCACCACTCAGCTGACAGTTCTAATTAACAGAAAACCAGGAATGCACTCACTGTCTTATCTTAAACACCCCAGAGCTCAGTTTCGTCGGTTCAGCCATAGGTTAACGACCTTATCTGTTTACACAGTCCACTTCTTTCTTCCTAGTTGGAATGGTGTTTATTAACTTGAATTACTCCTTGTCTGTGTCACACAATCCCATCTTATGAACTCATATTGTTAATCAGATATAATAAAACAGAGTATAAGTTTACTTAGTCACAGTTCCATTTAAAATGATTTGTTCAGTCATTTAATCATACTTTTACTAACACAGGTGCATCACTATTCCAATTGAAGATGTATGCAGGCTGTATGCAGGCTATATGTATTTCTCTCTTACCTTGCTCCCCCATCTTTAGTCCACTCAGCAGATCGATGCTCTTTGGTCTGTCTTCTATTGTCTCCTCTTTGACAAGCAGCAGATCAGGCTTCCCATCCTCCATGTCTACTGGCTGTAAGAGATACAGAGTGAGAGGATGTTGGATCAAGAAATCTGATATGAGCATCCTGCTATCGAGCATCTTCTGATTGAGCAATGAGGGATTGCTATGAGTATAGTCTCGCATTGCCATACCTTCGAAATCACATCGTTGTCACGCCTCCCTTGAATGTCTGGAGAATTTTGTATTGCAAAATTGGTTTGAATGGGCTGCTGGCTCCCAGGGGCAAAATTCTGAATGGATGTTAAAGTTCAAGAACCCTCCCCCATAGCCCTGTAGAAGGGTTCTGCGTGTCACTGTTTTCTGTCCGGGTAGGACACATTTTGAAGAGAGTTGTTGCGTATGCTTGTTTCAAGTTATGAAGTGTGGTCGACAGTCTTGCGATTTATATTTATTGAAATTGAAAGTGGATTACGCTGGTAAAGTCAAACGTCACAACACATTCTAAACCGCTCTGGTGACGTACACACCTTTTGCCCAGTCTCTATTCATCCACATGGCTACTGGCTGCGCTTTGCTACCACCGGATATATATCTTGAACATTGTCCATTATTTCGTTGTTGTAAGGACCCAAAAAACAGAGGCACTGTTAGCTATTCAAGTAAGTAAATACATTTTGAAAATGTAAAAAAAACAACAACTATGTATTACAGTACTAGTAGTAGGCTACTTTGTAAGATAACTCAACTAACTTTACACCAGTCGTCACCAACCTTTTCTGAGTCAAAATAATTTTGTGGGAGGACATTATGAAAAGATTCTCCAGTTCCAGTCCCTAGAGGAAAACTATGAGGACAGAGAGATAATAGCAACATAATATTCAGTGATGTCTAATTTGGAGTCTAATGAAGCCTGTGTCTTTGAGATGTTTTCTGTCCTAAGATATGGAAAGCTGTGAAAGCCTCTGTTTGCAGATAAAAAGAGAGGTCCCAAGAGACTAATGACGCATTTCCATATCAGAGTTTCCATCTACGCGGGGCAGCACCCGTATCTCACCGGACCATGGTTCTGGCGGACCTGCTCTCACTTTGGGCCCAAGGCAAGCCACTGGTACTTTTCAGCTAACTGTGAACATTAACACCTTCTCACAAAACAACTGTGTATATTATCAGGATTTTTCCATTCAACATGTGCTAACATAGGTAGGCCTACCTACAGTGCATTCGGAAAGTATTCAGACCCCTTGACTTT
This sequence comes from Oncorhynchus clarkii lewisi, assembly GCF_045791955.1. Taxonomy (NCBI): domain Eukaryota; kingdom Metazoa; phylum Chordata; class Actinopteri; order Salmoniformes; family Salmonidae; genus Oncorhynchus; species Oncorhynchus clarkii. The sequence goes on from NC_092165.1 coordinate 15,716,653, forward strand.
TTCCACATTTTGTTACATTACAACCTTATTCATTTTGTCCTCATAAATCTACACACAATACCTCCTAATGACAAAGTGAAAACAGGTTTTTGCAAAGTTATTCAACATAACAAATAGATACCTTATTTATTCAGAAACTTTGCTATGAGACTCAAAATTGAGCTCAGGTACATGCTGTTTCCATCGATCATCCTTGAGATGTTTCTACAACTTGATTGGAGTCCACCTGTGGTAAATTCAATTGATTGGACATGCTTTGGATTGGCACACACCTGTCTATATAAGGTCCCACAGTTGACAATACATGTCAGAGCAAAAACCAAGCCATGAGGTCGAAGGAAATATCTGTAGAGCTTTCCACACGTGGATTGTGCAACATTTGCCCATTATTCTTTTCAAAATTCTTCATGCTCTGCCATAGATTTTCAAGTAGATTTAAGTAAACTGTAACTCGGCCACTCAGGAACCTTCACTGTCTTCTTAGTAAGCAACTCCAGTGTAGAGTAGATTTAGCCTTGTGTTTTAGGTTATTGGGCCTGCTGAAAGACAAATTCATCTCCCGGTATCTGGTGAAAAGCAGACTGATCCAGGTTTTCCTTTAGGACTTTGCCTGTGCTTAGCTCTATGCCGTTTCATTTTTATCCTAAAAAACTCCCCAGTCCTTAACGATTACAAGCATACCCATAACATGATGCAGCCAACACTATGCTTGAAAATATGGTGATACTCAGTAATTTGTTGTATTGGATTTGCCACAAACATAAGACTTTGTATTCAGCACAGCGCAAACAGGATGCATGTTTTGAGAATATTCTGTACAGGCTTCCTTCTTTTCACTCTGACAATTAGGTTAGTATTGTGGACTAACTATATTGTTGTTGATCCTTCCTCAGTTTTCTCCTATCACAGCCATTAAACTCTGTAACCGTTTTAAAGTCACCATTGGCCTCATGCTGAAATCTCTGAGCAGTTTCCTTCCTCTCCGGCAACTGAGTTAGGAAGGACACCTGTATCTTTGTATTAACTGTGTATATTGATACACCATCCATATTGTAATTAATAACTTCACCATGCTCAAAGGGATATTCAATGTCTTCTTCTTTTTTTTACCAATTGTGCCCTTCTTTGTGAGGTCTTTGTGGTTGAATCTGCGTTTGAAATTCACTGCTCGACTGAGGGACCTTACAAATAATTGTATGTGTGGGATACAAAAAACATGCAACTTATTATGTGACTTGTTAAGCTTTTTTTTTGTTACTCCTGAATTTATTTAGGCTTTCCATAACAGGGACGTAATACTTATTGACTCAATACATTTCAGCTTTTTTATTCATTTGTAAAAATTACGGAATACATCATTCCACTTTGACATTATGGGTTATTGTGTAGGCCAGTGTCAACAAATCTCAATTTAATAAATGTTAAATTCGGGCTGTAACAACATTTGGAAAAAGTCAAGGGGTATGAATACTTTCTAAAGACACTGTAGTTATGAAAATACCTTCAAATAAAAAGTGACATTCTGTACTGTCACCTCACATGAAACAGTTGACCTCAAATCCAAAATTCTGGGAATAGAGCCAAATTAAAAAATGTAGCTTCACTGTCCAAATAAATACTAGGGGAGTGTAGATCAGTATACATACAGCCAACTTTGAGTGTGTGACTTGTGTGGCTGAGTAAGTAAATGATTGAGTGGCAATGTTTGCTACAGACATGAGGGATACATAATATCTAGGTTTAGATCCAATTAGCAACAGATTTTCATGCGAATAAATCTAACATCTGCATAAAAACAATGTGCACATTTTCCCACCAGAGATGTTTCCATCAAAACAACTTGTTGCGGATGAAAGGCTCTGCGTGATCACGTAGTGCACATGCAAATAATTTTAGAAGTTATGTTTTCATGTACCGAATAAAAATCTACTGATTTGTCACAAAAACTGTTGTGTTAAATCGCAAATTCTCTGGTCTTGGCACGTGAGCCCTAGCCAACAGCTCACAGATACAGTGCGGGAAGGCTGTGAGGGTTGGGTAGTCTAGGCTACATGATTAAATTATTATGGATAAGAGCTAGAATATTGTCAAGCATCGATCATCAAGTCACCAGAATCAGACCCTCTATATTTATTGGAAAAAAGCATCAAGATCACCGTGCACTTTAACCACCCTGTGAACTTCATAAATTATTGAATCTGTAGCCTAATAAACTGCATGTTTTCCCGAGTGGTAGTGGGAGGACCACACACCATATCATAGCAGGACTCCACATTTACTTCGATATGCAGCCTCGGGATATGTGGTTTCAGTTCACATAGAGTCCAAGAAGTTATTTCGGGGCCGTTGAGGTGTCTGCTTGGGGGGGATATACACGACTGTGATTATAATCGAAGAGAATTCTCTTGGTAGATAATGCGGTCGGGATTTGATTGTAAGGAATTCTAGGTTAGGTGAACAAAAGGACTTGAGTTCCTGTATGTTGTTATGATCACACCACGACTCGTTAATCATAAGGCATACACCCCCGCCCTTCTTCTTACCAGAGAGATGTTTGTTTCTGTCAGCACGATGCGTGAAGAAACCAGGAGGCTGTACCGACTCTGATAACGTATCCCGAGTGAGCCATGTTTCCATGAAGCAGAGAATGTTGCAATCTCTGATGTCTCTCTGGAAGGCAACCCTTGCTCGGATTTCGTCTACCTTGTTGTCAAGAGACTGGACATTGGTAAGTAGTATACTCGGGAGCGGTGGGCGATGTGCCTGTCTACAAGACCAGAAGACCTCTCCGTCTGCCCCTTCTGCGGAGCCATTGTTTTGGGTCGCCTGCTGGAATCCGATCCTTTTTTATTTATTTTTAATTTTACCTTTATTTAACTAAGCAAGTTAAGAACAAATTCTTATTTTCAATGACGGCCTTGGAACAGTGGGTTAACTGCCTGTTCAGGGGCAGAACGACAGATTTGTACTTTGTCAGCCGGAGATTTGAACTTGCAATAACAGAGGATCCGCTTCGGAAAAGTCCTATTCCTGGTCATAATGTTGGTAAGTTGACGTTGGTCTTATATCCAATAGTTCCTCCAAGCTGTATGTAATAAGACTTAAGATTTCCTGGGGTAACAGCGCAAGAAATAATACATAAAAAAACAAAATACTGCATAGTTTCCTAAGAACGCGAAACAAGCCGGCCATCTCTTTTGGCGCCGAATGTTGATTCATCCTTGATGTTTCTACAACTTGATTGGAGTCCACCTGTGGTAAATTCAATTGATTGGACATGATTTGGAAAAGCGCACACCTGTCTATATAAGGTCTGACAGTTGACAGTGCATGTCAGAGCAAAAACCAAGCCATGAGGTTGAAAGAATTGTCCATAGAGCTCCGAGACAGGATTGTGTTGAGGAACAGATTTGGGGAAGGGTTCCAAAAAATGAAGGACATTGAAGGACCCCAAGAACACCGTGGACTCAATCCTTCTTAAATGGAAGAAGTTTGGAACCACCAAGACTCTTCCTAGAGCTGGCCCCCTTGCCATACTGAGCAATCGGGGAAGAATGGACTTGGTCAGGTAGGTGACCAAGAACCCGATGGTCACTCTGACAGAGCTCCAGAGTTCCTCTGCAGCACTCCACCAATCATTTCTGCAGCACTCCACCAATCAGGCCTTTATGGTAGAGTGGCCAGACAGAGGCCATTCTTCAGTAAAAGGCACATGACAGCCCGCTTGGAGTTTGCCAAAAGGCACCTTGGATTTTTGTATTTTATTTATCTAACCAGAAAATGATTGTAAACTGTCATGGTCAAAACATATTAATTGAGTGGTTGTAAAGATGGAGAGAGATCTGTCCATGATAAAGATAATGCTCTGCTTTTTTGACACCACACTCCACAAAGAAAGCTCTAGTTTTATCTCATCTTGATTATTGCCCGGTCTGGTGCTGCAAAGGACATAGAAAAACTGCAGCTGGTCCAGAACAGAGCGGCACGTGTTGCCCTTCACTGTAATCAGAGAGCTAATATCAATACTATACACACCAGTCTCTCTTGGCTAAAAGTGACTGCATCACTTTTTTTCATAAGAAACAATGTGTTGAAAATTCCAAATTCTTTGCATTGTCCACTTACACATAGCTCTGACACACACACTTAGCCTACCCGACATGCCACTAGGGGTCTTTTCAGTCCTAAATCCAGAACAAATGAAAGAAACATACAGTATTATATACAGCCATGATTGCATGGATCTCTCTTCCATCTCAAATTACTCAAGTGAACAGCAAACCTGTTTAAAAAAAAAACAGATTAATGAACATCTCATGTCACAGAGCCTCTGCCCTATTTGACCTAGATATTTTGTGTGTATGTGCTCATATGTAGTCTGTGTGACGTTTTAAATGTATGTAGTTCTGTCCATAAGCTGTTCTTGTCTATTAATGTTCTGTATTGTGTCATGTTTTTTGTGGACCCCAGGAAGAGAACCTGATGCTTTTGCAAAAGCTAATGGGGATCCTAATAAAATACCAATACTAACAAAACTCAAGCCACACTGCTACAATTTCTCCATATTGTGGACACTCCTGTGTCTGATAAGGATACTCAGGGAGAAGCTCTTGTAAGATACACTATATATACAAAGGTATGTGGACACCCCTTCAAATTAGTGGATTCACCATTGTGGAAGGACCACCAGGGGGCAGGCTGGTCCCACGGATAGTAGCCTAGTCCGGCATGTGAGTCAAGGTGATCAGAGGCACGTAAGCACAGCTGACGGTATGAATTACCTATTCTCTTCCCCCTACAAGAGAGAGGAGGGAACCGGCAGTGGGGGAGACTGGAGAAAAAAAAGAGTGATTGCTTCTCCAAAGGTGAAGACCTACCGGATGGGAGGGAGAAGAAGAGGACAAACGACCTCTTGGGAATGGCAACCATGGATCCGCAACACCACCAGAAGGGAGCTCTCCACGAACGGATAGTTAAGGCGGGGACACACCCGTAATTATGTTATAGTGAAAGGTTGTGTTCCTTGTTCCTGTAAAGAAGAAGATTTCTGTTTTTCTTGTGAGATCATCCTTGATTGTGTGGGATTCTTTGAGAAGTAAGAAAGACATCAATAGACAACTTTGTTCAATGTAAGAAAACCTGCTCCCGACTTGTTTATTCCACCTTTCAGCTTTAGAGCAGCCTCAAAGGTCTTGGTCTGCTCACACCATAAACAAATATTGGTAGTGGAATGACCTTACTGAAGAGCTCAGTGACTTTCAATGTGGCACCGTCACAGGATGCCACCTTTCCAACAAGTCCGTTTGTCAAATTTCTGCCCTGCTACAGCTGCCCCGGTCAACTGTAAATGCTGTTATTTTGAAGTGGAAACATTTAGTAGGAACAATGGCACAGCTGCGAAGTGGTAGGCCGCACAAGTTCACAGAACTGGACTGCTGAAGAGCGTAGCGTGTACAAATTGTCGGTAGCAACACTCACTACCCAGTTCCCAGCTGCCTCTGGAAGCAACGTCAGCACAAGAATTGTTCGTCTGGAGCTTCATGAAATGGGTTTCTATGGCTGAGCAGCCGCACACAAGTCTAAGATCACCATACGCAATGCCAACTGTTGGCATTGGACTCTGGAGCAGAGGAAACGCATTCTCTGGAGTGATGAATCACGCTTCGCAATCTGGCAGTCCAACTTCACCATGGCAGTCCGACCGACAAATCTGAGTTTGGCAGATGCCACGAGAACACTACTTGCCCGAATTCATAGTGCCAACTGTAAAGTTGGGTGGAGGAGGAATAATGGTTTGGAGCTGTTTTTCATGGTTCGGGCTAGGCCCCTTAGTTCCAGTGAAGGGAAATCTTAACGCTACAGCATGCAATGACATTCTAGACGATTCTGTGCGTCCAAGTTTGTGGCAACAGTTTGGGGAAGACCCTTTCCTGTTTCAGCATGACAACGCCCCTGTGCACAAAGCAAGGTCCATACACAAATGGTCTGTTGAGATCGGTGTGGAAGAACTTGACTGGCCTGCACAGAGCCCTGACCTCAACCCCATCTTACACCTTTGGGATGAATTGGAACGCCGACTGCGAGCCAGGCCTAATTGCCCAACATCAGTGCCCGAGCTCACTAATTATTTTGTGGTTGAATGGAAGGAAGTCCCTGCAGCAATGTTCCAACATGTAGTGGAAAGCCTTCCCAGAAGAGTGGATGATGTTATAGCAGCAAAGGGGATACCAATATTAATGCCCATGATTTTGGAATGAGATGTTTGACGAGCAGGTGTCCACATACGTTTGGTCATGTCAGCTAAATAATGGTTCCCAGATATTCCCTGTTTAAAACTCAAGCCACACTGCTATGATTTCTCTCCTTTGTGGACACTATGTTTGGTAAGGTTAGTCAGGAAGGAGAAGCTCTTGTGACATAGTTTGCATTTGAAGGGCCTCTCCTTGGTGTGAACGGTCTGGTGCTTCTTCACATAGGTCGCCTCAGTAAAGCGCTTCCCACACGTGGGGCAGATGTACGGCTTGTCTGCGTCTGTCCTAATGCTCAGCCTCCCACGTTGTGACCCAATGACACCAGAGTAGGTAGAATCAGGGGCCACCGCCCTCAGGTGGTTAGTCTTTGAGCTCCCTCCTTGACCTCTTGTCAATGTTTGGGTGTTGTTGGGATTGTGTGCTGTGTTATAAGCAAGGTAAATCTCGTGGTGAACGCTCATCCTTACCCTGTCTGTATTGGTGGGGTAACCATGAGGTAACTGAGGAAGGCTAGACCCAGGTCCAGGACTTCTATGAACCCAGTCACCAGGCATTAGACGAGATCCTAAAGAAGACAGACCTCCTGAAAGACAATCACCCGGGGGGTCTCCCACCACCCTCTGTGAAGGCTGAAGCCCAGGGTGACCTGCTTTGTTCATCATGGATACTGTGGTGTTTGTATCATAGGAACAGGAGGGTCTATCTCTATCAGCCCCAGGCCCTGCTTCATCCCTGCACTGAGACTGTGAAGAGAAGGGTCTATGCTGCAGACTGGATCCCTGATTGGAGCCTGTCTCTCTGAGGTTGTTCAGTCCCCCTGTCCACTGGTTGTGTTCTGTGTGGTGCTGTAGTCTCTGTCCCTCACGGTTGGGTGCTGGTTCCGACTTGGGAAGGAAGCATGACAGCTCCTGATCCACTGTTCTGATCTGAGGCCAGGGTTTGTGTCCAGCCGCCTCAGAGATCCAGTCTCTCCCGCCAGCAACACCTGATATCTGCAGGTCTTCATGGACTGCAGACTGTAAACACAAATTGTACAGAAGAGCATATAAAGGTTTATATAAGAAACCATTTGCTCTACACACATGTTCTCAGCTCAAATGCCATGTTTAGCAACAGAGGCCAGAACAAATGGATGCGTTTCGCCGGCAGCCTTCATCAGCGGCACCCGCAGAACTCTTGTCACTATGAACATTTGAGCTGCGCACACCCATTTCTCTTTCTATGATTATAAAACATTAACCATTAGAACAAGCTCCCCAAGGAGCGAAAAGATGCAGAAACAAATCTGTGGACATTTGATTTGGAATGTACTACAGTCCGTCGACAAGAAATGATCAATGCTAGAAGTTGTGTGCAAATGGACAGTGTTTCCTCCGACACATTGGTGCGGCTGGCTTCCGGGTTAAGTGAGCAGTGTGTCAAGAAGAAGTTTGGCTTGGCAGGGTCGCGTTTCGGTGGACGCATGGCTCTCGACCTTCACCTCTCCTGAGTCTGTAGGAGGGTTGCAGCGATGGGACAAGACTAACTACCAAATGGATATCATGAAATTGGGGAGAATAAGCGGTAAATGTACTACAACAAAAACGTGTGCACAAATATCTCAGCCAGCTCCAATTAAAATACCTGATCAAAGACAACCTACAGCTCAAAGGTAATGTCAAAACATTCACAACTACTGTTAATTCATTATCAAGTGACAAAATGCTCAAATACATGTTATTTCTCTAGAGTTTAAGACTGGGGGGTTATTTTTGTTCTAAGATGGTCATACCGTGTATTATTTAGCTATTCGATTTTGAATTTGTAGGTCTAAAAATAGATATATAGTACCAGTCAAGTTTGGACACACCTACTCATTCAAAGGTTGTTTTTTTTTTGCTATTTTCTACAGTGTAAAATAATAGTGAAGACATTCAAACTATGAAATAACACATATGGAATCATGTAGTAACCAAAAAAGTGTTAAACAAATCAAAATATATTTTAGATTCTTCAAAGTAGCCAACCTTTGCCTTGATGACAGCTTTGCACACTCTTGGCATTCTCTCAACCAGCTTCTCCTGGAATGCTTTTCATATACTGAACACTTGTTGGCTGCTTTTCTTTCACTCTGAGGTTCAACTCATCCAATACCATCTCAATTGGGTTGAGGTTTGGTGATTATGGAGTCTAGGTAATCGGATGCAGCTCTCCATCATTCTACTTCTTGGTCAAATAGCCCTTACACAGCCTAGAGGTGTGTTGGATCATTGTCCTGTTGAAAAACAAAAGATAGTCCCACGAAGCGCAAACCAGATGGAGTGGTGTATCGCTGCAGAATGCTGTGGTAGCCATGCTGGTTAAGTCTGCTTTGAATTCTAAACAAATCACAGACACCTCCACCACTTCACAGTGGGAACCACACATGCGGAGATCATCCATTCACTTACTCTGCGTCTCACAAAGACACGGTGGTTGGAACCAAAAATCTCAAATTTGGACTCATCAGACCAACTGACAGATTTCCACCGGTCTAATTTCCATTGATCGTGTTTCTTGGCCCAAGCAAGTCTCTTCTTCTTATTGGTGTCCTTTAGTAGTGGTTTCTTTGCAGCAATTTGACCATGAAGGCCTGATTTCATGCAGTCTCCTCTGAACAGTTGATGTTGAGATGTGACTGTTGCTTGAACTCTGTGAAGCATTTATTTGGGCTGCAATTTCTGAGGCTGGTAACTCTAATGAACTTATCCTCTGCAGCAGAGAACTCTGGGTCTTCCATTCCTGTGGCGGTCCTCATGAACCAGTTTCTTCACAGAGCTTGATGGTTTTTGCGACTGCACTTGAAGAAACTTTCAAAGTCTCAAAGTTCTTTAGGACCTTCATGTCCTAAACTAATGATGGACTGTCGTTTCTCTTTGCTTATTCGAGCTGTTCTTGCCATAATATGGACTTGGTCTTTAACCAAATAGGGCTATCTTCTGTATACCACCCTTAACTTGTCACAACACAACTGATTGGCTCAAATGCATTAAGAAGGAAATTAGTTCCACAAATGAACTTTGAAATGCATTCCAGGTGACTGCCTCATGAAGCTGGTTGAGAGAATGCCAAGTGTGCAAAGCTGTCATCAAGTAAAAGGGTGGCTACTTTGAATCTCAAATATAAAATACATTTTGATTTGTTTAACACTTTTTTTGTTACTACATGATTCCATGTGTGTTATTTCATAGTTTTGATGTCTTCACTATTATTCTACAATGTAGAAAATAGTAAAAATAAAGAAAAACCCTTGAATGAGTTGGTGTGTCAACTTTGACTGGTACTGTATATATTTGATCAAATATAGACTTTGGCCTTTAGTACCAGATCCCCCAAAAACACATTGAATAACACATTCATAAATGGAAATATCAAATCAAAATTGAGACTCAGCCTATGCCACAAAACAGATTTCTCTAGCTTAAACTGAAAGATTTTGATGGGAATTTTTAAGTGTTACTTATATTGATGCACTGGTGTATCAATAGACTCTAGGGGGATTTATTAGACCTACAGTCCCATTCGATGAGAGAGAACCTGGTTTTCACAGGTCTTTCTGAGAATAATGATGGAAATATACAAACAAAACCATATATCCTAGCAGATGAGGTATTGAAAATTGCCCCATCATGGCCAAATTCGGTCATTGGAGAAAAATAAAAAGTACCAGTTAAATCCAAGGGTAGACTATTACAAAGCTTAATGACCAGTTTCCTAAAGAAAGAAATAACAGGTGGAAAACATCCTACCCAATGCTTAAATATGCAATATGAAGCACTGGTTGCTAAAATTCTAATAGTTTGCCTAATTTCAGTTTATGTGACAAAACAAGAAATCAGTGTAGAGAATCATTGTACTATCTAAACCGTCTGAAGTATCTTTTCAACCGTCTGAAGCTGTTTCACAAAACCGAAAGTAAAAGATGCAAAAACTAAACTTAAGAAATTCGCACATAGAACAGATCTACCGCTTCTTAGACTTGCGTTCAATGAGATTGACAGATCTATAACGCACATTTCTATATGAATTTGATTGGGTCGCCCAAAATATTACATATTGCAGCTTTAAGGAAGATAGACTTGGCTTGGTGCTTATATTGTTGTTCACAAGCTCTATATTAACGGCAAGCTATACTGAGATGAAAAGGATTGACCTTGGCTTTCAATGTGAATTTGGTAGGGTCACCCAAAAAGTTACATATTGCAGCTTAACAGAAATACAAATAGCATCCTGTGAGGGGTTGATCGCTGACGATAAACTAGTAATGGCAATTAACTCATTCCAAACTAACTGGTAAATCTCCTGGCTTGGACGGTATGCCAATTGAGGGGTACAGGGTATTTTTACAGAAAACTAAGAACCTTTGCTCACCTGCTTACATTTTTCATTTGAACAGGGGGAATGATCAACATCCCAAAGAGAGGGACTAATTACATTAATATTGAAGCAGGAAGCAAATGGCCATTATATAAGCCCTGTGCACCTCAAACTGAAGACCCCTCACTTTGTGCTGTGATACCCATATTCTATCAAGATGTTTAGCACTTAGAATGAAGAAAGTAATAAACAAAGTGAGCAATCTGGCTTTATTTAGGGTTGCTACATAGGTGTCAATATTGGTTATTTTTTGTAAACTATTGAACATTGTGAAATAGAAGAAAAGACAGGTGCAGATTTTGAGGAGGCTTTTGATCGTCGTTTATATCAGAAACCAGTGAGTAAAGTAGTGAATATTGGGTATTTATTTATTTAGAGGGTCCGACAAGGGGATCCAGTTTCGCCTTATTTATTCTTATTGGCTATCGAGATTCTGGCCATCCCAATCAGGAACAATTCCAATATATACTGAACAAAAATATAAACCCAACATGTAAAGTGTTGGTCCCATGTTGATCTGAAATAAAAGATCACAGAAATGTTCCATACACAAGAAAATATTATTTCTCTCTAGTGAGTATTTTTCCTTTGCCAAGATAATCCATCCACCTGACAGGTGTGGCATATCAAGAAGCTGATTAAACAGCATGATCATTACACAGGTGCACCTTGTGTTGGGGACAATAAAAGGCCACTCTAAAATGTGCAGTTTTGTCACACATTACAATGCCACAGGTTTCTCAAGTTTAGAAGGTGTGCGCAATTGGCATGCTGACAGCAGGAATGTCCACCAGAGCTGTTCCCAGAGAATCTAATGTTCATTTCTCTACCATAAGTCACCTTCAACGTCTGTTTAGAGAATTTGACAGTACAGGATCTCCACATCTGTCTTATTTACCTGCGGGATCACCTGAGACCAGCCACCCAGACAGCTGATGAAACTGAGGAGTATTTCTGTCTGTAATAAAGCCCTTTTGTAGGGATAAACTCATTCTGATTGGCTGCACCTGGCTCCTCAGTAGGTGGGCCTATGCCCTCCCAGGCCCAACCATGGCTGTGCCCCTGCCCAGTCATGTGAAATCCATAGATTCGGGCATAATGAATTTATTTCAATTGACTGATGTTCTTATATGAACTGTAACTAAGTAAAATCATGAAGTTGTTGCATTTATTTTTGTTCAGTATAGTAGGTCTGTGTATCAGTGGTATTACAACCAAAATGTCCTTATATGCAGATGATACAGCATTTGCCTTTCAGCCTCAACAATCATCACTAGTTGCTCTTATTGAAGATTTTAATGACTTTTCTAATTTATCGGGTCTGAAACCAAATTATGAGAAATACACCTTTTTGAGAGTGGGTTCCTTAAGAAAGTTAAGAACTATCTTTTGCCCTGTTGTGTACCAATGAAGTGGAGCAATGGCCCAGTGGACATGCTTGGCATCCACATTCCAAAAGAATGAAGGATCTTGTAAAGGAGAACTTAGATGTGAAGCTAGCCAAGATTGACAAAATACTATTGCTGTGGAAAGGTAAAGCTTTGTCTTTATATGGCAGAATAACCTTGAAAAACACATTCATTACCCTGTTTATCTACAGTGCCTTCAGAAAGTATTCACACCCCTTTACAGCCTGAATTTTGTGTCACTGGACTACACACATTACCCTATAATGTCAAAGTGGAATTATGTTTTTAGAAATGTTTACAAATAAATACAAAATAAAAACCTGAAATGTCTCGAGTCAATACAGTGGCAAGAAAAAGTATGTGAACCCTTTGGAATTACCTGGATTTATGCATAAATTGGTTATCAAATTTAATCTGATCTTCATCTAAGTCACAACATCAGACAAATATAGTGTTCTTAAACTAATAACACACAAATTATTGTATTTGTCTTGTCTATATTGAATACATAATTTAAACAATCACAGTGTAGGTTGGAAAAAGTATGTGAATAGGCTAATGACTTCTCTAAAAGCTAATTTAAGTCAGGAGTCAGCTAACCTGGAGCCCAATCAGTGAGACGAGATTGGAGATGTTGGTTAGAGCTGCCTTGCCCTATAAAATAATAATCTATACACCTAGTCACTACAAAGATAGATGTTCTTCCTAACTCAGTTGCCGGAGAAAAAGGAAACTGCTCAGGATTTATCAGGATAAAAAAAAATTATGGAACGGAGCTAAGCACAGGCAAAGTCCTAGAGGAAAACCTGGTTCAGTCTGCTTTTCACCAGACACTGGGAGATGATTTCACCTTTCAGCAGGACAATAGCCTAAAACACAAGGCCAAATCTACACTGGAGTTGCTTATCAAAGAAGATAATGAATGTTCAGTGTGCAATAATAGTGTTTAGCATACTTTTTGAATGACTACCTCATCTCTGTATCCCACACATACATATTATATGTAAGGTCCCTCAGTTGAGCTGTGAATTTCAAACAAACACTGATTCAACCACAAAGACCACGGAGGTTTTACAATGCCTTGCAAATAAGGGCACCTATTGGTAGATGGGTAAAAATGTAAAAAAGCAGACATTGAATATCCCTTTGGACATGGTGAAGTTATTAATTAAACTTTGGATGGTGTATCAATACACCATCACTACAAAGACACAGGCATCCTTCCTAACTCAGTTGCCGGACAGGAAGGAAACTGTTCCATGAGGCCAATGGTGACCAATTTCACCATGACGCCAATGGTGACTTTAAAACAATTACAAAGTTTAATGGCTGTGATAGGAGAAAACTGAGGATGGATGAACAACATTGTAGTTTCTCCACTATTAACCTAAATGACAGAATGAAAAGAATTAAGCCTGTACATAATAAATATATTCCAAAACATGTTTGCAATAAGGCACTAAAGTAAAACATGTGGCAAAGAAATTAACTTTTTATACTGAATAGTAAGTGTTATGTTTGAGGCAAATCCAACACAACACAGAGTACCAGTCTTCATACACTGCTCAAAAAAATAAAGGGAACACTTAAACAACACAATGTAACTCCAAGTCAATCACACTTCTGTGAAATGAAACTGTCCACTTAGGAAGCAACACTGATTGACAATAAATGTCACATGCTGTTGTGCAAATCGAATAGACAACAGGTGGAAATTATAGGCAATTAGCAAGACACCCCCAATAAAGGAGTGGTTCTGCAGGTGGTGACAACAGACCACTTCTCAGTTCCTATGCTTCCTGGCTGATGTTTTGGTCACTTTTGAATGCTGGTGGTCTTTTCACTCTAGTGGTAGCATGAGACGGAGTCTAGAACCTACACAAGTGTCTCAGGTAGTGCAGCTCATCCAGGATGGCACATGAGAGCTGAGGCAAGAAGGTTTGCTGTGTCTGTCAGAGTAGTGTCCAGAGCATGGAGGCGCTACCAGGAGACAGGCCAGTACATCAGGAGACGTGGAGGAGGCCGTAGGAGGGCAACAACCCAGCAGCAGGACCGCTACCTCCGCCTTTGTGCAAGGAGGAGCAGGAGGAGCACTGCCAGAGTCCTGCAAAATGACCTCCAGCAGGCCACAAATGTGCATGTGTCTGCTCAAACGGTCAGAAACAGACTCCATGAGGGTGGTATGAGGGCCCGACGTCCACAGGTGGGGGTTGTGCTTACAGCCCAACACCGTGCAGGACGTTTGGCATTTGCCAGAGAACACCAAGATTGGCAAATTTGCTACTGGCGCCCTGTGCTCTTCACAGATGAAAGCAGATTCACACTCAGCACGTGACAGACGTGACAGAGTCTGGAGACGCCGTGGAGAACGTTCTGCTGCCTGCAACATCCTCCAGCATGACCGGTTTGGCGGTGGGTCAGTCATGGTGTGGGGTGGCACAGCCCTCCATGTGCTCGCCAGAGGTAGCCTGACTGCCATTAGGTACCGAGATGAGATCCTCAGACCCCCTGTGAGACCATATGCTGGTGTGGTTGGCCCTGGGTTCCTCCTACTGCAAGACAATGTGGCTGGAGTGTGTCAGCAGTTCCTGCAAGAGGAAGGCATTGATGCTATGGACTGGCCCACCCGTTCCCCAGACCTGAATCCAATTGAGCACATCTGGGACATCATGTCTCGCTCCATCCACCAACGCCACGTTGCACCACAGACTGTCCAGGAGTTGGCGGATGCTTTAGTCCAGGTCAGGGAGGAGATCCCTCAGGAGACCATCCGCCACCTCATCAGGAGCATGCCCAGGCATTGTAGGGAGGGCATACAGGCACGTGGAGGCCACACACACTACTGAGCCTCATTTTGACTTGTTTTAAGGACATTACATCAAAGTTGGATCAGCCTGTAGTGTGGTTTTACACTTTAATTTTGAGTGTGATTCCAAATCCAGACCTCCATGAGTTGATAAATTTGATTTCCATTGATCATTTTTGTGTGATTTTGTTGTCAGCACATTCAACTATGTAAAGAAAAAAGTATTTAATAAGAATATTTCATTCATTCAGATCTAGGATGTGTTATTTTAGTGTTCCCTTTATTTTTTTGAGCAGTGTATTTTAAAACATGGTGGTGGCTGCATCATGTTATGGGTATGCTTGTCATCGGCAAGGGACTTTTTTTCTTAGGATAAAAAGAAACGGAATAAAGCTAAGCACAGGAAAATCCTAGAGGAAGACCTGGTTCAGTCTGCATTCCAACACACTGGGAGACAAATTCACCTTTCAGCAGGACAATAACCTAAAACACAAGGCCAAATACACACTGGAGTTGCTTACCAAGATGACATTGAATGTTCCTGAGTGGCCTAGTTACAGTTTTGACTTAAATCAGCTTGAAAATATATAGCAAGACTTCAAAATGGCTGTCTAGCTATGATCAACAACCAACTTGAATTAAAACAAAATGTTAACAATGTGCAAATATTGTACAATTCAGGTGTGCAACACTCTTACAGACTTATCCAGAAAGACTCACAGCTGTAATCGCTGCCAACGGTGATTTTAACATATATTGACTTGTGGGTGTGAATATTTATGTCAATTATATATTTATGTATGTCATTTTCAATACATTTTCTGACATTTCTAAAAACACTGCATTAATTCAAGAGATATTCATATGTTATGAAGGCACCCATTCTTCAAATAATCAATAAAAGCTTTCTTGCATTTTCAATATTATCCCCAGGAGAATTCAGAGCCATTATCCTCAGGAAAATTCAGAGGCAGATCATATGGTTGAATTCAAATATACTGATGAATTTTAAAAAATTGGGAATGTGTTTCTGGAAAAGAAGATATATATTTTTTAATTATATCATTGATAGTAATGGGAATTTTACACTGTGCACAATTGTATGGGAAAATATTTACTATCAGGTACTGGCAGCAATTCCAACAGAATGGAAGAAAAAGTTAAGGGAAAGGAAAGAGAAACTGTTTGTAGATATCATATTAAATCTCACAGATGGTTAACTAGAGATACAGTGCCTTGCGAAAGTATTCGGCCATCTTGAACTTTGCGACCTTTTGCCACATTTCAGGCTTCAAACATAAAGATATAAAACTGTATTTGTTTGTGAAGAATCAACAACAAGTGGGACACAATCATGAAGTGGAACGACATTTATTGGATATTTCAAACTTTTTTAACAAATCAAAAACTGAAAAATTGGGCGTGCAAAATTATTCAGCCCCTTTACTTTCAGTGCAGCAAACTCTCTCCAGAAGTTCAGTGAGGATCTCTGAATGATCCAATGTTGACCTAAATGACTAATGATGATAAATACAATCCATCTGTGTGTAATCAAGTCTCCGTATAAATGCACCTGCACTGTGATAGTCTCAGAGGTCCGTTAAAAGCGCAGAGAGCATCATGAAGAACAAGGAACACACCAGGCAGGTCCGAGATACTGTTGTGAAGAAGTTTAAAGCCGGATTTGGATACAAAAAGATTTCCCAAGCTTTAAACATCCCAAGGAGCACTGTGCAAGCGATAATATTGAAATGGAAGGAGTATCAGACCACTGCAAATCTACCAAGACCTGGCCGTCCCTCTAAACTTTCAGCTCATACAAGGAGAAGACTGATCAGAGATGCAGCCAAGAGGCCCATGATCACTCTGGATGAACTGCAGAGATCTACAGCTGAGGTGGGAGACTCTGTCCATAGGACAACAATCAGTCGTATATTGCACAAATCTGGCCTTTATGGAAGAGTGGCAAGAAGAAAGCCATTTCTTAAAGATATCCATAAAAAGTGTCATTTAAAGTTTGCCACAAGCCACCTGGGAGACACACCAAACATGTGGAAGAAGGTGCTCTGGTCAGATGAAACCAAATTTGAACTTTTTGGCAACAATGCAAAACGTTATGTTTGGCGTAAAAGCAACACAGCTGAACACACCATCCCCACTGTCAAACATGGTGGTGGCAGCATCATGGTTTGGGCCTGCTTTTCTTCAGCAGGGACAGGGAAGATGGTTAAAATTGATGGGAAGATGGATGGAGCCAAATACAGGACCATTCTGGAAGAAAACCTGATGGAGTCTGCAAAAGACCTGAGACTGGGACAGAGATTTGTCTTCCAACAAGACAATGATCCAAAACATAAAGCAAAATCTACAATGGAATGGTTCAAAAATAAACATATCCAGGTGTTAGAATCGCCAAGTCAAAGTCCAGACCTGAATCCAATCGAGAATCTGTGGAAAGAACTGAAAACTGCTGTTCACAAATGCTCTCCATCCAACCTCACTGAGCTCGAGCTGTTTTGCAAGGAGGAATGGGAAAAAATGTCAGTCTCTCGATGTGCAAAACTGATAGAGACATACCCCAAGCGACTTACAGCTGTAAAGCATTTATAGAACATTAGAAGCATTTATAGAACATTAGACTCCACAATCTGAATGTTTCAGTTGAAGATATTGTACATATTTTTGGCTACTAATAAGATGGAGGATTTCTTACATATTTTCTGGTATTGCCACATAGGTGTTAACTTTTGGACAAAAGTACAAGAGTGGTTACTCCCTGTTTTACACGGTTTTGTTATTTTTTCACAAACAGTAAAATTGGCTGCTGCTGGGGGAGGTTTCCATTTTTAAAACTCAGAAAACAAATATGTTAATATTGGACTCTTTCAACCTAATTGTCAAACACTATTATACACTAGATTGCAAAAGAAAATGTGAGGTCTCCAGATTTAACTGATAAGTGGGACCAAATAACACATCAAGAAGGATGGGCCTTGATTTCATATACAAAAGAAAGGTGCTCCTGATTGCCAGTAATATGACAATTCTATTTGTTTAGTTTTTGTTTGTTTGTTGAGTTGTATTTATTGTGGTTGTTTTGTATTTTTGCATGTGATTCCTGTTTATGTCCTTTTCTAGTTTAATAATTAAGGTAATTGCTTCTTTGCTTTTGTGTGTCCACCACACCGAGGTAGTGGACTGAAGAGGGTTGGGTGGTCTGGGGGAGATGTGGCTGGTAGTCTGGGTGACCATGAACCTTTAGCTCCCACTTCCCTATCGTGGGATGGTTATTTGTAACATCTGTCAATGATATTACATGCCTACGATTGAAACAAATACAAGGAAAGAAAAAAAACCAAAAGATAAAGGACGGCTCCTTGAAAAAAATAATATATATATATTTAGAATAATAAATAGTTTCATAATAAAAAATAGTTTAGTTCCCCTAAATGTGGGAAGGTGGAGGTGGGTAAAACATTTTTTTTTTTTTTTTTTTTTTAAATAAGTCTAGTCCATCTCTAACACTGTGATTCAAGTACCTAACAATATGGAGCCATTGGAGTTAATAATTAAAAAAAAAGGTTTTCCATATGTGTTGATTCATGAATGAAGTATAATGTTTTGGTCAGAGTGAGATAAAGGAAATGAGTCCTTAAAACTATACAAAAATAACCAAGTCAGTCAGCACAGAGTCCATTTTGAATTTAATTTCAACAAAATGGTCATACACTCACATAACATGAAGTACAGTACTTATATTGCACAAAATGATACGTGACAAGTAGAATAACTTGTCTCACTCTGGTACACTTTTCTGTGAATCTAGTACCCTCGCTTTGATACAATTCATTTGAAAAAACGTAGGAAAAGGTTCAACATTACCTTTCACATATTTTCAACACTTTATACCAGTGAAGAGTTTTTACAGACACCTTCACACCAACCATCACCATATCATCTACCCTGCCTCATCATACTCATTATTTCACCAGTTCACTTCATCCAGTTCACTACTACATCCAAAACCAACAGAATTAACTACAAACTAACTAGTACTACATATTCATATACAAACTAACTAGTATTACATTTTCTGCTGGAATGACCTTACTGAAGAGCTTAGTGACTTTCAATGTGGCACCGTCACAGGATGCCACCTTTCCAACAAGTCAGTTTGTCAAATTTCTGACCTGCTATAGCTGCCCCGGTCAACTGTAAATGCTGTTATTTGAAGTGGAAACGTCTAGTAGGAACAATGCCTCAGCCGCAAAGTGATAGGCCGCACAAGATCACAGAACTGGACCGCTGAAGCGCGTAGCATGTAAAAATCGTTGGTGGCAACACTCACTACCCAGTTCCAAGCTGCCTCTGGAAGCAACATCAGCACAAGAACTGTTCATCGGGAGCTTCATGAAATGGGTTTCTATGGCCAAGCAGCCGCACACAAGCCTAAGAGCACCATGCGCAATGCCAAAGGTTGGCTGGAATGGTGTAAAGCTGCCCGCCATTGGACTCTGGAGCAGAGGAAACGCATTCTCTGGTGTGATGAATCACGCTTCACAATCTGGCAGTCTTAACGCGACAGCATGCAATGATATTCTAGACGATTCTGTGCATCCAAGTTTGTGACAACAGTTTGGGGAAGGCTCTTTCCTGTTTCAGCATGACAACGCCCCTGTGCACAAAGTGAGGTCCATACACAAATGGTTTGTTGAGATCGGTGTGGAAGAACTTGACTGGCCTGCACAGAGCCCTGACCTCAACCCCATCTTACACCTTTGGGATGAATTGGAACGCCGATTGCGAGCCAGGCCTAATTGCCCAACATCAGTGCCCGATCTCACTAATTATTTTGTGGTTGAATGGAAGGAAGTCCCTGCAGCAATGTTCCAACATGTAGTGGAAAGCCTTCCCAGAAGAGTGGATGATGTTATAGCAGCAAAGGGGATAGCAATATTAACGCCCATGATTTTGGAATGAGATGTTCGACGAGCAGGTGTCCACATACTTTTGGTCATGTCAGCTAAAGAATGGTTCCCAGATATCCCCTGTGTAAAACTTAAGCCACACTGCTACAATTTCTCTCCTTTGTGGACACTCCTATGTCTGGTAAGGTTAGTCAGGAAGGAGAAGCTCTTGTGACATAGTTTGCACTTGAAGGGCCTCTCCTTGGTGTGAACGGTCTGGTGCTTCTTCACATAGGTCGCCTCAGTAAAGCGCTTCCCACACGTGGGGCAGGCGTACGGCTTGTCTGCGTCTGTCCTAATGCTCAGCCTCCCACGTTGTGACCCAATGACACCAGAGGAGGTAGAAGCAGGAGCCACCGCCCTCAGGTGGTTAGACTTTGAGCTCCCTCCTTGACCTCTTGTCATTGTTTGGGTGTTGTTTGGATTGTGTGCTGTGTTATAAGCAAGGTAAATCTTGTGGTGAACGCCCATCCTTACCCTGTCTGTATTGGTGGGGTAACCATGAGGTAACTGAGGAAGGCTAGACCCAGGGTGACCTGCATTGTTCATCATGGATACTGTGGTGTTTGTATCATAGGAACAGGAGGGTCTGTCTCTATCATCCCCAGGTCCTGCTCCTTCCCTGCACTGAGACTGTGAAGAGAAGGGTCTGGGCTGCAGACTGGATCCCTGATTCGAGCCTCTGTCTCTCTGATGACCACCAGGACTGAGATTGTTCAGTCCCCCTGTCCACTGGTTGTGTTCTGTGTGGTGGTGGAGTCTCTGTCCCTCACGGTTGGGTACTGGTTCTGACTTGGGAAGGAAGCATGACAGCTCCTGATCCACTGTCCTGATCTGAGGCCAGGGTTTGTGTCCAGCCGCCTCAGAGGTCCAGTCTCTCCCGCCAACAACACCTGATATCTGCAGGTCTTCGTGGACTGCAGACTGTAAACACAAATTGTACAGAAGAGCATATAAAGGTTTATATGAGAAACAATTTGCTGTACACACGTGCTCAGCTCAAATGTCATGTTTAGCAACAGAGGCCAGAACAAATGGATGCGTTTCACCGGCAGCCTTCATCAGCGGCACCCGCAGAACTTTTGTCACTATGAACATTTGAGCTGCGCACACCCATTTCTCTTTCTATGATTATAAAACATTAACCATTAGAACAAGCTCCCCAAGGAGCGAAAAGATGCAGAAACAAATCTATGGACATTTGATTTGGAATGTACTACAGTCCATCGACAAGAAATGATCCATGCTAGAAGTTGTGTACAAATGGACAGTGTTTCCTCCGACACATTGGTGCGGCTGGCTTCCTGGATAAGTGAGCAGTGTGTCAAGAAGCAGTTCGGCTTGGCAGGGTCGTGTTTCTGTGTTACAGATGTGAAATGGCTAGCTAGTTAGCGGTGGTGCGCGCTAATAGCATTTCAATCGGTGACGTCACTCGCTTTGAGACCTGGAAGTAGTGGTTCCCCTTGCTCTGCAAGGGCCGCGGCTTTTGTGGAGCGATCGGTAACGATGCTTCGAGGGTGACTGTGGATGTGTGCAGAGGGTCCCCGATCGCGTCCAGGTAGGGGCGAGGGGACGGACGGAAGCTATACTGTTAAACATGGCTCTCGACCTTCGCCTCTCCCGAATCTGTAGGAGAGTTGCAGCGATGGGACAAGACTAACTACCAATTGGATGTCACAAAATTGGGGAGAATAAGCGGAAAATGTACAACAACAAAAATGTGTGCACAAATATCTCAGTGACCTAACAGCCAGTCTGGAATTCAGCCAGCTCCAATTAAAAAACCTGATCAAAGACAACCTACAGCTCAAAGGTAATGTCAAAACATTCACAACTACTGTTAATTCATTATCAAGTGACAAAATGCTCAAATAAATGTTATTTCTCTAGAGTTTAAGACTGGGGGGTTAATATTGTTCTAAGATGGTCATACCATGGATTATTTAGCTATTTGATTTTGAATTTGTAGGTCTAAAAATAGATATACAGTACCAGTCAAGTTTGGACACACCTACTCATTCAAATATTATAACAATTTTTTTAGCTATTTTTTTTAGCTATTTTCTACATTGTAAAATAATAATGAAGACATCAAAACTATGAAATAACACATATGGAATCATGTAGTAACCAAAAAAGTGTTAAACAAATCAAAATATATTTTAGATTCTTCAAAGTAGCCAACCTTTGCCTTGATGACAGCTTTGCACAATCTTGGCATTCTCTCAACCAGCTTCACCTGGAATGCTTTTCATATACTGAGCACTTGTTGGCTGCTTTTCTTTCACTCTGAGGTTCAACTCATCCAATACCATCTCAATTGGGTTGAGGTTGGGAGACTATGGAGGCTAGGTAATCTGATGCAGCACTCTATCACTCTACTTCTTGGTCAAATAGCCCTTACACAGCCTGGAGGTGTGTTGGATCATTGTCCTGTTGAAAAACAAAAGAAAGTCCCACGAAGCGCAAACCAGATGGGATGGTGTATCGCTGCAGAATGCTGTGGTAGCCATGCTGGTTAAGTCTGCCTTGAATTCTAAACAAATCACAGACACCTCCACCACTTCACGGTGGGAACCACATATGCGGAGATCATCCATTCACTTACTCTGCATCTCACAAAGACACAGTGGTTGGAACCAAAAATCTAAAATTTGGACTCATCAGACCAACTGACAGATTTCCACCGGTCTAATTTCCATTGATCGTGTTTCTTGGCCCAAGCAAGTCTCTTCTTCTTATTGGTGTCCTTTAGTAGTGGTTTCTTTGCAGCAATTTGACCATGAAGGCCTGATTTCATGCAGTCTCCTCTGAACAGTTGATGTTGAGATGTGACTGTTGCTTGAACTCTGTGAAGCATTTATTTGGGCTGCAATTTCTGAGGCTGGTAACTCTAATGAACTTATCCTCTGCAGCAGAGAACTCTGGGTCTTCCATTCCTGTGGCGGTCCTCATGAACCAGTTTCTTCACAGAGCTTGATGGTTTTTGCGACTGCACTTGAAGAAACTTTCAAAGTCTCAAAGTTCTTTAGGACCTTCATGTCCTAAACTAATGATGGACTGTCGTTTCTCTTTGCTTATTCGAGCTGTTCTTGCCATAATATGGACTTGGTCTTTAACCAAATAGGGCTATCTTCTGTATACCACCCTTAACTTGTCACAACACAACTGATTGGCTCAAATGCATTAAGAAGGAAATTAGTTCCACAAATGAACTTTGAAATGCATTCCAGGTGACTGCCTCATGAAGCTGGTTGAGAGAATGCCAAGTGTGCAAAGCTGTCATCAAGTAAAAGGGTGGCTACTTTGAATCTCAAATATAAAATATATTTTGATTTGTTTAACACTTTTTTTGTTACTACATGATTCCATGTGTGTTATTTCATAGTTTTGATGTCTTCACTATTATTCTACAATGTAGAAAATAGTAAAAATAAAGAAAAACCCTTGAATGAGTTGGTGTGTCAACTTTGACTGGTACTGTATATATTTGATCAAATATAGACTTTGGCCTTTAGTACCAGATCCCCCAAAAACACATTGAATAACACATTCATAAATGGAAATATCAAATCAAAATTGAGACTCAGCCTATGCCACAAAACAGATTTCTCTAGCTTAAACTGAAAGATTTTGATGGGAATTTTTAAGTGTTACTTATATTGATGCACTGGTGTATCAATAGACTCTAGGGGGATTTATTAGACCTACAGTCCCATTCGATGAGAGAGAACCTGGTTTTCACAGGTCTTTCTGAGAATAATGATGGAAATATACAAACAAAACCATATATCCTAGCAGATGAGGTATTGAAAATTGCCCCATCATGACCAAATTCGGTCATTGGAGAAAAATAAAAAGTACCAGTTAAATCCAAGGGTAGACTATTACAAAGCTTAATGACCAGTTTCCTAAAGAAAAAATAACAGGTGGAAAACATCCTACCCAATGCTTAAATATGCAATATGAAGCACTGGTTGCTAAAATTCTAATAGTTTGCCTAATTTCAGTTTATGTGACAAAACAAGAAATCAGTGTAGAGAATCATTGTACTATCTAAACCGTCTGAAGTATCTTTTCAACCGTCTGAAGCTGTTTCACAAAACCGAAAGTAAAAGATGCAAAAACTAAACTTAAGAAATTCGCACATAGAACAGATCTACCGCTTCTTAGACTTGCGTTCAATGAGATTGACAGATCTATAACGCACATTTCTATATGAATTTGATTGGGTCGCCCAAAATATTACATATTGCAGCTTTAAGGAAGATAGACTTGGCTTGGTGCTTATATTGTTGTTCACAAGCTCTATATTAACGGCAAGCTATACTGAGATGAAAAGGATTGACCTTGGCTTTCAATGTGAATTTGGTAGGGTCACCCAAAAAGTTACATATTGCAGCTTAACAGAAATACAAATAGCATCCTGTGAGGGGTTGATCGCTGACGATAAACTAGTAATGGCAATTAACTCATTCCAAACTAACTGGTAAATCTCCTGGCTTGGACGGTATGCCAATTGAGGGGTACAGGGTATTTTTACAGAAAACTAAGAACCTTTGCTCACCTGCTTACATTTTTCATTTGAACAGGGGGAATGATCAACATCCCAAAGAGAGGGACTAATTACATTAATATTGAAGCAGGAAGCAAATGGCCATTATATAAGCCCTGTGCATCTCAAACTGAAGACACCTCACTTTGTGCTGTGATACCCATATTCTATCAAGATGTTTAGCACTTAGAATGAAGAAAGTAATAAACAAAGTGAGCAATCTGGCTTTATTTAGGGTTGCTACATAGGTGTCAATATTGGTTATTTTTTGTAAACTATTGAACATTGTGAAATAGAAGAAAAGACAGGTGCAGATTTTGAGGAGGCTTTTGATCGTCGTTTATTCAATTATTTAGAGTCTTATATCAGAAACCAATGAGTAAAGTAGTGAATATTGGGTATTTATTTATTTAGAGGGTCCGACAAGGGGATCCAGTTTCGCCTTATTTATTCTTATTGGCTATCGAGATTCTGGCCATCCCAATCAGGAACAATTCCAATATATACTGAACAAAAATATAAACCCAACATGTAAAGTGTTGGTCCCATGTTGATCTGAAATAAAAGATCACAGAAATGTTCCATACACAAGAAAATATTATTTCTCTCTAGTGAGTATTTTTCCTTTGCCAAGATAATCCATCCACCTGACAGGTGTGGCATATCAAGAAGCTGATTAAACAGCATGATCATTACACAGGTGCACCTTGTGCTGGGGACAATAAAAGGCCACTCTAAAATGTGCAGTTTTGTCACACATTACAATGCCACAGGTTTCTCAAGTTTAGAAGGTGTGCGCAATTGGCATGCTGACAGCAGGAATGTCCACCAGAGCTGTTCCCAGAGAATCTAATGTTCATTTCTCTACCATAAGTCACCTTCAACGTCTGTTTAGAGAATTTGACAGTACAGGATCTCCACATTTACCCTTATTTACCTGCGGGATCACCTGAGACCAGCCACCCAGACAGCTGGCCTATGCCCTCCCAGGCCCAACCATGGCTGTGCCCCTGCCCAGTCATGTGAAATCCATAGATTCGGGCATAATGAATTTATTTCAATTGACTGATGTTCTTATATGAACTGTAACTAAGTAAAATCATGTAGTTGTTGCATTTATTTTTGTTCAGTATAGTAGGTCTGTGTATCAGTGGTATTACAACCAAAATGTCCTTATATGCAGATGATACAGCATTTGCCTTTCAGCCTCAACAATCATCACTAGTTGCTCTTATTGAAGATTTTAATGACTTTTCTAATTTATCGGGTCTGAAACCAAATTATGAGAAATACACCTTTTTGAGAGTGGGTTCCTTAAGAAAGTTAAGAACTATCTTTTGCCCTGTTGTGTACCAATGAAGTGGAGCAATGGCCCAGTGGACATGCTTGGCATCCACATTCCAAAAGAATGAAGGATCTTGTAAAGGAGAACTTAGATGTGAAGCTAGCCAAGATTGACAAAATACTATTGCTGTGGAAAGGTAAAGCTTTGTCTTTATATGGCAGAATAACCTTGAAAAACACATTCATTACCCTGTTTATCTACAGTGCTTTCAGAAAGTATTCACACCCCTTTACAGCCTGAATTTTGTGTCACTGGACTACACACATTACCCTATAATGTCAAAGTGGAATTATGTTTTTAGAAATGTTTACAAATAAATACAAAATAAAAACCTGAAATGTCTCGAGTCAATACAGTGGCAAGAAAAAGTATGTGAACCCTTTGGAATTACCTGGATTTATGCATAAATCAAATTTAATCTGATCTTCATCTAAGTCACAACATCAGACAAATATAGTGTGCTTAAACTAATAACACACAAATTATTGTATTTGTCTTGTCTATATTGAATACATCATTTAAACAATCACAGTGTAGGTTGGAAAAAGTATGTGAATAGGCTAATGACTTCTCTAAAAGCTAATTTAAGTTAGGAGTCAGCTAACCTGGAGTCCAATCAGTGAGACGAGATTGGAGATGTTGGTTAGAGCTGCCTTGCCCTATAAAATAATAATCTATACACCCAGTCACTACAAAGATACAGGTGTTCTTCCTAACTCAGTTGCCGGAGAAGAAGGAAACTGCTCAGGAATTATCAGGATAAAAACGGAGATAAGCGCAGGCAAAGTCATGAATGAAGTATAATGTTTTGGTCAGACTGAGATAAAGGAAACTCAGTCCCTAAAATGATACAAAAATAACCAAGTCAGTCAGCACAGAGTCAATTTTGAATTTAATTTCAACAAAATGGTCATATACTCACATAACGTGAAGTATAGTACTTCTATTGCACAAAACGATACGTGACAAGTTGAATAACTTGTCTCACTATGGTACACTTTTCTGTAAATCTAGTACCATCGCTTTGATAAAATTCATTTGAGAAAACTTTGGAAAAGGTTCAACATTACCTTTTACATATTTTCAATACTTTATACCAGTGAAGAGTTTTTACAGACACCTTCACACCAACCATCACCATATCATCTACTCTGTCTCATCATACTCATTCTTTCCTCGGTTTACTTCATCCAGTTCACTACTACATCCAAAACCAACAGATTTAACTACAAACTAACTAATACTACATTACATGTCACTCACTATACATGGGCCGTGTGCATTTTCTGCTGGTGTATCCTGAGGTAGCTCCTCTCTGAGAACCTCTTCCCACAGTGCGTACAGGCGAACGGCCTCTCTCCCGTGTGGACTTTCAGGTGCATCTTCAGCTGGTGCTGGTGGGAGAACCTCTTCTCACACTGGGGGCAGCTGTAGGGTTTCTCCCCTGTGTGGACCCTCTGGTGTCTCTTTAGGTGACCAGCCTGAGCGAAGCACATTTGACAATGGGTACAACTGTAGGGTTTCTCCCCTGTGTGCATCCTCTGATGGATCTCCACCTGTTTGGGGAAACTGAAGGCTTTCCCACAGAACAAACACGGGAAGCGCTTCTCTTTGCCACTGGATCTGCAGATAGAGTTACTGCTACTGTAATTTGTCAATGGGCTTGTGTAGCCATTTGGTGTTGAGGCACTGGCATTGTCGGAAGTCTGGTTTAACATTAGGAAAGTGTGAGGAGGATGAAGGCCAGGGAATGTCTGTGTTGTTGCAGGGTCCATGTTCCAGTTTATAGATCCTATAGAAGGCAGGCTGAAGGAAGCACCTATTAGGGGGTTAACCTGAGGCGCCACCAATGTCTCTGAATCACAATTATAGGAGCAGGACGGAGCATTGCTAGCCCAGTCTGTGTCTGTTGTTCTCTCCCCTCGCATACGGACACCTCCTTGTCCCCGCATACCAAATCTACACCTTGCCCTGGTCTCAGACAGTCTATTGTCATGGTGACTAAGTTTGGTTATTGTTTTGGGTTCAACAGTCTGTTTCTGGTTGTGTTTAACAGTGTTGTTCCCCAGCCCAGAGTTGAGAACGCTGTCCCATCCACTGACCTCCACTA
This sequence comes from Oncorhynchus clarkii lewisi, assembly GCF_045791955.1. Classification (NCBI taxonomy): domain Eukaryota; kingdom Metazoa; phylum Chordata; class Actinopteri; order Salmoniformes; family Salmonidae; genus Oncorhynchus; species Oncorhynchus clarkii. The sequence goes on from NC_092165.1 coordinate 15,744,491, forward strand.
TGTCGCCTCTGGTCCTGGCCTTCTCAGTGATGTCCCCTGGGCCCTTGGTTGCACCCGTCTGGTTCTGGGAATCCAAGATGGCCACCCAGTCTCCCCTGTTAGCCTGCAGCCAACCACCTGCAAGAAGAGGTTAGAATATAGACTTATATTTAGTTTTTTTTTGTCTGTTACCAGGTCAAGTTCATACATTTATAATTTGAGTTTTTGTATGTAAACATAAGTTGTATTGATTTAATTGTATGAATGAAAAAAAATAATAGCCAGGTGCATCACTATTTCAATGGAAGATCTATCCCTATATGTAGGCTGTATGTACACTGAGTATACAAAACATGCTCTTTCCTTGACATTGAGATGACAGACTGAAAGGGAGGGGACAGGAAAAAATAAGGATTTTTAAGTCTTGAGACAATTGAGACATGGTTTGTGTATGTACAGCGGGGCAAAAAAGTATTTAGTCAGCCACCAATTGTGCAAGTTCTCCCGCTTAAAAAGATGAGAGGCCTGTAATTTTCATCATAGGTGCACTTCAACTATGATAGACAAAATACTTAAAAAATCCAGAAAATCACATTGTAGGATTTTTTATGAATTTATTTGCAAATGATGGTGGAAAATAAGTATTTGGTCAATAACAAAAGTTTATCTCAATACTTTGTTATATTCCCTTTGTTGGCAATGACAGAGGTCAAATGTTTTCTGTAAGTCTTCACAAGGTTTTCACACACTGTTGCTGGAATTTTGGCCCATTCCTCCATGCAGATCTCCTCTAGAGCAGTGATGTTTTGGGGCTGTTGCTGGGCAACACGGACTTTCAACTCCCTCCAAAGATTTTCTATCGGGTTGAGATCTGGAGACTGGCTAGGTTACTCCAGGACCTTGAAATGCTTCTTACGAAGCCACTCCTTCGTTGCCCGGGCGGTGTGTTTGGGATCATTGTCATGCTGAAAGATCCAGCCACGTTTCATCTTCAATGCCCTTGCTGATGGAAGGAGGTTTTCACTCAAAATCTCACGATACATGGCCCCATTCATTCTTTCCTTTACACGGATCAGTCGTCCTGGTCCCTTTGCAGAAAAACAGCCCCAAAGCATGATGTTTCCACCCCCATGCTTCACAGTAGGTATGGTGTTCTTTGGATGCAACTCAGCATTCTTTGTCCTCCAAACACGACGAGTTGAGTTTTTACCAAAAAGTTCTATTTTGGTTTCATCTGACCATATGACATTCTCCCAATCTTCTTCTGGATCATCCAAATGCTCTCTAGCAAACTTCAGACGGGCCTGGACGTGTACTGGCTTAAGCAGGGGGACACGTCTGGCACTGCAGGATTTGAGTCCCTGGCGGCGTAGTGTGTTACTGATGGTAGGCTTTATTACTTTGGTCCCAGCTCTCTGCAGGTCATTCACTAGGTCCCCCCGTGTGGTTCTGGGATTTTTGCTCACCATTCTTGTGATCATTTTGACCTCACAGGGTGAGATCTTGCGTGGAGCGCCAGATCGAGGGAGATTATCAGTGGTCTTGTATGTCTTCCATTTCCTAATAATTGCTCCCACAGTTGATTTCTTCAAACCAAGCTGCTTACCTATTGCAGATTCAGTCTTCCCAGCCTGGTGCAGGTCTACAATTTTGTTTCTGGTGTCCTTTGACAGCTCTTTGGTCTTGGCCATAGTGCAGTTTGGAGTGTGACTGTTTGAGGTTGTGGACAGGTGTCTTTTATACTGATAACAAGTTCAAACAGGTGCCATTAATACAGGTAACGAGTGGAGGACAGAGGAGCCTCTTAAAGAAGAAGTTACAGGTCTGTGAGAGACAGAAATCTTGCTTATTTGTAGGTGACCAAATACTTATTTTCCACCATAATTTGCAAATAAATTCATTAAAAATCCTACAATGTGATTTTCTGGATTTTTTTTCTCAATTTGTCTGTCATAGTTGAAGTGTACCTATGATGAAAATTGCAGGCCTCTCATCTTTTTAAGTGGGAGAACTTGCACAATAGGTGGCTGACTAAATACTTTTTTGCCCCACTGTATGTGTGCCATTTAGATGGTGAATGGGCAAGACAAAAGATTTAAGTGCCTTTGAACGGGGTATGGGAGTAGGTGCCAGGCATAGTGCTGTTGAGGTGACTGTATTACCGCCACACCAGCAGTCACAAGTCATGAAGGCAGTCAAATTCGGCTTGACCGTTTAGTCATAGTAATTAGGCTTCTCCAAGCTCTGATGCTGCTGCTTGTCATTAGTGGCCTACCAAACTTGCTAACTGCCTTGTAATCAGCACTCTATTGTCCTTCTAATCACTCTGACAATGCAAATGCATTCGAAAATCTAATCAAACAATTAATGAGAGCCCATGAGCTCATGTTGAGCAACATTTCAATAGGCTATGCAATTGCGTGATGGCCTCTTAAAAAGAGGAGGAACCCATCAGCTTTCTATAGGCTAGGCCACTATATTTATTTCTCAACTTTCCTAATATTAAGAACATTTCTTATATTTACAACAGGAGTATAGCCTACCTGGCTGGAATGAAAATAAATCACGGGGAAAAACATCCTCCATTTGCTACTTACAATAAGTGCATAGATGACATGTATTTTTTCCCACTGCCCCTGTTTCGAAACAGGTGCATGATAATGGTCCATTCTAAATCAACACAAATTTCACACATATATTATTTAGTATATGTACAGACAAGAATAAATCAGGAATAGTCTGATGTGTGACAATATTAGCCTATCACTTGTGAATGATGCCCAGCATAAGAACAATGACTTTTGTTTGCAACTTTTTCTAATCATAGTAGCACACCTCATGTGGTCTAGCTCATGGGTCTATATGTTTTAATAAGGTTTGTATCACAACTAAAGTGGCCAAATAACTTTACAAGGGGTGTATAGCCTAACTGGCATACATAAGCAGCGCATGAGTTTCAAGTTTGGGTTAGATAATTTTCACCATAAAAAATCAAATGTATAATAAAAGCATGCATAATTGCATTTGTGGTCACTCTTGACAAAGGTGTTTTCCGCTAATGGAACATCCGCGCTTATAGCCTACTACCATGTGCGCAATGCTGCGCTTATAATGTTAAAAAAATTGCCTAACATTTTAAGCTAAACATTCTGATTTGTTGTGTCAGCCACATTGCGTAAAAAAGTTTTTTTGATGTAAGTGGTTGTATTCATTTGGGATCTATCGCATCCCACAACTGTCCCAGACTATGTTTGGAATATTTATTTATTGCACAGAATAGGTCGGCTTTTGTACTATGGAGGATAGTAGATTGACAAAGGCTAGTGCTTTTGCTGTTCGTTAGGCCTACTCATCTTGTTGGCTGACGAAAAGTAAATGTGGACAGTTCTTCAAATATGTTCAATATGCACCTTGGAATTGGATAAGGACACGCGCAGTTGCGTCCCCGATGTGTCTATCTTCACTTGTAGCCTGTGAGAAAGACCCGATCACTTGAAGGAGCACGCAGCACTCAGGGAGAAGGGCACAATGGCCACTGGCCGGAAAAGGCATGGATTTTTTTAGGGTGCATTACGGCCACACAAAGGGGTTGCCGCAGTAAAATTCTAGGCATTATCAAGTGCTTGTCAAATTGTGAATGAGTGACTGATGTAGTGTGTACAGTCTGCGCAAAAAACTAAGCAGAGCCCATGCCTTTCAAGCTATTTTTTTCAAATAATCATTAAGAGTCGCATCATGCAGCCTTCCAATGTATTACAAATCAAATTACAAATCAAAATAAATCAAAACATATAGCCCAACGTTTGTATCACAACTAAAGTTACAAATTAATAACTATAAATTAAGCACCTATTTCTTTGTTAACCACCCAACGCAGAATAACCGCATGCGCACTCCCTCAAAAATATCCTTTCTATTTTATTCAGATTTGTTCAATTGTATTCTTCATACTATAAAATAATGCCACGGAATTCTAAGCAAATCTTGTCTGCTAAATTAACTAGTATAGCCCACAGCCATTTGGCATAGCCAGATCAGGACCTAACATAAGGACAACTCAGAGTAAGCTATTCTGTTCTTCTGTGTCACGTTCTGACCTTTATTTCCATCGTTTTGTCATTATTTAGTATAGTCAGGGCGTGAGTTGGGGTGTTTGTTTTCTATGATTTTGGGATTTCTATGTTTCGGCCTAGTATGGTTCTCAATCAGAGGCAGGTGTCATTAGTTGTCTCTGATTGAGAATCATACTTAGGTAGCCTGGGTTTCACTGTTTGTTCGTGGGTGTTTGTTTCCGTGTCTGTGTTTTTCACCACACGGTACTGTTTTGGTTTTAGTTCGTTCCACGTTTATTGTTTTTGTATTCAGTTGTTCATGTTGAGTATTTCTTTTTTTTTTCTCTTCTTTTTAAATTTTTTTTTACCCCTTTTTCTCCCCAATTTCGTGGTATCCAATTGTTGTAGTAGCTACTATCTTGTCTCATCGCTACAACTCCAGTACAGGCTCGGGAGAGACGAAGGTTGAAAGTCATCGTCCTCCGATACACAACCCAACCAAGCCGCACTGCTTCTTAACACAGCGCGCATCCAACCCGGAAGCCAGTCGCACCAATGTGTCGGAGGAAACACCGTGAACCTGGAACCTTGGTTAGCGCGCACTGCGCCCGGCCCGCCACAGGAGTCGCTGGTGCGCGATGAGACAAGGACATCCCTACCGACCAAGCCCTCCCTAACCCGGACAACGCTAGGCCAATTTTGCGTCGCCCCACGGACCTCCCGGTCGCGGCCGGTTACGACAGAGCCTGGGCGCGAACCCAGGGACTCTGATGGCACAGCTGGCGCTGCAGTACAGCGCCCTTAACCGCTGCGCCACCCGGGAGGCCCATGTTGAGTATTTCTTATTAAAAGAACCATGGACACTTACCATGCCGCATATTGGTCCTCCGATCCTTCTCGCCTCTCCTCTTCAGAAGAAAAGGAAAACCTTTACATTCTGAAATAGACTACATTTTCTTCATATCATGCTTCTTTAGACCTGTCTAAAATAAATAATGGATTTATTGTGATGGTGTAGGCTATATTAAATGGATTTATTATACTTTTAAAAATGTAGATGTAGGCAATATGTTGTAGCCAGGAGATGCTAAATATGTTTATGTTAATTAATGGTCAATTACCGTGAGACAGACAGTTATTTGCTTGGCAATCACAAGCTGACAAAATTTCGCGACCACCACAGCCATAGCCAGGCACACCGGTTTGTGTCAAGAACTGCAACGCTGCTAGGTTTTTCACGCTCAACAGTTTCCCGTGTGTATCAAGAATGGCCCCCCACACAAAGGACATCCAACCAACTTGACACAACTGTGGGAAGCATTGGAGTCAACATGGGCCAGCATCCCTGTGGAACGCTTTCAATACTTTGTAGAGTCCATGCCCTGACGAATTGAGGCTGCTCTGAGTGGGGAGGGTGCAACTCAATATTAGGAAGGTGTTCTTAATGTTTGGCAATCTCAGTGTATTTCTCCCTTACCTTGCTCCCCCATCTTTAGTCCACTCAAAAGGTCAATGCTCTCTGGTCCATCTTCTATTGTCTCCTCTTTGACTAACAACAGATCAAGACTCCCATCCTCCATGTCTACTGACTGTAAGATACAGAGCGAGAGGATGTTGGATCATGAAATCTAATATGGAGCATCTTCTGATTGGGCAATGGGGTACTGCTATTAATACTAAGCAAGTGTGTTAGTTGATTTGATTACTTGACACTCTTTAATGTTTTGATAATTCAAAGACACAAATAATTAGACACAAATAATTAATCAAGACCTGGGCCCGTATCCACAAAGAGTCTGAGTAAGAGTGCTGATCTAGGATCTTTCCATATAATCTTATTCATTATGATCTAAAAGGCTAAACTTATCCTAAATCAGCACTCCAACTCTGAGAGGCTTCGTGGATACAGACCCTGACCTAATAACATTCAGACAGTAGTTCACAGTGGGTTTACCTCAGTGAGACTGTGTTTGGTCCTGTGCTGCTCAGCTGGTTCCTCTGTGGATTCAGGAGGAGGTGTAGTCTGGTTGTCCTCCATGACCATGGGACCCTCAGGGTTCCCCAGACCCTCCTCACACCCCTCCTCCTTCACCAGCAGCACCTCTGGACCCTCCTCCTCCTGGAAGAGAGAGGTGATACAGACATTCACTCCCTCAGGTACATACACACACAAGATAATAAACACATTCAACATGGAGGGGCCAAACTTGCAAACATAAGCAAGCATTTAAAGTTAAACAGGTTATCACGCAGAAAATGCACATAAGCCAACTAAAATGTGTGTTTTACTTGCAAGTGACAGAAAGCTAAATTGTAACTGGTCCCATCAGATAACACAGATTAGCCCTTTGCTAACCTCACCAGGTGGCAGTGATTACTTCCTGGCACAACTTCTGCAGCCAATTAAAGTCGTAGATGTAGTTGGACGTGTTCATGGAAGCATCCTTAAAGCACGCCAGTCCAAAAGCACATTCTGATCAGCAAAGCAACAAGGCTATCGTGTGTATTTCATTGACTGGTGGAATTGCTCTCTGTCTAAAGTGCCTAGTCCATGTAATTGTCGCAGATTGTGGCAAGGGTTCGAATCTCACATGAGTCGCCACCCCCCGCACACAAACAAACTGCTATTGCCAAATAATCACATTGCATATGATTACATGGATGTGTACACCTAAATGTAGGCCGAGGTTTTATATGCATTTTTATAATCTGCTTTGTCACACGTATTTTTTCCCTCGAGGAAGATGATCCAAAGTGTACAGTAGAAATAGTTTGCACTCTCGTTCTCGTCCTACAGGTGGCAGTGTTGCAGCTTGAATCAACCATCTTAATATTTTTTCCCTCGAGGAAGATGATCCAAAGTGTCCAATAGAAATAGTTTGCACTCTCGTTCTCGTCCTACAGGTGGCAGTGTTGCAGCTTGAATCAACAGTCTTAATGGGACATTTCAAAATGTTTTTTTTGTTATTTAACCAGGCAAGTCAGTCAAATTCTTATTTACAATGACAGCCTAGGAACAGTGAGTTAGCTGCCTTGTTCAGGGGCAGAACTACAGATTTGTACCTTGTCAGCTTGGGGATTCGATCTATGGAATCATGTAGTAACCAAACAGGTGTTAAACAAATCAAAATATATTTGATATTCTTCAAAGTAGCCACCCTTCGCCTTGATGACAGCTTTGCACATTTTTGGCATTCTCTCAACTGAAAATGTTAGAAATGTCCCTTTAATGTAGGAAGATACTTGGCTGTCATCAGTATATTTTATGTAGTCTACACTACAATGTTTTATAGTTTATGCATTATTATAATATTCCACTTCGTCACATGTGCTTTGAATCAAGTATCAAGGACTGACATTGAACAGTTTATTCCTCAACAAAAAAGCTTGATGTGAGGTTACAAGTCAACCTCTTTAGCAGCCACCTAGAAGTGATGAGGATGGCAATAGCCTTCATGACCGCTATTTGACAAATCCATAAGGCTCTTGATTTTTATTTAACGATAAACTTTCTTTCATACAAGCACATGGATGTGTGTGAAACAGATAAACCAAAAATGTGGATTTTGTCATAATGTGGAAAATGTTGTCTGGCGTTAACAAGTCTAAAAAGCAGTAGCTCTGTTCTATTTGAGTTATTTCTATGCTTCAGTTCTTAAGTTTAGTTTTTGCGTGTCGTACACCAGCTTCAAACAGCTGAAAATGCAATCTTTTTTGGTTCTGAAAAATATTTTTCACAGTGGTTTAGATGGTACAATGACTCTCTACACTATACTTGCTTGTTTTGTCACATAAACTGAAATTAGGTAAAATATTAGAATTTTAACAACCAGGAAATGGCAGAGCGATTTCTGCATAGTGCATATTTAAGAAATGCCATTGGATGGTGGGTAGAAAATCTAAGACCTTTGATAGGCTGAAGCAGAAGTTCTGCCAGGATGTAATCAGTGCCACCTGGTGAGGTCAGCATACTGTAGGGCTAACTTCTACCATGTTATCTGATGGGACCAGTAACAAGTTTGCGTTTGGTCACATGGAAGTAAATCAACTATTTGAATTGGTGCCAAAACATTGCTGGGAATGTATGTGTATATATATATATATATATATATATTTTCTCATTTTTTTATATATATATATATATATATATATATATATATATATATATATATATATATATAAACATAAATATATATATATATATATATATATATATATACACACACACACACAGTGGGGCAAAAAAGTATTTAGTCAGCCACCTATTGTGCACGTTGTCCCACTTAAAAAGATGAGAGAGGACAGTAATTTTCATCATAGGTACACTTCAACTATGACAGACAGAATGAAAAATCCAGAAAATGTAGGATTTTTTATGAATTTATTTGCAAATTATGGTGGAAAATAAGTATTTGGTCACCTACAAACAAGCAAGATTTCTGGCTCTCACAGACCTGTAACAACTTATTTAAGAGGCTCCTCTGTCCTCCACTCGTTACCTGTATTAATGGCACCTGTTTGAACTTGTTATCAGTATAAAAGACACCTGTCCACAACCTCAAACAGTCACACTCCAAACTCCACTATGACCAAGACCAAAGAGCTGTCAAAGGACACCAGAAACAAAATTGTAGACCTGCACCAGGCTGGGAAGACTGAATCTGCAATAGGTAAGCAGCTTGGTTTGAAGAAATCAACTGTGGGAGCAATTATTAGGAAATGGAAGACATACAAGACCACTGATAATCTCCCTCGATCTGGCACAAGATCTCACCCAGTGGGGTCAAAATGATCACAAGAACGGTGAGCAAAAATCCCAGAACCACACGGGGGGACCTGGTGAATGACCTGCAGAGAGCTGGGACCAAAGTAACAAAGCCTACCATCAGCAAGGGCATTGAAGATGAAACGTGGCTGGGTCTTTCAGCATGACAATGATCCCAAACACACCGCCCGGGCAACGAAGGAGTGGCTTCGTAAGAAGCATTTCAAGGTCCTGGAGTGGCCTAGCCAGTCTCCAGACCTCAACCCCATAGAAAATCTTTGGAGGGAGTTGAAAGTCCGTGTTGCCCAGCAACAGCCACAAAACATCACTGCTCTAGAGGAGATCTGCATGGAGGGATGGGCCAAAATACCAGCAACAGTGTGTGAAAACCTTGTGAAGACTTACAGAAAACGTTTGACCTCTGTCGTTGCCAACAAAGGGTATATAACAAAGTATTGAGATAAACTTTTGTTATTGACCAAATACTTATTTTCCACCATAATTTGCAAATAAATAAATTAAAAATCCTACAATGTGATTTTCTGGAATTTTTTTTCTGATTTTGTCTGTCATAGTTGAAGTGTACCTATGATGAAAATTACAGGCCTCTCATCTTTTTAAGTGGGATAACTTGCACAATTGGTGGCTGACTAAATACTTTTTTTCCCCACTGTGTGTGTGTGTGTGTGTGTGTGTGTGTGTGTGTGTGTGTGTATATATATATATATATATATATATATATATATATCACTGCTCAAAAAAATAAAGGGAACACTAAAACAACACAATGTAACTCCAAGTCAATCACACTTCTGTGAAATCAAACTGTCCACTTAGGAAGCAACACTGATTGACAAAAAATGTAACATGCTGTTGTGCAAATAGAATAGACAACAGGTGGAAATTATAGGCATTTAGCAAGACACTCCCAATAAAGGAGTGGTTCTGCAGGTTGAGACCACAGACCACTTCTCAGTTCCTATGCTTCCTGGCTGATGTTTTGGTCACTTTTGAATGCTGGCGGTGCTTTCACTCTAGTGGTAGCATGAGACGGAGTCTACAACCCACACAAGTGGCTCAGGTAGTGCAGCTCATCCAGGATGGCACATCAATGTGAGATGTGGCAAGAAGGTTTGCTGTGTCTGTCAGCGTAGTGTCCAGAGCATGGAGGCGCTACCAGGAGACAGGCCAGTACATCATGAGACGTGGAGGAGGCCGTAGGAGGGCAATAACCCAGCAGCAGGACCTCTACCTCCGCCTTTGTGCAAGGAGGAGCACTGCCAGAGCCCTGCAAAATGACCTCCAGCAGGCCACAAATGTGCATGTGTCTGCTCAAATGGTCAGAAACAGACGCCATGAGGGTGGTATGAGGGCCCGACGTCCACAGGTGGGGGTTGTGCTTACAGCCCAACACCGTGCAGGACGTTTGGCATTTGCCAGAGAACACCAAGATTGGCAAATTTGCCACTGGCGCCCTGTGCTCTTCACAGATGAAAGCAGGCTCACACTGAGCACGTGACAGAGTCTGGAGACGCCGTGGAGAACGTTCTGCTGCCTGCAACATCCTCCAGCATGACCAGTTTGGCGGTGGGTCGGTCATGGTGTGGGGTGGCATTTCTTTGGGGCCTGACTGCCATTAGGTACCGAGGTGAGATCCTCAGACCCCTTGTGAGACCATATGCTGGTGTGGTTGGCCCTGGGTTCCTCCTACTGCAAGACAATGCTAGACCTCATGTGGCTGGAGTGTGTCAGCAGTTCCTGCAAGAGGAAGGCATTGATGCTATGGACTGGCCCGCCCATTCCCCAGACCTGAATCCAATTGAGCACATCTGGGACATCATGTCTCGCTCCATCCACCAACGCTACATTGCACCATAGACTGTCCAGGAGTTGGCGGATGCTTTAGTCCAGGTCTGGGAGGAGATCCCTCAGGAGACCATCCGCCCCCTCATCAGGAGCATGCCCAGGCATTGTAGGGAGGTCATACAGGCACGTGGAGGCCACACACACTTTAAGGACATTACATCAAAGTTGGATCAGCCTGTAGTGTGGTTTTCCACTTTGATTTTGAGTGTGACTCCAAATCCAGACCTCCATGGGTTGATAAATTTGATTTCCATTGATAATTTTTGTGTGATTTTGTTGTCAGCACATTCAACTATGTAAAGAAAAAAGTATTTAATAAGAATATTTCATTGATTCAGATCTAGGATGTGTTATTTTAGTGTTCCCTTTATTTTTTTGAGCAGTGTATATATATATATATATATATATATAAATTACTGGGAGTTTTTCTATATATATATATATATGAGGTCGACTGGTTAATCGGAATGGCCAATTAATTAGGGCCGATTTCAAGTTTTCATAACAATCGGAAATCGGTATTTTTCAACGCCAATTTTGTAAATAAAAAATAAAAAAATTACAACTTTATTTAACGAGGCATGTCAGTTAAGAACACATTCTTATTTTCAATGACGGCCTAGGAACGGTGGGTTAACTGCCTTGTTCCGGGGCAGAACGAGGGGATTCAATCTTGCAACCTTTCGGTTAACTAGTCCAACGCTCTAACCACCTGCCTCACGAGGAGCCTGCCTGTTACGCGAATGCAGCAAGAAGCCAAGGTAAGTTGCTAGCTAGCATTAAACTTATCTTATAAAAATCAATCAATCAATCATAATCACTAGTTATAACTACACATGGTTGATGATATATATCATAATATATATAATCATAATATATATATTACTGGTTTATCTAGCGTGTCCTGTGTTGCATATAATCGATGTGGTAGGCATTCGCGGAAAAGGACTATCATTGCTCTGTGTACCTAACCATAAAGATCAATGCCTTTCTTAAAATCAATACACAGAAGTATATATTTTTAAACCTGCATATTTAGCTAAAAGAAAGGTTAGCAGGCAATTTTAACCAGGTGAAATTGTGTCACTTCTCCTGCGTTCATTGCACAGTTTGCAACAGTTTGGGCCGCCTGGCTCATTGCAAACTAATTTGCCAGAATTTTACATAATTATGACATAACATTGAAGGTTGTGCAATGTAACAGCAATATTTAGACTTAGGGATACCATCCGTTAGACAAAATATGTAACGGTTCCGCATTTCACTGAAAGAATAAACGTTTTGTTTTCAAAATGATAGTTTCCGGATTCTACCATATTAATGACCTAAGGCTCGTATTACTGTGTGTTATTATGTTATAATTAAGTCTATGATTTGATAGAGCAGTCTGACTGAGCGGTGGTAGGCAGCAGCAGGCTCGTAAGCATTCATTCAAACAGCACTTTTGTGCGTTTTGCCAGCAGCTCGTCGCTGTGCTTCAAGCATTGAGCTGTTTATAACTTCAAGCCTATCAACCCCCGAGATTAGGCTGGTGTAACCGATGTGAAATGGGGTGGCTGTTGTCGATGTGTTCCTGGTTTGCGCCCAGGTAGGAACGAGGAGAGGGATGGAAGCTATACCATTACACTGGCAATACTAAATTGCCTATAAGAACATCTAATAGTCAAAGGTATATGAAATACAAATCGTAGAGAGAGAAATAGTCCTATAATTCCTATAATAACTACAACCTAAAACTTCTTACCTGGGAATACTCATGTTAAAAGGAACCACCAGCTGTCATATGTTCTGAGCAAGGAACTTAAACGTTAGCTTTCTTACATGGCACATATTGCACTTTTACTTTCTTCTCCAACACTTTGTTTTTGCATTATTTAAACCAAATCGAACATGTTTCATTATTTATTTGAGGCTAAATTGATTTTATTGATGTATTATATTAAGTTAAAATAAGTGTTCATTCAGTATTGTTGTAATTGTTATTATTACAAATAAATAAAATTAAAAATGTTTTAAAAAATCGGCCGATTAATCGGTATCGGCTTTTTTGGTCCTCCAATAATCGGTATCGGCGTTGAAAAATCATATATATTTTTTTTTACCTTGATTTAACTAGGCAAGTCAGTTAAGAACACATTCTTAGTTTCAATGATGGCCTAGGAACAGTGGGTTAACTATCCTTGTTCAGGGGCAGAACGACAGATTTTACCTTATCAGCTCGGGGATTCGATCTTGCAGCCTTTCGGTTACTAGTCCAACGCTCTAACCACTAGGCTACCTGCCTAGTGTGCAACTATTTATTTTTAAACCCATCATGGTGGACATAAATATGTCAGCTATGATAAGTCAAAAGTAATCAGCAGACAAATGTGACTAAACTATGACGTGTACAGTAGGTGTTTGTTAGTGTGTGGGTATGTGTAGGTATATTTAGCAAGTGTATATTGGTTATAAAGTGCTGTCGGATGCATGCAGAATAGGGTGAGATCCGATGTGATGTACACGGAGTATACCAAACATTAGGAACACCTTCCTAATATTTAGTTACCCCCCGCTATTTTGTGCCATCAGAACAACTTCAATATGTCGGGGCATAGACTTTACCAGGTGTTGAAAGCGTTCCACAGGGATGCTGGCCCATGTTGACTCCAATGCTTCCCACAGTTGTGTCAAGTTAACTGGATGTCCTTTGGGTGTTGGACCATTCTTGATACACACAGGAAACTGTTGAGCGTGGAAAAACCCAGCACCGTTGCAGTTCTTGACACAAACTGGTGCGCTGGCACCTACTACCATACCCTGTTCAAAGTCACTTAAATCTTGTCTTGCCCCATCAACCTCTGAATGGCACACACACACAATCCATGTCTCAAATGTCTTAAGGCGTAAAAGTCCATCTTTACCCTGTCTCCTCCTCTTCAGCTACACTGATTGAAGTGGATTTAACAAGTGACATCAATAACGGATCACAGCTTTCACCTGGTCAGTCTATGTCATGGAAAGAGCAGATGTTATTAATGTTATGTATACTCCGTGTATATTAAAGGGAGTCTCAATGAAAGTCAGAATAAAAATACCCATTTTGTGTTTATTAAACATAAACAAGGGTTAAATACACCATATGAAAACCACATATACACATATCTAAACTAAAACTGCATTCACTTTCTTACTAAAAGTGTCTTGGGAAAAAATGTATTGTTGAATGGAAGTAATGAAATAGACATTTGTAAACATTACAGTACAAACACTATGTAAAATACTTTTCAGGCTTATATATGCCTTACATATCGCATGTCTGGATGCAATATTCTACCCAGGAATATTCAACACTGAAATCTGTGACTCTCGTTATTCCAAATGCATCTGTGGATCTTTTCAGCTGACATTTTTTTTATGCAGGGTTTGATATAAACGTCAGAAGCTATCGAGTGGAATGGTTACTTTCTATGTTATAGAGTGGAATGTTTTTTCTGCTGGTGTAGCCTGAGGTAGCTCCTCTCTGAGAACCTCTTCCCGCAGTGAATACAGGCAAATGGCCTTTCTCCCGTGTGGACCTTCAAGTGCATCTTCAGTTGACCAGGCTGTGCGAAGCACATGTGACACTGTGAACAGCTGTAAGGTTTCTCCCCTGTGTGGATCCTCTGGTGCCTCTTCAGGGTGTCCTGGCGGGAGAACCTCTTCTCACACTGGGTACAGCTGAATGGTTTCTCTCCTGTGTGTACCCTCTGGTGCCTCTCCACCTTCTGGGAGCTGCTGAAGCCTTTGTTACAGAACATGCAGAGGAACCGTTTCTCTTTATTATTTCCTGATGTGGCTCCCCCTCCCTGAGCCCTGTCGTTTGAGTTCAATACCTGATCGAAAAGGACACGGCCGCGTGAATCGGAAGGTGCCATCAACGTGGACACTGGGTCGCGATCCTTGAACACGTGTAAAGGGGAGTGGGTGGCGACATTTGGATTTGTCTCCAAGCTTCCCCTGTAATCTAAGAAATCTCTGCCCTGTGAGTGTCCGTCTCCAAGGTGACTATCTGCATTCCACGTGGGAGGAACGTTGCCCTCCACTTTTACAGTCCCCTCATCTGCCAATATAACCTCCTCTTTCTTATCTAGGCACCCTTCAGAGTATACACTACTACTGCGCCGGTTCCAGTCCCCTCTAGACAGATCAGTCTGTGTGTCTAAACCCAAGGGTATGTTGCCAGGGTCCATCTCTGTAGTGTAAGAACAAGACGGATCATCACCGGCAGTGTCTAACGCGTCACCATCACCATGGGAACTAACCATCCTCTGGCTCTGGTGAAATACTGGTAAATACTCTGAGCTGGGAGCAAGAGGACTGCCCAGACTACCCAGCCCCAATCTCTCTGGGTCTGATCTGTGGTCAGATCCTGTGTGTAAGAGCCTGTGTGTTACAGTTAAAGTCTTGGTGTCTGTCTCTGACTTGAGGACAGCGTTCGGTGTTCCACTGACCTCCGTGATGCTGCGTCGGGTCCTGGGCTGCGCTGGGGTGGTGGGGTCCTCCGTAGCTACAGAGGGCGCTCCAGACTGAATGTCTCTGATGTTCTGTGGGTCCTCCTCTCCTTCAGACCTCTCCAGTTTGACCCCAGGACCTGCAGCCTCTGCATCTGTAGACTGGAACAAGAAGATAACAATGTCGTAAGGAAGTCTCACATGCTCCCCTATGGCAGATGACTTCTTTTTTTTCTCTCTTTCCTTTATTTAACTGACGATAAATGAGGACGTTACATGTAAGCAAGTGAATAGCTGAGGGGAGATTTTCTGAAATAAACGGGACACATTTGATTTACAAAGTAACTCATTGTTTTTAATGCAACACTATTACACTAACCTCTATCATGATAATGTGCTGGGTTGAGGTTCCACTCCCCTCATCAACAGTGATTGGTTGGTCATCTCTCCATGTATTGTGTTCTGCTGGCTTCACAAAGCTTCTGTGGCCTCCAGTGAGATGTCCTTCACCTGAGAGAGTGATTGGGGGAAATGAGCTGGTTAGGTTAGCTACTGTCAATGCTATATTGTACACTTTTGACACTGTCTACAATTGGTAAGGATGTAAGGTAAAACTTCTCATAACTTCTTGAAAAACTATTTATTGAGTATGGATTATGTTCCATGCATCTAATTGTTTAATTTAATAAATAATAGAAAATGCAGTAAATCAAGAATCAGGTTAGAATATGATTGTGTCTCTCACAAGATAGCGAAGTAATCAGGGGATTTATTGTATACGATCCAAAAACTGACCAAGACCCAATTCTGGGTAATATCTGAACACATGTGCAGAGGGGAACGGTTCGACAGGCACTGAACTTTATATGAACGGCAACAGGTAGCACAGCCTCTGCCTTCTGCAAAATGTACCTCTTGTCATTCCTCTGTATCGGTCAAGGATCTTGACACTACTTGGGCGACTGGCGAGGACGCGCTCTCGCATTGTCCTCTCTGCGCGCTCCCGTGCAACCTTCAGTTCTAGTAGTTTCCTCCGCAATGCCCTGTTTTCTTTCTGGCTTTGATTTATTTCCAAACGAAACACTGCATAGTCGTCGTCTACCAGTTTACATATTTCTGCCACGGCTGCATTCGCAAGCACCTCCATGATGGAGGCTATTTGAGTGTGAAAAACCATACAGTTAGCCATTTTTGCTAACGTTAGCAGCTAGCTAGCTAGCGTTTCCTAGATAACAGCTATCAACCAAGTCCTGTCTCCAACGTGAATTAAACACGACATGGGGTTTGATGCTATACAGTTAAAGGAGTCAGTGTGTTCCAGTGTGTCAATACACGTCTAAATAAAAACGATAACGTGGAAATGAACTTGTAATAACTGTTCACTTCCGTTTACTTCTTCGTGTGAGTTTCCGGCAGACTCGACGTTGTTTTGCGTATTTCCGCCTTTCACAGGGGTCCCACTAGTTACCACAGCCACAAAGTCAAAATTGTCTATATCGTAAAAGTTAATGTGAATAAAAACATATTTTTTGGTCTTAATTTAGGGTTAGGTTTAAAATCAGAAGGCAATTTGTAGAAATATGCGGGGTTTTGAAAGGGGGCCAAAGAGGAGTTGGCTTTGTGGATGACCAGTGAGAAATACCTGCTGGAGCGCGTGCTACGGGTGGGTTTTGCTAAGGTGACAAGTGAGCTGAGATAAGGTGGGGCTTTACCTAGCAAAGACTTATAGATGACCTGGAGCCAGTGGGTTTGGCGATGAATATGTAGCGAGGACCAGCCAACGAGAGCATACAGGATGCAATGGTAGGTAGTATATGGGGCTTTGGTGATGTGATGCTAGACAAACTTTTATTCCATCATGCAACCTTGCAAGGTTTTCACTGTACACAGACTTGAAATGATATACTGTAATATTCTGCTAAAAAGAGGAGTTGGCTTTGTGGATGACCTGAGAAATACCTTGGAGCGCGTGCTACGGGTGGGTTTTGCTAAGGGACAATGAGCATTAGCAAAGACTTATAGATGACCTGGAGCCAGTGGGTTTGGCGATATATGTAAACAGGATGCAATGGTAGGTAGTATATGGGGCATGGACAAACTTTTATTCCATCATGCAACCTTGCAAGGTTTTCACTGTTGAGTAATATTCTCACTTTTGGATGGGATGCATTGCGCAATTATTTAAACCCAGGAATAACGCATGTCAAGATCTGCCCATCTGCACAAGACACTTGAAATAACGCCAACATCGAACTTGCCCACGTGTTGACACTGACATCATGTAACAATGCGCAAAGAATGGGGTTGAAAAGAAGGTAAGTGTGCAAAATCCAGACATGAAAAATTGCTGCGAAAGAAACAAAAGTGTTGTAGATCAAAAATGTCAACACGGGAGATAGAAAGTAAGTTTTCTCTGCAATTTGTTTCGTTTTTTTTATACATGAACTCAGCTGGACAATTTAGCATAGGTAGTTAGCTAGAATTTGCTCGCCAGCTAGCCTAGTGCTGCTAGCTAGCTAACTGTAGCTAACTAGATAGAAAACGTTAGCTGGAGTTTTTGTTGGGCCTACCAACTAGGCTAGCTAGTTAGCATCTACATCTAGACTTCCGTTCAATCTCTTGAGTTTTTGGGGATTAGCTAGCACGCTAGCTAGCTAGTTTTCTAACCTTGACTTAAGCTAAAGCTGGCAAGTATGCTATGATTGCTGCTAGCTAACGTTACCTGGGCTCAATAGTCTTCCCTGAACCTTTATCTCACAGTATCTGTTACCCAAGAGTGTTATGTGAGTAGGCCTATATATTTGTTTAATCTAATAATGAATTATTAATCTAACAATAAAAATCCTTCTTATTTTGTGAGAAATGTAATGTCTTTTTACATATTGCAAAAAAGTTTACTAAAGTAGAAGCTCATCTTTTGTTTGAGTAATGAGTAATAAGTAATTAATTAATAAGGCACTAAAGTAATACTGCAAGAAATGTGGTAAAGAAAATAACTTTTTGGCCTGAATACAAAACATAATGTTTGGGGCAAATCCAACATTAACACATCACAGACTGCATCATGTTATGGGTATACTTGTCATCGGCAAGGACTAGGGAGTTTTTTTAGGATAAAAAGAAAGGTAATAGAGCTAGGCACAGGCAAAATCCTAGAAGAAAACATGGTTTGGTCTGCTTTCCAACACACACTGGGAATTCACCTTTCAGCAGGACAACTACCTAAATCACAAGGCCACATATACACTGGAGTTGCTTGCCAAGATGACATTGAATGTTCCTGAGTGGCCTAGTTACAGTTTTAACTTAAATCGGTTTGAAAATCTATGGCAAGACTTAAAAATGATCAATGATCAATGACAACAAACTTGAGCTTGAAGAATAAAAAAACAAATTATGGACAAATATTGTACAATCCAAAGCTCTTAAAGCCAAGCAAGTTCTTGTTGAGAGGATAAATGTAATTATGTATGTGCAATAAGTGTGACATACTAACTCTTCCACCTTTCCTGTCACAGGATGAGATTATAGTTGTGTATAGTAATGTCAGTGTTGGAGAAAGCTGGTGATAACAATGTAAATAAAACCACTAGTTTTTTGTACTTTATACCAGCTGCTGTTGCTACTCTATACCTCCTGTCTGATTATGTTTAGCTAACACCCTGTTACTTTCACCATAATCTGTTTACCTCACACAAGAACACATTACAGGCTTCAAATCAAATCAAACCAAATTGTATTTGTCACATGCGCCAAATACAACCGTGAAATGCTTACTTACAAGCCCTTAATTAACCAACAATGCAGTTCAAGAAATAGAGTTAATAAAATATTTACTAAATAAACTAAAGTGAAAATAAATGAATAAGATCAAAAGGTAACAAAAAAATGTGTGTGGGGGGGGAAGTCAATGTAAATAGTCTGGGTGTCATGACTTCTGCCGAAGTTGGTCCCTCTCCTTGTTCGGGCGGCGTTCGGCGGTCGACGTCACCGGCTTTCTAGTCACCACCGAATCATGTTTCATTTCCGTTTTGTTTTGTCTTTATTATACACACCTGGTTTCCATTCCATTAATTATGTTCCTTATTTAACCATCTGGCTTCCCTCTCTGTTTTGTGCGTTATTGTTTGTCATGTGGGTTCGTGTTTTTTGTGCTCTGGATTATTGTGTTTTTCCTTGTTGGAACATTACTTATATTTTGAGTAAATTTCTGACTATTACTCATATCTGTGTCCTGCGCCTGACTCCGCATTTTTCCATTCACCAACACCCTCACAGAATAACGCACCATTTATGGAGTCAGCAGGTACAGCCAGCCCTCCTCTCCCAATGTGTTCAGCAGCACCCGACCATGTTACAGAGTCTCGGTACAGATGTTCACACCTCCTTCATCAGGATCCAGTGGGATTCGGCTCTCGCTCCCGGGGGCGTATGGTGAAATGGCTGCCGGGTGCCAGGGGTTCCTACTCCAGCTGGAACTCTACCTGGCAGCTGTTCAGCCGGCCCCCTCGGGACGCGAGAGAGTGAGCGCCCTCATCTCTTGTCTGACTGGAAAAGCACTGGTTGGACAACTATGAAGATTTCACCCGCTGCTTCCGGGGGTTTTCGATCATCCATCTGAAGGGAGAGCGGTGAGGGAACGCTTGTCCCATTTAAGACAGGGGATGAGGAGCGCTCAAGAGTTCGCTCTGGACTTTAGAACTCTGGCCGCTGGTGCGGGATGGAATGAGCGCCCTGATAGACCACTAAAGGTGTAGTTTACGCGAGGACGTTCGTAGGGAGCTAGCCTGCAGTGACACCACCCTTAACCTGGACCAACTACTGGACCTATCCATCCGGCCAGATAACCTGTTGGCCTCCCGCGGACGTCTGGATCGGAGTCTGTCAGTTCCACCCCCCAGCACCTCTGATCCTACCCCTATGGAGCTGGGAGGTGCTGCTATGAGGGGGACCGGAGGGGGGACCGTTCCCTGCACCACCTGTGGCTGCAGAGGACACACTGCTGGTCGGTGCTGGGGAGGTTCCCCAGGGAGTTGAGGTGGCAGGCGGAGCACTGGTGGATCATCTCAGGTGTGTAGGCACACACCTCACCCAGAGCTCCCTGTTGCACACATGTGGTTGTATATAGCATTTCCTGAGTTTTCCCAGTATTCCCAGCATAAGGCGCTAGTAGATTCAGGCGCAGCTTTATTGACCGTACCTTTGCACTTAGTTTAGGGATCCCTATTGTTCCTGTTGATGTCCCCTTCCCTGTACATGCCTTAGATAGTCATTCTTTGGGGTCAGGGCTAATCAGGGAGGCCACCGCTCCACTCCGTAGGATAACGCAGGAGAGTCATGAGAGAGAATTAGTATTTTTCTGATCGACTCTCCTGCGTTTCCTGTTGTGTTGGGCCTTCCCTGGTTGGCCTCTCATGATCCTACTATTTCATGGCAACAGAAGGCTCTCAAGGGATGGTCCCGTCAGTGCTCAGGGAGGTGTGTAGGTGTTTCCTTAGGTGCCACTACGGTGGAGAGTCCAAACCAGGTATCCACCATGCACATTCCTCCCGAATATGCCGATTTGGCACTCGCCTTCTGTAAAAAGAAGGCGACTCAATTACCTTGTCAAGTGTATCCTCTGTCACAGGAGGAGACGGTGGCTATGGAAACATATGTCACCGAATCTCTGGGAGAGGGATACATTCGGCCTTCCATTTCACCTGTCTCTTCAAGTTTTTTTTGTGAAGAAGAAGGATGGAGGTTTGCGCCAGTGTATTGACTATCGAGGTTTGAATCAGATCACGGTAAAATACAGTTACCCACTACCTCTCATAGCCAGTATGACAGAGTCATTGCACGGGACGCGCTTCTTCACAAAATTGGACCTCAGGAGCGCTTACAACCTGGTACGTATCAAGGCGGGGATGAGTGGAAGACGGCATTTAGCACCACATCTGGGCACTATGAGTATCTCGTCATGCCGTACAGGTTAATGAATGCTCCATCAGTCTTCAATCCTTTGTAGATGAGATTTTCAGGGACCTGCACGGGCAGGGTGTAGTGGTGTATATAGATGACATTCTAATATACTCCGCTACACGCGCCGAGCATGTGTCTCTGGTGCGCAAGGTGCTTGGTCGACTGTTGGAGCATGACCTGTACGTCAAGGCTGAGAAATGTCTGTTCTTCCAACAGTCCATCTCCTTCCTAGGGTACCGCTTTTCCGCATCAGTAGAGGTAATTGGCCGACTCCAACCACAGTAAAGGAGGTGCAGCGGTTCTTAGGGTTTGCCAACTACTACTGGAGGTTTATCCGGGGTTTCGGTCAGGTAGCGGCTCCCATTACCTCCTTGCTGAAGGGGGGACCAGTGTGACTGCAGTGGACAGGGCTTTTAGTCAACCGAAGGCTCTGTTTACCTCGGCTCCCGTGCTGGCTTGTTTCGTTATTGTTTGTCATGTGGGTTCGTGTTTTTTGTGCTCTGGATTATTGTGTTTTCCTTGTTGGAACATTACTTATATTTTGAGTACATTTCGGACTATTACCCCTATCTGTGTCCTGCGCCTGACTCCACATTTTTCCATTCACCAACACCCTCACACTGGGTGGAATAATTGTCCAGCAGAATTATGGCTTATGGGTAGAAGCTGTTAATGAGCCTTTTGGTCCTAGACTTGACGCGCAGGTACCGCTTGCCATGCGGTAGCAGAGAGAACAGTCTATGACTTGGGTGACTGGAGTCACCAACACCCTCACAGAATAACGCACCATTTATGGAGTCAGCAGGTACAGCCAGCCCTCCTCTCCCAATGTGTTCAGCAGCACCCGACCACATGGGTAGAAGCTGACCATTTTTTGGGTCTTCCTCTGACACCACTTAGAATATAGATCCTGGATGTCAGGAAGCTTGGCCCCAGTGATGTACTGGGCCGTACGCACTACCCTCTGTAGTGCTTTACGGTCAGATGCCGAGCAGGTGATGCAACCGGTCAGGATGCTCTCGATGGTGCAGCTGTAGAACTTTTTGAAGATCTGGGGACCCATGCCAAATCTTTTCAGTTTCCTGAGGGGGAAAAGGTTTTGTCATGCACTCTTCACAACAGTCTTGGTGTGTTTGGATCATGATAGTTTGTTGGTGATGTGGACACCAAGGAACTTGAAACCCTCGAACCCGCTCTACTACAGCCCCATCAATGTTAATGGGGGCCTGTACGGCCCTCCTTTTCCTATAGGCTGTCTCATCGTTGTCAGTAATCAGGCCTACCAGTGTAGTGTCATCAGCAAACTTAGTGAGGGTGTTGGAGTCGTGCTTGGCTACGCAGTCGTGGGTGAACAGGGAGTACAGGAGGGGACTAAGCACACACCCCTGAGGGACCCCAGTGTTGAGGATTAGCATGACAGATGTGTTGTTGCCTACCCTTACCACCTGGGGGCGGTCTGTCAGGAAGTCCAAGATCCAGTTGCAGAGGGAGGTGTTTAGTCCCAGGGTCCTTAGCTTAGTGATGAGCTTCGTGGGCACTATGTTGTTGAACGCTGAGCTGTAGTCAATGAACAGCATTCTCACATAGGTATTCCTTTTGTCCAGGTGGGAAAGGGTAGTGTGGAGTGCGATTGAGTCATCTGTGGATCTGTTGGGGTGGTATTCAAATTGGAGTGGGTCTAGGGTTTCCGGCATGATGGTGTTGGTGTGAGCCATGACCAGCCTTTCAAAGCACTTCATGGCTCACCGACATGAGTGCTACGGGGCTGTAATCATTTAGGCAGGTGACCTTCGCTTTCTTGGGCACAGGGACTATGGTGGTCTGTTTGAAACATGTAGGTATTACAGACTCGGTCAGGGAGAGATTGGAAATGTCAGTGAAGACACTTGTCAGTCGGTCCGCACATGCTTTTGAGTACACGTCCTGGTAATCCGTCTGGCTTGAGCACATAACTTGAAAAGACACTTACATGCCATGATTTAGACTTTCATTATAACCGTTTTTACGATCTGTTTATTATGTTATGTCAATAACTGAAAGGATAATTTATGAAGAATGACAACAATCTTTCATTGCAGTCTGGTTTCTTTATTTACTTTCAACAGCAAAACATTCCAAACTGTGTATTCATTCGAAAAATGTAAATCAGTTATCATCTCCAGTATCATCACAAAGTCTATTTCGTAAAATGTTGTCGACATTCACATAGCAGTTATTTTGGTGGTGTCGGAGGTGGAACTGTGTTAGAGCTGTCAAATCCACAAGGGGCTCCTAGCATTATAACTAAAGCGGACATTGCCATTGGCTGCACGCAGTCGCATTAACAGAAATAATATACAGCCTTGTTTACAAGTTTGAACACTGGAATGTAAAATGTAATCTACACCTCGATTAGGATGATAGAGATCCTCATTATTTAGTTGAATGATTTTTCAAGTTGAATGTAATTATTTCTACATAGTCTACACTTTCTTGTTTTGAACTAAATCGAGGGGGTGGGTGTGGCTTTGTGACCATAATCACAAGAGCAGCTGCTCACCAATTTGACAGCTGCAACGCAGTTCCACCTCCGACACCACAAAAACATCCGGTATCGCCAGTTAACGCTTGATCTGATTGATTCTATGCTTTATTGATGATTACTGAAGATTATACCATATAGACTGCCCTGTAGATAATCATTGCATTCTGCAATGAATTGTTTTATTTATTATGGATCCCCATTAGCTGCTGCCTGGGGTTCATCAAAATTAAGGCAGTTTATACAATAAAAACATTACAACACATTCACAGATTTCACAACACACTGTGTGCCCTCAGGCCCCTACTCCACCACTACCACATATCTACAGTACACGGCAGTACACAGGCCAGGCTGGTCCACCATGCAAAAAGTCTGTTCTGGCCCTGCATCTTCTGGTGACCTATTGGAAAACGTACAACAATGATATTAAGATTACTTTTGTTTTGATGACAAGACAAAGTAACCTACACACCTGTGGAAGTTATCTACACCCCTCCTATCAGCCAATCAGGACTGTGTATGTAAATATATAATTTCATATTCAAATTTGATTCCTAACTTCCACACGATCAGACTGAGCATTTCAGTGGAGTCTCAGGGAAATAAATGATAAAAAAATATATTTTGGCATTCTATTAAAAAAAATAAACACACAGTGAATTATTAGACAAAGTGACGATTAAAAAAATGTAATTAAAAAGACTGCTTTAAAATGAGTAATTAAAAAGAGTTGTATGATTTGTTGAACAACTTGTATGATCACTTTGATCAAATTTATTTTAGAATACTTTGGAAAAGGTTTAACATTACATTACACACAGCTTCATGTCAAGTAAACATTTCCTCATTATAAAACACCAAAATTCAAACAATAGGACAAGGTTGTCCCTTTTCATCGGTGAAGCATTTTTACAGACACCATCACACCAACCATCATCACCATATCATCTACTAATTCTTTCCTCAGTTCACCTCATCCAGTTCCTTCTACATCCAACACCAACAGAATTAACAAATGTACTATTACTACGTTACATGTCCCTATACTCTATACATGGGCCATGTGCATTTTCTGCTGGTGTATTCTGAGGTAGCTCCTCTCTGAGAACCTCTTCCCACAGTGCGTACAGGCAAACGGCCTCTCTCCCGTGTGGACCTTCAGGTGCATCTTCAGCTGGTCCTGGCGGGAGAACCTCTTCTCACACTGGGGGCAGCTGTGGGGTTTCTCCCCTGTGTGGACCCTCTGGTGCCTCTTCAGGTTGGACGAGTCGGAGAAACTTGCCCGGCACAGTTGGCAGCCGAATGGTTTCTCCCCCGTGTGCATCCTCTGGTGGATCTCCACCTGTTTGGGGAAACTGAAGGCTTTCCCACAGAAGGAACACGGGAAGCGCTTCTCTTTGGTGCTGCCACCTTTACTGACTCCATCTCTATTACTCTCATTTGTCAATGGGCTTGTGTAGCCATTTGGTGTTGAGGCACTGGCATTGTCTGAGGTCTGGTTTAACATTAGGAGAGTGTCAGGAGGACAAAGGCCAGGGAGTGTCTGTGTTGTCGCAGGGTCCATGTTCCAGTTGATAGATCCTATAGAAGGCAGGATGAAGGCACCACCTGTTAGGGGGTCAACCTGAAGTGCCATCAGTCTCTCTGAATCACAACTATAGGAGCAGGACGGAGCATCGCTAGCCGAGTCTGTGTCTGTTCTCGCCAGCCGAATAGGGACATCTCCAAATCTACGTCTCGCCCTGGTCTCAGCCAGTCTGTTGTCATGGAGACTACGTTCGGACGTTGTTTTGTGTCCGACTGTCTGTTTCTGGTTGTGGTTAACAGCGTTGTTCCCCAGCCCAGAGTTGAGGACGCTGTCCCATCCACTGACTTCCACTATGTCGCCTCTGGTCCTCGCCTGCTCAGTGATGTTGTCCCCAGGCCCCTTGGCTGCACCTTCCTGGTAGGGGGAATCCAAGATGGCTACCCAGTCTCCTCTGTTAGCCTCCAGCCAACCACCTGCAGGAAGAGGTTAGAAAATTGACCTTACAAACATGGCAGAGAGAACTCTACATATGGAGTTTTAAAAAAAAATCAATTATCTGGTCAAGTTCATACATTGTGTGTTTTTGTATGTAAACACAAGTTGAATTGATTTAATTTGATGAATGAAGAAAATGAAAAAAATTATAGCCAGGCGCTATTCCCATTGAAGATCTATTACTGTATGTAGGCTATATGTATTTCTCCCTTACCTTGCTCCCCCATCTTTAGTTGACTCAGCAGGTCAATGCTCTCTGGTTCGTCTTCTATTGTCTCCTCTTTGACTATCAGCAGATCAGGCTTCCCATTCTCCATGTCTACTGACTGTAAGAGATACAGAGTGAGAGGATGTTGGATCAAGAAATCTGATACGAGCACCCTGCTATGAAGCAGCTTCTGATTGGGCAATGAGGGATTTCTATGAGTACTATGCAAACATGTTAGTTGATTTTATTACTTGATACTCTTTAATGGTTTGATAATTCAAAGACATGGTCCCACACTTCATACAAAATGAATCAAGACCAGGACCCGTATCCACAAAGAGTCTCAGAGTAGAAATACTGATCGAGGATCATGTCCCCACCTGTCTACATAGTCTTATTCATTATGATCTAAAAGGCTAAACTGATCCTAGACCAGCACTCATGCAACGAGAGGCTTTGTGGATCCGAGCTCTGACTTAATACCATGCAGACAGTAGTTTACAGTGGGCTCACCTCAGTGATACTGTATGTGGTCTTGTGCTGCTCAGCTGGTTCCTCTGTGGGTTCAGGAGGAGGTGTAGTCTGGTTGTCCTCCATGACCATGTTCCCCAGACCCTCCTCACACCCCTCATCCTTCACCAAAAGCACCTCTGGACCCTCCTCCTCCTGGAATAGACAGGTGATACAGATTACACAGACATACACTCCCTCAGGTACATACACACAGATAATAAACACACTTTCAACATGGAGTGTTTACCCATCCCCACTACGTTTGAGTCCTATACTGTAGTTACAGAATGACTTCATTGTCCCCCACGATGAAATCAGAGAGGGGACTATGGAACTGTCTCTGTACGCACGTTAGTCACACGCAATATCTCAGACACCACTGGCCCGAATTTGACTAAAGTTGGATTAATAAAACATCTTGCCATAGAGCTCTGGGTCCCAGTTTCCCAAAAACATCTTAAGGCTAAGTTCATCATTAGCACCATTTTGGGAAACCGGGCCCTAGCATTTACAAAATGACACTGATTGGCTCAAGAGGGCGCTATAGCAATCAACTGAAATTCCAAACTTTTAACAAGCAGATCTTCTGTCTCGACATGTTTACTGTTGCTTTGTTGTTGTTAAAACCATCAAGGTGGACATAAACTGAGTGTACAATACATTAGGAACACCTGCTCTCTCCATGACATAGACTGACCAGGTGAAAGCTATGATCCCTTCTTGATGTCACTTGTTAAATCCACTTCAATCAGTGTAGCGGAGGAGAAATTTTTTTAAATATTTCCGGTTAAAAAAAAATATTTTCAAGCCTTGAGATAATTAAGACATGGAATGTGTATGTGTACCAATCAGAGGGTGAAGGGGCAAGACAAAAGATGTAAGTGCCTTTGAAAGGGGTATGGTAGTAGGTGCCAGGCGCACCAGTTTGAGTGTGTCAAGAACTGCAACGCTGCTGGGTTTTTCACGCTCAACAGAATGGTCCACCACCTGACATCCAGCCAACTTGACATAACTGTGGGAAGCATTGGAGTCAACATGGGCCAGCATCCCTGTGGGATGCTTGTAGATGACTTGTAGAGTCCATTCCCATACAAATTGATTTTTTTCCATCACTTTACTTAGATTTGTGTGTATTAAGTAGTTGTTGGGGAATTGTTAGATTACTTGTTAGATATTACTGCACTGTCAGAACTAGAAACACAAGCATTTTGCTACATTCGCAATAACATCTGCTAACCATGTGTATGTGACCAATAAAAATTGATTTGATTTGTTCTTAGGGCGAAAGGGGGTGAAACTCAATATTAGGAAGGTGTTTCTAATTTTTTGTGCTCTCGGTGTAAATATGTTGTGGGTAAATAAGTCAGCTATGACAAGTCAAAAGTCATCATCAGACAAACCTGACTGAACTATTTTGAGGGGTACAGTAGGTGTTTGTTAGTGTGTAAGGTATATTTAGTAAGTGTATATTGATTATAAAGGAAAAACTACTGTCATGTGTATGCAGAATAGGGTGAGATCAGATGTAATGTATACTAAAGAGACTGTCAATGGATGTCTTAGAATGAAAAGTCAAATTTTGTGTTTATTAAACAAACAAGTTTTGAATACACCATCTGAAAACCACATACATGTCTCAACTACAATTCTGCATGAACTTGATAAACTACTTTCATTTTCTTATTAAAAGCATCTTGGGAAAAACATTAAGTAGTTGAATTAAAGTAATAATAGGCATTTAAATAGGCATTTGTGAACATCATATAACTTACACAGTACAAACACAATATGTTAGACTTTTTAGGCTTATGCCTTATATCACACAACGCTCTTAGTTGTTGCAGAAAAGGACACACTACTGCTGTTTATTTTTTTATTTAGTATTTTCTTAGGATCCACAATGAGCTGCTGTTAAGGCAGCGGTGACTCTTCCTGGGGTCCAAGCAGAAAACACAACAACAAATAAAATACATGATATACATGAATATATACTGAACAAAATTATAAATGCAACAATTGTATAGATTTTACTGAGTTACAGTTCATATAAGGAAATCAATTAATTGAAATACATTCATTAGGCCCTAATCTATGGATTTCACAACTGGTCACAGATACCTTCATAAAATGGACCTCAAGAGCTCATTACGGTATTTTTGTGCATTCCAATTGCCATTGATAAAATGCAGTTGTGTTCGTTGTCCGTAGTGTATGCCTGCTCATACCATAAGCCCACCGCCACCATGGGGAACTCTATTCACAACAGCAAACCACTTGCCCACACGATGTGATCTGCAGTTATGAGGCCCGTTGGACGTACAGCCAAATTCTCTAAAAACAACGTTGGAGGTGGCTTATGGTAGAGAATTGAACATTAAATTCTATGGCAAAAGCTCATGCAAATTGCACGCTCCCTTGAGACATCTGTGGCATTGTGTTGTGTGGCAAAACTGCACATTTTAGAGAGGCCTTTTATTGTCCCTAGCACAAGGGGCACCTGTGTAATGATTATGCTGTTTAATCAGATTATTGATATGCCACACCTGTCAGATGGATGTATTATCTTGGCAAAGGAGAAATGCTCACTAACAGGGATGTAAACAAATTTGTGCAGAAAATTTGAGAGAAATAAGCTTTTTGTGCGTATAGAAAATGTTATATTTTATTTCAGCTCATGAAACATGGGACCAACACTTTACATGTTGCATTTATATTTTTGTTCAGTGTACATACATACCACTACATTTACATTACAATTGAGTCATTCAGCAGATGCACCCATCCAGAGTGACCCACAGCTAGTGCATTCATCTTAAGATAGTCAGGCGAGACCACATATCACAGTCGTATCCCAACCACGTATCACATGCATAATACAATACGTAATACAATACAAAATGAATAGAATTGTCTGTGTGTCTCTTTACAATCACTGTTGTACTCTTATCTGTTTTTTATTATCTTGAGTTACCTGGGGTGGCAGAGAGTTCAATTTAGTCATGGCTCTATTTAATACTGTGTGTTTCCCAGCCTCTGTTCTGGACCTGGAGACTGACGAGACCTCCGGTTGCATGTCTTGCGTGATATAGATAAGTTACTGTGTGCCAACTGCTTGAACAGATAGTTCGGTACCTTCAAAGCATCAACACCTCGCACAAAGACCAACACTGACGCAGTCAATCTCTCCTCAACTTTGACATTCGCCATCTGTGTACATCTAAGTGCAAAACCTGCTGCTCTGTTTTGGACCAACTGCAATTTGCCTATGTTCTTCTCTAGAGTGACACGCAGCAGTTTAGTCTCTTCAACTTGCTCAATTGCCACATTTTTAAATAATAGATCCAAATTAGGTTTAAGGTTGAGCCAGTGATTTTTACCAGAAATTATGATTTTAGTTTTTGAGATATTTAGCACCAGACTACTGCTAGTTACAAAATTCTAAAACTGACTGGAGCTCTATGTTAAGGGTGTCAGTTATTTATTTTGCACCAGCAGTGTATACTGTTGAGTCGTCATTGTACATGGACAAACAGGCTTTATTCAAAGTCAGTGGAAGGTCATAAGTAAACACAGAAAACAATAATGGTCCAAGCCGGCTGCCCTGCGGTACACCACACAAAATCAAATTTGCATTAGAGAGGCTTCCATTAAAGAAAACCCTCTGTGTTCTATTGGATTGATAACTGTCCATCCATAAGGCAGAGGACATTAATCCATAACACCTATGTTTTTTCAGCAATTTGTTATGATTAATGATATCAAAGTCTAACAAAACAACTCCCACAATCTTCTTACAATTTCTTGTCGTGTCATCAGTCGTGTCAGTGCCGAGTTTGTTGAGTGCCCTTCCCTATAAGCATGCTGAAAGTCTGTTGTTAATTTGTTTTCTGTAAAATAACATAGTATTTGGTCGAAGGTGCTTTGCTATTTTTGGGCAGCGGAATGACCTTTGCCTCCTTCCAGGCCTGAGGGCACACTGTCTTCTAGGCTTCGATTGAATATCTGGAAAATAGGAGTCGCAATATATTCCGCAACAAACCTCAGTAATTTACCATCCAGGTAGTCAGTTCCAGGTGGTTTGTCCTTATTTATAGATCACACTTAAAAAAAAAAAAAAATCTCTTCCACACCAACTTTGCAGGATTCAAAGCTACAGCGCTTGTCTTTCATAATTTGGTGTGTTATGCATGAATATGAAGGCTCAGCATTTCTTGTTTGCATGTCATGCTAATCTTGTCAACAAAAACGTTATTAAAGTAGTTGGCAATATTCAAAGGGTTTTGTTATGAATGAGCCATCAGCCTTAATGAAGGATGGAGCCGAGTTAGCTTTAATGCCTAGAATTTAATTTAAGAATTCCAAAGCTTTTTATTATAATTCTTTATATAATTTATCTTTGTTCCATTGTATAGTTTCTTCTTCTTTTTGTTTAGTTTAGTTACATGATTTATCAATTTGCTGAATGTTTGCCAATCTGCTGTGTTTCCAGACTTATTTTCCATTCCCTTAGCGTACAGGCGAACGACCTCTCTACCGTGTGGACCTTCAGGTGCCTCTTCAGATGGTGCTGGTGGCAGGACCGCTTCTCACAGTGGGGGTAGCTGTAGCGTTTCATCCCTGTGTGGACCCTCTGATACTTCTACAGGGTGCTAGCTTCGACGAAGCGCATGTGACACTGTGTACAGCTGTAGGGTTTCTCCCGTATGGACCCTCTTGTGGATCTCCTTCTGGGGGCAGCTGAAGCCTTTGTTACAGAACATGCAGAAGACCAGTTTTCTTTACGATTGCCTGATGTGGCTCCGACTCCCTGAGCTCTAGGCATGTAGTTTGAGTTAAATACCTGATCGAAAAGGACATGGCCGCGTGAATCGGAAGGCCCCATCGCGGTGGACACTGGGTCGCGATCCCTCAACGCGTTTCGTGACATTTATCGAAGCTTTCCCTGTAATCTAATAAATCTCTGCCCTGTGAGTGTCTGTCACCTAGGTGATTATCTGCATTCCATGTTGTAGGAACTTCACAGTCACTTCATCTACGACCAGACCCTCCCCTTTCTTATCTTGGCACCCTTCAGAGTATACACTACTACTGTACCAGTTCCAGTCCCCTCTAAATCAGTCTGTGTCTCTAAACCCAAGGGCATGTTGCCAGGGTCCTTCTCTGTAGTGTAAGAACAAGCAGGATCACCACCACCAGTTTCTAACGTATCACCATCCCCATGGGAATGAACCGTCCTCTGGCTCTGGTGAAATACCAAGAGGACAGCCCAGTCTCCCCAGACCCAGTCTCTCTGAGTCTGATCTGTGGTCAGATCCTGTGTGTAAGGGCCTGTGTGTTACAGTTAAAGCCTTGGGTGTCTGTTTCTGATTTGAGGACGGCGATCTGCGTTCCACTGACCTCCGTCATGCTGCGTCGGGACCTGGGCTGCACTGGGGCGGTGGTGGGGTCTTCTGTGGCTACTGGGGTCGCTCCAGCCACTCCAGTTTTGATGTCTCTGCTGTGCAGTGGAGCTTGCTCTCCTTCAGACCTTTCCAGCTTGACCCCAGGACCTGCAGTCTCTGCATCTGCATACTGACACAAGAAGAGAGGAGGTTATTACTGGTACATGAGTACAATTCGATAACAATGTCCTAGGGAAGTCTCACAAGCTCCCCTATGGCAGATGTACATGTAAGCAAGTAAATAGCTGAGTGGAGACGTTCTGAAATAAATCAGCCACATTTGATTTACAAAGTACTTGTAATTATTAATGCAACAATGTTACCCTAACCTCTATCACGTGCTGGGTTAATGTTCCACTCCCCTCATCAACAGTGATTGGTTGGTCATCTCTCCATGTATCGTGTCCCGCTGGCTTCTCAAAGCGCCTGTGGCCTCCAGTGAGATGTCCTTCACCTGAGAAAGTGATTGGGGGAAAATAGGTTGTTAGGTTAGCTATTGTCTACTCAAAGGTATATAGACCCCTTTCTGTGTTTGCAAACATTGCTGCACGAGGGCGACATGCACAATTTGGTTGCAGAACACGGCAGAGTTGTCATAGAACGCCGCCCCCTCCCCAAAAAAAACATCTATTTACATATTTCTTATGAATGCATTGCAAACTACTTTTGGATTATAAGGCTTATATGAATGTCCTGCTTAATATAACGTTTGTGTCATCTCAAATCAACTGCATTATACTTTAACAAAACCACTTAAATTTGGCCCAGTAAAATGGCTCTTTGGCTAACTTTGCTACAGCCTATGTGAACGAGCGTCAGCATTCTAGCTAACAACTGCTGCATCCAAAGTAGATATATCGTACAAAGATCACAACCAAATATAATGTTGGTGACTGTTCAAGCAATAATCAAAACAACACTAAGTGTACGACAACCCAAAAATATATTGCTGTGGTTACAACAACCAATGAACGTTTCTTTGTGGCGCTGACTGATGACTGGGTGACCTGCTTTTATTCTGCAATCTGCATCCAAAAGCTGTGGTTAGAATATTCAGGGTTGGGTAGGTTACTTTCTAAATGTAATCGGGAATGAGTTACCTGTCCAAAATTGTAATCAGTAACGTAACTTTGGATTACCCAAACTCAGTAACGTAATCTGATTACTTTCAATTACTTTTAGATTACTTTCCACTTAAGAGGCATTAGAAGAAGACAAAAATGAATATTACCAATTGAGCGACATTATAAAAAAAAACTTCAGTATATTTTAGTAAATACTTTCATAACACTTATTTTTCTTAAAACTGCATTGTTGGTTAAGGGCTTGTAAGTAAGCATTTCACTGTAAGGTCAGTGCATGTGACAAAAAACATTTTAATTTATTTAACAATGACATTCTAGACGATTATGTACTTCCAACTTTGTGGCAACAGTTTGGAATAGGCCCTTTCAAGTTTCAGCATGACAATGCCACTGTGCACAAAGCGGTCCATATAGAAATGGTTTGTCGAGATCGGTGTGGAAGAACTTGACGGGTCTGCACAGAGCCCTGACCTCAACCCCATCAAACACCTTCGGGATGAATTGGAACGCCGACTGTGAACCAGGCCTACTTGCCCAACATCAGTACCCCATCTCACTAATGCTCTTGTGGCTGAATGGAAGCAAGACCCAGCAGCAATGTTTGAACATCTAGTGGAAAGCTTTCACAGAAAAGTGGAGGCTGTTATTTATTAATTAAACCCTTATTTTACCAGGTAAGTTGACTGAGAACACATTCTCATTTACAGCAACGACCTGGGGTATAGCTACACCCCTACTCTTACGATAAGTGCCATGGGATCTTTAGTGACCACAGATAGTCAGGACACCTGCTTAACGTCCCATCTGAAAGACGGCACCCTACATAGGGCAATGTCAAGCTGAGGGAAGGGATTGGAAAAATGTAACCGCTTTTGCTATGGATGCAAGGACTGACCATCCATTATATCACAATTCTAGTTTTAACCATGTTTTGAGTCTATATAGTGTTTGTTTACATTTACTTTGTTTACAAATATTGGAATAAAACAATTGTATATTTTGGGTTCTGATTGGGTTAGACAGTTGAACTAAGCTCATGAGGCAAAGGGGGACCAACTCCATATTAATTAGAGGTCGACCGATAAAATCGTAATGGCCGATTAATTAGGGCCGATTTCAAGTTTTCATAACAATCGGAAATCGGTATTTTTGGACACCGATTTTGCAGATTTATTATTTATTTTATTTACACCTTTATTTAATCTTCATTTAACTAGGCAAGTCAGTTAAGAACACATTCTTATTTTCAATGACGGCCTAGGAACGGTGGGTTAACTGCCTTGTTCAGGGGCAGAACGACAGATTTTCAACTTGTCAGCTCGGGGGATCCAATCTTGCAACTTTACAGTTAACTAGTCCAACGCAATAACAACCTGCCTCCTTGCACTCCACAAGGAGACTGTTACGCGAATGCAGTAAACCAAGGTAAGTTGCTAGCTAGCATTAACTTGTTATGGCTGCAATCCCGCTAACGGGATGACAACTACCAGTGAAAATAGAGGGCGCCAAATTCAAACCACAGAAATCTCATAATTACAATTCCTAAAACATACATGTGTTTTATATCATTTTAAAGTTCATCTTGTTGTTAATCCCACCAAAGTGTCCGATTTCAAATATGCTTTTCAGCAAAAGCACTACAAACGATTATGTTAGGTCTCCACCAAACCACAATAAGCACAGCCATTTTCCAGCGAAATATAGCATTCGCAAAAAGCAGAAAGAGAAAATTAATCACTAACCTTGAATTATCTTCATCAGAAGACACTCATATGACTTCATATTACACAATACATGCATGTTTTGTTTGATAAAGTTCATATTTACATAAAAAAATCTGAGTTTACATTGGCGTATTAAATTCACTAGTTCCAAAAACATCAAGTGATTTTGCATAGCCACATCGTTTCAACAGAAATACTCATAAATGTAGATGATAATACAAGTTATACACATGGAATTATAGATATACCTCTCCTTACTGCAACTGCTGTGTCAGATTTTTTTTTAAAGTTAATGGAAAAAGCAACCCATGCAATAATCTGAGACGGAGCTCAGAACAGAAAATACATGATAAATGTTTCCTTACCTTTGATGAACTTCATCAGAATGCAGTCCTAGGAATCCCAGGTCCACAATAAATGCTTGATTTGTTCGAAAATGTCCGTTATTTATGTCCAATTAGCTACTTTGGTTAGCGCGTTTGGTAAACAATTCCAAAGTCACAAAGCGTGTCCACTATAACGTGACGAAATGTCCAAAAGTTCCGTAACAGTCAGTAGAAACATGTCAAACGATGTACTGAATCAATCTTTAGAATGTTGTTTACATATATCTTGAAATATGTTCCAACCGGAGAATTAGAATGACTTCAGATGACCGGTGGAACGCAGGTCCTTCCCCTGTGAACGCGCATGGTGAAAGCATGGTCAACTCGTGGCAGTGGTGACTATTTCCTGTCTCATTCGACCCTCCTTCACATTAGAGTCATCAGACAAAGTTCTATTGACTGTTGACATCTAGTGGAAGGCGTAGGAAGTGAAAACTCATCCATATCTCGCTGTAATTTCAATGAGAGCTTGGTTGAAAATCTGCCACCCCCAGAAAAAAATACAAACAAGAAGTGGAATTTCTCAGGTTTTTGCCTGCAATATGAGTTCTGTTATACTCACAGACATAATTCACAGTTTTAGAAACTTCAGAGTGTTTTCTATCCAATACTACTAATAATATGCATATATTAGCAACTGAGACTGAGGAGCTGGCCGTTTACAATGGGCACCTTTTCATCCAAGCTACTCAATACTGCCCCTGCAGCCATAAAAAGTTAAACTTAAATTATAAAAAACAATCAATCAATCATAATCACGAGTTAACTACACATGGTTGATGATATTACTAGATATTATCTAGCGTGTCACGCATTGCGTATAATCTGACTGAGCATACAAGCGTTAAGTATCTGACTGAGCGGTGGTAGGCAGAAGCAGGCGCGTAAACAT
This sequence comes from Oncorhynchus clarkii lewisi, assembly GCF_045791955.1. Taxonomy (NCBI): domain Eukaryota; kingdom Metazoa; phylum Chordata; class Actinopteri; order Salmoniformes; family Salmonidae; genus Oncorhynchus; species Oncorhynchus clarkii. The sequence continues at coordinate 15,780,382 of NC_092165.1, forward strand.
TCATTCAAACAGCACTTTCGTGCGTTTTGCCAGCAGCTCTTCTTGTGCGTCAAGCATTGCGCTGTTTATGACTTCAAGCATATCAACTCCCGAGATGAGGCTGGTGTAACCGAAGTGAAATGGCTGGCTAGTTAGCGTGCGCTAATAGCGTTTCAAATGTCACTCGCTCGCTCTGAGCCTTGGAGTGGTTGTTTCCCTTGCTCTGCATGGGTAACGCTGCTTCGAGGGTGGCTGTTGTCGATGTGTTCCTGGTTCGAGCCCAGGGAGGAGCGAGGAGAGTGAAGGAAGCTATACTGTTACACTGGCAATACTAAAGTGCCTATAAGTACATCCAATAGTCAAAGGTTAATGAAATACAAATGGTATAGAGAGAAATAGTCCTATAATTACTACAACCTAAAACTTCTTACCTGGGAATATTGAAGACTCATGTTAAAAGGAACCACCAGCTTTCATATGTTCTCAAGTTCTGAGCAAGGAACTTAAACGTTAGCTTTCTTACATGGCATATATTGCACTTTTACTTTCTCCAAAAGTAACACTTTGTTTTTGCATTATTTAAACCAAATTGAACATGTTTCATTATTTATTTGAGGCTAAATTGATTTTATTGATGTATTATATTAAGTTAAAATAAGTGTTCATTCAGTATTGTTGTAATTGTCATTATTACAAATAAAATAAATTGGCCGATTAATCGGTATCGGCTTTTTTGGGCCTCCAATAAATCGGTATTGGCGTTGAAAAATCACAATCGGTCGACCTCTAATATTAATGCCCATGATTTTGGAATAAGATGTTTGACAAGCAGGAGTCCACATACTTTTGGTCATGTAGTGTAGTAATCTGGGGGATTATTGCATACTGTCCAAAAACTGACCCAAGACCAAATTCTGGTTAACACATCTGAACACATGTGCAGAGGAGAACCGGGCAACAGGCACTGAGCTATATGAAGACAGGAACGGGGCGACAGCCCCCGCCTTCTGCAAAATGTACCTCTTGCCATTCCTCTGTACCGATCAAGGATCTTGACACTACTGGTACGACTGGCGAGGGTGCGCTCTCGAATGGTCCTCTCTGCGCGTTCCCGTGCCACCTTCAGGTCCAGTAGCTGTAGTTTCCTCCGCAATGCCCTGTTTTCTTTCTGGCTTTGAGTTATTTCCAAACGAAACACTGCATAGTCGTTGTCTACGAGTGTACATATCTCTGCAACGGCTGCATTCGCAAGCATCTCCATAATGGAGGCTATTTGAGTGTGAAAGCCCAAACCGTTAAAGTTATCCATTGGCATTGTTAGCTGATGTTAGCAGCTAGCTAGCGTTACTTAGAAAACATCTATCAAGCAAGTCCTGTCTCCAACACGAATTAAACGGCTTTCAGTTAAAATATGAATATGTTTTGTTCCCGTGTGTTAATAAACGTCTAAGTAACACAAATAAAACACTAACGTGGGAGTTGTTCTTGGTCAATGTTCACTTCCGTTTACACATAAGAGAAAGGATCTTATTGGTTCGCGTCATTGCTCAAAGGGCGTGGTGAAATGAAAAACGTGTTTGAAATCCAAATAAGGTACTGCTTATTACGTTACACATTAAAGCGCCAATCAGTGTTTGAAACAATAAGGGAAACAATAAGGGTTGGAAAAATGTAGCCGCTCTCAAATTCATAGACAAGCTAAGGATGCAAGGGCTGACCAGCCACTCGGGCGCAACGGTCTAAAGCATTACATCTCAGGGCAAGAGGCATCACTACAATTCCTTGTTCGAATCCAGGCTGTATCACATCCGGTCGTGATTGGGAGTCCCATAGGGCAGCGCATAATTGGCCCAGCGTCGTCTGGGTTTGGCCGGGGTAGGCCGTCATTGTAAGAATTTGTTCTTAACTGACGTATTTAAAATAAAATAAAAATCAATGATATCAAAATTCTAGTTTTAACCATGTTGAGGCTATATCGTTCTTGTTTACATTTACTTTGTCTACAAATATTGGAGTAAAACAATTGTATATTTTGGGTTCTGATGGGGTTAGACAGTTGAACTAAGCTCATGAGGCAATTCTAAGTTATATTATTCAAGAATGGGTACATATTCATTTATGAGAACAAAAATGCATGTAGAAACTGCAGATTGCCCCTTTAAAGAGAAAATGTGCAGTTACTTTATACATTTTTGGACTTATATATTAATGGTATGTGCCCATTGATTCTTGGAAAACTCCGGTATCATGTTTCTACAGCGAGTAAGCAAGTCTGAAATTTCAGAGCTTCCGACATGACGTGAACGCGCCATTAGTCCCTTATAATCTAGTTTGTTAAAAAGCCTTCAGAAACAAAATAACAAAATGAAGGTCAATCCTATCTTTGCTAAATACATTGTTTTATTATTTTCTTTAGAGACGTTGAACAGGTAATTTGATCTCCACAGCAGTGACGGCTCAAGATCACATGACCAGAGACAGCTGCACACCTGAAAGAGAGGGAGATAAAGGGGGATACCTAGTCAGTTGTCCAACTGAAATGTGTCCTCCGCATTTAATCCAACCCCTCTGAATCAGAGAGGTGCAGGGGGCTGCCTTAAACTGACATTCACGTCTTCGGCTCCTGGGGAACAGTGGGTTAACTGCCTTGCTCAGGGGCAGAACAACAGATTATTACCTTGTAAGCTCAGGAATTTGATCCAGCAACCTTCCGGTTACTGGCCCACCACTCTAACCACTAGACTACCTGCTAAATACTCAAAGATGGAAGAGAGCTAGACCCTGGGTCATGAAGAAACTGAGTGCCCAGAGCTAGTGACTTGGGGCCTGACCGAGCTTGAAACTTGGGCCTGACCGGGCTACAGACTTTGAGCTAGGGGGAGTTAGACCTATTGGGACCGAGAGCCGTGGGCCTACTGGGATAGGAGACTGGGGACCTAGCATAGCAGGAAACTGTGAAGCCACTAGGTGATCAGGGAACTGAGGGCTATGATGCTCTGGACCTACTGGGGCTATAGACTGAGGACCAAGTAGGACAGAGGGTGAGGTGTTTCCTACGACAGGACACTGAACACCTCGGTCAGGAGGGGCTAGCAAGAACACCAAAGCTGGGACCGGTAGGTCCCTACAGCCAGGGGCTGACAGGGCCTGGACAACAGACATGGACCAAACCACTGCAGCAGAGACTGGAGGGGGCCCCCAGGGAGAAGCAGGGAGATGTCTTTAGACAGCAGCAGGCTGGACATCGAAGGTGGGACTTAGCAGATCCCAACAGACAGGGACCGGAGAGATCTGAGTGGCACGGCCGGGCTTGTTGCCTACAGCAGCTGCAGGCATGGCTCCCACAATCTGGACCAACTGACATTCTGAGGTGTCGGCTGGAGTAGGAGTAGGGATTCTCCCTCAGGGTGGGAGCTCTGGCAGCTCCTCCATTCCTGGAGAAGGCACTGGAACCACTATGAGGGATGCCACAGAGGGAGTCAGTTGGAGCACAGTGGTATGGTGCTCCCCCAGGGTGAGCTCAGGCAGCTCCTCTGGCCCTGGGGAAGGCTGAGGTTCCATGGTAGGAGCGGCTGTAGTAGGCCCCACTACTACCTTGAGCTCCAAGGTAGGAGCAGGCTGGATCTTAACAGCTGAGGGATCGAGACCCGGGCTGATGGCGACTCCGACGCTGATGGTGAGGGCGTCGTCGATGGCTCATGCTAATGGTGACGCTGATGAGCAGTTTTAAACATGGTGAGAGTGGAGTTGGGCTGAAGGGTGTAAATCTGCAGCATCCCCTTGACGGTGAGCCACAGCAGCTGGCAGTGAATGAGCTGTACTGCGGCGGAGGACCTCGACCCTGTCCCTTATAGCATGCAACCGATCCTTCTGCAACAAGTTGGGGGGAAGTGTCTTGCTGTGTTTTCAAATGAAATTAAATGTATTTATATAGCCCTTCTTACATCAGCTGATATCTCAAAGTGCTGTGCAGAAACCCAGCCTAAAAGTGAGTCCAAAATGACAATACATTATTCACCATTTATTTCTATTGGGCACAAAATCATCTGACACAACCAAAACAAACAGAAAATGCATCCAACAAATTTGTAGTCACAAGCTTGGTGTAATCATTGCTTGCAAGGAATATGGGACCAAATACAAAACCTTTGACTACTTTAATACAGATAAGTGAATTTGTCCCAATACTTTGGTACCCTAAAATGGGGGGACTATGTACAAAAAGTGCTAAACTGTTCACTCAATATGGATGAAAATACCCTCAAATTAGAGCTGACAGTCTGCTCTTTAACCTCATAGTCATTGTATAATTTCAAATCCCAAAATGCTAGAGTACGGAGCCAAAACAACAAAAAATCTGTCACTGTCCCAAAAATGACAGAGGACACTGTATTTCTAAGCAGTCTCACGAGCAAAACCCTTTATCGATAGGCTTGGATACTTGGCAAACCCAAATGGGCAGGACAAAAAAAACAGCCTTGTTTATCAATACAAGGGTTACCAGCACAAAAAGCACATATCTTCTCTTGTTCCATTAGTAGAAGGGCAATTTGCGTCACAGCTGGATAGGTTGCACTTCCGCTCACAAAATCCATGCCAGTTACAACTATGACCTGCTTTTCCTTGGTTTTAAATGTCTCGATATGCGCTGCATGAAATTGTGACTTTTGCACTTGTTTTCAACGACACACCTTAAATATTACCACCCCTCCCACCTCAGAGCTAGTGAGCTGAGATTAGACAAAAATTGCTGAACCTGGCGCATGGGGTGAAAAACGCCAGTGTCAGTTTTTAACATAGTAAAATTTGAACTAACGTGAGCTTGCCCTGCCATAACGCCAGGCGAAAATAGAGCCCCAAAACCTCCTATGATCAGTATCTTTCAAGCTGAGAGCAGACTTGTTTAGAAAGAACAGTGTTAGCAAGAATAAAATACAAAATAATGACTTTATTCCATCTACATCACCTCAGCAAGGTAAGTATTCAACTGTCCTTGTTCTAGCCTTGGTTTACTGTCTGTATAAAAACAGGTATTTACGCAATCCTGTTTCAAATGACAAGTTAACAAAGGGTTAATGAGTGGTTAACTGTCCTCTTACCCAGTGGGGCAGTGGTGCAACAAAAAAAAAATCCAGAATGCGAAGGCGCCCTGTGTAATTGTTTTAATGTGAAACAGTGACATACACTCTGAATGACCTAAAATGATAGAATCCATATTGGTCTTTCACAGTCAGGCCATAACTTAGAGATGGAAAGAGGCCTCATCATTGTATCCGTTCCATTATGGCGTCTGTGGCAGCATGGACAGCGCCACTGAGTCGATCTCCATTTTGAAGTAGCCAAGTTTTTTTCCCCCACAAATTGCATTTTGGATCATTTGCCCGTAGGCCTACCACCGTGTGCACATTGGGAAGATGTGAATAAATGATCAACATTGTAAGATAAACATTCTAGATCTGCTCCATCAGCTTTATTGACACAGTCTATACCTCCACTGCACTACTTTGATAGGCATCGTGGGGATTAAGAAGCGACTATACTCATTGCCCACTGAAAAATAAGTGGGTATACGGCCACCTGCGTACACCCTCCAGAACACCACTGCTCTTACTCCAGGACACTTCACATGATAACTATAATATGTCAGCTAAAGAATGGTTTCCAGACATCCCCTGCGTACATCTGAAGACAAACTGCTACGATTTCTCACCATTGTGGACACTCCTATGTCTGATAAGGCTACTCCGGAAGGAGAAGCTCTTGTAACATAGTTTGCACTTGAAGGGCCTTTCCTTGGTGTGAACGGTCTGGTGCTCCTTCACATAGCTCGCCTCAGCAAAGCGCTTCCCACACGTGGAGCAAGAGAACAGCTTGTCGGCGTCCGTCCTATTGCTTGGCCTCTTACGTTGTGACCCAATGACACCAGAGGAGGTAGAAGCAGGAGCCACCGCCCTCAGGTTGTTAGTCTTTGAGCTCCCTCCTTGACCTTTAGCCATTGTTTGGGTGTTGTTGGGATTGTGTGCTGTGTTATAGGCAAGGTACCTCTTGTGGTGAACACCCATCCTGACCCTGTCTGTATTGGTGGGGTAACCCTGAGGTAACTGAGGAAGGCTAGACCCAGGCCTTCTATGAACCCAGTCACAAGGCATTAGACGAGAACCTGAAGGAGAAGACAGACTTCCTGTTAGACTACCACCAGGGGGGTCTCCCATCACTCTCTGTGAAGGCTGAAGCCCAGGGTGACCTGCTCTGTTCATCATGGATACTGTGGTGTTTGTATCATAGGAACAGGAGGGTCTATCTCTATCAGCCTCAGGTCCTGCTTCATCCCTGCACTGAGACTGTGAAGAGAAGGGTCTGGGCTGCAGACTGGATCCCTGACTGGAGCCTCTGTCTCTCTGATGACCACCAGGACTGAGGTTGTTCAGTCCCTCTGTCCACTGGTTGTGTTCTGTGTGGTGGTGGAGTCTCTCCTCCTCTAGGTTGGGTCCTGGCTCCGACTCGGGAAGGAAGAGCGATGGCTCCTGATCCAGGGTTCTGATCCGGGGCCAGGGTTTGTGACCAGCCACCTCAGAGGTCCAGTATTTCCAGCCAGCAACACTGGATATCAGCAGGTCCTCATGGACTGCAGACTTTAAACACAAATTGAATAGAAAAGTATCAAGTTTTATATAAGAAACTTTCCTGTACACACGGAAACATGACATTATATTATAAAATGTTATCCACAGTTAAGCCCATCTCTAACAATGGATTCAAGTACCTAACATTATGGAGCCATTGGAGTTTATTATAAAAAGTATTCATATGTGTTGATAAAAAAATTATATATAATGTTTTGGTTCCACTGAGATAAGGGAAACTCAGTTGCAGCAATTAAAAAAATAAAAAATAGTCAGTCAATTTTGTAATTCAGTTCAACTAAATGGTCACACACTCATAACGTGAAGTTAGATCTGGTACCTTCACTGATAGAATTCATTTTTAAATACTTTGAAGGATAAATGTAACAAGACACAATCATTATTTCACTATAAACCACAGTGTCAAACAGGACAAGGTTGTCACTCTTCATCAGTGAAGCATTTTTACAGACACCATCACACCAACCATCACCATATCATCTACTCTGTCTCATCATACTCATTCTTTCCTCAGTTCACCTCATCCAGTTCCCTATGACATCCTAAACCAACGGAATTAACTACAAACATACTAATTAGTACTACATTACATTATACATGGGCTGTGTGCATTTTCTGCTGGTGTATCCTGAGGTAGCTCCTCTCTGAGAACCTCTTCCCAGTGTGTACAGGCGAACAGCCTCTCTTCTGTGTGGACCTTCAGATGGTGCTGGTGGGAGAACCTCTTCTCACACCGGGGGCAGCTGTGGGATTTCTCCCCTGCCTGGACTCTCTGGTGCCTCTTCAGGTTGGATGAGTCTGAGAAACTGGCCCAGGACCGGTGGCACCCCAACAATGTCTCTCCCGTGTGCGTCTTCTGGTGGATCTCCACCTGTTTGGGGAAACCGAAGGCTTTCCCACAGACCGAACGCAGGAAACGCTTCTCCTTGCCAATACATCTGCTGATAGCATCACTACTACTGTAATTTGTCAATGGGCTTGTGTAGCTTGTCTGAGGTCTGGTTTAACATTAGGAGAGTGTGAGGAGGACGAAGCCCAGGGAGTGTCTGTGTTGTTGCAGGGTCCATGTTCCAGTTGATAGATCCTATAGAAGGCAGGCTGAAGGCAGCACCTGTTAGGGGGTTAACCTGAGGTGCCATCAGTCTCTCTGAATCAGCATCGCTAGCCGAGTCCGTCTGTTCTCTCCCGCCGCATATGCACACCTCCCTGTCCCTGCAGACCAAATCTATGTCTCGCCCTGGTCTCATCCAGTCTGTTGTTATGGAGTTCAGTTGTTGTTTTGTGTTTGACTGTCTGTTTCTGGTTGTGGTTAACAGTATTGTTCCTCAGCCCAGAGTTGAAAACGCTGTCCCATTCACTGACCTCAACTATGTCGCTTTTGGTCCTGGCCTGCTCTGTGATGTCGTCCCTTGGGCCCTTGGCTGCACCCGTCTGGTAATCCAAGATGGCCGCCCAGTCTCCACTATCAGTCTCCAGCCAACCACCTGCAGGAAGAGGTTAGAAAATAGACTTTAAAACATGGCAGAGAACTCTACATATGGAGTTTTTTTTGTAAATTACCTGGTCAAGTTAATACATTATAATGTCTGTTTTTGTATGTAAACTGGGGAAAATTAGGGAAAAAACAATAGCCAGGTGTATTACTATTCCCATATTACTGTATGGAGGCTATATGTATTTCTCCCTTACCTTGCTCCCCCATCTTTAGTCCACTCAGCAGGTCAATGCTCTCTGGTTCGTCTTCTATTGTCTCCTCTTTGACCAGCAGCAGATCAGGCTTCCCATCCTCCATGTCTACTGGCTGTAAGAGATACAGAGTGAGAGGATGTTGGATCAAGACATCTGATATCAGCACCCTGCTATGGAGCATCTTCTGATTGGACAATGAGTGATTAATCGAGACCTGGCCTTTATCCGTACCTCAGTGAGACTGTGTGTAGTCCTGTGCTGCTCAGCTGGTTCCTCTGTGCGTTCAGGAGGAGGTGTAGTCGGGTTGACCTCCATGATCATGGTCCCCTCAGGGTTCCCCAGACCCTCCTCACACCCCTCCTCCTTCACCAGCAGCACCTCTGGACCCTCCCCCTCCTGGAAGAGACAGGTGATACAGATTACACAGACATACACTCCCTCAGGTACGTACACACACATAAACACTTTCAACATGGAGTGTTTACCTATCCCCACTACATGAGTCCTATACTGTAGTTACAGAAGGACTTCATTATTGTTAAACTCATCATGGTGGACATGAATATGATGTTGTGGGTAAATATGAGTCAGCTATAGTCAGACAAACCTGACTAAACTATTTTGACGTGTACAGTAAGTGTTTGTTAGTGTGTGGGCATGTGTAGGTATATTTAGCAAGTGTATATTGGTTATAAAGTGCTGTCGTTTTTATGCAGAATACGGTGAGATCAGATGTGATGTGTACTAAAGAGAGTCTAAATGAAAGTCTTAGAATGAAAAGTCCCATTTTGTGTTTATTAAACAAGTTTTAAATACATCATATGAAAACCACACATACGTCTTAACTAAAATGATGCATTAATTTTCTCATTAAAAGTGTCTTGGGAAAAAAATAGTAGTTGAATGGAAGTAATGAAACAGGCATTTCCTAACATCATATAGCCTACACAGTACCAACACAATATGTAATAGACTTTTTAGGCTTATTATCACACAATGTCTGCAAGCAATATTTTACTCAGGAATATTCAACACTGACATCTGTTACTCTCGTTATTCCAAATGCATCTGTGGATCTTTTCTGCTGACAACAATGAAAATGAACCTTCGTCTTTAAAGGAAGACTCAGCGCTATGAGGTTTCCAGGAGCAGCACCGCAGATATTGCGATGAGTGCGATGCAAGACGTTGGTCTCACCTAGTCACAAAGAGTACCTGCGCATGCACACAGCTGTGGGACCAAAACCGCAGAGAAGTTTAGCCTCTCGCGTCAACGTTCTTAGTTCTTGAGGAAATAGACCCATTACTGCTGTTTTTACTTTGTGCGTTTCATCATCTCGCTGAGTCTACCTTTAATGCCGGGTTAAATCGAAACATCAGAAGCCATCGAGTGGAATGGTTACTTTCTATGTTATAGAGTGGAATGGTTTTTCTGCTGGTGTATCCTTAGGCATCTTCTCTCTGAGAACCTCTTCCCGCAGTGCATACAGGCAAATGGCCTTTCTCCCGTGTGGACCTTCAGGTGCGTCTTCAGCTGGTGCTGGCGAGAGAACCTCTTCTCACACTGGGGGCAGCTGTAGGGTTTCTCCCCTGTGTGGACCCTCTGGTGCCTCTTCAGGCTGCAGGCCTGGGCGAAGCACATGTGACACTGGGGGCAGCTGAATGGTTTCTCCCCTGTGTGGACCCTCTGGTGGATCTCCACCTTCTGAGGGCAGCTGAAGCCTTTGTTACAGAACATGCAGAGGAACCGTTTCTCTTTACTATTGCCTGATGTGTCCCCCCCTCCCTGAGTCTGGGTTCTATCCCTGTCGTTTGAGTTTAATACCTGATCGAAAAGGACAAGGCCGTGTGAATCGGAATGCCCCATCGACGTGGACTCTGGATCACAATCCCTGAACGTGTGTAAAAGGGAGTGGGTGGCGACATTTGGATTTGTCTCTAAGCTTTCCCTGTAATCTAAGAAATCTCTGCCCTGCGAGTGTCTGTCTCCTAGGTGACGATCTGCATTCCATGTGGGAGAAACGTCACCCTCCACTTTCACCTCATCTACCACTATAACCTCCCCTTTCTTATCTAGGCACCCTTCAGAGTATACACTACTACTGTACCGGTTCCAGTCCCCTCTAGACAGATCAGTCTGTGTCTCTAAACCCAAGGATATGTTGCCTGGTTCCATCTCTGTAGTGTAAGAACAAGACGGATCATCCCCGCCAGTGTCGAACGCATCACCATCCCCACAGGAATAAACCGCCCTCTGGTGAAATACCGGTAAATACTCTGAGCTGGGAGCAGGACGACAGCCCAGTCTCCCCAGCCCGAGTCTCTCTGGGTCTGATCTGTGGTCAGATCCTGTGTGTACAGTTAAGATCTTTGTGTTTGTCTCTGACTTGAGGACGGCGTTCGGCGTTCCACTGACCTCCGTGATGCTGCATCGGGTCCTGGGCTGCGCTGGGGTGGTGGGGTTCTCTGTGGCTATAGGGGGCGCTCCAGTCTGGATGTTTCTGCTGTGCCGTGGCTCCTCCTCTCCTTCAGACCTCTCCTGCTTGATCCCTGGAACTGAAGCCTCTGCAGACTGACACAAGAAGAGAGGTAATTACCAGTACTCCGCAGAGAAGTCTCACAAGCTCCCCTATGGCAGGTAAATGTGGATGTACTGTACATGTAAGCACTTGAATAGCTGAGGGGAGCCTTACTGAAATAAACAGGGACATTTGATTTACAAAGTAACTGTAATTCTTTATGCAACACTAACCTCTATCACAATAACATGCTGGGTTGAGGTTCCACTCCCCTCATCAACAGTGATTGGTTGGTCATCTCTCCATGTATTGTGTCCCACTGGCTTCACAAAACTCCTGTGGCCTTCACCTGAGAGTGGGGAAAAAGTGGTGGTTAGATACTGTAAATGCTAAAGTCTCGGCCTTCTTCTAAATGTAAAGTACCTCTTGCCAGTGCTCTGTATCTGACACTACTGGGACGACTGGCGAGGACGCGCTCTCGCATTGTCCTCTCTGCGCGCTCCCGTGCCACCTTCAGTTCCAGTAGTTTCCTCCGCAATGCCCTGTTTTCTTTCTGGCTTTGAGTTATTTCCAAACGAAACACTGCATAGTCGTCGTCTACGAGTTTACAAATCTCTGCCACGGCTGCATTCGCTAGCACCTCCATGATGGAGGCTATTTGAGTGTGAAAAACCATACAGTTAGCCATTGTTAGCTAACGTTAGCAGCTAGCGTTACCTAGATACCATGTATCAACCAAGTCCTGTCTCCAACGCGAATTAAACACTACGTGGGGTAAATATGTGACGCTGTGCAGTTAAATTAGTCATATTTTGAGTTCAAGAGTGTTAATAAAGGTTTAAATAACAACAATAAAAACGCTAACTTGGAAATTGTTCTTGGTCACGTCTTTGTGTGATTTTCCGGCAGACTAGACGCTGTGATTCGTTTTGCTGCCTGTCACAGGTCGGAGTGTGAATTGCACATTTTGTCACAAAAAAATTGTTCAAGCAAAGTAAAAAAGTAAATCGCACCACCATCTAACCCTACACATATACACCACTATAACCCGAGAACAGCCTGGGAGGATGGAACCTATACTCCAGAACCCCCCCTGTAGATCTTCAGCACTAAAATCTTACACCCATACATGTCTCTGCTGCTGCCACTACCACATCTATTTTCTGGGTTTTATGCTCCATCACTGCAGTACAATTAATAACCATAGCAATAAACGCAAGAAATACTACCTTAATAAAGCTAATACTCTGGATCTTTCTCTTCGGGCCTACTCACTGGGGGGCTCCCAGTCAAATCACTCACCCTTGGGCTATCCTCTATTTGCTTAACTGCCTCAGTGTAGGAAACTTTCTCCCCCACTCGAACTGTGGTAATCTCAACCTTTCTTTCTCTCACATGGCTCTTCTGATCCCCAGCTGCACAGTTGACACACAGTGCTTTCTCTATCCCAACTTTACACTTCCCCTGACTATGCCCTCCTGAACATTTCTCACATCGTGGGATCTCCTTTGCTGCAACATGTCCGTATCCTTGGCACCTAAAGCTTTGGAAAATAGGACCTAACAGAATTGCATATCCAGTTGAAGTCGGAAGTTTACATACATCTTAGCAAAAGACATTTAAACTCAGTTATTCATATTCCTGACATTTAATCCTAGTAAAAATTATCTGTTTTAGGTCAGTTAGGATCACCACTTTATTTTAAGAATGTGAAATGTCAGAATAATAGTAGAGAGAATGATTTATTTCAGCTTTTATTTCTTTCATCACATTTGGAAAATGCTCCCAAGGATGAACTAGACTTGAGGTCTACAATCATTTTTCTGAGGTCTTCGCTGATTTCTTTAGATTTTCCCATAATGTCAATCAAAGAGGCATTGAGTTTGAAGGTAGACCTTGAAATACATTCACAGGTACACCTCCAATTGACTCAAATTATGTCAGAAGCTTCTAAAGCCATTTTCTTCTAAAGCTTTTAAAGAATTTTCCAAGCTGTTTAAAGGCACGGTCAACTTGGCGTATGTAAACTTCTGACCCACTGGAATTGTGATACAGCAAATTATAAGTGAAATAATCTGCCTGTAAACAATTGTTGGAAAAATTACTATAGCTTGTTAACAAGAAATTTGTGGAGTGGTTGAAAAACAAGTTTTAATGACTCCAACCTAAGTGTATGTAAATTTCCGACTTCAACTGTACTCTTAATGTAACTTTATAACTACTGTTCCCTGAAGGAGGGAAACGAGGTATAACATACTATGGTTGAAGGATCTAAAATCCAATGAAGGCCAAAGAAATCTAAAGCCCCGCCTTCCACAGGTGAAAAGCGTGAAGCTCGATCCATTCCTTCAATTTAATACTGGTCTTCAACGAGCCCAGTAACGGGCGGTCCGGGGCCAAATGGGTGTCGTATCTCGTTTCCCTCCTTCAGGGAACAGTAGTTATAGTCATAACGTTACCTTCCCTTTCAGTCAGTCAACTTTCAGTCCCCTGTCCCCGCAGTAAGCACGTTGTGGGCTAAACTGGGAGCAGTGACATCCAAGCGATAAAATCTCACAAAAGTGTGTGGTGATGCCCAACTCGCCACAGCACAAATATCTCCTACAGTCAACCCTTTAAACAACAGCCAAGACGCTGCCAGGGCCCTGGTGGAGTTGGGGTGTGCAGCGCTACAGTAGTTAACCCTTGCTGCGCTATGCCAGGGAGATCCAGTGGGAGAGAATCTGCTTAGAGAGCAAGTTAGGCACCTCTTGTGGTGAACACCCATCCTGACCCTGTCTGTATTGGTGGGGTAACCATGAGGTAACTGAGGAAGTCTAGACACAAACCTTTTATAAACCCATTCACTAGGCATTAAACAAGATCCTGAAGGAGAAGAAGGACTTGCTGATAGACTACCACCAGGGGGATCTCCCACCACTCTCTGTGAAGGCTGAAGCCCAGGGTGACCTACTCTGTTCATTATGGATACTGTGACGTTTGTATCATAGGAACAGGAAGGTCTATCTCTATCAGCCCCAGGCCCTGCTTCATCCCTGCACTGAGACTGAAGAGAGGGGTCTGGGCTGCAGACTGGATCCCTGACTGGAGCCTCTGTCTCTCTGATGACCACCAGAACTGAGGTTGTTCAGTCCACCTGTCCACCGGTTGTGTTCTGTGTGGTGGTGGAGTCTCTTTCCTTCATGGTTGGGTCCTGGTTCCGACTTGGGATGGAAGCGCGACAGCTCCTGATCCAGGGTTCTGACCCGGGGCCAGGGTTTGTGACCAGCCACCTCAGAGGTCAAGTCTCTCCCGTCAGCAACACCGGATATCAGTAGGACCGCAGACTATAAACACAAATTGAACAGAAAAGCATAGCGTTTTAAATAAGAAACTCTTTGCTGTACACACAGAAACATGACATTTTATTATAAAATATTAACCTCAGTCAAGCCCATCTCTAACACTGTGAACAATATGGAGCCATTGGAGGTTATTAAAAAAGCGTTCCATATGTATTGATTCAAGAATTAAGTATGTTTTGGTTCGACTGAGATAAGGGAAACTCAGTTCCTGCAGTGATACAAAAATAACCAAGTCAAACAACATAGAGTCAATTTTATATTTAATTTTAACAAAATGGTCTTACACTCAACTTTGAAGTTCAATACTTTTATTGCGATACATGTGACAGGTCCAATAACTTTTCTCACTATGGTAACACTTGACCTTTTCTGTAAATCTGGTACCCTCGCTTTGATAACATTTATTTTAGAATACTCTGGAAAAGGTTCAACATTACACACATCTTCATGTCAAGAAAACATAAATTAAGGCACTATCGTTAACTGACTATAAAACACCAGTATCAACCTAAAGGGACAAAGTTTGTCACTCTTCACTAGTGAAGCATTTTTACAGTGTGTTTGTCTACAAGACTTAAGAAAGAGGTAGCTCCTTATTAAATTCATTCTTAATTTAAATTTTCAAGCTGTTGGCTTCGTACCTTCAACACACAATACATTTAATTCTACATTTCAAAAGGGGGTGAAAAAAACGTGCGATTCGAAACCTTGTCACAATCTGCGACAACTGCATGGAGCTAGGCACTCTACACAGAGCGCAATTTGACCAGTCAGTTAAAGACACTTGATGTAGTTGCATTGATTATCAGTATGTGCCGTTGTACTTCTCTTAATTCTCTGAAGGACGCTTCCGTGAACAAGTGTAGGAACACGTACAACTACGTTGATGATTTGAATGGGCTGATACGGAATTTGTTACAGGAAATAGTAAAGGCCACCTGGTGAGGTTATCATAGGGCTAAATGTACAAGGTTATGCAATGGGAAAAGCTAACATGTAGCTTTTGATCACGTGCCACTACATCAATGATTTTAATTGGCTGATGCTTAAACTTAACCTTGAACTTCTTCTTTTTCTAATGTTTGGCCCCGAAGTATTTACCCATCCCCACTACGTTTGAGTCCTATACTGTAGTTACAGAATTACTTCATTGTTGATAAACCCATCATGGTGTACATAAATATGATGTTGTGGGTAAATAAGTCAGCTATGATAAGTCAAAAGTCATCAACGGACAAACCTGACAACTATGTTCACGTGTACAGTAGGTGTTTGTTAGTGTGTGGGTATGTGTAGCTATATTTAGTAAGTATGTATTGGTTATAAAGCTCTGTCGGGTGTATGTAGAACAGGGTGAGATCAGATGTGATGTATACTAAAGAGTCTCAATCAAGTCTTAACCACAAAATGTAACTTTTCATTCTATTGAACATAAACACGTTTTAAACGCACCATAAATATCTGGATGAACTTCATGAACTGCATACATTTTCTCGTTAAAGGTGTCTTGGGGAAAAAAATGAAGCAGTTGAATGGAAGTAATGAAATAGGCCTTTGTTAATATCATACAGCCTATTCAGTACAAACACAATATGTAACAGCCGTTTAGGCTTATACAGTGCCTTCAGAAAGTACTCAAAACCTTGACTTATTTTACATTTTGTTGTTAGTCTGAATTCAAAATGGATTCAATAGATTTTTCTCTCTCTCATCCACACACTCTACCCCATAATGATAAAGTGAAAACATGTTTTTAGACATTTTTGTAAATGTATTGAAAATGAAATATATAGTTTACGTAAGTATTCACACCCCCGAGTCAATACTTTGTTGAAGCACCTTTGGCAGTGATTACAACTGAGTATTTCTGGGTCTCTGGGTCTCTACGAGATTTCCTCACCTGGATTGTGCAATATTTGCCCATTTATACTTTTCAAATGTTTCAAGAGCTGTTAAATTAGTTGTTGATCATTGCTAGAAAACCATTTTCAGTTCTTGCCATAGATTAAGTAAGTATACAGACAGACAGTACCAGTCAAAAGTTTGGACACCTACTCTTTCCAGGGGTTTTCTTTTTTTTTGCATTGTAGAATAATATTGAATACATCAAACCTATGAAATAACATATGGAATCATGTTTTAAGCAAAAAAAAAGTGTGAAACAAATCAAAATAGATTTTAGATTCTTCAAAGTGGCCCCCCTTTGCCTTGACAGCTTTATACACTCTTGAAGAATCTCAAATCTAAAATATATTTTGATTTGTTGAACACTTTTTTTGGTTACTACATGATTCCATGTATTATTTCATAGTTTTGATGTCTTCACTATTATTCTACAATGTAGAAAATATTAAAATAGGGGTGCAGGCCAGGCAGCAGGCTGTTAGCCAGCCTGCCAGCTTAGTGGAGTCTGCCACTAGCACAGTCAGTGTAGTCAGCTCAGCTATCCCCATTGAGACGGTGTCTGTGCCTCGACCTGGGTTGGGCAAAACTAAACATGGCGATGTTCGCCTTAGCAATCTCACTAGGATAAAGACCTCCTCCATTCCTGATGAATTGACTGTGTTAAATGAGGCCTCACCTCTTGGTTACACTAGTGACCATATCCCCCGTGCATCCCGCAAAGGCGGAGGTGTTGCTAACATTTACGAAAGCAAATTTCAATTTACAAAAAAATAAACAACGTTTTCGTCTTTTGAGCTTCTAGTCATGAAATCTATGCAGCCTACTCAATCACTTTTTATAGCTACTGTTTACAGGCCTCCTGGGCCATATACAGCGTTCCTCATTGAGTTCCCTGAATTCCTATCGGGCCTTGTCGTCATAGCAGATAATATTCACATTTTTGGTGACTTTAATATTCACATGGAAAAGTCCACAGACCCACTCCAAAAGGCTTTCGGAGCCATCGTCGACTCAGTGGGTTTTGTCCAACATGTCCCTGGACCTACTCACTGTCACAGTCATACTCTGGACCTAGTTTTGTCCCATGGAATACATGTTGTGGATCTTAATGTTTTTCCTCATAGTCCAGGATTATCAGACCACCATTTTATTACGTTTGGAATTGCAACAAATAATCTGCTCAGACCCCAACCAAGGAGCATCAAAAGTCATGCTATAAATTCACAGACAACACAAAGATTCCTTGATGCCCTTCCAGACTCCCTCTGCCTACCCAAGGACGTCAGAGGACAAAAATCAGTTAACCACCTAAGGAACTCAATTTAACCTTGCGCAATACCCTAGATGCAGTTGCACCCCTAAAAACTAAAAACATTTCTCATAAGAAACTAGCTCCCTGGTATACAGATAATACCCGAGCTCTGAAGCAGGCTTCCAGAAAATTGGACCGGAAATGGTGCCACACCAAACTGGAAGTCTTCCGACTAGCTTGAAAAGACAGTATCGTGCAGTATCGAAGAGCCCTCACTGCTGCTCGATCATCCTATTTTTCCAACTTAATTTAGGAAAATTATTTTTGATACTGTCGCAAAGCTAACTAAAAAGCAGTATTCCCCAAGTGAGGGCTTTCACTTCAGCAGTAATAAATTCATGAACTTCTTTGAGGAAAAGATCATGATTAGAAAGCAAATTACAGACTCCTCTTTAAATCTGCGTATTCCTTCAAAGCTCAGTTGTCCTGAGTCTGCACAACTCTGCCAGGACATAGGATCAAGAGAGACACTCAAGTGTTTTAGTACTATATCTCTTGACACAATGATGAAAATAATCATGGCCTCTAAACCTTCAAGCTGCATACTGGACCCTATTCCAACTAAACTACTGAAAGAGCTGCTTCCTGTGCTTGGCCCTCCTATGTTGAACATAATAAACGGCTCTCTATCCACCGGATGTGTACCAAACTCACTAAAAGTGGCAGTAATAAAGCCTCTCTTGAAAAAGCCAAACCTTGACCCAGAAAAAACTATTGGCCTATATCGAATCTTCCATTCCTCTCAAAATTTTTGAAAAAGCTGTTGCGCAGCAACTCACTGCCTTCCTGAAGACAAACAATGTATACGAAATGCTTCAGTCTGGTTTTAGACCCATCATAGCACTGAGACTGCACTTGTGAAGGTGGTAAATTACCTTTTAATGGCATCAGACCGAGGCTCTGCATCTGTCCTCGTGCTCCTAGACCTTAGTGCTGCTTTTGATACCATCAATCACCACATTCTTTTGGAGAGATTGGAAACCCAAATTGGTCTACACGGACATGTTCTGGCCTGGTTTAGATCTTATCTGTCGGAAAGATATCAGTTTGTCTCTGTGAATGGTTTGTCCTCTGAGAAATCGACTAGAAATTTCGGCGTTCCTCAAGGTTCCGTTTTAGGACCACTATTGTTTTCACTATATATTTTACCTCTTGGGGATGTAATTTGAAAACATAATGTTAACTTTCACTGCTATGCGGATGACATTTCAAATTTGCCCTCGCTAGAAGCCTGTGTTTCAGACATAAGGAAGTGGATGGCTGCAAACGTTCTACTTTTAAACTTGGACAAAACAGAGATGCTTGTTCTAGGTCCTAAGAAACAAAGAGATCTTCTGTTGAATCTGACAATTAATCTTAATGGTTGTACAGTCGTCTCAAATAAAACTGTGAAGGACCTAGGCGTTACTCTGGACCCTGATCTCTCTTTTGACGAATATATCAAGACTGTTTCAAGGACAGCTTTTTCCATCTACGTAACATTGCAAAAATCTGAAACTTTCTGTCCAAAAATGATGCAGAACAATTAATCCATGCTTTTGTTACTTCTAGGTTAGACTACTGCAATGCTCTACTTTCCGGCTACCCTGATAAAGCACTAAATAACCTTCAGTTAGTGCTAAATACGGATGCTAGAATCCTGACTAGAACCAAAAAATGTGATAATATTACTCCAGTGCTAGCCTCCCTACACTGGCTTCCTGTTAAGGCAAGGGCTGGTTTCAAGGTTTTACTGCTAACCTACAAAGCATTACATGGGCTTGCTCCTACCTATCTTTCTGATTTGGTCCTGCCGTACATACCTACACGTACGGTACGGTCACAAGACGCAGGCCTCCTAATTGTCCCTAGAAGTTCTAAGCAAACAGCTGGAGGCAGGGCTTTCTCCTATAGAGTTCAATTTTTATGGAATGGTCTGTCTACCCATGTGAGAGACGCAAACTCGGTCTCAACCTTTTAAGTGTTTATTGAAGACTCATCTCTTCAGTGGGTCATATGATTGAGTGTAGTCTGGCTCAGGAGTGTGAAGGTGAATGGAAAGGCTCTGGAGCAACGAACCGCCCTTGCTGTCTCGGCCTGACCGGTTACCCTCTTTCCACTGGGATTCTCTGCCTCTAACCCTATTACAGGGGCTGAGTCACTGGCTTACTGGTGCTCTTTCATGCCATCCCTAGGAGGGGTGTGTCACTTGAGTGGGTTGAGTCACTGATGTGATCATCCTGTCTGGGTTGGCTCCCCCCCTTGGGTTGTGTCGTGGCGGAGATCTTTGTGGGCTATCCTCGGCCTTGTCTCAGGATGGTAAGTTGGTGGTTGAATATATCCCTCTAGTGGTGTGGGGGCTGTGCTTTGGCAAAGTGGGTGGAGTTATATCCTTCTTGTTTGGCCCTGTCCGGCGGTATCGTCAGATGGGGCCACAGTGCCTCCCGACCCCTCCTGTCTCAGCCGCCAGTATTTATGCTGCAGTAGTTTATGTGTCGGGGGGGGGCTAGGGTCAGTCTGTTATATCTTTAGTATTTCTCCTGTCTTTTCCGGTGTCCTGTGTGAATTTAAGTATGCTCTCTCTAATTCTCTCTTTCTCTCATTCTTTCTTTCTTTCTCTCGGAGGACCTGAGCCCTAGGACCATGCCTCAGGACTACCTGGCCTGATGACTCCTTGCTGTCCCCAGTCCACCTGGCCATGCTGCTACTCCAGTTTCAACTGTTCTGCCTGCGGCTATGGAACCCTGACCTGTTCACGGGACATGCTACCTGTCCCAGACCTGCTCTTTTCAACTCTCTAGAGACAGCAGGAGCGGCAGAGATACTATGAATGATCGGCTATGAAAAGCCAACTGACATTTACTCCTGAGGTGCTGACCTGTTTCACCCTCGACAACCACTGTGATTATTATTATTTCACCCTGCTGGTCATCTATGAACATTTGAACATCTTGGCCATGTTCTGTTATAATCTCCACCTGTTTGGGATTTTAGGCTGGGTTTCTGTACAGCACTTTGAGATATCAGCTGATGTAAGAAGAGCTTTATAAATAGATTTGATTTGATTTGTTCTCTCTGCTACTTTGATTTGACAGATACTTTTGAAAAACTAGATGATTACTTCGAGGTTTACTTTTAAATTCAGAAAGGAGGTTTGCAAAAACAAATCTTTGACCCTTCTCTGCTCTCAAAGACATTCGAATCAGCATTTAAAAAATGCGCAAGTTTAAGCTTGTTCCACCTGAGCGAGTCTGACCAGAAGTCAGAGACCACTATGATGACACACCAAATGTGTGTCATCATTTGGTGAAGAACAAGAATAGGCTTTTGTAGGCAACAGTCCAAGCTATGTCTTCCAATGGTACGACTGCTGTTGTCATCCAAAGATTATCCAACTTGAATAAATACTTGGAGGTAAGGATGACAGCAGTGGTGTAGTCTACGGCGATACGGATATCACTTGTTATTGATATCTACACAGCGCATTGATGTGAATCGCACTGCTGCACTTTCTTTTAGCTATTTGCGCCTTACGGATTGTGGTTGTTGTGGATGGCTGTTCGCAAATCTAAATGTGTATTTGAACCCAATAATGGTTGAGTTCAAGAAGTTTACGCTGCCTATCAATCATTGTTTTTGAAACCAGTGGACAGCCAGTGAAAAATGTGCTCTTGCAACAGCAGCACAGTGCGGATTCCAGCCTATGGAATAAAAGAGGGGCTTTTAATTCATGCTGATACATTTAAAAAAAAATCCATAGGCCTAATGGACACATGTTCAAACTTGCACACTTTTCATAGACTTAAAAGGGACAATCTGTAATTGCTACATCCATTTTGGGACTTATATATCCATTGGTTCTTGAAGAATATAACTTATAAAATGTCTCGAACTTAGTTCAACTGTCACACTTTATTAGAACCCAAAATATAAGCTTGTTTTTCTCCAATGTTTGTAAACAAACACTGTATAGCCTCATAACATGGTTAAAACAATCATTTTGATACCATGGATGGTCGGTCCTTGCATCCATAGCTCTGTCTATTAATTTGACACTGGTTACATTTCTCCAGCCCCATCCCTCAGCTTTTTACCAAAACAGAGGCGGGGTGCCTATTTTGTTATTATTTCATCTGTGGATTTGCCCTTTAAACAGCTGCATATTATAAAGATATCAAAGTGTCACCAACAAAAAGGTAAAGAATAGGCCTATAGCAAATGCAGCATATGGCGTTAATTTTTCACATGTAAATAGCACTTTTCAGTAGTGCTCAAAGCATGCCATTCCATGAGCACAGCTTTTAATTTTTCAACTCGAATCAATGAGCCCAATCAGTCCTCCATGACAACAAAATCATAAACAACAGAGTAGGCTGGCTAATAAGCCCTTAGTTTTGGGGTTATGCTAAGGTGAAACAATTTGGCTTAATCTATACTTCCATATTTCCAAGTCCTATTCCTGGACATCAAGGGGTATAACATCTATTGTAATGACCGGAATTTTAATATATCTTTACATTAAAAACCAAAGTCTAATTTAATCGTATTATTATATGTAGTAGAAAGCGATGGGTTAGAAGAAGCCTGCATAACCAACCCATAAAGTAAAACGTAACATCAATATATGGCCAGCTATGTAAACTTTAACATTGATTTATCCTGCAATAGATGTCGTTCAATTGGTAACATACATTTTTGTCATATTCTAAAGCCTCTTAAGGGGAAAGTAGTATAAAAGTAACTGAATGTAATCAGATTACGTTACTGAGTTTAGGTAATCCAAAAGTTACGTTACAGATAACTAGTAACTGTAATGGATTACACTTAGAAAGTAACCTGCTTACTGGGTACATAATTTAAAAGCATGTCTGACATGTATTGGGGTGCACAATCATGGATTGATTTAAAAACCAAGAGAAGAATCTTAAAATTAATTATAAAACTCACAGGCAGCCAGTGCAGAGACCTTAAAACCGGTGTAATGTGTGCTCTCCGTCTGGTCTTGGCCAGTACTCGTGCTGCAGCATTCTGTATGTTTTGCAGTTGACCAATGGCTTTCTTGGGTAGACCAGACAGGAGAGCATTACAGTAGTCAAGCCTGCTTATAATAAAAGCGTAAATGAGTCTCTCTGTATCAGCCTGAGAGAGAAACAGCCCCACCATGGCAATGTTCCTCAGGTGGTAAAAAGTTATTTTGGTCACATTCCTAATGTGTGATTCAAAATTGAGTTCAGAATCTAAAATAACACCTATATTTTTTTTACCTGGTGTTTTATCTTTATTGAATTAAAAAGTGTGACCAGGTTCTCTCTGTGCTTTAGCTCCAACAATAAGTACCTCGTCTTGTCTTGATTTAGCTGGAGGAAGTTGTGAGTCATCCAAGTATTTAAATCACTAACACAGTATAATCATTTATCCGTGGAGCTAAAATCCTCCCGTGTCACAGAAATGTAAAGTTGTGTATTGTTGTTGTGTTTCATGTGCTTTCTGATAACATATATAAACTGAACAGTACCCGACCCAAAATCGAACCTTGTGGTATGCCACAAGTTATGTTCACTATGCCACTAAGTTATGTTCACTAAGGGTGACAAAAAAAATATTGACTGATTAAATAGGTCCTAAACCAATATAGAACTGGATCGGAGAGGCTAACCCACCTCTCCAGTCTGTCCAGAAAGACATCATTGTCAACAGTGTCGAATGTATCACTTGGGTTTAGCTGATTTGGCTATTTCAGCTAAACCCATTTCTGACAGGTGTATAAAATTGAGCATACAGCCATGGAATCATGGACAAGCAAACATTCACTGTAGATTGGCCTTTACTGAAGAGATCAGTGACTTTCAACGGGGCACCGTCAGAAGATGCCACCTTTCCAACAAGTCAGTTTGTCAAATTTCTGCCCTGCTAGAGCTTCCCCGGTCAACTGTAAGTGCTGTTACTGTGAAGTGGAAACGTTTAGGAGCAACAACAACTCAGCCGCGAAGCGGTAGGCCACACAAGGTCACAGAACGGGACGCCGATGATCTGTCCTTGGTTGCAACACTCACTACTGAGTTCCAAACTGCTTCTGGAAGCAACGTCAGCACAATAACTGTTCGTCGAGAGCTTCATGAAATGGGTTTCCATGGCCGAACAGCTGCACACAAGCCTAAGATCACCATGCGCAATGCCAAGTGTCGGCTGGAGAGGTGCAAAGCTTGCCACCTGCCCCAATGCATAGTGCCAACTGTAAAATTTGGTTGGAGGAGGAATAATGGTCTGGGGCCCCCTAGTTCCAGTGAAGTGAAATCTTAGCGCTACAGCATACAATGACATTCTAGACGCTTCTGTGCTTCCAAGTTTGTGGCAACAGTTTGAGGAAGGCCCTTTCCTGTTTCAGCATGACAACGCCCCTGTGCACAAAGCAAAGTCCATACAGAAATAGTTTGTCGAGATCAGTGTGGAAGAACTTGACTGGCCTGCACAGAGCCCTGACCTCAACCCCATCGAACACCTTTGGGATGAATTGAAATGGTACAGTACTCAGTAATATATTGTATTTTCCCCAAACATATAATTTTGTATTCAGGACAAAAAGTAAATTGCTGGCCTCCCGGGTGGCGCAGTGGTTAAGGGCGCTGTACTGCCGCGCCAGCTGTGCCATCAGAGTCCTGGGTTCGCGCCCAGGCTCTGTCGTAACCGGCCGCGACCGGGAGGTCCGTGGGGCGACGCACAATTGGCCTAGCGTCGCCCGGGTTAGGGAGGGCTTGGTCGGTAGGGGTGTCCTTGTCTCATCGCGCACCAGCGACTCCTGTGGCGGGCTGGGCGCAGTGTACGCTAGCCAAGGTGGCCAGGTGCACGGTGTTTCCTCCGGCGCATTGGTGCGGCTGGCTTCCGGGTTGGATGTGCGCTGTGTTAAAGAAGCAGCGGCTTGGTTGGTTGTGTATCGGAGGACTCATGACTTTCAACCTTCGTCTCTCCCGAGCCCGTACGGGAGTTGTAGCGATGAGACAAGATAGTAGCTACTACAACAATTGGATACTACGAAATTGGGGAGAAAAAGGGGTCAAATTCAAAAAAACAAACAAAAAAAAAAAAAAGTAAATTGCTTTGCAAAATGTTTTGCAGTATTACTTCAGCGCCTTGTTAAAATCAAATCAAATCAAATGCATTTGTCACATACACATGGTTAGCAGATGTTAATGTGAGTGTAACGAAATGCTTGTGCTTCTAGTTCCGACCATGCAGTAATATCTAACAAGTATTCTAACCAAACAATTTCACAACAACTACCTTATACACACAAGTATAAAGGAATTAATAAGAATATGTGCATAAAAATATATGAATGAGTGATGGCCGAACGGCATAGGCAACATGCAGTAGATGGTATAGAGTACAGTATATACATATGAGATGAGTAATGTAGGGTAAACATTATGTAAAGTGGCATTGTTTAAAGTGGCTAGTGATACATGTATTACCTCAATTTGTCCATTATTAAAGTGGCTAGAGTTGAGTCAGTATGTTGGCGGCAGCCACTCAATGTGACGGCTGTTTAACAGTCTGATGGCCTTGAGATGGAAGCTGTTTTTCAGTCTCTCGGTCCCCGCTTTGATGCACCTGCACTGACCTCACCTTCTGGATGATAGCGGGGTGAACAGGCAGTGGCTCGGGTGGTTGTTGTCCTTGATGATCTTTTTGGCCTTCCTGTGACATCGGGTGGTGTAGGTGTCCTGGGGGGCAGGTAATTTTCCCCCGGTGATGCGTTGTGCAGACCTCACTACCCTCTGGAGAGCCTTACGGTTATGGGCGGAGCAGTTGCCGTACCAGGTGGTGATACAGCCTGACAGGATGCTCTCGATTGTGCATCTGTAAAAGTTTGTGAGTGTTTTTGGTGACAAGCCAAATTTCTTCAGCCTCCTGAGGTTTAAGAGGCGCTGCTTCGCCTTCTTTACCACGCTGTCTGTGTGGGGGGACCATTTCAGTTTGTCCGTGATGTGTACGCCAAGGAACTTAAAACTTTCCACACTCTCCACTACTGTCCCGTCAATGTGGATAGGGAGCTGCTCCCTCTTCTGTTTCCTGAAGTCCACAATCATCTCCTTTGTTTTGTTGACATCTTGTGTACGGTTATTTTCCTGACACCACAGTCCATGGGCCCTCACCTCCTCCCTGTAGGCCGTCTCATCATTATTGGTAATCAAGCCTACCACTGTAGTGTCGTCTGCAAACTTGATGATTGAGTTGGAGGTGTGCATGGCCACGCAGTCGTGGGTGAACAGGGAGTACAGGAGAGGGCTGAGAACGCACCCTTGTGGGGCCCCAGTGTTGTGGATCAGCGGGGTGGAGATGTTGTTACCTACCCTCACCACCTGGGTGCGGCCCATCAGGAAGTCCAGGACCCAGTTGCACAGGGCGGGGTCGAGACCCAGGGTCTCGAGCTTAATGACGAGTTTGGAGGGTACTATGGTGTTAAATGCTGAGCTGTAGTCGATTAACAGCATTCTTACATAGGAATTCCTCTTGTCCAGATGGTTTAGGGCAGTGTGATTGCGATTGTGTCGTCTGTGGACCTATTGGGGCGGTAAGCACATTGGAGTGGGTCTAGGGTGTCAGGTAGGGTGGAGGTGATATGGTCCTTGACTAGTCTCTCAAAGCACTTCATGATTACGGAAGTGAATGCTACGGGGCAATAGTCATTTAGCTCAGTTACCTTAGCTTTCTTGGGAACAGGAACAATGGTGGCCCTCTTGAGGAACAGCAGACTGGGATAAGGTTTGATTGAATATGTCCGTAAACACACCAGCCCGCTGGTCTGCGCATGCTCGGAGGACGCGGCTGGGGATGCCGTCTGGGCCTGCAGCCTTGCGAGGGTTAACACGTTTAAGTGTTTTACTGATGTTGGCTGCAGTGAAGGAGAGCCCGCAGGTTTTGGTAGTAGGCCGTGTTGCAAACAGGATGCATATTGTGGAATATTTTTTATTCTGTACAGTCTTCCTTCTTTTCACTCTGTCAATTAGATTAGTATTGTGGAGTAACTACAATGTTATTGATCCATCCTCAATTTTCTCCTATCACAACTATTAAACTCTGTTTAAAAGTCATCATTGGCCTCATAGTGAAATCCCTGAGCAGTTTCCTTCCTCTCCGGCAACTGAGTAAGGAAGGACGCCTGTCTCTTTGTATTGATACAACATCCAAAGTGTAATTAATAACTTCACCATGCTCAAAGGGATATCCAATGTCTTCTAAATTTTTAACCAATCTTTGCAAGGCATTGAAAATCCTCCCTGGTCTTTGTGGTTGAATCTGTGTTTGAAATTCACTGCTCAATCTGAGGGACCTTACAGATAATTACATGTGTGGCGTACGAGATAAGAGATAAGATAGTCATTCAAAAATCATGTTAAACACTATTATTGTACACAGAGTGAGTCCATGCAACTTATGTGACATGTTAAGCACATTTTACTCCCAAAAGTATATAGGCTTGCCATAACAAAGGGGTTGAATACTTGACTCAAGACATTTCAGCTTTTCATTTATTTATTATTTGTAAAAAAAAATCTAAAAACATAATTCACTTTAACATTATGGGGTATTGCGTGTAGGCCAGTGAAAAACAATATATTTCATATATTTTAAATTCAGGCTGTAACACAACAAAACGTGGAAAAAGTCAAGGGGTGTGAATACTTTCTGAAGGCACTGTATGTCTTATATATCACAGTGTCTGGATGCAATATTTTACTCAGGAATATTCAACACTGAAATCTTTTACTCTCGTAATTCCAACTGCATCTGTGGATGTTTTCTGCTGACAACAATCACAATTCATCTTTGTCTTTAATGCAGGGTTTGACCTAAACATCAGAAGCTATCGAGTGGAATGGTTTCTTTCTATGTTCTAAAGTGGGATTGTTTTCTGCTGGTGTGTCCTTAGGTAGCTCTTCTCTAAGAACCTCTTCCTGCAGTGTGTACAGGCTTCTCTCCCCTGTGGACCTTCAGGCTCATGTTCAGCTGGTGATGTCGGGAGAATCCACCCTCTGGTGCCTCTTCAAGTGGTCCTGGCGGGAGAATCTCTCATCACACTGGGTACAGCTGAAGGGATTCTCCCCTGTGTGGACCCTCTGGTGGATCTCCACCTTCTGGAGGCAGCTGAAGCCTTTGTTACAGAATATACAGAGGAACCGTTTCTCTTTACTATTGCCTGATGTGGCTCCCCCTCCCCGTAATTTGGCCCTTGAGTTCAATACCTGATCGAAAAGGACGTTTGAATCGGAAGGCCCCATCGATGAGGAAACTGGGTCGCAGTCCCTGAACATGTGGAAAGGGGAGTGGATTGTGAATATTTGGATTTGTCTCTAAACTTTCCCTGTAATCTAAGAAATCTCTGCATTCCATGTAGGAGGAATGTCGCCTTCCCTGCCCTTTCCTATCTAGGCACCCTTCAGAGTATACACTACTACTGTACAGGTTCCAATTCCCTCTAGACAGATCAGTCTGTGTCTAAACCCAAGGATATGATGCCAGGGTCCATCTCTGTAGCATAAGAACAAGATGGATAATGGCTTCCAATGTCTAATGCATCACTATCCCCACAGTAATTAACTGTCCTCTGGCTCTGCTGAAATACCTGTAAATACTCTGAGCCAGGATCAGACCCAGCCTCTCTGGGTCTGATTTGTGGGAAGATCCGGTGTGTAAGAGCCTTTGTGTTACAGTTAAAGTCTTGGTGTACGTCTCTGACATGAGGACGGTGTTCGCCGTTCCACTGACGTTGCGCTGGGTCCTGGTGACGGTGGGGAGGTCCTCCATGGCTACAGGGGGCATCACTCCAGCCGCTGCTCTAGTCAATGTCTCTGTTGTGTCTTAGGTCCTCACCTTCAGTCCTCTCCTGCTTGAACCCAGGACCTGCAGCCTCTGCAGATTGACACGAGAGGTTATTATCTGTACATGATTTGAATTGGATGACAATGTCACTGGGAAGTCTCACAAGTACCCCTATGGCTGATAAATAAGGATGAACACGTAAGAAAATTAATAGCTGAGGGGAGCCTTTTTGAAATAAACAAGCCACATTTGATGTACAGTAATTTTCTATGTTACACTATGACACCAACCTCTATCACGATAACATGCTAGGTTGAGGTTCCACAACCCTCATCTATAGATATGGGTTGGTCATCTCTCCACATGCTGTGTCGCGCTGGCTTCACAAAGCTCCTGTAGCCTCAAGTGAGATGTCCTTCACCTAAAAAGGTTATTGGGGGGAAAGGAGGTGGTTCAATAATGTACTGTCCACGTAGCGTCGATTTTGACTAGGTAGGATGCAGCTAATGTCAGAAGTCACTTTTCGTATCAGGTTAGAGGACTTTAAGCAGCTTTGGATACTTAACGTAGCAGGTTACTATAATAATTAGGTTAATGTTAGGAAAAGTATTAGCTGAAATTTCAAAAGTCTCACTGACGAAACTTTTGACATTAGCGGCATGACATGCCTTCTAGACATGACCCACGGCATCGGCCTTCTGAAAAATGTACCTCTTGTCATTCATCTGTATCGGTCGACGATCTTGACTCTACTGGGACGACTGGCGAGGACGCGCTCTCGTGCCACCTTCATTTCTAGTAGCTGTAGTTTCCGCCGCAATCATGTTTTCTTTCTGGCTTGGAGTTATTTCCAAACTACACACTGCATAGTCGTCGTCTACGAATTTACAGATCTCAGCCACGGCTGAATTCGGTAGCAGCTCCATGATGGAGGCTATTTGAGTGTGAAAATCCATACAGTTAGCTAACGTTACCTAGATAACATCAAGTAAGTTCGGACTCCAACGCGATTTAAATTCTACATGGAGTGATGTGCAGTTTTGAGTTCCAGGATGTTAATAAAAGTCTAAATATCAACACAAATGCAACGTGGAAATTGTTATTGGTAATTGTTTACACAGATGTTATTGGTTGGCGGATAAATAAAAAGTCTATGCGCGCTGTTCTTTGAAATACGGTATTGTTTATTACGTTACACATCAAACCTATTCATGGGCCTTTCCGCATTTGAGGGAGAAAAAAAAGTATCGTCCGTGAACCGGAAACCGATAAGTGGTCTTCTTCTTTGAGGTTTAACCACGGTTGGCATCAAATACATGTTGCATTGCCGCCACCTACTAGACTGGAGGACAACTCACTTATACAGTTCGACAAAAACAACAACACTGAGTTACACATGGGATAAACCAGGGGTGTCAAAGTCAAATGGACGGAGGGCCAAATAAAAAAATCAGCTACAAGACGAGGGCCGGACTGTTCGAATGTTCATTGAAAATTTTTTAAATGACGCATATAGTCTAGTGAACCTAATTGAACCTACTGAAAACCTAACAAATATATTACAATATGATCAGATAAATAAAGCAATATTTTCTTATGGCTCTGTCAGTAATCTTTAATTTTCAACAGACACAAAAGACAAATTTCCTTTATATAAATATCCCCATAACATGAACATTAAATGAAAGAAACCGGTATTCAAGGCACCATCAGTAGACTATATTTTCTATTTTAGCAAAAGTGGGCTAAATTTACTTCAAAGAAAAAACAATAATAGCAATTTTCTATCATCCACTCAACTGAAATATTTTTAAAATATAATTGGATTGAAATACAAAAAAATAAAGTGCAAAAATCTATTAATCAAAAACAACACTTTGTTTAAGGAGAAGTAACATGCAGTGAAAACAAATATTAAATTTTAACTTTTAAACTTGAACTGAGTAAAAACTCTAAATATGTGATTGCACAGTAATGTTCACTTGTTTGAGGCTGAGGGTGATACTTGGTGGTGTCCCATCTTTTCCACAAGTTCATCAATGTTCGGGGTAAGGCTCTGAGCTGAAGAAATCCTCAGAATTGAGTGGAGGTGTTCAGCAGTAAGTCGACTTCTGTGTGATGTTTTGTTCAGGTTCATCAAAGAAAACAGTTGTTCACACAGGTATGTGCTGCCAAACATAGACAACGTTTGAGCTGCCTGGATGCGCAGCTGGGGCATTGTGCCGGGGAGGAAACGGGCAAACTCCGCAGCACCCACTGCCGCATATTTTTCCCTCAGTGCATCATTGCATTGGAGGTCAATCAACTCCATTTGGAGGTTTGGTGGTGAGCTTTCCACGTCAACAGCAAATGGGTTACCGAGCAGTTCCAACCTGCTTTTTTGTGCTTCAAAGTCAGCAAATCGGCGTCGAAAGTCAGTGGTAAGCATACCTATTTTATCAGCCAACTGTGTGCTCGGGAACGCACTGGTAGAGAGCTTCTCTTTCATGGTCTGGCAGCTGGGAAAGTGGCTCAAATTTTCTTTCCGCATCTGCGTCTCCCACAGAGTCAGTTTGGTTTTAAATGCCTTCACTGTACTGTACATATCAGAGATGACACGATCCCGACCCTGCAGCTGCAAGTTTATTGCATTCAGATGACTCGTAATGTCACACAGAAAAGCCAT
Organism: Oncorhynchus clarkii lewisi; assembly: GCF_045791955.1. NCBI lineage: Eukaryota > Metazoa > Chordata > Actinopteri > Salmoniformes > Salmonidae > Oncorhynchus > Oncorhynchus clarkii. The sequence goes on from NC_092165.1 coordinate 15,811,238, forward strand.
TTCACACAGAAACATTTCGTCTCGGAGTTGTGTTGTGTCTTTCCCTTTGCTGTCCAAGAATAGACAAATCTCCTCACGAAGCTCGAAACATCTTTGAAGCACCTTTCCCTGGCTTAGCCATCGCACCTCTGTGTGATAAGGCAAATCACCATGCTCCGTTTCTAACTCCGTCAGAAATGCCTTGAACTGGCGGTGATTCAAACCTTTGGCTCTGATAAAGTTAACTGTGCGCGTGATGATGCTCATTACATGCTCCATTTTCAAGGCTTTACCGCACAACGCTTCCTGGTGTATGATACAATGATAAGCTGTCAGCTCACCTGTCGCGTTTTCCTCTTGCATCTTTTCCCGTATCTTCGCCACCAGTCCGCTCCTGTGTCCACACATCGCAGGTGCTCCGTCGGTTGTCAAACCCACGAGTTTTTCCCAAGGCAGCTCCATCTCATTTACACATCTTGACACCTCTTCATACAAATCATGCCCCGTAGTTGTGCCATGCATAGGACGTAAAGCCAAAAACTCCTCTGTCACGCTTAGGCTGGAGTCCACTCCGCGGATGAAAATTGACAACTGGGCAATGTCAGAAATGTCGGTGCTCTCATCCACAGCCAAGGAATATGCAATAAAATCTTTTCCCTTTTTCACAAGCTGCTCTTTTAGATTGATGGACAACTGGTCTACTCTCTCGGCAATGGTGTTTCTGCTCAGACTCACATTTAAAAAGAGTTGCCTTTTTTCTGGGCAAACTTCGTCACAAACTTTAATCATGCAGTTTTTGATGAAATCCCCCTCCGTAAATGGCCGGGCTGATTTAGCGATCTCTTCTGCCAAAATAAAACTGGCCTTGACAGCAGCCTGGCCTTGTGATTTGGCTTTTTTGAACAGAGCCTGTCGAGATTTGAGGCCTCGTTTTAATTCCTCTGCCTTTTGTAGCCTTTGTTCCATGTCCATATTCTTGTTTTTGTCCGCGTGTTTCGTTTCATAATGTCGTCTCAGATTATACTCTTTCAGTACCGCCACACTTTCTCCACACAGAAGACACACAGGTTTTCCAGCTACCTTCGTGAACATATACTCCGACTCCCACCTTGTTTGAAACCCCCGGTTCTCAGTATCCACCTTCCGTTTTGCCATTTTTGATGGGTATCTGAAAGTTAATTTTACTGTGATGCTGACGACTGCTGTGCCAATAAATATTGAAATGAAGCAGCCTACTGCTCGGTGCGTCACCTTTGCATTGTGGGAAATGTAGTATTGGTGCGTGTAAAAGATCTGCGGGCTGCCGGCTTGCTGCGGGCCGGTTCTAATAATAAATCAAGATCATCCCAGGGGCCGTAAAAAACCTTCTTGCGGGCCGGATGTGGCCCGCGGGCCTTGACTCTGACATATGTGGGATAAACAAACGTACAGTCAATAACACAATATAAAAATGAAAGGATGGGACACCACCACTTAACACACCCTGTAACTCTTCTGATGTCAAATCTCGCACACACAACTACCTCTCTGCAGCTGCCACCACAACCTGAATTTGAGACTTATGTTCCATCCCTGCAGTACAGCTGATAATCATTGCTATAAATGCAAAAAAACAACAACATATTACTGAAACATATCACTTGTTGGTTTATTCTTCTGTACTGGTACAGATCCACTATTCACACCACTGCTCTCTTTTTCCCTCCATTCCTCCTCCTACGTCTCCATATGATAATACTGCACTTCTTCTGACATAGATGTTGTTCTTGCCTTGTGCCTTGTCAAGGGACACCATTTAACCGGCTGTCACAATCTCCGGACAATCAGCACGAACCCCTCGGGGTGTAGCGCTCAACAGTGTATCCCACTTATAAAGCAGCTGCTTCGTCTTGATGTTATTCTTTATCAAAGCTACCGCAACGCTTTTCCATTTCAAACAAGCGCGCCCTTCCAACCACCATCCACCCGGGTGCGCCTTCCGTCCTAGGATAAGTGGTCGAGGACATATGAATTCGTTAGTAGTCGAAAGGAAGTGTCCTCCCCTCCTTGATAGTCTTTTTGAAATCTACCATGCAACCTTTGAATCAGCTTTTGTTTTGTTGGTGGAGAAAAGCATGCAGATGTTTAAAAACAAATATGCTACTTATGTTTTATCTTGCACAACTAACTTAATTATCACTTTACACATCTATTTTGGGATCCAGCCCTAAACATTATTTGCCTCATGATCCGCAAATACGGAGAAGCAGTCTCATTTCATTCAAGCGCATTTTCGTCCACATTACCTCTCCTCGATTACCTTTGAACTTATTCAAAAGGAGGCCGGAGGAGAGAGGACACAGGATTTGCTCAAAACCAATTGAGAAAAGGCCATGATCAGTATCTTTCATGCTCAGAGCAGACTTGTATAGAACAATTACCGTAAATGACCTAAAGAGAATGGTTGGCTGGATCCAATCGGTGGCAAGGATAGACACTTATAGGTTCGAAGGATGCCAAGGAGACTAAGTTGAATTTTAATTCTAAATGATAAACAAGCAAATACAAAATCAATACATGAAAGGATAACATGATTTCTCATTTATTAACAGATTTGCTCACCTACAGTGGGGCAAAAAAGTATTTAGTCAGCCACCAATTGTGCAAGTTCTCCCACTTAAAAAGATGAGAGGCCTGTAATTTTCATCATAGGTACACTTCAACTATGACAGACAAAATGAGAAAAAAAATCCAGAAAATCACATTGTAGGATTTTTTATGAATTTATTTGCACATTATGGTGGAAAATAAGTATTTGGTCAATACCAAAAGTTTATCTCAATACTTTGTTATATACCCTTTGTTGGCAATGACAGAGGAAACGTTTTCTGTAATTCTTCACAAGGTTTTCACACACTGTTGCTGGTATTTTGGCCCATTCCTCCATGCAGATCTCCTCTAGAGCAGTGATGTTTTGGGGCTGTTGCTGGGCAACACGGACTTTCAACTCCCTCCAAAGATTTTGTTATGGGGTTGAGATCTGGAGACTGGCTAGGCCACTCCAGGACCTTGAAATGCTTCTTACGAAGCCACTCCTTCGTTGCCCGGGCGGTGTGTTTGGGATCATTGTCATGCTGAAAGACCCAGCCACGTTTCATCTTCAATGCCCTTGCTGATGGAAGGAGGTTTTCACTCAAAATCTCACGATACATGGCCCCATTCATTCTTTCCTTTACACGGATCAGTCGTCCTGGTCCCTTTGCAGAAAAACAGCCCCAAAGCATGATGTTTCCACCCCCATGTTTCTAAGTAGGTATGGTGTTCTTTGGATGCAACTCAGCATTCTTTGTCGTCCAAACACAACGAGTTGAGTTTTTACCAAAAAGTTCTATTTTGGTTTCATCTGACCATATGACATTCTCCCAATCTTCTTCTGGATCATCCAAATGCTCTCTAGCAAACTTCAGACGGGCCTGGACATGTACTGGCTTAAGCAGGGGGACACGTCTGGCACTGCAGGATTTGAGTCCCTGGCGGCGTAGTGTGTTACTGATGGTAGGCTTTGTTACTTTGGTCCCAGCTCTCTGCAGGTCATTCACTAGGTCCCCCCGTGTGGTTCTGGGATTTTTGCTCGCCGTTCTTGTGATCATTTTGACCCCACGGGGTGAGATCTTGCGTGGAGCCCCAGATCGAGGGAGATTATCAGTGGTCTTGTATGTCTTCCATTTCCTAATAATTGCTCCCACAGTTGATTTCTTCAAACCAAGCTGCTTACCTATTGCAGATTCAGTCTTCCCAGCCTGGTGCAGGTCAACAATTTTGTTTCTGGTGTCCTTTGACAGCTCTTTGGTCTTGGCCATAGTGGAGTTTGGAGTGTGACTGTTTGAGGTTGTGGACAGGTGTCTTCTTTACTGATAACAAGTTCAAACAGGTGCCATTAATACAGGTAACGAGTGGAGGACAGAGGAGCCCCTTAAAGAAGAAGTTACAGGTCTGTGAGAGCCAGAAATCTTGCTTGTTTGTAGGTGACCAAATACTTATTTTCCACCATAATTTGCAAATAAATTCATAAAAAATCCTACAATGTGATTTTCTGGATTTTTTTTCTCATTTTGTCTGTCATAGTTGAAGAGTACCTATGATGAAAATTACAGGCCTCTCATCCTTTTAAGTGGGAGAACTTGCACAATTGGTGGCTGACTAAATACTTTTTTGCCCCACTGTATTTCTTTGTACAAAACAAACTATTGTTCAATCCTGGTAGTTAATTGCACTCACCTGGTGTCCTAGGTCTGAATTAGTCCCTTATTAGGAGAAGATGAAGACCAGAAGGGTTTTGGCCCTCCAGGACTGACATTGAACAGCGCTGAAGGATTTAGTAATCCAAAAAACCCTCTAACCCCAAGACACTTCACATGATAACCATGTCAGCTAAAGAATGGTTCCCAGATATCCTGTGTACATCTCAAGCCACACTACTATGATTTCTCCCCATTGTGGACACTTCTATGTTTGATAAGGTTACTCTGGAAGGAGAAGCTCTTGTAACACAGCTTGCACATAAATGGCCTCTCCTTGGTGTGAACAGTCTGGTGCTGCTTCACATAGTTTGCATGAGCGAAGCGCTTCCCACATGTGGGGCAGGCGTACGGCTTGTCTGCGTCCGTCTTAATGCTCGGCCTCCCACGTTGTGACCCAATGACACCAGATGAGGTGGAAGCAGGAGCCAATTTAGAGCTACCTCCTTGACCTCTAGCCATTGTTTGGGTGTTGTTGTGTGCTGTGTTATAGGCTAGGTACCTCTCATGGTGACCGCTCATCCTGACCCTGTCTGCATTCGTGGGGTTACCACGAGGCAGCTGAGGAAGGCTAGACCCAGGTCCAGGCCTTCTATGAACCCAGTCACCAGGCATTAGACGAGAACCTGAAGGAGACAGACTTCCTGATCGACTACTGCCAGGGGGGTCTACCACCACTCTCGGTGAAAGCTGAAGCCCAGTGTGACCTGCTCTGTTCATCATGGATACTGTGGTGTTTGTATCATAGACCCTCCTGTTCCTATCTCTATCAGCCCCAGGCCCCACTCCATCCCTGCACTGAGACTGTGAAGAGAAGGGTCTGGGCTGCAGACTGGATCCCTGACTGGAGCCTCTGTCTCTCTGATGACCACCAGGACTGAGGTTGTTCAGTCCACCTGTCCACTGGTTGTGTTCTGTGTGGTGGTGGAGTCTCTTAACCTCACGTTTGGGTCCTGGTTCCGACTCAGAAAGGAAGAGTGAAGGCTCCTGGTCCAGGATCCTGATCCGGAGCCAGGGTTTGTGATCAGCCTCTTCAGAGGTCCACTCTCTCCCACCAGTAACACTGGATATCAGCAGGTCTTCTTCGACTGCAGACTGCAAAAAAAGATTGTGCAGAAAAGTGTAAAGGTTTATATAATAAACTCTGCTGTACACACAGAAACATTACATGATATTATAAACTGTTAACCACAGTCAAGCCCATCTCTAATACTGTGATATAAGTACCTAACAATATGGAGCCATTGGAGTTTATTATTAAAACAATTGCATATGTGTTGATTTAAGAATGAAGTATGTTTTGGTTCGACTGAGTTTCCCTCAGTCCCTAAAAATACAAATTAAAAAATCAAGTCAGCAGTGTCAATTTTGTATTTCATTTCAACAAAATAGCCATATGCTCACATTACTTCAAAGTTAAGTACTTTTATCGCACAAAACGATACGTGGCAAGTAAAATATACACTGCTCAAAAAAATAAAGGGAACACTAAAATAACACATCCTAGATCTGAATGAATGAAATATTCTTATTAAATACTTTTTTCTTTACATAGTTGAATGTGCTGACAACTAAATCACACAAGAATTATCAATGGAAATCAAATGTATCAACCCATGGAGGTCTGGATTTGGAGTCACACTCAAAATTAAAGTGGAAAACCACACTACAGGCTGATCCAACTTTGATGTAATTTCCTTAAAACAAGTCAAAATGAGGCTCAGTAGTGTGTGTGGCCTCCACGTGCCTGTATGACCTCCCTACAACGCTTGGGCATGCTCCTGATGAGGTGGCAGATGGTCTCCTGAGGGATCTCCTCCCAGACCTGGACTAAAGCATCCGCCAACTCCTGGACAGTCTGTGGTGCAACGTGGCGTTGGTGGATGGAGCGAGACATGATGTCCCAGATGTGCTCAATTGGATTCAGGTCTGGGGAATGGGCGGGCCAGTCCATAGCATCAATGCCTTCCTCTTGCAGGAACTGCTGACACACTCCAGCCACATGAGGTCTAGCATTGTCATGCATTAGGAGGAACCCAGGGCCAACCACACCAGCATATGGTCTCACAAGGGGTCTGAGGATCTCATCTCGGTACCTAATGGCAGTCAGGCTACCTCTGGCGAGCACATGGAGGGCTGTGCGGCCCCCCCCACACCATGACTGACCCACCGCCAAACCGGTCATGTTGGAGGATGTTGCAGGCAGCAGAACGTTCTCCACGGCGTCTCCAGACTCTGTCACGTCTGTCACATGTGCTCAGTGTGAACCTGCTTTCATCTGTGAAGGGCACAGGGCACCAGTGGCGAATTTGCCAATATTATTTCTCTGGCAAATGCCAAACGTCCTGCACGGTGTAAGCACAACCCCCACCTGTGGACGTCGGGCCCTCATACCACCCTCATGGAGTCTGTTTCTGAACGTTTGAGCAGACACATGCACATTTGTGGCCTGCTGAAGGTCATTTTGCAGGGCTCTGGCAGTGCTCCTCCTTGCACAAAGGCGGAGGTAGCGGTCCTGCTGCAGGGTTGTCATCATCTCCTGATATACTGGCCTGTCTCCTGGTAGCGCCTCCATGCTCTGGACACTACGCTGACAGAGACAGCAAACCTTCTTGCCACAGCTCGCATTGATGTTCCATCCTGGATGAGCTGCACTACCTGAGCCACTTGTGTGGCTTGTAGACTCCGTCTCATGCTACAACTAGAGTGAAAGCACCGCCAGCATTCAAAAGTGACCAAAACATCAGCCAGGAAGCATAGGAACTGAGAAGGGGTCTGTGGTCACCACCTGCAGAACCACTCCTTTATTGGGGGTGTCTTGCTAATTGCCTATAATTTCCACCTGTTGTCTATTCCATTTGCACAACAGCATGTCAAATTTATTGTCAATCAGTGTTGCTTCCTAAATGGACAGTTTGATTTCACAGAAGTGTGATTGACTTGGAGTTACATTGTGTTGTTTAAGTGTTCCATGTATTTTTTTGAGCAATGTATTTTCTCACTATGTTAATGTGACCAGGTAGAAGTTTGGGGTCAGACCCTGCCCTAGCTGGTACGGGAAGGTTAAAGGTAAACAGTATGGCAGACGGCAGTCTCTCTTACTTGGTCAACACTGTCCAAGCTTTGCTAACAGCGGGTTATTCAAGCAGTGTTGCGTGCAGTTAGACAAGAGCTACAACCGAGAGATGGGGATATAGTGTTTGTGTGAGAACCTGCGTTGCTGTGTTGAAGAACTGTTTTGGACATTACATTGACTATTGTAATGTAAATGAAATAAATGGCATGCGCCATTTCTCTCAAAAGGGAAGACTGATAGCAAGTGTGTGTAACCAGCCCTTTTGAGTCCTTCCTTGTGGGTTACAGATAAGAAACGGTATGTTACTTCTGCTGATTGTATTGATTTTTGTAAAAGCTCACTGGTAGGGATTGTCAACCGTTTGTCTGCCGACAGTGCCTCTGAACAGTGTCGACAGTCAATTATATTTTGTATTCACACAGCAAAGACCTTGATGTCGTCTGCCACTCAGCCTTGTTACAATTCTCCAAATCAGAAGGTGGCAGTAGCATTGCTTGGTAACGGATGTCCCGTCTGTGTTAAGTTATGGTCTAGATTCCAATGTTTGCTAACTAGCTGTGCTAATGTTGATGTTTGTTGTTTGTTGTAGAAAGCCCTTGTTGATACTAGCCGGACGGCCACAACTAGATAACTACCTCATAAAATATATATATATTTTTTATTCACTCTCCATAATCCCATACTACCAGTACCAGCCCATGGCCAAATGTTTAAATACAGTGCCTTGCGAAAGTATTCGGCCCCCTTGAACTTTGCGACCTTTTGCCACATTTCAGGCTTCAAACATAAATATATAAAACTGTATTTTTTTGTGAAGAATCAACAACAAGTGGGACACAATCATGAAGTGGAACGACATTTATTGGATATTTCAAACTTTTTTAACAAATCAAAAACTGAAAAATTGGGCGTGCAAAATTATTCAGCCCCCTTAAGTTAATACTTTGTAGCGCCACCTTTTGCTGCGATTACAGCTGTAAGTCGCTTGGGGTATGTCTCTATCAGTTTTGCACATCGAGAGACTGACATTTTTTCCCATTCCTCCTTGCAAAACAGCTCGAGCTCAGTGAGGTTGGATGGAGAGCATTTGTGAACAGCAGTTTTCAGTTCTTTCCACAGATTCTCGATTGGATTCAGGTCTGGACTTTGACTTGGCCATTCTAACACCTGGATATGTTTATTTTTGAACCATTCCATTGTAGATTTTGCTTTATGTTTTGGATCATTGTCTTGTTGGAAGACAAATCTCCGTCCCAGTCTCAGGTCTTTTGCAGACTCCATCAGGTTTTCTTCCAGAATGGTCCTGTATTTGGCTCCATCCATCTTCCCATCAATTTTAACCATCTTCCCTGTCCCTGCTGAAGAAAAGCAGGCCCAAACCATGATGCTGCCACCACCATGTTTGACAGTGGGGATGGTGTGTTCAGCTGTGTTACTTTTACGCCAAACATAACATTTTGCATTGTTGCCAAAAAGTTCAATTTTGGTTTCATCTGACCAGAGCACCTTCTTCCACATGTTTGGTGTGTCTCCCAGGTGGCTTGTGGCAAACTTTAAACAACACTTTTTATGGATATCTTTAAGAAATGGCTTTCTTCTTGCCACTCTTCCATAAAGGCCAGATTTGTGCAATATACGACTGATTGTTGTCCTATGGACAGAGTCTCCCACCTCAGCTGTAGTTCTCTGCAGTTCATCCAGAGTGATCATGGGCCTCTTGGCTGCATCTCTGATCAGTCTTCTCCTTGTATGAGCTGAAAGTTTAGAGGGACGGCCAGGTCTTGGTAGATTTGCAGTGGTCTGATACTCCTTCCATTTCAATATTATCGCTTGCACAGTGCTCCTTGGGATGTTTAAAGCTTGGGAAATCTTTTTGTATCCAAATCTGGCTTTAAACTTCTTCACAACAGTATCTCGGACCTGCCTGGTGTGTTCCTTGTTCTTCATGATGCTCTCTGCGCATTTAACGGACCTCTGAGACTATCACAGTGCAGGTGCATTTATAGGGAGACTTGATTACACACAGGTGGATTGTATTTATCATCATTAGTCATTTAGGTCAAGATTGGATCATTCAGAGATCCTCACTGAACTTCTGGAGAGAGTTTGCTGCACTGAAAGTAAAGGGGCTGAATAATTTTGCACGTCCAATTTTTCAGTTTTTGATTTGTTAAAAAAGTTTGAAATATCCAATAAATGTCGTTCCACTTCATGATTGTGTCCCACTTGTTGTTGATTCTTCACAAAAAAATACAGTTTTATATCTTTATGTTTGAAGCCTGAAATGTGGCAAAAGGTCGCAAAGTTCAAGGGGGCCGAATACTTTTGCAAGGCACTGTATCTAGTTAACGTTAGCATATTCGCAAGCTAGCACAACATGGCTAGCTAAGGACACTGCACTAACACAGGCAGCTGTTTCATGGAAACTAATCCATTGTGATTGAATTATGTCAATACTGGCTACATCACGCAAAGCTGCCACAACTGTCAGTGAGAGTGTCCATGGATTGAGTCTTTGAATGAAGAGATTGAGATACAACTGTCCTGTTTGAGTGTTTTTCTGCAGCGAACTGATAAGACGAGCGACCCAGGGATGTGTGTGCTTTGGGGGACCTTTAACAGAATGTGACTGGCAGAACGGGCGTTGTATGTGGAGAATGAGACCTGCAGTAGATATCTCAGATAGGGGGGAGTGAGGCCTAAGAGGGTTTTATAAATAAGCATAAACCGCATTGCGTCTGTGCACTTAGCCAGCTACCATCCTATAGCTTACATTGCATATGAAGTCTGGCTCATGACATTTAACCATGGATGTACAGAGAATGTGCCATATTTTCTTCCCCCTTTTGTTGTCACACATTTTAGCTCCCCCAGTTCGTGCTCTCGGATTGGCTCAAAGTCAAGTTGTTGGCCAATGACAAGCATCACAATTTTACAAGTAGAAACCGCAGGTTCGTCGCTACCGGGTCGGCATACAGCAGGTAACGCTTTTGTTCTAGCAAGAGGAGGAAAGGCCTCCCACTGTGATAAGTACCCATCGGAAGTGTTCTCAGTGCGTTTCATGCTTAACCAATTGCATTTCCATCTTTAAATCATGCATTGTAGCCATGCTGTATTTCTTACATTGTGTTCTGTTTTTGGTTTCAGATTTGGCCTTTGTCAGTTTCTTAGACCTGAATAACTAACTATATGAGCTATAATAGCGACTAGAACTCTATATGAATGAAGCATTTTACCAAATCATGTGAACCTGATTTGCTCTTCTGTCGTAATAAACTAGTTTTATACGAAGGGAAACTAGTCTGTGCCTCTAAACGAGGGACAACCTGAGTACATTCTTGATATTACGTAAACCTTTTTGTACCTTTGCTTTAATAAAATACCATTTAGAATCCTTTGGAAAATATTTAACATTATACACATCTTTATGTCATCTTTACTTTATGTCAAGTAAAAATGACACTTAATAAGTGAAGCATTCATACAGACACAATCACACCAACTCTACCTCATCATATACATTCTTTCCTCAGTTCACCTCATCCAGTTCCCTATACATCCACAAGCAACAGAATTAACTACAAGAGTAACTAGTACTACATTACTATACATGGGCCGTGTGCATTTTCTGCTGGTGTATCCTGAGGTAGCTCCTCTCTGAGAACCTCTTCCCGCAGTGTGAACAGCCCCTCTCCCGTGTGGACCTTCGGTTGCTTCTTCAGCTGGTGCTGGCAGGAGACCCTCTTCGCACACTGGGGTGCAGCTGTAGGATTTCTCCCCTGCCACATCAGGACGAGTGTGAAACACTGGCAGCTGAAAGGTTTAGCCCCTGTGTGCATCCCCTGGTGGATCTCCACCTGTTTGGGGAAACCGAAGGCTTTCCCACAGAATGAACACGCTTCTCTTTGCCACCGGAGCTACTGACAGCGTTACTACTACTGTAATTTGTCAATGGGCTTGTGTAGCCATTTAGTGTTGAGGCACTGGCATTGTCTGAGGTCTGGTTTAACATTAGGAGAGTGTGAGGAGGACGAAGGCCAGGGAGTGTCTGTGTTGTCACAGGATCCATGTTCCAGTTGATAGATCCTATAGAAGGCAGGCTGAAGGCAGCACCTGTTAGGGGGTTAACCTGAGGCCCAATCTGTCTCTCTGAATCACAACTATAGGAGCAGGACGGAGCATCGCTAGCAGAGTCTGTATCTGTTCTCTCCCGCCGCATACAGACACCTCCCCGCCCCTGCAGACCAAATCTACCCCTCGCCCTGGTCTCAGCCAGTCTGTTGTCACGGAGTCTAAGATCGGTTGTTGTTTTGTGTTTGACTGTCTATTTCTGGTTGTGGTTAACAGTGTTGTTCCCCAGCCCAGAGTTGAGGACACTGTCCCATCCACTGACCTCCACTATGTCGCCTCTGGTCCTGACCTGCTCAGTGATGTTGTCCCCTGGGCTCTTGGCTGCACCGGTCTGGGAATCCAAGCTGGCCGCCCAGTCTCCTCTACTAGCCTCCAACCAACCACCTGCAGGAAGAGGTTAGAAATTACACTTTACAAACATGACAGGGAAAACTCACTTTAGGTTTAGCCCCTGTGTGCATCCCCTGGTGGATCTCCACCTGTTTGGGGAAACTGAAGGCTTTCCCACAGAACGAACAGGGGAAGCGCTTCTCTTTGCCACCGGATCTACTGATAGCGTCTCTACTACTGTCATTTGTCAATGGGCTTGTGTAGCCATTTAGTGTTGAGGCACTGGCTTTGTCTGAGGTCTGGTTTAACAGTCAATTAAGAGTCAATTAACTGGTCAAGTTCAGACATTATAATGTGTGTTTTTGTATGTAAAAATACGTTATATTGATTTAATTTTATGAATGAGGAGAGCCAGGCGCATCACTATTCCTTTTGAAAATCTATTACTGTATGTAGACTATATGCATTGTTTTATTTAACCTTTATTTAACTAGGCAAGTCAGTTAAGAACAAATTCTTATTTACAATGACGGCCTAGGAACAGTGGATTAACTGCCTTGTTCAGGGGCATAATGACAGATGTCAGCTCAGGGATTCGAATCAGGGATTCGATCCACCAACCTTTCGGTTACTGGCCCAACGCTCTAACCACTAGGCTACCTGCCGCCCAGAGAAGAGAAGGTCCCTCCAGCACTGATGAGGGATGAGCCTTGCATAGAAGCGATGCCACCTGTCGGAAAACAATGTGCTATATGTATTTCTCCCTTACCTTGCTCCCCCATATTTAGTCCACTCAGCAGGTTAATGCTCTCTGGTTCGTCCTCTATTGTCTCCTCTTTGACTACCAGCAGATCAAGCTTCCCATCCTCCATGTCTACTGACTGTAAGAGATACAGAGTGAGAGGATGTTGGATCAAGAAATCTGATATGAGCATCCTGCTTTGGAGCATCTTCTGATTGGGCAATGAGGGATTGATATGAGTACTATGCAACTTTTAGTTCATTTGATACAATGCAAACATATTAATTGATTTGATTAATTTACTCTTTAATGGTTTGATAATTCAAAGGCATAGTTGCACATTTAACACAGAATTCATAAAGACCTGGCCCCGTACCCACAAAGAGTGCTGATCTAAGATCTTTCCATATAGTCTTATTCATTATGATCTACAAGGCAAAACTGATCCTAGAACAGTCCTCCTACTCTGAGAGTCTACTCTGACCTAATATAATTCAGACAGTAGTTTACAGTGGGCTCACCTCAGGAAGACTGTGTGTGGTCCTGTGCTGCTCAGCTGGTTCCTCTGTGGGTTCAGGAGGAGGTGTAGTCTGGTTGTCCTCCATGACCATGGTCCCCTCAATGTTCCCCAGACCCTCCTCACACCCCTCCTCCTTCACCAGCAGCACCTCTGGACCCTCCTCCTCCTGGAAGAGACAGGTGATACAGATTACACAGACATACACTCCCTCAGGCAAGTACACACAGATAAACACACTTTCAACATGGAGTGTTTATCCCTCCCCACTATGTTTGAGTCCTATACTGTAGTCAGTGACTTCATTGTTGTTAAACCCATCATGGTGGACATAAATATGATGTGGGCAAAAATAAGTCAGCTATGATAAGTCAAAAGTCATCAGACAAATCTGACTAAACTATTTTGACGTGTACAGTAGGTGTTTTTTAGTGTGTGGGTATGTGTAGCTATATTTAGTGTATATTGGTTATAAAGCCCTTTCAGTGTATGAAGAATAGGGTGAGATCAGATGTGATGTATCCTAACGAGTCTCAAGGAAAGTCTTGGAATTAAAAGTCCCATTTTGTGTTTATTAAACAAACAGGTTTTAAATACACCATATGAAAACCACACATACGCGTTTGAACAAAAAAAATCTGCATGAAGTTGATGAACTGCATTCTTTTTCTCATTAAAGGTATTCTGGGATAAAAAGTAGTTGAATGGAAGTAATGTAATAGGCATTTGTGAACATCATATAGTCTACACAGTACAAACACAATATGTAACATACTTTTTATGCTATACTGTTTGTCATTTTACCTTTACATGTTTATGTCATTTAGCAGACACTCTTATCCAGAGCGACTTACAGGAGAAATTAGAAATTGCTCAAGGGCAGAGACAGATTTCACACCTAGTCTACTCAGGGAATCGAACCAGCCACCTTTCGGTTACTGGCCCAAAGCGTTTAACCGCCAGGCTACCTGCTGCCCTCTAAATATGACTTATATATTCCACAATGTCTGGGCCTTGCATTTCAACACACTTAGTTGTTGTGGAAATTGACCCACTACTGCGGTTTACTTTGTGCAGCTACAGTGCCTTCGGAAAGTATTCAGACCCCTTGATCTTTTCCACATTTTGTTAAGTCACAGCCTTATTCTAAAATGGACTAAATAAATACAAATTCTCAGTAATCTACAAATAATACCCCCTAATGACAATGTTTTTAAATAATACCTTACTTACATTAGTATTCAGACTATTTGCTATGAGACTCAAAATTGAGCTCAGGTGCATCCTGTTTCCATTGATCATCTTTGAGATGTTTCTACAACTTGATTGGAGTCCACCTGTAGTAAATGCAATTGATTGGACATGATTTGGAAAGGCACAGACCTGTCTATATAAGGTTCCACAGTTGACAGTGCATATCAGAACAAAAACCAAGCCATAGAGCTCCGAGACAGGCACAGATCTGGGGAAGAGACCCAAAAAATGTCTACAGCATTGAAGGTCCCCAAGAACACAATGGCCTCCATCATTATTAAATGGAAGAAGTTTGGAACCATCAAGACTCTTCCTAGGCCTGGACGCCCGGCCAAACTGAACAATCGGTGGGGGAGGGCCTTGGTCAGGGAGGTGACCAAGAACCCGATGGTCACTCTGACAGAGCTCCAGAGTTCCTCTGTGGAGATGGTTGTCCATCTGGAAGGTTCTCCCATCTCTGCAGCACTCCACCAATCAGGCCTTTATGATAGAGTGGCCAGACGGAAGCCACTCCTTAGTAAAAGGCACATGACAGCCCGCTTGGAGTTTGCCAAAAGGCACCTAAAGACTCTCAGACCATGAGAAACAAAGATTCTCTGGTCTGATGAAACCAAGACTCAACTCTTTGGCCTGAATGCCAAGTGTCATGTCTGGAGGAGACTTGGCACCATCCCTACGGTGAAGCATGGTGGTGGCAGCATCATATTGTGTTGTTCTTTTTTCAGCGGCTGGGACTGGGAGATTAGTCAGGATCAAGGCAAAGATGAATGGAGCACAGAGAGGTTATTGATGAAAACCTGCTCCAGAGCGGAAGGTTCACCTTCCAACAGTACAAGTCTCTGAATGTCTGAGTGGCCCAGCCAGAGCCCGGACTTGAACCCGATCGAACATCTCTGTAGAGAACTGAAAATAGCTGTGCAGCAACACTCCCCATCCAACCTGACAGAGCTTGCGGGGATCTGCAGAGAAGAATGGGAGAACTCCCAAAATACAGGTGTGGCAAGCTTGTAGGGTCATACCCAGACTTGACGCTGTAATTGCTGCCAAAGGTGCTTCAACAAAGTACTGAGTAAAGGGTCTGAATACTTATGTAAATGTAAATGTCATTTTTGTTTTTATTTTTAATAAATTAGCAAAAATGTCTAAACCTGTTTTTGCTTTGTCATTATGGGGTATTGTGTGTAGATTGATGAGGGGGAAAAAACAATTTAATAAATTTCAGAATTTTTTGAAAAAGTCAAGGGGTCTGAATACTTTCCGAAGGCACTGTACATCATCTTGCCGAGTCTACCTTTAATACAGGGTTTGATCTAAACGTCAGAAGCTATCGAGTGGAATGATTACTTTCTATGTTATAGAGTGGAATGGTTTTTCTGCAGGTGTATCTTGAGGTAGCTCCTCTCTGAAAACCTTTTCCCGCAGTGCGTACAGGCAAACGGCCTCTCTCCCGTGTGGATCTTCAGGTGCATCTTCAGATGGTCCTGGCGGGAGAACCTCTTCTCACACTGGGGACAGTTGTAGGGTTTCTCCCCTGTGTGGACCCTCTGGTGCCTCTTCAGGGTGCCAGCTTCGGTGAAGCGCATGTGACACTGGGTACAGCTGAACCGTTTCTCTTTACTATTGCCTGATGTGGCTCCCCCTCCCTGAGCCTGGGCTCTAGCCCTGTCATTTGAGTTCAAAACCTGATGGAAAAGGACGTGGCTATGTAAATCGGAAGGGCCCATTGATGTGGACACTGGGTCGTGATCCCTGAACAAGTGTAAAGGAGAGTGGGTCGTGACATTTGGATTTGTCTCTAAGCTTTCCCTGTAATCTAAGAAATCTCTGCCCTGTGAGTGTCCATCTCCTAGGTTACCATCTGCATTCCATGTGGGAGGAACATCACCCTCCAATTTCATAGTCACTTCATCAACGACTAGACCCTCCCCTTTCTTATCAAGGCACCCTTCAGAGTATACACTACTACTGTAACGGTTCCAGTCCCCTCTAGACAGATCAGTCTGTATCTCTAAACCCAAGGGCATGTTGCCAGGGTCTAGCTCTGTAGAGTAAGAACACGACGGATCATCACTGCCAGCGTCTAAAGATTCACCAAGCCCACTTGAATGAACCATCCTCAGGCTTTGGTGAAATACAGGTAAATAGTCTGAGCTGGGGGCAGGAGGAACCCCCAGTCTCCGCGCCCCCAGTCTCTCTGATTCTGATCTGTGGTCAGATCCTGTGTGTAAGAGCCTGTGTGTTTCAGTTAAAGTCTTGGTGTC
Organism: Oncorhynchus clarkii lewisi; assembly: GCF_045791955.1. NCBI lineage: Eukaryota > Metazoa > Chordata > Actinopteri > Salmoniformes > Salmonidae > Oncorhynchus > Oncorhynchus clarkii. The sequence goes on from NC_092165.1 coordinate 15,827,805, forward strand.
TGTCGCTGACTTGAGAACGGCGTTCTGCGTTCCACTGACCTCCGTGATGCTGTGTCGGGTCCTGGGCTGTGCTGGGGCGGTGGTGGGGTTCTCCGTGGCTACAGGGGGCGCTTCAGATCCTCCAGTCTGGTTGTCTCTGCTGTGCCGTGGGTTCTTCTCTCCTTCAGTCCTCTCCTGCTTGACTCCAGAACCTGCAGCCTCTGCAGCTGCAGACTGACAAGAAAAGAGGAGGTTATTATCGGTACAACGGTTGAATTGGATAAGAATGTCGTAAGGAAGTCTCATAAACTCCCATATGGCAGATAAATGAGGACGTACATGTAAGCAAGTGAATAGCTGGCGACACATTTGATTTAAAAAGTAACTGTCATTTTTAATGCAACACTATTCCACTGACCTCTATCACGATAATGTGCTGGGTTGAGGTTCCACTCCCCTCATCAACAGTGATTGGTTGGTCATCTCTCCATGTGCTGTGTCCTGCTGGCTTCACAAAGCTCCTGTGGCCTTCAGTGAGATGTCCTTCACCTGAGAGAGTGATTGGGGGAAAATAGGTGGTTAGGTTAGCTACTATCTGCTCCAAGGTATAGACCCCTTTCTGTGTTTGCAATTTGGTTGCAGAACTCGCGGGAGTTAGACGAAAGTCCATACCTTTTCATTTTGGGGAGATTTCTATTCTTCAATAGCTCTTCAACAAAGTGTGCCAAGCCTGCCCCAAAAAGTGGATTTTTCTCCATCCTCCCAATATTCATGACACACTTTCTCTAGGAGCTAGTCTGGGTACCAGTCTTTGTAGCTAACATTCCACTCCTGTCATTTTCCAAAGCTTTTGGGCAATCTCAACATTTATTATGCAGCCGGACAGCGGCTGTCCTCTATCGAGCAAAACTATTGTACCACACGGAGGGAGCTACTGGCAGTAGTGGAGTTTACTACACACTTTCGACAATTCCTGCTCGGAAGACCTTTCATCGTGCGAACCGACCACAGCAGTCTTCGGTGGCTCATAAGGATGAAGGAACCAGAAGGTCAACTGGCGAGGTGGCTCGAGAAGCTTGGGGAGTATAACTTCAAGGTCATACATCCAGGATGCCACCGCAAATGCTGACGTCCTGTCCAGGAGGCCCTGCTGCCAGACTTGCCCCTGCACTTACGTTTCAGTTACTTACGTTTCAGGTACCAGGAAGTGCAGTCTGACCACGGCCCCAGTATAGCCGATTTACGCTGTGGAAGATACTTCTGTGGAGCGCCGCTCAGTGGGGGTAGGATAAGACCCCAGCCTACACTCCCTGGAGATTCTGGAGCTGCCTTCGATGTGGAGTCGGGTCATCGGGACAGTGAAGATGAAACGTTGCGCAAGTCGTGCATATCCACTGGCCTCGCGCTCTTCCAACCTCTCTCTATTCCTCTTATAGCTCCTGAACTAGTTGCCTATCCCAAATGTGTCCCAGAGGTAGATGTATAGTTTGGTCACTTATTGAGCAACTCAAAAATATATCTTTCTATATATCTATATCTATGTTAAGGGATTTTTATCAATAATGACTAAATTATGTATACATTTCAATCAGAACTATACTAAACAGAATACTATTATGTTACTGTATGGATGTATGAATCTTATAATCATAGTACTGAATATAGTGTGTGTAATTATAATCAAGAATTAGAACAAAGATGTTCTGTTCCTTGTTAGAAACGAATGGAGCTATCGTCAGACTGGCTGGAATGCTGTGTTCCTTACGAGACATCCTGTCTCTACACAGGGAGGGGAGAGACCTTGGGCTGGTAGTAAATTATCTAACAGGTGGTGGACGATGTGGGAAGGCTTGTGAACTATACTGCCATTGTATTAGAGTGGAGGAGGGACAGTTTAAAACCTATGACGTCATTTTTAGTTTATAACCTGTTGTAAACTGTACCATGATCAGTACTCTCGAGAATAAACGCTATTGAATGATTTTGAGACTGGCCTCTGTCCATTTTATGCAAATAAGTATCTTACAAATTCTTAGGAATGGGCAGAGTGTTTAATTGAATTGGTTAATAATGATATAGGAATCTAATTCCTTTAACAATCTACAATACCAGTCAAACGTTTGGACACACCTACACATTCCAGGGTTTTTATTTATTTAGACTATTTTCTACATTGTAGAAAAATAGTGAAGACAAACTATGAAATAACACACATGTAGTGACCCAAAAAATATGAGATTCTTCAAAGTAGCCATCCTTTGTCTTAATATCTTTGCACACTCTTGGCAACTTTTGACTGGTACTGTATATTTGAGGAAAGAAGCACCTTGCTCTTGCTTGCTGGATATAAAATAGGTTACAGCATTCACACAGTGAACTGGCGGGGAGATTTGAATGGCGAGAGCTTCTCTGGTGTGATGTGATCACATTGGCTTGTTATAAAGATGCAACAATGGGGAATCCTCTCTTCTCCAGGCACCCAATGTTTATGTTTACAATAAAATGTATTACATTAGAATGCCCAATGTTTCTAATGAAATGTATTGAAAATTAAATACAGAAATCTCATTTACATAAGTTCACACCCCTGAGTCAATACATATTATCACCTTTGGCAGTGATTACAGCTGTGAGTGTTTCTGGGTAAGTCTCTAAGAGCATTGCACACCTGGATTGTACAATATTTGCATTGGAAAACATCCCTGGACTTTGTGGTTGAATCTGTGTTTGAAATTCACTGCTCAACTGAGGGACCTTACAATAATCAGTATGTATGGGGTACAGAGAGGAGGTAGTCATTAAAAAACCATGTTGAACACTAATTGCACACAGAGTGAGTCCATGCAACTTATGTGACTTGACAAGAACATTTTTACTCCTGAACTTATTTAGGCTTGCAAAGGGGTTGAATGCTTATTGAGTCAAGACATTTCAGCTTTTCATTTTTAATTCATTTCAACGAAACAAAATCCTCTTTGACAGTATGGGGTATTGTGTGTGTGGGCCAGTGACACAATCTCTATATAATAAATGTTAAATTCAGGCTGTAACAAAACCAAATGTGGAAATAGTCAAGGGATGTGAATACTTTCTGAGGGCACTAATAGCTGAACAGTGAATGCTATTGAAGAGCTATTGAAGACTGAAATCCGAAAATAATAAATAATAATTCAACAACGAAAAAAGGGGTGGATTTTTCTCCATCCTCTGATTCAGAATATAGTATTTTCTTAGTTATGGCACGCTTTGTTTAATCCGAAATCGTATTATCTCATGCTTGGTAGCTATTGACGAGAGAGAACCAAATATACACCGAATACCCAATATAAAACTAATTTGACCTGGTCAGTTTGACAGACTAGAATTGGCAAGGATATAAACTAACACTTAACTTCTTGCAAGACATCCAAGTAATCACATCAGAGGAATTATTGCATACTATCCAAACACATGCGCAGAGGGGAATGGTTCAAAATGTACCTCTTGTCATTCCTCTGTATCGGTCGAGGATCTTGACACTTCTGGGACGACTGCCGAGGACGCGCTCTCGCATTGTCCTCTCTGCGCGCTCCCGTGCCACCTTCAGTTCGAGTAGCTGTAGTTTCCTTCGCAATCCCCTGTTTTCTTTCTGGCTTTGAGTTATTTCCAAACGACACACTGCATAGTCGTCGTCTACGAGTTTACAGATCTCTGCTACGGCTGCATTCGCTAACACCTCCATGATGGAGGCTATTTGCGTGTGAAAAACCATAACGTTGCCATTACAGTTAGCCATTGTTAGATAACCTTAGCAGCTAGTTAGCGTTACCTTAATAACGCATATCAACCAAGTCCTGTCTCTAACGCGAATTAAAGACTGCCTGTGGTAAGTATGTTTTGCTATGAAATTTAAATTGTCTTTAAGTTAATAAATGTCGAAATAAGAACTATAAAATCGCTAAGGCGTTCTTGGTCACTGTTCACTTCCGTTTACTTATTTTTCTTCGTGTGGTTTTACGGCAGACTAGACGTGTTGTTGTGTATTGCCGCCTGATACAGGTCGGAGAGTGAATTGCACATTTCGTTTACAAAAAAGTATTGCATAACCACCCAACAAATACAGTGCCTTCAGAAAGTATTCACACCCCTTGACTTTTTCCATAATTTGTGTTTTAATTAATACATTCCCCCCCCACTGGCCTACACACAATACCCCATAATGTCAAAATGGAATTAGGTTTTTATATATATATTTTACAAATGAATTAAATTAAAAGCTGAAATGTCTAAAGTCAATAAGTATTCAACCTTTTATGGCAAGCCTAAATACGTTCAGGAGTTAAAATGTGCATAACAAGTCACATAGTTGCATGGACTCACTGTGTGCAATCATGTTCAACATGATTTTTGAATAACTACCTCATCGCTGTACCCCATACATATTTAAGCTTGCCATAAGAGGTTGAATACTTATTGTAAGGTCCCTCACTTACAGTGCCTTGCGAAAGTATTCGGCCCCCTTGAACTTTGCGACCTTTTGCCACATTTCAGGCTTCAAACATAAATATATAAAACTGTATTTTTTTGTGAAGAATCAACAACAAGTGGGACACAATCATGAAGTGGAACGACATTTATTGGATATTTCAAACTTTTTTAACAAATCAAAAACTGAAAAATTGGGCGTGCAAAATTATTCAGCCCCTTTACTTTCAGTGCAGCAAACTCTCTCCAGAAGTTCAGTGAGGATCTCTGAATGATCCAATGTTGACCTAAATGACTAATGATGATAAATACAATCCACCTGTGTGTAATCAAGTCTCCGCTTTTAACGGACCTCTGAGACTATCACAGTGCAGGTGCATTTATACGGAGACTTGATTACACACAGGTGGATTGTATTTATCATCATTAGTCATTTAGGTCAACATTGGATCATTCAGAGATCCTCACTGAACTTCTGGAGAGAGTTTGCTGCACTGAAAGTAAAGGGGCTGAATAATTTTGCACGCCCAATTTTTCAGTTTTTGATTTGTTAAAAAGTTTGAAATATCCAATAAATGTTGTTCCACTTCATGATTGTGTCCCACTTGTTGATTCTTCACAAAAAAATACAGTTTTATATCTTTATGTTTGAAGCCTGAAATGTGGCAAAAGGTCGCAAAGTTCAAGGGGGCCGAATACTTTCGCAAGGCACTGTACCTCTTGTTTGCTCTTTCAGGCCCACAAAGGCAACAAGAAAGAAGTTGCTACATTAAATGTTTCTCTGGGATTTGAACTCTCAAACTCTGGTTTGGGGAGCAAACACCATAACCACTACTCTACCAGACAGACGGAGACTAAATGTTAAGGGGTACTTCAAAATGCACACATCAAAGACAACATTTCAGAGGTTGGAGAATGGTGTGGGGGCTTGTACTTCTTGGATCCACCAACCGTTCCTCAATCTTCTTCTGATGACTACAAACATAGATTATGAATCTTCAAAACCTACACTATAGAATGGATGTGTTTAGGAACGGGGGACGAAATTCGAAAGGGGCATGTTTCCAATTACCAGAAAATAGACCCTAGAAATGTTATTCCATCATCTTAATATTTGAACTTTGTCCCTTCATTTGCCTACTACTGTCTATAAGCTATCATAACATGTGGGTTTTTTCTTGCGGACAAGGTATCGGAACACTTTTGAATGGTCTACAAAGCATGCCCCCATGTCAAAGTTGTTTTTTTGCAGACAAGGATTATATTGTTACTCCACGACATAGTATGTTATCACAACTCTATTAAAAGGGCATTCTATGCAAGGTGTCAATTCAGTCCTTCTATTTGATGGGAACTAGCCCATTAGAAGTACTGCCAAATTCTCTAAAACGGAGGCAGCTTATGGTAGAGAAATTAACATTAAATTCTCTGCAACAGCTCTGGTGGACATTCCTGCAGTCAGCATGCCAATTGCACATTCAACTTGAGACTTATGTGGCATTTTAGTAGCCTTGTATTGACCCCTAGCACAAGGAGCACCTGTGTAACGATCATGCTGTCAGCTTCTTGATATGCCACACCTGTCAGATGGATTATCTTGGCAAAGGAGAAATGCTCACTAATGGGGATGTAAACAAATCTGTGCACAAAAGTTGAGAAAAGCTTTTTGTGTGTATGGAAAATTTCTGGGGTCTTTTATTTCAGCTCATGCAACATGGGACGAATTGTTTACATGTTAACCAACACTTTACAAAGCTAAATGTTAGCGATTCCCATTACACAAGCTTGAACATTTAGCTCTACGCTAACCTCACCAGGTGGCAGTGAATATTTCCTGTAAAAAAAATCTGTTTCAGCCTATCAAAGACCTTGAACTTTTTCTCCACAAATCAATGGCATTTCTTAAAATAGAACAACTTGGCCACTTTTAAACCTCAATTCAAGGTTTACTTTTGTTCCTCTTCACTTGGTCTGTCTCAGGTGTAGATTGACAATATTACATAATCGTCGCATCCTTGACTAGGAGACTTACTAAAGTAACATTTTTGTATATAAGTCCCACGCTTTTGCTTACCCGTTTCACATACATCCATGTGTTTTTACGGAGAAAAGACGAGGTCTGTACAACATTTAAATTTATCGTACATTGTAAAAAAAAATCAGTCTCGTGGAATTGTCATGTAAGGTAACCATCATTGCTTTCCAGGTGGCAAACCGCGCAGAAGCGGTTTAGTAAACGAACCCGCGGTTAATATACACTGGCGAACACCCCTCGCTGCCGGCCTTTTTGGTAAGGAAAATACTGTTCACTGCTGTTCCACATGTGACGAAGTGGATGATTATAATACACACATCATTGTATATGTAGGTCTACACGTCTATGTGATAGAGCATATACTATAGTAGTGACGATTATTTATGTAGCGGTGCCAGTAGCCTATGTACCAGTCTGCATTTTTACATTGAATTAATGGATTTCACATGAGGGCTCAAGGAGTGATTCGTTTAATTTATGTAGGTCTATAGCCTCTCACACACATTGTCAAAGTGAATTGAAGTGTACCATACAAAGTCCCATATGCATTAATAAGTTAAAGCATAAGGATGACACTATCTGACGTGAATTAATGTAGACTAGCTATATTCGTGATCGGAATTCCTATATTACAGAATATGAGAATCGAAGTTGGATAACTTTGTCAAATAGAAGTATTCACCATCTGATACTGCTAAGTGTCTTCCTCCATTTAAGACTGTCGATTTGGAATATTTTACATATAGTAGGCTAAGTGTGGGTTCGGATCCGGAGTCACAATACACTTTCTAAATAACTGCAATACTCCCATCTGTAGGATGATGGTGAGAGTGCAACCTGTAATCCTACTCTATTACACTTGAATGCTTGTCGAGTCAAATAACGTGACGAAGTAGATTATTATAAATATGCATATAAAACGTAGGCCTACATTTATGTGTACAAGTCCATATAATATAGCCTATGCAATATGATTATTAGGCCATAGCAGATTGTTTGTCTGCAAGGCTGAATAAAAAGGTAGCTCCTTATTAAATTAATTATTAATCTTAATTTTCAAACTGTTGGCTGCAGGCTACGTCCCTTAACACAAAATAAATGGAATTTCAAAGGGGGGGGGGGGGGATCTCAAGTGAGATTCGAACCGAGCTAATCACAATTTGAGCAGTAAATCAAATACACAATGTAGTTGCTATGATTATCAGTGTGCGGTTATACTTCTGTTAAGGACGCTTCCATGAAAAATTGTTGAAACATTTTAATTTGTAAATACACAATTTATTACAGGAAAAAATCAAGGCCACCTGGTGAGATTAGCATAGAATTACATGTGCAAGTTTATGTAATGGGAACAGCTAACATGAAGCCTTTAATCACGTGCATCTACGTCAATGATTTTAATTGGCGGATGCTTCAATTTAACCTTGGCTCCGGAGCGTTTACCCATCCCCACTACGTTTGCGTCCTATAATGTGGTTACAGAATGACTTCATGGTTGTTAAACCCTACATGGAGAATTTAAATATGATGGGAAAGGGGGATACCCAGTCAGTTGTACAACTGAATGCATTAAAATGTGTCTTCCGCATTTAGAGATGTGTGTAAATATAAGTCCACTATGATAAGTCAAGCCAGACAAACCTGACTAAACTATTTGGACATGTAGAGTAGGTGTTTGTTAGTGTTTGTTGTTATGTGTAGGTATATTTAGTAAGCATATACTGGTTATAAAGCGCTGTCGGGTGTATGCAGAATAAGGGTGAGATCAGATGTGATGTACAGTACCAGTCAAAAGTTGACACGCCTACTCATTCCATAAAAATAAAAAAAAATTCTACATTGTAGAATAATAGAAGACATCAAAACTAGGACATAACGCATGGAATCGTGTAGTAACCAAAAAAGTGTTTAACAAATTCTTCAAAGTATCCACCCATTACCTTGATGATAGCTTTGCATTCTCTCAACCAGCTTCATGAGGTAGTCACCTGGAATGCCTTTCAATTAACAGGTGTGCCTTGTTCAAAGTTAATTTGTGGAATTAATTTCCTTAATGCGTTTGAGCCAATCAGTTGTGTTGTGACATGGTAGGGGTGGTATACAGAAGATAGCCCTATTTGGTAAAAGACCAAGTCCATTTTATGGTAAGAACAACTAAGCAAAGAGAAACGACAGTCCATCATTACTTTAAGAAATGAAGGTCAGTCAATGCGGAACATTAAGAACTTTGAACGTTTCTTCAAGTGCAGTCGCAAAAACCATCAAGCGGTATGATGAAACCCAGAGTTACCTCTGCTGCAGAGGATAATTTCATTAGTTAACTGCACCTCAGATTGCAGCCCAAATAAATGATTCACAGAGTTCAAATAACAGTTCTCAACAGCAACTGTTCAGATGAGACCGTGTGAATCTGGCCTTCATGGTCGAATTGCTGCAAAGAAAGCACTACTAAAGGACACCAATAAGAAGAGACTTGCTTGGGCCAAGAAACACGAGCAATGGACATTATTCCTGTGGAAATCTGTCCTTTGGTCTGACGAGTCCAAATCTGAGATTTTTTGTTCCAACCGCCGTGTCTTTGTGAGACGAAGAGTAGGTGAACGGATGATCTCCGCATGTGTGGATCCCAGTGTGGAGGTGTGATGGTGCTTTGCTGGTGACACTGTCAGTGATTTATTTCGAATTTAAGGCACACTTAACCAGCATGGCTACCACAGCATTCTGCAGCGATATGTCATGCCATCTGGTTTGTGCTTAGTGGGACTATCATTTGTTTTACAAGAGGGCAATGACCCAACACACCTCCAGGCTGGGTAAGGGCTATTTGACCAATAAGGAGAGTGATGGACTGCTGCATCAGATAACCTGGCCTCAACCCAGTTGAGATAGTTTGGGATAAGTTGGATGGCAAAGTAAAGGAAAATCAGCCAACAAGTGCTCAGCATATGTGGGAAATCCTTCAAGACTGTTGGAAAAGCATTCTTCATGAAGCAGGTTGAGAGAATACCAAGAGTGTGCAAAGCTGTCATCAAGGCAAAGGGTGATTACTTTGAAGAATCTCAAGTATTTTCATTTGTTTAACACTTTTTTTGGGTACTACATATGTGTTATTGTATAGTTTTGATGTCTTCACAATGATTAAACAATGTAGAAAATAGTAAAATAAAGAAACCCTTGAATGAGTAGGTGTTTCCAAACTTTTGACTGGTACTGATTACTAAAGAATCACCAAAATGGGACTTTTCATTCTATTGAACATAACACATTAAGTACACTATTAAAAATGAAAGCGGGCATTTCCTAACATCATGTAGACTATTCAGTACAAACTCAATATGTAACAGACATTTTAGGCTTATATATCACACAATGTCTGGATGCAATATTCTACCCAGGAATATTCAACACTGAAATCTGTTAATCTCATTATTCCAAATGCATCTGTGGATCTTTTTTTGCAGACAACAATTAAAATTAAACTTTGTCTTTAATGCAGGGTTTGATCTAAATGTAATAAGCTTTAAAGTAGAATGGTTTACATTTTATAGAGTGGGATGGTTTTTCTGATGGTGTATCCTGAGGTAGGTCCTCTCTGAGAACCTCTTCCCGCAATGCGTACAGGCAAACGGCCTTTCCCCCGTATGGACCTTCAGGTGCCTCTTCAGGCTGCCAGCCTGGGTGAAGCGCATGTGACACTGGGGGCAGCTGTAGGGTTTCTCGCCTGTGTGGACCCTCTGGTGCCTCTTCAGGTCACCAGCCTGGGTGAAGCGCATGTGACACTGGGGGCAGCTGTAGGGTTTCTCCCCTGTGTGGACTCTCTGGTGGATCTCCACCTTCTGGGAGCAGCTGAAGCCTTTCTTACAGAACATGCAAAGGAACCGTTTCTCTTTACTATTGCCTGATGTTGCTCCCCCTCGCGGAGCCTGGGCTTTAGGCCTGTCGTTTGAGTTCAATACCTGATCAAAAGGGATGAGGCCGTTTGAATCGGAAGGCCCCATTGAGGTGGACACTGGCTCACGATCCCTGAATGAGTGTAAAGGGGAGTGGGTTGTGACAATTGGATTTGTCTCTAATCTTCCCTTGTAATCTAAGAAATATCTGCCCTGTGAGTGTCCTTCTCCTAGGTGACTATCTGGATTCAGTGTTGGAGGAATGTCGCCTTCCACTTTCACAGTCACCTCATCTACGACCAGACCATCCCCTTTCTTATCTAGGCACCCTTCAGAGTATACACTACTACTGTACTGGTTCCAGTCCCCTCTAGACAGATCAGTCTGTGTCTCTAAACCCAAGAGCATGTTGCCAGAATCCATCTCTGTAGCATAAGAACAAGACGGATCATCACCGCCAGTGTCTAACACATCACTATCACAATGGGAATGAACTGTCCTTTGGCTATGGGGAAATACCGGTATATATTCTGAGCCAGGAGCAGGAGGACAGCCCATTCTCCTCAGCCCCAGTCTCTCTGGGTCTGATCTGTGGTCAGATCCTGTATGTAAGAGCCTGTGTGTTACAGTTAAAGTATCGGTGTCTGTCTCTGACTTGAGGATATCGTTCAGCGTTCCACTGACCTCTGCGATACTACATTGGGTCCTGGGCTGCCCTGGGGTGGTGGTGGGGTCCTCTGTGGCTACAAGGGGCACTCCATCTACCCCAGTCTGGATTTCTCTGCTGTGCCGTGGGTTCTCATCTCCTTCAGATCTCTCTAGCTTGACCCTAGGACCTGCAGCGTTTGCATCTTCAGACTGAGAAGACGAGAGGAGGTTATTACCGGAACATTAGTTGAGTTGCTGTAGGGCCTCACAAGCTCCCCTTTGGAAGATAAATTAGGATGTACATGTAAGCAAGTGAATAGATGAGGGGAGCCTTTCTTAAATAAATGGGCCATATTTGATTTGCAAAAGGAACTGTAATTTGTTTTTCAATGCCACACTAACCTCTATCACGATAACGTGCTGGGTTGAGGTTCTACTACCCTCATCAACAGTGATTGGCTGGTCATCTCTCCATGTATTGTGTCCCACTGGCTTCACAAAGCTCCTTTGGCCTCCAGTTAGATGTCCTTCACCTGAGAGAGTGATTGGAGAAGAGAGGTGGTTAGGTTAACTACTCAATGCTCAACGCTATAATTGTACACTATTGACACGGTCTAGAAAATGATGTAAAGTAACACTTCTTATAACTTCTTGATATACTATTTATTGATTGATGTATTATGTCCCATGCATCATTGCTTTCATTGAGTAAATAAGAAATGTTTTAATTTAGCAAATAATTAGAAACGCAGGAAATCAAGAATCTGGTTAGAATATGAGTGTCAGATAGCTAAGTAATCAGGGGAATTAATACATACTATCCAAAAACTGACCAAGAACTAATTTTGGATAAACACCTGAACACATGTGCAGAAAGGCTATAGACTAACACCGGATAATGTGATTTAACCAAAACATTTGGTATCTATTGTACTAGTAGTTACAGGTGTGGCAATACAAAATGTAGTCAGAGATTTTTCAACTAATCCGGTATTGGCGATACTATCTTCATCCTCAATTAGTGGAAACAGGAGTCTCATAAAATGTCTGTCCAGTTGCAGGGGGTCTGTTTGAATTTAGAAAATGCTCCGTTATTAAAATAAATACTTTTTTGGGGTCCATTAACTAATCCAACAATGTTCAATCCTGTTTTTTTCAAATCTTCTCTCACTGGTTGAGTTAGTTTTGAATGACCCACCAGAGTTTGGACATTTTAGACCATTCCATTGGTCCATAAATGAATCTTCACTTACCAGATGCACCGCCAAGCAAAATTAACTCCACCATTGATTGAGACAGGTGAGTCCACCCCAAACTGTCTAACGTCATGATGACAGACACCGGTCTTGGCTACTTCATGGACCAAAAATCGGATTGAATTTAGAAAATGTACAGTTTTAAAATTAAACGGACTCCCTGCAACTGGACACAAACATTTTTATTAGACTCCTGTTTCCACAAATCAAGGACGAAAATAGTATCGCCAATACCAGGTGAGATTAGTTCATCTCTGGCGACGTTTTGTAGAGCCACGCCTGTAACTACGAGTATAATGGTCCAAAACATATTTGGTTGAATCACATTCATTATCTGGTGTTACAATCTGTACCTAGTGCAGAGGGAAACGGGGAGATAGGCACTGTGCTATACACTAGGGGCGACAGGCAGCGCACAGTCGTCGTCCTCCTGCAAAAATGTACCTCTTGCCATTCCTCTGTATCGGTCGAGGATCTTGACACTACTGGGACGACTGGCGAGGACGCGCTCTCGCATTGTCCTCTCTGCGCGCTCCCGGGCCACCTTAACTTCCAGTAGTTTCCTTCGCAATGCCCTGTTTTCTTTCTGGCTTTGAGTTATTTCCAAACGAAACACTGCATAGTCGTCGTCTACGAGTTTACAGATCTCTGCCACGGCGGCATTCGCTAGCACCTCCATGATGGAGGCTATTTGAGTGTGAAAAACCATACAGTTAGCCATTGTTAGCAGCTAGCGTTATCTAGATAATATCAATCAACCAAGCCCCGTCTCCAACGCGAATTAAAGATGACCTAGGGTAAGTATGTGATGCAGTGCAGTTAAGTCATATTTAGACTTCCAGGGTGTTAACAAGCGTCTAAATCACAACAATAAAAATGTTAATAAAAACGTAAATGTTTTTACCACTGAAGCAGGCAAGAATAACAAGCTAAGTACTTCCAGGTCACGGATTTTTGTAATCCTTCAGAATAAGAATCCTTTCCTATTACTTTGTACATTAATAATTAAGGCGAAAATGTGCAGAATTGTCGATATTTTATACTAGTTATCATACAACCAATAATTACAAGTATTTCTAAAATATATTTTGATTGTACTTAATTTTATGTTTTCAATCCTAAATGGTCTATTTTTTGTGTATCATTTATTGCACCTTACATAATTTTCTGTATGCAGTAAAAGGGGGATCCATTTTAGTCAGGGTCACTTTAGTTTCAAATCCAGAGTTAACACCCAGAGGAATTTGCTGCTCATTTTGCGGCCCTTTAAATCAGCTTAAATCCAATAATTTTTTAAATATTGGACATACATTACGGTCCCGCTTTAAATTACTTCCAGTTTATAGCCTTCATAAGCACTACATTGGGCTCCCGAGTGGCGCAGCATCTCAGTGCAAGAGGCTCCACTGCTGTCCCTAGTTCGCATCCAGGCTGCATCACATCTGGCCGTGATTAGGAGTCCCATAGGGCGGCGCACAATTGGCCCACCGTCGTCCGGGTTTGGCCGGGTAGGCCGTCATTGTAAATAAGAATTGGTTCTTAACTGACTTGCCTCGTGAAATAAAGGTTAAATATATATTTGTTTAAATACATGCAAAAAAGCATCCATAACCATATGTCATTCTTTATAAAAGGTTCATAAATGTGGCATAACCGTGTGACAATCACCAATGTCAAATGTGACATAACCCACTGTCAAATGATATAAACACGTGCTTTATAAAGGGTGACATGTTGTGCTGAAGGATGGCAATATGCTCTAATGGGATGTCATGTTACACCTAATCTCGTTCCCAGACACTTCCGCCCTAATGTGCGGAAGGTCTGGTGGACCAACGCATCAAACTTGGCCTTCATTAGTTAGGATTAGGTTTAAAATCACGTAAGAAAATAAAATTGTGGAAATGGGCGGGTTTAGCCATAATTATGACTTTGTTTAGTGATGACATATGTTATACTCAGTAAGGTCACTCCTATAGAATTCTATGGTCACTCCCACTAAGGCCAACTTTGAATGGTTGATATCCCAGGTTTATACAGTATGTGCTGTGTGTGCAATAGCCAACACTTACCTTGATGAAAGCCCCCAACCGAAATAAATTGTCTTTCTTCTGGAACCAAGTTACATGTTCCTCAGTACAGAAACACACACACACACACATACGCACAACAAAAATTAGCCATATGCGCAGGTGCTAAGCCCAGTCATGTCTTTGACACATTCCCCCACTAAAAGATCAGTTACAAAATGTTGGCAACATTGTAACAGGTTGTAATCAAGCCCTGGTCTCCAGCATGGGAACACTAGAGTAATACCTGGTGCGGTAATTTCAGGTTGGACTACTCCCAAATCTTCTTGGTTCTGACACACACACACACACACATTTTGCAGGTCCATCAACCCATTTTAAATACCTCTCACAGCATACACCTGTGGATCATGAGAGATCCTTCATAAATCAGCAGACTGTAAATAACCTATTTATTGACACTTTATGTAGTGTTCTGTATTACTTAGTTTGAAGTGAAAGTCAGTCATTCATAACACATCCATAAAGACGCTATAATGCATGACGCTGTACTTAATTTAAAGTCAGACCACTTTGGTCATTTATAACACATACATAAAGCCTTAATGATGTGAACACAAATGTATTATCACGTTGGGAATTATAACTAACAGCTAAAACAAATACACATTAAAGACATGTTTCAAAAAATATAATAAATGTGATTACATTGAACATTACACAGGGCTGTGAATAGTGTAGCTTGTCAGTGAGATGGCGGACAAATGGTTCTTGCCTCTTCCTGCTGGAGGTACTGCTTGTTGGTTTCAACCTTTAATGTAACATAGAAAGTTAACAGATCCGTTAGGAAATGCCTTTTGTCACACATCCTGGATAAGGGCATTTCTGTGCTCTACCAGAAACTCTAAATGGGAAGATGGGGAAACTCCAATTTGTATTATTATATTCCTCTTTCATTCACAAATCTCATGATGTCGCTGTATATAGGGGGATTTGTATTTAGCTGAGCCTGCTAGCTAGTTACATTTCGAATAGGTAGCATTTGCTGTGAAGTCACCAAAATGATTTGAAATAACTATTTAGGAAGGAGCTACAGTATTTCATCTAACTCAACACTAACTTTTTTTAAAAGGTTGAGTTTGTAGTAAACTAAATTACAATAAATTAAGTTTTCCGCTGTCCAGTGGCAGCACAAGTGGGAATTTGATTTGCGAACACTAAAAAAGTACTTTCGTGTAGTG
This sequence comes from Oncorhynchus clarkii lewisi, assembly GCF_045791955.1. NCBI lineage: Eukaryota > Metazoa > Chordata > Actinopteri > Salmoniformes > Salmonidae > Oncorhynchus > Oncorhynchus clarkii. Next base: position 15,843,348 of record NC_092165.1, read on the forward strand.
GAATTTGAGATTTTCAGAATAAAAGTCCCCCATGTAATAGTGTCAACCACTCATATGAAAAATAATTGTCTAAAAAATGTAACAATTATTTATTTGTTCATATTTAAGTGACATTTCCATTAAGGTCAAATAAATGCCCCCAATGCGAATCACTGTATATGGAATACACATAGGCTTAGAGCATGAACTATTCTGTGTGCCGTAGTAAAATAATTGTTGAGAATACTCAGGGACTGTAGAATGAACAGCGCATTCGAAAAGTATTCAGACCCCTCGACTTTACACATTCTGTTACGTTACAGCCTTATTCTATAATTGATTAAATTGTGTCTCCCCCCCAATCTTCACACAATACCCCATAACGACAAAGCAAAAACAGCTTTTTAGAAATGTTTGCACATTTATTAAAAATAAAAACTGAAATATCACATTTACATAAGTATTCAGACCCTTTACTCAGTACTTTGAGTAAAGGGTACCATTGGCAACGATTACAGCTTCGAGTCTAATTTGGTATGGCGTTACAAGCTTGGCACACCTGTATTTGGGGAGTTTCTCCCATTCTTGTCTGCAGAGCCTTTCAAGCTCTGTCAAGTTGGATGGGGAGCGTCACTGTACATCTAATTACAGGTCTCTCCAGAGATGTTAGATCGGGTTCAAGTCCGGGCTCTGGCTTGGTCAATCAAGGACATTCAGAGACTTGTCCCGAAGCAATTCCTTCGTTGTCTTGGCTGTGTTCTTAGGGTCCTTGTCCTGTTGAAGGTGAACCTTCGCCCCAGTCTGAGGTCCTGGGTGCTCTGGAGCAGGGTTTCATTAAGGATCTCTGTACTTTGCTTGATTCATCTTTCCCTTGATCCTGACTAGTCCAATCCCAGCCGCTGAAAAAGATCTCCACAGCATGATGCTGCCACCACCATGCTTCACTGTAAGAATGGTGCCAGGTTTCCTCCAGACGTGACTCTTGGCATTCAGGCCAAAGATTTCAATCTTGGTTTCATCAGAGCAGAGAATCTTGTTTCTCATGGTCTGAGAGTCCAGGTGCCTTTTGTCTAACTCCAAGCGGGCTGTCATGTGCCTTTTACTGAGGAGTTGCTTCCGTCTGGCCACTCTACCATAAAAGGTCTGATTGGTGGAGTGCTGCAGGGATGTTTGTCCTCCTGGAAGGTTCTTCAACCTCCACAGAGGAACTCTGGAGCTTTGTCAGAGTGACCATCGGGTTTTTGGTCACCTCCCTGACCAAGGCCTTTCTCCCCCGACTGCTCAGTTTGGCCGGGTGGCCAGCTCTAGGAAGAGTTTTGGTGGTTCCATACCTCTTCCATTTAAGAATGAGGCCACTGGTACCCTTCCCCAGATCTGTGCCTCGACACAATCCTGTCTCGGGGCTCTATGGACAATTACTTCGAACTCATGCATACATACATACAGTACCAGTCAAAAGTTTGGACACCTACTCATTCCAGGGTTTCTTTATTTTTTACTATTTTCTACATTGTAGAATAATAGTGAAGACATCAACTATGAAGTAACACATATGGAATCATGTAGTAACCAAAAAAAGTGTTAAACAAACCAAAATATATTTTGTATTTGAGATTCTTCAAAGTAGCCATCCTTTGCCTTCGACAGCTTTGCATTCTCTCAACCAGCTTCATGATGTCACATGGAATGTATTTCAATTAACAGGTGTGCTTGTTAAAAGTTAATTTGTGAAATTTCTTTCCTTCTTAATGCGTTTGAGCCAATCAGTTGTGTTGTGACCAGGTAGGGGTGGTATACAGGAGATAGCCCTATTTGGTAAAAGACCAAGTAAAATTGAGACTTTTGGTTTTAACTGCCGTGTCTTTGTGTGACGCAGAGTCGATGAATGGATGATCTCCGCATGTGTAGTTCCCATCGTGAAGCATGGAGGAGGTGTGATGGTGCTTTGCTGGTGACACTATCTGATTTATTTTGAATTCAAGGCACACTTAACCAGCATGGCTACCACAGCATTCTGCAGCGATACGCCATCCCATCTGGTTTGCACTTAGTGGAACTATAATTTGTTTTTCAACAGGAGAATGACCCAACACACCTCCAGGCTGTGTAAGGGCTATTTGACGAAGAAGGAGAGTGATGGAGTGCTGCATCAGATAACCTGGTCTCCACAATCACCTGACCTCAACCCAGTTAAGATTGTTTGGGATGAGTTGGACTGCAGAGTGAAGGAAAAGCAGCCAACAAGTGCTCAGCACATGTGGGAAATCCTTCAAGACGGTTGGAAAAGCATTCCAGGTGAAGCTGGTTGAGAGAATGCCAAGAGTGTGCAAAGCTGTCATCAAGGCAAAGGGTGGCTACTTTGAAGAATCTCAAATATAAAATATATTTTGATTTGTTTAACACTTTTTGGGTTACTACATGACTCCACGCATATATATGTATGCCTTATTACACAATGTCTGGATGCAATATAATATTCAAATATTAAACAAATCTATATATGCCTTCAGGAGAATGCCCTCTCTCCTGTGTGGACCTTCAGGTGCATCTTCAGCTGGTGCTGGCGGGAGAACCTCTTCTCACACATCTGGCAGCTGAAGGGTTTCTCCCCTGAGTGGACTCTCTGGTGCCTCTTCAGGTCACCAGCCTGAGCAAAGCGCATTTGACACTGGGTACAGTTGAAGGGTTTCACCCCTGTGTGGACCCTCTGGTGCCTCTTCAGGTGGCCAGCCTGGGCAAAGCGCATGTGACACTGGGTACAGCTGAAAGGTTTCACCCCTGTGTGGATCCTCTGGTGGATCTCCACCTTCTGGGTGCAGCTGAAGCCTTTGCTACAGAACATGCAGAGGAACCGTTTCTCTTTACTATTGCCTAATGTGTCTCCCCCACCCTGAGTCTGGGCTCTAGCCCTATTGTTTGAGTTCAATACCTGATCGAAAAGGACACGGCCTTGTAAATCGCAAGGCGCAATCGACGTGGACACTGGGTCGCGATCCCTGAGCATGTGTATAGGGGAGTGTGTCACAACATTTAGATTTGTCTCTAAACTGTAATCTAAGAAATCTCTGCCCTGTGAGAGTCCTGCACAAGCTGCATTCCATGTGGGAGGAACGTCGCCCTCCACTTTCACAGTCACCTCATCTACCACTATAACCTCCCCTTTCTTATCCAGGCACCCTTCAGAGTATACACTACTACTGTGCTGGTTCCAGTCCCCTCTAGACGGATCAGCATGTGTCTCTAAATCTAAGGATATGTTGCCAGGGTCCATCTCTATAGCGTAAGAACAAGATTGATCATTGCCAGTTTCTAACGCGTCATCTGAGTCCCGATGGGAATGAACCAGGCTTCGGTTACCGTAAAGTAAATACTCTGAGCCGGGAGCAGGAGGACAGCCCAGTCTCCCCAGTCTCTCTGTGTCTGACCTGTCGTCAGATCCTGTGTGTAAAAGCCTTTGTGTCACAGTTAAAGTCTCTGACTCTGACCTAAGGATGGCATTCCGTGTTCCACTGACCTCCGTGATGCAGTGTCGGGAGCTGGGCTGCGCTGGGGTGGTGGCGGGGTCCTCCATTGCTACAGCCGCACCAGTCTGGATGTCTCTGCTGTGCTGTGGGTTCACTCCTCTCACCCCAGGACCTGCAGCCTTGGCATCTGCAGACTGACACATTAAGAGAGGAGGTTATTACCGGTACATGAGTTGAATAGGATAACAATGTCATAGGGAAGTCTCACAAGCTCAACCTTGGCAGATTAATAAGTATGTACATGTAAGCAAGTGAATAGCAGACGGGATAACCGGGACACATTTGATGTACTGTAATTCTGATGTAACACGATTACACTAACCTCTATCACGATAACATGCTGGGTTGAGGTTCCACTCCCCTCATCAACAGTGATTGGTTGGTCATCTGTCCATGTATTGTCTCCCACTGGCTTCACAAAGCTCCTGTGGCCTCCAGTGAGATGTCCTTCACCTGAGAAAATGATTGGGGGGGGGTGTAACCTTTATTTAACTAGGCAAGTCAGTTAAGAACAAATTCTTCTTTACAATGATAGCCTACCCAGGCCAAACCCAGACGATGCTGGGACAATTGTGCGCCACCCTATGGGACTCCCAATTACGGCCAGATGGGATACAGCCTGGATTCGAACCACTGACATGCAGTGCCTTAGACCGCTGCGCCACTCAGGAGCCAAGAGGTGGTTAGGTTAGGTACTTTCAATGCTCAACTCTATATTGTACACACTATTGACAGGTAACACTTCGCATAACTTATTGATATTGTAACGACCCTGGGTTTATAAGCGCGGAAATCGACCCTGCCGCACGAGCATGCTTTTGCGGGCACAGTCGATAGCGCGCCGGACCTCAGGCTCGAAGGTCGAGGGTTCGAGACCTGCTCCGTGCGGTTTCATTACAATATATTATTTATTGATCGATTATGTTCCATGCATCATATTGTTTTCAATTAGTAAATAATAGGACATGCAGTAAATCAATATGTTTAGAATATGATAGTGTCTTTGTGCAAGATGGCTAAGTGATTAAGGGAATTATTGCATCCGACCCCAAAAACAGACCCATTTCTGGTTAACGCGTCAAAAGTCACACATGCGCAGAGGGGTTGTCTCGGCCCAATGCTAAATGTACCTCTTGCCATTTCTTTGTATCGGTCCGGAATCTTGACAATTCTGGGACGACTGGTGACGACGCGCTGTTGCATTGTCCTCTCTGCACGCTCCCGTGCCACCTTCAATTCTAGTAGCTGTAGTTTCCTCCGCAATGCCCTATTTTCTTTCTGGCTTTGATTTATTTCCAAACGAAACACTGCATAGTCGTCGTCTACAAGTTTACAGACATCTGCCACGGCTGCACTAGCTAGCACCTCCATGATGGAGGCTATTTGAGTGTGAAAAACCATAACGTTACAGTTAGTCATTGTTAGCAGCTAGCTATCGTTATCTCCAACGCGAATTAAGTATGTGATTCTGTGCAGTTAAATTAGTCATATTTAGATTTCCAGTGTGTTAATAAACGTCTAAATAACGACTATAAAAACACTAACGTGGAAACTCACTGTTCACGTCCGTTTACTTCTTATTCTTTGGTGTCATGGCGTTCACACATTTTGTTTGTGCATGCCGCCACCTACTGTGCGGTAGTGTGTGGTCGATCGCGTAACATTTTGTTAAACAAAAATAAAGGAAAACATTGCGCCAACACCTATATACCAACACACCATTCCAATAATTTGACCCTAACTGATCCTACACCAGGCCAACGGTGTTGTAACTCTTCTGTAGTAAAACCTCATACACCCAAGTAATTTCAATGCAGCTGCCACCATCTTTTTTTAACATTCCAATTCTGCGGTGCAGTTGATAACCATGGCAATGAATGCTAAGAAGAAGCCAACCTTGAGTGAAGCACACATTTGTATCACTATGTATTGGCCTAGGCCTACTACTCACACTTAACTCATCATCCAGGTTCACTCCAGACCTGACTGCCCTTGACCAGCACAAAAACATCCTGTGGAGTACGGCATTAGCATCAAATAGCCCCCGCGATATGTAACTTTTCAGGGATGTTAGGAACCAATATACACAGGCTGTTAGGAAAGCAAAGGCTAGCTTTTTCAAACAGAAATTAGCATCCTGCAGCACAAACTCCAGAAAGTTCTGGGACACTGTAAAGTCCATGGAAAATAAGAGCACCTCCTCCCAGTTGCCCACTGCACTGAGGCTAGGAAACACTGTCACAACCGATAAATCCACAATAATTGAGAATTTCAATAAGCATTTTTCTACGGCTGGCCATGCTTTCCACCTGGCAACCCCTACCCTGGTCAACAGCCCTGCACCCCCCACAGCAGCTTGCCCAAGCCTCCCCATTTCTCCTTCACCCAAATCCAGATAGCTGATGTTCTGAAAGAGCTGCAAAATTTGGACTCCTACAAATCAGCAGAGCTAGACAATCTGGGTCCTCTCTTTCTAAAATTAACAGCCGAAATTGTTGCAACCCCTATTACTAGCCTGTTCAACCTCTTTCGTATCGTCCCGGATCCCCAAAGATTGGAATGCTGCCGTCTTTGCTAGGTAAAGCCACGCCTCAGCTCACTGGTCACCGTAGCATGCGCTCCAGCAGTTATAATTTACTGGTCACCCCCAAAGCCAATTCCTCCTTTGGCTGCCTTTCCTTCCAGTTCTCTGCTGCCAATGACTGGAACGAATTGCAAAAATCACTGAAGCTGGAGACCCATATCTGCGTCACTAACTTTAAGCACCAGCTGTCAGAGCAGCTCACAGATCACTGCACCTGTACATAGCGAATACCTCATCCCCATACTGTTTGCACCGCAGTATCTCTACTTGTGCAGAAGATGAATGTGCATCTATCACTCCAGTGTTTAATTGCTAAATTGTAATTATTTCACCACTATGGCCTATTTATTGCCTTACCTCCCTTATCTTACCTCATTTGCACACACTGTATATAGCCTTTTCTCTATTGTGTTATTGACTGTATGTTTGTTTATTCCATGGGTAACTCTGTTGCTGTTTGTGTCGCACTGCTTTAGTTTATCTTGGCCAGGTCGCAGTTGTAAATGAGAACTTGTTCTCAACTAGCCTACCTCGTTAAATAAAGGTGAAATAAAAAAACTATTCTCTCCTCACTGCCTCAACATATGACAACTTCTGTTCTACTTTGACCCTGGCAACCTCAACCTGTCTTTCTCGCACCAGGCACTTCTGATTCCCAGCAACATGGGCACCCCATAATTAACAGTTTTTTCCCCTCACCAATACTACATATTCGTTTGGCCCATGCTCTCCTGCACACTTCACATCTTCGTATCTCCATTCTACACACTGCTGCAAAATTACCATAAGCTTAGCATCTGAAACACCTTAGTGGGTTCCAGTGGTGGTCAGTGGTGCTACCCTACAGAGTGCTGTTGAGGCTACTGTAACATTAATTGAAAAATAGCATTTTAATCAACTATTTGGGTGACATGAATATATTTTTTTATAGTTTAATCTAAAAACGTAACTTTCTAAATGTTTCACCATTTTTATAGTTAAGAAATTCACTGAATTTAATTTGGAAATTTACAGCTCTGGTGGACATTCCTGCAGTCAGCATGCCAACTCTTAAATAATTATAGGCCAATCTCAAAGCTGTCACCCCTGGTGAAAGTACATGAAACCCTTGTGAATGAACAGCTAAAATAGTTTTTAATTACTAACTATTTTATCAATATACCAATCGGGCTTCAGGAAGAAGCATAGCACAATTACAGCAGCCATGAAGGTTTAAATGATATCACTGAAGCCCTTGACAAAAACAGCACTGTGTCTCACTTTTTATTGATCTCTCTAAGGCTTTTGATACAGTTGATCATGCTATACTAAGGCAGAGATTGTCGAGTGTAGGTCTTTCAGAGCATGCAGTTGCATGGTTTGCTAACTGTCTGTCAGATAGAACTCAGTGCACTCAATTTGATGGGCTTATGTCTGTTATTATTAAAATGTTAAAATGTTCAGTTTATATCTTAAACAAACACTAACAACCATATCTTTCCAGGCAAAACATACCAATAGTTGAATTACAAACAGAAACCCAGATTTTAGTCAATTGGTGCATAGGCCGGGAAACAAACCCGAGCCTCCCGTGTGGCAGGCAAGAATTCTACCACTGAACCAAAGCTATTGAAATGACGAAGACTCCCCGTAAATAACCCTATTTATAATTGTCTGTAGTCGTAAAATCAGGCACATACTACCGAGACAATTCCCAGAAAATAGCCCTAATTTAAAGGTCCAAGCATTACTCCGGCAATGATTCTCATTACTCTCGCTCTAGTTGTCTCTGTCGCTCTCTTTCTCTATGTCTCCTTATCTTCTCTCCTGCCTTTCCCTTTGGTCTTACCGTTTTGGGAAAGATGCCCTGGTACATTTCCAATCGCTCCCGGTCCATTTACCACTGTCTTTCCCAGGTTTCCTACCCTTGAATCCTCCGTTATGCTGGTCTACAATTACCCCGAGAGTTACTATTAGATGCTCTGCTCCTTTCTGTTCTTCATTTTCTATTCCTCCTCTGAGTCTGACCTTTTTCTTCCTGTTCTTGCCTTTGCTCCTACTACTCCTCTCGCTCATTGCCTACGTTCCCTTTTCTGTCTATCCCTAAACTGTCTCCGTCTACTGTTCCTTGGTGGGGCCTTTACAATCCTCTGCCATGTGGCCTGTTTTATCGCAGTTGCAGCACTTTCTGTCCATTTTCTACTCTCCCTGTTTCCCCCTTTCTCTTTAAAATCGTTCCTGCTCTTTCCTGCAATTTCCCCAAGAGTGGTGATCAAATATTCTGCTCCTGCCTGTTCTTTCTTTCTTTTCTTTTCCTTGCCATTCTGCTCATGGTGTATATAGCATACCTCTTCGGCCAATGTGGCTATTCCCCACCCTATCGGAATCTTTTTTAAGATCTGGCAAATTTCAGGCTTCATATACCACTCAAGAAGGCTATTTTTAACTGTTGGTGGTAAGGTCCGTCGTCTCCCTGTCTAGGATCTACCAGTCCACTGTTAGCATTGAACACGTCTCTCAGTGTCTCTAAATATTGGCTAACAGTTTCCCCATCCCCTTGTTTACACTCACGTATCTTTGAAAAGTCCACGTCTATGGTAATAGTCCCTAAGATTATTACAAAGCTTTGTCAATTTGTCTGCATAATCCCCATCTCCTGCCCATGGTAAAACCGGTTCTCCTCTGTGCCCTGGAACCCAGGCTCCCCTCACTGCTGCCCAGTCTTTCCCCACTATCTGTAGGAAAGCCCTTTCCAATTCTCCTGTATTTAGTTTAAAACTCTCCGTCAGTCCCTCCATATCTCTCCTAAACCCTTCTATTCCTGTTTTTGGATGTACTATTCCCTCAACTGCTCTTGCTACATCTCTTTGAGTCCAGGGTTGATACACTTGTAAGGTATCCGATTGATCAGCTTCGCCTGCCCTAGGATTAGGAAGCTCTATGAGAGGACACTGATCCTCCTCCCAATCTGATTGAACCTCCCTCAGTCCTGACTTATTATATGGTGCTAATCGCTTTTTAAGGTTAGACTCTCTTGGTTCTGGCTCTTCTTTCCTCTTCCTGGCTATGGCTTGCTCTCTCTGTTTGTGTTCATATCTTTCTTATCTTTCATTGTTTCTTCCTGAATACTTTGCTCTCTCTCTCTAATCCTACTTGGCTCTTCCTGCTTTTCACTTGCCCTTTTATTATTACCTTCTACTCTTTTCCGGGCCTCTGACAGCCACACCCTGGCTGTATCCAAACCTTCGACCTGCTGTTCCCCTGATTATACACACACGTCTTATGTATCTGTTTTATCATTAATTCTGGCTTTTTTTACTTCTAGACGTCCATCAAATTCATACTTCTTTCTCCATTTTGTGCCGAAATAAATGTTCCTTTTATCTTTAGATTCCATATCTCTCTCATCTCCGGTTAATTCCGGAACCTTCTTTGAGGATTTGCCACCCATGTTTATTCAATTACTATTGTTGTTATTATGCTTATTCTCACAATCTGTGTGTGTGTTTCTATAATCTGTTATGATCCTTAATCTCACAATTTATATGTATGTGCTTTTACTTTCTATGTAGATAAATACCTCCCGTTGATCTCTCCTAGGATCTTAGAATAATTATTTTTATGACTTTTGATAGATTATTAGGTCTAACACGTATACAACACCAGAACTCTTACGTTCAATAAGCTATTTCCCAGGGGTTGTAAGGCCCTGGTTAACAGCCTATTTTTCCGTTGTTTCTTATAACTTTCGACTGATTAATATATCTATCTTAGACCCAAGTAATTATCTTCTTATCCTCATTGAAAACTTCTGTGTGTGCTTTTTAAAATCTGAAATACAGTGCCTTGCGAAAGTATTCGGCCCCCTTGAACTTTGCGACTTTTTGCCACATTTCAGGCTTCAAACATAAAGATATAAAACTGTATTTTTTTGTGAAGAATCAACAACAAGTGGGGCACAATCATGAAGTGGAACGACATTTATTGGATATTTCAAACTTTTTTAACAAATCAAAAACTGAAAAATTGGGCGTGCAAAATTATTCAGCCCCCTTAAGTTAATACTTTGTAGCGCCACCTTTTGCTGCGATTACAGCTGTAAGTCGCTTGGGGTATGTCTCTAGCAGTTTTGCACATCGAGAGACTGAATATTTTTCCCATTCCTCCTTGCAAAACAGCTCGAGCTCAGTGAGGTTGGATGGAGAGCATTTGTGAACAGCAGTTTTCAGTTCTTTCCACAGATTCTCGATTGGATTCAGGTCTGGACTTTGACTTGGCCATTCTAACACCTGGATATGTTTATTTTTGAACCATTCCATTGTAGATTTTGCTTTATGTTTTGGATCATTGTCTTGTTGGAAGACAAATCTCAGTCCCAGTCTCAGGTCTTTTGCAGACTCCATCAGGTTTTCTTCCAGAATGGTCCTGTATTTGGCTCCATCCATCTTCCCATCAATTTTAACCATCTTCCCTGTCCCTGCTGAAGAAAAGCAGGCCCAAACCATGATGCTGCCACCACCATGTTTGACAGTGGGGATGGTGTGTTCAGCTGTGTTGCTTTTACGCCAAACATAACGTTTTGCATTGTTGCCAAAAAGTTCAATTTTGGTTTCATCTGACCAGAGCACCTTCTTCCACATGTTTGGTGTGTCTCCCAGGTGGCTTGTGGCAAACTTTAAACAACACTTTTTATGGATATCTTTAAGAAATGGCTTTCTTCTTGCCACTCTTCCATAAAGGCCAGATTTGTGCAATATACGACTGATTGTTGTCCTATGGACAGCGTCTCCCACCTCAGCTGTAGATCTCTGCAGTTCATCCAGAGTGATCATGGGCCTCTTGGCTGCATCTCTGATCAGTCTTCTCCTTGTATGAGCTGAAAGTTTAGAGGGACGGCCAGGTCTTGGTAGATTTGCAGTGGTCTGATACTCCTTCCATTTCAATATTATCGCTTGCACAGTGCTCCTTGGGATGTTTAAATCTTGGGAAATCTTTTTGTATCCAAATCCGGCTTTAAACTTCTTCACAACAGTATCTCGGACCTGCCTGGTGTGTTCCTTGTTCTTCATGATGCTCTCTGCGCTTTTAACGGACCTCTGAGACTATCACAGTGCAGGTGCATTTATACGGAGACTTGATTACACACAGGTGGATTGTATTTATCATCATTAGTCATTTAGGTCAACATTGGATCATTCAGAGATCCTCACTGAACTTCTGGAGAGAGTTTGCTGCACTGAAAGTAAAGGGGCTGAATAATTTTGCACGCCCAATTTTTCAGTTTTTGATTTGTTAAAAAAGTTTGAAATATCCAATAAATGTCGTTCCACTTCATGATTGTGTCCCACTTGTTGTTGATTCTTCACAAAAAAATACAGTTTTATATCTTTATGTTTGAAGCCTGAAATGTGGCAAAAGGTCGCAAAGTTCAAGGGGGCCGAATACTTTCGCAAGGCACTGTAATTATTTCTGTATGTATCTCTACCTCCTATGTGTGTGCTTTTACTTTCTACTGTTATTATACTTAATCTCACTTACTCCCGTTGGTCTTAGACTAACGTAATTTACTAGGTTTATTTTGGTAATGGCCTCAACTACCCTGAGTCATTTCAGACCCACATTTACTTACTCTACATTTCTTACTGGGATCTGTAATACAGTGCTAACTATGTTAGTGTTGGCGGCACTGTATTACAGATCCCAGTAAGAAATGTAGAGTAAGTAAATGTGGGTCTGAAATGACTCAGGGTAGTTGATACTTTTGTTTTAAAGGCAATACCTAAATCTACCCACATTTGGCAGGTATTAATTTTATTCCCTGCCCAAGACACTTCACATGAGAACTTTAATGAAGAATGAAGAATAAAGAATGTTGCCCAGATATCCCCTGTGTATATCTCAAGCCACACTGCTATGATTTCTCCCCATTGTGGACACTGATAACATTAGTCAGGAAGTAAAAGCTCTTCTAACAAAGTTTGCACTGGAAGGGCCTCTCCTTCGTGTGAACGGTCTGGTGCATCTTCACATAGTTCGCCTCAACAAAGCGCTTCCCATAAGTGGGGCAGGCGTACAGCTTGTGTCTGAACACTCAGCCACTCACGTTGTGACCCAATGACACCATAGGTGATAGAAGCAGCTGTCACCACCCTCAGGTGGTTAGTCTTGACCTCTAGCCATTGTTTTGGGTGTTGTTGGGATTGTGTGCAGTGTTAAAGGCTAGGTACCTGGACTTTAGCTCTATCGGTTGAGTTCAATACCTGATCGAAAAGGACGTGGCCATGTGAATCGAGTCTGGATGTCTCTGCTTCGCCGTGGTTCCACCTCTCCTTCAGTCTTCTCCTGCTTGACTCCATGACCTGCAGCCTCTGCATCTACAGACTGGCACAAGAATAGAGGAGGTTATTATCGGTACATGAGTAGAATTGGATTACAATGTCATAGGGAAGTCTCGCAACAAGATCCCTTATGGCAGATAAATTGGGATGCAAGCAAGTGAATAGCTGAGTGGAGCCTTTCTGAAATAAACAGGCCACATTTGATTACAAAAGTAACACATTTTTTATGCAACGTTGTTCAACTAACCTCTATGCCGATAATGTGCTGGGTTGAGGTTCTACTCCCCTCATCAACAGTGATTGGTTGGTCATCTCCATGTATTGTGTCCCGCTGGCTTCACAAAGCTCCTGTGTTCTGGCACTGAGCTACAGTATATATGACTGGCGAAAGGCCCAGCGGCTTCAAAATGTACCTCTTGCCATTCCTCTGTATCGGTCGAGGATCTTGACGCTACTGGGCGACTGTCGAGGACGCGCTCTTGTGTCACCTTCAGTTCCAGTAGCTGTAGTTTCCTCCGTAATACCCTGTTTTCTTTCTGGCTTTGAGACATTTCCAAACGAAACTGCATAGTCGTCGTCTACGAGTTTACAGATCCCTGCCACGGCTGCATTCGCTAGCAGCTCCATGATGGAGGCTATTTTAGTGTGAAAAACCATACAGTTATCCAGCACCTAGCTAGGGTTACCTGTCAACCAAATCATGTCTTCAAAGCGAATTAAACACTACCTGGGGTAAGTATACGAGGCTGTGCAGTTAAAATAGTCATATTTTGAGTCCCATGGTGTAAATAAAGTTCAAAATAATAACCATAAAAACGCTAAGGTGGAAATTGTTGTTGGCCACTGTTCATGTCTGTTTACACTGAAGAGAAAGGGTGTTATTGGTTGGCATCATAGTTTAAAGGGTGTTGTTAAATGAAAAGGCTATGCCCCAGGTCCTTGAGTACCCCAACAGTACACATATTTTTAATGTAGCCCTGGACAAACACCTGGACAAACACACCTCATTCAACTTATTGAGGGCTTGATGATTAGTTGACAAGTTGAATCAGGTGTGCTTATCCAGGGGTACTCGAGGACCAGGGCTGGGAAACACTGCAATCATGGATAATAATAATAATAATACACATAACAGATATAGGTGAAGGTTTATAGAGGAGCACAAATAAATATCTGATTTAAGTGTAACTCCTACTTACTACCCAGTGACTTGGGAGGGCTATAGGGCCACAGTAGGGGTTGTTGACAGTTACCGTAGGTCCAACAGAGGAAAGTGGAAGATGCAGTCTTTTTTTTAAATAAATTGATGTTCCTAAACAGGCTTCCCACAGTCACCTTTCATTCAATGGGCATCGCATTTGATACAACATTGATATGCCACTAACTAGGCTACTGTGCTGGCTAAATCCATGCCACAGCCAGCCTTAATTGGCAGTTTGGCACACATTTTTTAGGACACCAAATATTTCCACCCCTCCCATCTCAGTGATAGCAAGTTGATGTTAGACTGGTAGGGTAATATCGCGCGACGCCTTCCCCCGTTCGTAAATTGCCTCCAGGGTGTCAGAGTGCTCTCTGGGTCATTCATAAATTCAGAGATTTGTCAGATTGTCTGTTTTTAAATTCAGACCGTTTCACTCTTGGTCATGTAGAAACCAGTCATGTGAAATCCATAGATTAAGGCTTAATGAATCTAAACTCAACAAAAAAAGAAACGTCCCTTTTTCAGGACCCTGTCTTTCAAAGATAATTCATAAAAATCCAAAAAACGTCACAGATCTTCATTGTAAAGGGTTTAAACACTGTTTCCTAAGCTTGTTCAATGAACCATAAACAATTAATGAACATGCACCTGTGGAATGGTCGTTAAGACACTAACAGCTTACAGACGTTAGGCAATTAAGGTCACAGTTATGAAAACTTAGGACACTAAAGAGGCCTTTCTACTGACTCTGAAATACACCAAAAGAAAGATGCCCAGGATCCCTGCTCATCTGCGTGAACGTGCCTTAGGCATGCTGCAAGGAGGCATGAGGACTGCAGATGTGGCCAGGGCAATAAATTGCAATGTCCGTACTGTGAGATGCCTAAGACAGCGCTTCAGGGAGACAGGACGGACAGCTGATTGTCCTCGCAGTGGCAGACCACGTGTAACAACACCTGCAAAGGATCGGTACATCCGAACATCACACCTGCTGGACAGGTACAGGATGGCAACAACAACTGCCCGAGTTACACCAGGAACACACAATCCCTCCATCAGTGCTCAGATTGTCCACAATAGGCTGAGAGAGGCTGGACTGAGGGCTTGTAGGCCTGTTGTAAGGCAGGTCCTCTTCAGACATCACCGGCAACAACTTCGTCTATGGGCACAAACCCACCGTCGCTGGACCAGACAGAACTGGTGCTCTTCACTGATGAGTCGCGGTTTTGTCTCACCAGGGAAAATGGTCGGATTCGCATTTATTGTCGAATGAATGAGCATTACACCGAAGCGTGTACTCTGGAGCGGGATCGATTTGGAGGTGGAGGGTCCATCATGGTCTGAGGCGGTGTCACAGCATCACCGGACTGAGTTTGTTGTCATTGCAGGCAATCTCAACGCTGTGCATTACAGGGAAGATATCCTCCTCCCTCATGTGTTACCCTTCCTGCAGGCTCATCCTGACATGACCCTCCAGCTTGACAATGCCACCAGCCATACTGCTCATTCTGTGCGTGATTTCCTGCAAGCCAGGAATGTCAGTGTTCTGCCATGGCCAGCGAAGAGCCCGGATCTCAATCCCATTGAGCACGTCTGGGCCCTGTTGGATCGGAGGGTGAGGGCTAGGGCCATTCAGGAAACAGCAGAGGGAACACCCCCCTATCCACATCGATGGAACAGTAGTGGAGAGGGTAGCAAGTTTTAAGTTCCTCGGCATACACATCACAGACAAACTGAATTGGTCCACTCACACAGACAGCATTGTGAAGAAGGCGCAGCAGCGCCTCTTCAACCTCAGGAGGCTGAAGAAATTCGGCTTGTCACCAAAAGCACTCACAAACTTCTACAGATGCACAATCGAGAGCATCCTGGCGGGCTGTATCACCGCCTGGTACGGCAACTGCTCCGCCCTCAACCGTAAGGCTCTCCAGAGGGTAGTGAGGTCTGCACAACGCATCACCGGGGGCAAACTACCTGCCCTCCAGGACACCTACACCACCCGATGTCACAGGAAGGCCATAAAGATCATCAAGGACATCAACCACCCGAGCCACTGCCTGTTCACCCCGCTATCATCCAGAAGGCGAGGTCAGTACAGGTGCATCAAAGCTGGGACCGAGAGACTGAAAAACAGCTTCTATCTCAAGGCCATCAGACTGTTAAACAGCCACCACTAACATTGAGTGGCTGCTGCCAACACATTGACACTGACTCAACTCCAGCCACTTTAATAATGGGAATTGATGGGAAATGATGTAAATATATCACTAGCCACTTTAAACAATGCTACCTTATATAATGTTACTTACCCTACATTATTCATCTCATATGCATACGCATATACTGTACTCTATATCATCGACTGTATCCTTATGTAATACATGTATCACTAGCCACTTTAACTATGCCACTTTGTTTACATACTCATCTCATATGTATATACTGTACTCGATACCATCTACTGTATCTTGCCTATGCTGCTCTGTACCATCACTCATTCATATATCCTCATGTACATATTCTTTATCCCCTTACACTGTGTACAAGACAGTAGTTTTGGAATTGTTAGTTAGATTACTTGTTGGTTATTACTGCATTGTCGGAACTAGAAGCACAGGCATTTCGCTACACTCGCATTAACATCTGCTAACCATGTGTATGTGACAAATAAAATTTGATTTGATTTGATTCCCCCCAGAAATGTTTGGGAACTTGCAGGTGCCTTGGTGGAAGAGTGGGGTAACATCTCACAGCAAGAACTGGCAAATCTGGTGCAGTCCATGAGGAGGAGATGCACTTCAGTACTTAATGCAACTGGTGGCCACACCAGATACTGACTGTTACTTTTGATTTTGACCCCCCCCTTTGTTCTGGGACACATTATGCCATTTCTGTTAGTCACATGTCTGTGGAACTTGTTCAGTTTATGTTGTTGAATCTTGTTATGTTCATACAAATATTTACACGTTAGGTTTGCTGAAAATAAACGCAGTTGACAGTGAGAGGATGTTTCTTTTTATGCTGAGTATAATTCAATTGACTGATTTCCTTCTACGAACTGTCACTCAGTAAAATCTTAGAACTGGTTGCATGTTGCGTTTTTTTTTTTTTGGTCTGTATATACACTAAACAAAAAAAAAAACTAAACTTGCAACCATTTCAAATATTTAACTGAGTTACAGTTCATATAAGGAAATAAGTCAATTGAAGTAGATTCATTAGGCACTAATGTATGGATTTCACATGACTGGGAATACAGACATGCATCTGTTGGTTACAGATGCCTTAGATAAAATTAAAAAAAGTAATGTATTCTCATTCTTTGAAAAAGCCTTCTAAACCTCTTAATAGCACTACACCACTTATCCAAGTCCGATGTGTGACAAGATGGGGAAATAAAATGGGATGAGACAAACTTGGGAAGGCTGTGGCGCCATTTCGGCAACTTCAAATTAGGCATTTTTAAGGTGTAATGAGATTATATAAACAGCCATTTCTGCACCGGAAACCAGGATCAATCAGTATCAGGTCTTTGCGCTTATTGTGACATAACGGTGAATATAGGATCCTTGGCCCAGCTGAAGATCTATAAAAACAAAACACACTTAATTTAACACTTCACCAGGCCTTGTGTTATGCCTTATGAAGAGCCTACAGTATTTTATAATTTACCTAGGTATTTTTGGCAATATGATAAGCTTTTAAGTTATGCCCACCTGACCCAGATTGCGATTAATAATGGACCGTTTTTGGATCGCGTAAATGAAGAAAAAAAAAATAATTTATATGTTTAAAGATAATGGTTAAATAATTCTACCCTGAAACTTCACCATTAGGGATTATAGCTTATATAGCATTTATAAGGAATAATTAAAGTATTAAACCAAAGTCCAACTAGGTTCAGAAGAGGACTGTGAGGGAGAGAAATGTGTGTGTATGTGTGTGCCTAAGAAAATACCGAGAACAATTAAACTGTGGTTGACCCGACCTGACTAGAACTCTGAGAAACATATGATAGGACAGGGAGTACTTCTCAAGGTTTCCCTAATCTTGGGGGAATGGAACTGTCGGCTGGGTAGTGATACACAGTGGTGAGAACTCTGGAGAAGGATACAACTCGCCTACTGTTTGTGTGTATGTATGTGCGTAGGATACCTACTGTTTGTGTGTATGTATGTGCGTAGGATACCTACTGTTTGTGTGGAAGTATGTGCGCAAGTATAAAATGGATGTCTTTGTATAATGGATATTAGAACGTTCTCGTGAATAAACTGTACTAACCTTTTGCATAAGCTGAGTCTTTGCCTAATTATTATTAAACCCATGGTCTTACAAACTTCGGGGATTGGTCAAAGCTATTGATTGTTAGTTATTATCATTGTGATTGAAAATTCTCATGACAGTAAACAACAGTGATGTGATGGTGGGGATTTAGAGCTGTGTTCCAAGCTTAAATTACTCAATGGCCAAGCAAGGAGAGCAACAAAAAAAATATGCATTGGATATTTGAAAGCTCTTTCCTTGAGTCATAAGATTCCATTTGACAGATGATGTAAAAAGTACAGTAAAAATAAAATGCACATAAAATCTAGTGTAATATTTGGATTCAGTCTTGTGTCCTCACCTTTAGTCTGCATTTCCCCATAATCTCCAGTGTTCCCTTTCAATTACTACCATGGTTATGCATATGCTACTCATATTTCTTCTGCTC
Source organism: Oncorhynchus clarkii lewisi (assembly GCF_045791955.1). NCBI lineage: Eukaryota > Metazoa > Chordata > Actinopteri > Salmoniformes > Salmonidae > Oncorhynchus > Oncorhynchus clarkii. The sequence goes on from NC_092165.1 coordinate 15,861,667, forward strand.
AAAATAGTTAACTTTATCGCTACCCATGTACATGCAATATCCCATTATTATTGAAGATACTAAAGTATTGTTTTTGAGTTGACGCATATAAACATCACGTCCCGTTTACAATAACCCAGATAAACTCGTATCATGGTTATGAGAAATCCGGCTATGGGTTATGTTGATCTTAGACGGGATATGGTGGCATGTTTAGCCCCACCTGTTTTGAGCCCCACATTTTTAGCTAAAAATAAATAAAACATTTTGCATGTTATTTTGGCATTAATACGTGTCACATTAGTTTGCAAACAATGTAAAATATTATACAAAATCATTGAGTTAATAAAACATCCATACAAATAGTATTTTTTCTTTCTTGAGTAAGCCACCTCCAAAATGCAGGTGTTTCAGTCTAGCTAAGTGCTTTCTGTGGTGGTGGGGAAGCCAGCTTAAAATACAGAGTGAAGGGGTTGGTAATATTCTCTAGTTTCTTCATGATTGACTCAGTGTTATGTCACTCATGGGGACACTATGTCACTGCCAAATCTAAGGGCTCAAAAATGCAAGCACCTTGGGTGCTGCCATAGAGTTACATTAGAAGTGCCCATCCAAGAAGGCTCAAGGTCATTTGGCTGCAAATAAAATTACATCAAATCACGTTATATCTACAGTAGCTTTGATTGGACTGATCATGTCAACATCATACTATCAAAGTCTTAGCTAGCAGTCATCATGAATCAAGTCGACAATCTACTGGCAAATCCTTTTTACTCCTTGTCATATGAAGAGAAATAATGATGAGAAACTATAGATAAAACGTATCGGTACTCATCGGCCTTTGGACATAAACATTACTCAAGTTGGAAATTTCAAAGGAGTGGTTTGGAAGGAATCAGTGGCTATCCGCAAGCATTGCAAAGCAATCACTAGCCTGCTATTCAGTGGGGTGGGTGTGTGGTCCCAATTGCCGGTTTAAAGGTATCTTTTCCATGCTTAACATTATAACATTCAACATTGGCCATGCTGTCAATCCAGCATAATTTCTGCCGCACTCAAAACAACTTAACTCAGAACTGGAAATCTGACTTCAGTGAGTTCAAGACAACTGGGAACTGGGAAAAAATGAGCTTGGAATGGGAAAATACATTTTGAACGGTCATCCAACTCGGAATTGTAAGTTGGGAACTCGGGTCTCTTTTTAGAGCTACGACCTGAAGATCACTGACGTCGTCATGATTCAACCTTGTTTTTTCAGAGTTCCCAGTTGTCTTGAAAGCACCATAAATCCAGATAATCACAGACTTTGACAAAATTTGCCTACGAAAGACCGCCGCGCCACCTTCCTGTTCAAGTGAGAACAGCACAAGGTGAGTACAAAAATGTATTGTATGCTGCTGCATAAATGATGTAATATGCCAGGGAGATATGTATACTGTAGCTAAGAAAGTAATACTAAGTGTATGTTCTGTAGTAAGCTGTTAGTAGCCCATATGCTTCACCCTAATAACTTTTTTAAATTTCACCTACTGTTCTGACTTGGTGGTGCACATGTTTTATAACCTGTTTTAGAGAAATCTAATCATTGAATATTGTAAGAGCTTTCATTGCCTGCTTAAATGCCCCCTTTATTTATCCTACAGTTCTGACTTGGTGTACAGGGAGAACACTAAGAACGGCCCATTTTCTGAATTCTGTCGCTGTACATTTCGAAAGTGCTGAACAAATAGTTATATTGACTACATCCATCCTTGCTCGCTCATTAATGTCTTAATTGAAATTACGGATTGCCTCTTAGCCGCTTGTCGTCCCCTTATGTCAGTGTTTGTACATCTCAGTTGTCAGTAGAAACCACACTTGTTTAAGCAAGTCAGCCATATCAGCTATGTTAAGCTAAGGCAGTAAACGAGGTTGAATTAACTGTTTCGTTGCCAGACGAGGCTCAGCTGATAGCCAGGTGTAGTAGTGGTAAGGTGTTGGGACAGCTTCATGTAGGCCCTAACAGTTTGTGGGCACCTTTTGTCACCTTTATATTGCAATTAATGTATTGTTTAGTGTTGTGTAGTGGCTTTGCTGGCATGCATCCCACCAATTTCTTTTTGTTTGCCCCACCAAGATGTACATGCTAAAATCACCACTGAATCAGTATGACCAGTTAAGGAAATGAAAAGCTGAGATAACGATTAAACATCATATTCATAGGGGGTTGCGTGTTAGTAAATTCATATTCTGCGCTCTAGCACACTGTCAGACGAAAGTGCTCTGGAAATTGGAGTAGATAGCCAGACTAAATTTACGAACGAACTCTAGAATCATCCCTAAAGCCAACACCTCATTTGGCCGCCTTTCGTTCCAGTTCTCTGCTGCCTGTGACTGGAACGAATTGCAAAAATCGCTGAAGTTGGAGACTTTTATCTCCCTCACCAACTTCAAACATCTGCTATCTGAGCAGCTAACCGATCGCTGCAGCTGTACATAGTCTACTGGTAAATAGCCCACCCATTTTCACCTACCTCATCCCCATACTGTTTTTATTTATTTATTTTTCTGCTCTTTTGCACACCAATATCTCTACCTGTACATAACCATCTGATCATTTATCACTCCAGTGTTAATCTGCATAATTGTAATTATTTGCCTACCTTCTCATGCCTTTTGCACACAATGTATATATAGACTCCCCTTTTTTCTACTGTGTTATTGACTTGTTAATTGTTTACTCCATGTGTAACTCTGTGTTGTCTGTTCACACTGCTATGCCTTATCTTGGCCAGGTCGCAGTTGCAAATGAGAACTTGTTCTCAACTTGCCTACCTGGTTAAATAAAGGTGAAATAAAAAAATAAAAAAGAATACTGTGTTTATTAATTTATTTTTAACCTTTAACTAGGCATGTCAATTAAGAACAAATTCTTATTTACAATGACGGCCTAACTGCCTTGTTCAGGGGCAGAATGACAGATTTTTAACTCGATCTTGCAACCTTTCGTTCACTGGCCAAACGCTCTAACCACTAGGCTACCTGTCATGTTGAAGGCACCGTGCCTCCTTCATTGTAAAAAATATTTTGGAAGCTATAGAAATATGTATTATTATCTACATTCATTTTTGCCACGTTTTGTATATTACAGACCCCTTAATTCATACTTTTAAATGAATATGTGAGTTAAAACAAAAATATAGCATCTTCCTGAAGTATATTTTTTTCAGGTGACTAATGTTACTCTCCCCACAAAAAAAAGGAAGTAATACATGTAATTGAAATACTGTAGGATTCCGTTCATTCATACTAGGGAGTGCCAATATGGCTGACAGGTCACTTTCTTTCACTACAAATGTGGTGGAAAAATTACAGTAAATGACCTAATAAGAATGGCTGGTTAGATCCCATCAGTGTCAAGGACAGAAACCTATAGGTTCGAAGGAAGCCGAGGCCAATTTTTATTCTAAATGATACACAGGCAAATAAAAAGGGCATGACAACATGATTTCTCATGTATTAACAGATTTGATCATCTATTTTTTTAGTACATAAAGGAACAGGTACCACCTGATTATGCCGAATAATGTTGGGGGGGAGACATTATATTTGTTTTGAATAGAACATAGGCAAAACCAAATTCAGAGGGGATATGTTGTGTTACACTTCAATGACAGTGTTTTGGCTATGCTAGCACACCAAACAAGTCTGTATCATGTAAGAATATGAGTGTACCCAGAGGCTCAAACGAGGGACCTAGTAATCCAAAAAACCCTCTTACCCCAATACACTACACATAACTATAATACACTACATTACCAAAAATATGTGGACACCTGCTTGTTGAACATCTCAATCGAAAATCATGGGCATTCATATGGAGTTGGTCCCCCCCTTTGCTGCTATAACAGCCTCCACTCTCCTGGGAAGGCTTTTCCACTAGATGTTGGGACATTGCTGCAGGGACTTTCTTCCATTCAGCCACAAAAGCATTAGTGAGGTCCTGTACCTATGTTGGGCGATTAGGCCTGGCTCGCAATCGGTGTTCCAATTCATCCCAAAGGTGTTGAGGTCAGGGATCTGTGCAGGCCTGTCAAGTTCTTCCACACCGATCGAGACAAACCATTTCTGTATGGACCTCGCTTTGTGCACAGGGGTATTGTAATGCTGAAACAGGAAAGAGCCTTCCACAAACTGTTGCCACAAAGCACATAATTGTCTACAATGTCATTGCATGCTGTAGCGTTAAGATTTCCCTTCACTGGAACTAAGGAGCCCAAACCATAAACAGCCCCAGACCATTATTCCCCCTCCACCAAACTTTACAGTTGGCACTATGCATTCGGGCAGGTAGCGTTCTCCCTGCATCCGCAAAACCCAGATTCATCCATTGGACTGCCAGATTAATCACTCCAGAGAACGCATTTCCACTGCTCCAGAGTCCAATGGCGGCGTGCTTTACACCACTCCAGCCGACGCTTGGCATTGTGTATGGTGATCTTAGGCTGGTGTGCGGCTGCTCAGCCATGGAAACCCATATCATGAAGCTCCTGACAAACAGTTTTTGTGCCGACATTCTTCCTTCCAGATGCAGTCTGGAATTCGGTAGTGAGTGTTGCAACAGACAGACAGACAATTTTTATGAGCTACGATCTTCAGCACTCGCCAGTCCCGTTCTGTGAGCTTGTGTGGCCTACTACTTCGTGGCTGAGCTGTTGTTGCTCCTAGACATTTCCACTTCACAATCACAGCACTTACAGTTGACCGGGGCAGCTCTAGCAGGGCAGAAACGTGATGAACTGACTTCTTGGAACGGAGGCATCCTATGATGGTGCCATGTTGAAGGTCACTGAGCTCTTCAGTATGGGCCATTCTACTGCCAATGTTTGTCTTTGGAGATTGCATGTCTGTGTGCTCGATTGTAAACACCTGTCACCAATTTGAAGGGGTGTCCACATACTGGTCATGTAGTGTATGTCAGCTAAACAATGGTTCCCAGATATCCCCTGCGTAAAACTCATACACTTCTATGATTTCTTCCCATTGTGGACACTCCTGTGTCTGATAAGGTTATTCTGGAAGGAGAAGCTCTTGTAACACAGCTTACACTTAAAGGGCCTCTCCTTGGTGTGAACAGTCTGGTGCTTCTTCACATAGTTTGCCTCAGCGAAACGCTTCCCACAGGTGAGGCAGGCGTATGGCTTGTCGGCGTCCGTCCTAATGCTCGGCCTCCCACGTTGTGACCCAATGACAACAGAGGAGGTAGAAGCAGGAGCCACTGCCCTCAGGTGGTTAGTCTTTGAGCTCCCTCCTTGACCTCTAGCCATTGTTTGAATGTTGTTGGGATTGTGCGCTGTGTTATAGGCTAGGTACTTCTCGTGGTGAACGTCCATCCTGACCCTGTCTGTATTTGTGGGGTAACCATGAGGTAGCTGAGGAAGGCTAGACCCAGGCTTTCTATGAACCCAGTCACCAGGCATTAGACAAGACCCTGAAGACAGACTTCCTGAAAGACCACCACCAGGGGGGTCTCCCACCACGCTTTGTGAAGGCTGACGCCCAGGGTGACCTGCTCTGTTCATCATGGATACTGTGGTGTTGGTATCATAGGAACAGGAGGGTCTGTCTCTATCAGGCCCAGGCCCTGCTTCATCCCTGCACTGAGACTGTGAAGAGAAGGGTCTGGGCTGCAGACTGGATCCCTGACTGGAGCCTCTGTCTCTCTGATGACCACCAGGACTGAGGTTGTTCAGTCCACCTGTCCACTGCTTGTGTTCTGTGTGGTGGTGGAGTCTCTGTCCCTCTTGGTTTGGTCCTAGTTGCGACTCGGGAAGGAACAGTGACAGCTCCTGATCCAGGGTCCTGATCCGGGGCCAGGGTTTGTGACCAGCCGCTACAGAGGTCCAGTCTCTCCCGTCAGCAACACCGGACATCAGCAGGTCCTCATGGACTGCAGACTATAAACACAAATTGTACAGAAGAACATAAATGTTTATATAAGAAACTTTTTGCTGTTCACACAGAAACATGATATTATAAAATGTTAACCACAGTCAAGCCTATCTTTAACACTGTGATTTAAGGACCTAACAATATTGACCCATTCAAGTTTACTATAAAAAAAAAAGTCCACGTGTTGATTCAAGAATTAAGTAAAATGTTTTGGTTCGACTGAGATAAGAGAAACTCAGTCCCGGCAATAATACAAAAATAACCAAGTCAGTCAGCACAGAGTAAATTTTGTATTTAAATTCAACAAAATGGTCATACACTCACATAATGTTGTACTTTTATTACACAAAACGATACATGTGAAGTAGAATAACTTTATTCACTATGGTAACACATGTAAATCTGCTAACTTCTCTTAGATAAAATTAATTTTGGAATAGTTTGGAAAAGGTTCAACATGACATTACACACAGCGTCACTACTTTATGTCCAGTGAACATTAATTAAAGGTCCAATGCAGCTGTTTTTTTTATCTCAGTATCTAATCATTTCTGGTTAACAACTAAGTACCTTAGTGTGATTGTTTTCAAAAGGTCAAAAAGAAACAAAAATAGCTTCTTAGCAAAGAGCAATTTCTCAAGCAAGAATTGAACTAGGACCGTCTGGGAGTGGTGAGGGGAAAACTAGCTGTTGTTGGCAGAGAGGTTTGGCGCTCTCTTATTGGTCTATACACTAATTTACCACCTGGTGCTGTCACCAGACAGGGCCAAAACTCTATCCCACCAAAACAGCTCTTACACTAAAAGGGTATTATAATTTTCCCAATTATTATTCGAACCTCAGTGAGAAAATATATCTAAATATCTCACGTTTTTGACTGCACTGAGCCTTTAAGGCACGATCATTTCACCATTATAAAGGTATCGACCTATAGGGACACAGTGTCACTTTCATTTGTGAATCATTTTTACAGACACCATCACAACCACCATCACCTTATCATCTACTCTGCCTCATCATACTCATTATTTCCTCATTTCTTCTCATCCAGTTCCCTCTACATCCAAAATGACAGAATGTACTAACTAGTACTACATTACATGTCACTATACTCATGGGCCGTGTGCATTTTCTGCTGGTGTATCCTGAGGTAGCTCCTCTCTGAGAAACTCTTCCTGCAGTGAGTACAGGCAAACGGTCTCTCTCCAGTGTGGACCTTCAGGTGCATCTTCAGCTAGTGTTGGTGGGGGAACCTATTATCAGATTGGGGGCAGCTGTAGGGTTTCTCCCGTGCGGACCCTCTGGTGCCTCTCCAGGTTGAACAAGTCGGAAAAACTGTCCCAGCACAGGTGGCAGCTGAACGGTTCTCCCCGTGTGCATTCTGGTGGATCTCCACCTGTTTGGGGAAACTGAAGGCTTTCTCACAGAATGAACACGGGAAGTGCTTGTCTTTGGCGCTGTCACCTTTACTGATTTACGTCTCTACTACTGTCATTTGTCTATGGACTTGTGTAGCCATTTAGTGTTGAGGCACTGGCATTGTCTGAGATCTGGTATAACATTAGGAGAGTGTGAGGAGGACAAAGACCAGGGAGTGTCTGTGTTGTCCCAGGATCCATGTTCCAGTTGATAGATCCTATAGAAGGCAGGCTGAAGGCAGCACCTGTTGGGGCGCCATCATTCTCTCTGAATCACAACTATAGGAGCAGGAAGGAGCAAGCCAAGTCTGTTCTCTCCAGCTGCATACGGACACCTCCCCGTCCCCACGGACCAAATCTATGTCTCATCCTGGTCCCCACATGAAAAAGTACTATAGTATGGTAATAAATCAACAACAGCCCCTTCACATTACACTCCATGCAGTTTGGCTTCAGAGCGAAACACTCCACAGAAACGGCCAACTGCTTTCTTCTGGAAAATGTGAAGTCCAAGATGGACAAAGGGGGTGCTGTTGGGGCTGTGTTTCTGGACCTAAGGAAGGCTTTTGATACTGTTAACCATGAGATTCTCATCACAAAATTGTCCAAGTTCAACTTTTCCCCTGATGCCTTGAGATGGATAAAATCATACCTTGAAGGCAGAACTCAGTGTGTCAGAGTGAGCAATGAGCTGTCGCCCACTCGTAGCTATGATGTGGGCGTGCCCCAAGGGTCAATACTGGGGCCCCTCCTGTTCAGCCTGTACATTAATGATCTGCCTTCTGTCTGTACTGGGTCTGAAGTTCAAATGTATGCAGATGATACAGTGATATATGTGCATGCAAAGAGCAAACAACAAGCTGCACAAGAACTCACTACTGTAATGGTCCAGGTTACAAAGTGGCTCGGTGACTCGTGTTTGCATCTCAATGTGAAAAAAACTGTTTGCATGTTCTTCACAGATGCTACTGAGCCAGATGTCTATGTGTCAGGGGAGAAGCTCCAGGTGGTATCCGATTTTAAGTACCTTGGCATCATACTTGATTCCAACCTCTCTTTTAAAAAGCATGTGAAAAAGGTAATTCAAATAACCAAATTCAACCTAGCTAATTTCCGATTTATACGAAATTGTTTGACTACAGAGGTAGCAAAACTGTACTTCAAATCTATGATACTCCCCCACTTAAAATACTGCTTGACTAGTTGGGCCCAAGCTTGCTGTACAACATTAAAACCTATTCAGTCTGTCTACAAACAGGCTCTCAAAGTGCTTGATAGGAAGCCCAATAGCCATCATCATTGTCACATTCTTAGAAAGCATGAGCTCTTGAGTTGGGAAAATCTTGTGCAATACACCGACGCATGTCTTGTATTCAAGATCCGTAATGGCCTGGCTCCCCCTCCACTCAATATTTTTGTTAAACAGAAAACCCAGACATATGGCAGCAGATCCACAAGGTCTGCCATGAGAGGTGACTGTATAGTTCCCCTAAGGAAAAGCACCTTTACTAAATCTGCATTCTCTGTGAGAGCTTCCCATGTCTGGAATACACTGCCATCAGACACACATAACTGCACCACATATCACACTTTCACAAAATGCTTGAAGACATGGCTAAAGGTCAATCAGATTTGTGAACATGGTCCCTAGCTGTGTGTTGCCGCTTTCCATGTTGTCTGTTGTCTGTAGCTTGTGAGGTGTGGAAACACTTTGTTGCTTTTATGAATTTTGTCTTGCTGCTTTTTGTTTTATGTTGCTCTGTCTGTATGCTACGTCTTGCTTGTCCTATGCTGCTCTGTCTGTATGCTATGTCTTGCTTGTCCTATGTTGCTATGTCTTGCTTGTTCTATGCTGCTATTGTCTATATTGTAATTGTTTTTAATAACCTGCCCAGGGACTGCGGTTGAAAATTAGCCGGCTGGCTAAAACCGGCACTTTTACTGAAACGTTGATTAATGTGCACTGTCCCTGTAAAAATAAAAAAATAAACTAAACTAAACTAAATACTATAGTATTCACTGTAGTGTTTTTGCTGACTTTACTGTAGTATTTCCTGTAGTATACACAGTTAACTATAATATAAAATACTGTAGTACTATAGTGTTTTTGTTTTATTATCTTTGACATAGACGTGTAGGTACAGTTGAAGTCGGAAGTTTACATACACCTTAGCCAAATACATTTAAACTCTTTTTCACAATTCCTGATATATAATCCTCGTAAAAATTCCCTGTCTTAGGTCAGTTAGGATCACCACTTCATTTTAAGAATGTGAAATGTCAGAATAATAGTAGAGAACGATTTATTTCAGCTTTTATTTCTTTCATCACATTCCCAGTGGCTCAGAAGTTTACATACACTCAAGTAGTATTTGGTAGCATTGCCTTTAAATTGTTTAACTTGGGTCAAACATTTCAGGTATCCTTACACAAGCTTTCCACAATAAGTTGGGTGAATTTTGGCCCATTCCTCCTGACAGAGCTGGTGTAACTAAGTCAGGTTTGTAGGCCTCCTTGCTCGCGCACGCTTTATCAGTTCTGCACACTCATTTTCTATGGGATTGAGGTCAGGGCTTTGTGATGGCCACTCTAATGCCTGGACTTTGTTGTCCTTTAGCCATTTTGCCACAACTTTGGAAGTATGCTTGGGGTCATTGTCCATTTGGAAGACCCATTTGCGACCAAGCTTTAACTTCCTGACTGATGTCTTGAGATGTTGCTTCAATATAGCCACATCATTTTCCAGGCTCATGATGCCATCTATTTTGTGAAGTGCACCAGTCCCTCTTGCAGCAAAGCACCACCACAACATGATGCTGCCACCCCTGTGCTTCACGGTTGGGATGGTGTTCTTCAGCTTGCAAGCGTCCTCATTTTCCCTCCAAATGTAACGATGGTCATTATGGCCAAAAAGTTTTATTTTTGTTTCATCAGACCAGAGGACATTTCTCCAAAAAGTACGATCTTTGTCCCCATGTGCAGTTGCAAACTGTAGTCTGGCTTTTTTTATGGCGGTTTTGGAGCAGTGGCTTCTTCCTTGCCGAGCGGCCTTTTAGGTTATGTTGATATAGGGCTTGCTTGACTGTGGATATAGATTATTTTGTGCCTGTTTCCTCCAGCATATTCACAAGGTCCTTTGCTGTTGTTCTGGGATTGATTTGCACTTTTTGCACCAAAGTACGTTAATCTCTAGTGGACAGAACGCGTCTCCTTCCTGAGCGGTGTGACGGCTGTGTGGTCCCGTGGTGTTTATACTTGCGTACTATTGTTTATACATATGAACGTGGTACCTTCAGTCGTTTGGAAATTACTCCCAAGGATGAACCAGACTTGTGGAGGTCTACAATAATTTTTCTGAGCTCTTGGCTGATTTCTTTTGATTTTCCTATGATGTCAAGCAAAGAGACACTGAGCTTGAAGGTAGGCCTTGAAATACATCCACCTCCAATTGACTCAAATTATGTCAATTAGCCTATCAGAAGCTTCTAAAGCCATGACATCATTTTCTGGAATTTATCAAGTTGTTTAAAACCTTTTGTGACTAGGGGGCAGTATTTTCATTTTTGAAAAAAAAAAACGTTCCCGTAGTAAACGGGATATTTTGTCAGGACAAGATGCTAGAATATGCATATAATTGACAGCTTAGGATAGAAAACACTCTAAAGTTTCCAAAACTGTAAAAATATTGTCTGTGAGTATAACAGAACTGATGTTGCAGGCGAAAGCCTGAGAAAAATCCAATCCGGAAGTGCCTCATGTTTTGAAAGCGCTGCGTTCCAATGCGTCCCTATTGAGCAGTGAATGGGCTATCAACCAGATTACTCTTTCTCCGTATTCCCGAAGGTGTCTACAGCATTGTGACGTAGTTTTACGCATTTATGTTGAAGAATACCCGTAGGCGGCTACATTGCGCAAGTGGTCACCTGATGCGCCCAGAGAGATTCTCTCGTAAAATACAGAGGTAGCCATTACTCCAATCGGTCCTACTGAAAAACTAATTGTCCCGATGGATATATTATCGAATAGATATTTGAAAAACACCTTGAGGATTGATTATAAACAACGTTTGCCATGTTTCTGTCGATATTATGGAGCTAATTTTGAATATTTTTCGCCGTTTTCATGACTGCAATTTCCGGGCGATTTCTCAGCCAAACGTGAAAAACAAACAAAGCTATTTCGCCTACAAAAATAATATTTTTGAAAAAAGGGAACATTTGCTATCTAACTGGGAGTCTCGTGAGTGAAAACATCTGAAGCTCATCAAAGGTAAACGATTTAATTTGATTGCTTTTCTGATTTCCGTGACCAAGTTACCTGCTGCTAGCTGGACAAAATGCTATGCTAGGCTATCGATAAACTTACACAAATGCTTGTCTAGCTTTGGCTGTAAGGCATATTTTGAAAATCTGAGATGACAGGGTGATTAACAAAAGGCTAAGCTGTGTCTCAATATATTTCACTTGTGATTTTCATGAATAGGAATATTTTCTAGTAATATTTATGTCTGTTGCGTTATGCTAATTAGTGTCAGTTGATGACAACGGGATGGGGAGTCATTAGAGGTTAAAGGCAAAGCCAACTTAGTGTATGTAAACTTCTGGCCCACTAGAATTGTGACACAGTGAATTATAAGTGAAATAATCTGACTGTAAACAATTGTTGGAAAAATTACTTGTGTCATGCACAAAGTAGATGTCCTAACCGACTTGCCAAAACTATAGTTTGTTAACAAGAAATCTGTGGAGTGGTTGAAAAACGAGTTTTAATGACTCCAACCTAAGTGTATGCAAACTTGCAACTTCAACTGTAGGTAAGACTGGGGTCTGAACGGATATAACCTGTAGGGAACACAGTGCCTTCGGAAAGTATTCAGATCCCTTGACTTTTTCCACATTGTTAGGTTACAGCCTTATTCTAACATGTTTTTTTCCCTCATCAATCTACACACAAGACCCCATAATGACAAAGCAAAAACAGGTTAAGACATTTTTGTTAATTTATTTAAAAAAAACTGAAATATCACATTTACCTAAGTATTCAGACCCTTTACTCAGTACTTTGTTGAAGCACCGTTGGCAGCGATTACAGCCTCTTGGATATGATGCTTTAAGCCTGGCACACCTGTATTTGGGGAGTTTCTCCCATTCTTCTCTGCAGATCCTCTCAAGCTTGGTCAGGTTGGATGGGGAGCGTCGCTGCACAGCTATTTTAGATCGGGTTCAAGTCCGGGCTCTGGCTGGGCCACTCAAGGACATTCAGAGACTTGTCCCGAAGCCACTCATGTTGGCTGTGTGCTTAGGGTCGTTGTCCTGTTGGAAGGTGAACTGTCGACCCAGTCTGAGGTCCTGAGCGCTCTGGAGCAGGTTTTCATCAAGGCTCTCTCTGTACTTTGCTCTGTTCATCTTTCCCTCGATCCTGACTAGTCTCCCAGTCACTGCCGCTGAAAAACATCCCCACAGAATGATGCTGCCACCACCATGCTTCACCGTAGGGATGGTGCCAGGTTTCCTCCAGACGTGACTCTTGGCATTTAGGCCAAAGAGTTCAATCTTGGTTTCATCAGAGCAGAGAATCTTGTTTCTTATGGTCAGAGTCTTTAGGTGCCTTTTTGGCAAACATTTATTCAATAAATGTTCCTTTTGTTCAATAAAGTCTCTCTTTATATCCAAAAACCTCTGTTTTGTTTGCGCGTTTTCTTCAGTAATCCACAGGCTCAAACGCAGTCACGACAGGCAGACAAAAAATCCAAATTGTATCCGTAAAGTTCATAGAAACATGTCAAACAATGTTTATATTCAATCCTCAGGTTGTTTTTAGCCTAAATAATCGCTAATATTTCAACCAGACAATAACGTCGTCAATATAAAAGGTAAACAAGAAAGGCACTCTCTCGGTCACGCGCATGAAAAAGCTCTGTGACACAGCAGGGTACACTCATTCAGACTGCTCTTACTCCCTAATATTTCAGAATACAAGCCTGAAACTGAAATTTCTAAAGACTGTTGACATCTAGTGGAAGGCATAGGAACTGCAATTTGAGTCCTAAGTCAATGGATACTGTATTGAATAGAAAACTACAACCACAACAAAAAATCCTACTTCCTGAATGGATTTTTCTCAGATTTTCTGCCAAATCAGTTCTGTTATACTCACAGACACTATTTTAACAGTTTTGGAAACTTTAGAGTGTTTTCTATCCAAATCTACAAATTATATGCATATCCTATCTTCTGGGCCTGAGTAGAAGGCAGTTTAATTTGGGCACGCTTTTCATCCAAAATTCCTACCCTAGAGAAGTTAATGGAAACAGAATGCACCTGAGCTCAATTTCAAGTCTAATAGCAAAGGGTTTGAATACTTATATAAATAAGGTATCTGTTTTTTATTTGTATTAAATTTACAAAGATTTCTAAAAACCTGTTTTCACTTTGGCATTATGGGGTATTGTGTGTACACTACTAGGAATATTTTGGGGGGTTGTGGCTAATAGTGTTGTTCCCCAGCCCAGAGTTGAGGACGCTGTACCATCCACTGACCTCCACTATCTCGCCCTGCTCAGTGATGTGGTCCCCTGGGTCCTTGGCTGCGCCCGTCTGGGATTCCAAGATGGCTGCCCAGTCTCCCTTGTTAGGCTCCAGCCAACCACCTGCAGGAAGAAGTTACAAAATAGACATTTACAAACATGGCAGAGAAAACTCTAAATATGGAGTTTGAGTCAATGTCCTGGTCAAGTACATAAATTATGTGTGTGAACATAAGTTGTATTGATTGTATTTTATAAATGAAGAAAATGATAACCAGATGCATCACTATTCCCATTGAAGATCTGCACTGTGTGTAGGCTATATGTATTTCTCTCTTACCTTGCTCCCCCATTTTTAGTCCACTCAGCAGATCAATGCTCTCTGGTTCGTCTTCTATTGTCTCCACTTTGACTATCAGCAGATCAGGCTTCCCATTCTCCATGTCTACTGACTGTAAGAGATAGTGAGAGGATGTTGGATCAAGAAATCTGATATGAGCACCCTGCTATGGAGAATCTTCTGATTGAGCAATGAGGGATTGCCATGAGTACTATGCAAACATGTTAGTTGACTTGATACGATGCAAACCTGTTAGTTGATTTGATTACGTGACACTCTTTAAAGAGATGAATCAGATGAACTCGTGGATACCATTATTGTCTCTGCGTCCAGTATGCAGGCAGTTAACAGGTAATTCAGCGAACCAATGCTAACTAGCTTGCTAGCTGTACCGGAAGACTTCCAGCTAGTTAGCACTGGTTCACAAAATTACCTCTAACTTCCCTTTTAATGGTTTGATAATTCAAAGGCATGGTACCACACTTAATACAAAATAAATCAAGACCTGGGTCCTTATTCACAAAGAGTCTTAGAGTAGGAGTGCTGATCTAGGATCTTTCCAACTAATCTTATTCATTATTATCTTAAAGGAAAAACGGATCCTAGATCACTCCAACTCTGATGCCACATTCAAAACAATTTGTGAACTCGAAAAAATATGAGGTCAAATCATGACATCGGTGATATTCAGGTCGGAAAGTCGGAGCTCTAGAAAGAGACCCGAGTTGGAATTCCGGGTTGGATGACCGATGATTTCCCCCAGTCAGAGCTAGTTTTTTTCCCCAGAGTTCCCAATTGCTTTGGACGCACTTAAGTCGGAAGACTGAGATTTCCGAGTTCCCAGTTCCGAGTTGTTTTTAACGCGGCATGAGAGCCCACTCTATGGTTCATCCTATGGTACTACAGCCATACATTTTTTAGATGTGAATATATAAAAAAAAATATTCATGGCCAATACACAGAATTCATTTTCTGAATTGAACATCATTTCATGGAATGTGAAGTTTATGGCACATCGCATTAAAAGGAAACAAATATTTAATTACCTAAATAAATTCAAATGTGTCATAGCTAATGTTCCCTCAGCTGCATGTCCAGCAGCTCCCCGAGGCTGCCAGGGCAGCTCCCCGAGACTAACCCGGACGACACTGAGCCAAATGTGCGCCGCCCTATGGGACTCCAATCACGTTCGGTTGTGATACAGCCTGGAATCGAGCCAGGGTCTGTAGTGATGCCTCTAGCACTGAGATGCAGTGACTTAGACCGCTGCGCCACTCGGGAGCCCTAATAAGCTAAGTAGACAATAGGCAGAGGGTAGCACCGTTTGTGTGATTCTCTGTAATAATGGTATGGGAATAATAATGCTTTTTATTTTGTAAAGTGGTTTCTTGAAATCAAACAACATTTTCAGTCACCTCCTTGTCTGAAGGAATAGTGGATAAACAGGTTAATGTCAGGCCCTGCATGTTTTTCTCATGGAATGTTGGCTGCTACTGTAGGCTGAATGATAGAATAGCTATTAACATGTTAAAATGTTATGGGATGCATTTTCTCCATTATTTTTGATGGTAGGCCACTCTGGTAGGTCTACATTATGATCAAATAGCCACAGTAGCCTAAAAGGCCACTGTTAAACTGCACCATTAAAGCAGGTACAGCCTCAGTGTTCAGAGTACCGGCGTGCTGGAAATTGCACAGAATTTTTAATGCTCAAGCTTGCACTCAGCAGACCTGAAATTTGCTCAGTGCCCAATTTTTTTTGAGGGAACATTGGTCATAGCCCTGTTGCAAGAAACTCATATAATGGGACACGACATGGAAGAAATGTTAAAAGATTGGGATGGAGAAATACATTTAACATCTTACTCGCAAGGGGAGTGGCTTATAAGGTTAATTTAGAATCTGTCAATTCAAATTGCACGCTCCCTCAAAACATCTGTGGCATTGTGTTGTGTGACAAAACGGCACATTTTAGAATGGCCTTTTATTGTCCCCAGCACAATGTGAACCTGTGTAGTGGTCATGCTGTTTAATCAGCTTCTTGATATGCCACACCTGTCAGGTGGATGGATTATATTGGCAAAGGAGAAATGCTCACTAACAGGGATGTAAACTAATTTTTTGCGTATGGAACATTTCTGGAATAATTTATTTTAGCTAATGAAAAATGGGACCAACACTTTAGATGTTTAGAAATTTTATATTTTTGTTCAGTATATATAATTTGGGCTAATTTATTTCCATTTTCTTTTCTTATTGGACCCACCACTATGCCATTTCTCTCCTTTTCTATTGGTTTTCATATCAACTTTCTTTTATTGTCCAGACGCCACAATCCTAACCATATTAGCAATGGTGTTTTCCCACTAATTGCATTTTGGCAAATGTTTTAAAATGTTGTTTTCTTGGCTGCTTCATTACATGAGTTGCATGTTCTGTTAAGATGCATTACCATAATCTAAATGTGATTTATGTCGTTCTGAGCAACGTAGGTGGATATTAATGGGTTATGCACCCACGGCATATGGGTCCGGTAATTTTCTCAAATGGACGGTAAATAAATCTTCCCGGTTACATTGTCCGGTGCCACATTTTCCTAACGGAAATCCTGACGTTTGAAATAAATCATTGTTAATTAAAAAATAAAAGGCTTTGTGGATATGGACCCTGACCAAATATAATTTAGACAGTAGTTCACAGTGGGCTCACCTCAGTGAGACTGTGTGTGGTCCTGTGCTGCTCAGCTGGTTCCTCTGTGGGTTCAGGAGGTGGTGTAGTCTGGTTGTCCTCCATGACCATGGTCTCCTCAGGGTTCCCAAGGCCCTCCTCCTTCACCAGCAGTACCTCCTCATCCTCCTTGAAGAGAGAGGTGACACAAATTACACAGACATACACTCCTCAGGTAGGTACACATAGATAATAAACACAGTGTATATCCATCCCCACTACGTTTGAGTCCTACTGTAGTTACAGAATAACTTCATTGTTGTTAAACCCATCATGGTGGACATAAATATGTTGTGGGGAAATAGTCAAAAGTCACCATCAGACAAATCTGACTAAACTATTTTGACGTGTAAAGTAGGTGTTTGTTTGTGAGTGGGTATATTTAGTAAGTGTATATTGGTTATAAAACACTGTCAGGTGTATGCGAATAGGGGGAGATCGGATGTGATGTGTACTAAAGAGTCTTTAACTTGTCTCCTCCACTTCATCTACACTGATTTGAAGTGTATTTAACATGTGACGTCAAAAAGAGATCATAGCTTTCACCTGGTCAAGTCTGATCCCTTATTGACATCACTTGTTTCAATCAGTGTTAAGTCATTTTATGCTTTGAGACAACGGAGACATGGATTGTGTATGTGTACTATTCAGAGGGTGAAAGTGCCTATGAACGGGGTATGGCAGTAGGTGCCAGGCGCACCAGTTTGTGTCAAGAACTGCAACGCTGCTCGGTTTGTCACTTTCCAGTTTCCCGTTTGAATCAAAAATTCAGGTGCGTACAAAGATAAACACACTTCCAACATCGAGTGTTTACCCATCCCCACTACGTTTGAGTCCTATACTGTAGTTACATAATGACTTCATTGTTATTAAACCCATCATGGTGGACATAAATATGTTGTGGGTAAAGATGTCAGCTATGATAAGTCAAGTCATCAGACAAACCTGACTAAACAATTTTGACATGTACAGTAGGTGTTTGTGTAGGTATATTTAGTAAGTGTATATTTGTCATCAATAGTTAACACAGTCACAATTAACCATAAAAATGAATGAAAATTAAACATTTGCTTTTTGGTCTTAATTTAAGTTAAGGCATGAGGTTAGTATTATGGTTAGATTTAAAATCAAATTAAGAGAAATTGTAGAAATAGGTGGGGTTTAGCAATAATTATGACTGACTGTTAACTAGTGATGAACCGTGTTATTGGTTTTAAAAGCAGAATAGGGTGAGATCAGATCTGATTTATATTAAAGGGAGTCTCAATGAATGTCAGAATGAAAAGTCCCATTTTTGTGTTTATTAAACAAACAAGTTAAATACAACATATGAAAACACAGGTCTCAACAACAACAAAAAAAAAACAGCATGAACTTGATTAACTGCATTCATTTTCTCATTAAAAAAGTGTCTTGGGAAAAAAATTAAGCAGTTGAATTTAAGTAATGTAATATTCTTTCATGAACATCATATAGCCTATACAGTACAAACACAATTTGAAACAGACTTTAGGCTTACAATGCATTCAGAAAGTATTCAGACCCCTTTACTTTTTACACATTTTATTACACTACAGCCCTGTTCTAAAACGGATTCAATTTTTTTTTTCCCCTCAATCTACACAATACACCATAATGACAAAACAACCCCCTTTTTTTTTTTTTTTTTTTTTTTTTACATTTCTGCAAACTTTATATAAAAAATCCTCGTATCACATTTACATAAGTATCCAGACCCTTTACTCTGTACTTTGTTGAAGCACCTTTGGCAGTGATTACAGCCTCGGGTCTTCTTGGGTATGAAGGTACAAGCTTGGCACATTTGTATTTGGGGAGTTTCTCCCATTTCTCTTTGCAGATTCTCTCAAGCTCTGTCAGGTTGGATGGGGAGCGTCCCTGCACAGCTATTTCCTGGTCTCTCAAGAGATGTTTGATCAGATTCAATTCCGGGCTCTGGCTGGGCCACTCAAGGACATTGAGACTTGTCCCAAAAGCCACTCCTGTGTTGTCTTGGCTGTGTGCTTAGGGTCATTGTTCTGTTGGAAGGTGAACCGTCACCCCAGTTCGAGGTCCTGGGCGCTCTGGAGCAGTTTTTCATCAAGGATCTCTCTGTACTTTGCTCCGTTCATCTTTCTTGATCCTGATGGCTGAAAAACATCCCCACAGAATGATGCTGCCACTACCATGGTTCCCCGTTAGGATGGTGACAGGTTTCCCCCAGACGTGACGCTTGGCATTCAGGCCAGAGTTCAATCTTGGTTTCATCAGACCAGAGAATCTTGTTTCTCATGGTCTGAGAGTCTTTAGGTGCCTTTTTGGCAAACTCCAAGCGGGCTGTCATGTGCCTTTTACTGAGGAGTGGCTTCCGCCTGGCCACTCTACCATAAAGGCCTGACAATACATTTGCAAAAAATTCTAAACATGTTTTTGCTTTGTCATTATGCATTATTGTGTATAGATTAGTTTTGATTTAATCCATTTTAGAATAAGTAACAAAATGTGGAAAAAGTCAAGAGGTCAGAATACTTTACAAATGCATTTTATGCCTTATTGCAATATATACTGAAATCTGTTACTCTTGTTATTCCAAATGCATCTGTGGGTCTTTTTAGCTGATAACAATAAATGCATCTTCGTCAGAAGCTATTAAATGGAATGGTTACTTTCTATGTTATTGAGTGGAATGGTTTTTCTGCTGGTGTATCCTGAGGTAGCTCCTCTCTGAGAACCTCTTCCTGCAGTGTGTACAGGCGAACGACCTCTCTCCCGTGTGGACCTTCAGGTGCATCTTCAGCTGGTGCTGACGGGAGAACCTCTTCTCACACTGGGGGCAGCTGAAGGGTTTCTCCCCTGTGTGGACCCTCTCGTGCCTCTTCAGGTCACCAGCCTGAGCAAAGTGCATTTGACACTGGGTACAGCTGAAAGGTTTCACCCCTGTATGGACCCTCTGGTGCCTCTTCAGGTTTCCAGCCACAGAAAAGTGCATATGACACTGGGTACAGCTGAAGGGTTTTACCCCTGTGTGGACCCTCTGGTGGATCTCTAGCTTTTGGGGGCAGCTGAATCCTTTGTTACAGAACATGCATAGGAACCGTTTCTCTTTACCATTGCCTGATGTGGCTCCCACTCCCTGAGCCGGGACTCTAGCCCTGTCGTTTGAGTTCAATACCTGATCGGAAAGGACATGGCTGTGTAAAGCGAAAGGTGGCATTAATGTGGACGCAGGATTGTGATCCCTGAATGTGTGTAAAGGGGAGTGGGAGGCAACATTTAGATTTGTCTCTAAGCTTCCCCTGTAATCTAAGAAATCTCTGCCCTGTGAGTGTCCGTCTCCTAGGTGACTATCTGCATTCCATATGGGAGAAGCATCACCCTCCACTTTCACAGTCACTTCATCTACCACTATAACCTCCCCTTTCTTATCTAGGCACCCTTCAGAGTATACACTACTACTGTACCGGTTCCAGTCCCCTCTGGACAGATCAGTCTGTGTCTCTAAACCCAAGGATATGTTGCCAGGTTCCATCTCTGTGGTGTAAGAACAAGACGGATCATCACCACCAGTGTCTAACGCATCACCATCTCCACGGGAATGAACTGTCTTCTGGCTCTGGTGAAATACCGGTAAATACTCTGAGCTGGGAGCAGGAGGACAGCCCAGTCTCCCCAGCCCCAGTCTCTCTGGGTCTGATCTGTGGTCAGATCCTGTGTGTAAGAGCCTTTGTGTTACAATTAATATCTCGGTGTCCATCTCTGACTTGAGGGCGGCCTTCGGCGTTCCACTGACCTCTGTGATGCTGGGTTGGGTCCAGGCCTGGGGCACGGTGGTGGTGGCAAGGTCCTTGGTGGCTACAAGGTGCTTTCCAGCCGCTCCAGTCTGGATGTCTTTGCTGTGTCTTGGGTCCTCCTCTCCTACACACCTCTCCTGCTTGACCCCAGAACTTGCAGCCTCTGCATCTGCAGACTGACATAAGAAGAGGGGAGGTTATTACCAGTACATGAGTAGAATTTGATAACAATGTCATAAGGAAGTCTCACAAGCTCCCCTATGGCAGATAAATAAGTATGTCCATGTAAGCAAGTAAATAGCTGAGGGGAGTCTTCCTGAAATAAACTGTCCACATTTTATTTTCTGACGTAATACTATTACACTAACCTCTATCACAATAACGTGCTGGGTTGAGGTTCCACTCCCCTCATCAACAGTGATTGGTTGGTCATCTCTCCATGTATTGTGTCCTGCTGGCTTCACAAAGCTCCCGTGGCCTCCAGTAAGATGTCCTTCACCTGAGAGAGCGATTGGGGGGAAAGAGGTGGTTAGGTACTGTCAATGCGCAATGGTATATTGTACACTATTGACAGTTTTGACACTGTCTAGAATTGGCAAGGATGTAAGATAACACTTCGCATAACTTCTTGATATGATATTTATAGATTGAAAACAATATAATGCATGGAACATAATCAATGAGTAAATAATGGGAAATGCAGTAAATCAAGAATGGTTAGAACATGATAGTGTCTTTCTGCAAGTTAGCTAAGTAATCAGAAGTATTGCCTAATATCCAAATAATGATCAAGACCGAATTCTGGTTAACACATCTAAAGTTACACATGCGCAGATGTGAACGGGGAGACCGGCCCGCAGCCTCCACCTTCTGCAAAATGTACCGCTTGTCATTCCTCTGCACCGGTCGAGGATCTTGACACTACTGGGGCGACTGGTGAGGACGCGGTCCCGTGCCACCTTCAGTTCCAGTAGCTGTAGTTTCCTCCGCAATGACCTGTTTTCTTTCTGGCTTTGAGTTATTTCCAAACGAAACACTGCATAGTCGTCGTCTACGAGTTTACAGACTTCTGCCACGGCTGCATTCGCTAACACCTCCATGATGGAGGCTATTTGCGTGTGAAAAGCCATACAGTTAGCCATTGTTAGCAGCTAGCTAGTCAACGTCCGTGTTACCTAGATAACATCGATCAACCAAGTCCTGTTTCAAACGCGAATTAAACACTATATGGGGTAAGTAGGCGATGCTGTGGAGTTCAATGGGGCATATTGAGTTCCAGGGTGTTAATAAACGTCAAAATAACAACAAAAAACGCTAACTTGAAAATTGTTACGGTTCCCTTCCGTTTACGATTCTTCTTCAGTGGTTTTCAAATGGCGGTTGACAACCAACTTTAATGATGCATTTCCGCCACCGTCTGGAGTGTGGATCAGAGATAGGG
This sequence comes from Oncorhynchus clarkii lewisi, assembly GCF_045791955.1. Classification (NCBI taxonomy): domain Eukaryota; kingdom Metazoa; phylum Chordata; class Actinopteri; order Salmoniformes; family Salmonidae; genus Oncorhynchus; species Oncorhynchus clarkii. The sequence goes on from NC_092165.1 coordinate 15,883,817, forward strand.
AAGGTTTAAAGTTTAACCCTACCCAATTAAACCCTTCTCCCTAAGTAAACGAAATATATAATTCAATACAATATCACATTAAGGTTTTCTTAACAGTTCAATAAAACGTGGCTCCATAATACCATTATTCCAGAAACTGTCCCTTTCCCTTCCATATCAATGTCACTGAAATAGAATGTGTTCCACTGTCTCCATCTCCCTCTGCTTGTGATTTAACTTCCCAGTTGGATGTTTCCCTACTAATTTCAAAGTGCTGTTGAGCCTGATGAGTCTCAGCCTTGTGATTACATCTTCGTCCCTTCTCTCTGGACCTGAGGACCTCCCTGCCCCCACCTTTTCCTGGATCTTATACAGGTGTCTTTCCCTTCCTCAACTCATACCATTTTTATAACTGTTCTTATTAATCCATTGGTCTCTGCTTTACTTAAGAGAAATGATCTTATTGGTTGGTGTAATAGAACAAAGGGAGTGGTTAAATGAAAAAGGTATGCAGTGTTTAAAAAAATATATGATACTGCCTATTACATTACACATAAAATCTCCTATGATCAGTATCTTTCAAGCTCAGAGAAGACTTGTTTCGAAAGAAGACTGCGTTAACAAGAATAGAGTAGAAAATGAACGAGGTTACCGGCTTCTACCCCTGCCGTAGGTGTGCGTTAATAGGGACTCCTGTATTAAACTGCGAATTCAGTAGCTCTGCCACTGGTAAGCAATACACTATGAAGCAGTTCCTCACATGGGCCAAACCAGTAAACAGAACACGTATTATAGAACACAGGAGTGGTGTAAGGAGAAATTACCCTAAATCCCCAATAGCACGTCTTTTCTCAAAGGCCGGTCACCCAGTCTCCTCCATGTCCTTCTGTACAGAATATAAATTGTTCACATAGGGGTGGTAATCTTGAACTGAGTGTTCTCCAGACAGAATACAGGTGGATGTTCTAAAAACTCTCCACCTATCAGGCATGAACAAAGAATCGTTATTGAAGTGTTTTCTGTAAGTTTTACTGGAGCTTGATACCCCCATCTAGTGTTTTCTTTCAAGCTCCCTACTCTATATTCTGTTTTTCTACAACCCTGTGTTATTTATTCTGAGGAAAGGTTCACATGGTATTTCTAAAAGCAATAATTGATTATGTTTCTCTGTCTGCTTATATACACAATGTATTAGTTCATGCATTCTATTGTATAAGGTACTGATTTAATGTATTTTCTTTCTTGATCATGTGACACATGCAATTATCCTTGAAATCGAAGTCAGAGGTGTGTGTGTGCCGATCATTTAAGTCGCGAATCAAACTCATTCACCGGAGGGCCGAGTGTCTGCGGGTTTTCGCTCCTCCCTTGTACTTGATTGATGAAGTAAGGTCACTAATTAGTAAATAACTCCCCACACCTAATTGAAAGGAAAAAACTAAAACCAACATACACTAGGCCAGAGGTACTCAGCTCTTACCCTACGAGGTCTGGAGCCTGCTGGTTTTCTGTTTAACCTGATAATTAATTGCACACACCTGATGTTCCAGGTCTAAATCAGTCTCTGATTCGAGGGGATCAATTAAAAGTGCAGTGGCACTGTCTTCAAGGTTCAGAGTTGAATTTGAGGGCACTAGGCCCTCCATGGAATGAGTTTGATGCCTCTGATTTACACTGATGATGGCTTGATGGGGAAGCGTATTGTTTTCATCTTTTCACCATATATATATATATATTTTTTTGCATTTATTCCTCTTTTTCGACAGTGTCCGAGTCTACATCTCTTGCAATAATTACCCTCCTAAACCGAAGTTAAAAGGACAGTTTGTAGAGACCAGTCAGTCTGGAATATCAAGTACAGGGTTGCATTTGTTCATGTTTAATATTTCACCCCAGTCATCACAAGACCTGAAGCCTTCATGCCATTTTCTGCAAACAGCTTGAGGTCAACGACTGTTTGTAACGATCCCATAACACAGATGATAGATAAGCTTGTGTGCTCTGGGATTTTGCATAACAGAAACAGTTGAGGGGCTTGACTTGAGCATGTTTTGGTCATTATTGCATTGATGAACACAGTGAAGTACATCAGTTTAAATACATCCAACTTTGTGTGTAACCAGGATTCCATCCAACCTTTTTATGTGAGAAAAGTACATTGGATAATAAATGTCAAAACAGGCCTGATGGAAACAGCAAATCTGGCGGTAAACTCTCCAAATGTCAACATAACAAAATAGGCTAGACACGGACGGACCTTTTTGTGTCGTTAAAATGTATTCTGCGACAAATGGCGGTGGAACCCCAAATATTGATATAATAACCATCATCATCGAAGTGAACTTGGAGGGCACGAAAAACACGATATGTTGTCTGGTATTCTCACTACGGCTCGAGAAAGCCGGCAGTTTATCGAGCTGACAAGGTACAAATCTGTCACTCTGCCCCTGAACAAGGCAGTTAACTGACTTGCCTAAAGGTAAAAAAAAAAAAAATTAAATGCACAGTGAGCTTGATGCTATTTTCAATTAAATATCAAAGGTCTTATTCTGGTGAAATGACGATTGGCTGCCGTTTGAAAAATAAAAAGAATCTCACCCTTATCCATAATAATCCTACCTGCATTGTATCTGCCAGCTGGAGCTCATGTGCCAAGACCACAGTGTGGACATTCGCAATAACCCAGCATTTTGTTGTGATAAAGCCATTAGTAGAGTTGAACAATAGAAAATAGATAGAATAGAAACCCATGTAATTTAAGACAAAATTAATCAAGGCATGGGCCCGTATCCACAAAGCGGCTCAGAGTAAAAGTGCTGATCGAGGACCAGGTCCCCACCTGTCAAATAAATAAACACATAGTGTTATTATTATGATCTAAAAGGCAAAACTGATCCTAGAACAGCACTCCTACTCTGAGAGGCTTTGTGGATACAGGCTCTGACCTAATACCATTCAGACAGTAGTTCACAGTGGGCTCACCTCAGTGAGACTGTGTGTGGTCCTGTGCTGTTCAGCTGGTTCCTCTGTGGGTTCAGAAGGAGGTGTCGTCTGGTTGTCCTCCATGACCTTGGTCCCCTCAGGGTTCCCCAGACTCTCCTCACAACCATCCTCCTTCACCAGCAGCACCTCTGGACCCTCCTCCTGGAAGAGACATGTGATACAGACATACACTCCCTCAGGTACGTACACACAGATAATAAACACACTTTCAACATGGAGTGTTTACGCTTCCCCACTACATGAGTCCAATACTGTAGTTATAGAATAACTTCATTGTTGTTAAACCCATTATGGTGGACATAAATATGATTTATCATCTCAGATAAGCCTGACTTAACTATTTTGAGGTGTACAGTAGGTGTTTGTTAGGGTGTGGGTATGTGTAGGTATATTTAGTAAGTGTATATTGGTTGTAAAGCGTGAGATCAGATGTGATGTATTCTAAAGAGACTCTCAATGAAAGTCTTGGAATGAAAAGTCCCATTTCGTGTTTATTAAACAAACAAGTTTTAAACACACCATATGAAAACCACACATACACATGTCTCAACTACAAATCTGCATGAAGTTGATGAATATAAAATATTAAAAGTGTCTTGGGAAAATGTGTGAACATCATATAGCCTACAAAATACAACCACAATATGTTACAGACTTTTGTAGGCTTATTTATGCCTTATACACTGCTCAAAAAAATATCGGGAACACTAAAATAACACATCCTAGATCTGAATGAATGAAATATTCTTATTAAATACTTTTTTCTTTACATAGTTGAATGTGTTGACAACAAAATCACACAAAAATGATCAATGGAAATCAAATTTATCAACCCATGGAGGTCTGGATTTGGAGTCACACTCAAAATTAAAATGGAAAACCACACTACAGGCTGATCCAACTTTGATGTAATGTCCTTAAAACAAGTCAAAATGAGGCTCAGTAGTGTGTGTGGCCTCCACGTGCCTGTATGACCTCCCTACAACGCCTGGGCATGCTCCTGATGAGGTGGCGGATGGTCTCCTGAGGGATCTCCTCCCAGACCTGGACTAAAGCATCCGCCAACTCCTGGACCGTCTGTGGTGCAACGTGGCGTTTGTCGATGGAGCAAGACATGATGTCCCAGATGTGCTCAATTGGATTCAGGTCTGGGGAACGGGCGGGCCAGTCCATAGCATCAATGCCTTCCTCTTGCAGGAACTGCTGACACACTCCAGCCACATGAGGTCTTGCATTAGGAGGAACCCAGGGCCAACCGCACCAGCATATGGTCTCACAAGGGATCTGAGGATCTCATCTCGGTACCTAATGGCAGTCAGGCTACCTCTGGCGAGCACATGGAGGGCTGTGCGGCCCCCCAAAGAAATGCCACCCCACACCATGACTGACCCACCGCCAAACCGGTCATGCTGGAGGATGTTGCAGGCAGCAGAACGTTCTCCACGGCGTATCCAGACTGTCACGTCTGTCACATGTGCTCAGTGTGAACCTGCTTTCATCTGTGAAGAGCACAGGGCGCCAGTGGCGAATTTGCCAATCTTGGTGTTCTCTGGCAAATGAAAAACGTCCTGCACGGTGTTGGGCTGTAAGCACAACCCCCACCTGTGGACGTCGGGCCCTCATACCACCCTCATGGAGTCTGTTTCTGACCATTTGAGCAGACACATGCACATTTGTGGCCTGCTGGAGGTAATTTTGCAGGGCTCCTCCTGCTCCTCCTTGCACAACGGTGGAGGTAGCGGTCCTGTTGCTGGGTTGTTGCCCTCCTACGGCCTCCTCCACGTCTCCTGATGTACTGGCCTGTCTCCTGGTAGCGCCTCCATGCTCTGGACAGTACGCTGACAGACACAGCAAACCTTCTTGCCACAGCTCGCATTGATGTGCCATCCTGGATGAGCTGCACTACCTGAGCCACTTGTGTGGCTTGTAGACTCCGTCTCATGCTACCACTAGAGTGAAAGCACCGCCAGCATTCAAAAGTGACCAAAACATCAGCCAGGAAGAATAGGAACTGAGAAGTGGTCTGTGGTCCCCACCTGCAGAACCACTTCTTTATTGGGGGTGTCTTGCTAATTGCCTATAATTTCCACCTGTTGTCTATTCAATTTGCACAACAGCATATGACATTTATTGTCAATCAATGTTGCTTCCTAAGTGGACAGTTTGATTTCACAGAAGTGTGATTGACTTGGAGTTACATTGTGTTGTTTTAGTGTTCCCTTTATTTTTTTGAGCAGTGTATGTCACACAATGACTGGATGCAAAATTCTACCCAGGAATATTAAACACTGAAATCTGTTACTCTCTTTATTCCAAATGTATCTGTGGATCTTTTCTGCTGACAACAATGACCATTCATCTTAGTCTTTAATGCAGGGTTTGATCTAAATGTCAGAAGCTATCGAGTGGAATGGTTACTTTCTATGTTATAGAGTTGAATGGTGTTTTTGCTGGTGCATCCTGAGGTAGGTCCTCTCTGAGAACCTCTTCCCACAGTGTGTACAGGCAAATGGCTTCTCTCCCGTGTGGACCTTCAAGTGCATCTTCAGCTGGTCCTGACGGGAGAACCTCTTCTCACACTGGGGGCAGCTGTAGGGTTTCTCCCCTGTGTGGACCCTCTCGTGCCTCTTCAGGTCACCAGCCTGGGTGAAGCGCATGTGACACTGGGTACATTTGAAGGGTTTTACCCCTGTGTGGAACCGCTGGTGCCTCTTCAGGTTGCCAGCATGGGCAAAGCGCATATGACACTGGGTACAGCTGAAGGGTTTCACCCCTGTGTGGACCCTCTGGTGGATCTCCACCTTCTGTGGGCAGCTGAAGCCTTTGTTACAGAACATGCAAAAGAACTGCTTCTCTTTACCGCCTGTTGTTGCTCCCTCTCCCCACACCTTGGCCGTTTGGTTGTTTGAGTTCAATACCTGATCTAAAAGGATGCAGCCTTGTGAATCGGAAGGCCCCATCGACATGGACACTGGGTGTAAAGGGGAGTGGGTCGAGACATTTAAATTTGTCTCCAAGCTGTCCCTGTAGTCTAAGAAGTCACTGGAGCTGCCATGCGAGTGTCCTTCTCCGAAGTGAGTCTCGTCTGCATTCCATGTCACAGGAACATCGCCCTCCACTTTCACAGTCATCTCATCTACGACCAGACCCTCCCCTTTCTTATCTAGGCACCGTCCAGAGTTAACACTACTACTGTACTGGTTCCAGTTCCCTCTCATTGGATTAGTCTGTGTATCTAAGCCCACAGGCATGTCACCAGGTATCATCTCTGTTGTGTATGAACAGGACGGATCATTGCCAGTCTGTAACGTGTCACCTGAGTCCTGATGGGACAGAACCGTCCTCGGGTTACCGTACTGGAAATATTCTGAGTGGGGAGCAGGACAGCCCAGCCCCGTTAAAGTCTTGGTGTCTGTCTCTGACTTGAGGACGGCGTTTGGCGTTCCACTGACCTCCGTGATGCTGCGTCGGGTCATGGGTAGCACTGTGGCAGTGGTGGGGTCCTCCGTGGCTACAGGGGGAGCTCCAGTCTGGATGTTACGGCTGTGCCATGGTTCCTCCTCTCCTTCAGTCTTCTCCTGCTTGACCTCAGGACCTGCAGCCTCTGCATCTGCATCTGCAGACTGACACAAGAAGAGTGGAGGTTATTAACGGTACATGAGTGGAATTGGATAACAATGTCGTAGGGAAGTCTTTTTTTTTAAACCAAGTTTGTATATGTTTTGTCTTTTTTTTTGGAGGGGGGGGGGGGGTACAATATTAATGTCAATTTACACAGTTCATACGGTAACCCGAGGCTGCCAAAGAAAAACATACAGAGAAATTATCATATTGATCACACAGTATTGTGTAAATAATAAAATTGGTGTAAAGAGAGAAACATAAAGAGGTGGTCCTGCACCACCAACTCCCCCATTCCATTTAGACGTCTTCACGGGTCCAAAGAGGTTGACGTGCACTGTCAACTATGGGACCTTATATAGACAGGTGTGTGTCTTTCCAGATCATGTCCAATCAATTGAATATACCACAGGTGGACTCCAATCAAATTGTAGAAACATCTTAAGGATGATCAATGGAAACAGGATGCACCTGATCTCAATTTTGAGTGTCATAGCAAAGGGTCTGAATACTTATGTAAATAAGGTATTTATTTAAGGTGGTAGATTAGCTTTAATGTTGCAGATAGATTGTGGCTTCCATTAATGTAATTGTCTGCATCATTTCCAATCCACCATATAAATATATATCATTTTATTTTTTAATGTGTTTTCCTTTATTTTTTGCAGCAGCAGCACTGCCTGACAGCAGTAATAATCTCTTATTGATTGAGAGATTCAAGGAGCTATCATCGTTAAGTAACATAGTAGATGCAACGCATTCAATATTTACATTCATGCACTTCGAAATGAACTTTGTCCTAGAAGCATTTAACTACAGGGCATTCCCACATCATATGAAGGATGAGGGGAGCCTTTCTGAAATAAACAGGCCACATTTAAAGTAACTAATGTTTTATGCAACACTATTGCACTAACCTCCATCACGATAACGTGCTGGGATGAGGTTCCATTCCCCTCATCAACAGTGATTGGTTGGTCATCTCTCCATATATTGTGTCCCGTTGGCTTCACAAAGCTCCTGTGTCCTCCAGTGAGATGTCCTTCGCCTGAGAGAGTGATTGGGGGGAAAGAGGTGGTTAGGTTAGCTACTGTCAATGTTCAACACTATATTGTACACCATTGACACGGTCTAGAATTGGCAAGGGTGTAAGGTAACACTTCTCATCACTTCATACAATTTATTGATTGACTGAATTATGTTCTATGCATCTAATTGTTTTCATTGAGCTAATAATAGGAAATGCAGTAAATTAAGAATCTGGTTAAAATTTGATATTATGTCTTTGTGCAAGATAGTATGCAATAATTGCCTTGATTACTAAGCTATCGAAAAACTGTCCAAGGCTCAATTCTGGGTAATACATCTGAACACATGTGCAGAACGGGTGACAGGCACTGAGCTATGCCGCGCAGCCTCCGCCTTCTGCAAAATGTACCTCTTGTCATTCCTCTGTATCGGTCGAGGATCTTGACACTACTGGAAATGGCGAGGACGCGCTCCCGCAATGTCCTCTCTGCGCGCTCCCGTGACACCTTCAATTCTAGTAGCTGTAGTTTCCTCCGCAATGCCCTGTTTTCTTTCTGGCTTTGAGTTATTTCCAAACGAAACACTGCATAGTCGTCGTCTACGACTTTACAGATCTCTGCCACGGCTGCATTCGCTAGCACCTCCATGATGGAGGCTTTTTGAGTGTGAAAAACCATACTGTTCACGTTAGCCATTTTTAGCTAGTTAGCAGCTAGCTAGCTAGCTATCAACAAAATCCTGTCTCCAACGTGAATTAAACTACCCTAGGTACGTATGTGATGCTGTACAAGTAAATTAGTCATATTTTAAGTTCCAGTGTGTTAATAAACGTCTAAATAACAACAATAAAACCGCTAACGGGGAAATCGTTCTTAGTCACTGTTCACTTCCGTTTACACTGAATAGAAAGGATCTCATTGGTTGGCGTCATACTGTATCTCAAAGGGTTTTGTTAAACGGAAAAGTAATGCGCGTTGTTGTTTGAAACACGGTAATGCTTATTACATTATATTACACATAACATATCCTATGATCATTCTCTCAAGCTGAGAGCAGACTTGTTTAGAAAGAACAGTAGCCGTGTCCGAATACCCGTAGTAAGTAGTATGCGAAAAAAATACGTTTTATAAGTATATGAAATTTCGAAAATATGCCGCCTTCATATTCCAGTCGGAACTAGAAACTCCGAAATTTCCGATCTGTAGATTCGTTGAACGCCTGTACATCCGACTAAAATGTAAACGCAGCATTGGTACACTGAAAGTTACAACTAAAATGCTTGATTGTGTTGACTCCCGCCATTCGTTCATTTTGGTACAGGCGTCATTTTATCTGCTCTTGTCAAACACGTGAGTCAAAAATATGAGTTTAATATACTATATCAAACGCTGAAATTAGTATGCAGTTTAAGTATGTAATACTAGTATGGGTATTCTTACAAGGCCACTGTGTTAATATTAATAGAGTAGAGAAGAATAGAATGACTGACTTCATTCCATTTACACTGAACAAAAAATATAAACGCAACATGTAAAATGTTGGTCCCATGTTTCATGAGCTGAAATAAAATATCCCAGAAATGTTCCATATGCACATATAAAATATCCACTAACATCCATGTTAGGAGCATGCTGCCTTTTCCAAGATAATCCATCCACCTGACAGGTGTGGCATATCAAGAAGTTGATTAAACAGCATGATCATTACACAGGTGCACCTTGTGCTGGAGACAAAAGACCAATCTAAAATGTGCAGTGTTGTCACACAACACAATGCCACAGATGTCTCAAGTTTTGAAGGAGCATACAATTGGCATGCTGCCTGCAGGAAGGTCCACCAGAGCTGTTGCCAGAGAATGTAATGTTAATTTCTCTACCATAAGGTTCCTCCAACTGAGTTTTAGAGAATTTGGCAGTACGTCCAACCGGCCTCACAACCGCAGTGTAACAACGCCAGCCCATGTGTAACCACTCCATCCCAGGACCTCCACTCCTGGCTTCTTCACCTGTGGGATCGTCTGAGACCAGCAACACGGACAGCTGATGAAACTGAGGAGTATTTATATCGGTATTAAAGCCTTTTTGTGGGGGAAAAAATAATTCTGATTGGGTGGGCCTTGTTCCCAAGTGGTTGGGCCTATGCCCTCCCAGGCCCACCCATGGCTGTGCCCCTTTCCAGTCATGTGAAATCCATAGATTAGGGCCTAATTCATTTATTTAAATTGACTGACTGACTTATATGAACTGTAACTCAGTCAAATCTATGAAATTGTTGCTTGTTGTGCTTATATTTTTGTTCAGTGTAGTTGAGGTAATATGAACATATAGGTAGGGGTAAAAGTGACTAGGCAATCAGGATAGATAATAAACAGAGTAGCAGCAATGTGTGTGAGCATATGGAGTGTTTGTGTAAGTGTATGTGGGTAGCGTCCAGCGAGTGTGCATAGTCAGTGTAAGAGTCGGTGCAATAAAGGGTCAATGCAATAGTCTGGGTAGCCATTTGATTAGCTATTTAGCAGTCTTATGATTTGGGGGTAGAAGATGTTCAGGTGCCTTTTGGTCCCAGAATTGACGCTCCAGTACCGCTTGCTGTGTGATAGCAGAGGAACAGTCTGTGACAATTTTCCGGCGCTTCCTCTGACACCGCCTGTTATAGAGGTCCTGGATGGCAGGGAGCTCGGCACCAGTGATGTACTGGGCCATCTACACCACCCTCTGTAGTGCCTTGCGATCGAGGGTGGTGCAGTTGCCATACCAAGCGTTGATGCAGCCGGTCAAAACGCTCTCAATGGTGCAGCTGTATAATTTTTTTAGGATCTGAAGGGCCATGCCAAATCTTTTTAACCTCCCGACGGGGTAGAGGCGCTGTCGCACCTTCTTCATGACTGTGCTAGTGTGAGAAGACCATGTTAAGTCCTTGGTGATGTCGACACAGAGGAACTTGAAGCTCTCGACATGCTCCACTAAAGCCCTGTGGATGGGGCATTCTCACCTCTCCTTCTCCTGTAGTCCATGATCCTTTGTTGAGGGAGATGTTGTTGTCCTGGCACCACACTGCCAGGTCCTCCTCCCTGTAGGCTGTCTCATTGTCATTGGTGATCAAGCCTACCACCGTCATGTCATCAGCAAACTTGATGATGGCATTGGAGTCGTGCTTGGCCACAGTCATGGGTGAACAGGGAGTACAGGACGGGACTAAGCCCACACCCTTGAGCGGCCCTGTGTTGAGGGTCAGCGTAGCAGATGTTACCTACCCTTACCACCTGGGGGCGGCCCGTCAAAGTGCAGGATCCAATTGCACAGGAAGGTGTTCAGTATCAGCAGTTCCTCATCAACTACCGTTCATTAACACAAATTATAAAGAAGAGCATTTAAAGGTTTATATGATCAAATCAAAGTTTATTGGTGGCGTACACAGTTTATTGGATGTTAGTTACTAGCTAAATGCTTGTTACCAGCTCCTAACAGTGCAGTACAATGTCAAACAATGAAAAATTAAGAAATAACAGAACGAATCAATCCAAATAACACTATCAATAATCCAAATAGCCATTGGTGGTGCGTATATACACAGGATGAATGATATGTACAGCAGTAGATGTATTAGAGTGAGCTATTTCGAGAATACTGTATATACAGTGGGGCAAAAAAGTATTTAGTCAGCCACCAATTGTGCAAGTTCTCCCACTTAAAAAGATGAGAGAGGCCTGTAATTATCATCATGGGTACACTTCAACTATGACAGACAAAATGAGAAGAAAAAATCCAGGAAATAACATTGTAGGATTTTTTATGAATTTATTTGCAAATTATGGTGGAAAATAAGTATTTGGTCACCTACAAACAAGCAAGATTTCTGGCTCTCACAGATCTGTAACTTCTTCTTTCAGAGGCTCCTCTGTCCTCCACTCGTTACCTGTATTAATGGCACCTGTTTGAACTTGTTATCAGTATAAAAGACACCTATCCACAACCTCAAACAGTCACATTCCAAACTCCACTATGCCCAAGACCAAAGAGCTGTCAAAGGACACCAGTAACAAAATTGTAGACCTGCACCGGGCTGGGAAGACTGAATCTGCAATAGGTAAGCAGCTTGGTTTGAAGAAATCAACTGTGGGAGCAATTATTAGGAAATGGAAGACATACAAGACCACTGATAATCTCCCTCGATCTGGGGCTCCACGCAAGATCTCACCCCGTGGGGTCAAAATGATCACAAGAACGGTGAGCAAAAATCCCAGAACCACACAGGGGGACCTAGTGAATGACCTGCAGAGAGCTGGGACCAAAGTAACAAAGCCTACCATCAGTAACACACTACGCCGCCAGGGACTCAAATCCTGCAGTGCCAGACGTGTATCCCTGCTTAAGCCAGTACATGTCCAGGCCCGTCTGAAGTTTGCTAGAAAGCATTTGGATGATCCAGAAGAAGATTGGGAGAATGTCATATGGTCAGATGAAACCAAAATATAACTTTTTGGTAAAAACTCAACTCGTCGTGTTTGGAGGACAAAGAATGCTGAGTTGCATCCAAAGAACACCATACCTACTGTGAAGCATGGGGGTGGAAACATCATGCTTTGGGGCTGTTTTTCTGCAAAGGGACCAGGACGACTGATCCGTGTAAAGGAAAGAATGAATAGGGCCATGTATCGTGAGATTTTGAGTGAAAACCTCCTTCCATCAGCAAGGGCATTGAAGATGAAACGTGGCTGGGTCTTTCAGCATGACAATGATCCCAAACACACCGCCCGGGCAATGAAGGTTCCAGCAACATTTCAAGGTTCCTGGAGTGGCCTAGCCAGTCTCCAAATCTCAACCCCATAGAAAATCTTTGGAGGGAGTTGAAAGTCCGTGTTGCCCAGCAACAGCCCCAAAACATCACTGCTCTAGAGAAGATCTGCATGGAGGAATGGGCCAAAATACCAGCAACAGTGTGTGAAAACCTCGTGAAGACTTACAGAAAACATTTGACCTCTGTCATTGCCAACAAAGGGTATATAACAAAGTTTTGAGATAAACTTTTGTTATTGACCAAATACTTACTTTCTACCATAATTTGCAAATAAATTCATTACAAATCCTACAATGTGATTTTCTGGAATTTTTTTTTCTCATTTTGTCTGTCATAGTTGAAGTGTACCTATGATGAAAATTACAGGCCTCTCTCATCTTTTTAAGTGGGAGAACTTGCACAATTGGTGGCTGACTAAATACTTTTTTGCCCCACTGTAAATACAGTGTGTATAAAAAAAGAAGAGGGAAGTGTCCAATGTTTCTATGCATGGGACAGCAGTGTTGAATGTGTTTGTGAGTATGGGTGTATGCATGTGTCTGAGTGTATACAGTGCCTTGCGAAAGTATTCAGCCCCCTTGAAATTTGCGACCTTTTGCCACATTTCAGGCTTCAAACATAAAGATATAAAACTGTATTTTTTTGTGAAGAATCAACAACAAGTGGGACACAATCATGAAGTGGAACGACATTTATTGGATACTTTTCTAACAAATCAAAAACTGAAAAATTGAGCGTGCAAAATTATTCAGCCCTTTACTTTTAGTGCAGCAAACTCTCTCCAGAAGTTCAGCGAGGATCTCTGAATGATCCAATGTTGACCTAAATGACTAATGATGATAAATACAATCCACCTGTGTGTAATCAAGTCTCCGTATAAATGCACCTGCACTGTGATAGTCTCGAGGTCCGTTAAAAGCGTAGAGAGCATCATGAAGAACAAGGAACACACCAGGCAGGTCCGAGATACTGTTGTGAAGAAGTTTAAAGCCGGATTTGGATACAAAAAGATTTCCCAAGCTTTAAACATCCCAAGGAGCACTGTGCAAGCGATAATATTGAAATGGAAGGAGTATCAGACCACTGCAAATCTACCAAGACCTGGCCGTCCCTCTAAACTTTCAGCTCATACAAGGAGAAGACTGATCAGAGATGCAGCCAAGAGGCCCATGATCACTCTGGATGAACTGCAGAGATATACAGCTGAGGTGGGAGACTCTGTCCATAGGACAACAATCAGTTGTATATTGCACAAATCTGGCCTTTATGGAAGAGTGGCAAGAAGAAAGCCATTTCTTAAAGATATCCATAAAAAGTGTCGTTTAAAGTTTGCCACAGGCCACCTGGGAGACACACCAAACATGTGGAAGAAGGTGCTCTGGTCAGATGAAACCAAAATTGAACTTTTTGGCAACAATGCAAAACGTTATGTTTGGCGTAAAAGCAACACAGCTGAACACACCATCCCCACTGTCAAACATGGTGGTGGCAGCATCATGGTTTGGGCCTGCTTTTCTTCAGCAGGGACAGGGAAGATGGTTAAAATTGATGGGAAGATGGATGGAGCCAAATACAGGACCATTCTGGAAGAAAACCTGATGGAGTCTGCAAAAGACCTGAGACTGGGACGGAGATTTGTCTTCCAACAAGACAATGATCCAAAACATAAAGCAAAATCTACAATGGAATGGTTCAAAAATAAACATATCCAGGTGTTAGAATGGCCAAGTCAAAGTCCAGACCTGAATCCAATCGAGAATCTGTGGAAAGAACTGAAAACTGCTGTTCACAAATGCTCTCCATCCAACCTCACTGAGCTCGAGCTGTTTTGCAAGGGGGAATGGGAAAAAATGTCAGTCTCTCGATGTGCAAAACTGATAGAGACATACCCCAAGCAACTTACAGCTGTAATCGCAGCAAAAGGTGGCGCTACAAAGTATTAACTTAAGGGGGCTGAATAATTTTGCCGCCCAATTTTTCAGTTTTTGATTTTTTAAAAAAGTTTGAAATATCCAATAAATGTCATTCCACTTCATGATTGTGTCCCACTTGTTGTTGATTCTTCACAAAAAAATACAGTTTTATATCTTTATGTTTGAAGCCTGAAATGTGGCAAAAGGTCGCAAAGTTCAAGGGGGCCGAATACTTTCGCAAGGCACTGTATATGAGTGCAGAGTCTGCGTGTGTGTGAGAGAGCTTGTGTGTGTATTTTGTGTGAGTGAGCAGGTGTATGTGTGCAAAAAAAGTCTCTACGATGCAGGACAGGCAGACAGCCAGTGATGGCTGTTCAACAGCCTGATGGTCGGATGTTAGAAGCCGTCCCGGAGCCTGTTGGTTCCGGCTCTGATGCTCCTGTACCGTCTGCCAGACGGTAGTAGAGGGAACAGTCCGTGGCTCGTTGGCTGAGGTCCATAATGATCTTCTTGGCCTTCCATCGACACAGAGTGGTGAAAATGACCTGGAGGGCCGGCAGCGTGCCCCAGATGGTGCTTTTGGCTGATCACACCACTCGCTGAAGAGCCGTACGGTTGAGGGTGATGCAGTTACTGTACCAGGCGGTGATGTAGCCCAACAGAAAGCGCTTAATGATGCATCTGTAGAAGTTTGTGAGTGTCGTAAGGGCAATGCCGAACTTCTTCACCATGGTGCTGATGTGATCATATCAGGTCCTCGGTGATGTGCACACAGAGGAACTTGAACCTTTTGACCCTCAACACTGTGGCCCAGTCTATGTGGAGGGGGGTGTGCTCTCCCTTCTGTCTCCTGTACTCCACAATCAGCTCCTTGGTTTTGTTGACTTTGAGAGAGAGGTTATTGTCCTGACACCACTCCGCCAAGGCTCCAACCTCCTCACTGTAAGCTGTCTCGTCATTGTTGGTAATCAGGCCTACCGCTGTCATGTCGTCAGCAAACTTGATTGTGTTGGAGTCGTGGGTGAACAGGGAGTACAGGAAGGGACTGAGCACACACCCCTGGGGGGCCCCCTGTATTAAACGTCAGCATGGCAAAGGTGCTGTTGCCTATCCTCACCAACTGGGGTCAGCCTTTTAGGAAGTCCAGGACCCAGTTGCACAAGGATGAGTTCCAAGGTAACGAGCTTTGAGGGCACTATGGTGTTGAAAGCTAAGCTATAGTCGGTATTCCTCTTGTTCAGGTGGGATAGTGTGTGCTTTTCTAGTGTGAATGTGATTGCGTCGTCTGTGGATCTGTTGGGACGATAAGATGGAGGTGATGTGACCCTTGACTAGCCTCTCTAAGCACTTCCTGGTGACAGGAGTGAGTGCTATGGGGCAATATTGACATTTAGTTCAGTTACCTTAGATTGCTTGGGTACAGGAACAATGGTGGACATCTTGAAGCATTTGGGGATGGCAGACTAGGATAGAGAGATTGAATATGTCAGTAAAAACTCCAGCCGGCTGGTCTGCGCACGCCTTGGGATGCCGTCCGGGCTGGCAGCCATTTAAGAGTTAACAGTCCCTGCCACATGCTTCTTTGTGTCTGAGCCGTTGAATTGCAACTCCACTTTGTCCCTGTACTGACTTTCTGCTTCTTTGGTTGCCTTACGGAGTTTGTAGCTGGTCTGTTTGTACTCCATGTTCCGGGTCACCTTACCGTGGTTGAATGCTGTGGTTCCAAAGTTTTGCGCAAATACAGCCATCTATCCCTGGTTTTTGGTTGGGGTATGTTAGAAACGCTTTGCTGTACACACAGAAACATGACATTATAAAATGTTAACTACGGTCAAGCCTCTCTCTAACACTGATTCAAGTATCTAACAATATGGATCTATTGGAGTCTTTGCAATGATACAAAAATAACCAAGTCAATCAGCACAGAGTCAATTTTGTATTTAATTTCAACAAAATGGTCATACACTCACATAACATGAAGTACAGTACTTATATTGCACAAAATGATACATGATACTTTTCACTAACACTTTACCTTTAATGTAAATCTGGTACCTCACTTTAATAAAATACATGTTTAAATACTTTGGAAAAGGTTCAACATTACACATCTTCACTATTTTATGTCAAGTAAATGTGAATTAAGGCACTCATTATCTCACTATAAAATACCAGTATCAACCTAAAGTGACAAGCAGTTAGGGTTGGACCCATCAATTAAGCATTTTTACAGACACCATCACACCAACCATCACCATATCATCTACTCTGCCTCATCATACTAATTTTTTCCTCAGTTCACCTCATCCAGTTCCCTACTACACCCAAAACCAACAGAATTACAAACAAACTAGTACTACTACATGTCACTAGACTCTATACATGGGCCGTGTGCATTTTCTGCTGGTGTATTCTGCGGTTGCTCCTCTCTGAGAACCTCTTCCCGTAGTGTGTGCAGGCGAACGGTCTCTCTCCCGTGTGGACCTTCAGGTACATCTTCAGCTGGTGCTGGTGGGAGAACTGCTTCCCAAACTGGGGAAGCTGTTGGATTTCTCTCCTGTGTGGACCCTCTGGTGCCTTTTCAGGTTGAACGAGTGGGAGAAACTAGCCTGGCACAGGTGGCAGCCGAACGGTTTCTCCCCTGTGTGCATTCTCTGGTGTCTCTTCAGGTTGGAAGAGTCAGAAAAACTAGCCTGGCACAGGTGGCAGCTGAATGGTTTCTCCCCCGTGTGCATCCTCTGGTGGAGCTCCACTTGTTTGGGGAAACTGAAGGCTTTCCCACAGAACGAGCACGGGAAGCGCTTCTCTTTGGCCCTGCCACCTTTACTGATTACGTCTCTACTACTGTCATTTGTCAGTGGGCTTGTTGAGGCATTGTCAGAGTTCTGGTTTAACATTAGGAAATTGTGAGGAGGATGAAGGCCAGGGAGTGTCTGTGTTGTCACAGGGTCCATGTTCCAGTTGATAGATCCTATAGAAGGCAGACTGAAGGCAGCACCTGTTAGGGGGTTAACCTGAGGCCCCATCAGTCTCTCTGAATCACAACTATAGGAGCAGGATGGAGCATCACTAGCCAAGTCTATGGCTGTTCTCTCCCGTCGCATACGGACACCTCCCCATCCCTGCAGACCAAATCTACGCCTCGCCCTGGTCTCAGCCAGTCTGTTGTCATGGAGACTAAATTTGTTTGTTGTTTTATGTTCGACAGTCTGTTTCTGGTTGTGGTTAACAGCGTTGTTCCCCAGCCCAGAGTTGAAGATGCTGTCCCATCCACTGACCTCCACTATGTTGCCTCTAGTCCTGTCCTGCTCAGTGATATCATCCCCTGGGCCTTTGGCTGCACCGGTCTGGGTCTGGAAATCTAAGATGGATGCCCAGTCTCCTCTGTTAGCCTCCAGCCAACCACCTGCAAAAAAAGACTACAAACATGGCAGTGAAAAAACTCCATATCTAGAGTTGAGTCAATTACCTGGTGAAGTTCATACATTATAATGTGTGTGTTTCGGTAACTAAACATAAGTTATATTGATTTTATGAATGAAGAAAATAAATAATAGCCAGGTGCATCACTATTCCCATTGAAGATCTATTACTGTATGTAGGCTATATGTATTTCTCCCTTACCTTGCTCCCCCATCTTTAGTCCACTGAGCAGAGCAATGCTCTCTGATCCGTCTTCTATTGTCTCCTCTTTGACCAGCAGCAGATCAGGCTTCCCATCCTCCATGTCTACTGGCTGTAAGAGATACAGAGTGAGAGGGTGTTGGATCCAGAAATCTGATATGAGCACCCTGATTTGGAGCATCTTCTGACTGGGCAATGAGGGATAGCTATGAGTACTATGCAAACGCATTAGTCAATTTGATTACTTGACACTCTTTAATGGCTTGATCATTCAAAAGGCATGGTCCCACACTTAAGACAACGAATCAAGACCTGGGCCTGTATCCACAAAGCCTTTCAGAGTAGGAGTGCTGATCTAGGATCAGTTTTGCCTTTTAGATCATAATGAATAAAATGATATTAGATCAGCAGTTTTACTTTGAGGATACGGACCCTGACCTAATACCATTCAGACAGTAGTTCAGTGGGCTCACCTCAGTGAGACTGTGTGTGGTCCTGTGCTGCTCAGCTGGTTTCTCTGTGGGTTCAAGAGGTGTAGTCTGGTTGTCCTCCGTGATCATGGGACCCTCAAGGTTCCCCAGACCCTCCTCACACCCCTCCTCCTTCACCAGCAGCACGTCTGGACCCTCCTCCTGGAAGAGACAGGTGATACAGATTACACAGACATACATTCCCTCAGGTACGTACACAGATAAACACTTTCAATATGGAGTGTTTACCCATCCCCACTATGTTTGAGTCTCATACGATTTCACAAATTCCTGTACATGCAAATGTAACCGCAAAATTATTGGCACCCTTGATAAAGATCAGGGAAAATACTAAACAAAAAAAATTGTTCATCTTTATCAAGTTTCCATAATTTAGGACCCCATTGAATATGCCTTATATACAGTATATATAATTAAAGTAGTTGAATGGAAATAATGAAACACATCATATATCCTACACTAATATATATATATATATATATATATTAAAAAAAAATCACAGAATGTCTGGATGCAATATTCTACCCAGGAATATTCAACACTGAAATATGTTACTCTCGTTATTCCAAATGTATCTGGATTTTTTTTCTGCTGACAACAATGAACATTCATCAGTCTTTGATGCTGGGTTTGATCTAAACGTTAGAAGCTATCGAGTGGAATGGTTACTTTCTATAGCTCGGTATCCATTCAATTGACGCCAGATTTGAAAGAAAACGTGCACATTTTCCCAACAGTGGTGTTTCCACCAAACTGACTTGATGCAGATAAAAAAAATAATTGCGTGATGACGTAGCGCACACGAAATGTACTTTTTCGCTTACGTTCTCACGTACAGAATAAAAATATTACGTTCAATGTGTTTCCATCGCATTTTCAACTCTACGGACTGTTGCGTTAAATATCAAATGTGCCTAATCTGGTCTTGGCACGTGGGCTCTAGCCAACAGCTCGCAGATACAGTACGGGTAGGCTAGTCTACGTCATGATATTATTATGGAAAAGAGCAAGAATATTTAGTAAGTCAAGCCTTGATATTTCTTTGAAAATGAGCATCAAGATCACCGTGCACTTTCACCACCCTCGGGAGCCTAATAAACGAGCCTAGTCGTAGTGGGAGGACCACACACCATGTCATCGCGTGACTCCAAGTTTACTTCGATATGATGGCTTTTATATCAACATTTGCGCATAAAGGCGTTTCCACCGCCCATTCTCTCATAATGAATTTTACAGACGCAAAAAGATCCCATGTCGAACAAACAAATTCTGTCGGCATTTAGAAAATTGTACCGAAACTTCCTGTTTCCATCACAGCTGCCATGATTTTTTTTTCTCGGTATGACTTTACTTGCACAAAATCTGTGAATGTAAACGTGGTTCATGTTATAGAGTGGAATGGTTTTTCTGCTCCTGTGTGGACCTAGGAATATTTTTAGCTGGTCCTGGTGGGAGAACCTCTTCTCACACTGGAGGCAGCTGTAGGATTTCTCCCCGGTGTGGACCACCTGGTGCCTCTTCTGGTGTCCAGCTTGGGTAAAGTGCATACTGGGTACAGCTGAAGGATTTCATCCCTGTTTGGATCCTATACACTACTACTGTACTGGTTCCAGTCCTCTCTAGACAGGTCAGTCTGTGTCTCTAAACCCAAGGGCATGTTGCCAGGGTCGAAATGGGATTGAATCGGGTTACTCTGAGTCGGGAGCAGGAGGACAGTCCAGTGGCCCCAGCTCCAGTCTCTCTAGGTCTGATCTCTGGTCAGATCCTTTGTGCAAGAGCCTTTGTGTTAAAGTGTCTGTCTGTCTCTGACTTGAAGACAGTGTTCTGCGTTCTACTGACCTCCGTGATGCTGCGGCAGGTCCTGGGTTGGGGCGTAGCAGTGCGGTTCTCCGTGGCTACAGGGGGCGTCCCAATCTCGATGTCTCTTCTGTGTTGTGGGTCCTCTCCTTCAGACCTCTCCTGCTTGACCTCAGGACCTCTAGCCTCTACATCTGCAGACTGACACAACAAGGGAGGTTATTATTGGTACATGAGTTGAATTGGATAACAATGGCATAGAGAAGTCTCACAAGCTCCCCTATGGTAGATAAATAAGGATGATCTAGAAGAAAAAGAAACGCACACTCTAGGAGCTCAGATGCAAAAATTTAATTACCAACGTTTCAACAGCCAAGCTGTCTTCATCAGGGTATAATCACAAACACTGCGGGATGACTCGTTTATGTAGCGTCAAAAGACACAGGTGTCTGTAATCATGGCCAAGAGTGGCCTAATATCATTGGTTAATTCTCACATATTAAAATGTCATACAAAGAACAGCATACAAACAACAAATGGATAGCTTACGATCATAGACAGATATGACTACACAAGCTTACAAACAATTACAATGGCAAAGTCACAATAATCACAAGAATTGCTTCAGGTCAAAGTCTACGTTGAGACCGAAGGGCGCAAGGGTCTTTAAGTGAAAGATCCAGGCAGCCTCTCGTTTTAACAATAAATTATCAAGGTCACCCCTTCTCCTAGGGAGGGTGACATGTTCGATGCCAATATAACGCAGAGACGAAATCGAGTGGCCTGCCTCCAAGAAGTGGGCCGCAACTGGATTTTTTATTTTTTTATTTTTTTTATTTCACCTTTATTTAACCAGGTAGGCTAGTTGAGAACAAGTTCTCATTTGCAACTGCGACCTGGCCAAGATAAAGCATAGCAGTGTGAACAGACAACACAGAGTTACACATGGAGTAAACAATTAACAAGTCAATAACACAGTAGAAAGAGAAGAAGAAAAAAAAGAGTCTATATACATTGTGTGCAAAAGGCATGTAAGTAAAGTTTTTACACCTAATGGTGCTACGATGCTCTGAGATACTTACTTTTAATTCGCGCTTTGTTTTACCTACATAATTTTTACCACAAGGACAAGTTATAAGATAAATAACTGCCTTAGTGGAGCACGTAATAACACCTTTGATTGGGATCGATTTCCCTGTTTGTGGGTGTTTGAAGGATGTACATTTATAAGTGCCATTGCATTGAGCACAGCCATTACATTTGTAATTTCCATCCAGTAGGGACGCAAATAGACGTTGTTCAGAAATATCTTGGGGTGGTAAATCAGTGTACCAATTGGTCTCTGAGATTTCTGCCCCGCGAGAATACGACAAAGGGAAGGTCCGAAAACACATTACCGAGACGATCATCGCATTTTAGGACGTGCCAATGTTTGTGAACAATTCCCTTAATTTGTTCAGAGCACTTTGAATAGCGGGTAGTTAGAACACAATAATGCGTGTTTTTGCGAGACTGACCTTGAAAAAGGTCATGTTTCGTTTTGTTTTGAATTTTCTCAATGGCAATATTAATCGGATCATTCTTGTAGCCCCTCTCCTTGAACTTTCTTTGCGTCTCAGCCATATTTCTGTCGAAATCTGATTGTTTTTTGCAAATTCTTTTCATTCGACAGAATTGGCTGTAGGGCAAACTATTTTTCAAGAGAAGTGGGTGACAACTATCAGCCCTCAACAAACTGTTACGATCAGTAGGTTTCCTGTAAATTGTATAGAACATTATCTTCACACAAGATCAGAAGATCAAAAAAACTGATTTGACGTGTGTCAGATAGCATAGTAAATCTCAGATGCTCAGAACAGGAGTTAAGAAAAGCATGGAACGCCTGGAGCTGTTTTGCATCACCCCTCCATAGAACAAAAATATCATCAATATACCGTTTCCAAATAATGATGTGAGACAAGAAAACATTTTTGAGAGGTTGAAAATAGACTGTTTCTCCATGTAACCCACATACAAATTAGCATAGTTAGGAGCCATGGGGGATCCCATAGCAGTACCTTTCGTCTGAATAAAGAAATCATTTAGAAACATGAAATAGTTATGTGTGAGTACTATTTCAGCCAATGTTATAATGCAGGCACTGGAAGGAAGTTCATTAGGGTCACGTTGCAGAAGAAAATGTTCCATAGCTTCAATGCCGTCCTCGTGTGGAATATTTGTGTATAACAACTCAACATCAAAAGTAACTAACAAGGTATTCTCAGGGAGAGGATCAATAGATTCAATGATAGAGATCATACTGCTGGTGTCCTTTATAAAGTAGGGGAGCTGTTCTGCGAGTGGTCTAATAAAAAAGTCAACAAAAGTAGATAGAGGGGCCGTTACTGCATCAATGCCCGCTACAATAGGGCGCCCTGGAGGTTGTGTAACATTCTTGTGTAATTTCGGCAAAGTGTAGAAAGTGGCAATTTTAGGGTGTTGAAATCATGCTATTTTTTGGTTATCTACCAGAACTTAAATACCCATCTAGGACAGTAAAGATAGTGTTCTGAAATTGGGAAGTGGGGTCACTTCTGAGTTTCTTGTAAAAGGTGTTGTCAAGCAGCTGTCTATGACACTCATGTACATAAACTGTCCTATCCATGAGTACAACTGACCCACCCTTATCAGCAGGACGAATAAGGACTGACGTATCGGATTGTAAATCAAGCAAAGCTTGTTTTTCATCCTTAGGTAAATTATGGAAAGATTTGGACCCCTGTTTATTATTCTTAAGGAGATTTCCAACATCATTTTCCACAAGTCTGCAATATGTCTCGAGCGAGTGATTGCGTTTGGCTGGAGGTATAAAATAACTCTTGCTTCTAAAAGGAGTCGGAGTATGTGCAGGAGAGCAACCTACTGGTTCAATAGAAGTGTCAGAATTAGGGGAGCTAAAGTATTCCCTTAAGCGGATATTTCTAAAAAACTTAAACATGTCTACCTTAACATCAAAATCGTTGCACTGGGTTGTAGGCACAAAATATAACCCTTTATTAAGCAAAGAACCTACTGATCGTAACAGTTTGTTGAGGGCTGATAGTTGTCACCCACTTCCCTTGAAAAATAGTTTGCCCTACAGCCAATTCTGTCGAATCAAAATCATTTGCAAAAAACAATCAGATTTCGACAGAAATATGGCTGAGACGCAAAGGAAGTTCAAGGAGAGGGGCTACAAGAATGATCAGATTAATATTGCCATTGAGAAAATTCAAAACAAAACGAGACATGACCTTTTTCAAGGCCAGAAATACACCCTTGAGTTTGAAATAGTTGAGGCTAGTCAACAGCCATTACTGTCAGCTTCTACATGCGAGCGCCTTGGGCATATTAACTTCACCATCCCAGCTGATCTTAACATTATAGACAAAGTCCAGGCTGGGCCCCTGAGCAAGGAGACACTCCTAAGCAAAGTACCATGATGTCTTCAACGCACCGGTTGAGTCAGTTCCCGGGGAAGTCCACTTTGAGTTGGAAGCAGCAATCCAGCCTGTCCAGTGTGCACCCCGCAATGTACCAGTGGCCATGAAAGCAGCTACGAAGGCTCAGCTTGACAAATACGAAGCAGATGGCCACATCATATCCGTCACCGAGCCTACAGACTGGATAAGTAATATGGTTATCGTCAAGAAACTAGACAAGCTACGGATATGCATTGATCCTTAAACACCTCAACCGGGCTCTGCGACATTCACATTACATTATGCCCACGTTGGAGGATGTTCTTTACAAGCGCCCAAAGGCCAGAGTCTTCACACTCGTGGATGCCAGAGATGCCTTCCTGCAGTGCAAGCTCGACGAGCCCGGCAGCTACATGACCACCTTTTGGACACCCTGGGGCAGGAAGAGGTGGTTGAAGCTTCCGTTTGGTGTCTCCGTGGCTCCAGAGGTGTATCAGTGGAAACAGCATGAGCTGTTGATGGGACTCAGTGGCGTGGAACCCATAGCAGATGACCTCCTCGTAGTGGGCTGTGGGGACAGTGATGAGGAGGCAGAATGTGACCATGACGCCAAGCTGCTGGCCCTGATGGTCAGATGCAGACAGATCAAGCTAAGGCTAAGCATAAAAAAGCTTCAGTTTAAAGTGCCAGAGGTCCGCTTTCATGGGCACATCTTGTCCTTCGTCACCTACCTGGCCAAATTCCTACCGCGGCTCTCTGAAGTGTGTGAGCCACTGAGGAGGCTCATGAACAAGGACACCATCTGGCATTGGCTCCCAAAACATGACGCAGCGGTGAGGGAAATAAAACAACTGGTCACCCAGACACCTGTACTGCGATACTACAATGTGTCAAAACCTGTCACGATTCAGAGTGACTCAAGCCAGTATGGACTTGGCTGTTGCCTCATGCAGGAGGGCCAGCCTGTGGCATTCGCCTCTAGGGCACTCACACCAACAGAGCAGAACTATGCCCAGATAGAGAAGGAGTGCCTCAGCATTGTGTTTGCATGCCAACGCTTCCACCACTACCTGTACGGGCGCGACAATATTACTGCAGAGACAGATCACAAGCCCCTTATTGCTATATTCAGCAAGCCTCTCCTGAATGCCCCAAAACAACTGCAGAGCATGCTACTGGCCCTACAAAACTACAACCTCAAGGTGGTGTATAAGCCAGGGCCAGAGATGTATGTGAGTGACACGCTCAGCAGGGCTACTGCATCAGGCACTCACACACGCTCCATGCATGAACAACATGCAGTGTGCAGCTTACAAACAGAGCAAGTGGATGTTGAACACATCAACCAGGCTGACTACCTCAATGTTACGGACCAGCGCCTTATACAAATCAGACAGCACACAGACAGGGACGAGCAACTCCAGGCATTGAGGTCTGTGATTCTGATGGGCTGGCCCGACTGCAGGGAAGAAACTGCTTTAGCCGTCAGAGAATATTGGCCAGTCAAAGAGGAGCTCAGTGTTCAAAACGGAGTAATATTCAAGAGTCAGAGAGTCGTTATTCCCCGGTCTCTGCGCCCTGAGATGTTGGCACGCGTGCACTCAAGTCACATAGGAGGTGAGGCCTGTTACAGACAAGCACGTGACACACTGTATTGGCCAGGAATGCAGAGTGAAATCAAAGACTATGTCAGTAAATGCACAATCTGCATGAATATGCCATTGAGCAACAGAGAGAGACGATGATGTCCCACGAGCTACCGATGCGCCCCTGGCAGATAGTAAGTCTAGATCTCTTCCAGCACAGTGGCAAAGACTTTCTGCTGGTAGTCGATCATTACTCAGACTTTTGGGAGATCGACCTCCTCCCCGACCTCTCAGCAGAGACAACGATCAAACGCTGCAAGGCTCAGTTTGCCCGCTATGGCCAGCCAGATAGGGTAATTTCAGACAATGGACCCCAATTCTCCGGAGTTGAGTTCCGAAAATTTGCTGCAGGATGGGAATTCGAGCACGTCACTTCATCACCACGACACCCAAAGGCTAATGGGAAGGCGGAGTCCGCAGTAAAAATCGTAAAGAACCTCTGCAAAAAGGCTCTGCGAGAGGGCAAAGATGCCTGGAAAGCAATCCTGCAGTGGCGCAATACCCCGACAGAAGGCATGGATAGCAGCCCGGCACAGCGCCTCATGGCACAGCGCTTAAAAGCAGTTCTGCCAGTAGCCAGCACTCTCCTAGAGCCATGTGTGGTGACAGACGTGCTGGTGAAGCTACGTCACAGAAGACAGGTCTCCAAGTTCATCTACGACAAATCAGCAAAAGACTTACCTGAGCTCAGGGTGGGTGAAACGGTGCGAATGAAGCCCCTACCAGGGGACCGGACAGGCCTCTGGAGACTCGGATCCTGTGTACAGAAAGTGGCACCACACATGGCTCCAGTACCGTAACAGGGTTGACCTTCGGATTGCTGAGCCAGCACCTACTCAGAACCCTGATGGCCAAAGGGGTCGCATGACAAAATACTTAATCTGTAGGTTTCCCATCAGGGATTGTTGACAGACAGATAAAAGTGAAGAGAATATCAAAATGTGTTGTTACCTGCGGAAAAAAATAAAACAAATAATACTAAACTGTTCATGTTGGAAATTGTTACTATTTTATTAAATGGAAGATGTTATAAAAGTAAGATGCCATGTTGGTAAATGTTCATTACTGCAACTCTTGTGTTTTACCGGGGTGCTTGAGATACCCGGATGTGTTCTGATGTACTGAACAAGACTGGTTACTCGCATCAATGCCTCTGTCTCGTCATTTAACATTCAAGCCTTAATTAATTAATGGGCCACATTTTATGTACTGTCATTTTTCATGTTACACTAACCTCTATCACGATAACTTGCTGGGTTGAGGTTCCACTCCCCTCATTAACGGTGATTGGTTGGTCTCTCCACACGTTGTGACCTGCTGGCTTCCCAAAGCTCCTGTGGCCTCCAGTGAGAAGTCCTGAGAGAAAGAGGTGGTGAGGTACTGTCAATGATCAACGGTATATTGTACACTATTGACACTGCTTGTGTAACAGTATAACTTTATAAACCGTCCCCTCGCCCCCGGGCTCGAACCACAGTTGTTGCACACATCAACAACACATCAACAACTGACACGCATCGTTACCAATCGCTCCACAAAGGCCGCTGCCCTTGCAGAGCAAGGTCTCAGAGCAAGTGACGTCACCGACTGAAACGCTATTTAGCTCGCACTACCGCTAGCAGTTACATCCGTTACACTTTTGACCTCCTCCTTTTCCGCAGCAAACAGTGATCCGGGTCAACAGCATCACTGTATAACTTTAGACCGTCCCCTCGCCCATACCCGGGCGCGAACCAGGGACCCTCTGCACACATCAACAACAGTCACCCACGAAGCATCGTTACCCATCGCTCCACAAAAGCCGCGGCCCTTGCAGAGCAACTTCAAGGTCTCAGAGCAAGTGACGTCACCTATTGAAAGGCTATTTAGCTCGCACCACCGTTAACTAAGCTAGCCGTTTCACATCCGTTACACCTGCAACTGGGTAAAGTTCATGATGCCGTTGACCTTAAAGGGCCCCAGGACCAAAGATCCACCACTATATTTTACAGTAAGGTGTGAGGTTATTTTCTGCTCATGCATTCTCATTTCGAAGACAAACCCACCATTGGTGTGCGTGGCCATAGAGCTCTATTTCATGTTATCCAACAAATGATTCTGATTAATAAGGCTGTAATACACAATGAATTGGGATATACAGCCTGAAACTAATGCCTGCAAATTTAAAATTTAAATTTAAAACGTACTATACATTTAAACTTACTCTGGCAGACAAAATATAGACAGGAAAGTATTGTTTACCCAACTTTTTAGAGAGCTGGTGGGTATATGGTTCAGTTTGGCACCAAGGTAAAAAAAAAATTGGGGGGGATATTCGTTTTTCATCTTCAATAGCTATGTCAGGACAATGAAAATGGTATATTCTGAATCAGAGGAGGATTGTGAACAATCCAGTTACTAGCAGTTGATATTACGATGTCAATAAATGAATCTTAAATGGTGCTTGCTTTTTAAATGACTGAATATATACAGGGCAATTTAGCAATTAGGATTTTATTTGTAACGGTTTGATAAATTAGGCATTGTTGCACTCTGTTGGCATATAGATAAATGCACATATTTTTTCCATTTTTACTCAGAAAGAAAGCATGCAAGTACTCCAACAGTCGAAAAATGTCAATGCCCATCCCTATTATTTTCAAACTGTATATACCAATAAATTGTGTATTGCAGCCTGATTAATCTGACTACCAACAAATGTAAGTTTGCTAAATGGCATTGGCACTTGGATTGGAACCGGTGCCCTGGTCAGATGAAATGAAAATTGAACTCTTGAGTGCCTATTCAGTAATCTGGCCCTGGATGTAAGGTAACACTTCTCATAACTTGTTGATACACAATTTATTGATTGACTATGTTCCATGCATCACTTAATTTTTTTTTGAGTATGACAATTGGAAATTCGGTAAAGAATATTTTTGCAAGAATAATTTGCACTTAATTGACATGGCTGGTTAAAAATATATATATGTGCAAGATAGCCAAGTAATCAGGGGAAGTAGGGTATACTATCCAAAAACTGACAAAGACCCAATTCTGTAACACATCTGAACACATGCGCAGAGGGGAACGGGGCGACAGAATAGAATGTAGAATGTACCTCTTGTCATTCCTCTGTATCGGTCCAGGATGTTGACACTACTAGATCGACTGGCGAGAACGCGCTCTCGCATTGTCCTCTCTGCGCGCTCCCGTGCCACCTTCAGTTCCAGTAGCTGTAGTTTCCTCCGCAGTCCTCTGTTTTCTTTCTGGCTTTGAGTTATTTCCAAACGAAATACTGCATAGTCGTCGTCTACGAGTTTACATATATCTGCCACGGCTGTATTTGCTAGCTCCTCCATGATGGAGGCTATTTGAGTGTGAAAAACCATATGGTTAGCCATTGTTAGCAGCTAGCTAGCGTTACCTAGATAACATATATCAACCAAGTCTCCCAGCGCGAATTAAAGACGGCCTGAGGTAAGTATGTGATGTTGTGCAGTTAAATTAATCATATTTTGAGTTTCAGGGTGTTAATAAACGTCTAGATAACAATAAAAACGCTAACATCGAAATCGTTCTTGGTCCTTGTTCGCTTCCGTTTACTTAAGAGAAAGGATCTTATTGGTGTGCGTCATAGGTGGAATGGTATAATTAGATGAAAAATGTATGCGTGCTATTCTTTGAAATACGGTACTGCTTATTACATTACACATCAAATATCCTATGATCAGTATTTTTTTAAGTTGAGAGCTGACGTGTTTATGAAGAGCAGTGTGTTAGCAAGAATAGAGTAGAAAATAGCATGACTTTACCTCAGTAAGGTAAATATTCAATAGTCCTTGTTATAGTCTGACCAACTCAGTGGCCTTGTGGTTAGTGTCTGCCCTGAGATTGGAAGGTTGAGTTCAATCCCTGGCCGAGTCATACCAAAGACTGTAAAAATGGGCCCTGATGAGTCTAGGCTTGGCACTCAGCATTAAGGAGCTAGATTAAGGCTAAGGCCCTGCAATAGACTGCGTCTTGTCCAGGGGGTGTACTTGTACGTCAAGCTGCCTCACACTACAGAAATAGGAGATGAGCTAAGGTTCATGCAAGGCTACTTACTTGTTATAGCCTATGTTTACCATCTCTCTAAAAACAGTTTTTTACAAATGACAAGTTAACAAAGCGTTACCCCAATACACTTAACATAACTATAATATAACAGCTAAAGAATGGTTCCCAGATATCCCCTGCGCACATCTCACACTGCTACGATTTCTTCCCGTTGTGGACACTCCTATGTCTATAAGGTTACTTGGGAAGGAGAAGCTCTTGTAACATAGTTTGCACATGAAGGGACTCCTTGAGGCAGCTGAGGAAGGTTAGACCCAGGTCCCTTCTATGAACCCTTTCAGTAGGCATTAGACGGGACCCTGAAAGAGAAGACTACCACTAGAGGGGTCTCCCGCCACTCCCTGTGAAGGTTGAATCCCAGGGTGACCTGCTCTGTTCAGCATGGATACTGTGGTGTTTGTATCATAGGAACAAGATGGTCTATCAGCCACAAGTCCTGCTTCATCCCTGCACTGAGACTGTGAAGAGAAGGGTCTGGGCTGCAGACTGGATCCCTGACTGGAGTCTCTCTGATGACCACCTGTCCACTGGTTGTGTTCTATGTAGTGGTTGTGGTGGAGTCTCTGTCCCTTGCGGTTGGGTCCTGGTTCCGACTCGGGAAGGAAGAGCGATGGCTCCTGATCCAGGGTTCTGAGACGGGGCCAGGGTTTGTGACCAGCCACCTCAGTGGTCCAGTCTCTCCCACCAGTAACACTGGATATCATCAGGTCTTCAAGGACTGCAGTCTGCAAACAAAGATGGTACAGAAAAGCATAAAGGTTTATATAAGAAACTCTTTACTGTACACAAACATGACATTATAAAATGTTAACCAGTCAAGCCCATCTCTAACACTGATTGAAGTACCTAACAATATGGAGCCATTGGATTGAATTTTTATGTTCAAACTCCGTCCCTGCAATGATACAAAAATAACCAAGTCAGTCAGGACAGTGTTAATTTCGTATTTAATTAAAACAAATCACATTTATTGCACAAAACGATATGTGACAAGTAGAATGACTTTTCTCATCATGGTAACACTGCCTTTTCTGTAAATCTGGTATCCTCCCTTTGGTAAAATGAATGTTAAAATACTTTGGAAAATGTTTTACGTTACATTACACACAGCTTCACTACTTCATGTCAAGTAAACATGAATTAAGATACTATCATTATCTCACTATAAAACACCAGTATCAAACAGGACAAAGTTGTCACTTTTCATCAGTGAAGCATTTTTACAGACACCACCACACCAACCATCACCATATCATCTACTCTGTCTCATCATACTCATTCTTCCCTCAGTTCTCCTCATCCAGTTCTCTACTACATCCTAAACCAACAGAATTAACTACAAACTAACTAGTACTACATTACATGTCACTATACTCTACACATGGGCCTGTGCATTTCCCCCAGACCCTCCTCACACCCCTCCTCCTTCACCAGCAGCACCTCCTCCTCCTGGAAGAGACATGTGACACAGACACACACTCCCTCAGGTAGGTAGGCACAGATAATAAACACACTTTCAATATGGAGTGTTTACCCATCCCCACTACATGAGTCCTGTACTGTAGTTACAGAATGACTTCATTGTTAAACCCATCATGGTGGACATAAATATCATGTGGGTAAAAACAAGTCAGTTATGATAAGTCAAATGTCATTATTGGTCAAACCTGACTAAACTAGTTTGACGTGTACAGTAGGTGTTTGTGTGTGGCTGTGTGTAGGTATATTCAGTAAGTATTGTAAAACGGCTAGCTGACGCCGTCTGAACCCTCATCCGCTAGTGACTTAAATGCCGAGTTGACTTAGGTCTGACCACAGGCGGTCCGGTAAGAACCAGGCAGATGTGTCCATATCAATGCTATTCGTTTCAAAGGAATGAAGGTGTGGCGGAGGTGTGTCAGCAGATGCCATATTCTGACCTTGACTTGATTCCCGCATAATTCCGCCACCTTTATGCACGAGGAAACTACGAATTAGGTCGAGCACACCTTCCGCTTCCAAGTGAAAAAAGCATCTACTTAATTTTTTCTGATAGAAATTACACCATTCTCCATGCACTGTCAGTTACAAATTGATAAGAGCTATTGATAACACCTAGGTAAATGAATAATCCGTTTGGATTGTAAATATAAATTACAATCGTTTAAGATCTATTTTACCTAATGATCGCAGGAGATAAATGTGAAAGCAGTCATATTTCAGCTAACTGAAAAGCATGTCAACATGACCGGTATTTCAACTTTTCCACAGTGTAGTATAAATCGCTGTGTCGTTATTCTGACTTTTAATTGTAGGCCTATGGCTTGATTTTGTAGGCATAATTTCATTACATTGTTAGTTTAGCTTTCATTCCTCTGCCATGTCTGTGTGGTTGTTCCTGGGGGTCGCTAGCAATAGTGGATTGTATTAGGCTAACGTATTACAAATTGCGCAATAATTTGGGACACGTAGCCTATTTGAATCATGGAACGCAGTTCCGTGATTAGGGAAGATTTATAGGACTATTGTTGAACTCCTGTTGCACACATGTTTCACCTTCCAATATTTCATGGAATAAACCATTTAATTTGGCAATTTTCATAACGAATCAAACCAATATTTTTGATTCACCAATATTTTTTGTGCGTAATAGGCTCTCCAAACCTGTTTATGTATGATTCATAAATACTTTCCTAACCCTAAATATTCTACAAGATTATATATTTTTAAATCTAACAATTGGTGCTGAAAAAGAGACGAATATGCATGTATTTAAATTGCTTTCTTTCATTGATCCCTAATATTCTGAACCATTCTCTCCATATATTCTAATGAGTCTGTCAAAAAAATTCAAATTATTAAAAGTACACCAAATTTAAAGGGATGACTGTAGATAAATGTCCTGAAAACACGATTGATTGAAAACCCCACAAGAAAATCTGTTGGCCAGCCAGTTGGAGGGATTTCTGCGGTTGAATTAAATTGATTCAGCCCGCGCAAGGGAACCACGCCTGCAAAGCCTGTTACTCACCTGCATAAGGTACGTCTACCAACTACTGAGAAATGCGTAAGAAAAAGGTGTACATTACATAAATCTGAATCTGGCCCTTGGTCACCACCACACAGTTGCACATACATTTACACCATAAGTGATAATGTGGTTTATTTCAGATGAACACTTCTAGAAGAAACTCTGAAAACTTGGTCAACAGCCAAACTTGTCGTCTGTCTACAACTAAAAACACCAATAGGGCAGCGAACATAGCATAGCAGGGGGCTCTAAAGGTGTCAGCATGTTTCAGTTAGGCTTTAAAATACATTCGCTTGAAAAATGAGAAAAAAGCAGCAAAAGTAATGTTTGTCCATTTTGAAATGCTGTAGCCAGAATACAGTTCCTCAAAATAGTCAGAATTAATATAAGATAACTCAAGACATCGGTCATTAATTTTGACGTTTTTACCGATCTTAGTCGCGCAGTTTTACGTCTAAGATGTTGGATGCAGTATTTTTCGACGAAAACGAGTTGTCTCTCGTTGAACTACAACAGACCTTTATTGAAGAATCCCTACTGTTGACCAATCACTGATGAAGGTGCGTAGACTTCGGCTCCGAACTTCTGCTTGCCTCCAGAAAAAATGTGTGCCCGAACAGCCGAAAAAAACACTCACTGATGTCCAAAACTAACAAAAATGTCACCAAATGTCATAATTCACAAACTCTATCGAACTGTTTCGAGTGGGAAGCATGCGGGCACCTTCAGCCTGGTGGGCTAGGCAACTGTCTACCAACTCAGGCAGGTGGCTGAAATCTAAGCAGGGTAGGAGACTGCAGACCTGCAATGGGGCAGTTAACTTAGGGCCTAGCATGGCAGGGGGGCTCTAAGCCTGGCTGGATAGGAAGCTGCACACCTAATAAGGCAGGGAGACTGAAAACCTGACTGCAAAGCAAACGTTGGGCTTAGCAATGTAGGGTGCCTAGGGCCTGAAAGAGCAGCAAACTTAGGGGTTACTAGTGCAGGAGGCTGTGGACCTAGAACAGCAGAGGACTGGGGACCTAGCACTAAGACAGGAGTCCAGGAACCTAAGTCAGAACAGTGTGAACCTGCAACTAGGGCCAGAGACTGAAGACTGGGTACGGCCGGAAACTGAGAGCCTACCAAGAGAGCCTTTTTTCTGCGTCAGGGACTGGGAGACTAGTCATGATCGAGGGAAAGATGAACGGAGCGAAGTACAGAGAGATCCTTGATGAAAACCTGCTTCAGAGCACTCAGGACCTCAGACTGGGGTGAAGGTTCACCTTCCAAAAGGACAACGACCCTAAGCACACTGCCAAGACAACGCAGGAGTGGATTTGGGACAAGTCTCTAAATGTCCTTGAGTGGCCCAGCCAGAGCCCGGACTTGAACCTGATCAAACATCTCTGGTGAGACCAGAAAATAGCTGTGCAGCGACGCTCCCCATCCAACCTGACAGAGGTTGAGAGGATCTGCAGAGAAAAATGGGAGAAACGTCCCCAATACAGGTGTGCCAAGCTTGTAGTATCATACTCAAGAAGACTCGAGATTGTAATCGCTGCGAAAGGTGCTTCAAACAAAGTACTGAGTAAAGGGTCTGAATACTTTTATATATGTAAATGTGATTTCAGTATTTTTATTCTCAATAAACTGGAAAAAATGTTGCTTTGTCATTATGGGGTATTGTGTGTAGATTGTTTTCTCTCAATGTAATCCATTTTAGAATAAAGCTGTAACGTAACAAAATGCGGAAAAAGTCAAGGGGTCTGAATACTCTTTGAATGCACTGTAAATGTAAGTCCATTATAATTTCTACAGTTTAGATTTGTCATTTTTATGTATATCGAGTTTGTTTCTCCCCAACCTAAGAAAATTATATAAAAAATGTTCCCTAGAGTATGCCCTCCTGATCTCTTCTCTTTTACAGGGCAGGTCCTCGTAGTCCCTCAGCAGCTCCCAGCTGGTGAGGGAGGTCACTACCTGACCAATGGTTGACTGTGTGATGAGAGAGGTGCGTAAGACCTCGCAGCTCATCTTCTTCTGGGACTCGATGGCTTCGTCCGTGTGTTGTGGGTGGTGACAACAGCCTCATGGCTTTGCAGGGCAGGATAACTCATCTGCCTCCTGGGCGCAGAATTTTATTCTGTTTTGGGTGCAGAATTTAATTATGTTTTGGGTAATGGAACATCTTAACCGTAGCCAAGTCAGAATCCGGCGAAACAAAGGACCATGTAAAAACGTCCATTCAAGTGCGTCCAGTTTGCTGGAATGGCCTTTTCTTTTTTATACATGTGTATTGGTTATAAAGCGCTGCCTGGTGTTTTAAGAATATGGTGAGATCAGATGTGATGATGTATACTAAAGAGTCTCAAATGAAAAGTCCCATTTTGTGTTTATTAAACCAACCTTTTTTAAATACACCATATAAAAACCACACATGCACATCAACTAAAAATCTGCATGACCTTCATAAACTGCATTCATTTACTCATTAAAAGTATTGTGGGAAAAATATTCTGTACTTGAACATCATATATCCTACACAGTGCAAACACTATGAAACAGACCTTTCAGGCTTAGATATCACACGTCTGTCTGGATTCAATATTCTACCCAGGAATATTCAACACTGAAATTTGCTACTCTCTTTATTCCAAATGCATCTGTGGATCTTTTCTGCTGACACCAATTAACATTAACCTTAGTCTTTAATGCAGGGTTTGATCTAAATGTCAGAAGCTATTGAGTGGAATGGTTAATTTCTAGGTCAATCCGTGGAATGTTTTTTTCTGCTGGTGTATCCTCTGAGAACCTCTTCTCGTAGCGCATACTTTCTCCCGTATGGACTTATAAGTGCATGTTCAGTTGGTGTTGGTAGGAGAACCTCTTCTCACACTAGGGGGTTGTTGTTTTCTCCCCTGTGTGGACCCTCTGGTGCCTCTTCAGGTTGCCAGCCTGGGCAAAGCTCATGTGACACTGGGTACAGCTGAAGGGTTTTACCCCTGTGTGGACTCTCTGGTGCCTCTTCAGGTCACCAGCCTGGGTGAAGCGCATATGACACTGGGTACAGCTGAATGGTTTCTCCCCTGTGTGGACCCTCTGGTGGATCGCCACCTTCTGGGAGCTGCTGAAGCCTTTGTTACAGAACATGCAAAGGAACCGTTTCTCTTTACTATTTCCTGATGTGGCTCCCCCTCCCTGTGCTTTGGCCCTTTGATCCTTTGAGTTCAATACCTGATCGAAAAGGTATTGTGAATCGGAAGATGCCATTGGCGTAGACAGTGGGTCGCAATCCCTGAGCGTGTGTAAAGGGGAGTGGGTTACGACAGTTAGATTGGTCTCTAAGCTTTTTCTGTAGTCTAAGAAGTCATTGGTGTTGCCCTGTGAGTGTCCTTCTCCAAAGCGAGTCTCATCTGCATTCCATGTCAGAGGAGAGTCACCCTCCACTTTCACAGTCACCTCATCTATGACTATAACCTCCCCTTTCTTATCTAGGGACCCTTCAGAGTATACACTACTACTGTACTGGTTCCAGTCCCCTCTCATTGGATTAGTCTGTGTATCTAAGCCGACAGGCATGTCACCATGTATCATCTCTGTAGCGTATGAACAAGACGGATCCTTGCCAATCTGTAACGTGTCTCCTAAGTCCTGATGGGACAGATCCATCCTCGGGCTCGGGTTACCATCAAGTAAATATTCTGAGTGGAGAGCGGGACAGCCCAGTCGCCCCTGACCCATTAAATTCTTGGTGTCGATCCCTGACTTGAGGACGGCATTCAGCGTTCCACCGACCTTCGTGATGCTGCGTCGGGTCTTTGGTGCCGCTGGGGCGGTGGTGGGGTCCTCCGTGGCTACAGGGGGCACTCCAGCCACTCCAGTCTGGATGTGCTCTCCTTCAGATCTCTCCAGCTTGACCCCAGGACCTGCAGACTGACACAAGAAGGGGGGGTTGATGGTATTTTTAAAAAGTTATTTAACCTTTATTTAGGTAGGCAAGTCAGTTAAGTACAAATTCTTATTTACAATGATGGCCTACCCCGGCCAAACCCGGGAAACGCTGGGCCAATTGTGCGCCGCCCTATGAGACTCCCAATCATGGCCGGATGTCATTCAGCCTGGATTCGAACCAGGGACTGTAATGACACTTCTTGCACTGAGATGCAGTGGCTTATACCGCTGTGCCACTCGGGAGTAGAATTGGGTAACAATGTCGTAGAGAAGTCACACAAGCTCCCTTATGGCAGATAAATGAGGATGTACATGTAAGCAAGTGAATAGCTGATGGGAGCCTTTCTGAAATGTACTGTAATTTTGATTTAATACTATTACACTAACCTCTATGATGATAACTTGCTGGGTTGAGGTTCCACTCCCCTCATCAACAGTGATTGGTTGGTCATCGCTCCATGTATTGTGTCCTGCTGGCTTCACAAAGCTCATGTGGCCTCCAGTGAGATGTAATTCACCCAAGAGAGTGATTGGGGGAAAAGAGGTGATTAGGTTAGCTACTGTCAATGTTTAACGCTATATTGCAAGTAATCAGGGGAATTAGGCTATTTCATACTATCCAAAAACTAACCAAGACCCAATTCTGGTTAAACATATGTGGTTAACACAAAGTTACATGTGTAGAGGGTAACGGGGCGACAGGCCACGCAGCCTCATGCAAAATGTACCTCTTGCAATTCCTCTGTATCGGTCGAGGATCTTGACACTACTGAAACGACTGGCGTTGACACGCTCTCGCATTGACCTTTCTGCGCGCTCCCGTGCAACCTTCTTCAGTTCCAGTAGTTGTAGTTTCCTCCGCAATGCCCTGTTTTCTTTCTGGCTTTGAGTTATTTCCAAACGAAACACTGCATAGTCGTCGTCTACGAGTTTACAGATCTCTGCCACGGCTGCATTCGCTAGAACCTCCATAATGGAGGCTATTTGAGTGTGAAAAACCATAGCCATTGTTAGGTAACTTTAGCAACTAGCTAGTTAGCGTTACCTAGATAACATATATCAACCAAGTCCTGTCTCCAAAGCGAATTAAATAATACCTGGGGTAAGTTTGTGATGCTATGCAGTTAAATGAGTCATATTTTGAGTTGCAGGGTATTAATAAACGTCTAAATGACAACAAAAACGCAAACGTGGAAATAGTTTTTGGTCACGGCTTACTTCTGTTTACGTCGTCTTCTTTGAGGTTTTATCGACGGACTACACAAAAATGGTGTATTGTTGCCACCTACTGGGTGTGTTCAAACTGGGAGGTTTTAAAGGGATAGTAAATGCAAAATCAATATTCGTGTCAAATTACCTTTAGCTTCCTTGAAGCTTCTGAAGGCCCATGGTGACAGAATCCACAATAATACATTGTTGTACATATGGCTACAGCCTGGAGTTAGCATATTATAGGGTGTCCACCCACTAAACGCGCTGAGGTGATGAAATTTCACTTCCTTATGTTATAAAATTTACCAAGACAAATCTGATTCTTCATGTTCTATCTCGCTCAGTGGGGTCTGTAACATATCCGCCACCAATAAAAGACAATACTGTGCAGCCGTCTTCATCGACCTGGCCAAGGCTTTCGACTCTGTCAAGCACCGTATTCTTATCGTCAGAATCAACAGCCTTGGTTTCTCAAATGACTGCCTCGCCTGGTTCACCAACTACGTCTTAGATAGAGTTCAGTGTGTCAAATCGGAGGGCCTGTTGTCCGGACCTCTGGCAGTCTCAGGGTTCAATTCTCGGGCCGATTCTTTTCTCTGTATATATCAATGATGTCGCTCTTGCTGTGAGTGATTCTTTGATCCACCTCTTCTTTGGACACTGTGTTAACAAACCTCCAAACGAGGTTCAACGCCATACAACACTCCTTCCGTGGCCTCCAACTGCTCTTAAATGCAAGTAAAACTAAAAACATGCTCTTCAACCGATCACTGCCTGCACCCGCCCGCCTGACTAGCATCACTACTCTGGACAGTTCTGACTTAGAATATGTG
Organism: Oncorhynchus clarkii lewisi; assembly: GCF_045791955.1. Taxonomy (NCBI): domain Eukaryota; kingdom Metazoa; phylum Chordata; class Actinopteri; order Salmoniformes; family Salmonidae; genus Oncorhynchus; species Oncorhynchus clarkii. The sequence continues at coordinate 15,922,243 of NC_092165.1, forward strand.
GACAACTATAAATACCTAGGTGTCTGGCTAGACTGTAAACTCTCCTTCCAGACTCACATTAAGCATCTCCAATCCAAATCTAGAATCGGCTTCCTATTTCGCAAAACAAAAGCCTCCTTCAACTCATGCTGCCAAACTTACCCTCGTAAAACGGACGATCCTACCGATCCTTGACTTAGGCGATGTCATTTACAAATTAGCCTTCAACACTCTACTCAGAAAATTGGATGCAGTCTATCACAGTGCCATCCGTTTTGTCACCAAAGCCCCATATACTACCCACCACAGCGACCTGTATGTTCTCGTTGGCTGGTCCTCGCTACATTTTTGTCGCCAAACCCACTGGCTCCAGGTCATCTATAAGTCTTTGCTAGGTATAGCAGCACCCACGCGCAGCACGGGCTCCAGCAGGTATATTTCACTGGTCATCCCCAAAGCCAACACCTACTTTGGACACCTTTCCTTCCAGTTCTCTGCTGCCAATGACTGGAGCAAATTGCAAAAATCACTGAAGTCAGAGACTTATTTTGTGTGTTCTCTACTCTAACAATTAATCCACAGATACAAGGGGAAACCTAGTTGGTTTCTAGTAATCTCTCCTTGTTCAGTCATCTTCTGTGGATTTTACAGTTGAAGTCAGAAGTTTACATACACCTTAGCCAAATACATTTAAACTCAGTTTTTCACAATTCCTGACATTTAATCCTAGTAAAAAAATGTCCTGTCTTAGGTCAGTTAGGATCACCACTTAATTTTAAGAATGTGAAATGTCAGAATAATAGTAGAGTGATTTATTTCATCTTTTATTTCTTTCATCACATTCCCAGTGGGTCAGAAGTTTACATACACTCAGCTCTGTCCTCCTGGTGTAACCGAGTCAGGTTTGTAGGCCTCCTTGCTCGCACATGCTTTTTCAGTTCTACCCACAAATTTCATATAGGGTTGAGTTCAGGGCTTAATGATGGCCACTCCAATACCTTGACTTTGTTGTCCTTAAGCCGTTTTTCCACAACTTTGGAAGTATGCTTGGGGTCATTGTCCATTTGGAAGACCCATTTGCGACCAAGCTTTAACTTCCTGACTGATGTCTTGCGATGTTGCTTCAATATATCCACAATTTTCCATCCTCATGATGCCATCTATTTTGTGAAGTGCACCAGTCCCTCTTGCAGCAAAGCACCCCCAAAGCATGATGCTGCCACCTCTGTGCTTCACGGTTGGGATGCTGTTCTTCGGCTTGCAAGCCTCCCCCTTTTTCCTCCTAAGATAACGATGGTCATTATGGTCTAACAGTTCTATTTTTGTTGCAAGATCGAATCCCTGAGCTGACAAGGTAAAACATCTGTCGTTCTGCCCCTGAACAAGGCAGTTAACCCACTGTTCCTAGGCCGTCATTGAAAATAATAATTTGTTCTTAACTGACTTGCCTTGTTAAATAAAGGTAAATAAAATAATATAAGATTTGTTTTACTGTGGATATAGATACATTTGTAACTGTTTCCTCCAGCATCTTCACAATGTCCTTTGCTGTTGTTCTGGGATTGATTTGCACTTTTCGCACCAAAGTACGTTCATATCTAGGAGACAGGACGCGTCTCCTTCCTGAGTGGTATGAACGCTGCGTGGTCCCATGGTGTTTACACCTGCGTACTATTGTTTGTACAGATGAACGTGGTACCTTCAGTCGTTTGGAAATTGCTCCCAAGGATGAACCAGACTTGTGGAGGTCTACAATTGTTTTTCTGAGGTCTTGGCTGATTTCTTTTGATTTTCCTATGATGTCAAGCAAAGAGACAATGAGTTTGAAGGTAGGCCTTGAAATACATCCACAGGCACACCTCCAATTGACTCAAATGATGTCAATTAGCCTATCAGAAGCTTCTAAAGCCATAACATAATTTTCTGGAATTTTCCAAGCTGTTTAAAGGCACAGTCAACTCAGTGTATGTAAACTTCTGACCCACTGTAATTGTTAATAAGTGAATTATAAGTGAAATAATCTGTCTGTAAACAATTGTAGGAAAAATGACTTGTGTCATGTACAAAGTAGATGTCCTAACCGACTTGACAAAACTATAGTTTGATAATAACAAGAAATTTGTGGAGTGGTTGAAAAACAAGTTTTAATGACTCCAACCGAAGTGTATGTAAACTTCCGACTTAAACTGTATCTTCCTCACTAACTTTAAGCGTCAGCTGTCAAAGCAGCTTACCGATCGCTGCAGCTGTACACAGCCCATCTGTAAATAGCCCATCCAACCAACTACCTACCTCATCCCCATATTTGTTTTTCTGCTCTTTTGCACACCAGTATTTCTACTTGCACATCCTCATCTGCACACTTATCACTCGTGTAAATTGCTAAATTGTAATTACTTTGCCACTATTGGCCTATTTATTGCCTTACCTCCTTACTTCATTTGCACACACTGTATACATATTTTTCTATTGTGTTATTGACTGTGCATTTGTTTATCCCATGTGTAACTGTGTGTTGTTGTTTTTGTCGCAATGCTTTGCTTTATCTTGGCCAGGTCGCAGTTGTAAATGAGAACTTTTTCTCAGCTGGTCTAAATAAAGATTAAATAAAATAAATAAAAAATGTACATTTCGGAAACGTAAAACGTCTGATAATAAACAGCACGCTCTGTTGACAGCAGTGACTTTTGAGGAATTAACATGACACAAGCTGAATTTACTGTGAAACGCATTCACTAAAATTAGATAATAATGTCTCAAAATTGGCCATTTTACAAGGGTAAAAGCTCCAATAACTTTTAAAAAGATTACGATAGAGAAATTAGGTTTGGACCATTGGTTTTCTTAGAGTAAACAATTATCACAACACAGAGGATGTAATATGGCATTTTCCCCTAGATTGGCTTCCCTGTTGATTTTACCCACGCACAGCTACTGCAATTCAGGAAGTGATTCAATTATTATTATTTTTTAACCTTTTGTCATGAGTAGCTTCTCCATCAGTTTATTAATTAGTCTGTATATAAAGGATCTCACAGGATAGCACACATATCACAGCTGCACTTGGTTTGGGAGACACAAAAAACAAGGACAGACAAACTCTTCTCCTTCATGTCATTTACCATACGATTCATTCCTCAGTAGAGCAATGTCGACTTCTTCCAAGACTCCAAAAATGACTCCTTTTGACAGGTGGCACATCAATGCAAGACACAATATATTCATAAATTTGGTTGAGACACGCCTTTTCTGATCAGCAGAAACACACTACATGGAGACGGATTCACCAAGTCTGGCATAGGCCTACATTTGTTTTTCCAAAAACCGCAGGAATATCAGATAAAATGGGATATGATCAGAATCCACAATTTTTTCTCCTTTTCCCATTCTTTTGGACAAAAATCCACTCATCCTTTTTTACACCGCCATCCGATTCAAGTTCCACATCCGCTTCCACCTTGTCGCCTAGCCGCACCCACTTCTGTTTACACTGAAGAGAAAGTATCTTATTGGTTGGCGTCATAGCTCAAAGGGTGTGGTTAAATGAAAAAGTTATTTACCCTGTTCTTTGAAATAAGGTACTGCTTATTACATTACACATCAAATCTCCCATGATCAGGATCTTTCAAGCTGAGCGCAGACTTGTTTAGCAAGAATACAGTAGAAAATAATAATGACTTTATTCCATCTACATCACCTCAGTAAGGTCAATATTAAACTGTCCTTTATTCTAGCCTAGTCTCTCTAAAAACAGGTACACAAGCCTATTTTAAATGACAAGTTAACCACATAATTCATAAAATCTTTGTTAATTACCCTCTTACCCAAAGACACTTCACATGATAATTATAATATGTCAGCTAAAGAATGGTTCCCAGATATCCCCTGTGTACATCTGAAGACAAACTGCTACGATTTCTCACCATTGTGGACACTCCTGTGTCTGATAATGTTACTCAGTTTGCACTTGAAGGGCTTATCCTTAGTGTGAACGGTCTGGTGCTTCTTCACATAGTTCACCTCAGCAAAGCGCTTTACACACGTGAGACAGGCATTCGGCTTGTCTGTGTCCGTCCTAATGCTCGGCCTCCCATGATGTGACCCAATGACATCAGAGGAGGTAGAAGCAGGAGCCACGCTCAGGTGGTTAGTCTTTGAGCTCCCTCCTTGACCTCTAGTCATTGTTTGGGTGTTGTTGGCATTGTGTGCTTGCTGTGTTATAGGCTAGGTACCTCTTGTGGTGAATGCCCATCCTGACCCTGTCTGTATTGGTGGGGTAACTGAGGAAGGCTAAACCCAGATTCAGGACCAGGCCTTGTAGGAACCCAGTCACCAGGCATTAGACAGGACCCTGAAAGAGAAGACATACTTTATTTGTTTTTGGCTTTTTTTTTAAGTGACAAATTCTGTATCACTTACTATACACTATACGTTGTCCGTGTGCATTTTCTGCTGGTGTATCCTGAGGTAGCTCCTCTCCGAGAAACTCTTTCCCCAGTGCGTACAGGCCTTTCCCCCGTGTGGACCTTCAGGTGTATCTTCAGATGGTGCTGGTGGGAGAACCTCTTCTCACACTGGGGGCAGCTGTAAGGCTTCTCCCCTGTATGGACCCTCTGGTGCCTCTTCAAGTTGGACAATTGGGAGAAACTGGCCCGGCAAATATGACAGCTGAACGGTTTCTCCCCTGTGTGCATCCTCTGGTGGATCTCCACCTGTTTGGGGAAACTGAAGGCTTTCCCACAGAATGAACACGGGAAGCGCTTCTCTTTGCCACCAGATCTGCTGATAGCATTACTACTACTGTCATTTGTCAATGGGCTTGTGTAGCCATTTAGTGTTGAGGCAGTGGCATTGTCTGAGGTCTGGTTTAACATAAGGAGAGTGTGAGGAGGATGAAGGCCAGGGAGAGTCTGTGTTGTCGCAGGGTCCATGTTCCAGTTTATAGATCCTATAGAAGGCAGGCTGAAGGCAGCACCTGTTAGGGGGTTAACCTGAGGCCCAATCTGTCTCTCTGAATCACAACTATAGGAGCAGGACGGAGCATCGCTAGCAGAGTCTGTGTCTGTCCTCTTCTGTCGCATACGGACACCTCCCCGTCCCTGCAGACCAAATCTACCCCTTGTCCTGGTCTCAGCCAGTCTGTTGTCATGGCGACTAAGTTTGGTTGTTGTTTTGTGTTCGACTGTCTGTTTCTGGTTGTGGTTAAAGGTGTTGTTCCCCACTCCAGACTTGAGGACGCTGTCCCATCCACTGACCTCCACTAAGTCACCTCTGGTCCTGGACTGGTCAGTGATTTTGTCCCCTGGGTCCTTGGCTGCACCAGTCTGGGAATCCAAGATGGCCACCCAGTCTCCTCTGTTTGCCTCCAGCCAGCCACCTGCAAGAAAAGGTTACAAAATAGACTTTACAAACATGGCGAATAGAGAATTCTACATATGCAGTTTTTTTTGTCAATTACCCGGAGAAGTTCATACAATATGTGTGTTTTTGTATGTAAACATAAGTTGTATTGATTTCATGAATGAATGAAGAAAAATATAAAATAAGCCAGGTGCATCACTATTCCCATTGAAGATATATTACTGTATGTAGGCTATATGTATTTCTCCCTTACCTTGCTCCCCCATCTTAAGTTCACGCAAATCAATACTCTCTGGTCCGTCTTCTATTGTCTCCTCTTTGACCAGCAACAGATCAGGCTTCCCATCCTCCATGTCTACTGACTGTAAGAGATACAGAGTGAGAGGATGTTGCATCAAGAAATCTGATATCAGCACCCTGCTATGGAGCATCTTCTGATTGGTCAATGAGGGATTGATATGAGTACTATGCAAGCATGTTAGTTGATGTGATACTTTGCAAGCGTGTTAGTTGATTTGACTTTCTGACACTCTTTAATGGTTTGATACTTCAAAGACATGATCCCTCACTTAAGACAAAATTAATAAAGACCAGGGGCCATATCCACAAAGCCTCAGAGTAGAAAATTGGTCGTAAGTGCTGAGAAGAGATACATTTTACTTCTACTCTTATGGGTAAAAATAAAAGCTATGCTTGAAGCCTCTTTAGTTATGAGTCCCACCTATTTGACCGATATCTAGGGGACCTCATGAGCTTTCCTAACCAGTTAAGAGTTATCAGCTTTCCTAACCAGTTATTTCCTAACCAGAGATATCAGCAGGTGTCTTGATAATATAAAAGGGCAGCGAGTCATTGGTTCCGGTGCCATAGACAGGAAATTGCTTTAGAGTTGTTGAAATAATGTATTGATATTTCTATATATATATATATAATCTAGACTTACATGCAACAGTATTCCCATGTAGGCCTGCGCTTTTGACAATGATTTCACGAGGTTTCATTCACATGATATGCCTAAATACTAACAACCACTAGGCTAATAAATAATCATACGTTGAGTGTACAAAACATTATGAATACTTGCTCTTTCCATGACAGACTGACCAGGTGAAAGCTATGATCCCTTATTCATGTCATTTGTTAAATCCACTTCAATCAGATGAAGGGGAGGAGACATGTAAAAAAAAAAAACATTTTAAAGCCTTGAGGCATGGATTGTGTATGTGTGCCATTCAGAGGGTGAATGGGCAAGACAAAATATTTAAGTGCCTTTGAAGGGGTACAGTTTGATACAGTTTCCTGTGTGTATCAAGTATGGTCTACCACCAAAAGGACATCCAGCCAACTTGCCACAACTGATGGAGGCATTGGAGTCAACATGGGCCAGTATCCCTGAGGAACACTTTCGATACCTTGTTGAGTCCATGCCCTGACAAATTGAAGCTGTTCTGAAGGCAAAACTCAATTTTGGGAAGCTGTTCTTAATGTTTTGTACACAGTGTATTTTTCATAGATGGAGAAATAGCATCACAGACAAGGTCAGTCACAAAGTATAAAATCTCTATCTAACCGGTATCTTTTGATTAAATTGTCATTACCATATGTTTGTTAAAAATGTGTGTGCTTATCATCGTCTCAATGCAGCCATCTTCTGGCAACTCCTAACTGGTTAGGATACCTCTTGAGCTCTCTTAAATACACCTTGAGATAGGAATGTTGATAACCGGCTCTTACTCCTATGTGTAAAATTAGGACCAAATTTGCAAAACTGAAATTTCAGGCAGTTGGATAACTACGGGCCCTGGTCCCCACCTGTCTACATAGTGTTCTTTGAGGAAAAGATCATGATTATTAGAAAGCAAATTACGGACTCCTCTTTAAATCTGCGTATTCCTTCAAAGATCAGTTGTCCTGAGTCTGCACAACTCTGCCAGGACCTAGGATCAAGAGAGACACTCAAGTGTTTCAGTACTATATCATTTGACACAATGATGAAAATAATCATTGCCTTTAAACCTTCAAGCTGCATATTGGACCCTATTCCAACTAAACTACTGAAAGAGCTGCTTCCTGTGCTTGGCCCTACTATATAAACGGCTCTCTATCCACCGGATGTGTACCAAACTCACTAAAAGTGGCAGTAATAAAGCCAAACCTTGACCCAGAAAATATAAAAACTATCGGCCTATATCGAATCTTCCATTCCTCTCAAACATTTTAGAAAAGGCTGTTGCGCAGCAAATCACTGCCTTCCTGAAGACAAACAATGTATACGAAATGCTTCAGTCTGGTTTTAGACCGATTCAAGGCACTGAGACTGCACTTGTGAAGGTGGTAAATTACCTTTTAATGGCATAAGACCGAGGCTCTGCATCTGACCTCGTGCTCCTAGACCTTAGTGCTGCTTTTGATACCATCGATCACCACATTCTTTTGGAGAGATTGGAAACCCAAATTGGTCTACACTGACAAGTTCTGGCCTGGTTTAGATCTTATCTGTCGGAAAGATATCAGTTTGTCTCTGTGAATGGTTTGTCCTCTGACAAATCAACTGTACATTTCGGTGTTCCTCAAGGTTCTGTTTTAGAACCACTATTGTTTTCACTATATATTTTCCCTCTTGGGATGTCATTCGAAAACATGTTAACTTTCACTGCTATGTGGCTGACACACAGCTGTACATTTCAATGAAACATGGTGAAGCCCCAAAATTGTCCTCGCTAGAAGCCTGTGTTTCAGACATAAGGAAGTGGATGGCTGGAAACTTTCTACTTTTAAACTCGGACAAAACAGAGATGCTTGTTCTAGGTCCCAAGAAACAAAGAGATCTTCTGTTGAATCTGACAATTAATCTTAATGGTTGTACAGTCGTCTCAAATAAAACTGTGAAGGACCTCTGCGTTACTCTGGACCCTGATCTCTCTTTTGACGAACATATCAAGACTGTTTCAAGGACAGCTTTTTTCCATCTACGTAATATTGCAAAAATCAGAAACTTTCTGTCCAAAAATGATGCAGAAAAATTAATCCATGCTTTTGTTACTTCTAGGTTAGACTACTGCAATGCTCTACTTTCCGGCTACCCGGATAAAGCACTAAATAAACTTCAGTTAGTGCTAAATACGGCTGCTAGAATCCTGACTAGAACCAAACAATTTGATAATATTACTCTAGTGCTAGCCTCCCTACACTGGCTTCCTGTCAAGGCAAGGGCTGATTTCAAGGTTTTACTGCTAACCTACAAAGCATTACATGGGCTTGCTCCTACCTATCTCTCTGATTTGGTCCTGCCGTATATACCTACACGTACTCTACGGTCACAAGACGCAGGCCTCCTAATTGTCCCTAGAATTTCTAAGCAAACAGCTGGAGGCAGGGCTTTCTCCTATAGAGCTCCATTTTTATGGAATGGTCTGCCTACCCATGTGAGAGACGCAAACTCGGTCTCAACCTTTAAGTCTTTACTGAAGACTCATCTCTTCAGTGGGTCATATGATTGAGTGTAGTCTGGCCCAGGAGTGTGAAGGTGAACGGAAAGGCTCTGGAGTGTCTCCTGACCCCTCCTGTCTCAGCCTCCAGTATTTATGCTGCAGTACTTTATGTGTCGGGGGGCTAGGGTCAGTTTTTTATATCTCGAGTACTTCTCCTGTCCTATTCAGTGTCCTGTGTGAATTTAAGTGTGCTCTCTCTAATTCTCTCTTTCTTTCTCAGGACTACCTGACATGATGACTCCTTGCTGTCCCCAGTCCACCTGGCCGTGCTGCTGCTCCAGTTTCAACTGTTCTGCCTTATTATTATTGGACCATGCTGATCATTTATGAACATTTGAACATCTTGGCCATGTTCTGTTATAATCTCCACCCGGCACAGCCAGAAGAGGACTGGCCACCCCACATAGCCTGGTTCCTCTCTAGGTTTCTTCCTAGGTTTTGGCCTTTCTTGGGAGTTTTTTCTAGCCAACGTGCTTCAACACCTGCATTGCTTGCTGTTTGGGGTTTTAGGCTGGGTTTCTGTACAGCACTTTGAGATATCAGCTGATGTACAAAGGACTATATAAATACATTTGATTTGTTATTATTATGATCTAAAAGGCTAAACTGATCCTAGATCAGCACTCCTACTCTGAGAAGCTATGTGGATACGGGCCCTGACCTAATACCATTCAGACAGTAGTTTCCAGTGGGCTCACCTCAGTGAGACTGTGTGTGGTCCTGTGCTGCTCAGCTGGTTCCTCTGTGGGTTCAGGAGGTGTAGTTTGGTTGTCCTCCATGATCATGGCCTCCTCAGGGTTCCCCAGACCCTCCTCACACCCCTCCTCCTTCACCAGCAGCACCTCTGGACCCTCCTCCTCCTGGAAGAGACAGGTGATACAGATTACACAGACATACACTCCCTCTGGTACGTACACACAGTCGCACACACGTATAATAAACACACTTTCAGCAAGTGGAGGCCATACTTACGAACATTAGAACAGGTTTAAGTTCAAGGTTAAGTTTAAGCATCAGCCAATTAAAATCGTTGACATAGTGGCATGTGAGCAAAGGCTACATGTCAGCTGTTTCCATTACATAAGCTTGCAAATGTATCCCTATGCTAACCTATTACGCTAATCAGTTGGTCGCTTAAACTTAACCTTTTTCTATGTTTTGCAAGTATGGCCCGGAGTGTTTATCAATCCCCACAACGTTTCAGCCCTATACTGTAATTACAGAATGACTTCATTGTTGTTAAACCCATCATGGTGGACATATGATGTTGGTAAAATTAAGTCAGGTATGATAAGTCAGTAGGTGTTTGTTAGTGTAATAGACTATATAGGGTGTTTGTTAGTGTAATATACTATATAGGGTGTTTGTTAGTGTAATAGACTATATAGGGTGTTTGTTAGTGTAATAGACTATATAGGGTGTTTGTTAGTGTAATACACTATATAGGGTGTTTGTTAGTGTAATAGACTATATAGGGTGTTTGTTAGCGCAATAGACTACATGGTGTTTGTTAGTGTAATAGACGTCAAGGTGTTTGTTAGTGTAATAGACTACAGGGCGTTTGTTAGCGTAATAGACGACAGGGTGTTTGTTAGTGTAATAGACTATAAAGGGTGTTTGTTAGTGTAAGACTATATTGGGTGTTTGTTAGTGTAATAGACTATATAGGGTGTTTGTTAGTGTAATAGACTATATAGGGGGTTTGTTAGCATAATATACTACAGGGTGTTTGTTAGTGTAATAGATTACAGGGTGTTTGTTAGTGTAATACATGACAGGGTGTTTGTTAGTGTAATAGAATATATAGGGTGTTTGTTAGTGTAAATCAAATCAAATTTTATTTGTCACATACACATGGTTAGCAGTTGTTAATGCGAGTGTAGCGAAATGCTTGTGCTTCTAGTTGACAATGCAGTAATAACCAACGAGTAATCTAACCTAACAATTCCACAACTACTACCTTATACACACAAGTGTAAAGGGATAAAGAATATGTACATAAAGATATATGAATGAGTGATGGTACAGAACGGCATAGGCAAGATGCAGTAAATGGTATAGAGTACAGTATATACATATGAGATGAGTAATGTAGGGTATGTAAACATTATATTAAGTGGCATTGTTTAAAGTGGCTAGTGATAACATTTTTTACATCAATTTCCATTATTAAAGTGGCTGGAGTCTAGTCAGTATGTTGGCAGCAGCCACTCAATGTTAGTGGTGGATGTTTAACAGTCTGATGGCCTTGAGATAGAAGCTGTTTTTCAGTCTCTCGGTCCCAGCTTTGATGCACCTGTACTGACCTCGCCTTCTGGATGATAGCGGGGTGAACAGGCAGTGGCTCGGGTGGTTATTGTCCTTGATGATCTTTATGGCCTTCCTGTGACATCTGGTGGTGTAGGTATCCTGGAGGGCAGGTACCCTCTGGAGAGCTTTACGGTTGTGCCGTACCAGGCGGTGATACAGCCCGTCAGGATGCTCTCGATTGTGCATCTGTAGAAGTTTGTGAGTGCTTTTGGTGACAAGCCAAAAGTGATGTGTGCGCCGAGGAACTTAAAACTTTCTACCCTCTCCACTACTGTCCCGTCGATGTGGATAGAGCTCCCTCTGCTGTTTCCTGAAGTCCACAATCATCTTCTTTGTTTTGTTGACATTGAGTGTGAGGTTATTTTCCCGACACCACACTCCGAGGGCCCTCACCTCCTCCCCGTAGGCCGTCTCGTCGTTGTTGGTAATCAAGCCTACCACTGTAGTGTCGTCCGCAAACTTGATGATTGAGTTGGAGGCGTGCATGGCCACGCAGTCGTGGGTGAACAGGGAGTACAGGAGAGGGCTCAGAAAGCACCCTTGTGGGGCCCCAGTGTTGAGGATCAGCGGGGTGGAGATGTTGTTACCTACCCTCACCACCTGGGGGCAGCCCGTCAGGAAGTCCAGTACCCAGTTGCACAGGGCGGGGTCGAGACCCAGGGTCTCGAGCTTGATGACGAGTTTGGAGGGTACTATGGTGTTAAATGCTGAGCTGTAGTCGATGAACAGCATTCTTTTTATTTTTTTATTTTTTTTGAATTTTACCCCTTTTTCTCCCCAAGGACCCCAATTTCGTAGTATCCAATTGTTGTAGTAGCTACTATCTTGTCTCATCGCTACAACTCCCGTACGGGCTCGGGAGAGACGAAGGTTGAAAGTCATGCGTCCTCCGATACACAACCAACCAAGCCGCTGCTTCTTTAACACAGCGCACATCCAACCCGGAAGCCAGCCGCACCAATGCGCTGGAGGAAACACCGTGCACCTGGCCACCTTGGCTAGCGTACACTGCGCCCAGCCCGCCACAGGAGTCGCTGGTGCGCGATGAGACAAGGACACCCCTACCGACCAAGCCCTCCCTAACCCGGGCGACGCTAGGCCAATTGTGCGTCGCCCCACGGACCTCCCGGTCGCGGCCGGTTACGACAGAGCCTGGGCGCAAACCCAGGACTCTGATGGCACAGCTGGCGCTGCAGTACAGCGCCCTTAACCACTGCGCCACCCGGGAGGCCCCGATGAACAGCATTCTTACATAGGTATTCCTCTTGTCCAGATGGGTTAGGGCAGTGTGCAGTGTGGTTGCGATTGCGTCGTCTGTGGACCTATTGGGGCGATAAGAAAATTGGAGTGGGTCTAGGGTGTCAGGTAGGGTTGAGGTGATATGGTCCTTGACTAGTCTCTCAAAGCACTTCATGATGACGGAAGTGAGTGCCAAGGGGCGGTAGTCGTTTAGCTCAGTTACCTTAGCTTTCTTGGGAACAGGAACAATGGTGGCCCTCTTGAAGCATGCGGGAACAGCAGACTGGGATAAGGATTGATTGAATATGTCCGTAAACACACCAGCCAGCTGGTCTGCGCATGCTCTGAGGACGCGGCTGGGGATGCCGTCTGGGCCTGTAGCCTTGCGAGGGTTAACATGTTTAAATGTTTTACTCACGTCGGCTGCAGTGAAGGAGAGCCCGCAGGTTTTGGTAGCGGGCCGTGTCAGTGGCACTGTATTGTCCTCAAAGCGAGCAAAAAAGTTATTTAGTCTGTCTGGGAGCAAGACATCCTGGTCCGCGACAGGGCTGGTTTTATTTTTGTAATCCGTGATTGACTGTAGCCCCTGCCACATACCTCTTGTGTCTGAGCCGTTGAATTGCGACTACTTTGTCTCTATACTGACACTTAGCTTGTTTGATTGCCTTGCGGAGGGAATAGCTACACTGTTTGTATTCGGTCATGTTTCCGGTCACCTTGCCCTGGTTAAAAGCAGTGGTTTGCACTTTCAGTTTCGCGCGAATGCTGCCATCAATCCACGGTTTCTGGTTTGGGAATGTTTTAATCGTTGCTGTGGGTGTAACATCGCCGATGCACTTTCTAATGAACTCGGTCAGCGTATTCGTCAATGTTGTTGTTGGACGCAATGCGGAACACATCCCAATCCACGTGATCAAAGCAGTCTTGAAGCGTGGAATCAGATTGGTCGGACCAGCGTTGAACAGACCTGAGCGTGGGAGCTTCTTGTTTTAGTCTGTTTCTGTCTGTAGGCTGGAAGCAACAAAATGGAGTCGTGGTCAGCTTTTCTGAAAGGAGGGCGTGGAGGGCTTTATATGCATCGCGGAAGTTAGAATAACAATGATCCATGGTTTTACCAGCCCTGGTAGCACAATCGATATGCTGATAGAATTTAGGGAGTCTTGTTTTCAGATTAGCCTTGTCAAAATTCCCAGCAACAATGAATGCACCCTCAGCCAGCAGCATACCACCCTGCATACCACTGCTGGCTTTCTTCTGAAGCTAAGCAGGGTTGGTACTGGTCAGTTCCTGGATGGGAGACCAGATACTGCTGGAAGTGGTGTTGGAGGGCCAGTAGGAGGCACTCTTTCCTCTGGTCTAAAAAAATATCTCAATGCCCGAGGGCAGTGATTGGGGACACTGCCCTGTGTAGGGTGCCGTTTTTCAGATGGGACGTTAAACGGGTGTCCTGACTCTCTGAGGTCATTAAAGAACCCATGGCACTTATCGTAAGAGTAGGGGTGTTAACCCCGGTGTCCTGGCTAAATTCCTAATCTGGTCACTTAATAATCCCCAGTTTACAATTGGCTCATTCATCCCCTCATCTCCCCTGTAACTATTCCCCAGGTCGTTGCTGCAAATGAGAACGTGTTCTCAGTCAACTTACCTGGTAAAATAACGAATAAATAAAATCAGGATATGTGGTTTCCAGTTTACATTGTCAAATAAAGTTAGTTCAGGGCCGTCGATGTGTCTGCTTGGGGGGGAATATATACTGCTGTGATTATAATCGAAGAGAATTCACTTGGTAGATAATGCGGTCGACATTTGATTGTGAGGAATTATAAGTCAGGTGAACAGAAGGACTTGAGTTCCTGTATGTTGTTATGATCACACCAAGTATCGTTAATCATAAGGCCCCTCTTCTTACCAGAAAGATGCTTGTTTCTGTCGGCACAATGCGTGAAGAAACCAGCTGGCTGCACCGACTCCGTTAGCGTCTCTCGAGTGAGCCATGTTTTCGTGAAGCAAAGAACGTTAGTCTCTGATGTCTCTCTGGAATGCTACCCTTGCTCGGAGTTCATCAACCTTGTTGTCAAGAGACTGGACATTGGCGAGTAGTATGCTAGGGAGTGGTGCGCAATGTGCCCGTCTCCGGAGCCTGACCAGAAGACCGCTTTGTTTGCCCCTTTTACGGCGTCGTTGTTTTGGGTCGCCGGCTGGGATCCGATCCATTGTCCTGCGTGGAAGGCAAAACACAGGATCCGCTTCGGGAGAGTCATATTCCTGGTCGTAATGATGGTGAGTTGACGTTGCTCTTATATTCAGTAGTTCCTCCCGACTGTATGTAATGACATTTAAGATTACCTGGGGTACCAATGTAAGAAATAACATGTAAAAAAATAAAAAATACTGCATAGTTTCCTAGGAACGCGAAGCGAGGCAGCCATCTCTGTCGGCGCTGGGAGTACTCTAGACTATATAGGGTTTTTGTTAGCATAGTAGACTACAGGGTGTTTGTTAGCGTAATAGACTATATAGGGTGTTTGTTAGCGTAATAGACTATAGGGTGTTTGTTAGCGTAATAGGCTATATAGGGTGTTAGTGTAATAGACTATATAGGGTGTTAGTGTAATAGACTATATAGGGTGTTTGTTAGCGTAATAGACTATATAGGGTGTTTGTTAGTGTAATAAGACTATATAGGGTGTTTGTTAGTGTAATAGACTATATAGGGTGTTTGTTAGTGTAATAGGGTGTTAGTGTAATAGGGTGTTTATTAGTGTAATAGACTATATAGGGTGTTTGTTAGT
This sequence comes from Oncorhynchus clarkii lewisi, assembly GCF_045791955.1. Classification (NCBI taxonomy): domain Eukaryota; kingdom Metazoa; phylum Chordata; class Actinopteri; order Salmoniformes; family Salmonidae; genus Oncorhynchus; species Oncorhynchus clarkii. The sequence continues at coordinate 15,937,415 of NC_092165.1, forward strand.
GTAATAGACTATACAGGGTGTTTGTTAGTGTAATAGACGACAGGATGTTTGTTAGTGTAATCGACTATATAGGGTGTTTGTTAGTGTAATAAGACTATATAGGGTGTTTGTTAGTGTAATAGACTATATAGGGTGTTTGTTCGTGTAATAGGGTGTTAGTGTAATAGGGTGTTTATTAATGTAATAGACTATATAGGGTGTTTGTTAGTGTAATAGACTATATAGGGTGTTTGTTAGTGTAATAGACGACAGGATGTTTGTTAGTGTAATCGACTATATAGGGTGTTTGTTAGTGTAATAGACTATACAGGGTGTTTGTTAGTGTAATAGACGACAGGATGTTTGTTAGTGTAATCGACTATATAGGGTGTTTGTTAGTGTAATAAGACTATATAGGGTGTTTGTTAGTGTAATAAGACTATATAGGGTGTTTGTTAGTGTAATCGACTATATAGGTGGTTTGTTAGTGTAATAGACTATATAGGGTGTTTGTTAGTGTATTAGACTATATAGGGTGTTTGTTAGTGTAATCGACTATATAGGGTGTTTGTTAGTGTAATAGACAACGGGGTGTTTGCTAGTGTAATAGACTATATAGGGTGTTAGCGTAACAGACTATTTTGGGTCTTTGTTAGCGTAATAGACTATATAGGGTGTTTGCTAGTGTAATAGAGTATAGAGCAGGGCTGCCCAACCCTCTTCCTGGAGATCTACTGTCCTGTAGGTTTTCATTCCAACCCTAATTTATCTGATTCAGCTAGGTCTTGTTGAGCAGCTAACAAGTAAAATCAGGTGTGTTAAATTAGGGTTGGACTGAAAACCCTCAGGACTGTAGATCTCCAGGAAGAGGGTTGTGCAGCCCTGCTATAGGATGTTTGTTAGTGTAATAGACGACAGGGTGTTTGTTAGTGTAATAGACTATATAGGGTGTTTGTTAGTGTAACAGACTATATAGGGTGTTTGTTATTGTAATAGACTATGGGTATATTTAGGAAGTGTATAGTGGTTATAAAGCGCTGTTGGGTGTATGCATAGCAGGGTGAGATCAGATGTGACGTCTGCTAAAGAGAGTCTCAATGAAAGTCAGAATGAAAAGTTCAATTTTGTGTTTACTAAATATAAACAAGTTTTAAATACACCATATGAAAACCACACATGCACGTCTCAACATAAAATCTGCATGAAGTTGATAAACTGCCTACATTTTCTAATTAACAGCGTTGGGGGGAATTTGTGAACATCATATAACCTACACAGTACAAACACAATATATAACAGACCTTTTAGGCTTATATATGCCTTATTTTTCACACAATGTCCGGATGCAATATTCTACACAGGAATATTCAACACTGAATGAAATCTGTTACTCTCGTTCTTCCAAATTCATCTGTGGATATTTCCTGCTGACAACACTGACAATTCATCTTTGTCTTTAATGTAGGGTTTGATCTAAACTAAATAAGCTATGAATAGGAATGTTTTTTATTTAGTGGAATGGTTTTTCTGCTGGTGTATCCTGAGGTAGCTCCTCTCTGAGAACCTCTTCCCACAGTGCGTACAGGCGAACGGCCTTTCTCCCGTGTGGACCTTCAGGTGCCTCTTCAGGCTGCTAGCCTGGGTGAAGCGGATATGACACTGGGGGCAGCTGTAGGGTTTCTCCCCTGTGTGAACCCTGTGGTGCCTTTTCAGATCACCAGCCTGTGTGAAGCGCATGTGACACTGGGTACAGCTGAAGGGTTTCACCCTTGTGTGGACCCTCTGGTGGATCTCCACTGTCTGGGGGCAGCTGAAGCCTTTGTTACAGAACATGCAGAGGAACTGTTTCTCTTTACTATTGCCTGATATAGCCCTGTCGTTTGAGTTCAATACCTCATCGAAAAGGACGCGGCCGTGTGAATTGGAAGGCCCCATCGATGTGGACACTGGGTCTGGATCCCTGGGCGAGTGTAAAGGGGAGTGGGTCACGACATTTGGATTTGTCTCTAAGCTTTCCCTGTAATCTAAGAAACCTCTGCCCTGTGAGTGTCCGTCTCCTAGTTGACTATCTGCATTCCATGTGGGAGAAACGTCACCTTCCACTTTCACAGTCACTTCATCTACAACCAGACCCTCCCTTTTCTTATCTAGGCCCCCTTCTGAGTATACACTACTACTGTACCAGTCCCCTCTAGACAGATCAGTTTGTATCTCTAATCCCAAGGATATGTTGCCAGGGTCCATCTCTGTAGTGTAATAAGACAGATCATTGCCAGTCTCTAATGCGTCTCCTGAGTCCGGATGGGAATGAACCGTCCTCAGGCTTGTGTTACCGTAAAGTAAAGACTCTGAGCTGGAAGCAGGACGACAGCCCAGTGGCCCCAGCCCCAGTCTCTCTGGGTCTGATCTGTGGTCAGATCCTGTGTGTAAAAGCCTTTGTGTTACAGTTAAATTCTCGGTGTCTGTCTCTGACTTGAGGACGGCGTTCGGCGTTCCACTGACCTCCGTGATGTTGCACCGGGTCCTGGGCTGGGGGGCGGGGGCAAGGTCCTCCGTGGCTACAGGGGGCGCTACTACAGCCGCTGCTCCAGTCTGGATGTCTCTGCTGTGTTGTGGGTCCTCCTCTCCTTCAGACTTCTCCTTCTTGACCAGAGACGATCCTCCAGGACCTGCAGCCTCTGCATCTGCAGACTGACAAGAGGTTATTATTCATGAGTAGAATTGGAAGGGATGTAACTATTTAACCAAAACGCAACGGTCCCAATTGAAACGTTTCAGATACAACTGCATTGGTCCGCGGATCCCAAACCGATCCAAATGTAGCACGCTTCGGTCAGAAAGTCCATTCAAACATTACGAAGCACTGATTCACTAACATGTTACTTTATTTCTACCTTACCATACCTCATATTTTGTCACAACTAATGCGTCCTCTATTCAGTGTCAAACTAAGAATATGCCTGTGTCGACAGTCATTGGTCTACAAGTCAGCTTGCATGCCGAACAACCCCAGGAAATATCAGTAGCCTAGTTAAGCTGCTGAACGGGGGTTTACAATAGATTTGAGTTTCGATTGTTCAGGTTCACCATCAGCAATAAGTTTTGGTAGTTTTGCTTCGAACAATCAGTGTATATGGTCATTTTTAGATATACAGGGTAAAGTTCATCATTTCAGATTGAGGACAGCAATCTGGCGCACTTTTTTTAACAATCAATATTGATACATTACGAGCTTCAACACTTCAACTGCAAACATGACAAGTTAATTAGTAGGTGTTGGTGATTTCAGAACCAAAGTGGGGACACAAAAACACATTGACCCCCCTAATCGGATAGTGGTACAAACCTAGACTCCCATTTGGTTCAGATCATGTGCCTAGTACAGTTCAAATCGGAAGTTTACTTACACTTAGGATGGAGTCATTAAAACTCGCTTTTCATCCACTCCACAAATTTCTTGTTAACAAACTATAGTTTTAGCAAGTCGGTTAGGACATCTATTTTGTGCATGACAAGTAATTTTTCCAACAATTGTTTACAGACATTTTTTCACTTATAATTCATTGTATCACAATTCCAGTGGGTCGGAAGTTTACATACACTAAGTTGACTGTACCTTTAAACAGCTTGGAAAATTCCAGAAAATGTCATGGCTTTAGAAGCTTCTGATAGGCTAATTGACATCATTTGAGTCAATTGGAGGTGTGCCTGTGGATGTATTTCAAGGCCTACCTTCAAACTCAGTGCCTCTTTGCTCGACATCATGGGAAAATCAAAAGAAATCAGCCAAGATCTCAGAAAAAAAATTGTAGACCTCCACAAGTCTGGTTCATCCTTGGGAGCAATTTCCAAATGCCTGAATGGACCACGTTCGTCTGTACAAACAATAGTACGCAAGTATAAACACCATGGGACCACGCAGCCATCATACCGCTCAGGAAGGAGATGCGTTCTGTCTCCTAGAGATGAACGTACTTTGGTGCGAAAAGTACAAATCAATCCCAGAACAACAGCAAAGGACCTTGTGAAGATGCTGGAGATGACAGGTACAAACATATTTATATCCACAGTAAAAACAAATCCTATATCGACATAACCTGAAAGGCCGCTCAGCAAGGAAGAAGCCACTGCTCCAAAACCGCCATAAAAAAAAGCCAGACTACGGTTTGCTACTGCAAATGGGGACAAAGATTGTACTTTTTGGAGAAATGTCCTCTGGTCTGATGAAACAAAAATAGAACTGTTTGGCCGTAATGACCATTGTTATGTTTGGAGGAAAAAGGGGGAGGCTTGCAAGCCAAAGAACACTATCCCAACCATGAAGCACGGGGGTGGCAGCATCATGATGTGGGGGGTGCTTTGCTGCAGGAGGGACTGGTGCACTTCACAAAAAAGATGGCATCATGAGGCTGAAAAATGATGTGGATACATTGAAGCAACATTTCAAGACATCAGTCAGGAAGTTAATACTTGGTCCCAAATGGGTCTTCCAAATGGACAATGATCCCAAGCATACTTCCAAAGTTGTGGCAAAATGGCTTAAGGACAACAAAGTCAAGGTATTGGAGTGGCTATCATAAAGCCCTGACCTCAATCCCATAGAAAATTTGTGGGTAGAACTGAAAAAGTGTGTGCGAGCAAGGAGGCCTACAAACCTGACTCAGTTACACCAGCTCTGTCGGGTGAATTTTGTCCCATTCCTCCTAACTTATTGTGGTAAGCTTGTGGAAGGCTACCCGAAACGTTTGACCCAAGTTAAACAATTTAAAGCCAATGCTACCAAATACTAATTGAGTGTATGTAAACTTCTGACCCACTGGGAATGTGATGAAAGAAATAAAAGCTGAAATAAATCACTATTATTCTGACATTTCACATTCTTAAAATAAAGTGGTGATCCTAACTGACCTAAGACAGGGAATTTTTACTAGGATTAAATGTCAGGAATTGTGAAAAACTGAGTTCAAATGTATTTGGCTACGGTATGTAAACTTCCATCTGTATAATCCACAGAAGATGACTGAACAAGGAGAGATTACTAGAAACCAACTAGGTTCCCCCTGGTATCTGTGGATTCATTGTTAGAGTAGAGAACACATTTTCTGTGACTCAAAGTGGGTCGATATTCTTCAGATCCAGACCAAAAAATATATTTATATCCCAGGACAAATTAGCTAGCAACAGCAAGATAGATAGCTAAATGTCCATGAATGTTTCATATGTGTTGTGGTGGAAATTCAACACCAGGGACACCTGAAGTCAATCTTAACATGAATAACTCTTTAATATCAGCAAGCTGGAGAGGTTACAACAAACCCGTACAAGTCTATAAGAAGCTCCGTTGGGGCGGTCCCAACAGTTGTCTTATATATGGCAACGCACAGACAAGTTATATTTGCATGATTTAACATAGTGAATTAATCACTACCGGTGACTCGCACATGTGACTGACCAATGCCTCACGAGGCTCTCTCTCTCTCCAAGTTGAGATCTTGAAACAGATACCTCGGTTGTTCCCATAGCAATATTCTGGGCGTACTGCCAAGTTGAGGAACAGTGATAATGAGGGTTTCTCCATACACAATCAGTCAGTCACCTGCATGAACCTTTCTAATTAGTTATTAAAAAGTAGCATTGATTCGATACATAAAAATAACATTTCCCTCACCGAGTAACAACTGGTCCCCAAATGAATATAGTTGGTTCAGAGTTCACTTTGATATTTCAACCTGCGTGTCCTGATCGTGTCTGGTGTGGATAGACAAAATCAACATGCGCGCGATGGCGCACACGTGTGGCCGGTGTAGTCAGCATGTAAGAATTGGATAACAATGTCATAGGGAAGTCTCACAAGCTCCCCATTGGCAGATAAATAAGGATGTACATGTAAGCAAGTGAATAGCTGACTAGCCTTTCTGAAATAAACGGGACGCATTTGATTTACAAAGTAACTCTTTTTTTTTTTATGCAACACTATTACACTAACCTCTATCATGATAATGTGCTGGGTTGAGGTTCCATTCCCCTCATCAACAGTGATTGGTTGGTCATCTCTCCATTTATTGTGTCCCGCTGGCTTAAAGCTCCTGTGGCCTCCAGTGAGATTTCCTTCACCTGAGAGAGTGATTGGGGGAAAGCGGAGGTTAAGTTAGCTACTGTCAATGCTCAAAGCTATATTGTACACTCTTGATAATGTCTAGAATTGGCAAGGATGTAAGGTAACACTTCTCATAACTTCTTGATATACTATTTACTGATTGATGTATTGTTTTCAATGAGTAAATAACAGGAAATGCAGTAAATCAAGAATCTGGTTAGGTTATAATAGTGTCTTTACGCAAGATATCTAGTTACGTAATCTGGGGAATTATTACATACATACACATACATACATTACAACACCCCATTATTTTTAACCATATATAGTATGTGGGTAACAAATCTAAAGTCACACATGCGCAGAGCGGAACGACAGGCCTCGGCATTCGGCAAAAATGTAACGTTACCTCTTGCCATTTCTCTGTATCGGTCAAAGATCTTGATGCTTCTTGGACTGGCGAGGACGCGCTCGCGTGACACCTTCAATTCCAGTAGCTGTAGTTTCCTCCGCAATGCCCTATTCTCTTTCTGGCTTTGAGTTATTTCCAAACGAAACACTGCATAGTCGTCGTCTACGACTTTACAGATCTCTGCCACGGCTGCATTCGCTAGCACCTCCATGATGGAGGCTATTTGAGTGTGAAAAACCATACAGTTATCCATTGTTAGCTTCGCAGCTAGCTAGCTAGCGTTACCGAGATAACATATATCAAGCAAGTCCCGTCTCAAACGCGAAATCACTACATTAATCACTACATGGGGTATGTATATTATGTTATACTGTTAAATTATTCATATTTTGAGTTCCAGGTTGTTAATAAACGTCTAAAGTAAAACTCTTAACTGTGAAAACGTTATTGGTCACTGTTTACGCCAGCGCCTTGTCACGACACAAAAAAAGTACTTCCGGGTCACGGATTTTCGAAATATTTCAAAATAAAAGTTTCCCATGTACTAGTAAAGTATCAACAACCTGTACTAATTCATGATATGTGAAACGTAATTGTCTAAACATTAACCATGATTCATATTTGTTCATATTTAAGTGATATTTTCATTACATTGAGGTTTTAAACATGTTCCAATGTCAAATAAATCCCTCCAAAGCAATACACTATACATTATATACATATAGGCTTTTAGAGATAACTATTCTAGGTGCTGAAGTAAAAGTGGGATTGGGATTACTCACTAGTGTCCGTAGAAGCTATATGGTGTCATTTTATGGGGGACTGAGGTGTATACCGTTGGTCCCAATGCAATACACTATAGGCCTTCAATTACATATTGGTTTATAGAGACAACTTCTAGGTGCCAAAGTAAAAGTGGGGTTTGGATTACTCACTAAAGCATACTTTAGTAACTGTAACTGCAGTTGCAGTGCAGTAAAACTGCAGTTCAACCACCGCAAACTGCAATTATTCTGCAATTACTGAGTCCAAAACGGCAGTTATGAAACTGCAATGTTGTTTTGTAAGGAATTAATAATTAGGTTGAAAATGATGGGAAAGGTGCACAATTATCCAAATGTTATACTAGTTATCATACAAAGAATAATTCAAAGTATTTCTATGAGATATTATGTGATTTATTTGTTTTTTCAAGTCTAAATGCTAAACAATGTTTTTTTTTTTGTGTGTGTACTCCTATAATTTATTGCAGAATTGCCTGTACGTTGTGTCGCAGTAAAAGGGGGGGTTCCATTCTACTCAGGAGCACTTGTTTCCAAATCCACAGAGTTTACACCCAGAGGAGCGTTTCTGCTCATTTTGTGGCTTTTAAAGTGTGGCCAATCAGCTTAAATCCAATCGTTTTTTTCATATTGGACATACATATAGCACTGGTTGTGTACAGCTTAATATCTATGTTCAATATGAAAAAAAACTATTGGATTTAAGCTGATTGGCCACATTGTTTCAAATGACAAGTTAATGAGGGGTTTGTGGTTAATTACCCTCGTAAACAGAAAGGTCATTCCATTTGATTTTAATAACTTTTTGACCACACTCCTTTTGATTTGAATGAAACTTTCCATACATGTTTGCCCATGGTAGTAGTGGTCAGAAAGTGACATTCTTGGACCTGAATGCCAAAACATTCATGAGATAGAGCTGCCCCTTTTTGCATACCCCACCATACCATGAGACATCCATATCTTCATCACTGGACAATATTATTGTTGAGTTTGATATAATTTAAAAGCTTAAAAACAGGGTTGTCAAACTATTTAGAATTTCTTGAAGTAAATGTTTTTTTATAAAAAAAATATAAAGGACTGTATCTAATAACACAAACTCAGATTTGTTTAATTTATTTTCGTATATGTTGTAGTTTAGACCCTAATTTACATCCTCTGAGGTGTATGTGTTGTGTCCGCCATCAGTTGAGACACAGCATGCATACTCTTGAATACAGGGTGGGCGTTAATTCAATCATATAAATATAATTCATAGAATGGGCCTACCCCTTCAGACCACTGCAATTTAGCTGGTACACCATTGATATTGAAATTGATATTTTAACTTCCAATTCCTACTTACAAAGATGGCTGCCGGTCCACCCACTGTTGAATATCAACTTAAATGGGAATGTCTATTCTATTATCTATATTCCTATGATATCAATAGGTTTCATATGGAAGATTGACAGTAAATTTAACTGATATCTCATTCAAGTCAACATTCTCTGATATGTGGACCTCCATCCATTTTTGTGGTACCATTTGAAAGTAGAAATGTCAATGTTATTCCCATTTTAGTACATTAATCAGCCAAAACATGACACCCACCATGTTTTCAAGAGCGTGCTGTCTCTCAACCGATGACGGGCATAAACACAAACATCTCAGATTATGTCAAATATGGTCAAAAGCTGCAACATATGTAAAAAAATATATATATAAAAAAAAAAAGTTTAATTTGTTTTTAGATAATTGACATTAAAGTTTAAAAATGTTTTAAATTAAACTTTAATTTCAGGAAATTATCAAATAGTTTGACAATCCTGTATGCAAGCTTTTAAAATATTAAATTCAACTGTTTATCTTTCCCAGTGAGGAAGACATTGATCTCATGGTATGATGAGGTATGCCAAATGGGACAACTTTGAGCACCTCCCTCTCCTGAATGTTCTGGCACTCAGGTCCAAAATGTTACTTTCTGACCACTTCTACCATGGGCAAATATGTATTGAACGTTTAGTTCGAATCAAAAGGAGTGTGGGCAAAAAGTGATTGAAATCAAATGGCATGACCCAGAAGTCAACATGTTGTACACTGACTCAGTTTGTGAAGACCAGACAGTCTGGAATATCAACTACAGGTTCAATATTTCACCTCAGTCATCACCTGAAGGTAACTTATAGGCCATTTACTGCAAACCGCTTGAGGTCAAGGACTGTAGACTAAACACAGTGACACGGTGACATACATCTGTATAAATACAGCCAAAGTCAATTATTGGGTGGCAAAGTTTGCTACAGCCATGTGAGATTCATAACAATAATACACATTGTGCCTGTGCTTAACTCTATTCCGTTTCTCTTTTATCCTGAAAAACTCCCCATACACATATCATGCAACCACCACTATGCTTGAAAATGAGTGGTACTCTTTGTAATACAGATAGGGTAGAGGTGAGTGTGTAGGGTAGAGGTGAGGTAGTCGTTCAGAAATCGTGTTAAACACTATATTATTGCACACAGTGAGTCCATGCAACTTATGTGACTTGTTAAGCACATTCTTGCTCCTGAACAAATGGGTTGAATACTTATTGACTCAAGACATTTCAGCTTTTCATTTTTAATCAATTTGTAAACATTTTGAAAAACATAATTCCACTTTGACATGGGGTTTTGTGTGTAGGCCAGTGACACAACTCATCTACATTTAATCAATTTTAAATTCAGGCTGTAACAACAAAATGTGGAAAAAGTCAAGGGGTGTGAATACTTTCAGAAGGCACTGTGTGTGTAATGGTTGTGGTGGAGTCTCTGTCCCTCACGGTTGGGTTCTGACTCAGGAATGGCTCCTGATGCATTGTCCTGGTTCAAGATTTGTGACCAGCCACCTCAGTGGTCCAGTCTCTCCCGCCAGTAACACTGGATATCAGCAGGTCTTCATGGACTGCAGACTGCAAACAAAGATTGTTTTTCTGTACATAACGGTTTATAAAATAAACCCTTTGCTTTACCCACAAACATGGCATATTATATTACATGTTAACCACAGTCAAGCCCATCTCTAACACAGGGATTCAAGTACTTAACAATATGGAGCCAACACTGTCTCTACAATGATATAAAAATAACCAAGTCTGTCAGAACAGTCCATTTAGTATTTAATTTCAACAAAACGGCATTACAAATCACATTTATTGCACAAAACGATAAGTGACAAGAAGAATAACTTCTCACTAAGGTAACACTTTTCCTTTTGTGTAAATGTGGTACTCTCGCTTTGATAAAATACATTTGAGAATACTTTAAAAAGGTTCAACATTACATAACACACAGCTTCACTACTTCATGTCAAGTAAACATTAAGGCACTATCATTATCTCACTATAAACACCAATCTCTAAAGGGACAAAGTTTGTCACTTCATCAGTGAAGCATTTTTACAGACACAATCACACCAACCATCACCATATCTACTCTGTCTCATCATACTCATTATTTCCTCAGTTCACCTCATCTAGTTCCCGATACATCCAAAACCAACATAATTAACTACAAACAAATTAGTACTATATTACATGCTGTGCATACAGGCAAACAGCCTTTCTCCCTTATGGACCTTCAGGTGCATCTTCAGCTGGTGCTGGTGGGAGAACCTCTTCTCACACTGGGGGCAGCTGTATGGTTTCTCCCCTGTGTGGACCCTCTGGTGGATCTCAGCCTGTTTGGGGAAACTGAAGGCTTTCCCACAGAACGAACACAGGAAGCGCTTCTCTTTGACGCTGCCAACTTTACATCTCTACTACTGTCATTTGTCATGGGCTTGTGTAGCCATTTAGTCTTCAGGCATTGTCTGAGGACAGGTTTAACATTAGGAGAGTGTGAGGAGGACGAAGGCCAGGAGAGTGTGTTGTCACAGGGTCCATGTTCCAGTTGATAGATCCTATAGAAGGCAGGCTGAAGGCAGCACCTTTTAGGGGGTTAACCTGAGGCGGCATCAGTCTCTCTGAATCACAATTATAGGAGCAGGAGGGAACATCTCTAGCCAAATCTTTTCCCTCCCGCCGTATACTGTCCCCACAGACCACACCCTGTTGTCATGGAGACTAAGTTTGGTTGTCGTTTTGTGTTCGACTGTCTGTTTCTAGTTGTGGTTAACAGTTGAGGATGCTGTCCCATCCACTGACCTCCACTATGTTGCCTTTGTTCCTGGCTTGCTCAGTGATGTCGTCCCACGGGCCCAATGGAATTTGAGTCAATTACCTGGTCAAGTTCATAAATTGTGTGTGTTTTAGTATGTAAACATAAGTTGAATTGAATTGATTTAATTTTATGAATAAAGAGAAAATAAAAGCCAGATCCATCACCATTCCCATTGAAGATCTGTACTGTATGGAGGCTATATGTATTTCTCCTTTACCTTGCTCCCCCATCTTTAGTTGACTCAGCAGGTCAGTGCTCTCTGGTCCATCCTCTTTTCTCCTCTTTGACCAGCAGCAGATCAGGCTTCCCATCCTCTGTGTCTACTGACTGTAAGAGATACAGAGTGAGAGGATGTTGGATCAAGAAATCTGATATGAGCACCCTGCTATGAAGCATCTTCTGATTGGGCAATAAGGGACTGCTATTAATACTATGCAAACTTGTTAGTTGATGTGATTACTTGACACTCTTCAATGGTTTGATAATTCAAAGACATGGTCCCACACAAAATCCATCCAGATCTGGGCCCGTATCCACAAAGAGTCTCAGTGTAGAAGTTCTGATTGAGGATCAGGTCCCCACCGGTCTACATAGTGTGGTGGAAATTCTACCTTGAACTAATAATGAAGAGAGGCAAAATAGTAATAATCAATTACTGTTATTAAAAACGTATTATAATGAGGAGGCTGGTCGCACCACCCACGCAGGTGAGATGGAGAGAGACCCTCCTGTGCAAAGAATACAGGAGCATTTATATAGTCAAACTACCCCATGCAAGCATCTGCAAAACACGTGACCCTGTGTATGTGTGTGTGAGGGGAGACAACTGGGTGAAAAGGTTGCCTCAGTCTGTCACAACTGAGTGAGGACAATACGGTCCAGAATGACAGGAAGTCACTCCAGGCATACTTCAGCTAAGAGTAGCTCAACGGTTCCCCCAAGTTGGGCAAGCAAGCGCCTTTGACTGTCGGCCCAGATGATGTATGGGCGACCTGTTCACACACACAAAGCATGAGTCTCTCGCCCAGAAACAGGCTCCAAACAGAACAATAGCTCTATGACTTGTGTGCAGAAGATAACACTTTTCCCTGTCTCCAGTTAAGCTAAGAGGAACCAGTTAGTTTCTGTCAGCTCTTGGCTGAGCGCCCAGATATGATGGGGTCATGCTACACACACAGAACAGTTAGAACAGGCCTCTTATTAATGCACGCACACCTTTATATCTTATGAGTTTGTCAAAGAAACTATCTCAAGCCCAATGCCTGGGCGTAAAGACATATTTCGGTACATAAGCATTAGTAAGGTTTAACTTCAAAATGCCCTCACAAAAGTCTCATTCATTATAGGCTAAACTGTTCCTAGATCAGCACTCCTACTCTGAGAGGGTTTGTGGATACAGACCCTGACCGAATACCATTCAGACATTAGTTCACAGTGGGCTCACCTCAGTGAGACTGTGTGTGGTCCTGTGCTGCTCAGCTGGTTCCTCTGTGGTTTCAGGAGGAGATGTCGTCTGGTTGTCCTCCATGACCATGTTCCCCTCAGGGTTCCTCAGACCCTCCTCACACCCCTCCTCCTTCACCAGCAGCACCTCTAGACCCTTCTCCTGCCTGGAAGAGATACCTGAGGGCGTGTGTAATCTGTATCAGCTATGTACACATGTGTACAGAGATAACACACTTTCAACATGGCGTCCCGTGTGGCTCAGTTGGTAGAGCATGGCGCATGCAACGCCAGGGTTGTGGGTTGATTCCCACAGGGGACCAGTACGAAAAAGTTATGAAAATGTATGCACTCACTACTGTAAATCGCTCTGGATAAGAGTGTCTGCCAAAGGACTAATGTAAAACAGTATTTACCCATCCCCACCTTGTTTCAAATCAAATTGTATTTGATGCTTACTTACAAGCCCTTAACCAACAATAGTTAAGCTAAATATTTTCTAAATAAAATACAAAATAAAAGAGCAACAAAATAACGAGGCTACGTTGACTCGGTACCGGTACCGAGTCAATGTGCGGGGGTACAGGTTAGTTGAGGTAATATGTAGGTAGGGGTGAAGCGACTCCAGCACTCCAGTACCGCTTACTGTGCGGCAGCAGAGAGAACAGTCTATGACTAGGGTGGCTGGAGTCTTTGACCATTTTTAGGGCATTCCTCTGACACCGCCTGGTATAGGGGTCCTACATGGCAGGATGCTTGGCCCCAGTGATGTACTGGGCCGTACGCAATCCCCTCTGTAGAGCCTTGCGGTCAGAGGCCGAGCAGTTGCCACACCAGGCGGTGATGCAACCAGTTAGGATGCTCTCAATGGTGCAGCTGTAGACATTTTTGAGGATCTGAGGAGCCATGACAAATCCTTTCAGTCTCTTGAGGGGGAATAGGCATTGTCGTGCCTTCTTCACAACTCTCTTGGTATGTTTAGACCATGATAGTTTGTTGGTGATGTGGACACCAAGGAACTTGAAGCTCTCAACCTGCTCCACCACAGCCCCGTCGATGAGAATGGGGGCGCGCTCAGCCCTCCTTTTCCTGTAATCCACGATCATGTCCACAATCACTGCCAGGCCTCTGACCTCCTCCGTTTGAGTCCTATACCGTAGTTACAGAATTACTTAAATTGTTGTTAAACCCATCACGGTGGACATAAATGATGTTGTGGGTAAAAACAAGTCAGAAATTATCAATCAAAAGTCATCAGACAAACCTGACTAAAGTATTTTGACTTGTACAGAAGGTGCTTTTTTAATGTGTGGGTTTAAAGAGTCTCAATGAAAGTCATGGGAATGAAAAGTCCCATTTTGTGTTTATTAAACAAACAAGAGCTGAATACACCATATGAAAACCACACATACATGTGTCTCAACTAAAAATCAGTATGAACTTGATGAACGGAATACATGTCTTGGGAAAATTTGTGACCACCATATAGCCTACACAGCACAAACAATATGAAACAGACTTTTATACATCTCACACGTCTGGATGCAATATCCTACCCAGGAATATTCAACACTGAAATTTGTTACTCTCATTATCCCAAATTTCTGATAAATGTATCTTTGTCTTAAATGCAGGGTTTGATCGAAACACTAGAAGCTATCAAGTGGAATGGTTACTTCCTATTTTATAGAGTGGAATGTTTTTTCTGCTGGTGTATCCTGAGGTAGCTCCTCTCTGAGAACATCTTCCTGCAATGCGTACAAGCAAACTGCCTTTCTCCCGTGTGGACCTTCAGGTGCATCTTCAGGTGACCAGCCTGGGCGAAGCGCATGTGACACTGGGTACAGCTGTAGGGTTTCTCCCCTGTGTGGACCCTCTGGTGCCTTTTCAGGTGGTCCTGGCGGGAGAACCTCTTCTCACACTGGTTACAGCTGTAAGGTTTCTCCCCTGTGTGGACCCTCTGGTGGATCTCCACCTTCTGGAGGCAGCTGAAGCCTTTGTTACAGAACATGCAGAGGAACCGTTTCTCTTTACTATTGCCCGATGTGGCTTCCCCTCCTTGAGCCCTGTCGTCTGAGTTCAATACTTGATCGAAAAGGTGTGAATTGGAAGGCCCCATCGATGTGGACACTAGGTCGCAATCCCTGAGCGCGTGTAAAGGGGAGTGAGTCGTGACATTTGGATTTGTCTCTAAGCTTTCCCTGTAATCTAAGAATTCTCTGCCCTGTGAGTGTCCGTCTCCTAGGTGACTATCTGCATTCCATGTGGGAGGAACATCCCTCTCCACTTTCACAGTCATCTCATCTACAACTATAACCACCCCTTTCTTATCTAGGAACCCTTCAGAATATATACTACTACTGTACTGGTTCCAGTCCCATTTTGACTGATCAGTCTGTCTCTCTAAATCCAAGGGCATGTTGCCAGGGTCCATCTCTGTAGTGTAAGAACAAGATGGATCATCAACTTCAGTGTCTAACGCATTACCATCTCCATGGGAATGAACCAGCTTCAAGACTTGTTGATATACCGGTAAATACTCTGAGCCGGGAGCAGGAGGACAGCCCAGTCTCTCTGGGTCTGACCTTAGGTCAGATCCTGTGTGTACAGTTAAAGTCTTGGTCTCTGACTTGAGGACAGCGTTCGGGGTTCCACTGACCTCCGTGATGCTGCATTGGGTCCTGGGCGGTGCTGTGGCGGGGTCTTCTGTGGCTACAGAAGGTGCTCCAGCTACTCCAGTCTGGATGTCTCTGCTGTGCCATGGATCCTCCTCTCCTTCAGACCTCTCCTGCTTGACCTCAGGGCCAGCAGCCTCTGCATCTGCAGACTGACAAGAAGAGGGGGGGTTATTACCGGTACATGAGTAGAATTTGATAAATGTGGTAAGGAAGTCTCACAAGCTCCCCTACGGCAGATAAATGAGGATGTACATGTAAGCAAGTGAATAGCTGAGGGGGAGCCTTTCTGAAATAAACAGACATTTAATTTATAAAGTAACACATTTTTATGTAACACTATTACACTAACTTCTATCACGATAACTTGCTGGGTTGAGGTTCCACTCCCCTCATCAACAGTGATTGGTTGGTCATCTCTCCATGTATTGTGTCCAGATGGCTTCACAAAGCTCCCGTGGCCTCCAGTGTAATGTCCTTCACCTGAGAGAGTGATTGGGGGGGGGGGTAACTCTGGGTTTCCCAAACTCCATCCTCAGGACCCAAAGGGGTGCACATTTTGGGTTTTGCCCTAAGACTACACAGCTGATTCAAATACTCAACTAATCATCAAGCTTTGATCATTTGAATAAGCTGTGTAGTATTAGGGCAAAAACCAAAACGTGCACCCCAAGGACTGAGTTTGGGGAAACCCTGGCGTTAGCTACTGTCAATGCTCAATGGTATATTATACACCATTGAGAGTCTGCAATTGGCAAGGATAAGGTAACACTTCTCATAACTTATTGATATACTATTTATTGATCCATGTATCATATTGTTTTCATTGAGTAAATAATAGGAAACGCAGTAAATCAAGAATCTTGTTAGAATATGATAGTGTGTGTTTGCACAAATTAGCTAAGTAATTTGGGGAATTATTGCGTACAGTCCAAAAACTGACCAAGACCAAATTCTGGGTAACACATCTGAATACATTTGCATAGGGCAAGGGGGCGAAAGGCATTGCCGTATATATATATATATATATATATATATATATATATATATGCAGCCTTCTGCAAAATGTACCTCTTGCCATTCCTCTGTATCGGTCGACAATCTTGACACTACTGGGACGAGTGGCGAGGACGCGCTCTCGTGTTGTCTTTTCTGCAAGTTCCCGTGCCACCTTCAGTTCCAGTAGTTTCTTCCGCAATGTCCTGTTTTCTTTCTGGCTTTGAGTTATTTCCAAACGAAACACTGCATAGTCGTCGTCTACGAGTTTACAGATCTCGGCCACGGCTGCATTCGCTAGAACCTCCATGATGGAGGCTATTTGAGTGTGAAAAACCATGCCGTTAGAGTTACCAGCCATTATTAGCAGCTAGCTAGCGTTACCTAGATAACATATCAACCAAGTCCTGTCAACAACGCGAATGAAAAACTACTTGGGTTAAGTATGTGATGCTGTGCAGTCAAGTCATATTGCGTTCCAGGGTGGTAATACACGTCTAAATATTAACAATAAAAACTCTTAACGTGGATCTTGGTCACTGTTCACTTCCGTTCGTCATAGTCTTCTATGGTATCATTGCCGTCCGCAAACAAACGTTTAAAGGTGCATGCCGCCACCTACTGTGTTGGAGTGTGCGTTAATCATGGTCTACCTAATTATGCCCTACTAAGAAAAAATAACTGGGGGGGGGAAAGCCCTACTAACCCTCCCAAGCCCCCAACCCATTAAACTGTATTTATATAATTCTGAAACAATCCACCCGTAGGATTATTCAGCATGTCTACAACCATTTCAACGGTATCTGTTAACCCCAATAACTATTTTGCCATATCCACAATAACCTTCAACCTGGCATTTCGGCTTTCCACAACCCGAGTCGTGTTGATAACGTCATAGGTTAAGTTTTGTCACTATCAAAATGTCCTTTGACAGAGCACGTTCATGAGTGCAAGACTTCTGAACAGGTCTAGAAAACATACCAGCCCCAACAGTTGGTCCACTTAGTACAGGAGCAGCCATGGGAGCTCCATCATTCTGCACTGTAGTCGTACCAATCTGTCTTACATCCTCTGTATATGAAACATCCTGACTGATTCTAAATCTCTGAGCCTCTCTAGCCTCTCGCTGCATCTGGCATCCACCAAATGGGAGGGAGGGCGACGACGTCATACAAAAAGTGAAATAAATCCAAAACCCATCCCACTCCTTCAATCATAGTCCAAATTGCATCCCAACACAGGCTCAGGGGCCTGTGAGAGCGGAACATTCATTGACAGGATTACTTGTAATGTCTCTGCTATAAGTCCCCCCCAAAAAATGTTGAGCAGCACTCAATGGTTACCATTTTCTTTGATTTTTCTTTCTGTTTGCGCTGTGCAGTTTATAACCATTGCAAGTCATCGTTTAACATGTAAGGATCTCTCTGTTGGCGAGGAACATTTACTAGTGTCTCTAATCGAACTACCATTGTTTCCAAAACGTTACTCCCTTCTCCCTGACAGCCCTATTTTTGCCACCTCTGTCTCCTTCACCCTAACAATTCAGGAATTTGGGTGCATGTTCGCCACCACAATTGCAGCATTTAACCATCTGGCATATAATGTTTTGATAGTCATCCCGTCTACATACACTACCGGTCGAAAGTTTTAGAACACCTACTCATTCAAGGGTTATTTATTTGTACTATTTTCTACATTGTAGAATAATAGAAGACATTAAAACTATGAAATAACACATATGGAATCATGCCTAGAAGGCCAGCATCCCGGAGTCGCCTCTTCACTGTTGACGTTGAGACTGGTGTTTTGCGTGTACTATTTAATGAAGCTGCCAGTTGAGGACTTGTGAGGCGTCTGTTTCTCAAACTAGACACTAATGTACTTGTCCTCTTGCTCAGTTGTGCACCGGGGCCTCCCACTCCTCTTTCTATTCTGGTTAGAGCCAGTTTGCTCTGTTCTGTGAAGGGAGTAGTACACAGTTGTACGAGATCTTCAGTTTCTTGGCAATTTCTCACATGGAATAGCCTTCATTTCTCAGAACAAGAATAGACTGATGCATTTCAGAAAAGTTATTTGTTTCAGGCTATTTTGAGCCTGTAATCGAACCCACCAATGCTGATGCTCCAAATACTCAACTAGTCTAAAGAAGGCCAGTTTTATTGCTTCTTTAAATCAAGACAACAATTTTCAGCTGTGCTAACAATTGCAAAAGGGTTTTCTAATGATCAATTAGCCTTTTAAAATGATACATTTGGATTAGCTAACACAACGTGCATTGGAACACAGGAGTGACGATTGCTGATAATGGGCCTCTGTATGCCTATGTAGATAGTCCATTTAAATTCTGCCGTTTCCAGCTACAATAGTCATTTACAACATTAACAATGTCTACACTGTATTTCTGATAAATGTATTTTAAATGGACAAAAAAATATGCTTTTCTTTTCTCAAAAACAAGGACAATTCTAAGTGACCCCAAACGTTTGAACGGTAGTGTATATTTTGATTTGTTTAACACTTTTTTTGGGGGTTACTACATGATTCCATGTGTGTTATTTCATAGTTGATGTCTTCACTA
Source organism: Oncorhynchus clarkii lewisi (assembly GCF_045791955.1). Taxonomy (NCBI): domain Eukaryota; kingdom Metazoa; phylum Chordata; class Actinopteri; order Salmoniformes; family Salmonidae; genus Oncorhynchus; species Oncorhynchus clarkii. The sequence goes on from NC_092165.1 coordinate 15,956,564, forward strand.
ATATTCTACAATGTAGAAAATAGTAAAAATAAAGAAAAACCCTTGAATGAGTAGGTGTTCTAAAACTTTTGACCAGTAGTGTACACTTGCTTCCAAATATTTTGCATTTATCACACTGCGTTATGTTCGGGCACAAAGGCTCTTACATAACCCAAATATGTGAGAAGGGAGACTAATTCAAAGGACAATAGAATGGATGAAGCGGGCTTCCTCAATCCATCCACCATGCAGGTCAGTCGGCGTGCACCAACCATTCCATCTACTTCTTCAGCGATGTCTTTTGCTTTCCCTTCTAGTGTCACCCCAGAGATAACCCCCTTGATAGGCGCCCTGCTTTGATGATCCACACGCGACACATTCCAATCCGATATCTTTATGAGTCGCAAAGCACGCTCCGTCTGCTCCGGACACACACAAACAAAATAAGCCCAATTCTTGTTATTCTCACGGATGTCACTTCATCCAAAGCCGTCAGTTTCAAACAAAACATCCGCTTCCGACATCTTCCTACGTTAAGTCTTCACTTCTGTTTACAACTACATCTACTACTTCTTCTGTGGGTTTTTTTTCCCCAATAAGGTGTGTTGCTGCCACCAACTGGACGGGGTTGGAAAAAAACAAGTTAAAAAGAAAATCCATATGTGATGTAGGAAAACGAACTTAATCCACACAACAAAAAATAATACATTAACAAAAACAAAGCTCACTACTTCCACCCTTCAGCTTCATATCTCCCCTCTCAGGCTCTAAGGCTTGAGAGGGTGGTATGGCTCTTGACAATACTCCATGCATCTCCTCCGCTGAGAAGTCTTCCAGTCCCAGGAACTGCTCTGCCACATCCACAATGATGGTTATTTTCCTGGACTTCCTCTCCACTTTGGCAGTGCCATTAACCACCATAGTTATTAAAGGCCACAAAGTCCACCTTCTTGACATGCAAAATGTCTGGCAACCCCTGCAGAGAAGGCCTCTTCACCACCATAGGCTCTTCAGGACCATTAGATCCCTCAATCCTTTTTTTACAGCTGTTTCATATGAAATGTTCTGGTTGGCCCTGACTTCAGCGACCTCATCCTCTTCCAGCCTCGTCGGCCATTCTTCAGATGTTCGCTTCATGACCCCCCACCACAGTCGCAACACTTCACATGCTCCTCACTTTTACAACACATGAGATGATCTCTTCCACAACACGGACATCTCGAATTGTCCCTTCTGCAGACACTTTCCACATGTCCATAACCTCTACAGTGATTACACTGCGTTGGTCTTTGGATATATATACCCACACTGGGTACCAAACTGCACCTGGGTACGGATGGACTCGTACATTTTTAAAAAAAACTCCATTCACCACACGATTCATCTGCCGTGCATCAATCACCCCATGGATACCTTTTTATTTCTGCAACATCGATTTCCCACAAGACTCCTGCACAGGAAGTTGGTGGCACCTTAATTGGGCAGAACGGGCTTGAGGTAATGGCTGGAGCGGCATCAGTGGAATGGTATCAAACTCAGTTTCCATGTTTGCCATTCCATTTGCTCCGTTCCAGCCGTTATCCCCTCCGCAGCCTCCTGTGGACGCCAGATATGACCCCCTTGAGGGGTGCCCTGCTCCGAATAGCCACGCATGACATGGCAACCTTCTCGAATCGGGTGAAACACAACACCCGCTCCTTCTGTTCCTCTGATGTACAAGAAATCAGAACAAGTCCACTTCTCATAATCCACACAGAATTCCCTTTACCATCACTCTTTCCACCAGTCTGGATATCTCAAATGGATTACTCTGATTTGGCAACTTGTTCCGCTCCTCTTCAACAAACGTTCTCCTATAAGACGAGGGGACATACACAGAACTGGACGTTTTATTTCCTAACTCTGCTTTGCTCTGTTTTCCAGGCTGTCAGACGCTATAATGGCACAGATATAAAGAAGAGTCCTCTATCTATCTTTATGATCCACACCTCATCCTGCTTGCGCCATCTTGCACCTACGAGTCACATCCTCACTTCTGTTTACACTGAAGAGAAATGATCTTATATTGGTTGGGAATCATAGCTCAAAGGGTGTGGTTAAAGGAAAATGTATGTGTGCGGTTCTTTAAAATATGATACTGCTCCATTACACATCAAACCTTCTTCTTGTGCATTTCCGGCAGACTAGACGCTGTATCGCTGCGTTTCTCAGGTCAGAGTGCAAATTACACATTTAAATATCTAATAACCTCACACCAGTAGATGCAGGCCGGTGGAATACAACAGCTTCCTTGTTATTTCGATTTGCCTATCATTTGAGCTCAATCAAATGTATTTATAAAGCCCTTTTTTACATCAGACGTGAAAGTCCTAGCTCAAAATTGTTACAGGCGAAAATGCGGTTAGTCAGCTCACAGAAGAATGTCCTATCCTCAGCATACCACCGGCAATATAACATGGCATACTTCAATCTCTACCTCACCACATTCCCCTGTGTGTTTCCCCACTAACAATAACCCACTACCCAATCCACAATGACCCAACCTCAGCCTTGTCAACAGAACCCCATCCCTCCTTTCACACCCCAGATACCCGACCTCCCTCTCAGAATTCTGGATAGAGAAACTGCCTTCCCCACTTCTCTCTCTCTCTCTCTCTCTCGTTGCCACTCCTGGATCAACCCCTCTGCTATGATGCTCGTACATTCCATCCCCCCTAATGGGACCACCTTATGCACCACCTCCTTCTTCACAGCTGCTTTTGGCTACCTCATCTGCTGCCTCATTTCTTCCTACCCCAACATGAGCTGGGCAGTGGCGGTTGTAGACCATTTCAACTGGGGGGGGGGGGGCCAAGCTGGGGCCAGTTGTACTGTTAGAGGGGCCAGATACATTAGACGTTATTGTTGTCATATCGTTTTCTTCACTGCATTGCAGGCATTAGCAGGCAAAAGACCATGTTCATAATCATCATCGTTGCCACTGTCTAATAACGGATGTAAAAAAAAAAGAACGATAGCAAAAACAAGTTATGTAAAAATGATTTCATACTCCACATTTAGGGGGGCCACAAGGGGGTCCAAAATAGTTGTCACAGGGGCACTGCCCCCCCCCCCCCCCTCATTTATTAACAGATTTGATCACATAAAGGAACAGGTGCAACCTGACTATGCCAAATGTGTTAAAGGTATTATAAATCATTTGTTATGAATAGGAAAAAAAGGCAAAACCAAATTCAGAGGCTTGTGTGTAACATCCAAAGGATTCTGGATAGCAAGGACCCCCGGAGGGCAGGGACCGAGCTTTAAAGGGTTTCCACTATGTTCCACAGGTACAAAGTCCAAAAAATGTAGGGTATTGCAAAAATTCATGAAAACTTAGTTTTTGGCTAATTTCAGTGTTTTTTTGTTTGGCTATGCCAGCACACCAAACAACAAGCCTGTATCATGAGAGCATCCCCAGATAATCAACTAAAAGGACCTAGTAATCCCCCAAAAACTCTGACCCCAGTAGACTTAATGAGAACTATAATATTTCAGCTAAAGAATAGCTACAATTTCTCCCTGTTGTGGACACGCCTATGTCTGATGAGGTAACTCAAGAAGGAGAAGCTCTTGTAACATAGTTTGCACTTGAAGGGCCTCTCCTTGGTGTGAACGGTTTGGTGCTGCTTCATATATTTTGTCTTAGCAAAGAGCTTCCCACATGTGGGGCAGGCATACGACTTATCGGCGTCCGTCCTAATGCTCGGCCTCCCATGTTGTGACCCAATGACACCAGAGGAGGTAGAAGCATGAGCCACCACCCTCAGGTGGTTAGTGTTTGAGCTCCCTCCTTGACCTCTAGCCATTGTTTGGGTGTTGTTGGGATTGTGTGCTGTGTTATAGGCTAGGTACGTCTCGTTGTGAACACTGATCCTGACCCTGTCTGTATTTGTGGGGTAACCATGAGGTAGTTGAGGAAGCCTAGACCCAGATTCAGGCCCAGGCCTTCTATGAACCCAGACCCCACCAGGCATTAGATGAGACCCTGAAGGAGAAGACCGACTACCACCAGGGGGGTCTCCCACCACTACCTGTGAAGGCTGAAGCCCAGGGTGACCTGCTCTATTCATCATAGATACTGTGGTGTTTGTATCATAGGAACAGGAGGGTCTATCTCTATCAGCTCCAGGCCCTGCTTCATCCCTGCACTGAGACTGTGAAGAGAAGGGTCTGGGCTGCAGACTGGATCCCTGACTGGAGCCTCGGTCTCTCTGATGACCACCAGGACTGAGGTTGTTCAGTCCACCTGTCCATTGGTTGTGTTCTGTGTGGTGGTGGTGGAGTCTCTGTCCCTCTTGGTTGGGTCCTGGTTCCGATTCAGGAAGGAAGAGAGACGGCTCCTGATCCAGGGTTCTGATTTGTTGCCAGGGTTTGTTACCAGCCACTTCAGAGGTCCAGTCTCTCCCGCCAGTAACACCGGATATCAGCAGGTCTCCATGGACTGCAGACTATAAACACAAATTGAACAGAAGAACATGAAGGTTTATATAAGAAACTCTTTGCTGTACATACAGAAACATGACATTCTAAAATGTTAACCACAGTCAAGCAAATATCTAACAATGTGAATCAAGTACCTAACAATATAGAGCCATTGGAATGATACAAAAATAACATTAAAACAAAATGGCATTACAATCAGGTGACAAGTAAAACTGAACAAGTTCCACAGACATGTGACTAACAGAAATTGAATAATGTGTCCCTGAATAAAGTGGTGTGTGTGTGGGGGGGGGGGGGGGGGTTCCAAATCAAATGTAACTGTGGCCACCAGCTGCATTAAGTACTGCAGTGCGTCATGGACTGCACCAGATTTGCTGGTTCTTGCTGTGAGATGTTACCACCAAGGCACCTGCAATTTCCCGTACATTTCTGGGGGGGGGAATGGCCCTAGCCCTCACCCTCCGATCCAACAGGTCCCAGACGTTCTCAATGGGATAAGATCCGCGCTCTTCGCTGGCCAAGACATTCCTATCTTGCAGGAAATCAAGCACAGAATGAGCAGTATGGCTGGTCGCATTGTCATGCTGGAGGGTCATGTCAGGACGAGCCTGCGGGAAGGGTACCACACGAGGGAGGAGGATGTCTTCCCTGTAACGCATAGCGTTGAGAGGATGCTGTGACACACCGCCCCAGACCATGACGGACAGGCTTTGGTGTAACGCTCATTCCTTTGACGATAAAAGCAAATCCAACCATCACCCCTGGTGAGACAAAACCGTGACTTGTCAGTGAAGAGCACTTTTGCCAGTCCTGTCTGGTCTAGCGATGGTGGGATTGTGCCCATAGCCGACATTGTTGCCGGTGATGTCTGGTGAGGACCTGCCTTACAACAGTCCTACAAGCCCTCAGTCCAGCCTCTCTCAGCGTATTGCGGACAGTCTGAGCACTGATGGAGGGATTGTGCCTTCCTGGTGTAACTCAGGCAGTTGTTGTTGCCATCCTGTACCTGTCCCGCAGGTGTGATGTTCGGATGTACCGATCCTGAGCAGGTGTTGTTACACGTAGTCTGCCACTGTGAGGACGATCAGCTGTCCGCCCCGTCTCCCTGTAGTGCTGTCTTAGGCATCTCACAGTACAGACATTGCAATTTATTGCCCTGACCACATCTGCAGTCCTCATGCCTCCTTGCAGCATGCCTAAGGCACATTCACACAGATGAGCAGGGACCCTGGGCATCTTTCTTTTGGTGTTTTTCAGAATCCGTAGAAAGGCCTCTTTAGTGTCCTAAGTTTTCATAACAGTGACCTTAATTGCCTACTGTCTGTAAGCTGTTAGTGTCTTAACAACCGTTCCACAGGTGCATGTTCATTAATTGTTTATGGCTCATTGAACAAGCATGTGAAACAGTGTTTAAACCCTTTACAATGAAGATTTGTGAAGTTAATTCATAAAAATCCAAATATCTTTGAAAGACAGGGTCCTGAAAAAGGGCCATTTATTTTTTTGCTGAGTTTAGAATAACTTGACATTTTCTGTAAATCTGGTACCCTCCCTTTGATAAAAATGTATTTTAGAATACTCTGGAAAAGGTTCAAAATTACATTCTGTAAACATGACACTTCATCAGTGAAGCATTTTAGGACACCAACCATCACCATATCCTCTACTCTGCATCATCATCATACTCTATTTCCTCAGTTCATCTCATCCAGTAATCTACTACATCCTAAACCAATAGAATTAACTACAAACTAACTAGTTCTACACTACATGTCACTATACAGGGGCCGTGTGCATTTCTTGCTGGTGTATCCTGAGGTAGCTCCTCTCTGAGAACCTCTTCCCACAGTGCGTACAGGTGAACAGCATTTTTCCAGTGTGGACCTTCAGGTGCACCTTCAGCTGGTGCTGACGGGAGAACCTCTTCTCACACTGGGGGCAGCTGTAGGGTTTCTCTCTTGTGTGGACCCTCTGGTACCACTTCAGGTTGGAGGAGTGGGCCAAACTGGCCCGGCACAAGTGGCAGACTAACAATTTTTTCCCCCGTGTGCATCCTTTGGTGGATATCCAGGCTTTCCAACAGAACGAACATGGGAAGCGCTTCTCTTTGCCACCGGATCTACTGATAGCATTACTACTACTAATACTGTCATTTGTCAATGGGCTTGTGTAGTCATTTAGTGTTGAGGCACGGATATTGTCTGAGGTCTGGTTTAACATTAGGAGAGTGTTAGGAGGACGAAGGCCAGGGAGTGTCTATGATGTCACAGGGTCCATGTTCCAGTTGATAGATCCTATAGAAGGCAGGCTGAAGGCAGCACCTGTTAGGGGGTTAAACTGAGGCGCCATCAGGCCTCCCGGGTGGTGCAGTGGTAAAGTGCACTGTACTGCAGCGCCAGCTGTGCCACCAGAGACTCTGGGTTCATGCTCGGTCGTAGCCGGCCGCGACCGGGAGGTCCGTGGGGCGACGCACAATTGGCATAGGGAGGGCTTGGCCGGTAGTGATATCCTTGTCTCATCTCGCACCAGTGACTCCTGTGGCGGGCTAACCAAGGTTGCCAGGTGCACAGTGTTTCCTCCGACACATTGGTGCAGCTGGCTTCCGGGTTGGATGCGCGCTGTGTTAAGAAGCAGTGCGGCTTGGTTGGGTTGTGTATTGGAGGACGCATGACTTTCAACCTTCGTCTCTCCCGAGCCCATACGGGAGTTGTTTCGATGAGACAAGATAGTAGCTACTAACAATTGGATACCACGAAATTGGGGAGAAAAAGGGGGTAAAATTCAACAAAAAAACTTTTAAAAACGGAGGCGCCATCAGTCTCTCTGAATCACATCTATAGGAGCAGGATGGAGCCTCGCTAGCCGAATACGGACACGTCCTCACAGACCAAATCTACACCTTGCCCTGGTCTCAGCCAGTCTATTGTCATGGAGCCTAAAATTGGATGTTGTTTTGTGTACGACTGTCTGTTTCTGGTTGTGGTTAACAGTGTTGTTCCCCAGCCCAGAGTTAAGGACACTGTCCCATCCACTGACCTTCACTATGTCACCTCTAGTCCTGGCCGCCTCAGTGATGTTGTCCCCTGGACCCTTGGCTGGACCCGCCTGGGTCTGGGAATCCAAGATGGCCGTCCAGTCTCTGTTATCCTCCAGCCAACTACCTGCAGGAAGAGGTTATAAAATGGGCTTGACAAACATGTGAGAATTCTACATGTTTTTTTTGGTCAATTACCAGGTCAAGTTCATACATTTGTGTGTTTTTGTATGTAAACATAAGTTGTGCTGATTTCATTTTAATAAATATCCAGATCCATCACTATTCCCATTGAAGATGTATGTATGTAGGCTATATGTATTTCTCCCTTACCTTGCTCCCCAATCTTTAGTCCACTCAGCAGATCAATGCTCTCTGGTTCGTCTTCTATTGTCTCCTCTTTGACTAGCAGCATATCAGGCTTTCCATCCTCCATGTCTACTGGCTGTAAGAGATACAGAGTGAGAGGATGTTGGATCAAGAAATCTGATATCAGCACCCTGCTATGGAGCATCTTCTGATTGGGTAATGAGGGATTGCTGTGAGTATTATGCAAACATGTTAATTGATTTAATTACTTGACAGTCTTTAATGGTTTGATAATTGAAAGGCTTGGTCCCACACTTAAGACAAAATTCATCATCCACAAAGAGTCTCAGAATAGAAGTACTGATCTAGGATATTTCTATATAATTGTATTAATTGTGATCTAAAAGGCTAAACTGATCCTAGATCAGCACTCCTGCTCTGAGAGGGTTTGTAGATATGGGCCCTGACCTAATATAATTGACAGTAGTTTACAGTGGGCTCACCTCAGTGAGAATGTGTGTGGTCCTGTGCTGCTCAGCTGGTTCCTCTGTGGGTTCAGGAGGAGGTGTAGTCTGGTTGTCATCCACGACTATGGCCTCCTCAGGGTTCCCCAGACCCTCCTCACACCCCTCTTCCTTCACCAGCAGCACCTCTGGACCCTCCTCCTCCTGGAAGAGACAGGTGATACAGATTACACAGACATACATACACAGACATCAGGTATGAACACACAGATAAAAACATGGAGTCTTACCCATCCCTACTCCGTTTGAGTACTATACTGTAGTTAAAGAATGACTTTGTTGTTAAACCCATCATGGTGGACATAAATATGTTGTGGGTAAATGGGTCAGCTATGATAAGTCAAGTCATTAGACAAACCTGACTAAACTATTTTGACGTGTACAGTAGGTGTTTGTTAGTGAGTAGGTATATATTTGTTCTAAAGAGCTGTCATGTTTATGCAGAATAGGGTGAGATCAGATGTGATGTATATTAAAGAGTGTCTCAATGAAAGTCTTAGAATGAAAAGTCCCATGTAGGTGTAACAGTACTCGTCTTGCGTTGTGTACAATCAGTCATCGACACGGAACTCCAACATGTAGCACCAGTCATGTAGCTTTATTCTGATAAGAACGACACAAAATTGCACGTCATGCAATGCACGTCTCACCCTCCAACTCTGCACTCACGCACGCTGGTTTGGTGCTTGTTCACTGGGCTAGTTACCAAAATAATACAATTACAATATACAATATAATATATTTAACAATGTACCTGATAAGAACGACACAAAATTGCACGTCATGCAATGCACGTCTCACTATCCAACTCTGCACTCACGCACTGTACAAAATATATGAACCCCTCCACCAGACACAGTAAGTTGCTAGCTAATACTGGCGGGAATTCTCTACAACAAAATGCACAACAAATATTCTCCAAAAACCGCTGCATCTTATGTGTGATGTTCGAATAACATTTACAAACAATTTGATATAAATTGTACATTTAAATCATCACTTGAGAGTATAAAATCCCTTTTGATGTACAGTGCTTTGCAACCAACAACTTACCGCTGGTTTGGTGCTTGTTCACTGGGACGATTCTAACTGGAACATCCTCCCTCGTAAGGGAGCTACGCAAACCAGCCAATAAGATGCCATGTTGAGTAGGTGAAGGCAAAACAAACTCAAACCAAAAACCCATTGGCTTAACAATAAAGTGGCAAGGGGAATCACCAATATAACCCTGTTACATAGGTGTTTATTGAACATAAACAAGTTTGAAATACACCATCTGAAAACCACACATACACGTCTCAATTAAACATCTGCATGAACTACATGAACTGCATTCATGTTATCTTAGTGTCTTGGGGGGAAAAAAACATGTTAAATGGAAGGAATGTACTAGGCATGTGAAAACATCATATAGCCTACACCAGTGTTTCCCCAATTCCAGTTCTCAAGTACCACCAACATTAAACATTTTTATTGTGGCACTAATTCAACTTGTCAACTAATCATCAAGCCCTCTGAGTAGAATGAGGTGTGCTTGTCCGGGGCTACAATGAAAATGTGTACTGTTGGGGGACTTGAGGACTGGAGTTGGTAAACACTGGCCTACACAGTACAAACACTAAGCAATATACTTTTTAGGCTTATACATCCTACAATGTCTGGGCCTTGCACTTCAACACTCGTACTTGTTGTGGAAATTGACCCACTACTGTTGTTTACTTTGTGCATCTGCGTCATCTCTCTGAGTCTAGCTTTAATGCAGGGTTTGATCTAAACGTCAGAAGCTATCGAGTGGAATGGTTACTTTTGTTCGGTTCTAATTTTGAGTAAATAACTCACGGACACCAGAGAAGCTTAACCAAGTTGAATTCTTCCCAAAGGGTCGATACAGCTGTAATTCCGACACAGACATGGCTTCCCCCGTGGTAGTATTCATACCCCACTGTGGGTGGAGTCTCCTCCTTATCGCTAAACATTGCATCATTATTGCTAAGCAGGGAACTAAGTGATATGAGCCTTCAACGGTTTCTCCCCTTACCAGTACTGTCACATGCGATTGTTTTCCATGCACTCAGCCCCCCCCCCCCCCCCCTCCATGCCCGAATCCAACACTTTCTATGTTATAGAGTGGAATGGTTTTTCTGCTGGTGTATCCCGAGGCATCTCCTCTCAGAGAACCTCTTCCTGCAGTGCGTACAGGCGAACGGCTTCTCTCCTGTGTGGACCCTCTGGTGCCTCTTTAGGTGACCAGCCTGGGTGAAGCACATGTGACACTGGGTACAGCTGAAGGGTTTCTCCCCTGTGTGGACCCTCTGGTGCCTCTTCAGGGCGCCAGCCTGGGCGAAGCGCATGTGACACTGGGTACAGCTGAAGGGTTTCTCCCCTGTGTGGACCCTCTGGTGGATCTTCACATTCTGGGAGCAGCTGAAGCTTTTGTTACAGTACATGCAGAGGAACCGTTTCTCTTTACCATTGCCTGACGTGGCTCCCCCTCCCTGAGCCTGGGCTTTAGCTCTGTCGTTTGAGTTCAATTCCTGATCTAAAAGGATGTGGCCGTGTGAATCGGAAGGCCCCATCGACATGGATAATGGGTCGCGATCCCTGAACATGTGTAAAGAGGAGTGGGTCGGGACATTTAGATTTGTCTCTAAGCTTTCCCTGTAGTCTAAGAAGTCATTACTGTTGCCCTGTGAGTGTCCTTCTCTTAAGTGAGTCTCATCTGCATTCCATGTCAGAGGAGGATCACTCTCCACTTTCACAGTCATCTCATCTACGACCAGACCCTCCCCTTTCTTATCTAGACAACCTTCAGAGTTTAAACTACTACTGTACCGGTTCCAGTCCCCTCTAGACAGATCAGTCTGTCTCTCTAAACCCAAGGGCATGTTGCCAGGGTCCATCTTTGTAACGTAAGAACAAAATGGATCATCACCTCCATTGTCTAACGTGTCACCATCTCCATGGGAATGAACAGTCTTCTGGCTCTGGTGAAATACTGGTAAATACTCTGATCCGGGAGCAGGAGAACAGCCCAGTCTCCCCAGACAAAGTTTCTCTGGGTCTGATCTGTGGTCAGATCCTGTGTGTAAGAGGCTGTGTGTTACAGTTAAAGTCTCGTTGTCTGTCTCGGACTTGAGGACGGTGTTCGGCGTTCCACTGACCTCCATGATGCTGCGTCGGGTCCTGGGCTGGGGCGCGGCGGCAGCGAGGTTCTCCGTGGCTTCAGGGTGCGCTCCAGTCTGGATGTCTCTGCAGTGACGTGGGTCCTCCTCTCCTTCAGACCTCTCCTCCTTGACCCCAGGACCTGCAGCCTCTGCATCTGCAGACTGACACAAGAAGAGAGGAGGTTATTACCAGTACATGAGTTGAATTGTATAACAATGTCATAGGGAAGTCTCACAAGCTCCCCTGTGGCAAGTGAATAGCCGAAGGGAGCCTTTCTGAAACAAACTGGCCACATTTAATGTACTGTAAATTTGATGCAACACTAACCTCTATCACGATAACATGCTGGGTTGAGGTTCCACTCCCTTCGTCAACAGTGATTGGTTGGTCATCTCTCCATGTATTGTGTCCCGCTGGCTTCCCAAAGCTCCTGTAGCCTCCAGTGAAATGTCCTTCACCTGAGAGAGTAATTGGGGGAAAAGAGGTTAAGTTCAGTACTGTCAATGCTCCACACTACTGTACACTGTTTACAAGGCAAGGATGTTAGGTAACACTTAGCATAACTTATTGATATGCTATTTATAGATCGATACTGTTTTCATTGAGGAAATAAAAGAAAATGCCGTAAATCAAGAATCTGGTTAGAATGTGTCTTTGCGCAAGATCACTAAGTAATTAGGGGAATTATTGCATACTATCCAAAAACTGACCAAGACCAAATTCTGGTTAACGATATCATTAACACATCTAAAGTTACACATGCTCAGAAGAGAACGGGGCTATAGGCCCCACAGGCTCTGCCATGTCGTTCAGTCGATATGTGCCAAACTTTAGGTGATATGTTCACTTTTTCATAAAAAGTATGAAACTTGGTACACTTTGGGAATTAATATGTTCAGATATGGGGCTATCACAAAAACGGCAGTTTTTCATTCTGACACAACTAAATGTATTTTGTGTCATATCTTCTGAGCCAAACATTAAAACACAGGAAAAGGTGATGTCTACACCAATGTTTTGATGGTCAAGGATGACAATGATGCCCAGTACAGCATCATAAATAGTTAAGTTTATTATATAATGGTGGACTGCCATAGTAAGCCATGGGAAGAAAGCCACTGAAATCGCAGATTCTGACAACATACACAACATAATATTAGAATGAAACATAAAATGAGCAAATCCGCCAACAAATGATGCTTTGTGGCTGGACGATCAACTGACAAATACAGACTCATTTATATAGCCCTTTTCACAACAATGACGGTCAGAGTGCTTCACAACAGCCTGGCCTAGACCCCCAAAGAGCAAGCAGTAGCGGGGGGGGGGGGGGGGGGGGGGGGGGGGGGGGTAGAGTAGGGTAGAGTATACAGTACTTGTCCATTGTACAGATATTCATTTTAGGCAAGATTCATGGCTTGGATGACCAACAGGGTCATAGCAGATCAGAGTGTACGAGACCCTCTAGCCAGAGAGTTGTCCACAAAGGCTGACAAATCTCATTCTAAATAGATGCACATACTCATTCCACTTCATCCTCTTTGGGACATTAGCCCATAATGAGTCAAAACTGGGCATTCTGAGAATGTGGGCAAGTCATTGTCTCTTGATGTGTTGTGACATTTGGTCAACCGGTCTTCTTGTATAACCGTACTGAAGTACTGTTGTACTTCTTGTATTTCATTCGGCCGATGTGTCTGGAGGATTTAATATCATCCACAGCCTAATTATTAACTTGACCATGCTTAAAGAGATAGTCAATGTCTGATGTGTTATTGTTACCATCTACCAATCCCCGCCTTTCTTTATGAGGCTTTTGAAAATCTCCCTGGTCTTTGTAGTTGAATCTGTGCTTGAATGTCAATGCTTGACTGGGGGACCTTACGGATGTATGGGGGACAGGGGAAAAGGTAAACATTCAAAAATCATGTCAACCTATTATTTCATAAAAAGTCCATATAAAATTGTGATTTCTAAGCCAACTTCTGAACTAATTTAGGCTTGCGTAACCAAAAGGGGCTAAATACTTATGCAACAACTATATTTTTGTTAATTTTTATGAATTTGAAGAATAAAAACTATTATATACAGTACCAGTCAAATGTTTGGACACACCTACTCATTCAAGGGGTTTTCTTTATGTTCTACATTGTAGAATAACAGTGAAGACAAACTGAAATAACACATATGGAATCATGTAGTAACCAAAAAAAGATTCTTCAAAATAGTCACCCTTTGCTTTGATGACAGCTTTGCACAATCTTGTGTAATTTCTTTCCTTAATGCGTTTGAGCCAATCAGTTGTTGTGACAAGGTAGGGGTGGTATATAGAAGATAGCCCTATTTGGTAAAAGAGCAAGTCCATATTATGGCATTTCTTTAAGACATGAAGGTCAGTCAATACGAAACATTTCAAGAACTTTGAAAGTTTCTTCAAGTGCAGTTGCAAAAACCATCAAGTGCTATGATCATACTGGCTCCCATGAGGAACACAACTGGAAAGGAAGACCCACATTTACCTCTGCTGCAGAGGATAAGTTCATTAGTTACCAGCCTCAGATTGCAGCCCAAATAAATTCTTCAGAGTTCAAGTAACAGACACATCTCAACATCAACTGTTCAGAGGAGACTGTGTGAATCAGGCCTTCATGGTCGAATTGCTGCAAAGAAACTACTAAAGGACACCAATAAGAAGAGACTTGCTTGGGCCAAGAAACACAAGCAATGGACATTAAACCTGTGGAAATGTGTCCGTTGGTCTGGGGTCCAATCCTGTCTTTGTGAGACGCAGAGGGTGAACGGATGATCTCTGCATGTGTGGTTCCCGCCGTGAAGCATGGAGGTGGTGGTGTGACGGTGCTATGCTGGTGACACTGTCATTGATTTATTTAGAATTCAAGGCACAATTAACCAGCATGTCTACCACCGCATTCTGCTTCGATACGACATCCCATCTGGTTTGCGTTGAGTGGGACAATCATTTGTTTTTCAACAGGACAATGACCCAACACCCACCTCCAGGCTGTGTAAGGGCTATTTGACCAAGAAGGAGAGTATTGGAGTGCTGCGTCAGATGACCTGGCTGCCACAGTCACCCGAACTCAACCCAATTAAGATGGTTTGGGATGAGTTGGACCGCAGAGTGAAGGAAAAGCAGCCAACAAGTGCTCAGCATATGTGGAACTCCTTTTAAGACTGTTGGAAAAACATTTCTCACGAAGCTGGTTGAGAGAATGTCAAGAGTGTGCAAAGCTGTCAAAGGAAAAGGGTGGTTACTTTGAATAATCTAAAAAATATTTTGATTTGTTTAACACTTTTGGTTGCTACATGATTCCATGTGTTATTTCATAGTTTTCTACAATGTAGAAAATAGTAAAATAAAGAAAAACCCTTGAATGAGTAGGTGTCCAAACTTTTGACTGGTACTGTGTGTGTGTATGTATGTATGTATGTATGTACAGTGCCTTGCGAAAGTATTCGGCCCCCTTGAACTTTGCGACCTTTTGCCACATTTCAGGCTTCAAACATAAAGATATAAAACTGTATTTTTTTGTGAAGAATCAACAACAAGTGGGACACAATCATGAAGTGGAACGACATTTATTGGATATTTCAAACTTTTTTAAAAAATCAAAAACTGAAAAATTGGGCGTGCAAAATTATTCAGCCCCCTTAAGTTAATACTTTGTAGCGCCACCTTTTGCTGCGATTACAGCTGTAAGTCGCTTGGGGTATGTCTATCAGTTTTGCACATCGAGAGACTGACATTTTTTCCCATTCCTCCTTGCAAAACAGCTCGAGCTCAGTGAGGTTGGATGGAGAGCATTTGTGAACAGCAGTTTTCAGTTCTTTCCACAGATTCTCGATTGGATTCAGGTCTGGACATTGACTTGGCCATTCTAACACCTGGATATGTTTATTTTTGAACCATTCCATTGTAGATTTTGCTTTATGTTTTGGATCATTGTCTTGTTGGAAGACAAATCTCCGTCCTTCAGATTGAGAAAAGTAACAAATATTCACTTCTCAAACCCCTGGCTGGTCTGTCGAGTCTGCTTTGAGAGGTGTTCCTGTGCTGGCCACTTGGAACTCTGGGTTTGAAAACTCTTGTATTGCCCATAATTGAGGGTTGTGCCACCAAATTGTGGGTAGTGTAAGTGCCAAATAAAGTAACAGGGTTGACGATTTCATCCTAAATCATCAGTAAATCCCCTTATGACAGGGGGAATGGAAGCTTGTTGTGGGCAACAGGGAGGGGTAATTGAATGTGTCCTTCACAACCACAAAAATCATTGTTAAAAAACATTTATAGCATGTCTATCTATGGGTAACAAGGTTGATGTGTAATGCTCGACCTGCTTAGTTTTCCAGCACAAATCACCAGAAAATGGACGATTAAAAAAAAAGAACAGTAGAACCAGCTCAGCTTTTACACTATGATTAGTCTATTAGATGTTTTAATATAGTGAAACTATTGAACAAGAGTTCACGTAACAGGGTTGACCTTAAAATGAGGGACAGACATTTCACGTGAGGAGACGAACCACTAATCACATGAAAGAAACAAAATCTTCAGAAATGACTGTCAAAGAAACACAACAACTAGGGCTTTACAATGATGGAGAAAACCCCAACATTTCTCCCAAGTTAAGTGGGTTCAAATATTCTAAGTCACAGAAGATGCACAAGAGGGCGGCATGTCAAAATGCTGAATTGTGGCACATTAGGAAGTCTTTATTCATATAGGCAAATCAAATGTATTCAATGTTTCCATGTGGTCTATATTAAGGGAAACTTCATTTAATATAAACAGGCTTTAAATGTAATATTGGTGCACAATTTCTACTTAAAATATCAAAGAAAGGTACTCATTTGGTGAAACGACCCTTGAAGTAGTCAAAAAATGTCCATGTTTGTAACAATCTTGAGAAGCATACCATAGAATCTCAATCTTCCAGCACCATGCATACTACCGAAGCCTTCTTGAAGTCTATGGTTAAAAAGTTATAGTGGGGGGGACCAGACATATGTCCCTGTCCTGTTCAGAATCCTGCTTGCTATTGCCTTAGTTTGGTGTCAATAGCTGACTCCATGCTACTTCATTCATAGACGCAAAACTGCTTTAGCGCCTATTGGCGATAGTATCTTCTGACCTGGGTAGTTTTGTTATTAAGAGCCCCAACACTTGCTTTCAACATTTAACATCGCTTGCAGTACGGTTTTGGGAACAAAAGGAACGTATCTTTCATATCAGCAATAAATTATTTACGACACCTTTTTTATAGGGTTACCACACAGCCATATTAACATGTTACAGTGCTTGTTTATGGAAAACAGAAGGACGACAGAGTGGACTACCTGTGTTAGTTAGCTTCCTGCGTCTCCGAACACCTGTGTAAACGGAAGATGGACACCACAAACACGTCACTGAAAAATACTGTTGGTTGGTTGCAACCGTGTTTAATTAAAACAAGTTAAGTGTGTATTTTGCATTTGTGAAATCATTTTGATGTGATATGAATGTAGAGGTCGTTATGCTTCTACAACAGTACCGCAATTGAGAATCAATTCATGTTTAGAAATAGTGTTTGGCTGTTTTGGCTTCCAGAGACAATTCGCCTTTAAACAAAACATTTTAGATCCTTGGACTATAAGGAGTAACATTAGGCTCCTTTAGTCCAATATTGGCCTAACTCTATGAATACATTTCCAGTAAAGCAGAATAAATAAAAAAAAATGGTTGATTCCGCATTGCTCCTAAACTGGGACTCACTTTCAAGTGTTGTTTCTCAAAAAAAAGTTTTTTTTAAATCAACAGAAATAATATTCTATGGTGTATGTTGTGAGAAATGGCGATTTTAGAGGAGACCTTCCCATGGCAGTCCACCATTATATAATTATCGGAACTGTTTATGATGTTGTACTTGACCATCAAAGCATATAGTACATGGACAAAAGTATGGTCACCTGCTCATCGAAATTCTCCTTCCAAAATCATAGGCAATAATATGGAGTTGGTCCCTCCTTTGCTGCCATAACAGCATCAACTCTTCTGGGAAGGCTTTCCACTAGATATTGGAACATTGCTGCAGGGATTTGCTTCCATTCAGCCACGAGCATTAGTGAGGTCGGGCACTGATGAGAATGCGTTTCCACCCGGCTCGCAGTCGATGGGGTTGAGGTCAGGGCTCTGTGCAGGCCAGTCAAGTTCTCCCACACCGATCTCAACTAACCATTTCTGTATGGACCTCGCTTTGTGCACGGGGGCATTGTCATGCTGAAACAGGAATGGGCCTTCCCCAAACTATGGCCACAAAGTTGGAAGCACAGAATCGTCTAGACAGGTCTGGGGAACTCCAGGCCTCGGGGGCCTGATTGGTGTCACACTTATGCCCCAGCCAGCTAACACACCTGACTCTAATAATCAACTAATTATGATCTTCAGTTCAATGCAATTAGTTGAAATCAGGTGTGTTTGCTAGGGATGGGGGAAAAGTGTGACACCAATCAAGCCCCCGAGGCCTGGAGTTGCCCAGACCTGGTCTAGAATGTCACTTTGCTGCAGCGTTAAGATTTCCCTTCACTTGAACTAAGGAGCCGAGCCCGAACCATGAACAACAGCCCCAGACCATTATTCCTCCTCCACCAAACTTTACAGCTGGCGCTATGGATTTGGGGCAGGTAGCATTCTCCTGGCACTTCAGGGAACGTGTTTCCACTGTTCCAGAGTCCAATGGTGGCAAGCTTTACACCCCTCCAGCCGACACTTGGCATTGCGCATGGTGATCTTAGGCTTGCGTACGGCTGCTTAGCCATGGAAACCCATTTCATGAAGTTCCCGACGAACAATTATTGTGCTGACATTGCTTCTAGAGGCAGTTTTGAACTCGGTAGTGATTGTTGCAACCAAGGACAGACGATTTTTACGCTCTATGCGCTTCAGCAGTCCCGTTCTGTGAGCTTGTGTGGCCTACTACTTCGTAGCTGAGCCGTTGTTTCTCCTAGACATTTATACTTCACAATAACAGCACTTACAGTTGACCGGGGCAGCTCTAGAAGGGCAGAAATTGAACGAAGTGACTCATTGAAAAGGTGGCATCCTATGATTGTGCCACGTTGAAAGTCAAAGCTCTTCAGTACGGGCCATTCTACTGCCAATGTTTGTCTATGGAGATTGCATGGTCGTGTGCTCGATTGTTTACACCTGTCAGCAATGGGTATGGCTGAAATAGCAAATCAACTCATTTGAAGAGGTGTCCAAACTTTTGGCCGTGTAGGTGTGTCATTTTTTTATAAATCACATTCTGTGTTGTGTTTGGTTCAGCAGATATTACAGAAAATGCATTGTCCGGTTATGGTGGAATAGCAAAATGAGGTTTGAGGTTGTGCATGGCATCCTTGTAGTCATTGACCATCAAAACATAGGGGTAGGTATACATCACCTTTTCTGTAATATCATGTTAGATTATTTGGTTATGGCGGAATGGAAAAAAGCCACCAGGATGCGTTTTTTTTACGATGGCTGCATATGTGTTCAGGGCCCCCAAACTCTACTTGTGTACTAAGGGTGTGTTCGTAAATTCAGAACGTTTCGCTCTCGGAGTGCACACTGGACGCTCTGATCGAGGAACTGGGTTCATCCGAGAGTTCTGACCTCAAAACGGCAGTCAAGCACCCAAGCTAACAGGCTAAAGTTGGCTAGCTACTTCCAGACACATGAGAGAACACCTCACTCTGACCATTTTACTCGCCGTAGCAGAGCTAGTTAGGCTGTTTTCATGTTATCTAGATCGTTGGTGACAATCTGCTGGCAACAATAGAATCACTTTTTTTGCCGAGGTTTACTGACACCGGTCACTTTTAACCGGTGTTGCGCGTTCGTAAATGCATCAGATATTCTGCCCTCCCTGGCACACCCAGACGAGAGTGCGCTGAAATCAGAGTAGATAGATTGAATTTACGAACGCACCCTTGGTGTCATGCTTTTATGAAAGCGTGAACATAATTTCCACATATTGCCAGGGCTATTCTGAAAAATGTACCTCTTGCGGTTGCTCTGTATCGGTCGAGGATCTTGGGACTGGCGAGAACGCGCTCTCGCATAGTCTTCTCTGTGCGCTCCCGTGACACTTTCATTTCCAGAAGCTGTAGTTTCCTCCTCAATGCCCTGTTTTCCTTCTGGCTTTGAGTTATTTCCAAACGAAACACTGCATAGTCGTCGTCTACGACTTTACAGATCTCTGCCACGGCTGCATTCGCTAGAACATCCATGATTGAGGCTATTTGAGTGTGAAAAACCATACTGTTCACGTTAGCCATTGTTAGATGCTATCTAGGTAACGTTAGCTATCAGTCAAGTCCTGTCTCTGTTGGTGTTCACATACTGGAGAGGGAGTGCAAAACAATGACGCTGGACAGAGTGGAATCAAGTGTAGCAAAAACCTAAAAGACCTAAGCATATGACTCTGTGAGGAGTCAGCTAATTAAGCTGCTTAGACAGAGTTTGCAGCAGAATGTATACACAGAATAATGTAGGCGGAGTCTCGTCGTGTTGGTGCACAGCAGAGTCCTCTGCTCTTGGCACCCGACCAGTAGAGGGGGGTGGAGTGTGAGTGTATGTGCTTATGAAATGTCTGTGTGTCAAGGAAGCGTGAGATAAGGGGAACTGGCAGTGTCTGCTTTAGGCTCAGGTGTTTCCTGTTTTTGCAGGAGTGCAAGCAAAGACCAATGTCAGTGAAATAGTTTGGCACTCTAAGCTCGTTAGTGTTGCAGGATGTTCTTTGTAGTTTACAGGGGAGTATATTTTGAGTGATGGCAGCCATGTGTCCTTCCCTTGAGCTGTTTTGTGCAAGGATAATCATGTTATTGCACGTAGGCTCTAAACTTGACTGAGGACACTGGGCCCAGAGTTATCTGAGGACATCCGGTTTAACCAGAGCGTTTGGCCAGCTAGTAATGCTTGATATTTGATTATTTATATAACATCTCCAAATCGAATTAAAGACTACATTGGATAAGTATGTGATGCTGTGCAATTAAACGAGTAATATTTTTGCTAAAACGCTGACGTTTTCTTGATCACTGTTTCCTTCCATTTACTTCTTCTTCGGAGTTTAACGGCGGTTGGCATCCAATATGTTGCATTACCTCCCCCAACTGGACTATAATATAAATCCATTATACTTTGCGATAATTTAAAGAAAACATTATTTTAAATTGGAAGATATTTTAAAATAAATAAACACCCTTCCAACTAACCCTACACTCATTAACCCACTACCCCATTCCACTACTTTGACCCTATCTGCTCCTGCACCATGCCAAAGGCCTGGTATTTATAAATGCATTTATAAAGCCCTTTTTACATAAGCAGATGTCAAAGTGCTATACAGAAACCCAGCCTAAAACCCAAAACAGCTAGCAATGCAGATGTAGAAGCACAATGAGGTTCATTTTGAGAAAATACTGCTAACCTTGATAGCTATCTATGTATAACTCATTTCTCTCACGATTATAAAGCAAACAAAAAAACATTTAAAAACAGCATATTATTGGCCTAAAAGGTTTGCTGTGTTAGCCCAGTCTATCTTATCTAGGGTCAGGATTGCCTTCAGAAAGTATTCACACCCCTTGAATTTTTCCACATTTTGTGTTAGCCTGAATTTAAAATACATTAAATTATGAATTCCTTTGTCACTGGCCTACACACAAAACCCCATAATGTCAAAGTGGAATTATATTTTGTTGAATTATTTTACTAATGAATTAAAAATGAAAAGCTGAAATGTCTTTAGTCATTAAGTATTCAACCCCTTTGTTATGGTAAATCTAAATAAGTTCAGCAATAATGTTTAACTTTTTTTTTTTATGACTTCATCTCTGTACCCCACACATGCAAATATCTGTAATGTCCATCAGTCAAACAGTGAATTTCAAATACAAAAGACCAGGGAGGTTTTCCGATGCCTCGCACAGAAGGCCACCTATAGGTATTTCAATATATATATTTTTAAAGCAGACATTAAATATCTCTTTGAGCATGGTGAAGTTATTACACTTTGGATGGTGTATCAATACATCCAGTCACAACAAAGATACAGGCATCCTTCGTAACTCAGTTGCCTGAGAGGAAGGAAATCGCTCAGGGATTTCACCATGAGGTCAGTAGTGACTTAAAAATAGTTAGAGTTTAATGGCTGAATGGCTGTGAGAGGAGAAAACTGAGGATGGCTCAAGAAAATTAGAGTTACTCCACAATACTATCCTAATTGACAGAGTTAAAATAAGGAAGCCTCTACAGAATAACAATATTCCAATACATGCATCCCGTTTGCAACAAGGCACTAAAGTAATACTGCAAAAAATGTGGCAAAGCAATAACACTGTATTCAGGGCAAAAAAGTGTATGTTCGGGGCAAATCCAATTCAACACATTACTGAGTACCACTCCATATTTTCAAGCATAGTGGTGGCTGCATCATGTTATATGCATGCTTGTAATCGTTAAGGAATGTGGGGGTTTTCAGGATAAAAAGTTAACGGAATGGAGATAAGCACAGGCACAACCCTAGAGGAAAACCTGGTTCAGTATGCTTTCCACCAGACATTGGGAAATTAATTCACCTTTCAGCAGGACAATAACCTAAAACAAGGCCAAATATACACTGGAGTCGCTTACCAAGATGACGTTAAATGTTTTGACTTAAAGCAACTTGAAAATCTATGGCAAGACTTAAATGGCTGTCTAGCAATGATCAACAACCAACTTGACAGAGCTTGAAAAATAAAAAAAAATCATGTGCAAATATTGGACAATCCAGGTGTGCAATGCTCTTAAGAGACTTAGCCAGAAAGACATCACAGCTGTAAACACTGTCAAAGGTGATTCCAACATGTATTGACTCAGGATTGTGAATACATATGTAAATTAGATAGCAAATTTCTTAAATGAAATACAGTTAACATTTCTAAAAACATGTTTAGATGGATGAGAGAAAAAACTATATTGAATACCTTTTGAATTCAGGCTGTAACATGACAAAATGTGGAATAAGTCAAGGGCTATGAATACTTTCTGAATGCACTGTATTTCCAGCCCCCAAACATGGAAACGGAAAGAGACGTCTGTCACACAAAACACCACAAAGTCTAATGACATTTTGAATATTTTTCATTAGGCCAGAATTTATACATCCACTGCTGTCCACGTGTCTCTGTCAGCCATTCATCACTGCCTTGGAAAAATGTCAGTGTTCCCGTCGAACCACGTCGAATTTTGGAGAAGTTATACCACTGGTTTTCAAGTCCATTCGCAAATTGTTCATGCCTCAGCTATGCGGTAGCTTAATGAAAAATAATGGTGTAATAGCCTACAGTTTTATTGACATTTTGCTTGCATTATTGTGATTGGCTCATGTTTTACCGGTACGGCGTACCCCCACTATTTATTTTGCCGGGACGCCACCAGGACCACCTTACTTTCATCCTGATTACATGTCACCATACTCTATACAAGGGCTGTGTGCATTTTCTGCTGGTGTGTCCTGAGGTAGCTCCTCTCTGAAAACCTCTTCCCACAGTGCGTACAGGAGAATGGCCTCTCTCCCGTGTGGACCTTCAGGTGCATCTTCAGCTGGTCTTGGCGGGAGAACCTCTTCTCACACTGGGGGCAGCTGAAGGGTTTCTCCCCTGTGTGGACCATCTGGTGCCTCTTCAGGTGGTCCTGGCGGGAGAATCTCTTCTCACACTGGGTACAACTGAAGGGGTTCTCCCCTGTGTGGACCCTCTGGTGGATCTCCACCTTCTGGAGGCACCTGAAGCCTTTGTTACAGAACATGCAGAGGAACCGTTTCTCTTTACCATTGCCTGATGTGGCTCTCCCTCCCTGAACCTGGGCTCCAGCCCTGTTGTTTGAGTTCAATACCTGATCGAAATGGTGTGAACCGGAAGGCCCCATCGACGTGGACACTGGGTCGCGATCCTTGAACGCATGTAAAGGAGAATTGGTTGTGACGTTTAGATTTGTCTCCAAGCTTCCCCTGTAATCTAAGAAATCTCTGCTCTGTGAGTGTCCGTCTCCAAGGTGACTATCTGCATTCCGTGCAGGAGGAGCATCGCCCTCCACTTTCACAGTCACCTCATCTACCACAATAACCTCCCCTTTCCTATCTAGACACCTTTCAGAATTTACACTACAACTGTACCGGTTCCAGTCTTCTCTAGACAGATCAGTCTGTGTCTCTAAACCTAAGGACATGTTGCCAGGGTCCATCTCAGTATCATAAGAACAGGAGAGATCATCAACCTCAGTGTCTAGCACGTCACCATCTCCAAGAGAATGAACCGTCCTCTGGCTCTGATGAAATACCGGTAAGTAATCTGAGCCAGGAGCAGGAGGACAGCCCAGTCTACCCAGCCCCTCTGGGTCTGATCTGTGGTCAGACCCTGTGTGTAAGAGCCGGTGTGTTACATTTAAAGTATCAGTGTCTGTCTCTGACTTGAGATTGACATTCAGAGCAGTGGCCAGGTCCTCTGTGGCTACAGAGGGCGCCACTCCAGCCGCTGCTCCAGTCTGGATGTCTCTGCTGTGTTGTGGGTCCTCCTCTCCTTCAGTACTCTCCTGCTTGACCCCAGGACCTGCAGCCTCTGCATCTACAGACTGACAAGAACAGAGGAGGTTATAATCAATATAATTGGATAACAATGTCTTAGGGAGTCTCACAAACTCCTACACGGCATATACATATTGATGCAAGCCAGTGAATAGCTGAGGAAAGCATTTCTGAAATTAACAAGCCACATTTAATGTACTGTAATTCTGATGTTACACTATGACACTAACCTCTATCACGATAGCATGCTGGGTTGAGGGTTCACTCCCCTCATCTATAGCTATGGGCTGGTCATTTCTCCACCCATTGTGTCCCGCTGGCTTTACGATGTTCCTGTGGCCTCCAGTGAGAAGCCCTTCACCTAAGAGGGTGATTGGGGGAAAGGGGTGGTTAGATTAGATCATGTGAATGCTCAACGCTATATTATACATTATTTACACAGTCTACAATTGGCAGGAATGTAAGGTAACACTTCTTATAACTTGTTGACATACTATTTATTGATTGATTATGTTCCATGCATCACATTATTTTAAAAGTATGATAATAGGAAATTCAGTAAATCAAGAACCTGGTTAGAATATGGTGGTGTCTTTGTGCAAGAATTTGTCCTGACTGGTAAAATAAAAGTAAAATACAACAAATGTGCAAGATAGCTAAGTAATCAGGGGAAGAATTGCATACTATCAAAAACTGACCAAGACCTAATTCTGGGTAACACTTCTAAACGCATGCGAAACGGGACGAAAGCCCCCGCAGCCTCGGCCTCCTGCAAAATGTACCTCTTGCCATTCCTCTGTATCGCTCTCGCATTGTCCTCTCTGCGCGCTCCCGTGCTGCCTTCAGTTCCAGTAGCTGTAGTTTCCTCCGTAATGCCCTGTTTTCTTTCTGGCTTTGAGTTATTTCCAAACGAAACACTGCATAGTCATCGTCTACGAGTTTACTGATCTCTGCCACGGCTGAATTCGCTAGCACCTCCATGATGGAGACTATTTGAGTGTGAAACACCATACAGTTAGCCATTGTTTGTTAGCTAGCTAGCATTACCTAGATAACGTCTATCAACCAAGTCCTGTCTCCAACGAGAATTAAAGACTACATGGGGTAAATATGTGATGCTGTGCAGTTAAATTAGTAATATTTTAAATTCACTTGGTGTTAATAAACGTCAAAATAACAACAATAAAAACGCCAAGGTGGAAATTGTTCTTCGTCATTGTTTCCTTCCGTTACACTGTAGAGAAAGTATGTTATTGGTTAGCGTCATAGCGCAAATGGTGTTGCAAAATAAAAAGTTGTGCGCTCTTTTCTTTGAATTACGGTACCAGAGATACTAGATACAATGACGAGATGCTTGTATCCCCGCCCTAACAATGGGACTCGTTGTCCACAGAGCGGAACGGCTGACTGTCAAACTCCAGCCTAAGCCTATGGAGACCCTTAGGGGCCTTGGTGGAGGAGAAAAAAAACAGCCAAACTAAATCGTTCGCTCAGTTTTGTTTTATCCGTTCCCTCTGTTTTATTTGTTCCGCCTGTTTTCTTTTTATCCATTCCATCTTATTTTATCCGTTCCCTCAGAATTTGTTTTATCTATTCCTTTTTTTTTTTTTTTTTTTTTAAGTCCGGGGGCCCAGTTTTGCCTTATCTGGTTGGCTAAACCAGAGGTTCTCAAACCTGTCCTCGTAGACCCCCAGCCGGTTCATGTATTTGATCTGTCCCAGAGCTAACGCATCTAATTTAACTTGTAAACTATTCATCAAACCCTTGACTAGGTGAATCAGTTGAACTAGTTCAGGGCTCAAACAACATTGTGAAACATCTGGGGGTCCCCGAGGAGAGGTTTGAGAACCACTTTATATGGGCAATGATGGAACCAGATTGTTTCTAATCAGGTCATATGGTTTAAAAAAAATGTAGACATCTGTGATTGGACAATAGAACGAACAGGGCTGAGTTTGCTTTAAGAAGGGTTGCAATTGTGTAGGAATTTGCATCTGCAATTAAAAAGTTACTCACACAGTAAGTCATCAATATTGTGCTGGTCTATTAATTCCAGTCAATTATTTTGGATGGATAAGGTATAGGTAGCCTAGCCACCCGAAGTTGGAATATAAAGCAAATTTGGTCACATTCACATTTTCTCTTAAAACAAATAGGCCTATTTTAGGCTATAAATACATGACTTAAGATGTAAATACACAACTTTACCGCTTCGTTTCCCCTGGCGGGAGGGGATCAGAGCCGATAGGCTTCACTAGGCTACCGCAGCTGTGGCTGTTATCAGTAGGCTACAGTTGATCAGACTGAAACACAGATTAATTGTGCACAAGTTGACAAAACATGAAGCAAATCAGTGTAAACATTTTCAATGCCTTTGTGTCAATATTTTTTTATCACATAGAATCAAAAGTGTTGGGGCATATGCCAGCTCAACACACGTTTGCCGGCAGCCCTGCTATGCTTATCTCTGCAACACGGATTGATGGAAATCGCCACACAATGCTAGAAATGAAGAAACATATGGAAATATACATACATGTATACAGTTGAAGTCGGAAGTTTACATACACTTAGGTTGGAGTCATTAAAACCCATTTTTCAACCACTCCACAATTTTCTTGTTAACAAACTATAGTTTTGGCAAGTCGGTTAGGAAATCTACTTTGTGCATGACACAAGTGATTTTTCCAACAATTGTTTACAGACAGATTATTTCACTTATAATTCACTGTATCACAATTCCAGTGGGTCAGAAGTTTACATACACTAACTTGACTGTGCCTTTAAACAGCTTGGAAAATTCCAGAAAATGGCTTTAAAAGCTTCTGATAGGCTAATTGACATTATTTGAGTCAATTGGAGGTGTACCTGTGGATGTATTTCAAGGCCTACCTTCAAACCCAGTGCCTCTTTGCTTGACATCATGGGAAAGTCAAAAGAAATCAAGACACTTGTCTTGGCTGTGGAAGCTTGTGGAAGGCTACCTGAAACGTTTGACCCAAGTTAAACAATTTAAAGGCAATGCAACCAAATATTATTTGAGTGCATGTAAACTTCTGACCCACTGGGAATGTGATGAATTAAAAAAAACTCAAATAAATCATTCTCTCTACTATTATTCTGACATTTCATATTAAACTGATCAAAAACAGGGAATTTCTACTAGGCTTAAATGTCAGGAATTGTGAAAAACTGAGTTTAAATTTATTTGGCTAAGGTATATGTAAACTTCCAACTTCAACTGTATGTATATATATATACAGTGGGGCAAAAAAAGTATTTAGTCAGCCACCAATTGTGCAAGTTCTCCCACTTAAAAAGATGAGGCCTGTAATTTTCATCATAGGTACACTTCAACTATGCCAGACAAAATGAGAAAAAAATTCCAGAAAATCACATTGTAGGATTTTTAATGAATTTATTTGCAAATTATGGTGGAAAATAAGTATTTGGTCACCTACAATCAAGCAAGATTTCTGGCTCTCACAGACCTGTAACTTCTTCTCTAAGAGGCTCCTCTGTCCTCCACTCGTTACCTGTATTAATGGCACCTGTTTGAACTTGTTATCAGTATAAACGACACCTGTCCACAACCTCAAACAGTCACACTCCAAACTCCACTATGGCCAAGACCAAAGAGCTGTCAAAGGACACCAGAAACAAAATTGTAGACATGCACCAGGCTGGGAAGACTGAATCTGCAATAGGTAAGCAGCTTGGTTTGAAGAAATCAACTGTGGGAGCAATTATTAGGAAATGGAAGACATACAAGACCACTGATAATCTCCCTCGATCTTGGGCTCCACGCAAGATCTCACCCCGTGGGGTCAAAATGATCACAAGAACGGTGAGCAAAAATCACCACACACGGGGGGACCTAGTGAATGACCTGCAGAGAGCTGGGACCAAAGTAACAAAGCCTACCATCGGTAACACACTACGCCGCCAGGGACTCAAATCCTGCAGTGCCAGACGTGTCCCCCTGCTTAAGCCATTACATGTCCAGGCCCGTCTGAAGTTTGCTAGAGAGCATTTGGATGATCCAGAAGAAGATTGGGAGAATGTCATATGGTCAGATGAAACCAAAATATAACTTTTTGGTAAAAACTCAACTCGTCGTGTTTGGAGGACAAAGAATGCTGAGTTGCATCCAAAAAACACCATACCTACTGTGAAGCATGGGGGTGGAAACATCATGCTTTGGGGCTGTTTTTCTGCAAAGGGACCAGGACGACTGATCCGTGTAAAGGAAATAATGAATGGAGCCATGTATCGTGAGATTTTGAGTGAAAACCTCCTTCCATCAGCAAGGGCATTGAAGATGAAACGTGGCTGGGTCTTTCAGCATGACAATGATCCCAAACACACCGCCCGGGCAACGAAGGAGTGGCTTCGTAAGAAGCATTTCAAGGTCCTGGAGTGGCCTAGCCAGTCTCCAGATCTCAACCCCATAGAAAATCTTTGGAGGGAGTTGAAAGTCCGTGTTGCCCAGCAACAGCCCCAAAACATCACTGCTCTAGAGGAGATCTGCATGGAGGAATGGGCCAAAATACCAGCAAGTGTGTGAAAACCTTGCGAAGACTTACAGAAAACGTTTGACCTCTGTCATTTCCAACAAAGGGTATATAACAAAGTATTGAGAAACTTTTGTTATTGACCAAATACTTATTTTCCACCATAATTTGCAAATAAATTCATTAAAAATCCTACAATGTGATTTTATGGATTTTTTTTCTCATTTTGTCTGTCATAGTTGAAGTGTACCTATGATGAAAATTACAGGCCTCTCTCATCTTTTTAAGTGGAAGAACTTGCACAATTGGTGGCTGACTAAATACTTTTTTGCCCCACTGTATATTTTCTATATTATTTCGAAATGTAGATTTAATATCTTGACATTTTGAGACAGTATACATTTTTGTTATTTTTGGGGGGTGGCGGGAATGGGCTTCCAAACCTTTCTCCCTCTGATGAGTCATGTACAATTGTTAACATAAACATATCATGGCGCTTGGCTGCACCATGTTTTACTGGCCGTATATAGCCCTAATATCATGCATAAGGGGTAAAATACTGGGTCGCGGGGATAAGAGGCGCGCAAAATGGACAGCTGTCGAGTTTGCACAAAGTTTCGCCTATTTGATTTGCATCATAAACATTCAGTTATGAATGCTAGTGAAATTCCTGGCTTTTCATCATAATTTGAAGCATGTAATTAACAGTATAATTACATTTAGGCTGCAATGTTTTCGCCCACGTGGAACCGTCATGGTAGCCTACATAAGGAGAATGCCGTTTAGGCCTAGAGATAGGGATACCCCTCCAGACCTCGTAGGGTAAGAGTTGAATCTCACGTTAACCGCCTGGATTCAATACAAAAGTGAGTGAGATGTTATGCTAGCCTCATGAATAGACCGTCTCCAATTTTAAGAGACAACTCCGATATAAAGTGTTTTTTTTTTCTCTCGGAGTTCCCATGATGTCACGTGCATCACACTTACTGTATATGTAGGCCATGCTATTTTAGACAACGTTTTCACACAAAAAGAGACAGTCCCTAAATTCTTCACAATAATTTGATGGATTTGGACTTTGTTGGCAACCCCTAGAGCCTGAACATCTATTCTGTGCTAACTGGCTTTTGGACCGCGAAGCCAGTTCCACTTGCTTGTTTTATTGTTCCCCTCTAATCAGATACTGATTTAGACCTGGCAGACCAGGTGGGTCCAATTAATTATCAGGTAGAACAAAACCAGCAGATGCCAGACCTCGTAGGGTTAAGGTAGAATACCCCTGATCTGCAGCCGCCACAATCATCATCGCCTCATCTCTGGTAGGAACTGAGATAATTGAGTGCGCTCAAATGTTATTTTTATTGGGTACCCAGTTCATTAAATATTTGTATTTTTGTATTGGATACAACTATTGTGAACGAATGACACTTGTCATAAGAGAATTAAAACGATTTCAACAATAAATAAACTTAAAATTTCAAACATATCACTGAGTCCACTATTCATTCGTTTTTTCTTGCTTAATTAGATGACATTGCTTTAGATATAGATAAATGTCAACTTTTTTTTAGGCTTACAGTGTCTTCTGAAAGTATTCACACCTTGACTTTTTCCACATTTTGTTGTGTTACAGCCCGAATTTAAAATTGACTAAATTGTATATATATTTTTTTTGTCACTGGCCTACCTACACACTAACAAATTCATTAGAATCTGAAAAGGTGAAATGTCCTGAGTCAATAAGTATTCAACCCCTTTGTTATGTCAAGCCTAAATAAGTTCAGGAGTAAAAATGTGCTTAAGTTGCATGGACTCACTCCGTGTGTAATAAGTGTTCAACATGGCTTTTGAACTGAGAGACAATTATCTGTAATGTATGTGGGGTACCTCATCTCTGTACCCCCACATACAATTATCTGTAATGTCTCTCAGTTAAGCAGTGACTTTCAAACACAGATTCAACCATAAAGACCAGGGAGGTTTTCGACTGCCTCGCGAAGAAGGGCACCGATTGGTAGATGTAAAATTCAATTACAATCATTTTAAAAAGCAAAAGTTGAATATCCCTTTGGGCATGGTGAAGTTATTCATTACACTTCAAATAAAATGTTATTGGTCACATACACATGGTTAGCAGATGTTATTGCGAGTGTAGCGAAATGCTTGTGCTTCTAGTCCCGACAGTGCAGTAACACCTAACAATTCCACATCTAATACACACATCTAAGGGGTGGCATATAAATATATGGATGAGCGATGACCGAGCGGCATAGGCAAGATGCAATGGATGGTATAAAATACAGTATATACATTGGATGGTGTATCAATACGTCCATTCACTACAAAGATACAGGCATCTTTCCTAACTCAGTTGCCGGAGAGAGGAAGGAAGCCGCTCAGGGATTTCACGAGGCCAATGGTGACTTTAAAAGAGTTTGAGTTTAATGGCTGTGATAGTAAACGGAGGATGGATCAACATTGTAATTACACCACAATACTAACCTAATTGACACAGTGAAAAGAAGAGAGCCTGTACAGACCAAAAAAACATGCATCCCGTTTGCAACAAGGCACTAAAGTAATACTGCAACAAAATGTGGCAAAGCAATTAACTTTTTCCTGAATACAGTGTGTTATGTTTGGGGCAAATACAACACATTAGTGAGTACTACTCTCCATCTTTTCAAGCATAGTGGTGGCTACATCATGTTAGATTTATTTGATCATTTACATCCATTCAACCACGCATTTTAAAGTAATCGAGGATGACAAGTTTGAAAACATATTTCCATTGTGGTCCTCTTAAATGGCTCAAACAATTTAAGAACATTAACATGTAGACCCAACCTAGGAATAGTTGGGTTACAGATATGAATACGTTTTTGAACTAGTATAGTGCTTTTCAAAGACTCAAAGCGTATAAATAGTCAAACAAATGTCAATTATCGAGATTGAAAGCTTCAGGCAGCTTGGGATGAAGTTGAGGCAGTTTGGACTTTAGGGTCAGTGGAAAGGCAGTGGAGGTTCAGTAGAGGGGGCATCGAGGGGACAGCCAAGGTGAAACAAAGACAGTCTGAAAGAAAACAGGCCACCGCACCTGCTTCGCTGAATGGTCAGTCACTCCATTGGAGCTGCTTCTCTGGTACTGGTCCTCCATTGACAGGAATGTAGCACCCACCTGGGTGATGCCACCGCTGCTGAAAAGCCACATCTTGGCAGTGGTTAGGCGCATTCCCTGAACTTTCTCTGCTACAGTGGTAAGAAAAAGGTATGTGAACCCTTTGGAATTACCTGGATTTCTGAATAAACTGGTCATCAAATGTTCTGCTCTTCATCTAAGTCACAACAATAAACAGTGTGCTTAAACTAATAACACAAATTATAGTATTTTTTGTGTCTATATTGAATACAAGATTTAAATATTCAGTGTAGGTTGGAAAAAGTATGTGAACCCCTAGGCTAATGACTCCTCCGAAAGCTAATTGGAGTCAAATCAATGAGACGTGATTGGAGATGTTGGTTAGAGCTGCTCTACCCTAAAAAAAAATCACAAAACTTGAGTTTGCTATTCACAAGAAGCATTGCCTGATGTGAACCATGCCTTAAACAAAAGAGATCTCAGAAGACCTAAGATTAAGAAATGTTGACTTGCATAAAGCTGGAAAGGGATACAAAAGTATCTCTAAAAGCCTTGATGTTCATTAGTCCATGGTAAGACATATTGTCTATAAATTGAGAAAGTTCAGCATTGTTGCTACTCTCACTAGGAGTGACCGTCCTACAAAGATGACTGCAAGAGCACAGCGCAGAATGCTCAGCGAGGTTAAGAAGAATCCTAGTGTCAGCTAAAGACTTACAGAAATCGCTGGAACATGCTAACATCTCTGTTGACTAGTCTACGATAAGTAAAATACTAAACAAGAATTGTGTTCAGGGAAGGACACCACGTAAAAAGTCCCTGCTGTCCAAAAAAAACTGCTGCACGTCTGAAGTTTGCAAAAGTGCACCTGGATGTTCCACAGCGCTACTGGCAAAATATTCTGCGGACATATGAAACTACAGTTGAGTTGTTTGGAAGCAACGCACAGCACACCAACATCAAAACCTCATCCCAACTGTAAAGTATGGTGGAGGGATCATCATGGTTTGGGGCTGCCTCAGGTCCTGGATAGCTTGCTATCATCAATGGAAAAATGAATTCCCAAGTTTATCAAGACATTTTGTAGGAGAATGTTAGGCTGTCTGCCAATTGAAGTTCAACAGAAGTTGGGTGATGCAACAGGACAGCGACCCAAAACACAGAAGTAAATCAACAACAGAATTGCTTCAACAGATGAAAATATGCCTGACCTGAGTCCTGACCTCAACCCGATTTGAGATGCTGTGTCATGACCTCAAGAGAGCAGTTCACACCAGACATCGCAAGAATATTGCTGAACTGAAACAGTTTTGTAAAGAGGAATGGTGAAAAATTCCTTCTGACCGTAGTGCAGGTCTGATCCGCAACTACAGAAA
Source organism: Oncorhynchus clarkii lewisi (assembly GCF_045791955.1). Lineage (NCBI taxonomy): Eukaryota > Metazoa > Chordata > Actinopteri > Salmoniformes > Salmonidae > Oncorhynchus > Oncorhynchus clarkii. The sequence goes on from NC_092165.1 coordinate 15,989,700, forward strand.
ATTGCCAAAGGAGGGTCAACCAGTTATTAAATCCGAGGCTTCACTTTTCCCACCCTGCACTGTGAATGTTTACACTGTGCTCAAAGACATGAAAACGTATCATTGTTTGTGTGTTATTAGTTTAAGCAGACCATTTGTCTATTGTTGTGGCCTAGATGAAGATCAGATCAAATGTTATGACCAATTTATGCAGGAATTCAGGTATTTCCAAAGGGTTAACAAACCTTTTCTTGCCACTAAGTATTCAACCCCTTGGTTAGGAGCTTTCACTGGAACTTCCTCTGTTACCTCTGGACACAGCACGCAGTCCTTGTTGTAATATTTCCAAACAGATTAAACAAACAGCCAGCAAGCTATCAAGCCAAAATACTTCATTTTACGATCCTGCAACTTTAAGAGTCAAGACCACAGGATATAGTGATCAAACCCTAGAGCAGCCAAAACTAAAATATACAAATGCAAAAAGAAACAATCAAAATTATTAAAAAATATATACAATATTCACACTACTCTTCCTAGGCTTATGTCTGCTTGTAATCGTTAAGGACTGGGGAGTTTATCAGGATAAAAAAAAAAATAACAGAATGGAGCGAAGGACCTGAAATTGTTGTCGAGCAATTTGACAGAGCTTAACAAATTTTGAGAAGAATAAAATCAGCACACGTTGCACAAACCAGGTGTGGAAAGGGCTTACAGCGATTACGCTGCCAAAGGTGATTCTAACACGTATTGACTCGGAGGGTTGAATACTAAGCTAATAAAGATAGTGTTATTTTTCTTTTTTTAAACAAATGTAAGAAATTCCATTTTGTGTAGATCATTGACAAAAAATCACAATTAAATCCATTTTAATTCCACTTTGTAACAACAGAATGTGGAAAAAGCCAAGGGGTGTGAATACTTTCTGAAGGCACTGTATATATATGCCTTATACTGTATTTTACACCATGTCTGGATGCAATATTCTACCCAGGAATATTAAACGCTGAAATCTAAACAGATATTGGGTGGAATGGTTACTTGAAATGTTATAGAGTGGAATGGTTTTTCTGCTGGTGTATCCTGAGGCAGCTCCTCTCTGAGAACCTCTTTCCGCAGTGCATACAGGTAAATGGTCTCTCTCCTGTGTGGACCTTCTGGTGGATCTTAAGCTGGTGCTGGCGTGAGAACCTCTTCTCACACTGAGAGCAGCTAAAGGGTTTCTCCCCTGTGTGGACCCTCTGGTGTCTCTTCAGGCTACCAGCCTGGGCGAAGGGCATGTGACACTGGGTACAGCTGAAGGGTTTCACCCCTGTGTGGACCCTCTGGTGCCTCTTCAGGTTGCCAGCCTCTGCGAAGCGCATGTGACACTGGGTACAGCTGAAGGGTTTCTCCCCTGTGTGGACCCTCTGGTGGATCTCCACCTTTTGGGAGCAACTGAAGCCTTTGCTACAGAACATGCAGAGGAACCTTTTCTCTTTACTATTGCCTGATGTAGCTCCCCCTCCCTGAGCCTGGGCTCTAGCCCGGTCGTTTGAGTTCAATACCTGATCGAAAAGAACGCGGCTGTGTGAATCAGAAGGCCCCATCGACGTGGACACTGGGTCGCGATCCCTGAACGCCTGTAAAGGGGAGTGGGTTGCGACATTTAGATTTGTCTTTAAGCTTTCCCTGCTGTCTAAGAAATCTCTGCCTTGTGAGTGTCCGTCTCCAAGGTGACTATCTGCATTCCATGTGGGAGGAACATCGCCCTCCACTTTCACATCATCTACGATCAGACCCTCCCCTTTCTTATCTAGGCACCCTTCAGAGTATACACCACTACTGTACCGGTTCCAATCACCTCTAGATGGACCAGTTTGTGTCTCTAAACCCAAGGGCGTGCCAGGGTCCATCTCTGTAGTGTAAGAACAAGACGGTTCATTGCTAGTCTCGTCACCTGAGCCTCGATGGGAATGAACCGGGCTCGGGGTATCGTAAAGTAAATACTCTGAGCTGGGAGCAGGAGGACAGCCCAGCCTCCCCAGCCCCTGTCTTTCTCTGTGTAAATGCCTTTGTGTTACAGTTAAAGTCTTGGTGTCTGTCTCTGACTTGAGGACGGCATCTGGCCTTCCACTGACCTCCGTGATGCTGCTTCTGATCCTGGGCTGTGCTGGGGTGGTGGTGGGATCCTCCGTGGCTACAAGGGGTGGTCCAGTCTCTCCAGTCTGGATGTCTCTGCTGTGCCGTGGGTCCTCCTCTCCTTCAGACATCTCGTGCTTGACCCCAAGACCTGCAACCTCTGCAGACTGACACGAAAGGAGGTTATTACCTGTACATGAGTTGATGTCGTAGGGAAGTCTAACAAACTTCCTTATGGCAGATAAATGAGGACGTACATCTAAGATGGTGAATAGCTGAGGGGTGCCTTTCTGAAATAAAAAGGCCACATTTGTTTTATAAAAAGTAACTCATTTTAACATAACACTATTACACTGACCTCTATCATGATAACGTGCTGGGTTGAGGTTCCACTCCCCTCATCAACAGTGATTGGTTTAACATCTCTCAATGTATTATGTCCCACTGGCTTCACAAAGATCCTGTGTCCTCCAGTGACATGTTCTTCACCTGAGAGAGTGATTGGGGGAAAAGAGGTGGTTAAGTACTGTTAATGCTCAATGGTATATTGTACACTATTGACTATTGACACAGAAATGGCAAAGATGTCAGGTAAAACTTCACATAACTTCTTGATATACTAAACTCAGCAAAAAATGTCTTCACACTTTCAACTGTGTTTACTTTCAGCAAAATTAACATGTGTAAATATTTGTATTAACATAAGATCCAACAACTGAGACAAACTGAACAAGTTCCAAAGACATGGAATAATGTGTCCCTGAACAAATGGGGGGTCAAAATCAAAAGGAACAGTTAGTATCTGGTGTGGCCACCAGCTGCATTAAGTACAGCAGTGTATCTCCTCGTCATGGACTGCACCAGATTTGCCAGTTCTTGCTGTGAGATGTTACCCCACTCTTCCATCAAGGCACCTGCAAGTTCCCAGACATTTCTTGGGGGAATGGCCCTAGCCTTCACCCTCCAATCCAACAGGTTCTAAACGTGCTCAATGGGATTGAGATCCGGGCTCTTCGCTGGCCATGGCAGAGCACTGACCTTCCTGTCTTGCAGGAAATCACGCACAGAACGAGCAGTATGGCTGGTGGCATTGTTATGTTGGAGAGTCATGTCAGGATGAGCCTGTAGGAAGGGTACCAAATGAGGGAGGAGGATGTCTTCCCTGTAACGCACAGCGTTGAGATTGCCTGCAATGACAACAAGCTCAGTCCGATGATGCTGTGACACACCGCCCCAGACTATGACGGACCCACCACCCCAAAAAAATCGATCCTGCTTCAGAGTACAGGCCTCGCTGTAACGCTCATTCCTTTGACGATAAACGCGAATCCGACCATCACCACTGGTGAGATAGAACCGTGACTCGTCAGTGAAGAGCACTTCCAGTCCAGCGACGGTGGGTTTGTGCCCATAGGCGACGTTGTTACCGGTGATGTCTGGTGAGGACCTGCCATACAACAGGCCTACAAGCCCTCAGTCCAGCCTCTCTTAGCCTATTGCGCACAGTCTGAGCACTGATTGAGGGATTGTGTTCTCCTGGTGTAACTCGGGCAGTTGTTGCCATCGTGTACCTGTCCCGCAGGTGTGATGTTCGGATGTATCGATCCCGTGCGGGTGTTGTTGCACGTGGTCTGCCACCGCGATGACGATCCCCTGTCCATCCTGTCTCCCTGTAGCGCTGTCTTAGGCGTCTCACAGTAATTTATTGCCCTGGCCACATCTGCAGTCCTTCATGCTTCCTTGCAGCATGCCTAAGGCACATTCACGCTCATGAGTTGGGACCCTGGCATCTTTCTTTTGGTATTTTTCAGAGTCAGTAGAAAGGCCTCTTTAGTGTCTTAAGTTTTCATAACTGTGATCTTAATTGCCTACCGTCTAAGCTGTTAGTGTCTTAACGACCGTTCCACAGGTGTATGTTTATTAATTATGGTTCATTTAACAAGAATGTGAAACAGTGTTTAAACCCTTTACAATGAAGATCTGTGAAGTTATTTGGATTTTTACAAATTATCTTTGAAAGACAGGGTCCTGAAAAAGGGACGTTTATTTGAGTTTATTTATAATCAATCTATTAAATTCCATGCATCACATTGTTTTCATTCAGTAAAAAATAAGAAATGCAGTAAATCAAGAATCTGATTCGAATGTGATAGTGTCTAAGCCAATCAGGCGAATTATTGCATATTTTCCAAAAACTGACCAAGACCCAATTCTGGGTAACACATCTGAACACATGCAGCGTTGAACAGAGCGACAGGCCGCGCAGCCTCATATGCCTTCCGCAAAATGTACCTCTTGCCATTCCTCTGTATCGGTCGAGGATCTTGACACTACTGGGTCGACTGGCGAGGACGCGCTCTCGTGTTGTTCTCTCTGCGCGCTCCCGTGCCACCTTCAGTTCCAGTAGTTTCCTCCGCAATGCCCTGTTTTCTTTCTGGCTTTGACTTATTTCCAAACGAAGCACTGCATAGTCGTCGTCTACGAGTTTACAGATCTCTGCCACCGCAGCATTTGCTAGCACCTCAATGATGGAGGCTATTTGAGTGTGAAAAACCATACAGTTAGCCATTGTTAGCAGTTAGCTAGCATTACCTAGATAACATCTATCAATCAAGTCCTTAACCCGAATTAGACATTACATGCGGTAAGTATATGATGATGTGCAGTTAAATTAGTCATTTTAAGTTCCAGGGTTTTAATAAACGTCTAAATAAAAACGTTAACGTGTAAATTGTTCTTGGTCACTTCACTTCCGTTGACTTATTTTTCTTCCTGTGAGTTTCCAGCAGACTATCTGCTGTCTTCTTCGTCGTCTTGTGCGTTTCCGGCAGACTAGACGATGTACTGTGAATTGCTGTCTTTCTCAGGTCGGAATGCGAATTAATAATAGCCTCACACCAGTAGGTGCAGGCCGGTGGAATATAGAAAAGACAACAGCTTCCTTGGTATTTCGCTTTGCCTATCATTTGAGCTCAAAATTGTTACAAGCAAAAATGCGGTTAGTCAGCTCATGGAAGAATGTCCTACATACCACCAGCAATATAACATACTTCAATCTCTACCTCGCCACCTTCCTCACACTTCCCATCTGTGTGTTTCATCACTAACAATAACCCAACCTCACTCCCCATACCCACTGACCTTCCTCACAGAATTATGGATAGAGAAAAACTGCCTTCTTCTCTCCCACTCACGTTGCCACTCCTCAAATCAAATCAAATCAAATTTTATTTGTCACATACACATGGTTAGCAGATGTTAATGCGAGTGTAGCGAAATGCTTGTGCTTCTAGTTCCGACAATGCAGTAATAACAAGTAATCTAACTAACAATTCCAAAACTACTGTCTTGTACACAGTGTAAGGGGATAAAGAATATGTACATAAGGATATATGAATGAGTGATGGTACAGAGCAGCATAGGCAAGATACAGTAGATGGTATCGGGTACAGTATGTACAAATGAGATGAGTATGTAAACAAAGTGGCATAGTATAGTATAAAGTGGCTAGTGATACATGTATTACATAAGGATACCGTCGATGATATAGAGTACAGTATATACGTATGCATATGAGATGAATAATGTAGGGTAAGTAACATTTATATAAGGTAGCATTGTTTAAAGTGGCTAGTGATATATTTACATCATTTCCCATCAATTCCCATTATTAAAGTGGCTGGAGTTGAGTCAGTGTCAGTGTGTTGGCAGCAGCCACTCAGTGTTAGTGGTGGCTGTTTAACAGTCTGATGGCCTTGAGATAGAAGCTGTTTTTCAGTCTCTCGGTCCCAGCTTTGATGCACCTGTACTGACCTCGCCTTCTGGATGATAGCGGGGTGAACAGGCAGTGGCTCGGGTGGTTGATGTCCTTGATGATCTTTATGGCCTTCCTGTGACATCGGGTGGTGTAGGTGTCCTGGAGGGCAGGTAGTTTGCCCCCGGTGATGCGTTGTGCAGACCTCACTACCCTCTGGAGAGCCTTACGGTTGAGGGCGGTGCAGTTGCCATACCAGGCGGTGATACAGCCCGCCAGGATGCTCTCGATTGTGCATCTGTAGAAGTTTGTGAGTGCTTTTGGTGACAAGCCGAATTTCTTCAGCCTCCTGAGGTTGAAGAGGCGCTGCTGCGCCTTCTTCACGATGCTGTCTGTGTGAGTGGACCAATTCAGTTTGTCTGTGATGTGTATGCCGAGGAACTTAAAACTTGCTACCCTCTCCACTACTGTTCCATCGATGTGGATAGGGGGGTGTTCCCTCTGCTGTTTCCTGAAGTCCACAATCATCTCCTTAGTTTTGTTGACGTTGAGTGTGAGGTTGTTTTCCTGACACCACACTCCGAGGGCCCTCACCTCCTCCCTGTAGGCCGTCTCATCGTTGTTGGTAATCAAGCCTACCACTGTTGTGTCGTCCGCAAACTTGATGATTGAGTTGGAGGCGTGCGTGGCCACGCAGTCGTGGGTGAACAGGGAGTACAGGAGAGGGCTCAGAACGCAACCTTGTGGGGCCCCAGTGTTGAGGATCAGCGGGGAGGAGATGTTGTTGCCTACCCTCACCACCTGGGAGCGGCCCGTCAGGAAGTCCAGTACCCAGTTGCACAGGGCGGGGTCGAGACCCAGGGTCTCGAGCTTGATGACGAGCTTGGAGGGTACTATGGTGTTGAATGCCGAGCTGTAGTCGATGAACAGCATTCTCACATAGGTATTCCTCTTGTCCAGATGGGTTAGGGCAGTGTGCAGTGTGGTTGAGATTGCATCGTCTGTGGACCTATTTGGGCGGTAAGCAAATTGGAGTGGGTCTAGGGTGTCAGGTAGGGTGGAGGTGATATGGTCCTTGACTAGTCTCTCAAAGCACTTCATGATGACGGATGTGAGTGCTACGGGGCGGTAGTCATTTAGCTCAGTTACCTTAGCTTTCTTGGGAACAGGAACAATGGTGGCCCTCTTGAAGCATGTGGGAACAGCAGACTGGTATAGGGATTGATTGAATATGTCCGTAAACACACCGGCCAGCTGGTCTGCGCATGCTCTGAGGGCGCGGCTGGGGATGCCATCTGGGCCTGCAGCCTTGCGAGGGTTAACACGTTTAAATGTCTTACTCACCTCGGCTGCAGTGAAGGAGAGACCGCATGTTTTCGTTGCAGGCCGTGTCAGTGGCACTGTATTGTCCTCAAAGCGGGCAAAAAAGTTATTTAGTCTGCCTGGGAGCAAGACATCCTGGTCCGTGACTGGGCTGGGTTTCTTCCTGTAGTCCGTGATTGACTGTAGACCCTGCCACATGCCTCTTGTGTCTGAGCCGTTGAATTGAGATTCTACTTTGTCTCTGTACTGGCGCTTAGCTTGTTTGATAGCCTTGCGGAGGGAATAGCTGCACTGTTTGTATTCAGTCATGTTACCAGACACCTTGCCCTGATTAAAAGCAGTGGTTCGTGCTTTCAGTTTCACACGAATGCTGCCATCAATCCACGGTTTCTGGTTAGGGAATGTTTTAATCGTTGCTATGGGAACGACATCTTCAACGCACGTTCTAATGAACTCGCACACCGAATCAGCGTATTCGTCAATGTTGTTATCTGACGCAATACGAAACATCTCCCAGTCCACGTGATGGAAGCAGTCTTGGAGTGTGGAGTCAGCTTGGTCGGACCAGCGTTGGACAGACCTCAGCGTGGGAGCCTCTTGTTTTAGTTTCTGTCTGTAGGCAGGGATCAACAAAATGGAGTCGTGGTCAGCTTTTCCGAAAGGGGGGCGGGGCAGGGCCTTATATGCGTCGCGGAAGTTAGAGTAACAATGGTCCAAGGTCTTTCCTCCCCTGGTTGGGCAATCGATATGCTGATAAAATTTGGGGAGTCTTGTTTTCAGATTAGCCTTGTTAAAATCCCCAGCTACAATGAATGCAGCCTCCGGATAAATTGTTTCCAGTTTGCAGAGAGTTAAATAAAGTTCGTTCAGAGCCATCGATGTGTCTGCTTGGGGGGGGATATATACGGCTGTGATTATAATCGAAGAGAATTCTCTTGGTAGATAATGCGGTCTACATTTGATTGTGAGGAATTCTAAATCAGGTGAACAGAAGGATTTGAGTTCCTGTATGTTTCTTTCATCGCACCATGTCACGTTAGTCATAAGGCATACGCCCCCGCCCCTCTTTTTACCAGAAAGATGTTTTTTCCTGTCTGCGCGATGCGTGGAGAAACCTGTTGGCTGCACCGCTTCGGATAGCGTCTCTCCAGTAAGCCACGTTTCCGTGAAGCAAATAACGTTACAGTCTCTGATGTCCCTCTGGAATGCTACCCTTGCTCGGATTTCATCAACCTTGTTGTCAAGAGACTGGACATTGGCAAGAAGAATGCTAGGGAGTGGTGCGCGCTGTGCCCGTCTCCGGAGTCTGACCAGAAGACCGCCTCGTTTCCCTCTCTTTCGGAGTCGTTTTTTTGGGTCGCTGCATAGGATCCACTCCGTTGTCCTGTTTGTAAGGCAGAACACAGGATCCGCGTCGCGAAAAACATATTCTTGGTCGTACTGATGGTGAGTTGATGCTGATCTTATATTCAGTAGTTCTTCTCGACTGTATGTAATGAAACCTAAGATGACCTGGGGTACTAATGTAAGAAATAACACTCCTGGGTCAGCCCCTCTGCTATGATGCTCCAACATTCCATCGCTCCTAATGGGACCACCACATTTACCTCCTCCCTCTTCAGAGCTGTCTTCGCTACCTTATCTGCTGCTTAATTTCCCCAACCCCAACATGAGCTGGGGGACCACTGTTCCCTTATTTTTTTGGGTGGCACTGAGCAAATTTCAGTTTGTGTGGACATTAACTAGAATGTTGTGAGAATTCTGTGGAACTTCCTGCGCGCATTTTAGGTCCTGTACCCGCTTTAAGTTGAAGTTTTAGACTATCCAATAGGCTATTGTGGCTATTTGAACATAATGTGGTCCTATCAGAGTGTCCTAGCAACAAAACCACTGATGCAATAACATTTTCAATAACATGGAAATAGCTTTTGAATTCTATGATATATGACATTTATTATGGATCCAGCAAAATTAAGGCAGTTATACAATTTTAAAAACAGCCCTCAGTCCCCTACTCCACTACTACATATCTACAACACAAAATCCATTGGTACTTGTGTGTATAGTGCGTACAGTACATTTGGAAAATATTCAGACCCCTTGACCTTTTCCACATTGTTACGTTACAGCCTTATTCTAAAATTAATTAAGTTGTCCCCCCCATAAATCTACACACAATATCCCATAATGTCAAAGCAAAAACAGGTTTTTAGAACATTTTGCAAATGTATTAAAAATAAAAAGCAGCACATTTACATACAGTGCCTTGCGAAAGTATTCGGCCCTCTTGAACTTTGCGACCTTTTGCCACATTTCAGGCTTCAAACATAAAGATATAAAACTGTATTTTTTTGTGAAGAATCAACAACAAGTGGGACACAATCATGAAGTGGAACGACATTTATTGGATATTTCAAACTTTTTTAACAAATCAAAAACTGAAAAATTGGGCGTGCAAAATTATTCAGCCCCCTTAAGTTAATACTTTGTAGCGCCACCTTTTGCTGCGATTACAGCTGTAAATCGCATGGGGTATGTATGTCTCTATCAGTTTTGCACATCGAGAGACTGAAATGTTTTCCCATTCCTCCTTGCAAAACAGCTCGAGCTCAGTGAGGTTGGATGGAGAGCATTTGTGAACAGCAGTTTTCAGTTCTTTCCAAAGATTATCGATTGGATTCAGGTCTGGACTTTGACTTGGCCATTCTAACACCTGGATATGTTTATTTTTGAACTATTCCATTGTAGATTTTGCTTTATGTTTTGGATCATTGTCTTGTTGGAAGACAAATCTCCGTCCCAGTCTCAGGTCTTTTGCAGACCATCAGGTTTTCTTCCAGAATGGTCCTGTATTTGGCTCCATCCATCTTCCCATCAATTTTAACCATCTTCCCTGTCCCTGCTGAAGAAAAGCAGGCCCAAACCATGATGCTGCCACCACCATGTTTGACAGTGGGGATGGTGTGTTCAGGGTGATGAGCTGTGTTGCTTTTACGCCAAACATAACGTTTTGCATTGTTGCCAAAAAGTTCAATTTTGGTTTCATCTGACCAGAGCACCTTCTTCCACATGTTTGGTGTGTCTCCCAGGTGGCTTGTGGCAAACTTTAACCAACACTTTTTATGGATATCTTTAAGAAATGGCTTTCTTCTTGCCACTCTTCCATAAAGGCCAGATTTGTGCAATATACGACTGATTGTATCCAGAGTGATCATGGGCCTCTTGGCTGCATCTCTGATCAGTCTTCTCCTTGTATGAGCTGAAAGTTTAGAGGGACGGCCAGGTCTTGGTAGATTTGCAGTGGTCTGATACTCCTTCCATTTCAATATTATCGCTTGCACAGTGCTCCTTGGGATGTTTAAAGCTTGGGAAATCTTTTTGTATCCAAATCCGGCTTTAAACTTCTTCACAACAGTATCTCGGACCTGCCTGGTGTGTTCCTTGTTCTTCATGATGCTCTCTGCGCTTTTAACGGACCTCTGAGACTATCACAGTGCAGGTGCATTTATACGGAGACTTGATTACACACAGGTGGATTGTATTTATCATCATTAGTCATTTAGGTCAACATTGGATCATTCAGAGATCCTCACTGAACTTCTGGAGAGAGTTTGCTGCACTGAAAGTAAAGGGACTGAATAATTTTGCACACCCAATTTTTCAGTTTTTGATTTGTTAAAAAACGTTTGAAATATCCAATAAATGTCGTTCCACTTCATGATTGTGTCCCACTTGTTGATTCTTCACAAAAAAAATACAGTTTTATATCTTTATGTTTGAAGCCTGAAATGTGGCAAAAGGTCGCAAAGTTCAAGGGGGCCCGAATACTTTCGCAAGGCACTGTAAGTATTTCAGACCCTTTACTCAGTCTTTTGTTGAAACACCTTGGGCAGCGATTACAGCCTTGAGTCTTCTTGGGTAAGATGCTACAAGCTTTGCACACCTGTATTTGGGGAGTTTCTCCACTTCTCTGCAGATCCTCTCAAGCTGTCAGATTGGATGGGGAGCATCGCAGCATAGCTATTTTCAGATCTTTCCAGAGATGTTCAATTGGGTTCAAGTCCTGGCTCTGGCTGGGCCACTCAAGGACATTCAGAGACTTGTCCCGAAGCCACTCCTGCTTTGTCTTGGCTGTGCGCTTAGGGTCGTTGTCCTGTTGGAAGGTGAACCTTTGCCCCAGTCTGAGCTCCTGAGCGCTCTGGAGCAGGTTTTCATCAAAGATCTCTCTGTACTTCGCTCCATTCATCTTTCCATCGATCCTAACTAGTCTTCCCAGTCCCTGCCGCTGAAAAACATCCCCAACGCATGTTGCTGCCACCACCATGCTTCACCGTAGGGATGGTGCCAGACTTCCTCCAGACGTGACACTTGGCATTCAGGCCAAAGAGTTCAATCTTGGTTTCATCAGACTAGAGAATCTTGTTTCTCATGGTCTGAGAGTCTTTATGTGCCCTTTGGCAAACTCCAAGAGGGCTGTCATGTGCCTTTTACTGAGGAGTGGCTTCCGTTTGGCCACTGATTGGTGGAGTGCTGGAGAGATGGTTGTCCTTCTGGAAGGTTCTCCCATCTCCACAGATGAACTGTGGAGCTCTGTCAGAGTGACCATCGGATTCTTGGTCACCTCTCTGACCAAGGCCCTTCTCCGCCAATTGCTCAGTTCAACCGGGCGGCCAGCTCTGGGAAGAGTCTTGGTGGTTCTAAACTTCTTCCATTTAAGAATGATGGAGGCAACTGTATTCCTGGGGACCTTCAATGCTGCAGAAATGTTTTGGTACCCTTCCCCAGATCTGTGCCTTGACAAAATCCTGTCTCGGAGCTCTACAGACAATTCCTTGGACCTCATGGCTTGGTTTTTGCTGTCATGGCTTGGTTTTTGCTGTCAACTGTGGGACCTTATATAGACAGCCTTTCCAAATCATGTCTAATCAATAGATTCTATTTTTTTTAAATTTAATTTAAGCTTTATTGAACTAGGCAAGTCCGTTAAGAACAAATTATTATTTACAATGACGGCCAAACCCGGACTACGCTGGGCCAATTGTGCGCCGCCCTATGGGACTCCCAATCACGGCCGGTTGTGATACAGCCTGGATTCGAACCAGGGTGTCTGTAGTGACGCCTCAAGCACTGAGAGGCAGTGCCTCAGACCGCTGCGCCACAGGTACACTCCAATCAAGTTGTAGAAACATATCAAGGATGATTAATGGAAATAGGATGCACCTGTGCTCAATTTCGAATCACATAGCAAAGGGTCTGAATACTTATGTAAATGTGATTTTTTAATTAATTTGCAAACATATCTAAACCTTTTTACGCTTTGTCATTATGGGGTATCGTGTGTAGGTTGATGAGAAATATAATTTAATCCATTTTAGAATAAGGCTAACATAACAAAATGAGGACAAAGTCAAGGGGTCTGAATACTTTCCCGAATGCGCTGTACGTTATTGTGTGTGTGTGTGTGTATGTCTGTTTGTGTTGCTTCACGGTCCCCGCTGTTCCATAAGGTGTATTTTAATCTTTTTTTCTTTAAAAAAAAAAATCTAATTTTACTGCTTGCGTCGGTTACTTTATGTGGAATAGAGTTCCATGTAGTCATGGCTCTATGTAGTACTGTGTGCCTCCCATAATCTGTTCTGGACTTGAGGGCTGTTTAGAGATCTCTGGTGGCATGTCTTGTGGGGTATGCATGGATGTCTGAGCTGTGTGCCAGTAGTTCAAACAGACAGCTCTATGCATTCAACATGTCAATATGTCTCACAAATACAAGTAGTGATGAAGTCAATCTCTCCTACACTTTCAGCCAGGAGAGATTGACATGCATGTTATTCATGTTAGCTCTCTGTGTACATCCAAGGGCCAGCCGTGCTGCCCTGTTCTGAGCCAATATAGGCTATGTGGTGTTTTTCTATTAGACCTACAAGGACATTTTATTTATCTGACAGTATTTTTGATTTAGAGATTCCGGTAAACTCTGTTTCCTTTCATGTGTCCTACCAATAATTATTGGATTATTCACCATGGTAACCAGTTAGTATAAAAACAGAATTAGCAGTTATTTCTCGGTTTTCAGTCAGTAACTTTAGGGAGTGAACATTATTAAAAATCGGACCTGAAATGAAAATGTCCCTTCAGCAAAATATATTTGACCTAAACCCTACCTGAACGCTTGAAGAAAATAAAAAAAGTGACTCTCCACTATACCCAAAATAATAAGTGGATAGCAGATAACAAAGCTACCATTTACCCTCACTTCTTGGACAGACCGGAGCCTTAGATATGCAGTTTTACAAACTGTTCTTCGTCCTGTAAGCATTACTTGGCAATGCAGGAATTTTGATAACGCAAACGGCTGCGGGCCAGAAGGTTGTGGGTTCGCAGACCACCGTGAACAAGAGTAGGGGTGGAAAGATCTCCTTTTATAGTAAAAGCATTGCATGAATCTATCATCATATTTGCAGGTCAGAGAAATTGAAATGTCATGCAACTCTTTGTCCTTTTACACCAAACAAATTTGCGAAATTACAGGCTAAGAATGGACTGATGTGTTCATCTTACCATATTTCTCCAATGCCAAATCAGTGTGTTTTGTTTGCAACAAAACTGTCCGTTTGCAAATCATTTAATTTGTGACATCATTAGGAATCTGAGCATGGTACATTCAGAAGTTGGGCCTATACCTTTCCAGCCCAAACAGAGTAGGTCTACCAACTAAGGAAATGTAAGCTTTAACTGCTGGCGACTCTTCTTCTGTGGCTTAACCCAAAGAGAGGTCACAAGTGTTCCCCTAAAAGCTGTCTGGGTTTGAACAGCTTCTGTTGTACAGAAAATGAATATTAATCAATTGATAGTGAAAGAATTAGATTACTTCCCAAGCATGGCAAATGTTTTCTCTCCTCGGCTATAGGTTGTAGCTCAGCCTCAATGTCAAAGAAACGAAACAACGATATTCCCATATATATATATCAGAGTCACGTCTTTCCTGGGTATTTCATAGTTTGTTCCTAGCTTAAAGCATCACGGACCCAAGCGCTGTTATAGATCCACTTTATATAATCAGATCGGTTTCATTTTCTTCAAAATCTTAAGCTAAGGGGTAGGCCTGTGTTTTTCACAATGTTCTTTAATAAAAAGGTAGGCCTATGTTATACCCTCTCAATTCGAGTCTTGGTTTTAACTTAACAGCCCTTCACTGACACCTAAGTAGGCTATTTAAAGAGTGCATGGTGGGTGGAGGATTTGACAGACAAATCTATGGATCAGTGTCTTCACCACCATAGTCCCTGTGCCCAAGGAAGCGAAGGTAACCTGCCTAAATGATTACTGCCCCGTAGCAGTCACATCGGTAGCCATGAAGTGCTTTGAAAGGCTGGTCATGGCTCACATCAACAGTATCCTCCCGGATACACTAGACCCACTCCAATTCTCATATCGCCCCAACAGATCCACAGATGACGTAATCTCAATTGCACTCCACACTGCCCTTTCCCACCTGGATGAAAGGAACACCCATGTGAGAATGCTGTTCATTGACTACAGCTCAGCATTCAACACCATAGGGCCCACGAAGAACATCACTAAGCTAAGGACCCTGGGACACCTCCCTCTGCAACTGGATCCTGGACTTCCTGACGTGCCGCCCCCGGGTGGTAAGGGTAGGCACCAACATGTCTGCCACACTGATCCTCAACACTGGGGCCCCTCTGGTGTTTAGTCCCCTCGTGTACTCCCTGTTCACCCACGACCGCGTGGCCAAACACGGCTTGTTGTTACTGTTGTTACTGCTATGAACAGAGAAAGTGAAATATTCCTTGATATTAAAAAAGAATCAAGCCGCTAAGAATAACAAGGCTTATAGAGACACTTTCCTCCTCATTCATTACCGCTGCACTGCTTGTTGTAGCGCTGAGTGGAAATAGGAAGAACGTGCATTGTATGGTTTATAAAAGTGTGAAATACAAAGTGTTGATAGTTCTGAGTAAGAACTTAAACATGAATTCACTCATAAAAACAGCAGCTATTTGCTGTGTTCGTTGACAGTCTCTCTCTAGTCATGGTTTTAAACGTTTTGAAATCTCACAGTATCAATTTTGTCATAGCTTTCTTTCATGCCTGCTACGTTACTGCAGACTCTCATCTGAGCATTCTGATTGGCCAGCGGTAGCATAGTGCACTTGATTTCCTCTCCAGGCCCACCGGAAGGCAGAGTTTGTACTTTCAGACACATGAAATGGCAACAGTTTGCCTACCCGGCACACAGGGTAGCTGAATTGGCTGCACCTACCACCAACAGCCCGAGACCAATTTAAAAAAAAATAGGAACACAAGGCTTTATATAGAAATGTTTGGTGATCGACTAGAAATGCCTTGGAGATTGACAGGTCGATCGAATGATTGGTGACCACTGGCCTGCCTACACAGTAGATATGTATATATATATATATATATATGCCTTATACAGAGTGTAAAAAAACATGAACATTATGCTCTTTCCATGATACTGACCAGGTGAATCCAGCTGAAAGCTATGATCCCTTATTGTTGTAACTTGTTAAATCCACTTCAATCAATGTCGATGAAGGGGAGGAGACAGGTTAAAGGAATTTTAAGCCTTGAGGCAATTGAGACAGGGATTGTGTATGTGTGCCATTCAGAGGGTTATTGGGAAAGATAAAATATTTAAGTGCCTTTAAAACGGGGGATGGTAGTAGGGGCACTAGTTTGTGTCAAGAACTGGAACGCTGCTGGGTTTTTCAAGCTCAACAGTTTCTCGTGTGTATCAAGAATAGTCCACCACAAAGGAACTTGACACAAATGTGGGAGGCAATGGAGTCAACACGTGCCAGCATCCCTGGGAAATGCTTTCGACATCTTGTAAAGTCCATGTCCCTGACGAATTGAGTCTGTGCTGAGGGTAAAAGGGGGTGGTACGACTCAATATTAGGAAGGTGTTCTTTATGTTTCATACACTCTGTGTATATCACACAATGCCTGGATGCAATATTCAACACTGAAATCTGTTACACTCGTTATTCTAAATGAATCTGTGGATATTTTCCACTGACAACAATATCAATCTATTTGTCTTTGTACAGGGTTTCATCTAAACGTCAGAGGATATCAAGTGGAATGGTTACTTTCTATGTTATAGAGTGGAATGGTTTTTCTGCTGGTGTATACTGAGGTAGCTCCTCTCGGAGAACCTCTTCCCGCAGTGTGTACAGGCAAACGGCTTTTCTCCCGTGTGGACCTTCAGGTGCATCTTCAGGTTGCCAGCCAGGGCGAAGCGCATGTGACACTGGGTACAGCTGAAGGGTTTCTCCCCTGTGTGGACCCTCTGGTGCCTCTTCAGGTCACCAGCCTGGGAGAACCTCTTCTCACACTGGGGGCAGCTGAAGGGTTTCTCCCCTGTGTGGACCATCTGGTGTCTCTTCAGGTTGCCAGCCAGGGCGAAGCGCATGTGACACTGGGTACAGCTGAAGGGTTTCACTCCTGTGTGGACCCTCTGGTGGATCTCCACCTTCTGAGGGCAGGTGAAGCCTTTGTTACAGAACATGCAGAGGAACTGTTTCTCTTTACTATTGCCTGAAGTGGCTCCCCCTCCCTGAGCCTGGGCTTTAGCCATGTCGTTTGAGTTTAATACCTGATCGAAAAAGATGCGGCCATGTGAATCGGAAGGTGCCATTGATGTGGACACTGGGTCGCGATCCCTGAATGCGTGTAAAGGGGAGTGAGTCGGGACATTTAGATTTGTTTTTAAGCTTCCCCTGTAATCTAAGAAATCTCTGCCATGTGAGTGTCCTTCTCCTAAGTGAGTCTCGTCTACATTCCATGCCAGAAGAGCGTCACCCTCCACTTTCACAGTCACTTCATCAACCACTATAACTTCCCCTTTCTTATCTAGGCACCCTTCAGAGTATACACTACTACTGTAGGGGTTCCAGTCCGCTCTAGACAGATCAGTCTGTGTCTCCAAATTCAAGGGCATGTTGCCACGGTCCACCTCTGTAGAGTAAGAACAAGACGGATCATTGCCAGTCTCTAATGTGTCACCTGAGTCCCGATGGGAATGAACAGTCCTCGGTCTCGGATTACTGTAAAGTAAAAACTCTGATCCGGTAGCAGGTGGACAGACCAGTCTCCCCAGCCCCAGACTCTCTGGGTCTGGCCTGTGGTCAGATCCTGTGTGTAAAAGCCTCTGTGTTACAACTAAAGTCTCTGTGTCCATCTCTGACTTGAGGGCCGCGTTCGGAGTTCCACTGACCTCCACCATGCTGCATTGCGTCCTGGGCTGGGGCGCAGCAGTGGATAGGTGATCCGTGGCTGCAGGGGGCACTAGTACAGCCGCTGTTCCAGTCTCGATGTCTCTGCTCTGTTGTGGGTCCTCCTCTCCTTCAGTCCTCTCCTGCTTGACCACAGAGGATCCTCCAGGACCTGCAGCCTCTGCAGACTGACAAGAAGAGAGAGGGTTATTACCGGTACATGAGTTGAATTGGATAACAATGTCGTAGGGAAGCCTCACAAGCTTCTCTATGGAAGATAAATGAGGACGTACATGTATGCAAGTGAATAGCTGAAGGGAGCCTTTCTGAAATAAATGGCCACATTTGATAGTCACAATTATGTTTAATGTAACCCTATTCCACTAACCTCTATCATGATAACGTGCTGGGTTGAGGTTCCACTCCCCTCACCAACAGTGATTGGTTGGTCATCACTCCATGTATTGCGTCCCGCTGACTTCACAAAGCTCCTGTGGCCTCCAGTGAGATGTCCTTCACCTGAGAGAGTGATTGGGGGAAAAGAGATGGTTAGGTTAGGTACTGTCAATGTTCAACAGTACATTGTACACTATTGATACTGTCTACAATTGGCAAAGATGTAAGGTAATACTTCTCATAACTTACTGATATACAATGTATTGATCTATGTATTATGTTCCATGCATCATATTGTTTTCATTGAGCAAATAATAGGAAATGCAGTAAATCCAGAATCTTGTTAAATATGATAGTGTCTTTTCACATGCATACAGTATGCAATAATTCCTCTGATTAGCTTTCTAAAAACTGACCAAGACCCAATTCTGGGTAACAAATCTAGACATGTGCATATGGGAACGGGGCGACAGGCACTGCGCTATAAATGACAGGCAGCCTTGGCCTTCTGTAAAATGTACCTCTTGCCATTCCTCTGTATCGGTCGAGGATCTTGACGCTACTGGGACGACTGGCGACGACGCGCTCCCGCAATGTCCTCTCTGCGCGCTCCCGTGCCACCTTAACTTCCAGTAGTTTCCTCCGTAATGCCCTGTTTTCTTTCTGGCTTTGAGTTATTTCCAAACGAAACACTGCATAGTCGTCGTCTACGAGTTTACAGATCTCTGCCACAGCTGCATTCGCTAACACCTCCATTATAGAGGCTATTTGAGTGTGAAAAACCATACAGTTAGAGTTAGCCATTGTTAGCAGCTCGACAACTAGCGTTACCTAGATAACATATATCATTCAAGTCCTGTCTCCAACGCGAATTAAACACTATAGCCGGTAAGTATTTGATACTTTGCAGTTAAATTAGTCACATTTTGAATTCCAGAGTGTTAATAACCGTTTAAATAACAACAATAAAAAGGCTAACGTATTAATTACTCTTGGGCACTGTTCGCGTCCGTTAACTTCTTCGTGTTAACGGACTAGACGCCGTGTTGCGGTATTGCTGCCGTTCACAGTTCGGAGTGTGAATTGCACATTTCTCGAATCCCAAAATTGAGATCTGAACCGAATTGGATCTGTAAAATTCCCATCCGACACCTACAGGACCCCGTCATTCTTTTAAAATCAATTCCGTTTTGAATCCGAGGTGGGTCGACCCAAAATATTTCAGAGATGAGGGTGAATCAGATCAAATTGGGTCTGGTCTATCAGACCGAAATAGATCCGAAATATATATATTTTAAAATCTGCTTGATTGCTGCGCTAGCCAGCATAATTGTTTTCACTGGTTTGGCAGGCAGTTAGCCATTTATCATGACTCTCAGTTCCATGACATTACACATAAAAGTAATTGGACGAAGGTGTCTTCTGTATGGGGAAGATTAGTTTAAGATCCCCGACACACAATCTTTTTATTTTTATTTCGCCTTTATTTAACCAGGTAGGCTAGTTGAGAACAAGTTCTCATTTACAACTGCGACCTGGCCAAAATAAAGAAAAGCAGTGCGACACAAACAACAACACAGAGTTACACATGGAATAAACAAGCGTACAGTCAATAACACGATAGGGAAAAAAATAAAGTCTATATACAGTGTGTGCAAATGGCGTGAGGAGGTAAGGCAATAAATAGTCCATAGTAGCGAAGTAATTACAGTTTAGCAAATGAACACTGGAGTGATAGATGATGATGTGCAGGTAGAAATACTGGTGTGCAAAAGACCAGAAAAGTAAATAAAAACAATATGGGAATGAGGTAGGTAGATTGGATGGGCTATTTACAGATGGGCTATGTGCAGCTGCAGCGATCGGTTAGCTGCTCAGATAGCTGATTTTTAAAGTTAGTGAGGGAAATATAAGTCTCCAGCTTCAGCGATTTTTTTTTTTTTTCTTCAATTCGTTCCAGTCATTGGCAGCAGAGAACTGGAAGGAAAGGCGGCCAAAGGAGGTGTTGGCTTTGGGGACGACCAGTGAGATACAGTGCCTTGCGAAAGTATTCGCCCCCCTTGAACTTTGCGACCTTTTGCCACATTTCAGTCTTCAAACATAAAGATATAAAACTGTATTTTTTTGTGAAGAATCAACAACAAATGGGACACAATCATGAAGTGGAACGACATTTATTGGATATTTCCAACTTTTTAAACAAATCTAAAACTGAAAAATTGGGCGTGCAAAATTATTCAGCCCCTTTACTTTCAGTGCAGCAAACTCTCTCCAGAAGTTCAGTGAGGATCTCTGAATGATCCAATGTTGACCTAAATGACTAATGATGATAAATACAATCCACCTGTGTGTAATCAAGTCTCCGTATAAATGCACCTGCACTGTGATAGGCTCAGAGGTCCGTTAAAAGCGCAGAGAGCATCATGAAGAACAAGGAACACACCAGGCAGGTCCGAGATACTGTTGTGAAGAAGTTTAAAGCCGGATTTGGATACAAAAAGATTTCCCAAGCTTTAAACATCCCAAGGAGCACTGTGCAAGCGATAATATTGAAATGGAAGGAGTATCAGACCACTGCAAATCTACCAAGACCTGGCCGTCCCTCTAAACTTTCAGCTCATACAAGGAGAAGACTGAGCAGAGATGCAGCCAAGAGGCCCATGATCACTCTGGATGAACTGCAGAGATCTACAGCTGAGGTGGGAGACTCTGTCCATAGGACAACAATCAGTCGTATATTGCACAAATCTGGCCTTTATGGAAGAGTGGCAAGAAGAAAGCCATTTCTTAAAGATATCCATAAAAAGTGTCGTTTAAAGTTTGCCACAAGCCACCTGCGAGACACACCAAACATGTGGAAGAAGGTGCTCTGGTCAGATGAAACCAAAATTGAACTTTTTGGCAACAATGCAAAACGTTATGTTTGGCGTAAAAGCAACACAGCTGAACACACCATCCCCACTGTCAAACATGGTGGTGGCAGCATCATGGTTTGGGCCTGCTTTTCTTCAGCAGAGACAGGGAAGATGGTTAAAATTGATGGGAAGATGGATGGAGCCAAATACAGGACCATTCTGGAAGAAAACCTGATGGAGTCTGCAAAAGACCTGAGACTGGGGCGGAGATTTGTCTTCCAACAAGACAATGATCCAAAACATAAAGCAAAATCTACAATGGAATGGTTCAAAAATAAACATATCCAGGTGTTAGAATGGCCAAGTCAAAGTCCAGACCTGAATCCAATCGAGAATCTGTGGAAAGAACTGAAAACTGCTGTTCACAAATGCTCTCCATCCAACCTCACTGAGCTCGAGCTGTTTTGCAAGGAGGAATGGGAAAAAATGTCAGTCTCTCGATGTGCAAAACTGATAGAGACATACCCCAAGCGACTTACAGCTGTAATCACAGCAAAAGGTGGCGCTACAAAGTATTAACTTAAGGGGGCTGAATAATTTTGCACACCCAATTTTTCAGTTTTTGATTTGTTAAAAAAGTTTGAAATATCCAATAAATGTCGTTCCACTTCATGATTGTGTCCCACTTGTTGTTGATTCTTCACAAAAAAATACAGTTTTATATCTTTATGTTTGAAGCCTGAAATGTGGCAAAAGGTCGCAAAGTTCAAGGGGGCCGAATACTTTCGCAAGGCACTGTATACCTGCTGGAGCGCGTGCTGCGGGTGGGTGTTGTTATTGTGACCAGTGAGCTGAGATAAGGCGGAGCTTTACATAGCATAGACTTATAGATGACCTGGAGCCAGTGGGTCTGGCGACGAATATGTAGCGAGGGCCAGCCGACTAGAGCATACAGTTCACAGTGGTGGGTGGTATAAGGGGCTTTGGTGACAAAACGGATGGCACTGTGATAGACTGCATCCAGTTTGCTGAGTAGAGTATTGGAAGCTATTTTGTAAATGACATCGTCGAGGTTCGGTAGGATAGTCAGTTTTACGAGGGTATGTTTGGCGACATGAGTGAAGGAGGCTTTGTTGTGAAATAGGAAGCCGATTCTAGATATAATTTTGGAATGGAGATGTTTAATATGAGTCTGGAAGGAGAGTTTACAGTCTAGCCAGACATCTAGGTATTTGTAGTTGTCCACATATTCTAAATCAGAACTGTCCAGAATAGTTGGGCGGGCAGGTGTGGGCAGCGATCGGTTGAAAAGCATGCATTTGGTTTTACTAGCGTTTAAGAGCAGTTGGAGGCCATGGAAGGAGTGTTGTATGGCATTGAAGCACGTTTGGAGTTTAGTTAACACGGTGTCCAAAGAAGGGCCAGATGTATACAGAATGGTGTCGTCTACGTAGAGGTGGATCAGGGAATCATCCGCAGCAAGAGCGACATAGTTGATATATACAGAGAAAGGAATCGGCCCGAGAATTGAACACTGTAGTACCCCCATAGAGACTGTCAGAGGTCCGGACAACAGGCCCTCCAATTTGAAACACTGAACTCTGTCTGAGAAGTAGTTGGTGAACCAGGCGAGGCAGTCATTTGAGAAACCAAGGCTGTTGAGTCTGCCGATAAGGATATGGTGATTGACAGAGTCGAAAGCCTTGGCCAGGTCGATGAAGATGGCTGCACAGTACTGTCTTTTATCGATGGTGGTTCTGATATTGTTTAGTACCTTGAGCGTGGCTGAGGTGCACCCGTGACCAGCTCGGAAGCCGGATTGCACAGTGGTGAAGGTACGGTGGGAAAATGGTCAGTGATCTGTTTATTAACTTAGCTTTCGAAGACTTTAGAAAGTCAGGGCAGGATGGATATAGGTCTATAACAGTTTGGGTCTAGAGCACATATGTCAGAGTCAAGGCCCGCGGGCCACATCCGGCCCGCAAGAAGGTTTTTTACGGCCCCTGGGATGATCTTGATTTATTATTAGAACCGGCCCGCAGCAAGCCGGCAGCCCGCAGATCTTTTACACGCACCAATACTACATTTCCCACAATGCAAAGGTGACGCACCGAGCAGTAGGCTGCTTCATTTCAATATTTATTGGCACAGCAGTCGTCAGCATCACAGTAAAATTAACTTTCAGATACCCATCAAAAATGGCAAAACGGAAGGTGGATACTGAGAACCGGGGGTTTCAAACAAGGTGGGAGTCGGAGTATATGTTCACGAAGGTAGCTGGAAAACCTGTGTGTCTTCTGTGTGGAGAAAGTGTGGCGGTACTGAAAGAGTATAATCTGAGACGACATTATGAAACGAAACACGCGGACAAAAACAAGAATATGGACATGGAACAAAGGCTACAAAAGGCAGAGGAATTAAAACGAGGCCTCAAATCTCGACAGGCTCTGTTCAAAAAAGCCAAATCACAAGGCCAGGCTGCTGTCAAGGCCAGTTTTATTTTGGCAGAAGAGATCGCTAAATCAGCCCGGCCATTTACGGAGGGGGATTTCATCAAAAACTGCATGATTAAAGTTTGTGACGAAGTTTGCCCAGAAAAAAGGCAACTCTTTTTAAATGTGAGTCTGAGCAGAAACACCATTGCCGAGAGAGTAGACCAGTTGTCCATCAATCTAAAAGAGCAGCTTGTGAAAAAGGGAAAAGATTTTATTGCATATTCCTTGGCTGTGGATGAGAGCACCGACATTTCTGACATTGCCCAGTTGTCAATTTTCATCCGCGGAGTGGACTCCAACCTAAGCGTGACAGAGGAGTTTTTGGCTTTACGTCCTATGCATGGCACAACTACGGGGCATGATTTGTATGAAGAGGTGTCAAGATGTGTAAATGAGATGGAGCTGCCTTGGGAAAAACTTGTGGGTTTGACAACCGACGGAGCACCTGCGATGTGTGGACACAGGAGCGGACTGGTGGCGAAGATACGGGAAAAGATGCAAGAGGAAAACGCGACAGGTGAGCTGACAGCTTATCATTGTATCATACACCAGGAAGCGTTGTGCGGTAAAGCCTTGAAAATGGAGCATGTAATGAGCATCATCACGCGCACAGTTAACTTTATCAGAGCCAAAGGTTTGAATCACCGCCAGTTCAAGGCATTTCTGACGGAGTTAGAAACGGAGCATGGTGATTTGCCTTATCACACAGAGGTGCGATGGCTAAGCCAGGGAAAGGTGCTTCAAAGATGTTTCGAGCTTCGTGAGGAGATTTGTCTGTTCTTGGACAGCAAAGGGAAAGACACAACACAACTCCGAGACGAAATGTTTCTGTGTGAAATGGCTTTTCTGTGTGACATTACGAGTCATCTGAATGCAATAAACTTGCAGCTGCAGGGTCGGGATCGTGTCATCTCTGATATGTACAGTACAGTGAAGGCATTTAAAACCAAACTGACTCTGTGGGAGACGCAGATGCGGAAAGAAAATTTGAGCCACTTTCCCAGCTGCCAGACCATGAAAGAGAAGCTCTCTACCAGTGCGTTCCCGAGCACACAGTTGGCTGATAAAATAGGTATGCTTGCCGCTGACTTTCGACGCCGATTTGCTGACTTTGAAGCACAAAAAAGCAGGTTGGAACTGCTCGGTAACCCATTTGCTGTTGACGTGGAAAGCTCACCACCAAACCTCCAAATGGAGTTGATTGACCTCCAATGCAATGATGCACTGAGGGCAAAATATGCGGCAGTGGGTGCTGCGGAGTTCGCCCGTTTCCTCCCCGGCACAATGCCCCAGCTGCGCATCCAGGCTGCTCAAACGTTGTCTATGTTTGGCAGCACATACCTGTGTGAACAACTGTTTTCTTTGATGAACCTGAACAAAACATCACACAGAAGTCGACTTACTGCTGAACACCTCCACTCAATTCTGAGGATTTCTTCAGCTCAGAGCCTTACCCCGAACATTGATGAACTTGTGGAAAAGATGGGACACCACCAAGTATCACCCTCAACCTCAAACAAGTGAACATTACTGTGCAATCACATATTTAGAGTTTTTACTCAGTTCAAGTTTAAAAGTTAAAATTTAATATTTGTTTTCACTGCATGTTACTTCTCCTTAAACAAAGTGTTGTTTTTGATTAATAGATTTTTGCACTTTATTTTTTTGTATTTCAATCCAATTATATTTTAAAAATATTTCAGTTGAGTGGATGATAGAAAATTGCTATTATTGTTTTTTCTTTGAAGTAAATTTAGCCCACTTTTGCTAAAATAGAAAATATAGTCTACTGATGGTGCCTTGAATACCGGTTTCTTTCATTTAATGTTCATGTTATGGGGATATTTATATAAAGGAAATTTGTCTTTTGTGTCTGTTGAAAATTAAAGATTACTGACAGAGCCATAAGAAAATATTGCTTTATTTATCTGATCATATTGTAATATATTTGTTAGGTTTTCAGTAGGTTCAATTAGGTTCACTAGACTATATGCGTCATTTAAAAATTTTTCAATGAACATTCGAACAGTCCGGCCCTCGTCTTTTTTATTTGGCCCTCCGTCCATTTGACTTTGACACCCCTGGTCTAGAGTGTCACCCCCTTTGAAGAGAGGGATGACCGCGGCAGCTTTCCAATCTTTAGGGATCTCGGACGATACGAAAGAGAGGTTGAACAGACTGGTAATAGGGGTTGCAACAATGGCGGCGGATCATTTTAGAAAGAGAGGGTCCAGATTATTTAGCCCAGCTGATTTGTACGGGTCCAGGTTTTGCAGCTCTTTCAGAACATCTGCTTTCTGGATTTGGGTGAAGGAGAAGCTGGGGAGGCTTGGGGTGCGGAGCTGTTGGCCGGGGTTGTGGTAACCAGGAGGAAAGCATGGCCACCTGTAGAAAAATGCTTATTGAAATTCTCGATTATCGTGGATTTATTGGTGGTGACAGTGTTACCTAGCCTCAGTGCAGTGGGCAGCTGGTAGGAGGTGCTCTTATTCTCCATGGACTTTACAGTGTTCCAAAACTTTTTGGAGTTAGAGCTACAGGATGCAAATTTCTGTTTGAAAAAGCTAGCCTTTGCTTTCCTGACTGACTGCGTGTATTGGTTCCTGATTTCCCTGAAAAGTTGCATATCTCGGGGGACTATTTGATGCTAGTGCAGTCCGCCACAGGATGTTTTTGTGCTGGTCAAGGGCAGTCAGGTCTGGAGTGAGCCAAGGGCTATATCTGTTCTTTGTTCTATATTTTTTGAAAGGGGCATGCTTATTTAAGATGGTGAGGAAATTACTTTTTAAAGAACGACCAGGCACCCTTGACTGACGGGATGAGGTCAATACCTTTCCAGGATACCTGGGCCAGGTTGATTAGAAAAGCCTGCTCGCAGAAGTGTTTTAGGGAGCGTTTGACAGTGATGAGGGGTGGTCGTTTGACAGCGGACCCATAACGGATGCAGGCAATGAGGCAGTGATCGCTGAGATCCTGATTGAAAACAGCAGAGGTGTATTTGGAGGGCAAATTTGTCAGGATAATATCTATTACGGTGCCCATGTTTATGGATTTAGGGTTGGACCTGGTGGGTTCCTTGATAATTTGTGTGAGATTGAGAGCATCTAGCTTAGATTGTAGGACTGCCGGGGTGTTAAGCATATCCCAGTTTAGGTCACCTTGCAGAACGAACTCTGAAGATAGATAGGGTGCAATCATTTCACATATGGTGTCCAGGGCACAGCTGGGAGCTGAGGGGGGTCTATAACAGGCGGCAACAGTGAGAGACTTATTTCTGGAGAGATACATTTTTTAAATTAGAAGCTCGAACTGTTTGGGCATAGACCTGGAAAGTATGACATAACTTTGCAGGCTATCTCTGCAGAAGATTGCAATTCCTCCCCCTTTGGCAGTTCTATCTTGATGGAAAATGTTGTAGTTTGGGATGGAAATCTCAGAATTTTTGGTGGCCTTCCTTAGCCAGGATTCAGACACGGCAAGGACATCAGGGTTGGCAGAGTGTGCTAAAGCAGTGAGTAAAACAAACTTAGGGAGAAGGCTTCTGATGTTAACATGCATGAAACCAAGGCTTTTTCGGTTACAGAAGTCAACAAATGAGAGTGCCTGGGGACACCTTTATTATTTTAGATTCTTTCTTGCTTGTGAAAGATAAGGGCCATATTTTTCGAAAGCCAAATCACAAGCGGTTTCTAAACGTTAAAACACAGCATCAGCAGGATTGTAGTTGGGAGAAGACTGAATGCCGCCTAGTGTTTTTGAGAGCAAGTAGGCAGTGAACGTTAACGTTAACATCATCCTCTACTCTCTTTACTGATTCAGCATAAAACCTGTCTTTCTTGCACCAGGCACTTCTAATCCCCAGCAACATGGGCACCCCCACAATTGACAGAGTTTATTTTTCAACTGATACCACACAGTCCCATACCCTCCTGTACACTTCTCACATCTCGAACTCTCCCTCCGACACACTGCTGCAACATCGCCATAAGCTTGGGATCTAAAACAGCCTTTGTGTGTTTGGCTAAAAAGCTCTCACAGGATAACTGACATATGCTAACATGACTTTTTCTGGTAAAGACTCCGCTTCAAAACTCAAAATGACAGACAGTGTCTTCTCAGTTTCACCTTTGTGTGAGTTTCTCAGGCAGACTACACGCTGCATTGCTGCCTTTCTCAGGTCGGAGTGTGATTACACATTTTAAACAACTAATAGCCTCACACCTGTAGGTGCAGGCCGGTGGAATAGAGAAAAACAACAACCGCAGTCTTGTCAACAGCACCCCTTTCACTCCCCAGATACCTACTGACCTTCCTCTCAGAATTCTGGATAGAGAAAAACTGCCTTCCCCACTCCCCCCCCCCCCCCCCCTCTCTCTCTCTCTCTCTCTCTCTCTCACATTGCCGCTCCTGGGTCAACCCTTCTGCTATGATGCGCCTACATTCCATCCCCCCCTAATAGGACCACCACATCTAAGTCCCTCTTCAGAGCCACCTCATCTGCTGACTCATTTCTCCCTATCCCAATATGAGCTGGGACCCACTGAAAACCTACTTTACACCCTTTCTTCCCCACCCTATAAAGTGCCATCAACAGCTGTTATCAGGTCTGGGCGTGCCTTTGACTAACCTTCTCTCAGCCTGACCAGGCTAGTCGCAGAGTCTGAACACGCAATTACCCCTTTAGGCCCCACTTCTTTCACCCATCCCAATACCCACACTAGTGCTAGCATTTTAGCAGAGAAAACTGAAGCTCCATCAGACAGCCGCCTACCCTGGTGTATCTGAAACTGGGGAATATGTATCCCAAACCCTGTTCTCCCACTGTCTGGGTCCCTTGACCCATCTGTGAAAATCTGCAATTAGGGACCCCACAACGGCCACAGATGCGCCTCAACCATCACAAAGGCTTTCCGCAGTCCTCGGCCCTTATTTCACAGAGAATGGTCATGTCAACATCAGGCTCTGGCAACAGCCACCGAGGAACACACGGCCAGCAGACAGGAGTCACATAGCTTGGCCTACCTCTTCCTCTTCTCACTCCAGTTCCCTCACCTCCCCATTCCCATGAGTCATGCCCCCATACTTTCATCCCATAGAACATGGCCAGCTTAGCTCGTCGCAGCCTCAACGAAACCACCCCCATTTCAACCAACAAAGCAGGTATAGGGGGAATAGACACTGTGCTGCACATTGCTGCCTCTTACAGGTCAGAATGTGAATTGCACGTTATCAAAAAAAAGTGGGGAAGGGAAAAAAAATAAAATAAATTTAACCCTACACATGCACTGAGTGTACAAAACATTAGACATCTGCTCTTTCCATGAGAGAGATTTCACCTGGATTCACCTGGTCAGTCTATGATCATTTATTTATGTCACTTGTTAAATCTGCTTTAATAAGTGTAGATGAAGGGGAGAAGACAGGTTAAAGAATGATTTTTAAGCCTTTAGACAATTGTGCCATGGATTGTGTATGTGTGCCATTCAGGAGGTAAATGGGCAAGACACAATATCTGAGTGCATTTGAACGGCGCACCGGTTTGTGTCATTTGATCCACCTCTACACTCAAAACCGCGAGGCACATGACGTGGAGTGCCAGCTGCCTCTGGGCGGAGGATGACGGCACGCGTCACAAACTCCAGGAATATCATTTGATCCACTTCTACACTACCCCATGCGGCATCCTGCTCTGGAGAGCAAGGCATAACACAGGTCAATCACCGAGGCGTAGGATATGGAGCATCTGTTGTCTCTGAGCAGAGAATGCACAAAAAATCTAAACCGTCCACCTCCTCGAAAATTTTACAGATGTAACAGTTCCCAGTTTGTCTTTTACCCAGCTTGAAACAACATATAGGTCAGCCAAAAAGCAGGGATACACTTTTTCAAAAATCCTCACTTCTAACGATCAAAAAAATCATCTCTGATAGGATTCTCAGGGATAACGTTGGAAGTCTCAACCACACCTGTCACTGCAGGTACTTTATCCTGGTCAGGCTCACTTCCAAACTCTGTCACTCCCTCCATGGTTAATTGTTGTAACAGTAGACATGCTCTCACAGTCAGTAGTTGATCTGTACTCTAACACCATTACTAGGTATATATTCAGAAGATGGAGGTTTGAGCCTTGTGCATTTCTTCCCATTCTTCCATGTCTGCATTATGACTCCGAAGCCACCTCAGTCCTCTCTGGCCTCCCTTTGAAAAAGGTCAAAGGTAATCGAGGAGAGGGAAAGTGGACATCCCACTTTTTTAATAGAAAAACAACATTGGATGTTCTAAGTCTATAACAATGCTTAAACCACATCAGGAGACCAATTTTGAGGTCTGGGAAAAATCTACGAAATGTTGGTTTCTGAGTGTAGTTGGCCTTTAATTGAAAACGCACAGGCACCTAGCACTGTTTGGTTAGTGGTGTTTCTGTTTCACGTGAGATGAGTTTGCAAAACAAATGGCCACTGGATTGAAGCAAATAATCACATTCTGCCAGGTAGACAGGCAACTTTATAGCTAGTTAACATTTGATTGAGAAGGTTTTCTGGAATGCCTTTCCATCTACGAGAAGACAGTTAGGCCTATCATTAGCGCCGCTATATTTTTCCTGTTCCTTAATTGTTTGAAAACTGGACGTTTTACTTCATATTATGAGGCATGTTTTACCGTAGCGTATAGCCAAAATCTGGAATGCCTTTCCATCTACGAGAAGACAGTTAGGCCAATCATTAGCGTCGCTATATTTTTCCTGTTCCTTAATTGTTTGAAACCTAGACGTTTTACTTCATATTATGAGGCATGTTTTACCGTAGCGTATAGCCCAAATCCCACCATTGAAACGTGGAGTCAATTATTTTATAACGACTTCCTCATACATTCTCCTGAAAAGCCAACTGCCATTTACTCCCGGGGTGTTGACCTGTTGCACCCTCTACAACCACTGATTATTATTATTTGACCCTGCTGATCATCTATGAACGTTTGAACATCTTGGCCATGTACTGTTATAATCTCCACCCAGGACAGCCAGAAGAGGACTGGCCACCCCTCAGAGCTTCTGCATTGCTTGCTGTTTGGGATTTTAAGCTGGGTTTCTGTATAGCAATTTTTTTATTTGACCCCCTTTTCTTCCCAATTTCATGGTATCCAATTGTTAGTAGTTACTATCTCGTCTCATCGCTACAACTCCCGCACGGGCTTGGGAGAGACGAAGGTCGAAAGCCATGCATCCTCCGAAACCCAACCAAGCCGCACTGCTTCTTAACACAGTGCACATCGCCCCACGGACCTCCCGGTCGCGGCCGGCTGCGACAGAGCCTGGGCGCGAACCCAGAGTCTCTGGTGGCACAGCTAGCACTGCGATGCAGTGCCCTAGACCACTGCGCCGGGCTGATGTAAAAAGGGCTTTATAAATTTGATTCTATTGGTTTTCTTTCTTTCATTGTCTAACAGCCAAGGCATTATCCTAGTCATATTAGCAACCCATTATAGTTGTTGCATCTTTAGATCTCCCCTCTTTCTAAATTTCTAACAGATATTACCATCTCTGTCCAGGAAACCGCTTGAATGTGCGGTGCACATTTTAGAATGGTGTTTACCTGGAAATTGCATTTTGGAACATTCCCACTGAGGCCTACTGCTGTGTGCACATTGCTGCACCTAAAATGTGAAGCAATAATAGTTTATCAACATTTTAAGCTAAACATTCTGATATGTTCCATCGGCCTTATTAATTTATGCAGTGTATACCTCCACTACACTACTTTTATACGCATTATGGGGATTTTAAGAAGTGAGTATACGCAATGCACACTGAAAAATAAGTGGATATAGGTGTATACCTGCATATACCCTACACTACTGCAGAGGACAGACTTTTGCCCAAATGAGAAAAGGCCAGAGAGAACTAGACAAATCAAGACACACCACTTCCGTTAACACTGAAGAGAAAGGATCTTATCGGTTGCCGTCAAAGCTCAAAGGGTGTGGTTAAAATAAAAAGGTGTGCCCTCTGTTCTTTGAAATACGGTACTACTTCTTACAATACACGTCAAATCTGCCATGATCAGTATCTTTTAAGCAGAGAGCAGACTTGTTTAGAAAGAACAGTGTGTTAGCAAGAAGAGAAATGTATAGAACTTTATTCCATCTACATCACGTCAATAACGTAAATATTAAACTGTCATTGTTTTAGCCTAGTTTTACTGTCACTCTAAAAACATGTATTTACACATGCCTGTTTCAGATGATAAGTTAACAAAGGGTTAATGAGGGGTATGTGGTTAATTACCCTCTTACGACAAGACACTTCACAATATAACTATGTCAGCTAAAGAATGGTTCCCCGACATCCCCTGTGTACATCTCAAGCCACACTGCTACAATTTCTCCCCATTGTGGACACTCCTATGTCTGATAAGGTTACTCCGGAAGGGGAAGCTCTTGTAACATAGTTTGCACTTGAAGGGCCTCTCCTTCGTGTGAACTGTCTGATGCTCCTTCAAATAGTTTGCCCGGGTGAAGTGCTTCCCACACGTGGCGCAGCTGTACGGCTTGTCGGCGTCTGCCCTAATATTCGGCTTGCCACATTGTGACCCAATGACACCAGAGGAGGTAGAAGCAGGAGCTTTTGAGCTCCCTCCTTGACCTCTTGCCATCGTTTCGGTGTTGTTGGGATTGTGCGCTGTGTTATAGGCTAAGTACTTCTTGTGGTGAACACCTATCCTGACCCCGTCTGTATTGGTGGGGTAACCCTGAGGTAACCGAGGAGGGCTAGACCCAGGTCCAGTCCCAGGCCTTCTATGAACCCAGTCACAAGGCAATAGACGAGACCCTGAAGGAAAAGACAGGCTTCCTGATAGGCTACCACCAGGGGGGTCTCCCACCACTCGCTGTGAATGCTGAGGCCCAAGGTGACCTGCTCTGTTCATCATGGATACTGTGGTGTTTGTATCATAGGAACAGGAGGGTCTATCTCTATCATCCCCAGGCCCTGCTCCATCCCTGCACTGAGACTGTGAAGAGAAGGGTCTGGGCTGCAGACTGGATCTCTGACTGGAGCCCCTGTCTCTCTGATGACCACCAGGACTGAGGTTATTCAGTCCACCTGTCCACTGGTTGTGTTCTGTGTGGTGGTGGAGTCTCTGTCCCTCGTGGTTCAGTCCTGGTTCAGACTCAGGAAGCAACCGTGACGGCTCCTGATCCAGGGTCATGATCAGGGGCCAGGTTTTGTGACCAGCCGCTTCAGAGGTCCAGTCTCTCCCGCCAGCAACACCGGATATCAGCAGGTCCTCATGGACTGCAGACTATAAACACAAATTGTACAGAAAAGCATAAAGGTTTATATAAGTAACTCTTTACTGTACACACAGAAACATGACATTATATTATAAATGTCAACCACAGTCAAGCCCATCTCTAACAATGTGATTAAATGAAGGTAGCCTAGTGGTTAGAGCGTTGGGCCAGTAACCGAAAGGTTTCTGGATCGACTCCCCGAGTTGACAAGGTTACAAATCTGTTGTTCTGCCCCTTAACGAGGCAGTTAACCCCCTGTTCCCCGGTAGGCCGTCATTGTAAATAACAATTTGTTCTTAACTGACTTGCCTAGTTAAATAAAGGTTACACGTTTTTAAAAGTACCAAACAATATGGAGCCATTGGAGTTTATTACAGAAAATGGCCATATGTGTTGATTCAGGAATTAAGTATAATGGAAACTCAGTCCCTGCAATGACACAAAAATAACCAAGTCAGTCAACACATGGTTAACTTGACCAAATGGTCAAAGTACTTTGTGTGTGTGTGATGCATCTAGTGCCGTGGTGTAGTGGTAGTTCGTCCCTGCCGCCTGCCTGCTTGCTACTTTCTGCTTTCAGCTATTCAGTAGTATTCAGACCCCTTCCCTTTTTCCACATTATGTTACAGCCTTATTTTAAATGGATTACGTTTTTAAAAAGTCCACAATCTACACACATTACCCCATAATAAAAAGTAAAAACAGGTTTAGAAATTGTTGCATATGTAAAAAAATATATAAAACAGAAATAAATACCTTACTTACATAAGTATTCAGACACTTTGCTATGGCACTCAAAATTGAGCTCCGGTGCATCCTGTTTCCATTGATCATCCTTGATGTTGCTACAACTTGATTGAAGTCCACCTGTGGTGAATTCAATTGATTGGACATGATTTGGAAAGGCACACACCTGTCTATATAAGGTCCTACAGTTGACCATGCATGTCAGAGCAAAAACCAAGCAATGAAGTCGAAGGAATTGTCCATAGAGCTCCGAAACAGGATTGTGTCGAGGCACAAATCTGGGGAAGGTTACCCAAAACATTCTGTAGCAATGAAGGTCCCCAAGAATACAGTGGCCTCCATCATTCTTAAATAGAAGACTTTGGAACCACCAGGCACTTCCTAGAGCTGGCCGCCCTGACAAACTGAGCAATCAGGGGAGAAGGGCCTTGGTCAGGGAAGGTGACCAAGAACCAAATGGTCACTCTGACAGAGCTCCAGAGTTCCTCTGTGAAGATGGGAGAACCTTCCAGAAGGACTCTCAAAACATGAAACAAGATTCTCTTGTCTGATGAAACCAAGATTGAACTCTTTGGTCTAAATGCCGAGTGTCATGTCTGGAGGAAACCTGGCACCATCCCTTTGTTGAAGCTTGGTGGTGGCAGCATCATGCTGTGGGGATGTTTTTCAGTGGCAGGGACTGGGAGACTAGTCAGGTTTGAGGGAAGATGAATGGAGCAAAGAACGGAGAGATCCTTGATGAAAACCTGCTCCAGAGTGCTCAGGACCTCAGACTGGGGCAAAGGTTCACCTTTCAACAGGACAACGACCCTATGCACACAGAAAAGCCAATGCAGGTGTGGCTTCGGGACAAGTCTCTGAATGTCCTTGAGGGGCCCAGCCAGAGCCCAGACTTGAACCCTATCAAACATCTCTGGAGAGACCTGAAAATAGCTATGCAGTGACACTCCCCATCCAACCTGACAGAGCTTGAGAGTATCTGCAGAGAAGAATGGGAGAAACTCCCCAAATACAGGTGTGCCAAGTTTGTAGCGTCATACCCAATAAGAATCAAGGCTGTAATCGCTGCCAAAGGTGCTTCAACAAAGTACTGAGTAAAGGGTCTGAATACTTCTGTAAATGTAATATTTCTGTTTATTTTTAATAAATGTGCAAAAATGTCATTATGGGGCATTGCGTGTTAGTTGACAGGGGGGGAAACAATTCCATCCATTTTAGAATAAGGCTGTAACTTAACAAAATGTGGAAAAAGTCAAGGGATCCGAATACTTTCTGAATGCACTGTATGTAAGTCTCCCCTGCCAGTACATAGCCTCTCCACCACCAAGACTACTGTAGTGCCTCCCCGTGGCAATACATCGTAACTGGGTATCGAGCGACCCCATATTAAACTCCAGGGGATCTCGGAGCAGTAGTGGGCAGTGAGCAGACATGCCCTGGCGCCCGTCAATCTCTAACCCACCTATGGATTAAATAGCAGCAATGCATTGTGGAGTGCACGAAAGCAGGACACACATGTCCCTGACCATCCACTGGAGCTGAAGAAGCTTCCAGCCGCAACATTTACCGTGCCTCTGGGCCCTAGCTTTGGACGCAGAGACAGTGGGACTTTCTCAGTGCAACGGCTCTCCCACTAAATTTAACTCACGCACAGGTAACTCATGCTAACATCACTTCTCTACAGCCCTACAGTGGTGGGGGAATGGCGAATGGACAGGGAGAGATGTTCACTGGCAGTCATAGCCATGAACCTGCATGTTGGCGGTCCAGGATATTGGCCGCTCATCTGCGTAACCAGGACAGAGAAAATGTGTGGCAGCACCCTGGATGTCTGAGCAGCCCTTTTAGGACAGCACTGTTCAATCTAACCTAAGGAAGGGGCTAGAAAAGGTGCCCTAGAAATCGCCTACTCTACTGAATCTGTCCAGCTTACCGTGGCTGGCAGATCATTCCCCAAACGGTAGAAACACAAGCAATATAAACAAAAAAGAAACAACAGGCAAACCGCTAAAAAATAAGCTCATAACCGCTGCTTGGAACGTTAGAACAATGGACAACATCCCGAGAGAAGAACTCCCTTGCTGTGCAGAAAACTGAGCAGATGTAAGATCAACATAGCAGCTCTGAGTGAAACAAGGTTAGCTGACGATGGCACCATCAGTGAACGTTTTTCTGGAAAGGGAAACCAAACGATGAGGATAGAATACATGGGTTGGGACTTGCCATGAAAACCAACCTTCACAGGCACCTGCAAGACTTCAGTAGTGGGCCCCAGACAAATTAAACAACTTCTTTACGCTCTTGGAGGACAATATAGTTCCACCGACACGGCCAGCGACCAAAGACTGTGGGTTCTCCTTCTCCGTAGTGTGTTTACGGACATTCAATCAATCTCTATCCCAGTCTGCTTTCCCCACATGCTTCAAGATGGCCACCAATGTTCCTGTTCCCAAGAAAGCAAAGATAACTGAACTAAATGACTATTGCCCCGTAGCACTCACTTCTGTCATCATGAAGTGCTTTGAGACAAGTCAAGGATCATGTAATTTCCACCCTACCTGTCACCCTAGACCCACTTCAATTTGCTTACCGCCCCAATCGGTCTAGACGATGCAATCGCCATCACACTGCACACTGCCCAATCGCATCTGGACAAGAGGAATACCTATGTAAGAATGCTGTTCATTGACTACATCTCAGCATTCAACACCATAGTACCCTCCAAGCTCATCATTAAGCTTGAGACCCTGGGTCTCGACTCCGCCCTGTGCAATTGGGTCCTGGACTTCCTGAAGGGCCGCCCCCAGGTGGTGAAAGTGGGAAACAAAATCTACACTCCGCTGATCCTCAACACTGGGGCCCCACAAGGGTGCATGCTCAGCCCCCTTCTGTACTTCCTGTTCACCCACGACTGCGTGGCCATGTACGCCTCCAACTCAATCATCAAGTTTGCCCTCACTAACTTTTACAGGTGCACAATTGAGAGCATCCTTGTTGGGCTGTATCATCGGCTAACCATGTGTATGTGACCAATAAAATTGTATTTTATTTGACTTACCCTCCGACATAAATGAGAGGCTAATGAAAATCAGGATTCCTCTCAACAAGACCAGACATGCCACAATAATCAGTGCTAATGCACCTACATTACCAAGCCCTGACAATATGAAAGAGCAGTTCTACTCATCCAACAACTCCCCGGAGTGACAAGCTAATCATTGCTGGAGACTTCAATGCCAGGGTGGGCAAAGACAGCACCAACTGGTAAGGAGTGATTAGCAAATATGGAGTGGGAACCATGAATGGAAATGGGCTCCTGCTCTTGAGCAAATGCTCAGAGCATAGCCTCACCATCAACACCATTGTCGGGCAATCAGACAAGTACAAAACTACATGAATGCACCCAAGATCCAAGCACCTGATGGATTATATCATTGTGCGACAGACCGACATTAAGGATGTCAAGATACCAAGAGCCATGCATGGTGAAGAGTGCTGCACATAGAATGGTCAGAGCAATCCTTGGTATGTACAGTGGGGCAAGAAAGTATTTAGTCAGCCACCAATTGTGCAAGTTCTCCCACTTAAAAAGATGAGGCCTGTCATTTTCATCATAGGTACACTTTAACTATGACAGACAAAATGAGAAAATCACATTGTAGGATTTTTAATGAATTTATTTGCAAATTATGGTGGAAAATAAGTATTTGGTCAATAACAAAAGTTTCTCAATACTTTGTTATATACCCTTTGTTGGCAATGACAGAGGTCAAACGTTTTCTGTAAGTCTTCACAAGGTTTTCACACACTGTTGCTGGTATTTTGGCCCATTCCTCCATGCAGATCTCCTCTAGAGCAGTGATGTTTTGGGGATGTTGCTGGGCAACACGGACTTTCAACTCCCTCCAAAGATTTTCTATGGGGTTGAGATCTGGAGACTGGTTAGGCCACTCCAGGACCTTGAAATGCTTCTTACGAAGCCACTCCTTCGTTGCCCGGGCGGTGTGTTTGGGATCATTGTCATGCTGAAAGACCCAGCCACGTTTCATCTTCAATGCCCTTGCTGATGGAGGGAGGTTTTCACTCAAAATCTCACGATACATGGCCCCATTCATTCTTTCCTTTACACGGATCAGTCGTCCTGGTCCCTTTGCAGAAAAACAGTCCCAAAGCATGATGTTTCCACCCCCATGCTTCACAGTAGGTATGGTGTTCTTTGGATGCAACTCAGCATTCTTTGTCCTCCAAACACGACGAGTTGAGTTTTTACCAAAAAGTTATATTTTGGTTTCATCTGACCATATGACATTCTCCCAATCTTCTTCTGGATCATCCAAATGCTCTCTAGCAAACTTCAGACGGGCCTGGACATGTACTGGCTTAAGCAGGGGGACACGTCTGGCACTGCAGGATTTGAGTCCCTGGCTGCGTAGTGTGTTACTGATGGTAGGCTTTGTTACTTTGCTCTCTGCAGGTCATTCACTAGGTCCCCCCGTGTGGTTCTGGGATTTTTGCTCACCGTTCTTGTGATAATTTTGACCCCACGGGGTGAGATCTTGCGTGGAGCCCCAGATCGAGGGAGATTATCAGTGGTCTTGTATGTCTTCCATTTCCTAATAATTGCTCCCACAGTTGATTTCTTCAAACCAAGCTGCTTACCTATTGCAGATTCAGTCTTCCCAGCCTGGTGCAGGTCTACAATTTTGTTTCTGGTGTCCTTTGACAGCTCTTTGGTCTTGGCCATAGTGGAGTTTGGAGTGTGACTGTTTGAGGTTGTGGACAGGTGTCTTTTTATACTGATAACAAGTTCAAACAGGTGCCATTAATACAGGTAACGAGTGGAGGACAGAGGAGCCTCTTAAAGAAGAAGTTACAGGTCTGTGAGAGCCAGAAATCTTGCTTGTTTGTAGGTGACCAAATACTTATTTTCCACCATAATTTGCAAATAAATGCATTAAAAATCCTACAATGTGATTTTCTGGATTTTTTTTCTCTTTTTGTCTGTCATAGTTGAAGTGTACCTATGATGAAAATTACAGGCCTCTCTCATCTTTTTGAGTGGGAGAACTTGCACAATTGGTGGCTGACTAAATACTTTTTTGCCCCACTGTACATCGTGCCAAACCACCCAAGGCGTCACAAAAAAAATCTACACCCTCCCCAGGGAAGCTGCAAGATGCCCATCTCAGGGCTCAGTTGCAAGGCAGCTTGGATACCCAACTTGCAAACTGCATCATGCCTTCGGAAAAATGTGAGGAGTTCAAAGAGACTGTACAGGAATCAGCAACAAAACTCCTTGGCACTAAAAAGAGAACCCACCAAGACTGGTTCAACGACAATGATGACGAAATCATGATGCTCCTGAAGGAAAAGAAGTCTGGGGGTTGTTTTGGAAAGACAAGAATGCAATCTGCCTCCTAGAGAGACAAGTTCAAAAACTTGCAGCAAAGACTGCAGAAACAGCTCCGATCGATGCAAGATCAATGGTGAGAGGGACTAGCAGAATGCACACAAATGTATGCAGACACACACTGCACCAAACAGTTATTTGAATGCCTCAAAACCATCTACGGACCGGTGAAATCTTGCACATCACCTCTGAGATCAGCAGATGACAAAAACCTCCTCAGAGACAAAACAAGTATTGCAGAGAGGTGGAACACTTAAGCAATCTCCTGAACAGACAATCCACTGTTCGACCCACAACCATAAACCTGATGCCCCAAAAGGCCATCCATGACGTGTACTCCATGACGAAATGCAAGGGCAGATCCACTGTTGTGGTGATATCTCTGAGGCTTTCCCATCTCCAATGGCATCAAGCAAGGATGTATCTTGAGCCCGATGCTGTTCAACCTCTTTTTCACCGCCGTCCTCAACCACGCCACTAAGGACCTCAACAGGCATCTACATCAGATATAGGGATGATGGTTGAATCTACGACCTGTGCAGGCTAAGAGCAAAGACCAAACCACAAGAACATTTTGTCCGCAAGGCCTTCTTTGCCGATGACTGTGCCCTACTTGCGCACACAGAGGCAGACCTCCAGTCTTTAGCAGACAACTTTGATAAAGCTTGGGAAAAAACTGTAATCATCAACCATCACTCCTGTCCAACCCAGTGGATCTAAGCTCCAGAATGTCGACCACTTCGTATATCTGGGGAGCACCATCTCCAAGGATGGCTCACTCGACCAAGAAATAACTAGCAGAATCCAGAAAGCAAGCCAGTCATTGGAAAGGCTGAGGAACAGAATACTAAACCGTAACATCACTCTTTTCACAAAGGTGAAAATCTACAATGTGGTAGTCATCCTAACTCTGTTGTATGGCTGTGAAACTTGGACCCTGTACAGTCACCACTTCAAACAGCTGGAGACATTCCATACACAATCTCTGAGATCTATTATGGGTATCTGGCGGCAAGACAAGGTCTCCAACCTGGAGGTACTGCAGAAAGCTAACAGTACCAGCATTGAGACTAAGATCATTAAGGCACAGCTCCGATGTACAGGCCACATCATCAGGATATTCTTTGGCAAGCTGCAGCAAGGGCACTAGAATATAGGCCGACCCCAAAAAGCGCTTCATAGACCACCTTAAACACAACCTCAAGTTTTGCAATATCCAGCCCAGCCAACTCACAGACATCGCCTCTACCCGATATCCACCTGGCACTCAAACGCTCACCTCTGTAGAC
This sequence comes from Oncorhynchus clarkii lewisi, assembly GCF_045791955.1. Taxonomy (NCBI): domain Eukaryota; kingdom Metazoa; phylum Chordata; class Actinopteri; order Salmoniformes; family Salmonidae; genus Oncorhynchus; species Oncorhynchus clarkii. The sequence goes on from NC_092165.1 coordinate 16,029,622, forward strand.
AATTTAGAGCGGGACAGAAACATCTATCTGCAGCCAGAGCAAAGCATCATTCTTGCACAACCGCGCCCATAACACCACCAGAAGTACATGTCTGTCCCTCATGCCTCAGTTTGCTCTTCAAAACTGACTCCTGAGACACTGAAGAACCCACAATAAACCAAAATGACATCCACGAGTCGTCACCGTCGAAACCGACGGACCACTAGAGAGAGGGAGAAGGAAAATTCAGTCCCTGCAATGGTACAAAAATAGCCAAGGCAGTCGACACAGTTCACGTTGTATTTAACAAAATGGTCACACACTCACATATTATGAAGTACATCACTTTTATTGCACAAAACAATGTGACAAGTAGAATAACTTATCACTATGGTAACACTACCTTTTCTGTAAATCTGGTACCCTCGCTTTGATAAAAATGTATTTTAGAATACTTATGAAAAGGTTCAACATTACACACATCTTTACTACTTCATGTCAGGTAAACATGAATTAAGTCACTATCATTATCTGTCTATAAAACACCAGTATCAACCTAAAGGAACAACGTTTGTTACTCTTCATCAGTGAAGCATTTTTACAGACACCATCAAATCAACCATCACCATATCCAGTCTGCCTCATCATCATCATCATCATAATATAATACATTATATTTGGAGGACACCTTTCAGGGAAATCAAGGTAATCTTACATTAAACGTAGGCCTACATAAAATCAATAACTGTACAAAAGATCAAGTCAAGTGCATCAATCAAATTAATATTTAAATAAAGGACCAGACAAAACAGGGCAGATAAAAAGAGGAGGGAGGAGTTGGGTAGAGGATATGGACCCGGTTTAGGGTGCGGGATAGGGGGACACATACAGTGCATTCGGAAAGTATTGGGACCCCTTTTTCCACATTTTGTTAGTTTAAAGCCTTATTCTAAAATGTATTACATTGTTTTCCCCCCCTCATCAATCTACACACAATACCCCATAAAGACAAAGGAAAAACAGGTTTGTAATTTTTTGGGTAAATAAAAAGTAACAGGTATATTCCCTTTACATAAGTATTCAGACCCTTCACTCAGTACTTTGTTGAAGCTACAAGCTTGGCACACCTGTATTTAGGGAGTTTCTCCCATTCTTCTGTGCAGAGCCTCTCAAGCCCTGTCCGGTTGGATGGGGAGCGTTGCTGCACAGCTATTTTCAGGTCTCGTCAGAGATGTTCGATCAGGTTCAAGTCCGGGCTCTGGCTGGGCCACTCAAGAACATTCAGACTTGTCCCGAAGCCACTCCTGCGTTGTCTTGGCTGTGTGCTTATGGTAGTTGTCCTGTTGGACGGTGAATCTTCGCCCAAGTCTGAGGTCCTGAGCGCTCTGGAGCAGATTTTCATCAAGAATCTCTTTGTACTTTTCTCCATTCATCTTTGCCTTGATCCTGACTAGTCTCCCAGTCCCTGCCGCTGACAAACATCCCCACGGCATGATGCTGCCACCACCATCTTCACCGTAGGGATGGTGCTAGGTTTCCTCCAGATGTGACCCTTGGCATTCAGGCCAAAGAGTTCAATCTTCATTTCATCAGGCCAGAGAATCTTGTTTCTCATTGTCTGAGAGTCCGTTAGGTGCCTTTTGGCAAACTCCAAGCGGGCTGTCATGTGCTTTTTACTGAAGAGTGGCTTCCGTCTGGCCACTCTCCCATATAGGCCTGATTGGTGGAGTGCTGCAGAGATGGTTGTCCTTCTGGAAGCTTCTCCCATCTCCACAGAGGAACTCTGGAGCTCTGTCAGAGTGACCATCGAGTTCTTGGTCACATCAAGGCTCTTCTAACCAATTGCTCAGTTTGCCCGGGCAGCCAGTCTTGGTGGATCCAAACTTCTTCCATTTAAGAATGATAGAGGCCACTGTTCTTGGGGACCTTCAATGCTGCAGAAATGTTTTGGTACCCTTCCCCAGATCTGTGCCTTGACACAATCCTGTCTTGGAGCTCTACAGACAATTCGTTCGATATGATGGCTTGGTTTTTGCTCTGACATGCACTGTCAACTGTGGGACCGAATATAGACAGGTGTGTGCCTTCCCAAAGCATGTCCAATCAATTGGATTTACCACAGGTGGAATCCAATCAAGTTGTAGAAACATGTCAAGGATGATGAATGGAAGGATGCACCTGAGCACAATTTTGTGTCTCCTAGCAAAGGGTCTGAATACTTATGTAAATGTGATAGATTTTGTATTTTTTGTATGTGCATAACATTCTTAACTTGTTTTTACTTTATCATTATTGGGTATTGTGTTAATGAGATTTAAAAAAATATATATATAAGGCTGGAATGTAACAATGTGAACATTCAAGAGGTCTGAATACTTTCCGAATGTACTGTAGGTGCCTTAAGAAAGTATTCATACCCTTTGACTTATTCCACATTTATTTGTGCTAGTCTGAATTCAAAATTGATTAAATACATCTCACCCATCTACACACAATGCCCCATAATGACAAAGTTAAAAACTGTTTTTAGAAATGTTTGCAAATGTAGTACAGAAATCGAATTTACATACGTATTCACACCCCTGAGTCAATACTTTGTAGAAGCACCTTTGGCAACGATTACAGCTAGAGTGTTTCCGGGTAAGCCTTTAAGAGCTTTTCACACCTGGACTGTGCAACATTTTTCCAATATTCTATTCAAAATTCTTCAAGCTCTGTTGAATTGGATGTTGTTCATTGCTAGACAACCCATTTCATGTCTTGCCATAGAACCCAGCCACTCAGGAACATTCATTGTCTTCTTGGCAAGCAACTCAGGTGTATATTTGGCCTTGTATTTTAGGTTATTGTCCTGCAGAAAGTTGAATTAATCTCCCAGTGTCTGGTGGAAAGCAGACTTAACCAGGTTTTCCTCTAGGACTTTGCTTGTGCTTAGCTCTATTCTGTTTATTTTTATCCTGAAAAACTCCCCAGTCCTTAAAGATTACAAGCATACCCATAACATGATGCAGCCACCACAATGCTTGAAAATATGGAGAATGGTACTCAGTAATGTACTGTATTGGGTTTGCCCCAAACACAACACTTTGTATTCAGGACAAAAGGTGAATTGCTTTGCCACATTTTTTGAAGTATTACTTTATGCTTTTGTTGCAAACAGGATGCATGTTATGGACTATTTCAATTCTATACAGGCTTCTTTCTTCTCACTCTGTCTATTAGGTTAGTATTGTGGAGTAACTACAATGTCGTTGATCCATCCTCTGTTTTCTCCTTTCACAGCCATTAAACTCTGTTTTAAAGTCACCATTGGCATCATGGTGAAATCCCTGAGGTTTCCTTCCTCTACGGTAACTGAGTTAGGAAGGACGTCTGTATCTTTGTAGTGACTGAGTGTATTGATAACCATCCATAGTGTAACTAGCTTCCTCATGATCAATGGGATATTCAATGTCTGCTTTTTATTTTATTTTTACACATCTACCAATAGCTGCTTTTCTTTGCGAGGCATTGGAAAACCTCCCTGGTCTTTGTGGTTGAATCTTGCCATAACAAAGGGGTTGAATACTTATTGACTCAAGACATTTCAGCTTTTAACTTTTAATTAATTTGTAAACATTTCAAAAAACAGAATTTCACTTTGACATTATGGGGTATTGTGTGTAGTTCACTGACAAAACAAAAATCTCAATTTGATAATTTAATACAGTGACCTGCGAAAGTATTCACCCCCATTTTTCCTATTTTGTTGCCTTACAACCTGGAATTAAAATATACTTTTTTTGGGGGGGGTTGTATCATTTGATGTACACAACATGCATACCACTTTGAAGATGCAAAATATTTATTGTGAAACAAACAAGAAATAATACCAAAAAAAACAGAAATCTTGAGCTTGCATAACTATTCCCCCCCCAAAAGTCAATATTTTGTAGCGCCACCTTTTGCAGCTGCAAGTCTCTTGGGGTATGTCTCTATAAGCTTGGCACATCTAGCTACTGGGATTTTTGCCCATTCTTCAAGGCAAAACTGCTCCTGCTCTTTCAAATTGGATGGGTTCCGCTGGTGTAGAGTAATCTTTAAGTCATACCACAGATACTCAATTGGATTGAGGTCTGGGCTTTGACTAGGCCGTTCCAAGACATTTAAATGTTTCCCTTTAAACCACTCGAGTGTTGCTTTTGCAGTATGCTTAGGGTCATTGTCGTACTGGAAGGTGAACCTCCTTCCCAGTCTCAAATCTCTGGAAGACAAACAGGTTTCCCTCAAGAATTTCCCTGTATTTAGCACCATCCATCATTCCTTTAATTCTGACCAGTTTCCCAGTCCCTGCCCCAAAGCATGATGCTGCCACCACCATGCTTCACTGTCGGGGTGGTGTTCTCAGGGTGATGAGAGGTTTTGGATTTGTGCCAGTCATAGGGTTTTCCTTGATGGCCAAAAAGCTCAATTTTAGTCTTATCTGACCCGAGTACCTTCTTCCATATGTTTGGGGAGTCTCCCACATGCCTTTTGGCAAACACAAAACATGTTTGCTTATTTTTTTCTTTAAGCAGTGGCTTTTTTTCTGGCCACTCTTCCATAAAGCCAAGCTCTGTGGAGTGTACAGCTTAAAGTGGTCCTATGGACAGATACTCCAATCTCCGCTGTGGAGCTTTGCAACTCCTTCAGGGTTATCTTTGGTCTCTTTGTTGCCTCTGATTAATGCCCTCCTTGCCTGGTCCTTGAGTTTTGGTGGGCGGCCCTCTCTTGGCAGGTTTGTTTTGGTGCCATATTCTTTAAATTTTTAAAAAATTGATTTAATGGTGCTCAGTGGAATGTTCAACGTTTCTGATATTTTTCATAACCCAACTCTGATCTGTACTTCTTCACAACTTTGTCCCTGACCTGTTTGGAGAGCTCCTTGGTCTTCATAGTGCCGCTTGCTTGGTGGTGCCACTTGCTTAGTGGTGTTGCAGACTCTGGGGCCTTTCAGAACAGGTGTGTGTGTATATACTGAGATCATGTGACAGATCATGTGACCCTTAATTGCACACAGGTGGACTTTATTTAACAAATTATGTGACTTCTGAAGGTAATTGGTTGCACCAGATCTTATTTAGGGGCTTCATAGCAAAGGGGGTGAATACATATGCATGCACCACTTTTCCGTTTTAGATTTAGAAGAATTCTTTGAAACAAGTAATTTTTTTCATCTTCACTTCACCAATTTGGACTATTTTGTGTATGTACATTTACATGAAATCCAAATAAAAATCCATTTAAATTACAGGTTGTAATGCAACAAAATAGGAAAAACGCCATGGGGTACAAATACTTTTGCAAGGCACTGTAAATGTTCTATTTAATCCTGTAACACAACAACGTGGAAAAAATCAAGTGGTGTGAACTGAATACTTTCTGAAGGCACTGTAGGTATACTGAGAAGACACGGGGGTGGGGGGGTTAGGTAGGACAGAGTCAATGATAGGCTATAGGTTATAGGTATCTTTGAAGAGGTGTGTTTTTAGGATGTTTTTGAATGAGATGACTGAGTCTGCATGTTGTATGTTTGGGGTGTGTGCATTCCAGAGCCTGGTGCAGAGCAGTTGAAGGTTCAGGCAACTATGGTGGAGAGGCGGCAGGTAGCCTAGCGGTTAAGAGAATTGGGCTGGTTACCGAAAATGTTGCTGGTTCCAATCCTTGAGCAGACTAGATAAAAAATCTGTCAATGTACCCTAATTGCTCCAGTATCGCCGTCAATAATGGCTGATCCCTGCCCGTGACACTCTCCCAGGGTGTCTGAGGGCGTTGGGAAATTAAAAAAAAACACACATTTCCATTTCACACTGGTTAACCACTAATACATGCAGTGAAACAGGACAAATATAAGCACCCTCTATTTGACCTGTGAATGGGGGGGGGGTGACATGGAAAGAGGAAGAGCAGAGGGGGCACATGCTGGGTGAAGGTCAGAGAGGTAGGTGGGTGCCAGGTTGTGGGGGGCTTTGTAGATGAGGAGGAGTACCTTAGAAGTTAATACGGGATTGCACAGGGAGCCAGTGTAGATTGATGAGGATTGGTATAATGTGATCGGTTGATCTGGGTGAGGATTCTAGCAGTAGAGTTCTGGACCAGTTGAAGTTTGTTGGTGAGTTTGGGAGGGAGAGTGTTGCAATAGTCCAAACGGGAAGTGACGAGGGCATGGATGAGGGTTTCGGTCCAAAGTGACCCCAAGGCTTTTGACTTGTGTTGACAGAGGGACCGTAAAAACTGTCTATGGTGATGCTGAGGTTGTACTGGGCATTGTAAGTAGGTGTTGGTGAATGTCATGGATTTTCAGGAACTTGTTGCACTGTTTGGGGGAGGAGTCTGCAGGGAAGTTGTCAGGAGACTGAAGTAGGCGGTTCACTGTGGAGAAGATAACTTTTGGGTTGTTTTTAAACAGAGTTGATGTCGGAGTAGTAAAATGTTCTTGCAGCTGAGAGGGCGTTTTAACAGGTGATCTTTGTATGTTTGAGAATTAACTACTAGACCAGTCCCCTTGCTTTTAACTGGCGTAGCTCGGGGGTGTACCAGGGAGCAGTGTGGGTGAAGGAGACTGAGCGGGTTTTGAGGGGAGCGAGGGTATCCAGGGAAAAAGGCAGTCATTGCAGTTAGTGATGAGGTCAGGAGGAGACTGGGAGTAAGAACTGGGGTATGTATTAATAAGGCTCATGAGATCAGTGGGGTTTGTCACCATACTCATTCTTTCCTCAGTTCACCTCATCCAGTTCCCTAATACATCCAAAACCAACAGAACTACAAACAAACAAACTATTACTACATGTCACTATACTCTATACATGGGCCGTGTGCATTTTCTGCTGGTGTATCCTGAGGTAGCTCCTCTCTGAGAACCTCTTCCTGCAGTGAGTATAGGCAAACATTCTCCCGTATAGACCTTAAGATGCATCTTCAGATGGTACTGGTGGGAGAACCTCTTCTCACACTGGGGCAGCTGTAGGATTTCTCCCCTGTGTGGACCCTCTGGTGCCGCTTCAGGTGGTGCTGGTGGGAAAACCGCTTCTCACACTGGGGGCAGCTGTAGGTTTTCTCCCCTGTGTGGACCCTCTGGTGCCTCTTCAGGTTGAACGAGCGGGAGAAACTGGCATGGCACAGGTGGCAGCCAAACGATTTCTCCCCCGTGTGCATCCTCTGGTCGAGCTGCACCTGTTTGGGGAAATTGAAGGCTTTCCCACAAAATGAATACGAAAACCGCTTCTCCTTGCCACCGGATCTACTGACAGCGTCACTACTACTGTCATTTGTCAATGGGCTTGTGTAGCCATTTAGTGTTGAGGCACTGGCATTGTCTGAGTTCTGGTTTAACATTAGGAGAGTGTGAGGAGGATGAAGGCCAGGGAGTGTCTGTGTTGTCGCAGGGTCCATGTTCCAGTTGATAGATCCTATAGAAGGCAGGCTGAAGGCAGCACCTGTTAGGGGGTTAACCTGAGGCGCCATCAGTCTCTCTGAATCACAATTATAGGAGCAGGACGGAGCATCGCTAGCCGCATCTGCGTCTGTTTTCTCCTGCCGCATAGGGACACCTCCCCGTCCCTGCAGACCAAATCTACGCCTCACCCTGGTCTCAGCCAGTCTGTTGTCATGGAGACTAAATTCAGACGTGGTTTTGTGTTCGACTGTCTGTTTCTGGTTAACAGTGTTGTTCCCCAGCCCAGAGTTGAGGACGCTGTCCCATCCACTGACCTCCACTATGTTGTCCCGCGGGCCCTTAGCTGCATCCGTCTGGGTCTGTGAATCCAAGATGGCCGCCCAGTCTCCTCTGTCATCCTCCAGCCAACCACCTGCAGAAAAATAAACATGGCAGAGAACTCTAAATATGGAGTTTTTTTCTCTCAATTATCTGGTCAAGTTCATACATATAATGGGTTTTTGTATGTAAACATAAGTTGTATTGATTTAATTTTATGAAAGACAAAATCATAGCCAGGTGCATCACTATTCCCATTGAAGATCTATTACTGTATGTAGGCTATATGTATTTCTCCCTTACCTTGCTCCCCCATCTTTAGTCCACTCAGCAGGTCAATGCTCTCTGGTTCGTCTTCTATTGTCTCCTCTTTGACCAGCAGCAGATCAGGCTTCCCATCCTCCCTGTCTACTGACTGTAAGAGATACAGAGTGAGAGGATGTTGGATCAAGAATGAGGGATTGCTATGAGTATTATGCAAACATGTTAGTTGATTTGATTACTTGAAACGCTTTAATGGTTTGATAATTTAAAGCACATATGTCAGAGTCAAGGCCCGCGGGCCACATCCGGCCCGCAAGAAGGTTTTTTACGGCCCCTGGGATGATCTTGATTTATTATTAGAACCGGCCCGCAGCAAGCCGGCAGCCCGCAGATCTTTTACACGCACCAATACTACATTTCCCACAATGCAAAGGTGACGCACCGAGCAGTAGGCTGCTTCATTTCAATATTTATTGGCACAGCAGTCGTCAGCATCACAGTAAAATTAACTTTCAGATACCCATCAAAAATGGCAAAACGGAAGGTGGATACTGAGAACCGGGGGTTTCAAACAAGGTGGGAGTCGGAGTATATGTTCACGAAGGTAGCTGGAAAACCTGTGTGTCTTCTGTGTGGAGAAAGTGTGGCGGTACTGAAAGAGTATAATCTGAGACGACATTATGAAACGAAACACGCGGACACACACGCGGACGCAACTGTCAAGGCCAGTTTTATTTTGGCAGAAGAGATCGCTAAATCAGCCCGGCCATTTACGGAGGGGGATTTCATCAAAAACTGCATGATTAAAGTTTGTGACGAAGTTTGCCCAGAAAAAAGGCAACTCTTTTTAAATGTGAGTCTGAGCAGAAACACCATTGCCGAGAGAGTAGACCAGTTGTCCATCAATCTAAAAGAGCAGCTTGTGAAAAAGGGAAAAGATTTTATTGCATATTCCTTGGCTGTGGATGAGAGCACCGACATTTCTGACATTGCCCAGTTGTCAATTTTCATCCGCGGAGTGGACTCCAACCTAAGCGTGACAGAGGAGTTTTTGGCTTTACGTCCTATGCATGGCACAACTACGGGGCATGATTTGTATGAAGAGGTGTCAAGATGTGTAAATGAGATGGAGCTGCCTTGGGAAAAACTCGTGGGTTTGACAACCGACGGAGCACCTGCGATGTGTGGACACAGGAGCGGACTGGTGGCGAAGATACGGGAAAAGATGCAAGAGGAAAACGCGACAGGTGAGCTGACAGCTTATCATTGTATCATACACCAGGAAGCGTTGTGCGGTAAAGCCTTGAAAATGGAGCATGTAATGAGCATCATCACGCGCACAGTTAACTTTATCAGAGCCAAAGGTTTGAATCACCGCCAGTTCAAGGCATTTCTGACGGAGTTAGAAACGGAGCATGGTGATTTGCCTTATCACACAGAGGTGCGATGGCTAAGCCAGGGAAAGGTGCTTCAAAGATGTTTCGAGCTTCGTGAGGAGATTTGTCTGTTCTTGGACAGCAAAGGGAAAGACACAACACAACTCCGAGACGAAATGTTTCTGTGTGAAATGGCTTTTCTGTGTGACATTACGAGTCATCTGAATGCAATAAACTTGCAGCTGCAGGGTCGGGATCGTGTCATCTCTGATATGTACAGTACAGTGAAGGCATTTAAAACCAAACTGACTCTGTGGGAGACGCAGATGCGGAAAGAAAATTTGAGCCACTTTCCCAGCTGCCAGACCATGAAAGAGAAGCTCTCTACCAGTGCGTTCCCGAGCACACAGTTGGCTGATAAAATAGGTATGCTTGCCGCTGACTTTCGACGCCGATTTGCTGACTTTGAAGCACAAAAAAGCAGGTTGGAACTGCTCGGTAACCCATTTGCTGTTGACGTGGAAAGCTCACCACCAAACCTCCAAATGGAGTTGATTGACCTCCAATGCAATGATGCACTGAGGGCAAAATATGCGGCAGTGGGTGCTGCGGAGTTCGCCCGTTTCCTCCCCGGCACAATGCCCCAGCTGCGCATCCAGGCTGCTCAAACGTTGTCTATGTTTGGCAGCACATACCTGTGTGAACAACTGTTTTCTTTGATGAACCTGAACAAAACATCACACAGAAGTCGACTTACTGCTGAACACCTCCACTCAATTCTGAGGATTTCTTCAGCTCAGAGCCTTACCCCGAACATTGATGAACTTGTGGAAAAGATGGGACACCACCAAGTATCACCCTCAACCTCAAACAAGTGAACATTACTGTGCAATCACATATTTAGAGTTTTTACTCAGTTCAAGTTTAAAAGTTAAAATTTAATATTTGTTTTCACTGCATGTTACTTCTCCTTAAACAAAGTGTTGTTTTTGATTAATAGATTTTTGCACTTTATTTTTTTGTATTTCAATCCAATTATATTTTAAAAATATTTCAGTTGAGTGGATGATAGAAAATTGCTATTATTGTTTTTTCTTTGAAGTAAATTTAGCCCACTTTTGCTAAAATAGAAAATATAGTCTACTGATGGTGCCTTGAATACCGGTTTCTTTCATTTAATGTTCATGTTATGGGGATATTTATATAAAGGAAATTTGTCTTTTGTGTCTGTTGAAAATTAAAGATTACTGACAGAGCCATAAGAAAATATTGCTTTATTTATCTGATCATATTGTAATATATTTGTTAGGTTTTCAGTAGGTTCAATTAGGTTCACTAGACTATATGCGTCATTTAAAAATTTTTCAATGAACATTCGAACAGTCCGGCCCTCGTCTTGTAGCTGATTTTTTTATTTGGCCCTCCGTCCATTTGACTTTGACACCCCTGATTTAAAGGCATGGTCCCACACTTAAGACAAAATGAATCAAGACCTGGGCCCGTATCCACAAAGCATCTAAGTGTAAGAGTGCTGATCTAGGATAAGGTCCCCACCTGCCTATATAGTTTTATTCATTAGGATCTAAAAGGCTAAACTGATCCTAGATCAGCACTCCTGCAATGAGAGGCTTTGTGGATACAGGCCCTGACCTAATACCATTCAGACAGAAGTTCACAGTGGGCTCACCTCAGTGAGACTGTGTGTGGTCCTGTGCTGCTCAGCTGGTTCCTCTGTGGGTTCAGGAGGAGGTATAGTCTGGTTGTCCTCCATGACCATGGTCCCCTTAGGGTTGCCCAGACTCTCCTCACACCCCTCCTCCTTCACCAGCAGCACCTCTGGACCCTCCTCCTGGAAGAGACAGGTGATACAGATTACACAAACATACTGTATACTCCCTCAGGTATGTACACACAGATTAAACATGGAGTGTTTACCCATCCTCACTACGTTTGAGTCCTATACTGTAGTTACAGAATGATTTCATTGTTTTTAAACCCATCATGGTGGACATATAGTCAGCAATGATAAGTCAAAAGTCATCATCAGACAAGCCTGACTAAACTATTTTGTCGTGTACAGTAGGTGTTTGTTTGTGTGGGTATGTGAAGGTATATTTAAGTGTATATTGGTTATAAAGCGCTGTCGTGTTTATGCAGAATAGGGTGAGATCAGTTTTAAATACACCATATGAAACCACACATACACATGTCTCAACAAAAAATGTGCATGAACTTGATAAACTGCAGGCGGTGTGGTATATGGAGGGGGTGGTATATGATCAATATACTATGGCTAAGGGCTGTTCTTATGTACGACGCAACGCGGAATGCTAGGACACAGCCCTTAGCCGTGGTATATTGGCCATTTATCACAAACCCCCGAGGTGCCTTATTGCTATTATAAACTGGTTACCAACGTAATTAGAACAGTAAAAATACATGTTTTGTCATAACAAATGGTATACCATGGCTTTCAGCCAATCAGCATTCAGGGCTCGAACCACCCAGTTTATAATAGGCTATAGGAAGTGCATGCTCGGAGAAGCACAGGGAAAAGTTAAACGTCAAACTGCGTTCCCGAGTTTTTTGCGCTGCTGAGATGGTGAAAATAAAACGAGGCTGCACTGCATTACACACTGCAATTGATATTCCAATCATGAGCTACTGCCCTGCTATTGCTGATGTAAACATGTTTGTGCTGTCTAACTAATGGCTGTGCTGTGTATGGTGGCACTTTGGGAGGCAAGTCAAAGGCTTCTTCCGATGTTGTTGTATTTGTCCAAAAAATGCAATATACTGTACATGTGGAGGGACTGTTAAAGGGTGGACCAAGTGCGAAAGTAGGAGTTGACTGTACTGATAGTGACACCGTTGTCTGTGGTGATAGTTAAGTGTGGAGCGGACCGTACTGATAAATGCATAGATCTGAATAACGTGACACAACAGATGACAAATGAAAATAATGCTGTTGAACCACCAAATCTGAAACAAATTGTATGAGGGTGGCAGGGATGTTGGGGAGGATCAGAAAGTTAAGAATCACCCCATTTTTTTACAAAAAAAATGGTTCTTAAATACATTTTTAGATTATCATGCTATTTCAAATGGCGAAACATTTGACTTCCAATTTTGGGAGGAAGTTGCCAAAAACTTTGCAATGGCAAATTGGAAAACCCACTGTCATTAAACGTAGTGTCAAATGGTAAGAATATGTGTTACAATAATAGAGGTCATATTTAGACATTCTATTGCTCGTGACAACAAGGTGAAATTGAACAAAATGGTACAAACAGAGAATGTATATGAGGCTCAGCTACAACACCTATTGCCTGTAGAGAGTTTAAATGAGGGAATGTCAACTGCTCAGAGAAGACCCTCAGACTGCCAACTTAATATGCAAAATGGACACGCTTTTGAGGATAAAGATGCATCCAAGAGTGTCAGCGGTGCATACTACCACTTAGAGACAGAAAGTTGTGGTAGAGGTTTATCAGATGAGGAAATCATATAGTGGAGGGCACCAATATCTATAGTTGTATATAATATCGATTTGAGCGAGGCATTTTGTGATATTGGTTTATTCTTCCTTTTAACCTACACTATTCTCTAAAAAGGCATACATGACTGTTCCTGCGTGAACAAAGCCCTGACTGCTTAGCATACTTCAAAAAACTAACAATAAAACAAAAACCGGTTGCTTAGCCTACTTAATTATCTGCTGATGGACCGTCAATTGTGGATGGGCTTCTCATTGTATTCAATCTGGTTAGGTAGGTTTATACCACCAGAACACACCTGGCCACATGGGCAAGCCACAAGCAGTTGTCTGGACTTTGAACAATCACAGTTTCAAAGTATTTTCTATGAACCAATATCAATATCCTAATAAAAACATTTCCATTTCGGGGGTTCCCATCACTAATTCAGTGGATTTATTCTGAGGGATCGCAACAAATGAATGTATCATAACGTGTGTTAAATTCATTGTCTCTGCCGAAACATTTTATGAAATGGGGGACTGAAATTATTGAATGTATCCTAGAGTGTGTTTGACCATGATTTTTAAATGGTACACATCTGATAAAATTGGTGACTGTAGTGACTGTGTACCTATAGCCTGGTTGATGTTCATTACATTTAAATTGTAAATTAATTAGTTTTTGTTTAGACAACAGAAATTAGCCTTGTGTTGTTTTTTTTGTGCTGATATTTTAGTGTGTATATAGGTTTGTACTCCCAACCCCATGTTTACCTCTGCACATAGAATAGTTTCTTTCTCTATAAGCCAATATGTAATGTGTATTGCATTGCGACCAATGGAGTGGGTGGAGTAAAAGGTGTTGCTGTGCATATAGACCTCAGTCCCCCATGAAATAACTCCATATATAGATTCTGTTTTAAAATCCATATTTAATGTCACCTAAATATGTAGAAATATGAATCACTGTTAATGTTCAGACAATTATTTTTCATTTCATGAATAAATACAGGTTGACACTTCGACATGGAGGACTTTTATTTAGAAAAATGGTGAGATTCCGTGACCCGGAAGTACTCAGCAGTCTTATGGCTCGGGGGGGTAGAGCATTTTGGTCCTAGACTTGGTGCTCCGGTACCACTTGCCGTACAGTAGCAGAGAAAACAGTCTGACCTGGGTGACTAGAGTCTCTGACAATTTTATGGGCTTTCTTCTGGCACCGTCTATTATATAGGTCCTGGATTGCAGGAAGCTTGGCCCCAGCGATGTAAAGTTTGTTGGTGATGTGGACACCAAGGAACTTGAAACTCTCGACCTGCTCCACTACAGCCCCGTTGATGTGAATGGGGGCCTGTTTGGCCCGCCTTTTCCTGTAGTCCACGATCAGCTCCTTTTGTCTTGCTCACATTGAGGTTGTTGTCCTGGCACCACACTGCCAGTTCTCTGACCTCCTCCCTATAGGCTGTCTCTTCCTTGTCGGTGATCAGGCCTACCACTGTTGTGTCGTCAGCAAACTTAATGGTGGTGTTGGAGTCGTGTTTGGCCACACAGTCGTGGGTGAACAGGGAGTACAGGAGGGGACTAAACACCCCTGAGGGGCCCCAGTGTTGAGGATCAGCGTGGCAGACGTCTTTTGCCTACCCTTACTACCTGGGGGCGGCCCATCAGGAAGTCCAGGATCCAGTTGCAGAGGGAGGTGTTTAGTCCCAGGGTGATGAGCTTAATGGGCACTGGTGTTGAATGCTGAGCTGTAGTCAATGAACAGCATTCTCACATAGGTGTTCCTTTTGTTCAGTTGGGAAAGGGCAGTGTGGAGTGCAATTGAGATTGCGTCATCTGTGGATCTGTTGGGGCGGTTTGAGAATTGGAGTGGGTCTAGGGTATCCAGGAGGATGCTGTTGATGTGAGCCGTGACCAGCCTTTCAAAGCACTTCATGGCTACCGACGTGAGTGCTACGGGGCAGTAATAATTTAGCCAGGTTACCTTCGCTTCCTTGGGCACAGGGACTATGGTGGTATGCTTGAAACATGTAGGTATTACAGAGTCAGGGAGAGGTTGAAAATGTCAGTGAAGACACTTGCCAGTTTGTCCGCGCATGCTTGGAGTACACATCCTGGTAATCCATCTGGCCCCCTGCGGCTTTGTGAATGTTGACCTGTTTAAAGGTCTTGCTCACATCGGCTACCAAGAGCGTTGTCACACAGTCATCAAGAACAGGTGGTGTTCTCGTGCATGCTTCAGTATTGCTTACCTCGAAGCGAGCATAAAAGGCATTTAGCTCGTCTGGTAGGCTCGCGTCACTGGGCAGCTCGCGTCTGGGTTTCCCTTTGTAGTCAGTAATAGTTTGCAAGCCCTGCCACATCCGACAAGCGTCAGAGCCGGGGTAGTAGGATTCAATCTTAATCCTGTATTGATGCTTTGCTTGTTTGATGGGTCGTCTGAGGGCATAGCGGGATTTCTTATAAGCGTCCGGATTAGTGTCCCGCTCCTTGAAAGTGGCAGCTCTAGCTTTTAGCTAGATGCGGATGTTGCCTGTAATCCATGGCTTCTGGTTGGGATATGTACCGTGGGGATGATGCACTTATTGATGAAGCCGATGACTCAGGTGGTGGTACTGTATACTCCTCAATGCCATTGGATGAATCCCAGAACAAATTCCAGTCTGTGCTAGCAAAACAGTCCTGTAGCGTAGCATCTGCGTAATCTGACCACTTTGAGCAAGTCTCGGGTACTTCCTGCTTTAGTTTTAGCTTATAAGTAAGAATCAGGAGGATATAATTATGGTCAGATTTGCCAAATGGAGGGCGAGGGAGAGTTTTTTTATGGATCTCTGTGTGTGGAGTAAATGTGGTCTATTGTTTTTTTCCCTCTGGTTGCACATGTGACTTGCTGGTAAAAATGTGGCAAAATGGATTTAAGTTTGCCTGCATTAAAGTCCCCGGCCGCTAGGAGCACCGCTTCTGCGTGAGCATTTTTTTGTTTGCTTATGGCCTTCTAGAGTTGGTTGAGTGCGGTCTTCGTGCCAGCATAGGTCTGTGGTGGTAAATAGATGGCTACGAATAATATAGATGAGAACTCTCTTGGTAGATAGTGTGGTCTACAGCTTATCATTGGGTACTCTACCTCAGGCGAGCAATACCTCAAGATTTCTTTAATATTACACATTGCGCACCAGCTGTTATGGACAAAAAGACACACACACCCATCCCTCGTCTTACCAGACAGCTTCTCTGTTCTTACAACAGCTTCTCTGTTCTGCCAGTGCATGGAAAATCCCGCCAGCTCTATATTATCTGTGACGTCGTTCAGCCACGACTCTGTGAAACTTAAGATATTACTGTTCTTAATAATGAATGTGCCATTGGTAGGGTAATCGTAGGTCATCAATTTTATTTTCCAATGATTGCATGTTAGCAAGTAGAATGGATGGCAGTGGGAGTTTACTCGCTCGCTTAAGAATTCTCAGAAGGCAGCCCGATCTGCGTCCTCTTTTCCTCCGTCTTTTCTTCACGCAAAAGACTGGTATTTGGGCCAGTTCCCGGGAGAGCAGTATGTCCTTCTCGTTGGACTCGTTAAAGGAAAAAGCTTCTTCCAGTTCGTGGTGAGTAATCGCTGTTCTGATGTCCAGAAGTTATTTCCATTCATAAGAGATGGTAGCAGCAACATTATGTACAAAATAAGTTAAACAACACAAAGAAACTAGCACAATTGGTCAGGAGCATGTAAAACGTCAGCCATCCTCTTCAGCGCCATCTTTAACAAGCTCCCCTATGGCAGATAAATTAGGATGTACATGTAAGCAAATGAAAAGCTATGCGTAGCCTTTCTGAAATAAACGGGCCAAATTTGATGTACTGTAACTTTTAATGTTACACTACAGTGCCTTTCAAAAGTATTCACCTGCCTTGGAATTTTTCCTATATTGTTTCATTATAAAAGCGAAAGAATATGGCACCACAACAAACCTGCCAAGAGAGGGCCGACCACCAAAGACTCACGAACCAGGCAAGGAGGGCATTAATCAGAGAGGCAACAAAGAGACCAAATATAACCCTGAAGGAGCTGCAAAGCTCCACAGCAGAGAATGGAGTATCTGTCCATAGGACCACCTTAAGCCATACACTCCACAGAGCTGGGCTGTACAGAAGAGTGGCCAGAAAAAAAGCCATTGCTTAAAAAAATATATAATATGTTGGCCAAAAGGCACGTGGGAGACCCTCCAAACATGGAAGAAGGTACTCTGGTCAGATGAGACCAAAATTGAGCTTTTTGGCCATCAAGGAAAACGCTATGTCTGGCGCAAACTCAACACCTCTCATCACCTTGAACACCATCCCTGTCTATGTTTTTCCATCGGCAGGGACTGGGAAACTGGTCTGAATAGAAGGAATGATAAATGGTGCTAAATACAGGGACATTCTTGAGGGAAACCTGTTTGTCTTTCAGAGATTTGAGACTGGGACAGAGGTTGACTTTCCAGCAGGACAATAACCCTAAGCATACTGCTAAAGCAACACTCAAGTGGTTAAGGGGGAACATTTAAATGTCTTGGAATGGCCTAGTCAAAGCCCAGACCTCAATCCAATTGAGAATCTGTGGTATGACTTAAAGATTGTTGTACGGAACCCATCCAACTTGAAGGAGCTGGAGCAATTTTGCCTTGAAGAATGGGCAAAAATCCCAGTAGCTAGATGTGTCAAGCTTTCGAGACGTACGCCAAGAGACTTGCAGCTGTAATTGCTGCAAAAGGTGGCTCTACAAAGTATTGACTTTGGGGGGGTGAATAGTTATGCACGCTCAAGTTTTCATTTTTTTTCTATTTCTTGTTTATTTCACAAAACATATTTTGCATCTTCAACGAGGTAGGCATGTTGTATTATTGTTGCAAATTATATAAACCCCCCAAAAATATATTTTAACTCCAGGTTGTAAGGCAACAAAATAGGAAAAATGCCAAGGGGGGTGAATACTTTCGCAAGCCACTGTATGACACCAACCTCAATCATGATAACATGCTGGGTTGAGGTTCCACTCCCCTCATCAACAGCTAAGGGTGGGTCATCTCTCCACTTATTGTGTCCTGCCGGCTTCGCAAAGCTCCTGTGGTCTCCAGTGAGATGTCCTTCACCTGAGAAAATTATTGGAAAAGGGGTGCTTAAGTTTGGTACTGTCAATACTCAACACTATATGGTACACTATCACTATTGACACTGTCTAACAATTGGCAAGGATAAGGTTACACTTCTCATTACTTCTTAATATACTATTGATTGATTGACTGTTCCATGCATCACATTCTTTTGGAGTATGATAATTCAACATTCAGTTTATCAATAATCTACTTAGAATATGATCTTGTCTTTGTGGAATAATAATTTGTTCTTAATTGGTCTGCCTAGTAAAACAAAGGTAAAATAAAGTTGTGCAAGACGGGGTTGGTATTGCATACTATCCAAAAACTGTCCAAGACCCAATTCTGGACAACACATCTGAACACATACGCAGAGGAGAACCGGGCGACAGGCCCCGCAGCATCCGCATTCTAAAAAAATGTACCCCTTGCCGTTCCTCTGTATCGGTCGAGGATCTTGACACCACTGGGACGACTGGCGAGGGCGCGCTCTCGGATTGTCCTCTCTGCGCGCTCCCGTGCCACCTTCAGTTCCATTAGCTGTAGTTTCCTCCTCAATGCCCTGTTTTCTTTCTGGCTTTGAGTTATTTCCAAACGAAACACTGCATAGTCGTCGTCTACGAGTTTACAGATATCTGCCACGGCTGAATTCGCTAGCACCTCAATGATGGAGGCTATTTGAGTGTGGAAAACCATACAGTTAGCCATTGTTGCGTTTAGCTAACGTTAGCAACTAGCTAGCTAGCGTTACCTAAATAACGTCTATCAACCAAGTCCTGTCTCCAAGGCGAATTAAATACAACATTGGGTAAGTATGTGATGCTGTGCAGTTAAATTAGTCATATTTTTAGTTCCATCGTGTTAATAAACATCTAAATAACAACAATAAAAACGCTGACGTGGAAGTTGTTCTTTGTCATTGTTTACTTCCGTTTACACTCTTCTTCTTGTGCGTTTCCAGCAGACTAGTCGCTGTATTGCTGCCTTTCTCAGGTCAGAGTGCGAATTACACATTTAAATACACTACATTACCAAAAGTATGTGGACACCTGCTCATCGAACATCTCATTCCAAAACCTTGGGCATTAATATGGAGTTGGTCCCCCATTGCAGCAATAATAATAATAATAATAACACTCTTCTGGGAAGGCTTTCCACTAGATGTTGTAACATTACTGCAGGGAATTGCTTCCATTCAGACGCAAGTGCATTAGTGAAGTCAGGCACTGATGTTGGCTGATTAGGACTCCAATTCATCCCAAAGGTGTTCGATGGGGTTGAGGTCAGGGCTCATTCAAGTTTTTCCACATCGATCTCGACGAACCATTTCTGTATCGACCTCGCTTTGTGCATGGGGACATTGTCATGCTGAAACAGGAAAGGGTTTCCCCAAACTGTTGCCACAAAGTTGGACGCACAGAATCGTCCAGAATGTTGCTGCAGCGTTAAGATTTCCCTTCACTGGAACTAAGGGGCCTAGCCCGAACCGTGAAAAACAGGCCCAGACCATTATTCCTTCTCCACCAAATTTTCCAGGTGGCCCTATGCATTGGGGCAAGTAGGTAGCATTCTCTTGGCATCCGCCAAACCCAGATTCATCCATCAGACTGCCAGATGGTGGATCGTGATTCATCACTCCAGAGAACGCGTTTCCAATATTTCAGAGTCCAATGGCAGCGAGCTTTTCACCACTCCAGCCGATGCTTGGCCCTGCGTATGGTAATCTTAGGCTTGTGTGCGGCTGCTCGGCTATGGTAACCAATTTCATGAAGCTCTCGCCGTACAGCTCTTGTGCTGACGTTGCTTCCAGAGGAAGTTTGGAACTCGGTAGTGAGTGTTGCAACCGAGGACAGACAATGTTTACTTGCTACGTGCTTCAGCACGCTGCGCTCTCGTTCTGTGAGCTTGTGTGGCCTACCACTTCGCAGCAGAGCCATTGTGGCTCCTAGAAGTTACATTTGACAATAACATCAATTACAGTTGCCTCGGGCAGCTCTAGCAGGGAAGACATTTTACAAACTGACTTGTTGGAAAGGTGGCATCATATGACTGTGTCACGTTGAAAGTCACTGAGTTCTTCAGTAAGGCCCTCCTACTACCAATGTTTGTCTATGGAGATTGCGTAGCTGTGTGCTCGATTTTATACATACTTTTGTATACATAGTGTATGTCAAAGATTTAAAGTGGGGACTCTTGCTTCGCAAGCCTCACTAATAAACCATCCTTAATACTGTAGAAGCAGTGTTGTGCTAATTATAACAATTTGTAAATATTACACTTGTCTTTCATCTTTTGTTATTCACAGCCGATACAGATACTGTATCTATGAACATTTTGTCTGGTGGTGCTGGGGCTACCTTGCCAAGCATGTCAGTCATATTACCTTCCTTGATGGTGTCCTAGTATCATACAGGCATAGCCTATCAAATAATGACATGTAGCTAGCTATAAACAAAACATAGCTACTTACCAACAACACAGCAGTCTCGGGTTTGAGGGTTGACAGCCCAAGTAGAAGCTAGTTGGATAATAATCCAACTATTCCAGATGGCGCCGACAGACATGGCAGCTCTACTTCTAGCTCCGAAGCAACTTTGCAGTATTTTTTTTTTGTGTGTTATTTCTTACATTATTAGCCCAGAATGTTTTTTTGTGTTATTACATACAGCCGGAAATAACTTTTGGATATCAGAGCTGCGGTAAATCACCAGCATTACGACCAGGAATAAAACGTTCCCGATTTGGATCCTTTGTTCGTACCCCCCAGGGCAATTTAACTTATTCCAGAGGCTGCTCAAAGACGCGCCGGAAGAGAAGAGGTGTTCAGAGTGGGCTTCTAGTGCACACCATCCATCGCTTCCTGGGTATATTACGCTCATGTTCAGTCTCTGGACAATAAAGTAGACAAGCTCAGGGAGAGAATCTCCTTCCAGAGAGACATCAGGGATTGTAGCAAACTCTGTATCATGGAATCATGGCTCTCTAGGGATATACTGTCCCTGTCCATACAGCCAATTTGGTTCTCAGTTCATCGTGCAGACAGGAATAAAGAACTCTCTGGGAAGAAGAAAGGTGGTGGTGTATGTTTTATGATGAACTACTCATGGTGTGATTGTGATAATACAGTAACTCAAGTCCTTTTGTTCACCCGACCTAGAATACCTCACAATCAAATGCAGACCGTATTACCTCCCAAGAGAATTCTTGGGATTATTCGGTTATAGTCACAGCTGTGTATATTCCCCCTCAAGCCGAAACCACGAGACGGCCCTCAAGGAACTACACTGGACTTTATGCAAACTTTAAACCACATATCCTGAGGCCTCATTTGTTGAAGCTGGGATTTTAACAAAGCACATTTGAAGAAAACGCTACCGAAGTTCTATCAATACATTGACTGTAGTACTCGCTTAGGAAAAACACTAGACCACTGCTACTTTCCTTTTTGAGATGCCTACAAGGTCCTCACCTGCCCTCCTTCTGCAAATCAGATCAAGACTCCGTTTTGCTACTCTCTTCCTTTAGGCAGAAACTCAAACAGGAAGTACCTGGTCTATTCAATGCTGGTCTGACCAATCAGAATCCATGCTTCAAGATTGTTTTGATCAAGCGGACTGGGATATGTTCCGGGTCGCCTCTGAGAATAACAATGATATATACACGGACATGGTGACTGAATTCATCAGGAATCGATAGGGGATGTTGTTCCCACGGTGACTATTAAAACCTACCCAAACCAGAAACCGTGGATAGATGGCAGCATTCACGCCAAACTGAAAGCGCGAACCACCGCATTTAACCATGGCAAGGTGACTGGGAATATGGTTGAATACAAATAGTGTAGTTATTCCCTCCGTAAGGCAATCAAACAGGTAAAACGTCAGTACATAGACAGTGGAGTCGCAATTCAACGGCTCAGACACGAGACGTATGTGGCAGGGTCTACAGACAATAACGGACTACAAAGGGAAAACCAGCCACATCACGGACACCGACGTCTTGCTCCCAGACAAGCTAAACTCCTTCTTCGCCTGCTTTGAGGATAACACAGTGCCACCGACACGGCCCGCTCCCAAGGACTGTGGGCTCTCGTTCGCCGTGGCCGACATGAGTAAGACATTTAAGCGTGTTAACCCTCGCAAACCTGCCGGCCCAGACGGCATCCCTAGCCACGTCCTCGGAGCATGCGCAGACCAGCTGGCTGGAGTGTTTACAGACATATTCAATCTCTCTCTATCCAAGTCTGCTATCCCCACTTGCTTCAAGATGTCCACCATTGTTCCTGTACCCAAGAAAGCACAAGTAACTGAACTAAATGATTATCGCCCCATAGCACAACACTTCTGTCATCATGAAGTGCTTTGAAAGGCTAGTTAAGGAACATATCACCTCTACCTTACCTGTCACCCTAGACCCACTTCAATTTGCTTACCGCCCCAATAGATCCACAGACAATGCAATCGCCATCACACTGCACAAAACGAAGGAGCTTATTGTGGACTTCAGGAAACAGCCATGGGAGCATGCCCCTATCCACATCAACTGCAGTGGGGAAGGTGAAAAGCTCGGCATACACATCACTGACAATCTGAAATGGTCCACCCACACAGACAGTGTGGTAAAGAAGGCGCAACTGTTGGGCTATTTCACCGCCTGGTACGGCAACTGCACCACCCGTAACTGCAGGGCTCTCCAGAGGGTGGTGTGGTCTGCCCAACGCATCACCGGAGGCACACTGCCTGCCCTCCAGGCCACCTACAGCACCCGATGTCACAGGAAGGCCAAAAATATCATCAAGGACATCAACCACCTGAGCTACGGCCTGTTCACCCCGCTACCATCCAGAAGGCGAGGTCAGTACAGGTGCATCAAAGCTGGGACCGAGAGACTGGAAAAACATGTTCCATCTCAAGGCCATCAGACTGTTAAACAGCCATCACCGGTTACTCAACCCTGCACCTTAGAGGCTGCTGCCCTATGTACATAGACATGGAATCACTGGCCAAGTTAATAATAGAACACTAGTCACTTTAATGATGTTTACATACTGCTTTACTCATCTCCATATGTACATACTGTATCCTAGTCAATGCCACTCCATCATTGCTCATCCTAATATTTATATATTTTCTTAATTCCATTCTTTTACTTTTAGATTTGTGTATTGTTACTACTGCACTGTTGGAGCTCGGAACACAAGCATTTCGCTACACCCGTAATAATAACTGCTAAATATGTTTGTGACCAATACAATTTTATTTGAAATCTATATCCTGGCCATCTGCCCAAGGTTGTTGAACAACTTTTATGGAAGCCCACTTTCACTCCTATTTGCAGAGCGAAATGTGCGTGAGCTGCAGACTTAACAACAAATGCCCACATGGTTGGGGGCGGACCACAGCTGGGGGCGTGTTGGCTCTGGGCAATTAGGCATCATTGGCAAAAGTAAATAATCCATACCCAGCCCTCCAACAAGCTCAATCACTCTGTTTTGGACAAGACTAACTTCACACTTTGTGGTCAATTCTGACACTAGAATTAATGTTTGACTTGTATTGATGCGACATGGGCCATTTAAAGCCGGAGATGTTGGTTCTAAGGGGCAGTTGACCTTGAACAAATCACCTACTCTGTAACATGGACTCACTTGGTGAAATAATAGGGGTTGACATGATTTTTAAATGACTCCACCTTCCGCTGTCCCCAATTCATACAACATCTGCAAGGTCCCTGAGTCAAATAAAGCACATATTAAACTACAAAGAACAGGGAGCTTTTATAAAGCCTCATAAAGAAGGGCAGTGATTGGTAGATGGGTAACAATAACAAATCAGACATCGAATATCTATTTAAGCATGCTGAAGTTAATTTCCTTACAAAAAAATATTTCAGTTTTGAAACTACAGTAAAAGTTAAATAACTGCAGTTGACTGGTATTTTGGACACAGTAATTGCAGAATTACTGTTAATTATAAGTTATACTGCACTCTAACTGCAGTTACCTTGCAAAAATTACTGCAGTAAAAAAATATTTTGGAAGCAGTATTTGCAGTATTCTGCAGTTATACTGCACTCTGACTGCAATCTTTTTTTCATAAGGGTTAAGCTGTGGATGATGTATTAAACCACTCAGACACATAAAAGATGCAGTCGTCATTATGAACTGAGCTGCAGGACAGGAAGTAAACTGCTCAGGAATGTCCCCATTGGGACATTGGTGATTTTAAAACGGCTACAGAGTTCAATGGCTGTGATGGGAGAACTGAGGATGGATCAACAACATTGTAGTGACTCCACAATATTGACCTAAACGACAGAGTGAAAAGAATACAAATACACAAAACAAAAATATTCCTGTATACAACAAGGCACTAAAGTAATTGTACTTTTTTGGTTGCTTAAATTCAAAGCCTTATGTTTGGGGCAAATCCAACACATCACTGAGTAACCGCCTCATTTTCAAGCATGGTGGTGGCTCTAAACATGGTCTGGGTATGCTGGAACTCTGCAAAACTGGGGAGTTTTTCAGTATAAAAAGAAACGGGATGGAGCAAAGCACAGGAAAAATCCTTGAGGAAAACCTGCTTCTATCTGCTTTACACCAGACACTGAGAGAGGAATTCACCTTTCAGGCGGGACAATAACCTACAAGGCCAAATCTACATTGGAGTTGCTTACCAAGAAGACCGGGTATGTTCCTGAGTGGCCAAGTTACAGTTTTGAATTAAATCTGGGGGTGAATACTTAGCTAATCAAGGTATTCATTTTTATTTTTCATTCATCTTTCAAAAATGTTGGAATCTTTCTTTCACTTTGACATTGTAGATCATTGACTAAAAATGACAAGTCATTCCATTTTAATCATACTTTATTACAAAATTTGAAGAAATCCAAGGGTGGTGAATAAGTCTTAATGAAAAGTCCCATTATATGTTTATTAAACATAAACAAGTTTTAAATACACCATTACAACAAAAAATCTGCATGAACTTGATACTGCATTCATTTTCTCAAGTGTTTTGGGAAAAAAATTAAATAGTTGAATGGAAATAATTAAATAGGCATTTATGAACATTATATATCCTCCACAGTAGAAACACAATTATATAACAGACCTTTTAGGCTTATATATGCCTTATATATCACACAATGTCTGGATGCAATATTCTACCCAGTAATATTCAACACTGAAATCTGTTACTCTTGTTATTCCAAATTCATTTGTGGATCTTTTCTGATGGCAACAATGAAAATTAATCTTTGTCTATAATGCAGGGTTTGATCTAAACGTCAGAAGCTATCGAGTGGAATGTTTACTTTCTATGTTAGAGTTGAATGGTGTTTTTGCTGGTGTGTCCTGAGGTAGCTCCTCTCTGAGAACCTTTTCCCGCAGTGTGTACAGGCGAATGGCCTTTCTCCAGTGTGGACCTTCAGATGCATCTTCAGCTGGTCTTGGCGGGAGAACCTCTTCTCACACTGGGGGCAGCTGTAGGGTTTCTCCCCAGTGTGGACCCTCTGGTGCCTCTTCAGGTGGTGCTGGTGGGAGAACCTCTTCTCACACTGGGTACAGCTGAAGGATTTCTCCCCTGTGTGGACCCTCTGGTGACTCTCCACCTTCTGGAGGCAGCTAAAGCCTTTGTGACAGAACTTGCAGAGGAACCGTTTCTCTTTTGTATTGCCTGATGTTGCTCCCCCTCTCTGAGCCTGGGCTCTAGCCCTGTCATTTGAGTTCAGTACCTGATCAAAAAGAATGCGGCCGTGTGAATCAGAAGGCCCCATTGACGTGGACACTGGATCGCGATCCCTGAACGCGTGTAAAGGGGAGTGGGTTGCGACATTTGGATTTGTCTCTAAGCTTTCCCTGTAGTCTAAGTAGTCACTGGTGTTGCCCTGCGAGGGTCCTATGTGAGTTTCGTTTGCATTCCATGTCAGAGGAGTGTCGTCCTCCACTTTCACAATCATGTCATCTAAGACTATAACCTCCCCTTTCTTATTTAGGCACCGTTCAGAGTATACACTACTACTGTACCGGTTCCAGTCTCCTCTCATTGGATTAGTCTGTGTATCTAAGTCCACAGATATATCACTAGGTATCATCTCGGTCTCTGTAGCGTATGAACAGGACGGATCATTGCCAGTCTGTAACGCGTCACCTGTGTCCTGATGTGATAGAACTGTCCTCGGGCTCGGGTTACCGTAAAGTAAATACTCTGAGCGGGGAGCAGGAGGACAGCCCAGTCGCCCCAGCCCCGTTAAGGTCTCGGTGTCTGTCTCTGACTTGAGTACGGCGGTCGGCGTTCCACTGACCTCCGTGCTGCTGTGTTGGGTCCTGGGTTGCACTGGGGCAGTGGTTGGGTCATCCATGGCTACAGGGGGCACTCCAGTCTGGATGTCTCTGCTGTGCTGTGGGTCCACCTCTCCTTCAGACCTCTCCAGCTTGACCTCAGGGCCATCAGCCTCTGCATCTGCAGACTGCAAAGGAGAGAGGGTTACTACCAGTACATGAGTAGAATTTGATAAATATGTTGTAAGTCTCACAAGCTTGCAATTGGCAGATACATTAGGATGTACATGTAAGCAAGTGAATAGCTGAGGGAAGCCTTTGAAATAAATGGGCCACATCTGATTTACAAAGTAACTGTAATTTGTAATGCAACACAATTACACTAACCTCTATCATGATAATGTGCTGGGTTGAGGGTCCACTCCCCTCACCAATAGTGATTGGTTGGTCATCTCTCCATGTATTGTGTCCTGCTGGCTTCACAGAGATCCTGTGGCCTCCAGTGAGATGTCCTTCACCTGAGAGAGTGATTGAGAATAAAGAGGAGGTTATGTTTGCTACTGTCAATGCTCAACGCTATATTGTACACTATTGACAGTTTGGACACTATTTATTTATCTCTGTATTATGTTCCATGCATTACTTTGTTGTCATTGAGAAAATAATAGGAAATGCAGTTAATCAAGAATATGATATTGTGACTTAGCGAAAGATTTTTAAGTAATCAGGAGAATTATTGCATACTAGCCAAAAAACTGACCATGGCCCAATTAACACATCTGAACACATGTGCAGAGGAGAACATGGTGACAAGCGCTGAGCTATATATTTTTCAGCTAAATGTACCTCTTGCCATTCCTCTGTATCGGTCCAGGATATTGACACTACTCGTAGTCGTACTACCTGGGACGACGCGTCCTCGCGTCATTGTCCTCTCTGCGCGCTCCCGTGCCTCCTTCAGTTCCAGTAGCTGAAGTTTCCTCCGCAATGTCCTGTTTTCTTTCTGGCTTTGAGTTATTTCTAAACGAAACACTGCATAGTCGTCGTCTACGAGTTTACAAATGTCTGCCACGGCTGCATTCGCCAGCACCTCCATGATGGAGGCTATTTGAGTGTGAAAAACCATACAGTTAGCCATTATTAGCTAACGTTAACAGCTAGCTAGCGTTACTTATTAAAAATCTCTAATTTATGTCCTGTTTCCAACGCGAATTAAACACTACCTGGGGTAAGTATGTGATGCTGTGCCGTTAAATGAGTCATATGTTGAGTTATAGGGTGTTAATAAACGTCTAAATACAACAATAAAATGCTAACTTTGAAATGATTGTTCACTTCCGTTTACTTTTTTTTTGTTTGGTTTTCCGGGAGACTACGTCTTCAGTAAGTTTAATTCCGGTTGGCATCCAATATTAACGTTACATTACCGCCATCAGCTGGACTGGAGTATAATTGGGAAAAGTTCAAACCCTGCCAACTACCCCAACATTCATTAAAAACCCACCCCCCATTCCGCTATGTTGATCCTATCTGATAATACACCATGCCAACAGCCTGGGAGGACAGAACACTACCATTCAACACACCATATAACTCTTCCGTAGTCATTTCTCGTAATCCCAAGCACTTCTCTGCAGCTGCCACCACAACACCTATTGTCTGTGATTTACATTCCATTCCTGCGGTACAGTTGATAACCATGGCAATGAACACTAAAAAAGCCAACCTTACTGAAGCATGTTTCGTTTGTAGGCCTATCACTCTACTGACAAAAGTCTACTACTCAACTGGAGCCTCTTGGGATCCTTGACCCATCTTCACTGCCTCCGCATACGACATCTTCTGACTAGATGCTTTGTTGCGTATTGCTGCCCTTCACAGGTCAGTGTGAATCGCATATTTTGTTCACAGAAAAGGGGAATAGGAAAAAAGAAATTGCACCTCCATCTAACCCTTCATATACACCACTATCCCCAACAAACCCACCATTCCTTCCCACTACTTTGGCCCTGACGAATATGGAAGCCCTTCTCAAATTTCCTGTATTTCTTCTGCGCCTAAAATCTCTGACACCCAAAAACGTCCCTGCTGCTGCTACTAAAAAATCTATCTTCTGGGATGTCCATTCTATCTGTGCGGTACAATTAATGACCATAGCAATAAACACCAAGAAGCCAACCTTACTAAAGCCTAAACTATTCAAGTCACTATGTACTGGCCTACTACTCACAGGGATCCTCTCAGGATCTCTCACCCATAGCGCTCCATCTTCTACTTTCCTCAATGCCTCAGCATATGACACTTTCCGCTCTGCTCTCACCCTGTCTCACTCGCACAGGACATTTCTGATCCCCAGCAACATGGCCACCCCCATAATTGACACACAGCTTTTCACACCAAAACGACACACTCTTTTGTCCCACTGTAGGGGGTTTGGAACAAACGCTCTCACTGGATAACTTACATATCCTAACATTACTTTATCAGGTAATAGCTCTGTATCAAAACTCAAAAGTACCGACAGGGTCACTTCAGTCTTGCGTTCTCCACCGGGTCTGCGTCACACCAAACGGTGCCCCCTTTTACACTGAAGAGAGGATCTTATTGGTTGGGATCATAGCTCAAAGCGTGTGGTCGTTCCATTTGATTTCCATGACTTTTTTGATTTGATGCCAACTTTCTATACATATTTGCACATTGTAGAAGTGGTCAAGAAAGTGACTTTTTGGGTCTGATTGCCAAAACATTTAGGAGATAGAGGTGCTTAAAATTGATCCATTTTGCACCATTAGACATCCTGCGCACTGACGTCAGTTCAACGTCTAGTTTTGATTTACATTTGGTTGAATTAAATGTAAAATCAACAAAAAATTTAACTGGATTTAGGTTAAAAGTTATTCATTTGTATGACTTTTTAAAATAAATTATAAAATAGTTTGACAAACCTGTTTGTAAGCTCTTAAATTCTATCAAACTCAACTGTTTATCTTTCCCAGTGATGAAGACATGGATGTCTCATGGTATGGTGGGGTATGCAAATTGGGTAAACTTTGAGCACCTCTATCTCCTAAATGTTTTGGAATTCAGGTCCAAAAATGCACTTTCTGACCTCTTCTACCATGGGCAGATATGTATAAAGGGGTGTGGTCAAAAGTGATTAAAATCAGATGGAACAACCCGAGAATGACTATTCCATCTACATTACCTCAGTGTGGTAAATATTAAACTCTCCTTGTTCTAGCCTAGGTTTACTATTTCTCTAAAAACATTTACTCAAGCCTGTTTCAAATGACAAGTTAACAAAGGGTAATGAGGGGTATGTGGTTAATTACAATGGTTCCCAGATATCCCCTGTGTAAAACTCAAACCACACTGCTTTCTCCCCATTGTGGACACTCCTATGTCTGGTAAGGTTACTCAGGAAAGAGAAGCTCTTGTAACATACTTTGCACTTGAAAGGCCTCTCCTTGGTGTGAACTGTCTGGTGCTTGGCCACATTGTTTCCTGCTCTGTTCATCGTGGATACTGTGGTGTTTGTATCATAGGAACAGGAGGGTCTGTCTCTATCAGCCCCAGGCCCTGCTTCATCCCTGCACTGAGACTGTGAAGAGAAGGGTCTGGGCTGCAGACTGGATCCCTGACTGGAGCCTCTGTCTCTCTGATGACCACCAGGACTGCGGTTGTTCAGTCCACCTGTCCACTGGTTGTGTTCTGTGTGGTGGTGGAAACTGTCAGTCGTGGTCCGGTTCCGACTCAGGAAGGAAGATCGAAGGCTTCTGTTCCAGGGTTCTGATCTGGGGCTAGGCTTTGTGACCAGCTGCTTCAGATGTCCAGTCTCTCCCACCAGCAACACCAGATATCAGCAGGTCCTCATGGACTGCAGAATGTAAACACAAATTGTACAGAAGAACATAAAGGTTTATATAAGAAACTCTTTGCTGTACACACAGAAACATGATATTATAAAATGTTAACCACAGTCAAGCCCATCTCTAACACTGTGATTCAAGTACCCAACACTATGGAGCCATTGGAGTTTCTTATAAAAAATAATAACACAAATGTGTTGATTCAAGAATGAAGTATAATGTTTTGGTTTGACTGAGAGAAGGGAAACTCAGTCCCTGCAATGATACTAAAATAACCAAGTCAGTCAGCACAGAGTCAATTTTGTATTTGTCATACAAAATGGTCATACACTCACATAACATGAAGTACAGTACTTTTATTGCACAAAACGTAGAATAAGTAGAATAACTTTTCTCACTATGGTAACACTTTACCTTTTCTGTAAATCTGGTATGCTCACTTTCATGAAATTAATTTTAGAATAATTTGGAAAAGGTTAAACCTTTCATTACACACCCAACCTACAAGTACAAATGACCTCAAACAACCTGTACTCCCGCACATTGACTCGGTACCGGTACCCCGTGTATATAGCTTTGTTATTGTTATGTAATTGTGTTCGTTTTTATTTTATTTTTTGAGCAAATATTTTCTTAACTCTATTTCTTGAACTGTATTGTTGGTTATGTAAGCATTTCACGGTAAGGTGACACGGGGGATGTGACAAATAAAAATTGATGTGATATTTACTACTTCATGTCAAGAAAACATTAATTAAGGCACTATCATTATTTCACTATAAAACACCAGTATCAAACTAAAAGGACATAGTTGTCACTTTATCAGTGAAGCATTTTTACAGACACAATCTCACCATATCTACTCTGTCTCATCATACTCATTCTTTCCTCAGTTCTTCTCATCCAGTTCCCTACTACATCCAAAATGACAGAATGAACTAACTAGTACTACATCACGTCACTATACATGGGCTGTGTGCATTTTCTGCTTGTGTATCCTGAGGTAGCATCTCTCTGAGAACCTCTTCCTGCAGTGAGTACAGGCAAACGGTCTCTCTCCAGTGTGGACCTTCAGATGCATCTTCAGCTGGTGCTGGTGGGAGAACCTCGTCTCACACTGGGGGTAGCTGTAGGATTTCTCCCGTGTGGACCCTCTGGTGCCTCTCCTGGTTAAAGGAGTGGGAGAAATTGACCTGGCACACTTAGTAGCCGAACGTGTGTATCTTCTGGTGAATCTCCACCTGTTTGGGGAAACTAAAGACTTTCCCATAGAACGAACACGGGTAGCATCTGTACTACTGTCATTTGTCAATGGGCTTGTGTAGCCATTTAGTGTTAAGGTACTGGCGTTGTCTGAGGTCTGGTTTAACATAATGAGAGTGTGAGGAGGATGAAGGCCAGGGAGTGTCTGTGTTGTCGCAGGGTCCATGTTCCAGTTGATAGATCCTATAGAAGGCAGGCTGAAGGCAGCACCTGTTAGGGGGTTAACCTGAGGCCCCAGCAGTCTTTCTGAATCCCAACTATAGGAGCAGGACGGAGCATCGCCAGCAGAGTCTGTGTCTGTTCTTTCCAGCCACATACGGACACACCTCAAATCTACACCTCACCCGGTCTGTTGTCAGTTTGGTTGTTGTTAACAGTGTTGTTCCCCAGCCCAGAGTTGAGGACGCTGTCCCATCCACTTACCTCCACCATGTTGACTCTGGTCCCATTGAAGATCTATTACTGTATGTAGACTATATGTATTTCACCCTTAACTTGCTCTCCCATCTTTAGTTGACTCAGCAAATCAATGCTCTCTGGTTCGTCTTCTATTGTCTCTTCTTTGACTAGCAGCATATCAGGCTTCCCATCCTCCATGTCTACTGACTGTTAGAGATACTGAGTGAGAGGATGTTGGATCAAGAAATCTGATATCATTTTTTTTTTTAAATTGGTCATATACACATGGTTAGCAGATGTTATTGCGAGTGTAGCGAAATGCTTGTGCTTCTAGTTCCGACAGTGCAGTAATATCTAACAAGTAATCTAACAATTCCTCAACAACTACCTAATACACAAAAAATCTAAAGGGATGGAATAAGAATATGTACACCTAAATATATGGAGCACCCTGCTATGGAGCATCTGCTGATTGGGCAATGAGGGATTGTGATGAGTATTATGCAAGCATGTTAGTTGATTTGATTAGTTGACACTCTTTAATACGTTGATGATTCAAAGGCATGGTCCCACACCTCTCCTCCTCTGAGAGACTTTGTGGATACGGGCCCTGATCTAATACCATACAGACAGTAGTTCACAGTGGGCTCACCTCAGTGAGATTGCGTGTGGTTCTGTGCTGCTCAACTGGTTCCTTTGTGGATTCAGGAGGTGTAGTCTGGTTGTCCTCAATGACCATGGTCCCCCCCAGGGTTCCCCAGACCCTCCTCACACCCCTCCTCTATTAGCAGCACCTCTGGACCTTCCCCCTCCTGGAAGAGAGAGGTGATACAGACATCCACTCCCTCAGGTACGTACACACAGATAATAAATATGGAGTGTTTACCCATCCCCACTACATGAGTCCTGTACTGTAGTTACAGAATGGCTTCCTTGTTGTTAAACAAGTCCTCTATAATAAGTCAAAATGAATCAGCAGACAAACCTGACTAAACTAATTTGATGTGTACAGTAGGTGTTTGTTAGTGTAGGTATATTTAGTAAGTGTATAGTGGTTATAAAGTGCTGTCAGTGTATGCAGAATAGGGTGTGATGTTTACTGAAGGGAGTCTCAATGAAAGTCTTAGAATGAAAAGTCTCATTTTGTGTTTATTAACCCTTTTACACGGCCTACAATGCCTTCAGAAAGTATTCATACCACTTGACTTTTTCCACATGTTGTTGTGTTACAGTCTGAATGCAAAATGTATCAAATTTAGATGTTTAAGTCACTGGCCTACATACAAATACCCCATAATGTCAAAGTGGAATTATGTTTTTAGAAATTCTTTAAAATGTCTAAAAAACGAAAAGCTGAAATATCTTGAGTCAATAATTATTCAACCACGTTGTTATGACAAGCCTAAATAAGTTCAGGAGTAAGAATTTGCTGAACAAGTCTCATAAGTTGCATGTGTAATAATATCAACATGAAATCAACATGATTTGAATGACTACCTCATCTCAGTACCCTACAGGTTTTCCAATGCCTCGCAAAGAAGGGCAACTATTGGTAGATGGCTAAAAAAAAAAGACATTGAATATCCCTTTGAACATGGTGAATTTATTAAATGACACTTTGGATGGTGTATAAATACAACCAGTCACTACAAAGATACAGGCGTCCTTGTGATAGGAGAATACTGAGGATAGATGAACAACATTGTAGTTACTCCACAGTCCAAACCTATTTGACAGAGTGAAAAGAAGGAAGCCTGTAAAAAATAAAACATTTTTCCTAAACATGCATCCTGTTTGCAACAAGGCACTAAAGTAATACTACAAAAAATGTGGCAAAGCAATTGGCTTTTTGTCCTGAATACAAAGTGTTATGTTTGGGGAAAATCCAATACAACACATTACTGAGTACCACTCTCTATATTTTCAAGCATAGTATTGCTTTTAATCCTTTTTAAATGAATTTATCTTATTAACACTTTGTTCTAGCTAGCTATTTGTGTAGGTAGCTATCAAGTAAACCCAATGATGGTGGCTGCATCATGTTATGGGCATCCTTGTCATCGCTAAGGACTGGGGAGTTTTTCAGGATAAAAAATAAACTAAGCTAAGCACTGGCAAGTGGTTGCTTTCCACCAGATACTGGGATATTAATTCACCTTTCAACAGGACAACAACCTAAAGCATATTGGCAAATCTACACTGGAGTTCCTTACCAAAAAGACAGTGAATGTTCCTGAGTGCCAGAGTTACAGTTGACTCAAATCTACTTTAAAATCTATGACAAGACCTGAAAATGCTCATCTAGCAATGATCAACAACCAATTTGACAGAGCTTCAAAAATCTTGAAAATAATAAATGTGCAAATGTTGCACAGTCCAGGTGTGGAAAACTCTCAGAAACGTACACAGAAAGACTCAACGCTGTAATCGCTGCTTGCTTCTACAAAGTATTGACTCAGGTTTGTGAATACTTATGTAATGTAGATATGTCTGTATTTCATTTGCTAACATTTCGGAAAACATGTTTTCACTTTGTCAATATGGGGTATTGTGTGTAGATGGGTGAGGTAAAAAAATAATATTTAATCCATTTTGAATTCAGGCTGTAACACAAAATGTGGAATAAGTCAAGGGGTATGAATACTTTCTGAAGGCACTGTATAAGGATATTGATACATTTAAATGTTTCTTACAGAAGAAATATGAAATGCACGGTAATCAAATGAAAGGGAACAGTTTTGAGATCATGATAACTGTTGCGTCCAAAGTAGAGGACACAACAGTTCACCCAACACCATACTGAATCGCAATATTACACCGTTCATTTGATGTGCATTTTATATTTTACTATACTTTTTTTTACCGCATTTGTTAATAATGAAAATCAGAAAATACTCTTGATACATTCAGTAAGATGACAAGAATATTCCTGGAAAATGCTGGGTAGGTGCAACAAAAAATGACACGGGGTTTGAGTGAGGACTAACTGGCAACACACCTCTCCAAAGTGTACACAGTTCCAACATAATTTCAATGCACTTTTATGACTCAAAGAAGAGTCTTCAAAAAAAGAATGCACCTTGTAGTTGCTCTCCTAGCTGTGCCGTTGAGGAACTCCAGCAAGCGCACTTGTAGTCGTTTTGTTTGGAACACAACCCTGCAGCCTCGCCATCACACAAATGCTGTTATCGCAATCCAAAACCGGACCATTTTAAAATGGCAATCTGGGTCAGGTGCAGATCTATTGCCAACATGATTAGCTAAGTTATAAAATACGATATTACAGTGTTTGGCTTTCACAAGACATTTCAGAGAAACAGATTGTAATTTTGGTGAGCATTCAGGTGCGTGTTCTGTGGCGAATAGCTATACGCTCATTCTGTTCAGAACAGGTTATGATGGCATGTTATGACACCACATCTTGTAACTGTACATCAAACATAGTGATCAGAAACATTGACGCTGTACACTGAGTGTACAAAACCTTAGGAACACCTTCCTACTAATGAGTTGCACCCCCCTTTTGCCGTCAGAACAGCCTCAATTTGTCAGGAGGGCATGGACTCTACAAGGTGTCAAAAGCATTCCACAGGGATGCTGGCCCATATTGAGTCCAATGCTTCCCACAGCTGTGTCAAGTTGGCTGGATCTCCTTTGGGTGGTGGACCATTCTTGATACACAAGGGAAACTGTTGAGTGTGAAAAAACCACTCAAACTGGTGCACCTGGCACCTACCATACACCGATCAAAGGCTCTTCAATATTTTGTCTTGCTTATTCACCTTCTGAATGACACACATACATAATCCATGTCTCAAGGCTTAAAAATATTTTATAAACTGTCTCCTTCCATTCATCTACACTGATTAAAGTGGATTTAACAAGTGACATCAATATGGGATCATAGCTTTCATATGGATTCACCTGGTCAGTCAGTCATGGAAAGAGTGTTCCTAATGTTTTGTACACTCAGTGGACAGTAGTGGCCAAAAGTTTTGAGAATGACACAAATATTAATTTCCACAAAGTTTGCTGCTTCAGTGTCAGATATTTTTGTCAGATGTTACTATGGAATACTGAAGTAAAATTATAAGCATTTCATAAGTGTCAAAGGCTTTTATTGACAATTACATGAAGTTGATGCAAAGAGTCAATATTTGCAGCTTTGACCCTTCTTTTTCAAGACCTCTGCAATCCACCCTGGCATGCTGCCAATTAACTTCTGGGACACATCCTGACTGATGGCAGCCCATTCTTGCATAATTAATGCTTGGAGTTTGTCAGAATTTGTGGGTTTTTGTTTGTCCACCCACCTCTTGAGGATTGACCACAAGTTCTCAATGGGATTAAGGTCTGGGGAGTTTCCTGGCCATGGACCCAAAATATCGATGTTTTGTTCCCCGAGCCACTTAGGTATTACTTTTGCGTTATGGCAAGGTGCTCCATCATGCTGGAAAAGGCATTGTTCTTCACCAAACTGTTGCTGGATGGTTGGGAGAAGTTGCTCTCGGGGATGTGTTGGTACCATTCTTTATTCATGGCTTAGACACAATTGTGAGGGAGCCCACTCCCTTGGCTGAGAAGCAACCCCACGCATTGAATGGTCTCAGGATGCTTTACTGTTGGCATGACACAGGACTGATGGTAGCGCTCAACTTGTCTTCTCCGGACTAGCTTTTTTCCGGATGCCCCAAACAATCGGAAAGGGGATTCATCAAAGAAAATGATTTTACCCCAGTACTCAGCAGTCCAATCCCTGTACCTTTTGCAGAATATCAGTCTGTCCCTGATGTTTTTCCTGGAGAGAAGTGGCTTCTTTGCTGCCCTTCTTGATACCAGGCCATCCTCCAAAACTCTTCGCCTCACTGTGCATGCAGATGCACTCACACCTGCCTGCTGCCATTCCTGAGCAAGCTCTGTACTGGTGGTGCCCCGATCCCACAGCTGAATCAACTTAAGGAGACAGCCCTGGCGCTTGCTGAACTTTCTTGGGCGCCCTGAAGCCTTCTTCACAACAATTGAACCTCTCTCCTTGAAGTTCTTGATGATCCGATAAATGGTTGATTTAGGTGCAATCTTACTGGCAGCAATATCCTTGCCTGTGAAGCCCTTTTTGTGCAAAGCAATGATGACGGTACGTGTTTCCTTGCAGATAACCATGGTTGACAGAGGAACAATGATTCCAAGCACCACATATCTTTTGAAGCTTCCAGTCTGTTATTCAAACTCAATCAGCATGACAGAGTGATCTCCAGCCTTGTCCTCGTCAACACTCACACCTGTGTTAACGAGAGAATCACTGACATGATGGCAGCTGGTCCTTTTGTGGCAGGGCTGAAATGCAGTGGAAATGTTTTTGGGGGATTCAGTTCATTTGCATGGCAAAGAGAGACTTTGCAATTAATTGCAATTCATCTGATCACTTCATAACATTCTGGAGTATATGCAAATTGCCATCATACAAACTGGGGCAGCAGACTTTGTGAAAATTTATATTTGTGTCATTCTCAAAGCTTTTGGCCACGACTGTATATGACATGAGTTTTATGATATGGAAATGTGAAGTGCACAATTGGACTCATGAGTGTTTGGCTTGCTTGTATGACATCAAAGTGGTTTTTATTATAATCCTTAACATCTCATCTTTCAAAATAGATCGAGTCCTCTTAATTTACAGCATTTCCTTCACTCAGACAACAAAAACGTTGCCAAATTAGCGGGAGCGATGAGGGCAACTTGTCGCATGTTGTGCTCAAGTTCAGAACAGCTGTCAGTCAAAACCCAAACCGAGCCTGAGCACTGACGTCATTTATAGCATATTACTGTACAGCCACTGCATTAGAATTTAGGTGCTCAGTGGCCAAATCTGCCACTTTCAACCCGTATACAGATACGAGTCTAATGGGCTACACAAACAAGTGTTAAATACACCATATGAAAACCACACATACACGTATCAACAATAAATACACATACATTTTCTCATTAGGAGTGTCTTGGGGGCCTCCCGAGTGGCGCAGCGGTGTAAGTCTCTGCATGGCAGTGTTAGCTGCGTTACTACAGATCCTGGTTCGATACCGGGCTGTGTCGCAGCCGGCCATGACCGGGAGACCCATGAGGCGATGCACAATTGGCCCAGCGTCGTCCGGGTTAGGGGAGAGTATGGCCGGACGGGAAGTCCTGGAAACTCCTGTGACGGCCCGGGCGCAGTGCACGCCAGGTGTTCGGTGTTTCCTCTGACACATTGGTGCGGCTTGGCGGGGTTGTGTTTCGACCTTCGCCTCTCCCGAGTCCGTACGGGAGTTGCAGCGATGAGACAAGACTGTAACTAACAATTGGATATGACGAAATTGGTGAAAAAAAGGGGGTATTTAAAAACATTTTTTAATAACAAATAGAAAGTGTCTTGGGAAACAATTGAAGTAGTTGAATGGAAGTAATAAAACATATAGCCTAAACAGTACAAACACATTATGTAACAGACTTTTTAGGCTTATAATATGCCTTATATATCACACAATGTCTGGATGCAATATTCTACCCAGGAATATTCAACACTGAAATCTGTTACTCTTGTTATTCCAAATGCATCTGTGGATCTGTTCTGTTGACAACAATGAAAATTCACCTTTGTCTTTAATGCAGGATTTGATCTAAATATCAAAAGCAACAGTATCAAGTAGAAATGGTTACGTTCTTGGTCTGTTATAGAGTGGAATGGTTATTCTGCTGGTGCACCCTGAGGTAGCTACGCAAACGGCCTTTCTTCCATGTGGATCTTCAAGTGCATCTTCAGCTGGTCCTGGCGGGAGAACCTCTTCTCACACTGGGGGCACCTGAAGGGTTTCTCCCCCGTGTGGACCCTCTGGTGCCTCTTCAGGTCACCGGCCTGGGCGAAGCGCATGTGACACTGGGTACATTTGAAGGGTTTCTCTCCTGTGTGGACCCTCTGGTGCCTCTTCAGGGTGCCAGCTTGGGCGAAGCGCATGTGACACTGGGTACAGATGAATGGTTTCTCCTCTGTGTGGACCCTCTGGTGGATGTCCACCTTCTGGGTGCAGCTGAAGCCTTTGTTACAGAACTTGTATAGGAACTGTTTCTCTTTACTATTGCCTGATGTGGCTCCTCTTCCCTGAGCCTGGGCTCTAGCCCTGTCGTTTGAGTTCAATACCTGATCGAAAAGGACACGGCTGTGCGAATCGGAAGGCCGCATCGACGTGGACACTGGGTCGCGACCGCTGAATGCGTGTAAAGGTGAGTGGGTAACGACATTTGGATTTGTCTCCAAGCTTTCCCTGTTTTCTAAGAAATCTCTGCCCTGTGAGTGTCCGTCTCCTAGGTGACTATCTGCATTCCATGTGGGAGGGACATCGCCCTCCACTTTCACAGTCACTTTATCTACGACCAGACCCTCTACGCACCCTTCAGAGTATACACTACTACTGTACTGGTTCCAATCCCCTCTAGAGAGAACAGTCTGTGTCTCTAAACCCAAGGGAATTTTGCCAGTGCCCAGCTCTGTAGTGTAAGAACAAGACGGATCATTGCCAGTCTCTAACACGTCACCTGAGTCCTGATGAGAATGAACCGTCCTCGGGCTTGGGTTACCGTAAAGTAAATACTCTGAACTGGGAGCAGGAGAACAGCCCAGTGGCCCCAGTCTCTCTGGGTCTGATCTGTGGTCAGATCCTGTGTGCAAAAGCCTTTGTGTTACAGTTAAAGTCTCTGTGTCGGTCTCTGACTTGAGGACGGCGTTCAGTGTTCCACTGACCTCCGTGATGCTGCGTCGCGTCCTGGGCTGCGATGGGGTGGTGGAATAGTCCTCCTTAGCCACAGGGGGAACCACTCCAGCCGCTGCTCCAGTCTGGATGTCTCTGTTGTGTCGTTTGTTCTCCTCTCCTTCAGACCTCTCCTGCTTAACCCCAGGACCTGCAGCATCTGCATCTGCATACTGACACAAGAAGGCTGCATTTAGACAGCAGCCCAATTCAGATATTTTTTTTCACTAATTGTTCTTTTGACCAATCAGATCAGCTCTGAAAAAGATCTGATGTGAAAAGATGTGATGTGATTGGTCAAAAGACAACAACGATGTCGTAGGGATGTCTCACAAGCTACCCTATGGGGCATTCCATTTAATTTCAATCACTTTTTGACCGCACTCCTTTTGATTTGAATGAAACTTTCCATGGTAGAAGTGATCAGAAAGTAACATTTTAGACCCGAGTGCCAAAACATTCAGGAGAGGGAGGTGCTCAAAGTTGACCCATTTTGCATACCCCACCATACCACTGCAGAAGATAAATGGTGAGTTTGATATGATTTCAAAAGCTTACAAACAGGGGTCTATTTTTTGATTTCTCTAAAAATAAAAAGGTACTTTTCTTGCATATGTTGTAGCTTATACTATTTTACATCATCTGAGGTGTTTGTGTTGTGCCAGTCATCAGTTGCGGCACGCTCTTGAAAACAGGGTGGTGGGTTTCATGTTTTTACTGATAAATGTACTAAAATGGGAATACAATTTTAACTTTCAATTGGTACCAAAAGGTACCAATTGGTACCAAAAGGTTGGCGGTCCATACATCAGAGAATGTTGACTTGAATGGGAATATCAGCTGTTTTTTATTATACTGTGAATATATCCATAGGAAACCTATTGAAATCATAGAACTATAGATAACAGAATATACATTCTTACTTAAGTTGACATTCAATGGTGAATTGACCGGCGGCCATCTTTGTGGTCGTAATTGGAAGTTTAAATGCCCACACCAGTAGAAATCAACTTTTTCAAACTGAAAGATGATGGCCATAGCTTACCCATGATGTTGCACAATGATTTAAGTCAATAAGTCATTGTTTTAATCAAAGTATGATATATTTGGGTTTGAAGCGACAAATCCGAACTGTCCACTTTGTGCAAATCCATGTGAATGCGGTGTGTTTTCCTATGATACGACATACAAATGCTTTTCAAACTACTCTTCATTTCAGAGCTGGGTTTTATTTGAATGTTACCACCCACCAACATGGCATTGTTCATTAATCAGAAACAGCTGTAAAGTTATTCCCATTTGCGACTGAGATGAGCCAAATAGCCTTGTGTCTGTATTAAATATACATATAACTGAATATTTTATAAATGGTATAATTGCGTGATATGATCGCATTATGCAAACCTGTCGCCCCAAAATCAATGGTTTTGACCATTCAAGTTTTGCTTCACTTCACACAACACTGCTTTGATTGGTGTAACGTTAGCTAGAAACCACAAGTGTCTATCCAGATAATGAAAAGGCACCCATGAAAGTAAAATTCAAGGAACTTATAGTTAGTTACATGCAGGGCCTAAAATGAACCCCCCCCCCTCCCCCCTTCTCCTGCGGGTAGAATTTGGCATTGGTGGGTAAGATGTCTATTTCACTAGCCACGTTGACGGGTGGTCAGGGCTCCACAGTGTGAGCTTTTCACTCACATTTGTGAATATAAATAGTCAAGTATAATAAAATAAATGCTGCAGTAGTTGAAGTATTTCCAACGCTTTGTTTCATAGCTGGTAAATTAATCGCACAAAGTCAAAGAACTACGAATCCCATATAGCCTATTCCACCTCGCTCTGTGAAGAGCTGAGTGAAATATACATTTTTGGGAAATCTGCGAGCAGGCATAATAATTTCTGGGGAAAAAAACTGGCCACATTTGATTTACAAAGTAACTAATTGTTAATGCAACACTATTACACTAACCTCTATAACGATAACGTGCTGGGTTGAGGTTCCACTCCCCTCATCAACAGTGATTGGTTGGTCATCTCTCCATGTATTGTGTCCCACTGGCTTCACAAAGCCCCTGTGGCCTCCAGTGAGATGTCCTTCACCTGAGAGAGTGATTGAGGGAAAAGAGGTGGTTAGGTTAGGTACTGTCAATGATCACTCGCTATATTGTACACTGTGGACACTGTCTAGAATTGGCAAGAATGTAAGGTAACACTTCTCATAACTTCCT
The DNA here is from genome assembly GCF_045791955.1 of Oncorhynchus clarkii lewisi. Taxonomy (NCBI): domain Eukaryota; kingdom Metazoa; phylum Chordata; class Actinopteri; order Salmoniformes; family Salmonidae; genus Oncorhynchus; species Oncorhynchus clarkii. Next base: position 16,071,406 of record NC_092165.1, read on the forward strand.
GACATTCTATGTATAGGTCAATTTATAGGTCAATTGATTATGTTCCATGCATCATATAGAACATTCAGAATATTATATTGTGCCTTTGTGCAAGACATCTAAGTAATCAGGTGAATTCTTGCATACTATCCAACTACTGACCGAGACCCAATTCTGGTTAACCATAATGTGGTTAACGCATCTAAAGCCACATGCGCCGAGGGGAACGGGGCCACAGGTCCCGCAGCCTCGGCCTTCTGCAAAATGTACCTCTTGCCATTCCTCTGTATCGGTCGAGGATCTTGACACTACTGGGACGACTGGCGAGGACGCGCTCTGCGCGCTCCCGTGCCACCTTCAGTTCCAGTAGCTGTAGTTTCCTCCGCAATCCCCTGTTTTCTTTCTGGCTTTGAGACATTTCCAACCGGATCACTGCATAGTCGTCGTCTACGAGTTTACAGATCTCTGCCACGGCTGCATTTGCTAACACCTCCATGATGGAGGCTATTTGAGTGTGAAAAACCATACAGTTAGCCATTGTTAGCTAGCGTTACCTAGATAACATCTATTAACCAAGCCCTGTCTCCAACAGGAATTAAACACTACCTGAAGTAAGTATGTGATGCCGTGCAGTTAAAGTAGTAATATGTTGCGTTCCATGGTGTTAATAAACGTCTAAATAACAAATTAAAACGCTAAAGTGGAAATTGTTCTTGGTCACTGTTCACTTCCGTTTACACTGAAGAGAAAGGATCTTATTGGCGTGCGTCATAGCTCAAAGGGTGTGGTTGAATGAAAAGGGGTATGCGCGCTGTTCTTTGAAATACGGTACTGTTTTACTACGTTAACTATAAGCCCAGGGCTCTTTTCGGCTGGCGCAAACACAGTGTTTTGACCGGAACCAGCGCCTTCGCTTGACAACGCTTCGCTCTAAAATATTGGCTGCTTCGTGGGCATAGGCGTGAACCTATTAAACTTAGTAAATACATACCGTTAGTGAAATATCACATCACTATGGAAATAATATGGTCCACACGCACCAACAGTCGTGAAGAAGACACGACAACGCCTCTTCCCTCCTCGGGAGCCTGAAAATATTTGGTTCTACCGCTGCACCATTGAGAGCATCTTGACTGCCAGCATCACCGCTTGGTACGGCAAGGCCATGACACAGAGGTCCGGACCTCCTATTTTGTTTTATAATCAAATAAATCAACAATATTTTGTACACAAAGAAAATCCATTAGCCCATGGGTCAACTCCCAGTGTTGAGCAAAGCTCAGAACGCGTATTCTTTATTTGACGGAGTTCTAATCGCCTGCCTCTTTGTGAACGAGTGGAATCGTGAAGTGCTTTGTTCGCCTGCATTCCCCTGGATTTGCATCCTGAATTTGTAAGTTCTCATAACTTTGCTTTACAGAGAGTAGGCTGCTGAGACAGACAGTAGTGCGACTGAGGCCTCTGCACAAGACGCTACAGAGGTGTGTATGGCACAGTACATCACTGAGGCCGAGCTCCCTGCCATCCCTCTATACCAGGCAGAAGAAGGCCCCAAACATTGTCAGCCACCCAAGTCCTAGACTGTCCTCTCTGTTACCGCATGGCAAGCTGTACCAATGCACAAAGTCTGGAACCAACAGGACCCTGAGCCATATGACAGCTTCTGCCCCCAAGCCATATGGCTGCTAAAAAGCTACCCGGACTATATGCAATGACCCTTTTTGCACTAACTTTTGACTCAACATACACTGCTGCTAATGTGTTATCTATCCTGTTGCCTAGTCACTTTACCCCTAACCAAATGTGCATTCAGAAAGTATTCAGACCCCTTTTTCCCCACATTTTGTTACATTACAGCCTTATTCTAAAAATGGATTTCCCCCCCCCCCTCATCAATCTACACACAATACCCCATAATGACAAAGCAAAAACATTTACAGAAGTATTCAGACCCTTTACTCAGTACTTTGTTGAAACACCTTTGGCAGCGATTACAGCCTCGAGTCTTCCTGTATTTGGGAAGTTTCTCCCATTCTTCTCTGCAGATCCTCTCAGCTACTTTCAGATCTCTCCAGAGATGTTTGATCTGGTTCAAGTCCGCACTCTGACGGGGCCACAAGGACATTCAGAGACTTGTCCCAAAGCCACTCCTGCATTGTCTTGGCTGTGTGCTTAGGGTTGTTGTCCTGTTGGAAGGTGAACCTTAGCCCCAGTCTGAGGTGCCGAGCGCTCTGGAGGAGGTTTTCATCAAGGATCTCTCCGCACTTTGCGCCGTTCATCTTTCCCTCGATCCGGACTAGTCTCCCAGTCCCTGCTGCTGAAAAACATCCCCACAGCATGATGCTGTCACCACCATGCTTCACTGTAGGGAAAGTGGGATACCTAGTCAGTTGTACAACAATGCATTTAACCCTCAATCAGAGCGGTGCGGGGGGCTGCCATAATCGACATCTTCGGATGGTGCCAGGTTTCCTCCAGATGTGCCGCTTGGCATTCAGGCCAAAGAGTTTAATCTTAGTTTCATCAGATCAGAGAATCTTGTTTCTCATGGTCAGTCCGTTAGGTGCCTTTTGGTAAACTCAAAGCGGGCTGTCATGCTTTTTACTGAGGAGTGGATTCCGTCTGGCCACTCTACCATAAAGGTCTGATTGGTGGAGTGTTACAGAGATGGTTGTCCTTCTGGAAGGTTCTCCCATCTCCACAGAGGAGCTCTGTAAGAGTGACCATCAGGTTCTTAGGCACCTTCCTGGCCAAGGCCCTTCTCCCCCCATTGCTCAGTTTGGCTGGGCGGCCAGCTCCAGGAAGAGTCTTGGTGGTTCCAAAGTTATTCCATTTAAGAATGATGGAGGCCACTGTATTTCTAGAAAACCTTTAATGCTGCAGACATGTTTTGGTACCCTTCCCAAGATCTGTGCCTCGACACAATCCTGTCTCGGAGCTCTATGGACAATTCCTTCAACCTCATGGCCTGGTTTTTGCTCTGACATGAACTGTCCAACTGTGGGACCTTATATAGACAGGTGTGTGCCTTTTCAAAATCATGTCAATTTACCACAGGTGGACTCCAATCAAGTTGTGGAAACAGGATGCACCTGAGCTCAATTTCGAGTCTCCTAGCAAAGGTCTAAATATTAATGTCCATAAGGTATAACCTACAGCATGGTCGAGCAAATTAATGTTTCTGACATTTTGGGGCCGCTAAACAAATATTGATTTAGAACCACGGAGAGTTAGCGCAAGTAGAAAACAGAAGCTGCCTCCACTATTCCAGCACCATTTCAACATGATCAAATCACCTATACTTAGTCTAATACAATGACAACTAAAAGATACCAAAAACGATTTAGTCCAATCAACGTAATCTAAATATTATGTGGCTCTTCATGGTTGTCCATGGTTCTGATTTCTGTGTGCACATGCAAGTAGAAAAAACATGTTGACTCTCCCTACTTGTTGAGAAACGCCAATGCCTTCCTCTTTCATGTTGACAAAACGGTTTATCACTGTCATACAGTACATGCTTTCATTTGTTGTCCTAGGCAACCTGGTTAAAATTCTAGCCTAACTTCCTTTCGTGGGCAACGTTAGCTAGTTAACATTAGCCTTCTACATCTTGAACTTCCATCCTCTCAGGCCAGTGGCACAATGTATGAATGTATGGTTGGATTAGAATAACATTTTATAATCATTGGCAGGTACAGAGAATTAAGTAAAACCACAAGTCCTTATCTCCATCCAGGGCTAATTTAGGAAAGGGACCATTTTAGCTAGCTAGCCACTGGAGGACGACAACACAATGAGTTTCTGTCAGTGACATACGTATGCTCTTGATGCGATTGGAGTGAAGCAAAATCCAAAATGGCTTCCCTTGACACTTTAATGACTTTTTTTGGTGCGCCTGGACCATTCACAGTTGAGCTCACTCAGTTTAACCAACGCTGATTGGCTATTATTATTTTTTATCAAGGGAGGCCAAATGCTTGTTGGCTTCCCTTGCATTCAATGCTATGGGCGGCAAACAGTGTCACACTGCTTTTTTGTGTGCATCAGACAGAGGGGCGCTGTTTAGCTCGCTCAGATGCTTTCTCCGGTGAGACATTCAGCCTCTTGTCGAATGTAAGGACAATTATGAAAGACAGACATTCTTTTCCTTGGTCAATTTGAGTAAACCTGGCTTCTCTTGGCAACCACGAACACACCACTGGTAGCCTACAGTAATTTACTATATTAGCCAGGTGAGGGCCTCAGATTTTCACTTAAGAGAGTCATAGTTGTCCCTGCAGTTGCAAGTGGGTTATTAGCATTTGTGGGCAGGTGCGGATGAACAGACAGCGCACCATTACCGCACTGTATCTGCGTGCGCCAATACCAGAGTGGGCACATTCCAGGTTTTCTCTTAGGAAAATGTGTCGCTGGACAGACGACGTGACCGGACATTTGAGAAAATTTACCAGACCCATATGAATTGGGTCCAATCGAGCATCCACCCACAGTGCTCCAAATGACCAAAATCATGACAATGCATTTTAACAGAACATACAACTCATGTAATGAAGCAAACTTTTAAAAAATCTAACATTTGCAAAAATGCAATTCGTGGGTTTGACCATTCTTAACAGAGCACCTGGTAAAACGCTATTCTAAACAGCAGCACCTGATAGCGGGTCCATATGTGACAGATTCAAATCTGTTGAACTTAGTAAAGAGGTGGAATCGAAAGATGCATCAACAAGGATGGGTTGCTATTATGACTGATTTGGTCTTTGGCTTCTGGACAATGAAAGCCAATAGTACAGGAGAGAAATGGCATAGTGGTGGGTCGAATAGGTAAGTAAATGAACAGTAAATGTTTATACATAAATAAAATAATACATACATAAAATACTATACCAGAAAGCATGACTTGGCCACAGAGGAATCCAGGATCATTAACTTATTTTTTAAAAAAAAGCTGTGGATTGTTTCAAATCACAGGCTCGTAGTGCTATGCCTGTTTGGGAAGCCTACAATTTTGGCAGAGGGGATGGCAATAGGCCTAGCTGATTTGAGTTGCTGCGGTCAGTGAAAAGCATCTAAAATATGTGTTTAGATGTGTATTGAGAAAATTGAAAATGTTGAGACAAGAAGGCGAGGGGGCCTCCCGATTGGCACAGCAGTCTAAGGCACTTTATAAACTGGGTGGTTTGAGACCTGAATGCCGATTGGCTGACAGCCGTGGTATATCACAGGTATAACAAAACATATTTTTACTGCTCTAATTACGTTGGTAACCAGTTTATAATAGCAATAAGGCACCTCGGGTGTTTGTGGTATATGGCCAATAAACCACAGCTAAGGGCTGTATCCAGGGACTCCATGTTTCGTCGTGCATAAGAACATCCCTTAGCCGTGGTATATTGGCCATATACACCACAACCCCTCGTGCTTTGTTGCTTAAGCATCGCAGTGCTAGAGCCGTCACTAAAGACCTGGGCTCAATCCAGGACTGTATCACAACCGGCTGTGATCGGGAGTCCCATAGGGCGGCGCACAATTGGCCCACCGTCGTGCGGTTTAGGGAAGGGTTTGGCCGGGAGTACTAGCGTCTCCTTGTGGCGGGCCGGGCGCCTGCATGCTGACCTCGTCGTCAGGTGAACGGTGTTGCCTCCAACACATTGGTGCGACTGGCTTCCGGGTTAAGCGAGCGGGTGTTAAATGCGCGGTTTGGCGGGTCAAGTTTCGGAGGACACATGACTTGAACCTTCGCCTCCCGAGCCCGTTGGTGAGTTGCAGCGATGGGACAAGATCGAAATTGGGGAGAAAAGGGGGTAAAAAAGAAGGGGAGGGGTGTGTGCCAAAGATATATGATGCTCAGCTTATTTTTATATCAATTCCCCATTACATATGTCACTAGTATGAAATGTACCATTAAATGCCCTTCATTTGGTTACATTCATTTCTGTTAATGCATGTATTAATTACAGTCAGTGGCGATTTTAGCATGTAAATCTTGGTGGGGCAAAAACATTATGTGGGCTGCATGCCAGCAAAGTCACAATACATTAATTGCACAATAACGGTGCCCACAAACTGTTAGGGCCTACATAAAGCTGTCCCAACAGCAGTCCCGAACACCTTACCACTGCTACACCTGGCTATCAGCGGAACCTTGTCTGGCAGCGAAACAGTTCATTCAGCCTCATTTACTGCCTTTTAGAAAAACATAGCTGACTTGCTTTAACAAATGTGGTTTCTACTGACAATTGAGATGTACAAACTATGGCACATGGGGACGACAAGCGTATGAGGCAATCCGTAATTTAGATTAAGACATTAATGAGGGAGCTAGGACAGACCTAGTCAATATAACTATTTGTTCAGCACTTTTGAAATGTACAGCAACAGAATTCAGAACCTGGTTGGGCCGTTCTTACAGTGTTCTCCCTGTACACCTAGTCAGAACCGTAGGATAAATAAAGGGCAGACAATGAATGCTATTACAATATTTGATTATTACATTTCTCAAAAACAGGTTATAGGCTACATGTGCACCACCAAGTCAGAACAGTAGGCAAAATTAAGAGGTGAAAATAGACCAAATTATTAGGGTGAGGCACATAGGCTACTAACAGCTTACTACACAACATACACTTTATTACTTTCTTAGCTACAGTATACATATCCCCTGGAATATTACATAATTTATGCAGCAGCATACAATACATTTTTGGACTCACCTTGTGCTGTGCTCACTTGTCATCAAAGTCTGGCATTCTCTGGATTTGTGGTGCTTTCAATACAATTGGGAACTCAACAACAACAAAATTTAAAGGTTGAATCATGATGTCAGTGATCTTCAGGTCGTAGCTCTCTAGAAAGGCCCGAGTTACAGAATTTACAATTCCGAGTTGGATGACCGTTCAAAACATATTTTCCTAGAACATCTACGAGAAATGTGGGGCTGAATGACGGGTCGCCACTGATTTAGTCATTTACGTTCTCATTCTCGGAGTGGAAACATTGTTTGCAGAGTTCACAACCTGCTACACTTGTGAGAAACAAGATTTGTTTATGACGTTTGTCTTTTGTTTGGGGTGCTCCAAGCTTGTAAACATCCATTGAAAATTATACTATACTAAAACTAGAGTTCCTCACAGTAAGCCATCTCACAAAATCTTCACAACAATGTCCCCCTTGGTGATCACCAATCCTCAGTGTTAGAGCAATGGAAGTTATAGGCCTACTGCTGCACTGGCCTATAGGCTGTTTCCTGAACTGCCAAAATGCTGAGTAAATTAGGGATACAAAGTATATTGAAAGCAGGTGATTCCACACAGGTGTGGTTCCTGAGTTAATTAAGCAATTAACAGGGTCATGTATAAAAATGCTGGGCAGGCCATCTGGCTTGTGGTGACAGTTACCTGTAGTTTGCACTTAAAGGCCTCTCCTTGGTGTGAACGGCCTGGTGCTCCCATAGTTCCCCTTAGCAAAGCGCTTCCCACATGTGGAGCAGTCATACTCCTTGTCGCCGTCTGTCCTAAATCTGGGCCTCCCACGTTATGTGACCCAATGACACCAGAAGAGGTAGAAGCAGGAACCAACGCTCTCAGGTGGTTCATCTTTGAGCTCCCTCCTTGATCTCTAGCCATTGTTTGGGTGGTGTTGGGATTGTGTGCTGTGTTATAGGCTAGGTACCTCTTAGGGTCAGGATGGACATTCACCTCATCTGTATTGGTGGGGTAACCATGAGGTAACTGAGGAAGCCTAGATTCGGGCTTTCTATGAACCCAGTCACCAGGCATTAGACGAGACCCTGAAGGAGAAGACAGACTACCAACAGGGGGGGGGGGGTGTCTATGGTAGAAAAATGATAAGATTGTTTAATACTGTTTTTGCTTTGATGCATTCTGTGTCTGTGGGACTGAGTTGGGCCTCTGGGGCTTGAGCTGACAATTGATTTATGATGGCTAAAGACTGCATTCCATAGACAAGATGTGGTGTGTGTGACCAGAGATAGAGCCTGGAGGAGTAGAACAACCCCCTCATTGTATCTGGGAAACTGAGCCGGGTTGGGGGTAAAACAACACCTAGTGCAGATAACCATGAGGTGGCTTATGATGCCCCCCAATCTGCTTGGGAGGGGTGGAACCAGCCATGACTAAGCATTTTTAAATCTACCATGTAAGAACTATGCATTTTTCTGTAAGGTTAAGCGCTCGGTCCAACACATGATTGTGGGGTTGACAGTTTCATTATTGCAATAATTAATCAATCTTAAATTAAGATTGACGAAATGAGTCTCTCTCACTTGATTAGAATATTCCATGACCGGTCTCACCACTCTCTGTGAATTCTGAAGCCCAGGGTGACCAGCTCTGTTCATTATGGATACTGTGGTGTTTATCATAGACCCTCCTGTTCCTATCTCTAAGCCCCAGGCCCGGCTCCGGAGCTGTTGACTGGAGCCTCTGTCTCTCTCTGATGACCACCAGGACTGAGGTTGTTCAGTCCCCCTGTCCACTGGTTCTGGAGTGTCTGTCCCTTACGGTTTGGTCCCTGTTCCAACTCGGGAAAGAACAGCGATGGCTTCTGATCTGGGGCCAGGGTTTGTGACTAGCCGCTTCAGAGGTCCAGTCTCTCCTGCCAGCAACACCTGGTCCTCATGGACTGCAGACTGTAAAGTTGTACAGACAAGCATACAGTGCCTAAGGAAAGTATTCTTGAGAAGATTGGGAGGAACTCCCCAAGTGCAGGTGTGCCAAGAGAAACAATGTGCTTAATATTAGGAAAATTGAGAAATAAATATAGTAGGCCTAGCCTATAGAAATCTGATGGGATACTCTTTTTAATGGAGGCCATCACTCTGTTTTCTCAAGCAATTGCATAGTCTATAGAAATGTTGTGCAACATGGGCTCTCATGAAGTGTTTGATTACATTTGCATTGATGTTAGAGAGATTAGAGGGACAACAGAATGCTGAGCACCAGGCAGTTAGCAAGTTTGGTAGGCTACTAATGATCATCAGCACCATCAGAGCTTGGAGAAGCTTAATTACCGTGACTAAATGGTCACGTGGAATTTGACTGCTGTCATGAGACGTGACAGCCGCTACGGCGGTCACTGTAACTAACAGCCCTACACCCACCTGGTGTCCCAGGTCTAAATCAATGCCTGATTTAGAGGAGAACAATGGAAAAAAAACACTGTGGAACTGGCATTGAGGTCCAGAGTTGAGTTTGGGGGCTATACTCTATACATGGGCCGTGTGAATTTCTGCTGGTGTATCCTGAAGTACCTCTTCCCACAGTGTGTACAGGCGAACGGCCTCTCTCCTGTGGACCTTCAGCTGCATCTTCAGCTGGTGGGAGAACCTCTTCTCACACTGGGTAAGCTGTAGGACTTCTCCCCTCTGTGGACTCTCTGGTGTCTCTTCAGGTTGGACGAGTGTGAAAAACTGGCCCGACACATGTGGCAGCCAAATGGTTTCTCCCCTGTGTGGACCCTCTGGTGCCTCTTCAGGCTGGACAAGTGTGAAAAACTGTCCTGACACATGTGGCAGATGAACGGTTTCTCCCCCGTGTGCATCCTTTGGTGGATCTCCACCTGTTTGGGGAAACGGAAGGCTTTCCCGCAGAACGAACACGGGAAGCGCTTCTCTTTGCCACCGGATCTACTGATAGCGTCACTACTACCGTCATTTGTCAATGGGCTTGTGTAGCCATTTAGTGTTGAGGCAATGGCATTGTCTGAGGTCTGGTTTAACATTAGGAGAGTGTGAGGAGGATTAAGGCTAGGGAGTGTCTGTGTTGTCGCAGGGTCCATGTCCCAGTTGATAGATCCTATAGAAGGCAGGCTGAAGGCAGCACCTGTTAGGGGGTTAACCTGAGGCGAAATCAGTCTCTCTGAATAACAACTATAGGAGCAGGACGGCGCATCGCTAGCCGAGTCTGTGTCTGATCTCTCCTGCCGCATATGGACACCTCCCCGTCCCTGCAGACCAAATCTACCCCTCGCCCTGGTCTCAGCCAATCTGTTGTCACGGAGAATAAATGTGGTTGTTGTTTTGTGTTTGACTGTCTGTTTCTGGTTGTTTTGTCCCAGCCCAGAGTTGAGGACGTTGTCCCAACCACTGGCCTCCACTATGTCGCGTCTGGTCCTGGCCTGCTCTGTGATGTTGTCCCCTGGGCCCTTGACTGCACCCGTCTTGGTCTGGGAATCCAATATGGCCGTCCAGTCTCCTCTGTTAGCCTCCAACCAACCACCTGCAAGGAGAGGTTAGAAAATATACTTTACAAACATGGCAGAGAACTCTACATATGGAGATTTTTTTCATTGTCAAGTTCGTATATTGTTTCAAATCATAGCCAGGTGCATCACTATTCCCATTGAAGATCTATTACTGTACAGTATGTAGGCTATATGTATTTCTCTCTTACCTTGCTCCCCCATCTTTAGTCCACTCAGCAGATCAATACCCTCTGGTCCATCTTCTATTATCTCCTCTTTGACCAGCAGCAGATCAGGCTTCCCATCCTCCATGTCTACTGACTGTAAGAGATACAGAGTGAGATGATGTTGTGTCAAAGAAATCTGATATGAGCACCTTGCTATGGAGCATTTTCTGATTGGGCAATGAGGGATTGCTATGTAAATGTCTTACTTCATTTGATTACTTGACACTTCAGACTAAATTAATCAAGACAGTATCCACAAAGTGTCTGTAAGAATCTGTCAGAAGTTTACCATAGCCAAATACATTTAAACTCAGTTTCACAATTCCTGACATTTAATCCGAGTAAAAATGCCCCGTCTTAGGTCAGTTAGGATCACCAATATATTTTAAGATGTCATAATAATAGTAGAGTGATTTATTTCAGCTTTTATTTATTTTTCATCACATTCCCAGTGGGTCAGAAGTTTGCACACACTCAATTTAGTATTTGGTAGCATTGATTTAAATTTATTAACTTAGGTCAAACGTTTTGGGTAGCCTTCCACAAGCTTCCCACAATCAGTTGGGTGAATTTTGGCCCATTCCTCCTGACTGAGCTGGTGTAACTGAGTCAGGTTTGTATGCCTCCTTGCTCGCACACACCTTTTCAGTTCTGCCCACCAATTTTCTATAGGATTGAGGTCAGGACTTTGATGGCCACTCCAATACCTTGACTTTGTTGTCCTTAAGCCATTTTGCCACAACTTTGGAAGTATGCTTGGGGTCATTGTCCATTGACCAAGCTTTAACTTCCTCACTGATGTCTTGATGTTGCTTCAATATATCCACATAATTTTACTGCCTCATGATGCCATCTATTTTGTGAAGTGCACCAGTCCCTCCTGCAGCAAAACACCCCCACAACATAATGCTGCCACCCCCGTGCTTCACGGTTGGGATGGTGTTCTTCGGCTTGCAAGCCTCCACCTTTTCCCTCCAAACATAACGATGGTCATTATGGCCAAACAGTTCTATTTTTGTTTCATTAGACCAGAGGACATTTCTCCAAAAAGTATGATCTTTGTCCCCATGTGCAGTTGCAAACCATTGTCTGGCTTTTTTATGTCGGTTTTGGAGCAGTGGCTTCTTCCTTGCTGAGCGGCCTTTCAGGTTATGTTGATATAGGACTAGTTTTACTGTGGATATAGATACTTTTGTACCTGTTTCCTCCAGCATCTTCACAAGGTCCTTTGCTGTTGTTCTGAGATTGATTTGCACTTTTCGCACCTTTTCGTATGTTCATCTCTAGGAAACAGAACGCGTCTCCTTCCTGAGCATTATGACGGCTGCGTGGTCCCATGGTGTTATTACTTGTGTACTATTGTTTGTAAAGATAAACATGGTACCTTCAGGCATTTGGAAATTGCTCCCAAGGATGAACCAGACTTGTGGAGGTATCCAATTCTTTTTTCTGAGGTCTTGGCTGATTTCTTTAGATTTTCCCATGATATCAAGCAAAGAGGCACTGAGTTCGAAGGTAGGCCTTGACATACATTCATAGATACACCTACAATTGACTCAAATGGTGTCAAGTAGCTTATCAGAAGCTTCTAAAGCCATGACATAATTTTCTGGAATTTTCCAAGCGATATAAAAAGGCACAAAGTAGATGTCCTAACCGACTTACCAAAACTATTGTTTGTTTAACAAGAAATTTGTGGAGTGGTTGAAAAACAAGTTTTAATGACTAAAACCTAAGGGTATGTAAACTTCGACTTCAACTGTAGCTTTATTCATTATAATCTAAAATCCTAAACTGATCCTAGATCGGCTTTGTGGATACAGGCTCTGACCTAATACCATACAGACAGTAGTTCAGTGGCTTCACCTCAGTGAGACTGTGTGTGGTCCTGTGCTGCTCAGCTGGTTCCTCTGGGGTTTCAGGAGGAGGTGTAGTCTGGTATACCTCCATGACTATGGTCCCCTCAGGGTTCCCCAGACTCCCCTCACACCCCTCCTCCTTCACCAGCAGCACCTCTGGACCCGCCTCCTCCTGGAAAAAGACAGGTGACAGAGACATACACTCCCTCAGGTACGTACACACACAGATAAACACACTTTCAACATGAAGAAGTGTTTACGAATCCCCACTACGTTTGAATCCTATATTGTCATTAGTTACTTCATTGTTAAACCCATCACAGACATTAATATGACGTTGTGGGTAAAAAGAAGTCCATTATAAGTCAAAAGTCAGACAAACCTGACTAATTTATTGGTGTACTGTAGGTGTTTTGCTTCATAGTTTGTTCTCCATATTCCTTTTAAAATAGGGAGCCAATTTGTTTTCACAACTTTTATTTCCATAAGTGTTCTAATGGAACTCTTGTCCCTCTGCAACAGACTTATGGTGAGAAATGTTTGAACCATGGAACAGCTATAAAATCACAGTATTGAATCGCAATACATATTGTATTTTGTGATATTGTATCCCGAGGTCCCTGGCAATTCCTGCCATAATTGGTTATAAAGTGTGGTTGTGTGTTTGCAAAATAGGGTGCGATCAGATGTGATGTGTACTGAAGAGTCTCAATTAAAGTCTTGAATTTTGTGTTTATTCAACATAAAACAAGTTTTAAATACACCATACGAAAACCACACATACGTGTTTCTCTGCGTACCCGGCCCACCACCTCAAGCTCAACAAGACGGAGCTGCTCTTCCTCTCGGGGAAGTCCTGCCAGCTCCAAAACCACATCACGGTTGATTGACAACTCCATGGAGTACAAAGAACAAAGCAGTGACTTCCTGCAACTGTGATATGTGGTTGTCTCACCCAGCTATCTTAAGATGAATGCACTACTAAGTCGCTCTGGATAAGAAAATCTGTTAAATGACTTGCATGTAATGTTACAACAAAAAATCTGCATGAACTTGATAAAACTGCATTCATTTCCTCATTAAAAGTGTCTTAGGAAAAATTAAGTAGTTGAATGGAAGTAATGAAATAGGCATTTGTGAACATCATATAGCCTACACAGTACAAACAATATGTAACACAATATTCAACAGTGAAATCTGTTTCTCTCGTTATTGCAAATGCATCTGTGGACCTTTTCTTCTAACAACCAAAATGAATCTTTATATTTAATGCAGGGTTTGATCTAAACATCAGAAGCTATTGAGTGGAATGGTTACTTTCTATGTTATAGTGGAATGGTTTTTCTGCTGCTTCCCTCTGAGAATCTCCCATGTGGACCTTCAGGTGCATCTTCAGGTTGCCAGCCAGGGCGAAGCGCATGTCACACTGGGTACAGCAAAATGGTTTCTCCCCTGTGTGGACCCTCTGGTGCCTCTTCAGGTCACCAGCCTGGGAGAACCTTTTCTCACACTGGGGGCAGCTATATGGTTTCTCCCCTGTGTGGACCCTCTGGTGCCTCTTCAGGTCACAAGCCTGGGAGAACCTCTTCTCACACTGGGGGCAGCTGAAGGGTTTCACCCCTGTGTGGACCCTCTGGTGGATCTCAACATTCTGGAGGCAGCTGAAGCCTTTGTTACAGAACATGCAGAGGAACCGTTTCTCTTTACTACTACCTGATTTTGCACACCCACCCTGTGCCTTGGCCCTTTGGTCCTTTGAGTTCAATACCTGATCGAAAAGGACGCGGTCGTGTGAATCCGAAGGGGCCATCAACGTGGATACTGGGTCGCAATCCCTGAAATTGTGTAAAGCGTAGTGGGTGGTGACATTTAGATTAGTCTTTAAGCTTCCCCTGTAATCAAATAAATCTTTGCCTTGTGAGTGTCCTCCTAAATGAGTCTCGTCTACCTTCCATGTCGGAGGAGCGTCGCTCTCCACTTTTACGTAATTTGCAACTATAACCTCCCCTTTCTTATCTTGGCACCCTTCAGAGTATACACTACTACTGTACCGGTTCCAGTCCCCTCTAGACAGATCAGTCTGTGTCTCTAAACCCAAGGATATGTTACCAGGGTCCATCTCTATAGCGTAAGAACAAGACGGATCATTGCCATTCTCGAATGCGTCACCTGAGTCCCGATTGGATGGAGCTGTCCTCGGGCTTGGGTTACCGTAAAGTAAATACTCTGAACTGGGAGCAGGAGAACAGCCCAGTGGCCCCAGTCTCTCTGGATCTGACCTGAGGTCAGATCCTATGTGTAAAAGCCTTTTGGTTACAGTTAAGGTCTCGGTGTCTGTCTCTGACTTGAGGACGGCGTTCGGCGTTCCACTGACCTCCGTGATGCTGTGCCGTGTCCTAGGCTTGGGCGCGGCAGCGGTGTGTAGGTCCTCCGTGGCTACAGGGTGGAAATCTCTGTTGTGCCGTGGGTCCTCCTCTCCTTCAGACTTCTCCTGCTTGACCAGAGACGATCCTCCAGGACCTGCAGCCTCTACATCTGCAGACTGACACAAAGAGAGGAGGTTATTAAAGGCATTTTAACTGGATAACAATGTCGCAGTGAACTCACAAGCTCTGTTATGGCAGATAAATAAGGATGTACATGAATAGCTGAGGGGAGTCTTTCTGAAATAAACAGGACACATCTGATGTACTGTAACGTTCTGTTACACTATGACACTGACCTCTATCACGTTAACATGCTGGGTTGAGGTTCCACTCCCCTCATCAACAGTGATTGGTTGGTCATCTTGCCATGTATTGTATCCCGCTGGCTTCACCAAGGTCCTGTGGCCTTCACCTGAGTGAGTGGGGGAAAATAGGTGGTTAGGTTAGCAACTCTCAATGATCAACGGTATATTGTACACTAATGACAGTCTACATTTGACAAGGATGTTAGGTAACACTTCACCTAACTTCATATACTATTTATTGATTATGTTCCATGCATCACATCCTTTTATAAGTATTACAATTGGAAATATGGTTAGAATATGATATGATCTTTGTGCAATAAGAACAGTCTTAATTGACTTGCCTGGTAAAATAAAACAAATTGTGCAGGGTATACTGCATACTATTCAAACACTAACCAAGACCATAGACTTAGATAGACATCACATTGTATCTGTCCCATTATGGGTCAGTGAGAGCATGGGCAGCACCATTGTAGTACAGACTGAGATATGTTCCCGGATTCATCCAAAGGCATTGAGATTACCAATAAGGAGGAAGGGGCGCGGCTCTGTTGCATCATACCGCAGTGTGTGTGACGTTTGATGTGGCGTTCTTTTATGTTTTTAATTTTTACACTTATTTCACAACATTTTAACCGCTCTCCTTGATGATCCTATAAATGGTTGATTCTGGTGCAATCGCACTGGCAACAATATACTTTCCCCTTCGAAGCCCTTTTTGTGCAAAGCAACGATGACGACACGTGTTTCCTTTGCAGGTAACCATGATTGACAGAGGAAGAACAATGATTCCAAGCACCACCCTCCTTTTGAAGCTTCCAGTCTGTTATTCAAACTCAATCAGCATGACAGAGTGATCTTCAGCCTTGTCCTCGTCAACACTCACACCTGTGTTAACGAGAGAATCACTGACATGTCAGCTGGTCCTTTTGTGACAGGGCTGAAATGCAGTGGAAATGTTTTTGGGGGATTCAGTTCATTTGCATGGCAAAGAGGGTCTTTGATATTAATTGCAATTTATCTGATCACTCTTCATAACATTCTGGAGTATATGCAAATTGCCATCATACAAACTGAGGCAGCAGACTTTGTGAAAATTAAAGTGTGTCATTCTCAAAACTTTTGGCCACAATTGTACAATGCAACACAAACGCGATGGATATCCCAATGGCCCATCTAATCCCCGATTGTCTGCGAGTGGATTACAAACCCAAATGCAAACGTGGAAAGAGGAAAAACTTCCCTGACCCATCAGTTGTTAATCAATGCCCAGTCACTGAGGGGGAAAAGCGCTCACACCTGTGTTAACGAGAGAATCACTGTCAGCGAATCTGCGCTTCCAACACGAATACCGGGAGGCCTGTTTGCTGGCATTTACTGAGACTTGGCTCAATGACAGAGTCCCGGACAGGGAAGTGGAGCTGGCCAGCTTCACTCTGGTCAGAGCGGACCGTGATCTGACAGTCACAGGGAAACATCACGGCGGGGGCATCTGCCTGCTTGTCAGGGACCAGTGGTGTAAATCGATCCTGCTGAGAGAGACGCTGTACCCCCGACATTGAACTGCTTTCTGTGTCACTGCGACCCTATTATCTGCCCCGTGAGTTCCCCCAATTGTTTGTTACCGTTGTGTACATTCAACCTAAAGCTAATATATATAAAATGTGGTAGTGGGAGAGGATGGTGAAACTGGGTCGACATTCTGCAAATTCTCAACCATGAAACGTCTGATCCCAAAACTATAATCTGTTATGAACACAGTGCACTAAGTTTGATAGACCTGACCCTTTGCCCCCCAAAAAATAAATTGCATTGTGTTGGAGTGCACATGTGCACTTCAGAGGTGGTGTTCCCTAATGGAAATATGCAAATACACACTACAACACACCAATAGGATCTTGCTAGCTCGTGCTTGGCTTTGCCCACCTCCTTGCTTGTTCTGACCACTATGCTTCATTTGCTCCCACTGTAAATGACACAGATGAACTATCTTGGGTTAGTTATAAATATCTTTGGTGATATGGTACTTTTTCTCCATGTATATAGCTTCAATCTTGTGTGTTTTACACCTCATGTTACAATTTGTATTTTGCTTATTTTTTACTCTGCAACGTTGGGAAGCGCTTGTAAGCATGCATTTCAAAGTGAAGTCTACACATGTTGTATTCGGCGCATGTGACAAATACAATTTGATTTGAGGCCATCTCCATTTTGAAGTAGTCCATTTTATTTTTCTACTACTTCTATGAGTTGGCAAACAAACTGGAAACGTGCATACTGCCACCTGTACTGCGTTGTTTGAACATGTATAAAGCCAAAGTTGGCGATTTACTGCCACCTGCAGTTATGGAATGTTTACTCACGAGTATAATTCGTTAGTTGATCAAAGATCACTGAATGGCATAATGTGGCCCTTCCTTAACCCATTGGAAGTCCCACCCAGTTGACTGCTTCAAAATGCTGCCCATGCTAACAAGCTTGAGTCCACTATCATTCTCTAGGACCAAGACACCATTTTGGGTAACACATCTGAACACATGCCCGCAGCCTCGGCCTTCTACAAAATGTACCTCTTGTCGTTCCTCTGTATCGGTCGAGGATCTTGACACTACTGGGACGACGCTCCCGTGCCACCTTCAGTTCCAGTAGCTGTAGTTTCCTCCGCAATCCCCGGTTTTCTTTCTGGCTTTGAGAAATTTCCAAACGAAACACTGCATAGTCGTCGTCTACGAGTTTACAGATCTCTACCACAGCTGCGTTAGCCAGCACCTCCATAATGGAGGCTATTTGAGTGTGAAAAACCATAACGTTGCCATTGCAGTTAGCCATTGTTAGCAGCTAGCTAGCGTTACCTAGATAACATATCGACCAAGTCGTCTCCAACGTGAATTAAAGACTACCTGAGTTAAGTATGTGATGCTGTGCCGTTAAATTAGTTTGTGTTCCAGGGTGTTAATAAACGTCTAAATAACATAAACGCTAACGTGAAATTGTATTTTGTCACCGTTAATTTATCTTCTGTGTAGAAGGAAGTTATCTTAGTGGTTGGCGTCATTGCTCAAAGGGCGTGGTTAAAATAAAAAGTTATGCGCACGGTTTTTTGAAATACGGTACTACAGATTACACATCAAATCTCCTATGATCAATGATTTTGTCCGAATAACAATACTAGCGTACTATGTGTTTAATAATTAAACTTCATACTAATATAGTCGCTTGATTTAGTAGAATTCACTCGTCTTTTTCAATTCACATGTTTGACGCGCTGTAGCAAAGTGAATGAATGGTAGGACTAACCGCAATTGTGCATTCGAAATTTCATATGCTATTTTTTCGCAGAACATACTTGTTTAGAAATAAGTGTGAGTAAGAATATAGTAAGAAAAAATAGAACAACTTTATACCATCTAAATCTAATTGTATTTAGTCGCATGCTTCGTAAACAACAGGTGTGGACTAACAGTGAAATGCTTACTTATGGGCCCTTCCCAACAATGTAAAGAGAAAGAAAATAGAGCCATAGGGTGGGTTTGTAAATTCTCTCTGGCTATCTACTCCGATTTCACTGCAACCTGTACACTCTCGTTCTCCGATTTCACTGCGACCTGTACACTCTCGTTGGCTGGCCCTTGAGTAATACTCATCGCCAAATCCATTGGCTCCAGGTCATCTACAAGTCTCTGCTAGTTAAAGTCGCGCCTTATCTCAGCTCACTGGTCACCATAGCAGCACCCACCCATAGCACGTGCTCCAGCAGGTATATCTCACTGGTCACCCCCAAAGCCAATTCCTCCTTTGGCCGCATTTCCTTCCAGTTCTCTGCTGCCAATAACTGGAACGAACTGCAAGAGACTCATATCTCTCTCACTAGCTTTAGAGCAGCTCACCAGCTGTCAGAGCAGCTCACAGATCACTGCACCTGTGCATAGCCCATCTGTAAAAAGCCCATCCAACTACCTAATCCCCATACTGTATTGATTTATTTATTTATCGATCTTGCTCCTTTGCACCCCAGTATCTCAACTTGCACATTCATTTTCTGCACATCTATCACTCGTTTAATTGGTATATTGTAATTACTTCGCCACCATGGCCTATTTATTGCCTTTACCTCCCTTATCTTACCCCATTTGCACACACTGTATATAAACTTTTTCTACTGTATTATTGACTGTATGTTTGTTTATGTAACGGATGTGAAACGGCTAGCTTAGTTAGCGGTGCACGCAAAAATAGCGTTTCAATCAGTGACGTCACTTGCTCTGAGACCTTGAAGTAGTAGTTCCCTGGCTTTTGTGGAGCGATGGGTAACGATGCTTCGTGGGTTGTTGATGTGTGCAGAGAGTCCCTGGTTCGCGCCCGGGTATGGGCGAGGGGACGGTCTAAAATTATACTGTTACATTGATGCTGTTGACCCGGATCACTGTTTGCTGCGGAAAAAAGGAGGAGGTCAAAAGGGGGGTGAGTGTAACGGATGTGAAACGGCTAGCTTAGTTAGCGGTGCGCGCTAAATAGCGTTTCAATCAGTGACGTCACTTGCTCTGAGACCTTGAAGTAGTATGCTCTGCAAGGGCCGCGGCTTTTGTGGAGCGATGGGTAACGATGCTTCGTGGGTGACGGTTTTTGATGTGTGCAGAGGGTCCCTGGTTCGCGCCCGGGTATGGGCGGTCTAAACTTCCCTTGGCCAGGTCGCAGTTGTATATGAGAACTTGTTCTCAACTAGCCTACCTGGTTAAATAAAGGTGAAAAAAAATAAAAATATGTACATATAATTACGAAATAAAGTGACATAGCAGCAGCTTATGTGATGAGTATAAAAAGTTGGTGCAAAAAGGGTCAATGGACAAAGTTCAGGTAGCTACTTGGTTAACTATTTAACTAACTACTTAGTCGTCTTATGGCTTGGGTGTATAAGCTGTTCATGGTCCTGTTAGTTCCAGACTTCGTGCTTTGGTACCACTTGCCGTGCGGTACTGGAGATTGCAATAAGACTTGGGTGGCTGGAGTCCGTGACAATTTTTAGGGCCTTCCTCAGACCACCATGTCACGTCTGATGCAGAGCTCACTGCTAGCCCGACCACCGAGGTTGAGGAGCCTAGCAGCAAATTCAATACCCGCCCATCCCCCATACCGCCTGCAGACCCAACAAGATTGAAAATAGTCATGGCCTAGCACCAACAGCACGAGGGAAACATCATCACCAAACACCACTGTTACTCCAGCCACTAGCACCTGAAAGTAGTGGTGCGTGGGTAAAATCCCTGGGGAAGTCAAGCCAGGAACAAAAATACCATATTACAACCTGTGTTGTGATAATAGCATTGTTTGCTCTATAACCTGTTAGTTCATATGCCTTGACATAGCTATATATAGGCCTAAGGCTGAGACAATAAGACGACACAGTGGCAGAATAAATTCAACCACACCTGCGTTTCATCACAAAACCAGAGAGCAACATCTGTCCGGTGAAGTCCACAAGGCATATTGCATGTAACAAGCAGTTACATGACCTACACAGCATGGTCAAGCAAGTTAATGTTTCCGACATTTTCGGACTCCTAACAACTATTGATTTAGAACCATGGAGAGTTAAGCAAGTCACAAATAAAACACTGTTCCAACGCAATTTCAACATTTCATCATCATCAAATCACCTATGCTTAGTCTAATACAGTGACAAATAACAGATACCAAAAACAATTTAATCCAACGTAAACTAAATACAGTATGATTTGGCTGTCCATGGTACTGATTTCATGTGTGTTCGTGCGTGCTTGCAAGTAGAACATGTTGACTCACCCTACTTGTAGAGAAACGCCAATGCCATCCTCCTCTCATGTTGCCGAAACGGTCTATGACTCTGTCATACAGTTCTTCCATTTAGTTGTTGTTGTCCTAGGCTACCTGATAAATGAGGTAGTTTTTTTTCTTGGTTCATATATTGCATCCAATGAATATACACCACTGCTGTCGACGACCCCGGTGATGAGGAGGAAGAGCCTCCCGTCTTGACACTTACCCAAGCCGCATTTTCAGTGGGAGAAAACAGGCTTTTTGTAGCGCCTGGTTCAAGGTCTGCAGTTGGTTGGGGTGTACGCTATGTCGTCTGAGGAGGCGATAGATTGACACGGTAATGTATGTAGTTCCCTGTACAATTTCTTTAGGAAACCCACGGTGGCTGCACAGTACAGTGGGAAAAAAACTGAAAAGACTGCTTGATCCGAGACGGAATGGCCACCTTGCCATGCTGTCAGTCATCTTTAAATCAAGTGACATCACAGAGATGCTCGATGAAGTGGAATCTACTCGCGTATATGGTGCTGCTATGTGAGACTTGAGATCACAGGCATACTGAAAGCAGCTGAGAGCCGAGCTTTAAGTTTATTGCTAACACGGCTCACAAAATCCTGGGGCTCCTTGACCCTCTTAACAAGTTACTGCAGTCTGAAACTACTGATTTGCAGACCGGTGTCAAACTTGACCGCAGTACCTATGGGTGAAAAACTGCTATGTGATGCTGAATTCTGAAAGCTTTGGGAGCCATTCCAGGAGGGAGGGCAGGAGCATATCTGCTCCAAGCAAATGATGGAGAGTCATGAGAAACTCTGCAAGAGTATCTATTTGAACAGCCTTGTCTCATAGACTAGAAGTAACATAGTAAATCTGGGACACTCAAATTAGTAGGATATGTTTGGTATGCTTCAAAATTCAAAAGGCACTCACACATCTGAGCCATCTTTTTTGCAGGTGCATGGTAACAATTGAATACAATGAGAAAAAAGAAGAAACCCACATACAGGAATATGATTCCAAATAAATGACATTATTACATGTTCCGCCACCCATGTTATCTACATTATTAAATGTCCACGTGGGCTATGTAGGTAAAACCTCTCGTTCTCTCAAGCAGATCATTTGTGAACATAATGGTTGAAATCAGGAGAAACGACAGGTATTATCCAGTCAGCAGTACATTTTAATGACCTGAAATATGACATTTCTACCTTTTAGATTTTGTGGTATACAGAAAGTTAAGATATCAGACAGGGGAGTTGATATAAATAATACACTGAGCAAAAGTAATGTTTTGGGGATTTTCATCCAGACATTATTTCCTAAAGGTCTTAATGATGAAATGACTATGTGAAATCGGCAAAAAAAAGAAACGTCTCTTTTTTTCAGGACCCTGTCTTTCAAAGATAATTTGTAAAAATCCAAATAACTTTACAGATCTTCATTGTAAAAGGGTTTAAACACTGCTTCCCATGCATATTCAATGAACCGTAAACAATTAATGAACATGCACCTGTGGAATGGTCGTTAAGGCATTAAAAGCTTACAGACACTAGGCAATTAAAGTCACAGTTCTGAAAACGTAGGACACGAAAGAGGCCTTTCTACAGACTTTGAAAAACACCAAAAGAAAGACTCCCAGGGTCCCCGCTCATCTGCGTGAATGTGCCTTAGGCATGCTGCAAGGAGGTATGAGGGCTTCAAGGAGGCATGAGGACTGCAGATGTGGCCAGGGCAATAAATTGCAATGTCCATACTGTGAGACGCCTAAGACAGCGCTACAGGGAGACAGCTGATCGTCATCGCAGTGGCAGACCGTCCTCGCAGTGGCAGACCACGTGTAACAACACCTGCACAGGATCGGTATATCCGAACATCACAACTGCGGGACAGGTACAGGATGGCAAAAACTGCCCGAGTTACACCAGGAACACACAACCCCTCCATCAGTTCTTAGGCTGTCCGCAATAGGCTGAGAGAGGCTGGACTGAGGGCTTGTAGGCCTGTTGTAAGGCAGGTCCTCACCAAACATCACCGGCAACATCGTCGGCTATGGGCACAAACCCACCGTCGCTGGACCAGACAGGACTGGCAAAAAGTGCTCTTCACTGACGAGTCGTGGTTTTATCTCACCAGGGGTGATGGTCAGATTCACGTTTATAGTCGAAGGAGGCCTGTACTCTGGAGCGGGATCGAGGTGGAGGGTCCGTCATGGTCTGGGGCGGTGTGTCACAGCATCATCGGACTGAGCTTGTTGTCATTGCAGGCAATCTCAACGCTGTGCGTTACAGGAAAGACATCCTCCCCCCTCATGTGGTACCCTTCCTGCAGGCTCAACCTGACATGACCCTCCAGCATGACAATGCCACCAGCCATACTGCTCGTTCTGTGCGTGATTTCCTGCAAGACAGGAATGTCAGTGCTCTGCCATGGCCAGCGAAGAGCCCGGATCTCAATCCCATTGAGCACATCTGGGACTTGTTGGATCGGAAGGTGAGAACTAGGGCCATTCCCCCCAGAAATATCCGGGAACTTGCAGGTGCCTTGGTCGAAGAGTGGGGTAACATCTCACAGCAAGAACTGGCAAATCTGATGCAGTCCATGAGGAGGAGAAGCACTGCAGTACTTAATGCAGCTGGTGGCCACACCAGATACTACCTGTTACTTTTGACCCCCCCCCCCCCCCCCCTCTCTCGGAGGACCTGAGCCCTAGGACTACCTGACATGATGACTCCTTGCTGTCCCCAGTCCACCTGGCTGTGCTGCTGCTCCAGTTTCAACTGTTCTGCCTTAATATTATTCGACCATGCTGGTCATTTATGAACATTTGAACATCTTGGCCATGTTCTGTTATAATCTCCACCCGGCACAGCCAGAAGAGGACTGGCCATCCCACATATGCTCTCTCTAATTCTCTCTTTCTTTCTCTCTCTCGGAGGACCTGAGCCCTAGGACCATGCCCCAGGAATACCTGACATGATGACTCCTTGCTGTCCCCAGTCCACCTGACTGTGCTGCTGCTCCAGTTTCAACTGTTCTGCCTTATTATTATTCGACCATGCTGGTCATTTATGAACATTTGAACATCTTGACCATGTTTTGTTATAATCTCTACCCGGCACAGCCAGAAGAGGACTGGCCACCCCACATAGCCTGGTTCCTCTCTAGGTTTCTTCCTAGGTTTTGGCCTTTCTAGGGAGTTTTTCCTAGCCACCGTGCTTCTACACCTGCATTGCTTGCTGTTTGGGGTTTTAGGCTGGGTTTCTGTACAGCACTTTGAGATATCAGCTGATGTACGAAGGACTATATAAATAAATTTGATTTGATTTGATTTTAGAGAATTACACTCATAATTATGCATTTCTATATAGTACAGATCAAGGACCCATGATGTCATTATGTTACTGCGTGTTGATCCACTTCACTGACTGTAGTTCAATCATCTACATTGTTTTTTTCAAACTCAAGGTGTCATATCATAGCTGACACATTCTTTCTGCAGACATATTTGAATCTGAATTCAGAGTTTTGGGGAAAAAGTGGTCACAAAAAAACTTTCTTTTATCAAAATTTGCATCTGCACCGTTCCTCAAATAAATGTGTTTTAGTAACATTGTCAGTGGCAATTGTTAAAAGTAGACTTCTGCATATACAGTTGAAGTCAGAAGTTTACATACACGTAGGTTGGAGTCATTAAAACTCCCTTTTCCACCACTCCACAAATTTCTTGTTAACAAACTATAGTTTTGGCAAGTCGGTTAGGACATCTACTGTGTGCATGACACAAGCAATTTTTTTCCAACAACTGTTTACAGATTATTTCACTTTTATTACAGATTACTTTTATTACAGACTATTACTTATAACTCACTGTGTCACAATTCCAGTGGGTCAGAAGTTTATATACACTAAGTTGACTGTGCCTTTAAAAAGCTTGGGAAAATTCCAGAAAATGATGTCATGGCTTTAGAAGCTTCTGATAGGCTAATTGACATAATTTGAGTCAATTGGAGGTGTACCTGTGGATGTATTTCAAGGCCTACCTTCAAACCCAGTGCCTCTTTGCTTGACATCATGGGAAAATCAAAAGAAATCATCCAAGACCTCCACAAGTCTGGTTCATCCTTGGGAGCAATTTCCAAACGCCTGAAGGTACCACGTTCATCTGTACAAACAATAGTACGCAAGTATAAACACCATGAGACTACGCAGCTGTCATACTGCTCCGGAATGAGACAAGTTCTGTCTTCTTGAGATGAACGTACTTTGGTGTGAAAAGTGCAAATCAATCCCAGAACAGCAAAGAACCTTGTGAAGATGCTGGAGGAAACAGGTACAAAATAATTTATATCCACAGTAAAACAGGTCCTATATCGACATGACCTGAAAGGCCGCTCAGCAAGAAAGAAGCCACTGCTCCAAAACCGCCATAAAAAAGCCAGACTACGGATTGCAAATGCACATAGGGACAAAGACCGTACTTTTTGGAGAAATGTCCTCTGGTCTGATGAAACAAAAATAGAACTGTTTGGCCATAATGACCATTGTTATGTTTGGAGGAAAAGGGGGAGGCTTGCAAGCCGAAGAACACCATCCCAACTGTGAAGCACGGAGGTGGCAGCATCATGTTGTGGAGGTGCTTTGCTGCAGGAGTGACTGGTGCACTTCACAAAATAGATGGCATCATGAGGATGGAAAATTATGTGGATATATTAAAGCAACATCTCAAGACATCAATCAGGAAGTTAAAGCTTGGTCGCAAATGAGTCCTCCAAATGGACAATGATCCCAAGCATTATTCCAAAGTTGTGGCAAAATGGCTTAAGGACAACTAAGTCAAGGTACTGGAGTGGCCATCACAAAACTCTGACATCAATCCTATAGAAAATGTGTGGGCAGAACTGAAAAAGCGTGTGCGAGCAAGAAGGCCTACAAACCTGACTCAGTTTTACCAGCTCTGTCAGGAGGAATGGGACAAAATTCACCCAACTTATTATGGAAAGCTTGTGGAAGGCTACCCAAAACGTTTGACCCAAGTTAAACAATAAAGGCAATGCTACCAAATACTAATTGAGTATACAAAAACTTCTGTCCCACTGGGAATGTGATGAATTAAATAATAGCTGAAATAAATCACTTTACTATTTTTCAGACATTTCACATTCTTAAAATATATTTGTGATCCTAACTGACTTAAGACAGGGAATTTTTACTAGGATTAAATGTCAGGAATTGTTTAAATGTATTTGGCTAAGGTGTATGTAAACTTCCAACTTCAACTGTAGGTGTATGTATGGTTTGTTAAACTTTGCAATCAATGGTTTTTTCTTAGCATACATAAAGTGAAAAAGTGAGCATCAGCGTCACTGTTAGCGTGGAATTGCACACTACATACATCTTCACTACTTCGTCAAGTAAACATTAATTAAGGCACTATCATTCTCACTAATAAACACCTAAAGACAAAGTCTGTCACTCTTCATCAGTGACGCATTTTTACAGACACCATCACACCAGCCATCACCATATTATCTACTCTGCCTCATCATACTTTTTCCTAAGTTCTCCTCATCCAGTTCCCTACTATATCCCAAACAGAATTAACTACAAACTAACTAACTAGTACTACGTTACATGTCACTACTCATGTGCATTTTCTGCTGGTGTATCCTGAGGTAGCTCCTCCCTGAGAACCTCTTCCTACAGTGCGTACAGGCGAAAGGCCTCTCTCCCTTGTGGACCTTCAACTGCATCTTCAGCTGGTGGGAGAACTTATTCTTACACTGGGGCAGCTGTAGGGTTTCTCCCCTGTGTGGACCCTCTGGTGCCTCTTCAGGTTGGACGAGTGTGAGAAACTAGCCCGGCACAAGTGGCAGCCGAATGGTTTCTCCCCTGTGTGGACCCTCTGGTGCCTCTTCAGGTTGGACGAGTGGGAGAAACTAGCCCGGCACAGGTGGCAGCCGAACGGTTTCTCCCCCATGTGCAACCTCTGGTGGATTGCCACCTGTTGGGGGAAACGGAAGGCTTTCCCACAGAACGAACACGGGAAGCGCTTCTCTTTGGCGCCGCCACCTTTACTAATGCTGCTTCCACTACTGTCATTTGTCAATGGGCTTGTGTTGCCATTTAGTGTTGAGGCACAGGCATTGTCTGAGGTCTGGTTTAACATTAGGAGAGTGTGAGGAGGACGAATGCCAGGGAGTGTCTGTGTTGTCGCAGGGTCCATGTTCCAATTGATAGATCCTATAGAAGGTAGGCTGAAGGCAGCATCGGTTACAGGGTTAACCTGAGGCCCAATCCGTCTCTCTGAATCACAACTATAGGAGCAGGACGGAGCATCGCTAGCAGAGTCTGTATCTGTTCTCTCCCGCCGCATACAGACACCTCCCCGTCCCTGCAGACCAAATCTACCCCTCGCCCTGGTCTCAGCCAGTCTGTTGTCACGGAGTCTAAGATCGGATGTTGTTTTGTGTTCGACTGTCTGTTTCTGGTTGTGGTTAACAGTGTTGTTCCCCAGCCCAGAGTTGAGGACACTGTCCCATCCCCTGACATCCACTATGTCACCTCTGGTCCTGGCCTGCGAATCCAAGATGGCCACCCAGTCTCCTTTGTTAGCCTCCAGCCAACTACCTGCAGGAATAGGTCACAAAATAGACTTTAAAAATATGGCAAAGAAAACTCTACATATGGAGTTGTATGGACAAAATAATAGCCAGGTGCATCACTATTCCCATTGAAGATCTATTACTGTATGTAGGCTATATGTATTTCTCTCTTACCTTGCTCCCCCATCTTTAGTCCACTCAGCAGATCAATGCTCTCTGCTTCATCTTCCATTGTCTCCTGTTTGACCAGCAGCAGATCAGGCTTCCCATCCTCCATGTCTATTGACTGCAATAGTAAAGGTTGGGTTTAGTTGGCACTATTTGGGTTGGACTTGTATCATTGAAAGGCATGTACGCAGACAACACTATTTGGATCCCCATCAGCTTTTGCTGAAGCAGCAGCAAAAGTCTTCCTGGGGTCCACAAAAAAAACACAAAGGACGACAAGTAACAAAACACTTAGTGATAGACAAGGACAGTCACACAAATTTAAAATACTATATACAAACAATACAACAACAAAAATGTGTGTGTTAGTGTGTCGCCTCACAGACCCCACCGGTCAATGAGATGCATGAGTAATAGGAGATGGAATGGAGTTCCATGCGATCACGGCTCAGTATAATACTGTGTGTTTCCGTTAATTTGTTTTCGGACTTGGGGACTGTGAAGAGACCCGTGGTGGCATGTCTTGTGGGGTGTGTAAGCTGAATGTTATTTGATTATGCAGACAATCGGGAATTTTCATCACAGTAATATTTCCGGATGAAAACTGGAATAGAAGCAGTTCATCTCTCGTCAACCCTTTAGTGCTCCTGAGTGGCGCAGAGGTCTGAGGCACTGCATCTCAGTGCTTTGAGACAGATGCAGCTTTGCTAGGTAGGTCTTTCTTTGCTGCACTTGACCATATTACCAGACAGTAATCAAGATGGGCCAAGACCAGACCCTTAACAGTTGATTTTACAGTGCAGGTGATTTGTACTGTAACACAGAACAACAGACAGGCCCCTCCCCATCTTCACAACAACTCTCATTATGACTTGACCATGATCAGAGGGGTGAAGAGGAGCTCCGTGGAACCTGAGAGTTCGGAAGTAATTTAGCCATTCAGTGTAGTCTTAGCGATCTGTAGATTTGCTATTTATGCAAGTTGTCATGTGAATTAACTTGTGACATTCCTGGATTACTCATTATACTGATAGTCCGATTTAATTAAGTAATTCAATAGTCAGTTAAAAAAATGGTTAAGGGTACAAGACTGTAAATATCTGGCTGTGTTGGCAAAAATCACTACATATCCCATTGAGCCAAGCGGAGAGAGGCTGACTGTTGTCACAGTTCCAAGACCAGTCAGAAATGTCCAGCTAACCCTACGCCAATGATGCCGGTGGATCTCAAAACTGAACTTGAATCCCCGTTAAGTAGCAATGATATCCTTCACCAACGTCATCTTATGACAGACATCTCAAACCAGATATGACTGTTCAACAAAACATAATTACATTTTTCCCCCAGCTAATTACTTAGTTACATGATTGTATAACTAGCAAAGAAGTTTTGAAATTGAGGGTGCAGTATTTATGAAGTTCGGCATAGTTCAGCTAGACAGCTAGTTTAGCCCAGTGAGGTATAATAAGAACATTTTAGCCAGGGAAAAAGAGCTTGGGCCTAGTGAGCATGTGCACTAATTAAAGAGACAGATTGTAGTTATGCCCTGATTAGTCATTGAAATGATTGTCAATATCAAAAGGTTTTGTTATAAATTACCCATCAAAATTAATGATGGAGAATAATTGGGATTTCTACCCATAATATAACTTAAGGTACTCCAAAGTATTTTTCCATTGGGATTTTAGGTCATTTATCTTGGTTTGGTAATATAATTTCATAATTTTGTTAAGTTTTGTAAAAAAAAAAAAAAATCTACATTTACATTATGTCAACCAATCAGCTGAGCTGCCTGGCTGACTTTGCCACCTATTTTGCATTATTTATTTGAACGAGTGTTGTCATGATACCAACATTTTACAAACGATACAATACCAGGCCAAGTATCACGACACCGAATAGTATCACGATACCATGGTTGGGGGGAAAAATCTGTGGCTTAGCATCCTGTGCGCACCGTTCATCGGACGCTTGTTCACGTTTTCAAAAATGCCTCCAAAAACCTGTCACTAAAATTCTGACTTCTACTCAATACAACACATTGAATTTAACTTCACAGTGTTTAACAGAACACGGCATAGAAGGGCTGATTTGTTGATATTTGCAAAGGCCTACCTGTGATTTAGCTGGAGGAATAGGAGGAAGGAATATACTGTACATGCATATTTATCTGCATGTCATTGTGCCAGTAAGGGGAAAAACACTGCATGAAACCTTTACTCTTTAGTTAACAGGCACACACACACTGTCGCCCTCACTCTCAAAAACACACACACACACACACACACACACACACACCACTCTCTCTAACCCCCCACAAACACACACTGCTCCCAACTTTTACAATGTTAGGCACCAAACTGAATTTAAGGAGCACCAGAAAGACATTGATTTTTGATATAGTTTAGGCTTACATTAGGCCTATGTGAATCCTACCTTTGGAAGCACATCTCATGAGCAGCAGAGCCTTTTCTTTCTTCCTGTGCCAATCAAATTTGCCTAAACTTACTGTCAAGTTTAGGTTGTTAGCTAGCTACAGTAGGTAACACGACCGAACAACGCTGTTAGTTATCAAACCAATTATTAGCGACCAGGGATTCTTTTAAAAATGGCCCGCGACATGACTTGTGAAATTATGTCAAATGCGTGCGAATCCCGATAGAAAGAAAAAAAGGCATCTCCGGTAATATTTGTTTAACCGTTTAGGTTAGAGACGAGTCGTTTTATTTGCTGTAAAGCTGCAAGCATGCGTGTCGCAAAGCAGTGCTTGATTTTCCCTCTCTGACACTCAGAGGCTGCATGACAGTGAACTTGCAAAGTCTACCCAGACTGATCTGTGCTCATGGTTATAAAAGGCGAGGACATTTTACAATTTATCCACATTGCTTACTTTGTGCGCTGCTCCCATGTAATACGTTTACAAATCTAACAGAAGATTCATCAGGGTCTGCATCACCGCAAAATTATATATATATATATTTTAATGACAGAGGAATAGACTCACATGGAGAACAGACGGAGAGAAGCAGGTGAGTGAGGGCTGGTAGGGGATGCGGCTGGCTGATTTACAGCTGCCACGTGATATGCCCATGAAAGTTGAGTGGATATTACTGGACCTGCTTAAACAAGACACTCTGTGTGCAATAATAGTGTTTAACATGCTTTTTGAATGACTACTTCATCTATGTATCCCCCACATACAATCATCTGTAAAGGTCCCTCAGTCAAGCAGTGAATTTCAAACACAGATTCAACCACCAAGACCAGGGAGGTTTTCCAATGCCTCGCAAAGAAGGGAACATGTATGTACATTTCTATTAATTGGATTGTTGGTTCTCCCATTGATCAGGTTCCCAATTGTAAATATCTGGGCATTTGGATTGACAAAGATTTAATATTCCCCAAAAAAGTTACGGATGAGCTAGTTAAAAAACTTGAAAGTGGGATTATTTTCTAGAAATAGATATTTCCTTTCCCAGAATAGCAGAAAGCAGATTGTACAGTCAACTTTCCTGATAGTTTTTGAAAACGGTGACACCATTTACAAGATTGCCGCAGCCACTAGTTTTAAACCTTTAGATACCGTCGACCATAGTGCCATTTGTTTTATCACAGGTGACAGTTTTAATATTCACCACTGCATCCTGTATCAAATTGGCTGGTCCTCATTAAAGTCCCGAAGATCACTTCATTACTCCTTATTTGTTTGTTTAATTGTTTACAAAGCTCTACTACACAAGCTTCCAACTTACCTAACTTTGTTGTTAAAGTATAAAAATCATGAGATACCAAACCCATTCATACGGTTGGTTAACACTTGAGTTTCCTCGGGTCTCCGCCAAACTAGGTAAATCCACTTTTTGTTATAATGCACCTCATTGCTGGAACCAACTACAAAATACATTACAATTGGATGTTCTGGTGCCGCTCGGGCAATTTAAAATATTGTTTGGTGGCCATCGTAAACTTTTCTTGAATATTTGTGTAATTCTGTATTTTTGTTTGTTTTACATTATATCGGATTTGATTATGAATTGTATAAGCAGGGCCCACTTGTGAAAGAGACCCTGGTCGCAATGATGACTAAGGCAACATCAGGGCCGGTATCTAGAAGTAGGAGGGCTCATCTAGGATCACATTTTATTGGTCACATACACAGATGTACACAGATGTTATTGCGGTTGTAGCGAAATACTTGTACGTCTCAGCGTAATAATGCTGATCTAGGATTAGGTCCCCATCTGTCTACCTATCTTTATTCATTAGAATCTAAAAGGCTAAACAGATCCTAGATCAGCTACCCTGCTCTGAGAGGCTTTGTAGATACGAGCCCTGACCTACTAACATGCAGACAGTAGTTTACAGTGGGCTCACCTCAGTGAGACTGTGTGTGATCCTGTGCTGCTCAGCTGGTTCCTCTGTGGGTTCAGGAGGTGTAGTCTGGTTTTCCTCCATGTCCATGTTCCCCTCAGGGTTCCCCAGACTCTCCTCACACCCCTCCTCCTTCACCAGCAGCACCTCTGGACCCTCCTCCTCCTGGAAGAGACAGGTGATACAGATATACACTCCCTCAGGTATATACACACAAATAATAAACACACTTTCAACATGGAGTGTTTACCCATCCCCACTGCGTTTGAGTCCTATACTCTAGTTACATAACTTTATTACTTTATTGTTGTTAAACCCATCATAGTGGACATGTTGTGGGTAAAAAATAATTCAGCTATGATAAGTTCTAAGTCGCCATCAGACAAACCTGACTAAACTATTTTGAGGTGTACAGTAGGTGTTTGTTAGTGTGTGGGTATGTGTAGGTATATTTAGTAAGTGTATATTGGTTATAAAGCACTGTCAGGTGTATGCAGAATAGGGTGAGATCAGATGTGAACTAAAGAAAGTCTCAGTCTGCATGAAAAGTCCCATTTTGTATTTATTAAACACAAGTTTTAAATACACCATATGAAAACCACATATACACGTCTCAACTACAAATCTCCATGATAAACGACATACATTCTCATTAAAAAGTGTCTTGGGAAAGAAATGAAGTAGTTGAATGGAAGTAATGAAATAGGCATTTATGAACGTCAGAGCCTATACAATACAAACAATATATAAACATACTTTTTAGGCTTATATGCCTAGGGCTGGGCGATACGGCCTAAAAATCATTTAGATTTTTTCAAACTTATGGGTGATTCATGATCTATATCTCGATTTTCTAAATAAGCTTTGTTGCACAATTAAAAAAGGTCAATACAATTAATTTCAAACAGTCATAAATAAATCTAATGAATTAAGGGTTTGTAAAATTATACCTAGGCTAAATATGACCTTCCACAACCATAAGACCCACAAATAATGTAATTATTTTATCAAAATATTTTAAACAGCTTTTTTTTGCATTAATCACTGACCTAGCTTTCTAGTCTATGAAAATGCCATTTATGTTACAAATTTAACCAGAACCCTGCATAACGTGCATTCACTAATAATGACTATCTCCTTGTAGCTGAAAATTAACACCAGTCTCATAAACAATCTCTCAAGCACAAGTCCACGTTCTAGTGAGTAGCCAGCTAATCTTTATATTTCAAGTCTAGCCAACTTCAAATCAAAGTTATTGGTTCACTTGGATCTATTTGCTTGCTACCAAGGCAGAACAGTTGAAGTGTGATGATTGCACCCTCCTGTCCATCTCCAACTGTTTGAACAACATAGCCTGTTCACTTTGTTTAGATATTGAAATCAAGTGGCCTACCTGGACAAGAAGATGCTTATTTCTCGGAATGAGAACGAGTTGCCAATTCCTTTTATGAATGTATTTTTTTTTCTTTACATACATACATTGCACATTTATAAAACACAGACTAGACAGCAAGCGCATGTGTGCTATGTGGCTAAAATACAGCTAGCGGTACGTAGAACCACAACCACTTGCGACAAAACTGAACATTAATTTTCCACAATCATGTTTTTTTAAATATTTTTTTCACCCCAATTTTGTGGTATCAATTGGTAGTTACAGTCTTGTCCCATCGCTGCAACTCAGATTCAACCACAAAGACCAGGGAGGTTTTCCAATTCCTCGCAAATAAGGGCACCCAGTAGATGGGTAAAACATTTTAAAAAGCAGACATTGAATATACCTTTCAGCATGGTGAAGTTATGAATTACACTTTGGATACACTCAGTCACAACAAATATATAGGCGTTCTTCCTAACTCAGTTGCTGGAGAGGAAGGAAACCGCTCAGGAACTTCATCACAAGGCCAATTGTGACTTTTAAACAGTTAGAGTTTCATGGCTGAGAGAAGAAAATTGAGGATGGATCAACAACATTATAGTTAATCCACAACACTAACACAAATTACAGAGTGAAAAGAAGGAAGCCTGTACAGAATAAAAATATTCCAAAACATGCCTCCTGTTTGCAATAAGGCACTAAAGTAATAATGCAAAAAAATATGGCAAAGAAATAAAAGTCCTGAATGCAAAGCGTTACGTTTGGGGCAAATCCAATACATCACTGAGTAACACATCATATTTTCAAGCATGATGATAGCCACATCATGTTATGGGTTAGCTTGTAAATTGGCAAAGGACTACGGAATAGAGCTAGGCGCAGGCAAATGCCTAGTGGAAAACCTGGTTCAGTTTGCTTTCCAACAGACACTGGGAAAGAGTTCACCTTTCAGAAGGACAATAACCCAAAACACAAGGCCAAATATATACTGGAGTTGCTTACCAAGATGACGTTGAATGTTCCTGAGGGGCCTAAGTACAGTTTTGACTTAAATCTACTTGAAAATCTATTGCAAGACTTGAAAATGGCTGTGGAGCAATTATCAACAACCAACTTGGCAGAGTTTGAAGAATTAAAAACGTATGTGCAAATATTGTACAATCCAGGTGTGGAAAGATCTTAGACACTCACAGCTGTAATTCTAACATGCATTGACTTAGGAGTGTGACTACTTTTATAAATTAGATATTTCTGTATTTTCATTATGGGTTATTGTGTATTTTCATTATGGAGTATTGTGTATTTTCATTATGGGGTATTGTGTAGATGGTCAAGAGTTATTATATTTTTAATCCATTTTGAATTCAGGCTGTAACAAAATATGGAATAAGTCAAGGGCTATGAATACTTTCTGAAGGCACTGTAGAATGCAAAATATATATACAAATAAAAACAAAATTCTTGTGATACATGCATTTCAAACATTAATTTGAATTAATTGGATATAAATCGCCCAGCCCTATACAGTTGAAGTCAGAAGTTTACTGTGACTTTAAACAGCTTGGAAAATTCCCCAATGTTAGGTCATGGCTTTAGAAGCTTCTGTTAGGCTAATTGACACCATTTGAGTCAATTGGAGGTGTACCTGTGGTTTTATTTCAAGGCCTACCTTCAAACGCACTGCCTCTTTGCTTGACATCATGGGAAAATCAAAAGAAATCCGCCAAGACCTCAGAAAAAACATTGTAGACCTCCACAAGTCAAGTTCATCCTTGGGAACAACTTCCAAATGCCTGAAGGTACCATGTTCATCTGTACAAACAATAGGACGCAAGTATAAACACCATGGGACCACGCAGCTGTCATACCGCTCAGGAAGGAGACACGTTCTGTCTCCTGGAGATGAACGTACTTTGGTGTGAAAAGTGCAAATCAATCCCAGAACAACAGCAAAGGACCTTGTGAAGATGCTGGAGGAAACAGGTACAAAAGTATCTATATCCACAGTAAAACAAGTCCTAAATCGACATAACCTGAAAGGCCGCTCAGTAAGGGAGTAGCCCCTGCTCCAAAACCGACATAAAAATGCCAGACTAAGGTTTACAACTGCACATGGGGACAAAGATCGTACTTTTTGGAGAAACGACCATCGTTATGTTTGGAGGAAAAAGGGGGAGGCTTGCAAGCCGAAGAAAACCATCCCAACCGTGAAGCACAGAGGTGGCAGCATCATGTTGTGGGGGTGCTTTGCTGCAGGAGGGACTGGTGCACTTCACAAAATAGATGACTTCATTAGGAAGGAAAATTATGTGGATATATTGAAGCAACATCTCAAGTCAGGAAGTTAAAGCTTGGTTGCAAATTGGTCTTCCAAATGGACAATGACCCAAAGCATACTTCCAAAGTTGTGGTAAAATGGTTTAAGGACATCGAAGTCAAGGTATTGGAGTGGCCATCACAAAGCCCTGACCTCAATCCTATAGAACATTTGTGGGCAGAACTGAACAAACGTATGTGAGCAAGAAGGCCTACAAACCTGACTCAGTTACACCAGCTCTGTCAGGAGGAATGTGCCAAAATTCACCCAACTTATTGTGGGAAGCTTGTGGAAGGCTACCTGAAATGTTTTACCCAAGTTAAACTATTTAAAGGCAATGCTACCAAATACTAATTGAGTGTATGTAAACTTCTGAGCCACTGGGAATGTGATGAAAGAAATAAAAGCTGAAATAAATCGTTCTCTACTATTATTCTGACATTTCCCATTCTTAAAATAAAGTGGTGATCCTAACTGACCTAAAACAGGGAATTTTTACCAGGATTAAATGTCAGGAATTGTGAAAAACTGAGTCTAAATGTATTTGGCTAAGGTCTATGTAAACTTCCGACTTCAACTGTACATGCCTTATACACTGCTCAAAAAAATAAAGGGAACACTTAAACAACACAATGTAACTTCAAGTCAATCACACTTCTGTGAAATCAAACTATCCACTTAGGAAGCAACACTGATTGACAATAAATTCCACATGCTGTTGTGCAAATGGAATAGACAACAGGTGGAAATTATAGGTAATTAGCAAGACACCCCCAATAAAGGAGTGGTTCTGCAGGTGGTGACCACAGACCACTTCTCAGTTCCTATGCTTCCTGGCTGATGTTTTGGTCACTTTTGAATGCTGGCGGTGCTTTCACTCTAGTGGTAGCATGAGACGGAGTCTACAACCCACACAAGTGGCTCAGGTAGTGCAGCTCATCCAGGATGGCACATCAATGCGAGCTGTGGCAAGAAGGTTTGGCGCAACCAGGAGACAGGCCAGTACATCAGGAGATGTGGAGGAGGCCGTTGGAGGGCAACAACCCAGCAGCAGGACCGCTACCTCCGCCTTTGTGCAAGGAGGAGCAGGAGGAGCACTGCCAGAGCCGTGCAAAATGACCTCCAGCAGGCCACAAATGTGCATGTGTCTGCTCAAACGGTCAGAAACAGACTCCATGAGGGTGGTATGAGGGCCCGACGTCCACAGGTGGGGGTTGTGCTTACAGCCCAACACCGTGCAGGACGTTTGGCATTTGCCAGAGAACACCAAGATTGGCAAATTCGCCACTGGCGCCCTGTGCTCTTCACAGATGAAAGCAGGTTCACACTGAGCACGTGACAGACGTGAAAGAGTCTGGAGACACCGTGGAGAACGTTCTGCTGCCTGCAACATCCTCCAGCATGACCGGTTTGGCGGTGGGTCAGTCATGGTGTGGGGTGGCATTTCTTTGGGGGGCCGCACAGCCCTCCATGTGCTCGCCTGACTGCCATTAGGTACCGAGATGAGATCCTCAGACCCCTTGTGAGACCACATGCTGGTGCGGTTGGCCCTGGGTTCCTCCTAATGCAAGACAATGCTAGACCTCATGTGGCTGGAGTGTGTCAGCAGTTCCTGCAAGAGGAAGGCATTGATGCTATGGACCGCCAGTTCCCCAGACCTGAATCCAATTGAGCACATCTGGGACATCATGTCTCACTCCATCCACCAACGCCACGTTGCACCACAGACTCTCCAGGAGTTGGCGGATGCTTTAGTCCAGGTCTGGGAGGAGATCCCTCAGGAGACCATCCGCCACCTCATCAGGAGCATGCCCAGGCATTGTAGGGAGGTCATACAGGCACGTGGAGGCCACACACACTACTGAGCCTCATTTAGACTTGTTTTAAGGACATTACATCAAAGTTGGATCAGCCTGTAATGTGGTTTTCCACTTTAATTTTGAGTGTGACTCCAAATCCAGACCTCCATGGGTTGATAAATTTGATTTCCATTGATAATTTGTGTCATTTTGTTGTCAGCACATTCAACTATGTAAAGAAAAAAGTATTTATTAAGAATATTTCATTCATTCAGACCTAGGATGTGTTATTTTAGTGTTCCCTTTATTTTTTTGAGCAGTGTATATATATCACACAACGTCGAATGCAATATTCTACACTGAAATCGGTAACTCTTGTAATTCCAAATGAGTCTGTGGATCTTTTTCGTCTTCTTGTCTTTAATGCAGGGTTTGATCTAACCGTCAGAAGCTACCGAGTGGAATGTTTTTTCTTCTGGTATCTCCTCTCTGAGAACCTCTTCCCGCAGTGCGTACAGGCAAATAGCCTCTCTACCATGTGGACCTTCAGGTGCATCTTCAGCTGTTGCAAGAATCTCTTCTGACAATGGGGTCAGCTGTATTATTTCTACCCTGTGTGGACCCTCTGGTGTCTCTTCAGGTGACCAGCCTGGGCAAAGGCCATGGGACACTGGGTACAGCTGAAGGGTTTCTCCCCCGTATGGACCCTCTGGTGCCTCTTCAGGTCACCAGCCTGAGCGAAGGCCATGGGACACTGGGTACAGCTGAAGGGTTTCACCCCTGTGTGGACCCTCTGGTGGATCTCCACCTTCTGGGGGCAGCTGAAGCCTTTGCTACAGAAAATGCAGAGGAACCGTTTCTCTTTACTTTTGCCTGATGTTGCTCCTCCACGCCGAGCCTGGGCTTTAGCCCTGTCATTTGAGTTCAATCCCTTATCGAAAAGGACGAGGCAGTGTGGATCAGTAGGCCCCATTGATCTGGACACTGGGTCGCGATTCCTGAACGTGTGTAAAGGGGAGTGGGTAGCGACATTTGGATTTGTCTCTAAGCTTTCCCTGTAATCTAAGAAATCTCTGCCCTGTGTGAGTCCATCTCCTAGGTGACTATCTGCATTCCATGTGGGAGGAACGTCGCCCTCCACTTTCACAGTCACTTCATCTATGCCCAGAACCTCGCCTTTCTCATCTAGGCACCCTTCAGAGTATACACTACTACTGTACTGGTTCCAGTCCCCTCTAGACAGATCAGTTCGTGTCTCTAAACCCAAGGATATGTTACCAGGGTCCATTTCTGTTGCATAAGAGCAAGACGGTTCATCCCCGCCAGTGTCTAACGAGTCACCATCAACATCCCCACGGGAATGAACAGTCCTCTGGTTCTGGTGAAATACTGGTAAATACTCTGAGCCAGGAGGACAGCCCAATCTCCCCAGGCCCAGTATCTCTGGGCCTGATGATCTGTGTTCAGATCCTCTGTGTAATTGCATTTGTGTTACAGTTAAAGTCTCGGTGTCTGTCTCAGACTTGAGGACGGCGATCGGCGTTCCACTGACCTCCGTGATGCTGTGTCTGGTCCTGGGCTGCGCAGTGGTGGGGTCCTTCGTGGCTACAGGGGGCTCTCCAGCCGTTCCATTCTGGATGTCTCTGCTATGCCGTGGGTCCTGCTTTCCTTCAGACCTCTCCTGCTTGACCCCAGGACCTGCAGCCTCTGTAGACTGACACAAGAAGAGTGGAGGTTATTAACGGATAACAATGTCGTAGGGAAGTCTCACAAGCTCCATTATGGCAGATAAAAGAGGATGTACATGTAAGCAAGTGAAAAGCTGAGGGGAGCCTTTCTGAAGTGAACTGGTCACACGATGCACTGTAATTTAATGTAACACTATTCCACTAACCTCTATCACGATAATGTTCTGTGGTGAGGTTCCACTCCCCTCATCAACAGTGATTAGTTGGTCATCTCTGCATGTATTGTGTCCCGCTGGATTCACAAAGCTCTTGTGGCCTCCAGTGAGATGTATTTCACCTGAGAGAATGATTGGGGGAAAGAGGTGGTTTAGGTGCTGTCAATGGTATATTGTACACTATTGACACTGTCTACAATTGACAAGGATGTAAAGTAGCAATTCTCATAACTTCTTGATATAATATGTACTGAGATGTATTATATTCCATGCATAACACTGTTTTCATTGTGTAAATAGAATATGCAGTAAATCAAGAATCTGGTTAGAATATGATATTGTGTCTTTGCGCAAGATAGCTTACTAATCAGGGTAATTATTGCACACTATCCAACAACTGACCAATACCTAATTATGTGTAATACATCCGAACACAGAGCGGATTGGGGCGACAGTCACTAAACTATATATTAACGGTGACAGGCTGCGCAGCCTCCGCCAAAATGTACCTCTTGCCATTCTTCTGTGTCGGTCAAGGATCTTGACACTACTGGGACTGGCAACGACACGCTCCCGTGCCACCTTCAGTTCCAGTAGCTGTAGTTTCCTCCGCAATGCCCTGTTTTCTTTCTGGCTTTGAGTTATTTCCAAACGAAACACTGCATAGTCGTCATCTACGAGTTTACAGACCTCTGCCACGGCTGCATTCGCCAGCACCTCCATGATGGAGGCTATTTGAGTGTGAAAAACCATACAGTTAGCCATTGTTAGCTAACGTTATATAGATAACATCTATCAACCAAGTCGTCTTCAACGCAAATTAAACACTACATGTGATGCTGTGCAGTTAAATTCGTTATATTTTGAGTTCCATGATGTTAATAAACGTATAAATAACAACAATAAAACCGCTAACGTGGAAATTGTTCATGGTCACTGTTCACTTCTTCTTCCTTGGTATAGTGTCGCCTTATTCTGAAACGTCACGGTGATCCTGGCGAGTTATCAGCTGCAATCGTGTTTCTATTTCCGGCAACATTCGCGAAACGCTAGCGCGTGCTAGAGGCGGGAGGTGAAAGCTGCAAAAGCGGTACCTTTAGTTGAGAGCTTGATAGTTTTACAATGACAGAACCGCACAAAATCCTAATATCGATCAACATGACAAGCATTATGTGTTCAGTAAGAGGCTATTACAATAATTGTATGAAGAGGAGGTCGTTTTTACAACAAGAACGTTTTGAACACCATCTCTGCGACATCGATCTGTATGTACCTGTGGAGCCCCATAGGACCTGCATCCACCTTTGCGGCTCTGGCTCAAAGCGTTGAACCTAAAGAAACTTCCAAAACGTCTCTTTGTGGGCTCCTACCACTTCTTTGACAAGAAGCCTAAAGTGGAGCATCCTTACCCAGACAAATGGCTTGGCTACGATCCTCCATTGTTGTGTTTTTTTTCACCTTTATTTAACCAGGTAGGCTAGTTGAGAACAAGTTCTCATTTACAACTGCGACCTGGCCAAGATAAAGCATAGCAGTGTGAACAGACAACAACACAGAGTTACACATGGAGTAAACAATTAACAAGTCAATAACACAGTAGAAAGAGAAGAAGAAGCAAAAGAGTCTATATACTTGTGTGCAATAGGGCACGAGGAGGTAGACGAATAATTAAAATTTTGCAGATTAACACTGGAGTGATAAATGATCAGATGGTCATGTACAGGTAGAGATACTGGTGTGCAAAAGAGCAGAAAAGTAAATAAATATAAACAGTATGGGGATGAGGTAGGTAAATTGGGTGGGCTATTTACCGATAGACTATGTACAGCTGCAGCGATCGGTTAGCTGCTCAGATAGCAGATGTTTAAAGTTGGTGAGGGAGATAAAAGTCTCCAACTTCAGCGATTTTTGCAATTCGTTCCAGTCACAGGCAGCAGAGAACTGGAACGAAAGGCGGCCAAATGAGGTGTTGGCTTTAGGGATGATCAGTGAGATACACCTGCTGGAGCGCGTGCTACGGGTGGGTGTTGCCATCGTGACCAGTGAACTGAGATAAGGCGGAGCTTTACTTAGCATGGACTTGTAGATGACCTGGAGCCAGTGGGTCTGGCGACGAATATGTAGCGAGGGCCAGCCGACTAGAGCTTAGATGCATTCATGAAGAAGGGTTGGTCAGACAGTCATCAGTGACAGTTAAGCCAAACACTAGAGCAGTTTGCCTGCTCTCATTGTGTGTCTCCCTCTTGCATCTAAGCACAGTCATAATAGCACAATTTATTTCCTTCCCAACTAAAAAAAAATCTAATTTTATATATACTTAATTATTATGATTATTAAATATTATTAGGAGCGTTCATGCAGTATGGTGTTTTATTGTACGGTTTTGTCCATGAACTTGTTTAACAAGCCATACTGATTTCTGAACCGGGGCTTCAAGACCGGGGCTTCACAAACCGTGATCTGCTACATGAGAGGAAGGTCAAATGAACAATTCCAGCCTTCACAAAAAGAGGCGCACAGCTGTCAGAAGAGGAGACCACATGTACACGACGGATAGCTAACGTGCGGGTTCATGTGGAACGCGTAATTCAAAGGCTCAAACGGTTTAGAATCATCTCACAGACAGTGCCAATCAACCTCTCATCTAAAATGGACAAAATACTTTGAATCTGTGCTGCATTGTGTAACCTGCGTGGTGATATC
The DNA here is from genome assembly GCF_045791955.1 of Oncorhynchus clarkii lewisi. Taxonomy (NCBI): domain Eukaryota; kingdom Metazoa; phylum Chordata; class Actinopteri; order Salmoniformes; family Salmonidae; genus Oncorhynchus; species Oncorhynchus clarkii. The sequence continues at coordinate 16,113,448 of NC_092165.1, forward strand.
AATCATGAAGACGCTGAATGAAAGTTCTCAAAAGTTATGTTAAATAAATGTCAATTCATTCTATAACAACTCAACTTAATTATTAGTTTTACATACTGATTAATATTAAAAACAAAGTCAAAAACAATTTCCACAACACTGAGACTGTTGATGCATTAAGTTAGGCTTTTTAATTGAAAAACAATTTGTTAATGGTAACTGAAAACAGGAGAGACATCTGACTACATACGTCTACAGAGCTGCATATTTTTGTCATTATATTTTGCCTTCCTGATGCTCCTCAACAATAAATGGCAGCATGTGTGTTGAGTAGAATGCCTTCAACCCCCGGACAGCCTCTGCACAGAACTATGCATCATAGGGAACAGGGATGGCAACTTGCTGGGACGGAGTCCAGATGAACACCTTACTTTCTCACAGTCCTGTGCAAAACAGACCAATTTGCATCTGCATGTAGTAGCCACGTGGCCCATGTGGTTGCAGTTGGGGTGTGCCCTCCACCACCTTCACATTACAGGCTTTCCCATTGAAGACAACATCCAGAGAAAACCACCCTTCCCCATGACAGGACACTTGATCTCAAACAGCTCCTTGGTGTTCAGCACTTCATCAGGGCTTGCTGATAGCCATGGCTCTTCAACACTGACAACAGTGCCTCTGTGGGCCACAGAGTATCCACAGTCTTCCAGCCACTGAGAGGCCATCAGCTCATTTTCTTCAAATACATTAAAATGGTACAGCCACAAATAAATAATCCTTTCAGTCCAATTTTACCTAGGATGCTACTGGCTGTGAAATTATTGTTGGTTCAGCATTAACACACTTATAGAGCAGACTCCCCACAGGCAGATTCAGGTGTCTCAAGCTCCTATTCAATTCCTCCTGTGAGTGGAATGCAGGAGTGGGAGGCAGGGGATGACATTCTGGACACTTTTCTGCATATTGGTCACTGGCCTTATGGTGTGTATAGTCTCAAGGTTCCTCCGAGTCCCTGCATTCCATTGTCACTGCTAATCTGTGCAGACTATGCCAGTTAGCCCACTGGACACTGCACCTGTGATAGAATGTTTGTTACAAAAAAAATAACATTATTAACAATTGTGTGACTGAAGACTATGTGATCAACTTAATCAAAAACACATGCAAGTTTCATCATAAACTTACCTTGCTATTGTTCCCAATGAGATGAGACCACTTATACTGACCATACTTTAGGCAAAACCCCCCCAACCACAAGGATATTTTTTTACAAACCTTATTCACCCAGAAAAAAAAATAACACTAAAGACGCTAATAACACTAAAGAAATACATGTGAAGCTGATATGTTTAAATACATTTTATACCCTACTCCATGCTTCACCTACCTTGCTTCACCAACATGAGATTTGACAGGATACTTACAGATTCCCCACATAAATACAGCAGTTCTGTTGATCCACAAATACATGTTATTAACATAACCAATAAATAAGGACATTCTCAATTCAGCTTTCATCCAACAAAACGTTTGTTCTAATTGCTATGTTAATGCATATTAAAAGTAAAATGATAAATCTTTATGACTAGGCCCACAGAGATCCTGTTCCAAATGTATGTGGCGGTTCTAGCTTGTATGGCGCCTTCAGCGCCCGCCCGCACCCTGGGCAGCTGCCCATGTCGCCAGCACCTAAATCCGCTACTGATTTAAATAAATAAATAAATAAATAAATCTCTTTGCCAAAATTCGTAGTCTCTCCCATGTCTTATTCGACTAGTATTTTTGAAAGTGTAAGGATAATAATTCAGCCATAGTTGTTCTGAAATGTTTATTGCTTGCCAACATTTTACTCCCTCTTCTATGTTTAATATAACACACACATACATTAATTATTCATTTCGGTTGTCTACGTGAAGCTTGTTCTATACAAAGTATTTGACTCTGATCTGTGCCAGAGAAAGTATTTGACTCTATACACAAAATTAAGGAAATTAGAAAGGACCCCCTGGCAGGGGGGAGATTTTCGGCACAACACCCGCCCGCCCATTAGGCAGCCACATAGAGCAGCAGTTTAAGGGCCACACGTTCCGTGCTAAACTGACAAAGATGCACCTCCAACAACACATAACACCTCACATTACTCTGCCTCAAAACAATGATAACTTCTCTCAACCAGTGGCATGCGGCCTATTAGGTGAGCGCTGATGCCGCACCCATGATAAGCAGTGCCCACTTTGCCAAAGGCAGGGGTGCAAAATATTATTTAGCTTGTTCATGCCCAGCGCGCCTCTCAAGGGTGATGTTGGAGAGACGCAGCGCTGTGGCGCTCCAACAAATTAATTTAACATAAACTATGTAGCCTACGGTTGAAAGAGTAGTCGTCTATTTGTTTTTTCTGTAGCCTATTACAATGTCATGAGACAGACACTTTTAATTCATTAACTTATTAACCAGGAGAAAATCAACTAAAAAGGCACGCGGGCAGATAGCTTTGGAACGGCTGCGGAATAATGAAAAAGAGGGGGACAACGAATGGTGTTGAAAGTTATTCATTTCAACAATTGTCTTCATTTGAATTCGACTTTACTAACTACAAGAAGGCTTTGTTTGAGCCCATTTCTTCCTGTTTGAAAGACGGAATTATGCTATCCATAGATTTGTCAGAATAGCCAAATCCTCAAATACTCCTTATTAATAAACACCCACGTGTTAATTATTATTATTTATTTATTATTTAACTAGGCAAGTCAGTTAAGAACTAATTCTTATTTACAATGACGGCCTATCAAAAGGCAAAAGGCCTCCTGTGGGGACGGGGCTGGGATTAAAAATAACAAATATAGGACAAAACACACATCACGACAAGAGAGACATAAGACAACAACATAGCATGGCAGCAACACATGAAAACACAGCATGGTAGCAGCACAACATGACAACAACATGGTAGCAGCACAACATGGTAGCAGCACAAAACATGGTACAAACATTATTGGGCACAGACAACAGCACAAAGGATTGGAAGGTAAAGACAATACATCACAGGAAGCAACCACAACTGTCAGTAAGAGTGTCCATGATTGTCTTTGAATGAAGAGACTCAGTTTGAGTGTTTTTTGCAGCTCATTCCAGTCGCTAGCTGCAGCGAATTGAAAAGAGGAGCGACTCTTGCTTTGGGGACCTTTAACAAAATGTGACTGGCAGAACGGGTGTTGTATGTGGAGGATGAGGGCTGCAGTAGGTATCTCAGATTGGACAGAGTGAGGCCTAAGAGGGTTTTATAAATAAGCATCAACCAGCATCAACCAATTTTCCGAGGTCTCTCTGTGGCACCTGACCACACGGCTGAATAGTAGTCCAGGTGAGACAAAACTACAGCCTGTAGGACCTGCCTTGTTGATAGTGTTAAAAAGGCATAGTAGCCCTTTATCCTTCTAGTCCTCTCGTTGTAGCTAGCTAGCTTTCCCATTCTTTGTTTAACACTTTTTTGGTTACTACATGATTCCATGTGTTATTTCATAGTTTTGATGTCTTCATTATTATTCTACAATGTAGAAAATAGTAAAAATAAAGAAAAACCCTTGAATTAGTAGGTGTCCAAACTTGACTGGTACTGTATGCAAATAAGGTGTTTTTTATTGGTAATACATTTGCAAAAATGTCTAAAAACCTATTTTCGCATTATGGGTTGTTGTGTGTAGATTGCTGAGGATTTGGTTAATTTAATCAATTTTAGAATAAAGCCGTAATGTAAAAAAATGTGGAAAAAGTCAAGGCGTCTCAATACTTCCCGAAGGCACTGTATATATTATATATCACACACTGTCTCGATGCAATATTCTACTCAGGAATATTCAACACTGAAATCTGTAACTCTTGTTATACCAAATGCACCTCTGTTTTTTTTCTGCTGACAACAATAAATTTATCTTTGTCTTTAATGCAAGGTTTGATCTAAACTTTGAGCAGAATGGTTACTTTCTATGTTATAGGATGGAATGTTTTTTCTGCTGGTGTATTCTGAGGTAGCTCCTCTCTGAGAAACTTTTCCCGCAGTGCGTACAGGCAAACGACCTCGCTCCCGTGTGGACCTTCAGGTGCATCTTCAAATGGTGCTGGTGGGAGAACCTCTTCTCACACTGGGGGCAACTGTAGGGTTTCTCCCCTGTGTGGACCCTCTGGTGCCTTTTCAGGCTGGAGGAGTGGGAGAAACTAGCCCGGCACAGGTGGCAGCCAAATGGTTTCTCCCCCGTGTGGACCCTCTGGTGCCTTTTTAGGTCACCAGTCTGGGCAAAACGCATCTGACACTGGGTACAGCTGAATGGTTTCTCCCCTGTGTGGACCCTCTGGTGGATCTCCACCTTCTGGAGGCAGCTGAAGCCTTTGTTACAGAACATGCAGAGGAACCGTTTATCTTTACTATTGCCTGATGTGGCTTCCCCTCCCTGAGCCTGGGCTCTAGCCCTGTCATTTGAGCCGTGTGGGTCGGAAGGTCCCATCGACGTGGACACTGGGTCGCCATCCCTGAATGCGTGTAAAGTGCAGTGGTTTGTGACATTTGGATTTGTCTCTAAGCTTTCCCTGTAATCTAAGAAATCTCTGCCCTGTGAGTGTCCGTCTCCAAGGTGACGATCTCCATTCCGTGTGGGAGGAGTGTCGCCCTCCACTTTCACTTCATCTACGACCAGACCCTCCCCTTTCTTATCTAGGCACCCTTCAAAGTATACACTACTACTGTACCGGTTCCAGTCCCCTCTAGACATATCAGTCTGTGTCTCTAAACCCAAGGGCATGTTGCCAGGGTCCAACTCTGTAGAGTAAGAACAAGACGGATCATCACTGCCTGTGTCTAACGCGTCACGATCACCATCTCCACAGGAATGATCCGTCATCTGGCTCTGACGAAATAATGGTAAGTACTCTGAGCCAGGAACAGCAGGACAGCCCAGTGGCCTCAGCCTCAGTCTCTCTGGGTCTGACCTGTGGTCAGATCCTGTGTGTAAAAGCCTTTTGGTTACAGTTAAAGTCTCTTTGTCTGTCTCGGACTTGAGGACGGCGTTCGGCATTCCACTGACTTCCGTGATGCTGCGTCTGGTCCTGGGCTGGGGCATAGCGGTGGTGGAATGGTCCCCCGTGTCTACAGTCTGGATTTCTCTGCTGTGTTGTGGGTCGTCTCCTTCAGTCCTCTCCTGCTTGACCAGACACGATCCTCCAGTACCTGCAGCCTCTCCATCTGCAGACTGACAAGAAGAGAGGAGGTTATTACCGGTACATGAGTTGAATTGGATAACAATGTCATAGGCGTTGAGATAATAGTCATAATACCAACCCAGAGATGGCGCTAGTGGGACACATATCTAGGATAGATAAACAGGTGCATTATGAGTGTCTGATTAGGATGTCGTGACCTGCAACGTGTAACACCCGAGTAAAGGATTATGATCGGAACTTATTTAAACACTCTGATGTGAGTTATTCACATATACAGTCAAAGTCGGAAGTTTACATACACCTTAGCCAAATACATTTAAACTCAGTTTTTCACAAATTCTGACATTTAATCCTAGTAAAAATTACCTGTTTTAGGTCAGTTAGGATCACCACTTTATTTTAAGAATGTGAAATGTCAGATTAAAAGTAGAGAATGATTTCAGCTTTTATTTATTTCATCACCTTCCCAGTGGGTCAGACGTTCACATACACTCAATTAGTATTTGGTAGCATTGCCTTTAAATTGTTTAACTTGGGTCAAACGTTTCGGCTAGCCTTCCACAAGCTTCCCACAATAAGTTGGGTGAATTTTGGCACATTCCTCCTGACAGAGCTGGTGAAACTGAGTCAGGTTTGTAGGCCTCCTTGCTCGCACACGCTTTTTCAGTTCTGCCCACACATTTTCTATAGGATTGATGTCAGAGCTTTGTGATGGCCACTCCAATACCTTGACTTTGTTGTCCTTAAGCCATTTTGCCACAACTTTGGAAGTATGCTTGGGGTCATTGTCCATTTGGAAGACCCCCCTCCCCCCTTTTCCTCCAAATATAATGACGGTCATTATGGCCAAACAGTTCTATTTTTGTTTCATCAGATCAGAGGACATTTCTCCAAAAAGTATGATCTTTGTCCCCATGTACAGTTGCAAACCGTAGTCTGGCTTTTTTATGGTGGTTTTGGAGTAGTGGCTTCTTCCTTGCTGAGCGGCCTTCAGGTTATGTCGATATAGGACTCGTTTTACTGTGGATATAGATACTTTTGTACCCGTTTCCTCCAGCATCTTCACAAGGTCCTTTGCTGTTGTTCTGGGATTGATTTGCACTTTTCGTACCAAAGTGCATTCATCTCTAGGGGACAGAATGCGTCTCCTTCCAGAGCGGTATGACGGCTGCGTGGTCCCATGGTGTTTATACTTGCGTACTATTGTTTGTACAGATGAACGTGGTACCTTCAAGCATTTGTAAATTGCTCCCAAGGATGAACCAGACTTGTGCAGGTCTACATGGGAAGAATGTGAATATCCTCTGGATGGTGTGGGCGGGACACATAATGAGGAGATGGGGAAGACCCCACCAGGGCAGTTCTCTGCCGACCGTGCCTCCACATTTTCAAGAGGACGTGGAAGAGGAAGGAGAGGCCCTGAGGCTCCCAGAGGTGCTCAACCTTCCAGAATCGCCCAATATGCTACCACTGCGCCAAACTTGGGCAAGAAAGGGGAAAAGTGTTGATAATGTAAATAGGTATATTCACTGTGGTAATAAAATGGTATGAAGTGCTCAAGCTAATTCTATATGAAAAGGAAGGTGTTGAGATAATGGGCATAATACCAACCCAGAGAAGGCGTTAGCGGGGCAACTAGCAAGGACAGATCAATCTATCAAATTTGATTGGTCACATACACATGGTTGTGATTCTAGTTCCGACAGTTCAGCAATATCTAACAATTCCACAACAAATACCCAATTCACACAAATCTAAGTAAGGAACGGAATAAGAATATATGGATGAGCAATGTCAGAGTGGCCTAGGCTAAGATAGACAGGCCACATTTGAGTTACAAAGTAATTGTAATTTTCAATGCAACACTGTTACACTAACCTCTATCATGATAACATGCTGGTTTGAGGTTCCACACCCCTCATCAACAGTGATTGGTTGGTCATCTCTCCATGTATTGTGCCCTGCTGGCTTCACAAAGTTCCTGTGGCCTCCAGTGAGATGTCCTTCACTCGAGAGATTGATTGGAGGAAAAGAGGTGGTTCGGTTAGCTACTGTTAATGTTCAACGGTATATTGTACACTATTGATGCTGTCTAGAATTGGCAAGGTAACACTTCTCATAACTACTTGATATACTATTAATTGATTGATGTAGGCCGATTATGTTCCATGCATCACATTGTTTTCAATTAGTAAATAATAAGAAATACAGTAAATAAAGGATCTGGTTACAATATGATATTGTGTTTTTGCGCAAGGTAGCCAAGTAATCAGGAGAATTATTGCATTCTATCCAAAAACTGACCAAGACCCAATTCTGGGTTACACATCTGAACACGTGCAGAGGGGAACGGGGCAACAGGCACTGAGCTATATATGAACGGCGACCTGCTCCGCAGCCTCCTACAAAATGTACCTCTTGCCATTCCTCTGTATCGGTCGAGGATCTTGACACTACTGGGACGACTGGCGAGGACGCGCTCTCGCATTGTTCTATCTGCGCGCTCCCGTGACACCTTCATTTCCAGTAGTTTCCTCCGCAATCCTCTGTTTTCTTTCTGGCTTTGAGTTATTTCCAAACGAAACACTGCATAGTCGTCATCTACGAGTTTACAGATCTCTGCCACGGCTGTATTTGCTAGCACCTCCATGATGGAGGCTATTTGAGTGTGAAAAACCATACAGTTAGCCATTGTTAGCAGCTAGCGATACCAAGCTAACAACCAAGTCCTGTCTCTAACGCGAATTAAATAATAGATGGGGAATGTGATGCTGCGCAGTTATATGAGCCATATTTTGAGTTCCATGGTATTTATAAATGTCCAAATAACAATGAAAAAACGCTCATGTGTAAATTGTTCTTGGTCATTGTTTACTTCCGTACACACTGAAGAGAAAGGATGTTATTAGTTGGTGTCTTCTTCGTGTGGCTTTCCAGCAGACTAGACGCCGTATTGCTTATTGCTGCCTTTCGCAGCTCGGAGGGGGGATTGCACCTTTTTGGTTAAAAAAAAAAAGTAATGGGAAAATCATCAAGGTCACTGTTGCTTCTACATTTATAAAGTTTTATCATAAATTACTGGTCCCCTCCCCATGTCAAACACTTGGATTCATTATTAAGGGGTTAAGGTGACATCACCTTAACTCTCATTTTCATACAACATGATATTCTCTTATCTAATTTAAATAAGGACCACCGTGAAACCAACACCAGAGAAGGCGTGTTTGCAGAGGAGCGTGGTTTATATTGCTATATAGCTACTCCACTGGTGCCAAAATTTGACAGTGAGGTGTCAGCAAATATAATTGAACGTTTACCCTATTCATCTATTGGCTGTGCCTGAGGGTAGCTAGTTACGGGCTAGCTAGGTCTTCAGCCTGCATGGAACAAAAGGGTCGTTCAAAACTCCAACGCAGTTGTCAGGTCAACACACCCGTCAGTGCTGCTGTGAACTGCATCACGAGAGACATGCCAAACGGGAGATGTATTACAAAAAAACGGAGATGATTTTACAGCAACACTTCTCCCTGCATCCAAGTTGCTTGATATAGGTGTTTCAAAGGGCAGTCAAGGCAAGCTCATTAATATAAGCTTCCCACACATCCAACCTGTCTTTTCTAACTTCCTGGTAGTTAGTTAAAAAATATGTTTCAGAATGACTGTTCAGGACCTCTAAATTGCACCACCATCTAACCCTACACCTACCCACTCTCCCCAAAAACACACCACCCCATCAAACTACTTTGGCCCTAAGAGATCCAACATCTGGCCGTCAGCCTTGGAGGATGGAACCCCTTCTCTCAAAACTCCCTGTACATTTTCTGCACTAAAGTCTCTCACACCCAAATATTTCTCTGCTGCTGCAACTACCACATCTATCTTCTGTGATTTCTACTCCATCAGTGCAGTGTGGTTGATCACCATGGCTATAAAAGCAGGAAGTCCAACCTGACAAAATCTCATACTCTCTGGATCTCTCCCTTTAGGCCTACTCACTAGGGGGCTCCCAGTCAAATCACTCACCTCTACTCTCTTCCCTGCCTCAGCATAGGAAACTTTCCTCCCAACTCGAACTCTGGCAATCTCAACCTGTCCTTGAGGGCGCTCGGATCCCCAGCTGCATGAGCGCCCCCACAGTTGACATACAATGCTTTCTCTATCCCAACTGTACACTCCTTATGACTATTCCCTCCTACACATTTCTCACATTGTGTGATATCCCTTCTACACACTGATGCAACATGTTTGAATCCTTGGCACCTAAAGAACCGTAGCGGGCTCCGTATAGGCCCTCTGTATAGGCCCTCATAGAATAGCAAATATAACCTAACCTGACCTTATCAGGTAGAAACTCTGTCAAAGCTCAACAAGACAGACGATATTCTCAGTCTCATCATTGCCACCGGGTCTCACCAAATAGCGGGCGTCACAAACTCCACAAATATAATTTTTCCTTTGATCCACCTCTACACGCAACACTACCCCACTGATCACCCCTTTGAGCGGCTCCCTGTTCCAGAGCATGACACAGGGCAAAGCATGACACAGGTTGAGCCCTGAGCAGGGAAGCATCCACTTCCTCTGGGTGGAGGATGCACACAAAAAATCCCACCAGTCCAAAATCTATTCCGGTAGGCTTCACAAGGCAAATATTGTAAGTCTCTACCACTTAATTCTGGTCTACCTCACCACTGCTAATGTTTTTTTGGGGGAATGGGGTGTTATACAAAAGAGGGACAGTATATTTTTTATGAATAGAACAGACCAATTCAGAGGGGGAATATAGTTACACTTCAATGACAATATTTTGTGTATGCCAGCACACTAAAAAATAAGTCTGTTTCATGTGAGACAGATGCTCAACTGAGGGACTTAGTAATCCAAAAAACCCTCAGTAATCCAAAAAACCCTAAGACACTAAACATGATAACTATAATATGTCAGCTAAAGAATGGTTCCCAGATATCTCCTGTTTACATCTTAAGCCACACTGCTATGATTTCTCCCCGTTGTGAACACTCCTATGTCTGATAAGGATACTCAGGAAGGAGAAGCTCTTGTAACACAGTTTGCACTTGAAGGGCCTCTCCTTGGTGTGAACGGTCTGGTGCCTCTTCACATAAGTCGCCTCAGTGAAGTGCTTCCCACACGTGGGGCAGGCGTACGGCTTGTCAGCATCCGTCCTAATGCCCGGCTTCCCACGTTGTGACCCAATGACGTCAGAGGAGGTAGAAGCAGGAGCCACCACCCTCAGGTGGTTAGTCTTTGAGCTCCCTCCTTGACCTCTAGTCATTGTTTGGGTGTTGTTAGGATTGTGTGATGTGTTATAGGCTAGGTACCTCTTGTGGTGAATGTCCATCCTGACCCTGTCTGTATTGGACCCAGGTCCAGGCTTTCTATGAACCCAGTCACCAGGAGAGATCCTGAAGGAGAAGACAGCCTTGCTGATAGACTACCGCCAGGAGGGTCTCCTACCACTCTCTGTGGAGGCTGAAGCCCAGGGTGACCTGCTCTGTTCATCATGGATACTGTGGTGTTTGTATCATAGGAATAGGAAGGTCTGTCTCTATCAGCCCCAGGCCCTGCTTCATCCCTGCACTGAGACTGTGAAGAGAAGGGTCTGGGCTGCAGACTGGATCCATGACTGGAGCCTCGGTCAGGGAGGTGTTTCTTACAGAATAAAGATGAAAAGCATATGCATAAACATGGTAGCAATTAAAATGGAAACAGTTAGGAGCTGATAGGAACATTATCAGACCAAAGTTGAGAACACAACATTTCATGTGATACAAGACTAAGTCCCAAAATCACTATTTTTTACATTTATTGCACTTTTCACCACATTTGTTGATAATGAAATCTGAAAATAGTCTGGATACATTCATTAACATGATAAGAATATTCCTGGAAAATGTGGGGTAGGTGCAACATAAGACCAAAAAATGACAAGGGTTTAAGTGAGGGCTAACTGGTGACACCTCTCCAAAGTGTGCACAGTTCCTAAGTAATTTCATGACACAAAGTCTTCAACTATCAGGTACGTTTTTGAGCTCCTAGCTGTGCCATTGAGGAACTAGAGCAAACAGACTTGTAGTTGTTTTGAACACAGACCTGCATCCCCGACATCACACAATTACTGTTGTTTACGCCATCCAAAAACAGCCCATTATACATTTCAGTCTGGGTCAGGTAAGCATCATTTGAAAGCTTGTTCTATTGCCAACATGAGGTACAATCTTAGTGTTAAGGTTTCACAGGGCAATTCAGAGAAACGGGTTGTAATTGTACAGGGTATAGAAAGGAGTCGGGTGCATTCAGGTGTGTGTTTCGTGACAAATTTTCTTCACAATAGACAGACTCATTCTGTTCAGAACAACCCAGGGTATGATGCCATGTCATCTAGTAAATGTACATCAAACATAGTGATCATAAATGTTCACAGTGTTTATGACATGAATTTGATGACATGGAAATGTGAAGAGCACGTCCGGACTCACAGGTTCTTGACTTGCAAGTATGACATCAAAGCAGTATTTATTATAATCCTCAACGTCTCATCTTTCAGAATACATTGAGACCTCTTAATTTACAGCATTTCCCTCAGAAAACAAAACATCTGCAAAAGTTGCCCGATTAGAGGGAGGGATGGGGGCAACTTCTTGTCACGTGTGCTGCTCAAGTTCAGAACAGCTGTCATTCAAAACCCATCCAGCGCTGTGAAGCACAGAGCCTGAGCTCTTGACGTCATTTACAGCATTTTACTGTACAGACAATGCTTATCATTGTTTTTTTGTTTACCCCCCTTTTTCTCCCCAATTTCGAGATATCCAATTACGATCTTGTATCATCGCTCCAACTCCACAACGGGCTCTGGAGAGGTGAAGGTCAAGTCAAGCGTCCTCCGAAACATGACCCACCAAACTGTGCTTCTTAACACCCGCCCGCTTAACCCGGAAGTCACCTGCACCAATGTGTCGGAGGAAACACCGCTCAACTGACAACCGAGGTCAGCCTGCAGGCGCCCGGCCTGCCACAAGGAGTCGCTAGAGCGCGATGAGCCAAGTAAAGCCCCCGGCCATCACACCAACCATCACCATATCATCTACTCTGCCTGTTCATACTCATTCTTTCCTCAGTTCACCTCATCTAGTTTCCTACTGCATCCAAATACAACAGAATTAACTACAAACAAACTAACTAGTAATACATTACATGTTTAGTTTATTAGGATCCCGATTAGCTACTGCACATGCATCAGCTACTCTGCCTGGGGTCCACATAAACATACAAATACATGACAAAGTACAGAACTGTAATAGACAAGAACTAGTTATTACATTCAACAAAAATGAAAAATGAAAACATAAGAATTAAGTGCCTTCTGAAAGTATTCACACCCCTTGACCTTTCCCACATTGTTACATTACAGCCTTATTCTGAAATTGATTCAATTGTTTTTTCCGCTCATCAATCTACACACAATACCCCATAATGACAAAGCAAAAATAGGTTTTTAGAATATTCAGACCCTTAACTCAGTACTTTGTTGAAGCACCTTTGGCAGCGATTACAGTATTGAGTCTTCTTGGGTATGACGCTACAAGCTTGGCACACCTGTATTTGGGGAGTTTCTCCAATTATTCTCTGGTGGAGATCCTCTCAAGCTCTGTCAGGTTGGATGGGGAGCGTTGCTGCACAGCTATTTTCAGGTCTCTCCAGAGATGTTAGATCGGGTTCAAGTCAAGGCTCTGGCTGGGCCACTCAAGGACATTCAGAGACTTGTCCCAAAGCGTTGACTTGGCTGTGTGCTTAGAGTCATTGTCCTGTTGGAAGGTGAACCTTTGCCCCAGTTTGAGTCCTGAGTCCTCTGGAGCAGGTTTTCATCAAGGATCTCTGTACTTTTCTCCGTTTATCTTTGTCTCGATCCTGACTAGTCTCCCAGTCTCTTGCCACTGAAAAATATCTCCACAGCATGATGCTGCCACCATAATGCTTCCCCGTAGGGATGGTGCCAGGTTTCCTCCAAGCGGGCTGTCATGTGCTTTTTACTGAGGAGTGGCTTCTGTCTGGCCACTCTACCATAAAGGTCTGATTGGTGGAGCGCTGCAGAGATGGTTGTCCTTCTGGAAGGTTCTCCCATCAATACAAAGGAACTCTAGAGCTCTATCAGAATGACCATTGGGTTCTTGGTCACATCCCTGACCAAGGCCTTTTTCCCCCGATTGCTCAGTTTGGCCGGGCGGCCAGCTCTAGGAAGAGTCATGGTGGTTCTAAACTTCTTTCATTTAAGAATGATGGAGGCCACTGTGTCCTTGGGGATCTTCAATGCTACAGAAATATTTTGGTACCCTTCCTGTCTCGGAGCTCTACGGACAACTCCTCCAACCTCATGTCTTGCCTTTTCAAATCAGGTCAAATCAATTGAATTTACCAAAGGTGGCCTTCAATCAAGTTGTAGAAACATCTCAAGGATGATCTTTTTTTTTATACATTTGCAAAAATGTATGAAGGGGTATTGCGTGTAGATTGATGAGGATGTTTAAAAAATATATAATTTTAGACTAAGGCTGTAATGTAACAAAATGTGGAAAAAGTCAAGGGGTCTGAATACTTTCTTGATGGCACTGTATATATAGGAAAGACACCAAGAGACAACAAAAATACTATTCAAATATTCCTATTCTTATATACAGTACAGTTAAATTAGATGTTTAGAAAGAGGAGAGGCGCTGTGATAGAATATGTTTTTTTAAAGCATTCCACGATGACATGGCTCTATACATAACTGAGCAACAAGATCCAAGCCTGAACAAATAGTACAGTTGATCTTTGTGCCAATAACGCAGAACATGTTTTTTTAACATACATACCTCTCTCCATCTTCACAACAACTTTGTCAATATATATACACTACCGTTCAAAAGTTTGGGGTCACTTAGTTTTTAAATAATAGCACATTTTTTTCCATTTAAAATAACATCAAATTGATCAGAATTACAGTGTAGATAAATGTTGTAAATGACTATTGTAGCTGGAAACGGCTGATTTTTTATGGAATATCTACATAGGCGTACAGAGGCTCATTATCAGCAACCATCACTCCTGTATTCCAATGGCACGTTATGTTAGCTAATCCAAGTTGATAATTTTAAAAGGCTAATTGATCATTAGAAAACCCTTTTGCAATTATGTTAGCACAGCTGACAACTGTTGTTCTGATTTAAGAGGCAATAAAACTGGTCTTCTTTAGACTAGTTGAGCACCTGGAGCATCAGCATTTGTGGGTTTAATTACAGGCTTCTGAAACTCGTCAGTCTATTCTTGTTCTGAGAAATGAAGGCTATTCCATGTGAGAAATTCCCAAGAAACTGAAGATCTCGTACAATGCTGTTTACTAATCCCTTCACAGAACAGCGCAAACTGGCTCTAACCAAAATAGAAAGAGGAGTGGGAGGCCCCGGTGCACAACTGAGCAAGAAGACAAGTACATTAGAGTGTCTAATTTGAGAAACAGACGCCCCACAAGTCCTCAACTGGCAGCTTTATTAAATAGTACCCGCAAAACACCAGTCTCAACATCAACAGTGAAGAGGCGACTCTGGGATACTGGCCTTCAAAAAATAAGATTTTCTTTCAAAAACAAGGACATTTCTAAGTGATCCCAAACTTTTGAATAGTAGTGTATATACACTGCTCAAAAAAATAAAGGGAACACTAAAATAACACATCCTAGATCTGAATGAATGCAATATTCTTATTAAATACTTTTTTCTTTACATAGTTGAATGTGCTAACAACAAAATCACACAAAAATGATCAATGGCAATGAAATTTATCAACCCATGGATGTCTGGATTTGGAATCACACTCAAAATTAAAGTGGAAAACCACACTACAGGCTGATCCAACTTTGATGTAATGTCCTTAAAACAAGTCAAAAGGAGGCTCAGTAGTGTGTGTGGCCTCCACGTGCCTGTATGACCTCCCTACAACGCCTGAGCATGCTCCTGATGAGGTGGCGGATGGTCTCCTGAGGGATCTCCTCCCAGACCTGGACTAAAGCATCCGCCAACTCCTGGAGAGTCTGTGGTGCAATGTGGCGTTGGTGGACGGAGCGAGACATGATGTCCCAGATGTGCTCAATTGGATTCAGGTCTGTGGAACGGGCGGGCCATTCCATAGCATCAATGCCTTCCTCTTGCAGGAACTGCTGACACACTCCAGCCACATGAGGTCTAGCATTGTATTGCATTAGGAGGAACCCAGGGCCAACCGCACCAGCATATGGTCTCACAAGGGGTCTGAGGATCTCATCTCGGTACCTAAAGGCTACCTCTGGCGAGCACATGGAGGGCTGTGCGGCCCCCCCAAAGAAATGCCACCCCACACCATGACTGACCCACCGCCAAACCGGTCATGCTGGAGGATGTTGCAGGCAGCAGAACGTTCTCCACGGCGTCTCCAGACTCTGTCACATGTGCTCAGTGTGAACCTGCTTTCATCTGTGAAGAGCACAGGGCGCCAGTGGCGAATTTGCCAATCTTGGTGTTCTCTGGCAAATGCCAAACGTCCTGCACGGTGTTGGGCTGTAAGCACAACCCCCACCTGTGGACGTCGGGCCCTCATACCACCCTCATGGAGGGTGTAGGCTTGACAGTGGTAGGCTTGATTACCAACAACGATGAGACGGCCTACAGGGAGGAGGTGAGGGCCCTCGGAGTGTGGTGTCAGGAAAACAACCTCACACTCAACGTCAACAAAACTAAGGAGATGATTGTGGACTTCAGGAAACAGCAGAGGGAACACCCCCCTATCCACATCGATGGAACAGTAGTGGAGAGGGTAGCAAGTTTTAAGTTCCTCGGCATACACATCACAGACAAACTGAATTGGTCCACTCACACAGACAGCATCGTGAAGAAGGCGCAGCAGCGCCTCTTCAACCTCAGGAGGCTGAAGAAATTCGGCTTGTCACCAAAAGCACTCACAAACTTCTACAGATGCACAATCGAGAGCATCCTGGCGGGCTGTATCACCGCCTGGTATGGCAACTGCACCGCCCTCAACCGTAAGGCTCTCCAGAGGGTAGTGAGGTCTGCACAACGCATCACCGGGGGCAAACTACCTGCCCTCCAGGACACCTACACCACCCGATGTCACAGGAAGGCCATAAAGATCATCAAGGACATCAACCACCCGAGCCACTGCCTGTTCACCCCGCTATCATCCAGAAGGCGAGGTCAGTACAGGTGCATCAAAGCTGGGACCGAGAGACTGAAAAACAGCTTCTATCTCAAGGCCATCAGACTGTTAAACAGCCACCACTAACACTGAGTGGCTGCTGCCAACACACTGACACTGACTCAACTCCAGCCACTTTAATAATGGGAATTGATGGGAAATGATGTAAATATATCACTAGCCACTTTAAACAATGCTACCTTATATAAATGTTACTTACCCTACATTATTCATCTCATACGCATACGTATATACTGTACTCTATATCATCGACGGTATCCTTATGTAATACATGTATCACTAGCCACTTTATACTATACTATGCCACTTTGTTTACATACTCATCTCATTTGTACATACTGTACCCGATACCATCTACTGTATCTTGCCTATGCTGCTCTGTACCATCACTCATTCATATATCCTTATGTACATATTCTTTATCCCCTTACACTGTGTACAAGACAGTAGTTTTGGAATTGTTAGTTAGATTACTTGTTATTACTGCATTGTCGGAACTAGAAGCACAAGCATTTCGCTACACTCGCATTAACATCTGCTAACCATGTGTATGTGACAAATAAAATTTGATTTGATTTGATTTGATTTGGAGTCTGTTTCTGACCGTTTGAGCAGACACATGCACATTTGTGGCCTGCTGGAGGTCATTTTGTAGGGCTCTGGCAGTGCTCCTCCTTGCACAAAGGCGGAGGTAGCGGTTCTGCTGCTGGGTTGTTGCCCTGCACTATCTGAGCCACTTGTGTGGGTTGTAGACTCCGTCTCATGCTACCACTAGAGTGAAAGCACCGCCAGCATTCAAAAGTGACCAAAACATCAGCCAGGAAGCATAGGAACTGAGAAGTGGTCTGTGGTCACCACCTGCAGAACCACTCCTTTATTGGGGGTGTCTTGCTAATTGCCTATAATTTCCACCTGATGTCTATTCCATTTGCACAACAGCATGTGAAATTTATTGTCAATCAGTGTTGCTTCCTAAGTGGACAGTTTGATTTCACAGAAGTGTGATTGACTTGGAGTTACATTGTGTTGTTTAAGTGTTCCCTTTATTTTTTTGAGCAGTGTATATTTTTTTAACCCTTATTTAACTAGGCAAGTCAGTTAAGAACAAATTCTTATTTACAATTACGGCCTACAGCAGTCAAACCCGGACAACGCTAAGCCAATTGTGCACCGCCCTATGGGACTCTCAATCATGGCCGGTTGTGATAAAGCCTGGATTCAAACCAGGGTGTCTGTAGTGACGCCTCGAGCACTGAGATGCAGCACCTTACACCGCTGCGCCACTCGGGAGGCCAAATATGACTTGACCATGATAACTGACCATCCAATGTTACTCCTAGGAGTTCAGCTTCTTCAACTCGTCCAATGGTCACACCCTTTATGCAAAACTTCAGTTGCGGTTTAGGTCTAAGAGAATGCTTTGAACCAAATACAATGCTTTTGGTTGTAGACGTATTTATGACCAGTTTATTTTTAATGACCCATTATGACACTTACTAACTACTTGGCTGTACTGGCTGTAGGTGCCGATGTGTAGAGTGTGCAATCATCAGCATACATAGTCATTTTAGACAAGTGGCAAATAATTTGTAAAAATTGAGTAGCGGCCCAAGGCAACTGCCTTGAGGGATACCGCACTGTATATATCTGATGTTAGAGAAGCTACCACTGAAGAATACTCTCTTGAGTTCTATTGGATAAGTAACTCTGATGTAGTAACTGTGATGGCATGTGATGTAAAACCATAACAAGTGAGGTTTTTCAATAACAAATCATGATCAATAACATACAATGCAACATTGAAATCTAATAAATCTAATACAGCTCCAAATATCATCTTATTATCCATTTATTTTATCCAAACATCAGTCATCTGAGTCATCTGAGTCACTGCAGTACAAGTTGAGTGCCTTTCCCTATATGCATGGTGAAGGTCAGTAGTTAACTTCTTCGTTCTTTAAAGAATATACTGAAAAAAAATATAAACGCAATTGTAAATTGTTGGTCCCATTTCTCATGAGCTGGAATTAAAGATCCCAGAAATTTTACATAGGCACAAAAAGTTTATTTCTCTCAAATTTTGTGCAAATATTTGTTTACATCCCTGCTAGTGAGCATTTCTCCTTTGCAATGGCATATCAAGAACCTTGTGCGTGGGACAGTAAAAGGCATCTCACACAACACAATGCCACCAATGTCTCAAGTTTTACAGGGAGCTTGCAATTGGCATGCGGACTGCAGGAATGTCCACCAGAGCTGTTGCCAGAGAATTGACTGTTCGTTTCTCTACCAAAAACCTGCCTACGTCGTTTTTAAAGAGTTTGGCAGTACGTCCAACTACCCTCACAACCCGCAGACCACGTGTAAACACACGAGCCCAGGACCTCCACATCTGGCTGCTTCACCTGCGGGATGGTCTGAGACCAGCCACCTGGACAGCTGATTAAACTGTTGGTTTGCACAACTGAAGAATTTCTGCACAAACTGTCAGAAAACGTCTCAGGGAAGCTCATCTGCATGCTCGTCATCCTCACCAGGGTCTTGACCTGACTGCAGTTCGGCCTCTTAACCGACTTCAGTGGGCAAATGCTCACCTTCGATTGGCCACTGGCACCCAGGAGAAGTGTGCTCTTCATGGATTAATTCTGCTTTCAACTGTACCAGGCAGATGGTGTGGGCGAGCGGTTAGCTGATGTCAACGTTGTGAACAGAGTCTCCAATTAGGGTGTAATCAGCCAACAATGTCTCTGGATTTTCCCTCAGCAGTTTTAGTATGGTTTATAATGTTCAGAGTTTTTTTCTGCTAGTAGATCAAATGGAATATGCCAAGCTTCTGTTACTGTTGCCATTGTTCTTTTTAGAATTTGAGTATTGATGCATGTCAGTGGAGGCTGGCGGGAGGAAGTATAGGAGGACCGACTCATTGTAACGGCTGGAATGGAATAAAAGGAACGGAGTCTAACATGATTTCCATATGTTTGATACCGTTCCATATATTCCATTCCAGCCATTACAATGAGCCTGTCCTACTATAGCTCCTCCCACCAGCCTCCACTGACATGCATGTAACGGTTTTAAATAATGCACTATTTATAATGAAAATATAATGCTATTAGTTGTGTAATTAACACTGTAGTCACCAATTACATTGTCCAGAACAATCCTACCTCTCCTTTGTGTGTGTTTTTGTTTGTTGGTTGACTTTCCAATGTCTTGTACTGTCTTTCCTTTAGAAATCCTCCAAATCAATTCCTTTTTTCTGTTGGTTTTATCCTCTATTTCTCCTCCTACTTCTCTTGTCCTGATGCCCTAGTCCCTCAATCTTTTCCTTGTTGCTTCTTGCCAGATGATCAAGATGACTTAGTAGACTATCTAGTCTTTAGAGCCAGGTTGATCATTCTCTCAAAAACAAACAATCTTCTCAAAGGAAAAACATCTACTAACATCTCCAGATGTGGAAAACACAGCACTGCATTGAAACAGCCAATCTGTTCACTAAATACAAAATAATTTAACAAAAATAATAACATTTTACAAGGAGCTCTCCCTAACTGCTGCTGCTCAGTTAGATTATGATGTCACTATACTCTATACATGGGCCGTGTGCATTTTCTGCTGGTGTATCCTGAGGCAGCTCCTCTCTGAGAATCTCTTCCCGCACTGCGTACAGGCAAACGTACTCTCTCCTGTGTGGACCTTCAGGTGCATCTTCAGCCGCTGCTGGCGGGAGAACCTCTTCTCACACTGGGTACAGCTGTATGGTTTCTCCCCTGTGTGGACCTTTTGGTGCCTCTTCAGGTTGAATGAGTGGGAAAAACTGGCCCGGCACAGGTGGCAGCTGAATGGTTTCTCCCCTGTGTGCATCCTCTGGTGCCTCTTTAGACTGGATGAGTGTGAAAAACTGGCCTGGCAAAGGTGGCAGCTGAAAGGTTTCTCTCCTGTGTGTATCCTCTTGTGGATCTCCACCTGTTTGGGGAAACTGAAGGCTTTCCCACAGAATGAACACGGGTAGTGCTTCTCTTTGCCACCATATCTACTGATAGCAATACTACTACTGTGATTAGTCATCGGGCTTGTGTAGCCATTTAGTGTTGAGGCACTGGCATTGTCCGAGGTCTGGTTTAACTTTAGGAGAGTGTGAGGAGGACGAAGGCCAGGGAGAGTCTGTGCTGTCGCAGGGTCCATGTTCCAGTTGATAGATCCTATAGAAGGCAGGCTGAAGGCAGCACCTGTTAGGGGGTTAACCTGAGGCACCATCAGTCTCTCTGAATCACAACTATAGGAGCAGGACGGAGCATCGCTAGCAGAGTCTGTGTCTGTTCTCTCCAGCCGCATACGGACACCTCCCCGACCCTGCAGACCAAATCTACACCTCGCCCTGGTCTCAGCCAGTCTGTTGTCATAGAGACTAAGTTTGGATGATGCTTTGCTTTCGGCTGACTGTATCTGATTATGGTTAACAGTGTTGTTCCCTAGCCCAGAGATGAGGACACTGTCCCATCCAATGACCTCTGCTTGGCCATTGGCTGCACACGTCTGGGAATCCAAGATGGCCGCCCAGTCTCCTCTGTTATCCTCCAGCCAACCACCTGCAGGAAGAGGTTTGATTTTTTTATTTTTTTATTTGTCAATAACCTGGTCAAGTTAATTTATTATGTCTGCGTTTGTATGCAAACATAAGTTGTACTGATTTCATTTTATGAATGAAGAAGAACAAAACAATTGTCGGATGCATTACTGTATGTAGACTATATGCATTGTTTTATGTCAGATAGTGAGACGATCCCTCCAGCACTGATGAGGGATGAGCCTTGCATAGAAGCGATGCTACCTGTTGGAAGACAATGCGCTATATGCATTTCTCTCTTACCTTGCTCCCCCATTTTTTGTCCACTCTGCAGATCAATGCTCTCTGGTTCATCTTCTACTGTCTTTTCTTTTACCAGCAGCAGATCAGGCTTCCCATCCTCCATGTCTACTGACTGTAAGAGATACAGAGTGAGAGGATGTTGGATCAAGAAATCTGATATGAGCACCCTGCTATAGAGCATCTTCTGATTGGACAGTGAAGGAAGGCTATGAGTACTATGCAAACATGTTTGCTGATTTGATATTATGCAGAGATGTTAGTTTGCTTTAAATAGATAAGATGAGGTCTTATCTGCACTATCTGCTATAGATTCTAAGAAATAGAGTCACTGGTGAATAGGCAACTACAATGTTTTTTAACTGTTAACAATACTCTTTCTAGTAATCAATCTGGCTTTAGACCTAAACACAGTACTATTACGGCCATTGTACGTGTTGTAAATGAAATTACTAATGCCCTAGATAATAGAAAGTACTGTGCCGCCTTGTTCATAGATTTATCTAAAGCTTTTGGCACTGTAGACCATGTGATACTTTTGGGTAAGCTGTCGTCAATAGGACTGGGCCTGGATGTCTGTCGTTGGTTTCATGACTATCTAAAGGATAGAAGTCAGGCTGTTAGAGTCGACGGCATCCAGTCAGAGCCATTGGAGTTGGTTAAAGGGGTCCCACAAGGTTCTATACTTGGTCAATTACTGTTTAGATGCTTAGATGGTACCTTAGATGGTTCTCGAATTAATCAGGTCTGTGCATATAAATACTTATGGATTTGGTTTGATGATGAACTGTCTTTTAAAATGCATATTGACGAACTTTGTAAACGGCTAAAAATCAAGCTAGGCTTCCTCTATAGAAACAGGACATGCTTGTCCTCTGCAAATAGAAGACAAATTGTGCAAGCTACTTTTATGTCTGTTATAGATTATGGGGATATTATTTACATGCATGCTACGGCAACAACACTTAAATCGCTGGATTCTACTTATAATTGTGCACTTAGGTTTATTACGGGTGCTAGCTACAGAACTCACCACTGTGTTTTATATCATAATGTGGGTTGGACTTCGCTGTCCGTGAGACGAGAACAACATGCTATCGTGTTTGTCTATAAAGCACTTCTGAATAAACTACCTTCTTATTTATCATCACTCATCAATATTAGAATTAGAATTCCTAAAACCAGGTCTCAAGCATGGATTACACTTGAGGCCCATGCGATTTCCACAGAGTTGGGTATGGCTGCCTTTTCCTGTTACACTCCTTGCTTATGGAATAGCCTGCAGACTAAACTTAAAACTTGAGACTCTTGTCCCCCTGTTGCTCATTTTAAATATTTATTGGAGCATTTTTATTTTTGTATTGTTTGTAACTGTTTCGGGGAATGCAAGTTCTTGTGCTGTTAGTAGAATAACCTATGTGTAAATGAAATCTATTGGTGTATTTTTTTTTTTTTTTGTGATAGTTTTGTTTGTCTTGTGTAGTTTTTTAATCATTGTACCTAAACTGTATGTGTAAACATGTATATGCAAGACCTTGGTCTTAGTCTGTGTTCCTTGTTGAAATAAAGGTATAATAATTACTTCACAGTCTTTAATGGTTTGATTATTCAAAGGCATGGTCCCACACTTGATAACCCCTTACATTTGTTGAAATTGGCCTATATGGATAGGGCCAAATTGAAATGTTTCTAACAGAAGAACTGTACAAAGCTTATGATTTACCATGGTAGCAATTGAAAGAAAACACTTTGGAGATTATATGGAAATTATAAGACCAAACGTAAGGACATAACAGTTCACCTGACAGAAAATTGAATCCAAAAATGACACTGTTGATTTTATGTGCATTTTACATTTACTGTACTTTTCACAGCATTTGTCAATAACTAAATCTGAAAATACTCTGGATACATTCAGTAACATAATACAAATATTCATTGAAACGTTGGAGTAGGTGCAAGATAAGAAAAACCTATTACAAGGGTTTGAGTGAGAAGTCTAACTGGTGTCTCTCCAAGTGGCCACACACCTCTCCAAACTGTACAGTTCCTAAGTAGTTTCACTGCATTTTTATTACGCAAAGAAAAAGCCTTCAACTACACTACATGGCCAAAAGTATGTAGACACCCCTTCAAATTAGTGGATTTGGCTATTTCAACCACACCCGTTGCAGGTGTATAAAATCAAGCACGCAGCCATGCAATCTCCATACACAAACATTGGCAGTAGATTGGCATTACTGAAGAGCTCAGTGACGTTCACATGGCACCATCGTAGTATGCCACCTTTTACAACAAGCAAGTTAGTCAAATTTCTGCCCTGCTAGAGCTTCCCCGGTCAACTGTAAGTGCTGTTTGTGTTATTTACTTATGGGCTATAGGACAATAGGCAAGCAGCTTGGTGAGAAGGCAACAACTGTTGGCGCAATCTTTAGAAAATGGAAGAAGTTCAAGATGACGGTCAATCACCCTCGGTCTGGGGCTCCATATGCAAGATCTCACCTCGTGGGGCATCAATGATCATGAGGAAGGTGAGGGATCAGCCCAGAACTGCACGGCAGGACCTGGTCAATGACCTGAAGAGAGCTGGGACCACAGTCTCAAAGAAAACCATTAGTAACACACTACGCCGTCATGGATTAAAATCCTGCAGCGCACGCAAGGTCCCCCTGCTCAAGCCAGCGCATGTCCAAGCCCGTCTGTAGTTTGCCAATGACCATCTGGATGATCCAGAGGAGGAATGGGAGAAGGTCATGCGGTCATATGAGACAAAAATAGAGCTTTTTGGTCTAAACTCCACTCACCGTGTTTGGAGGAAGAAGAAAGATGAGTTCAACCCCAAGAACACCATCCCAACCGTGAAGCATGGAGGTGGAAACATCATTCTTTGGGGATACTTTTCTGCAAAGGGGACAGGACGACTGCATCGTATTGAGGGGAGGATGGATGGGGCCATGTATCACGAGATCTTGGCCAACAACCTAATTCCCTCAGTAAGAGCATTGAAGATGGGTCGTGGCTGGGTCTTCCAGCATGACAACGACCCGAAACACACAGCCAGGGCAACTAAGGAGTGGCTCCGAAAGAAGCATCTCAAGGTCCTGGAGTGGCCTAGCTAGTCTCCAGACCTGAACCCAATAGAAAATCATTGGAGGGAGCTGAAAGTCCGTATTGCCCAGCGACAGCCCTGAAACCTGAAGGATCTGGAGGAGGTCTGTATGGAGGAGTGGGCTAAAATCCCTGCTGCAGTGTGTGCAAACCTGGTCAAGAACTACAGGAAACGTATGATCTCTGTAATTGCAAACAAAGGTTTCTGTACCAAATATTAAGTTCTGCTTTTCTGATGTATCAAATACTTATGTCATGCAATAAAATGCTAATTAATTACTTAAAAATCAAACAATGTGATTTTCTGGATTTTTGTTTTAGATTCCGTCTCTCACAGTTGAAGGGTACCTATGTTCTCCCAACCTATCCAGTTGGGAGAACAAGTATTTGATACACTGCCGATTTTTTATTTAGAATTCAAGGCACACTTAACCAGCATTCTGCAGAGATACGCCATCCCATCTGGTTTGTGCTTCGTGGGATTATCATTTGTTTTTGAACAGGACAATGACCCAACATACCTCCAGGCGGTGTAAGGGCTATTTGACCTCAACCTAATTTTTTTATTTATTTTTATTTTATTTCACCTTTATTTAACCAGGTAGGCAAGTTGAGAACAAGTTCTCATTTACAATTGCGACCTGGCCAAGATAAAGCAAAGCAGTTCGACACATACAACGACACAGAGTTACACATGGAGTAAAACAAACATACAGTCAATAATACAGTATAAACAAGTCTATATACGATGTGAGCAAATGAGGTGAGATAAGGGAGGTAAAGGCAAAAAGGCCATGGTGGCAAAGTAAATACAATATAGCAAGTAAAACACTGGAATGGTAGATTTGCAATGGGAGAATGTGCAAAGTAGAAATAAAAATAATGGGGTGCAAAGGAGCAAAATAAATAAATAAATAAAATACAGTAGGGAAAGAGGTAGTTGTTTGGGCTAAATTATAGGTGGGCTATGTACAGGTGCAGTAATTTGTGAGCTGCTCTGACAGTTGGTGCTTAAAGCTAGTGAGGGAGATAAGTGTTTCCAGTTTCAGAGATTTTTGTAGTTCGTTCCAGTCATTGGCAGCAGAGAACTGGAAGGAGAGGCGGCCAAAGAAAGAATTGGTTTTGGGGGTGACTAGAGAGATATACCTGCTGGAGCGTGTGCTACAGGTGGGAGATGCAATGGTGACCAGCGAGCTGAGATAAGGGGGGACTTTACCTAGCAGGGTCTTGTAGATGACGATGAATTGAGTTGAGTTGAATGAATTGAGATGGTTAGGGATGAGTTGGACCACAGAGTGAAGGAAAAGCAGCCAACAAGTGCTCAGCACATGTGGGAACTCCTTCAAAACTGTTGGAAAAGCATTCCAGGTGAAGCTGGTTGAGAGAATGCCAAGAGTGTGCAAAGCTGTCATCAAGGCAAAGCGTGGCTACTTTGAACAATCTAAAATCTAAAAGATTTTTGGGTTACTACATGATTCCATACAGTTGAAGTCTACATACATTTAGGTTGGAGTCATTAAAACTTGTTTTTCAACCACTCCACAAATGTCTTGTTAACAAACTAAAGTTTTGGCAAGTTGGTTAGGACATCTACTTTGTGCATGACACAAGTAATTTTTCCAACAATTGTTTACAGACAGATTATTTCACTTATAATTCACTGTATCACAATTCCAGTGGGTCAGAAGTTTACAAACACTAAGTTGACTGTGCCTTTAAACAGCTTGGAAAATTCCAGAAATGTATGTCTGGCTTTAGAAGATTCTGATAGGCTAATTGACATCATTGGAGTCAATTGGAGGTGTACCTGTGGATGTATTTCAAGGCCTACCTTCAAACTCAGTGCCTCTTTGCTTGACATCATGAGAAAATCAAAATAAATCAGCCAAGACCTCAGAAAAATAATTGTAGACCTCCACAAGTCTGGTTCATCATTGGGAGCAATTTCCAAACGCCTGAAGGTACCACGCTCATCTGCACAAACAATAGTAAACATAGTATAAACACCATGGGATCACGCAGCCGTCATACCGCTCAGGAAAGCGTTTTGTCTCCTAGAGATGAACGTACTTTGGTGCTATAAGTGCAAATCAATCCCAGAACAACAGCAAAGGACCTAGTGAAGATGCTGGAGGAAACAGGTACAAAAGTATTTATATCCACAGTAAAACGAGTCCTATATCGACATAACCTGAAAGGCAGCTCAGCAAGGAAGAAGCCACTGCTCCAAAACAGCCATAAAAAAGCCAGACTACGGTTTGCAACTGCACATGGGGACAAAGATTGTACTTTTTGGAGAAATGTTCTCTGGTCTGATGAAACAAAAATAGAACTGTTTGGCCATAATGACCATCGTTATGTTTGGAGGAAAAGGGGAGGCTTGAAAGCCAAAGAACACCATCCCAAACGTGAAGCACGGGGGTGGCAGCATCATGTTGTGTTGTGGGGGTGCTTTGCTGCAGGAGTGACTGGTGCACTTCACAAAACAGATGGCATCATGAGGCAGGAAATGATGTGGATATATTGAAGCAACATCTCAAGACATCAGTCAGGAAGTTAAAGCTTGGTCGCAAATGGGTCTTCCAAATGGACAATGACCCCAAGCATACTTCCGAAGTTGTGGCAAAATGGCTTAAGGACAACAAAGTCAAGGTATTGGAGTGGTCATCACAAAGCCCTGACCTCAATCCTATAGAAAATGTGTGGGCAGAACTGAAAAAGAGTGTGCGAGCAAGGTCTTCAAACCTGACTCAGTTACGCCAGCTCTGTCAGGAGGAATGGGCCAAAATTCACCCAATTTATTGTGGGAAGCTTGTGAAAGGCTACCCCAAACGTTTGACCCAAGTTAAACAATTTAAAGGCAATGCTACCAAATACAAATTGAGTGTATGTAAACTTCTGACCCACTGATGAAAGAAATAAAAGCTGAAATTAATAATTCTCTCTACTATTATTCTGACATTTCACATTCTTAAATTACATGACATTTTGATATACTCCGCTACACGCGCCGAGCATGTGTCCTTGGTATGCAGGGTACTCGGACGACTGTTGGAGCATGACCTGTATGTCAAGGCTGAGAAATGCCTGTTCTTTCAGCAGGCCGTCTCCTTCCTAGGATATTGCATTTCCACATCAGGGGTGGAGATGGAGAGTGACCGCATTGCAGCCGTGCGTATTTGGCCGACTCTCACCACGGTAAAGGAGGTGCAGCGATTTTTAGGGTTTGCCAATTACTACCAGAGATTTATCTGGGGTTTTGGCCTGGTGGCTGCTCCCATTACCTCACTGCTGAAGGGGGGTCCCGTATGGTTACAGTGGTCGGTTGAGGCGGACAGGGCTTTTGGGCAGCTAAGAGCTCTGTTTACTTCGTGCTGGCCCATCCGGATCCCTCTCTGACGTTCATAGTGGAGGTGGACGCATCCGAGGCTGGGATAGGAACCGTGCTCTCACAGCTCTCGGGTGCGCCACCAAAACTCCGCCCCTGTGTTGTCTTCTCGAAGAAGCTCAGCCCAGTGGGCCTAACTAAGATGTGGGGGACCGGGAGGTGTTGGCTGTGGTTAAAGCGTTGAAGGCGTGGAGACATTGGCTTGAGGGGGCTAAACACCCTTTCCTCATCTGGACTGACCACCGCAACCTGGAGTACATCCGGGCAGCGAGGAGACTGAATCCTCGTCAGGCAAGGTGGGCCATGTTCTTTACCCATTTTGTGTTTACCCTGTCCTACAGACCAGGTTCCCAGAATACGAAGGCAGACGCACTGTCCCGGCTGTATGACACAGAGGAGCGGCCCATTGATCAGACTCCCATACTCCCGGCCTCTTGCCTGGTAGCACCGGTCGTGTGGGAGTTGGACGCGGACATTGAGCAGGCGTTGCGTACAGAACCCGCTCCCCTCCAGTGTCCGGTCGGGCGTATATATGTTCCAGTTTATCTGGCCCACAGTCACGACTTCCGCTGAAGTCGGCTCCTCTCCTTGTTCGGGCGGCGTTCGCCGATCGACGTCACCGGCTTTCTAGCCATCGCCGCTCCCTTTTTCATATGTCCATTTGTTTTGTCTTGTTCCATACACACCTGGTTTTCATTCCCCAATCAAGCTACATGTATTTAGTCCTCTGTTCCCCATCATGTCTTTGTGTGTAATTGTTCTTTGTTTATGGTGTATGTTCACGCGCGATACTTTTATAGTTTATGTTCCGTGTTTTTGGGCACTTATGTAATTTTTTTGTGCCTATTGTTGAACGGAATAAAAGTGCTCATGTTTACTCTACTCTGCTCTCCTGCACCTGACTTCGCCTCCTTTACACCGCCATAACACATATAAAATACATATATAAATAAACAATGTAATTTTATTTTTATTTTACTCTATTATTTTCTACTAACCCTACCACCCCTCCCCTTATTGGCGTAAACTAATGAACAACAACATTTTAGTTTCTACTTCCAGCTTATAAATCCAAAGAAGTGCAAGAGATACTGTTGCATGTAGGTCTAAATTATTTATGGATTGTTCATTTAGATTGATGAAAAAACATTATTTTAAGAACTCCAAAGACTCCACAGCAATTGCATGTGGTGCAATAAACACTGAATTGCTGCTTTTTTCTAATCATCAAGACACCTGCTGGTAACTTTAAGCTGGTTAAGACGTCTCCTAAATACTGTATCTGTCAACTAGGCATGGCTCTTATCACTAAAGACGCTTCACGCATAGCTTTTATTTTTACCCATCAGAGTAAAATGTATCTATTCTCAGCACTTATGACAAATATTCTACTCAGAGACGCTTTGTGAATACAGACCCTGATGTATACAAAATTGTCCCAATGGAAGTCTCCGAATGAAAAGTCCCATTTTGTGTTTATTAAACATAAACAAGTTTTAAATACACAAGAAAACCACACATACACGTCTCAACAACAAAAAAACGTAATGAACTTGAGAAATTGAACTTGAGAAATTTTCTCATTAACCCTTTACACTTGTGGACATTTGTCTATATAGAAAGGGCCATATTGAAATGTTTCCAACAGAAGAAATATGTAAATGTATATGCATTACCATGGTAGCAGTTGAAAGAGAACACTTTGGTCTGATCATTTCCCCATGATCTCCTAAAGGTGAGGACACAACAGTTCACCTGACAAGACTGAATCCAAACATGACACTTGATTTCACGTTCATTTTACTGGACTTTGCCACATTTGTTGATTACGAAATGGATACATTCAGTAACATGATAATAACATTGGAAAAATGGGGGTAGGTGCAACATAAGACCAACAAACGACAAGGGTTTAAGTGAGGACTAACTGGTGACTCCAAGTGGACACACCTCTCCAAACTGTGCAGTTCCTACAAAATAATGATCTTTTATGAATCAAGGAAAGAGCCTTCAAATATAAGGCGCTTTTTGAGCTCCCCTAGCTTCGATGTTGAGGAACTGAAGCAAGCACACATCTATTTATTTAAAAATATATATATAATTACACTGCCCTCTGTTCCCACCATAACACAATTACTATCGTTGTTTAAGCAATGCAAACATTTTCCGTTATAAATCTCAATCTGGGTCAGGTGGGCATCATTTTAAATCTTATTATTTTCCCAACATGACTAGCTAAGTTACAAAACACGATCTTAGTGTATTCTTCTTTTTTGGGGTAGGCACAAAACTACTTCCATACTTCCATGCATTGTTTTAATCAGCATCGGTTACCTTCCGACAAGTCCTGTGACACTTATGGGGGCCGTAGAGCAAAACGGAGAACATCATGTTCGGGAGCGCCTCATCTTTCCATAGAGGGGTCATATTAGTTTGCAGGCAAAACCGTTCGGACGCTACAGACGTTTTTGTGAGAAGTGTCATGGAATGATTGTAAACAAAAAAGAGAGACTTTTTAGATTTCTTAAACAATCAAACTGTATTATTTCATTCCTGCAGTAATGGAGCTTGTCAACAAAAATGTGCACTTCACGTTTCACATTTGAAAACCCGTGTCATTTGCAGTATCAACGTTTGTCATGTTTGATGTACAGTGACAAGGATGACACATGTCATACCCTGGGTTGTCCTGAACATAATGAGCATGGTTGTCGTATTGTGAGGAAAATTTGAAGTGGAACACGCACTTGAATGCACTTATGACTCCATTCTACGCGCACCAAAACGCCGATCTGTTTGTCTAAAGTTCCTTGTCAAAGCCGAACACTGTAAGATCGTATTTTAGAACTTAGCTAGTCATGTTGGAAATATAATAAGCTTTCAAATGATGCCCACCAGAACCAGATTGAAATTTATAATGGAAAGTTCTTGCATTGCTTAAATGCCTTATATGTCACGCATTGTCTAGATGCAATATTCTACCCAGAAATATTCAACACTAAAATATGTTACTCTCGGTACTCCAAATGCATATGTAGAGATTTCCTGCTGACTACAATTAAAATTAATTGTCTTTAATGCAGGGTTTGATCTAAAAGTCAGAAGCTATCAAGTGGAGTGGTTACTTTCTTTGTTATAGAGTGGAATGGTTTTTCAGCTGGTGTATCCTGAGGTAGCTCTTCTCTGAGAACCTCTTCCTGCAGTGCGTAGGAGGCCTCTATCCCGTATGGAACTTCAGGTGCATCTTCAGCTGGTTCTGGCAGGAGAACTTCTTTTCACACTGGGGGCAGCTGTAGGATTACTCCCTTGTGTGGACCCTCTGGTGCCTCTTCAGGTGACCAGCCTGGGCGAAGCGCATGTGACACTGGGTACAGCTGAAGGGTTTCACCCCTGTGTGGACCCTCTGGTGCCTATTCAGGTTGGAGGAGTGGGAGAAACTAGCCTGGCAAAGGTGGCAGCTGAATGGTTTCTCCCCCGTGTGCATTCTCTGGTGGCTCTCCACCTGTTTGGGGAAACTGAAGGCTTTCCCACAGAATGAACACGGGAAGCGCTTCTCTTTGCCACCGGATCTGCTGATAGCGTTACTACTACTGTCATTTGTCAATGGGCTTGTGTAGCTATTTAGTGTTGATGCACTGGCATTGTCTGTCTGGTTTAACATTAGTAGAGTGTGAGGAGGATGAAGGCCAGGGAGTGTCTGTGTTGTCAAAGGGTCCATGTTCCAGTTGATAGATCCTATTGAAGGATGGCTGAAGGCAGCACTTGTTAGGGGGTTAACCTGAGGCGCAATCAGTCTCTCTGAATCACAACTATAGGAGCAGGATGGAGCATCGCTAGCCGAGTCTGTGTCTGTTCTCTTCCGCCACATACTGACACCTCCCTGTCCCTGCAGACCAAATCTACGCCTCGCCTCGGTCTCAGCCAGTCTGTTGTCATGGAGATTAAGTTTGGTTGTTGTTTTGTGTTCGACTGTCTGTTTCTGGTTGTGGTTAACAGTGTTGTTCCCCAGCCCAGAGTTGAAGACGCTGTCCCATCCACTGACCTCCACTATGTCGCTTCTGGTCCTGGCCTGCTCGGTGATGTCGTCCCCTGGGCCCTTGGATGCACCAGTCTGAGAATCCAAGATGGCCACCCAGTCTCTGTTAGCCTCCAGCAAACCACCTGCAGGAAGCGGTTACAAAATACTTTACAAACATGGCAGAGAACTCTACATATGGAGTTTTTTGTTTGACAATCACCTGGTCAAGTTCACACATTCTAATTTGTTTAAAACAATAGCCAGGTGCATCACTATTCCCATTGAAGATGTATTACTGTATGTAGGCTATATGTATGTCTCCCTTACCTTGCTGCCCCATCTTTAGTCCACTCAGCAGGTCAGTGCTCTCTGGTCCATCTTCTATTGTCTCCTCTTTGACTAGCAGCAGATCAGGCTTCCCATCCTCCATGTCTACTGACTATAAGAGATACAGAGTGAGAGGATGTTGGATTAAGAAATCTGATATGAGCACCCTACTATGGAGCATCTTCTGATTGGGCAACTAGGGATTGCTATGAGTACGATGTAAACATGTTAGTTGAATTGATTACTTGACACTAATGGTTTGATAATTCAAAGGCATGGTCCCACACTTCACACAAAATTAATCAAGATCTGGGCCAGTATCCACAAAGAGTCTCAGAGTAGACGTGCTGATCAAGGATCAGCTCCCCACCTACATAGTCTCATTCATTATGATCAATGATCAGCTCTGAGACACTTTGTGGATACGGGCCCTGAACTAATACCATTCAGACAGTAGTTCACAGTGGGCTCACCTCAGTGAGACTGTGTGTGGTCCTGTGCTGCTCAGCTGGTTCCTCTGTGGGTTCAGGAGGAGGTGTCGTCTGGTTGTCCTCCATGACCATGGTCCCCTCAGGGTTCTCCAGACCCTCTTCACACCCCTCCTCCTTCACCAGCAGCACCTCTGGACCCTCCTCCTCCTGGAAGTGACAGGTGATACAGATTACACAGACATACACTCCCTCAGGTACGTACACACATAAACACTTTCAACATGGAGTGTTTACCCATCCCCACTATTTTTGAGTCCTATACTGTAGTTACAGAATGACTTCATTATTGTTAAACCCATCATGGTGGACATTAATATGATGTTGTGGGTAGAAATAATTCAGCTATGATAAGTTCTAAGTCACCATCAGACAAACCTGACTAAACTATTTTGACGTGTACAGTAGGTGTTTGTTAGTGTGTGGGTATGTGTAGGTATTTTTAGTATATTGGTTATAAAGTGCTGTTGGGTTTATGCAGAATAGGGTGAGATCCGATGTGATGTATACTAAAGAGAGTCTTAATGAAAGCCTTAGAATGAAACGTCCCATTTTGTGTTTATTAAACATAA
The DNA here is from genome assembly GCF_045791955.1 of Oncorhynchus clarkii lewisi. Taxonomy (NCBI): domain Eukaryota; kingdom Metazoa; phylum Chordata; class Actinopteri; order Salmoniformes; family Salmonidae; genus Oncorhynchus; species Oncorhynchus clarkii. Next base: position 16,146,668 of record NC_092165.1, read on the forward strand.
ACAATTAGTAAATACACGATATGAAAACCACACATACACGTCTCAACAAAGAATCTGCATAATTTTTTACATTTTCCCTTTATTTAAAACAGGTTGGCAACTGTGACCTGGCCAAGATAAAGCATAGCAGTTTGACACATACAACAACACAGAGTTACACGTGGAATAAACAAAACATACAGTCAATAATACAGTAGAAAAAAATAAAACAGAAAGTCTATATACAGTGAGTGCAAATTAGGTAAGATAAGGGAGTTAAGGCAATAAATAGGCCATTGTGGCGAAGTAATTAAAATATAGCAATTAAACACTGGAATGGTAGATGTGCAGAAGATGAATGTGCAAGTAGAGATACTGGGGTGCAAAGGAGTAAGATAAATGAATACAGTGTGGGGATGAGGTAGTTGGATGGGCTGTTTACAGATGAGCTATGTACAGGTGCAGTGATCTGTGAGCTGCTCTGATAGCTGGTGCTTAAAGCTAGTGAGGGAGATATGAGTCTCCAGCTTCAGTGATTTTTGCAGTTTGTTCCAGTCATTGGCAGCAGAGAACTGGAAGGTAAGGCGGCCAAAGGAGGAATTGGCTTTGGGGTGACCAGTGAGATATACCTGCTGGTGCGCTTGCTACAAGTGGGGGCTGCTATGGTGACCAGTGAGCCGAGATAAGGCGGGGCATTACCTAGCAGAGGCTTGTTGATGACCTGGAGCCAGTGGATTTGGCAACGAGTATGACGCGAGGGCCAGCCAACGAGAGCATACAGGTCGCAGTGGTGGGTATTATATGGAGCTTTGGTGACAAAACGGATGGCACTGTGATAGACTGCATCCAATTTGTTGAGTAGAGTGTTGGAGGCTATTTTATAAATGACACAGCCGAAGTCGAGGATCGGTAGGATGGTCAGTTTTTCAAAGGTATGTTTGACAGCATGAGTGAAGGATGCTTTGTTGCGAAATAGGAAGCCGATTCTAGATTTAATTTTGGATTGGAGATGTTTAATTTTAGCCTGGAAGGAGAGTTTACAGTCTAACCAGACACCTTGGTATTTGTAGTTGTCCACATATTCTAAGTCGGAGCCGTCCAGAGTAGTGATGCTGGACGGGCGGGCAGGTGCGGGCAGTGATCGGTTGAAGAGCATGCATTTACAGTGGGGCAAAAAAGTATTTAGTCAGCCACCAATTGTTCAAGTTCTCCCACTTAAAAAGATGAGAGAGGCCTGTAATTTTCATCATAGGTAAACTTCAACTATGACAGACAAAATGAGAAAAAAAATCCAGAAAATCACATTGTAGGATTTTTAAAGAATTTATTTGCAAATGATGGTGGAAAATAACTATTTGGTCAATAACAAAAGTTATTCTCAATACTTTGTTATATACCCTTTGTTGGCAATGACAGAGGTCAAATATTTTCTGTAAGTCTTCACAAGGTTTTCACACACTGTTGCTGGTATTTTGGCCCATTCCTCCATGCAGATCTCCTCTAGAGCAGTGATGTTTTGGGGCTGTTGCTGGGCAACACAGACTTTCAACTCCCTCCAAAGATTTTCTATGGGATTGAGACCTGGAGACTGGCTAGGCCACTCCAGGAACTTGAAATGCTTCTTACGAAGCCACTTCTTCGTTGCCGGGGCATTGTGTTTGGAATCATTGTCATGCTGAAAGACCCAGCCACGTTTCATCTTCAATGCCCTTGCTGATGGAAGGAGCTTTCCACTCTAAATCTCACGATACATGGCCCCATTCATTCTTTCCTTTACACGGATCAGTCGTCCTGGTCCCTTTGCAGAAAAACAGCCCCAAAGCATGATGTTTCCACCCCCATGCTTCACAGTAGGTATGGTGTTCTTTGGATGCAACGCAGCATTCTTTGTCCTCCAAACACGACGAGTTTAGTTTTTACCAAAAAGTTATATTTTGGTTTCATCTGACCATATGACATTCTCCCAATCTTCTTCTGGATCATCCAAATGCTCTCTAGCAAACTTCAGACGGGCCTGGCTTAAGCAAGGGGACACGTCTGGCACTGCAGGATTTGAGTCCCTGGCGGCGTAGTGTGTTACTGATGGTAGGCTTTGTTACTTTGGTCCCAGCTCTCTGCAGGTCATTCACTAGGTCCCCCCGTGTGGTTCTGGGATTTTTGCTCACCGTTCTTGTGATCATTTTGACCCCACGGGCTGAGATCTTGCGTGGAGCCCCAGATCGAGGGAGATTATCAGTGGTCTTGTATGTCTTCCATTTCCTAATAATTGCTCCCACAGTTGATTTCTTCAAACCAAGCTGCTTACCTATTGCAGATTCAGTCTTCCCAGCCTGGTGCAGGTCTACAATTTTGTTTCTGGTGTCCTTTGACAGCTCTTTGGTATTGGCCATAGTGGAGTTTGGAGTGTGACTGTTTGAGGTTGTGGACAGGTGTCTTTTATACTGATAACAAGTTCAAACAGGTGCCATTAATACAGGTAACGAGTGCAGGACAGAGGAGCCTCTTAAAGAAGAAGTTACAGGTCTGTGAGAGCCAGAAATCTTGCTTGTTTGTAGGTGACCAAATACTTATTTTCCACCATAATTTGCAAATAAATTCATAAAAAATCCTACAATGTGTTTTTTTTCCTTTTTTTCCCTCATTTTGTCTGTCATAGTTGAAGTGTACCTATAATGAAAATTACAGGCCTATCTCATCTTTTTAAGTGGGAGAACTTGCACAATTGGTGGCTGACTAAATACTTTTTTTCCCCACTGCAGTTTTACTTGCATTTAAGAGCAGTTGGAGGCCTTGGAAGGAGAGTTGTATGGCATTGAAGCTCGTCTGGAGGTTAGTTAACAAATTGTTCAAAGAAGGGCCAGAGGTATACAGAATGGTGTCGTCTGCATAGAGGTGGATCAGAGAATCACCAGCAGCAGGAGCGACATCATTTATGTAAACAGAGAAGAGAGTCGGCCCGAAAATTGAACCCTGTGGCACCCCTATAGAGATTGCCAGAGGCCCGGACAACAGGTAATCTGTCTGTTAACTTGGTAAAGTGTACTCATTTTCTCATTAAAAGTGCCCAGGGAATTGTATTCTGCAGTTGAATGGAAGTAATGTACTAGGCATGTGTGAACATCATATAGCCTACACCAGTGTTTCCCAACTCCAGTTCTCAAGTACCACCAACAGTACACATTTTTATTGTACCACTGAACAAGAACACCTGATTCAACTGGTCAACTAATCATCAAGCCCTCTGAGTTGAATGAGGTGTGCTTGTCTGTGGCTACAACAAAAATGTGTACTGTTGGGAGATTTGAGGACTGGAGTTGGTAAACACTTGCCTACACAGTACAAACACTATGTAACATACTTTATAGGCTTATACTGTATATGCCTTATACAGTGCCTTCAGAAAGTATTCATGGCCCTTGACTTATTCCACATTTTGTTGTGTTACAGCCTGAATTCAAAATTGATTAAATCGATTTTTCCCCTCACTCATCTACACACAATACCCCACAATGACAAAGTGAAAACATGTTTTAGAAAATTTAGCAAATGCATTGAAACTTTCTCCTTTACATAAGCATTCACACTTCTGGGACAATACATGTTAGAATCACCTGTTGCATCGATTACAGCTGTGAGTCTTTCTGGGTAAATCTCGAAAAGCTTTGCACACCTGGATTGTACAATATTTGCACATTTTTCTTTTAAACAATTGTTCAAGCTCTGTCAAGTTGGTTGTTGATCATTGCTAGAAAGCCATTTTCAAGTCTTACCATAGATTTTCAAGACGATTTAAGTCAAAACTGTAACTAGGCCACTCAGGAACATTCAATGTCGTCTTGGTTAGCAACCAGTGTATATTTGGCATTGTGTTTAAGGTTATTGTCCTGCTGAAAGGTGAATTCTTCTCCCAGTGTTTGTTGGAAAACAAACAACCAGATTTTCTTCTAGGATTTTGCCTGTGCTTAGCTCTATTCCTTTTAATTTTATCCTAAAAAAAACTCACTAGTCCTTGCCGACGACAAGCATACCCATGACATTACGCAGCCACCACCATGCTTGAAAATATGAAGAGTGGTACTCAGTGATGTGTTTGCCCCAAACATATTCAAGACAATTTCTTTGCCACATTTTTTTCAGTTGTACTAGTTGTGCCATTTGCAAACAGGATGCATGTTTTGGAATATTTTATTCTGTACAGACTTCCTTCTTTTCACTCAGTTTCCTCAGTTTTATCCTATCACATCCATTCAACTCTAACTGTTTAAAGTAGGTCGACCGATTAATCGGAATGGGTGATTAATTAGGGCCGATTTCAAGTTTTCATAACAATCGGAAATCTGTATTTTTGGATGCCGATTTTGCCTTTCTTAAATTATTTTTTTTACAACTTTATTTTACGAGGCAAGTCAGTTAAGAACACATTCTTATTTTCAATGACGGCCTAGGAATGGTGGGTTAACTGCCTTGTTCAGGGGCCAAACGACAGTTTTTTACCTTGTCAGCTCAGGGATTCAATCTTGCAACCTTACGGTTAACTAGTCCAACGCTCTAACCACCTGCCTCACGAGGAGCCTGCCTGTTATGCGAATGCAGTAAGAAGCCAAGGTAAGTTGCTAGCTAGCATTAAACTTATCTTATAAAAAACAATCAATCATTCATAATCACTAGTTATCACACATGGTTGATTATATTACTAGTTTATCTAGCGTGTTCTGCGTTGCATATAATCGATGCGGTGCGCATTCGCGAAAAAGGACTGTCGTTGCTCCAACGTGTACCTAACCATAAACATCAATGCCTTTCTTAAAATCAATACACAGAAGTATATATTTTTAAACCTGCATATTTAGCTAAAAGAAAGGTTAGCAGGCAATATTAACCAGGTGAAATTGTGTCACTTCTCTTGCGTTCATTGCACGCAGTCAGGGTATATGCATCAGTTCTGGCCGCCCTGGCTCATTGCGAACTAATTTGCCAGAATTTTACGTAATTATGACATAATATTGAAGGTCGTGCAATGTAACAGAAATATTTAGACTTAGGGATGCTATCCGTTAGATAAAATAAGGAACGGTTCCGTATTTCACTGAAAGAATAACGTTTAGTTTTCGAAATGATAGTTTCCGGATTCGACCATATTAATAATGACCTAAGGCTCGTATTTCTGTGTGTTATTATATTATAATTAAGTCTATGATTTGATAGAGCAGTCTGACTGAGCGATGGTAGGCACCAGCAGGCTCGTAAGCATTCATTCAAACAGCACTTTACTGTGTTTGCCAGCAGCTCTTCGCAATGTTTCAAACATTGCGCTGTTTATGACTTCAAGCGTAGGCTGGTGTAACCGATGTGAAATGGCTAGCTAGTTAGCGGTGTGCGCGCTAATAGCGTTTCAAACGTCACTCGCTCTGAGAATTGGAGTGGTTGTTCCCCTTGCTCTGCATGGGTAACGCTGCTTCGAGGGTGGCTGTTGTCGATGTGTTCCTGGTTCGAGCCCAGGTAGCGGCGAGGAGAGGGTTGGAAGCTATACTGTTACACTGGCAATACTAAAGTGCCTATAAGAACATCCAATGGTCAAAGATATATGAAATACAAATCGTAGAGAGAAATAGTCCTATAATTCCTATAATAACTACAACCTAAAACGTCTTACCTGGGAATATTGAAGACTCATGTTAAAAGGAACCACCAGCTTTCATATGTTCTTATGTTCTGAGCAAGGAACTGAAACGTTAGCTTTCTTACATGGCACATATTGCACTTCTACTTTCTTCTCCAACACTTTGTTTTTGCATTATTTAAACATGTTTCATTATTTATTTGAGGCTAAATTGATTTTATTGATGTATTATATTAAGTTAAAATAAGTGTTGATTCAGTATTGTTGTAATTGTCATTATTACAAATAAATTTGAAAAAATCGTCTGAATAATCGGTATCGTTTTTTTTTGGGATCCTCCAATAATCGGTATCGGCGAGGAAAAATCATAATCGGTCGACCTCTAGTTTAAAGTCACCATTGGCCTCATGGTGAAATCCCTGAGCAGTTTCATTCTCTCTGGCAACTGAGTTAGGAAGGACACCTGCATCTTTGTAGTGACTGGGTGTATTGATACACCATCCAAAGTGCAATTAATAACTTCACCGTGCTCAAAGGGATATGTTCAATGTACAGTATTTTTATATTTTTAACCCATCTACCAATAGGTGCTCTTCTTTGTGCGACATTGGAAAACCTCCCTGGTCTTTGTGGTTGAATCTGTGTTAGAAATTCACTGCTCGACTGAGGGACCTTACAGATAATTGCATGTGTGGTGTACAGAAACGAGGCAGTCATTCAGAAATCATGTTAAACACTATTATGGCAGACAGAGTCCATGCAACTTATTATGTGACATTTTAGCAAATGCTTACTCCTGAACTTGTTTAGGCTCGCAATAACAAAGGGGTTGAATACTTATTGACTCATGTGCAGACCAGCTGGCTGGCATGTTTACGGACATATTCAATTTCTCCATATCCCAGTCTGCTGTCCCCACATGCTTCTAGATGGCCACCATGGTTCCTGTACCCAAGAAGGCAAAGATAACTGAACTAAATGACTATCTCCCTATAGCACTCACTGCTGTCATCATGGAGTGCTTTGAGAGACTAGTCAAGGATCATATCACCTCCACCTTACCTGCCACCCCACTTCAATTTGCATACTGACCGAATAAATCCCCAGACGATGCAATCGGCATCACACTGCACACTGCCCTATCCCATCTGGACAAGAGGAATACCTATGTAAGAATCCTGTTCAGTAACTACAGCTCAGCATTCAACACTATAGTACCCTCCAAGCTCATCATTACACTTGAGGCCCTGGGTTTCAACCCCACACTGAGCAACTGGGTCCTGCACTTTCTGACAGGTTCCCCCATGTGGTGAAGGTAGGAAACAACATCTTCACTTCGCTGATCCTCAACACTGGGGCCCCACAAGGTTGTGTTCTCAGCCCCCTCCTGTACTCCCTGTTCACCCACGACTGTGTGGCCATGGACACCTCCAACTCAATCATCAAGTTTGCAGACGACACAACATTAGTGGGCTTGATTACCAACAATGATGAGACAGCCTGCAGGGAGAAGGTGAGGGCCAGGAGTGTGGTGTCAGGAAAACAACCTCTCTCTCAACATAAACAACACAAAGATGATCATGGACTTCAGGAAACAGCAGAGGGAGCCCACCCCTATTCACATCGACGGGACAGTAGTGGAGAGGGTGGAAAGTTTTAAGCTCCTTGGCGTACACATCACAGACAAACTGAAATGGTCCAACTACACAGACAGTGTGGTGGAGGCGCAACAGCGCATCTTCAACCTCAGGAGGCTGAAGAAATTTGGCTTGTCACCTAAAAACCCTCACAAACTTTTTAATTGAGAGCATCCTGTCGGGCTGTATTACCGCCTGGTACAGCAACTGCACCGCCCAGAACCGCAAAGCTCTCTAGAGGGTGGAGCGGTCTGCACAACGCATCACCGGGGGCAAACTACCTGCCCTCCAGGACACCTACAGCACCCGATGTCACAGGAAGGCCAAAAAGATCATCAAGGACAAAAACCACCCAAGCCACTGCCTGTTCAACTCGCTACCATCCAGAAGGTCAGGTCAGTACAGGTGCATCAAAGCTGGAACCGAGAGACTGAAAAACAGCTTATATCTCAAGGCCATCAGACTGTTAAACAGTCATCACTAACACAGAGAGGCTGCTGCCTACATACAGACTGAAAGTCATTGGGCACTTTAATAAATTGATCACTTGCCACTTTAATAATGTTTACATATCTTACATTACTCATCTCATATGTATATACTGTATTTTATACCATCTATTACATCTTGCCTCTGCCGCTCAGTCATCGCTCATCTTCGGAACTAGGAGCACAAGCATTTCGCTACACTCGCATTTACATCTGCTAACCATGTGTATGTGACCAATAAAATGTGATTTGATCTTTCAGCTTTGAATTTTTTATTCATTTGTAAAAATGTCTAAAAACATAATTCCACTTTGACATTATGGGGTATTGTATGTAGGCCAGTGACACACAAAATGTCAATTTCAGTAATAACAAAAAATCAGACTGTAACACAACAAAATGTGGAAAACAATCAAGGAGTGTGAATTATTTCTGACATTACTGTATATCCAACAATGTCTGGGCCTTGCACTTCAACGCTCGTAGTTGTTGTAGAAATTGACCCACCGCTGCGGTTTACTTTTTGCATCTACGTCACCTCTCTGAGTGTTCCTTTAATGTAGGATCTAAACATCAGAAGCTATCAAGTGGAATGGTTACTTTCTATGTTAAAGAGTGGAAATTGTTTTTTTGCAGGTGTATCCTGAGATATCTCCTCTCAGAGAACCTCTTTCCGCAGTGATTACAGGCGAATGGCTTTTCTCCTGTGTGGACCCTCTCGTGCCTCTTCAGGTCACCAGCCTGGGCGAAGCGCATATGACACTGGGTACAGCTGAAGGGTTTCACCCCTGTGTGGACCCTCTGGTGCCTCTTCAGGGTTCCAGCCTGGGCAAAGCGCATGTGACACTGGGTACAGCTGTAGGGTTTCTCCCCTGTGTGGACCCTCTGGTGGATCGCCACGTTCTGGGGGCAGCTGAAGCCTTTGTTACAGAACATGCAGAGGAACGATTTTTCTTTACTATTGCCTGATGTGGCTCCCCCTCCCTGAGCCTGGGCTCTAGCCCTGTCGTTTGAGTTCAATACCGGATCGAAAAGGACACAGCCTTGTAAATCTGAAGGAGCCATCGACGTGGACACTGGGTCGCGATCCCTGAAAGAGTGTAAAGGGGAGTGGGTCACAACATTTAGATTTGTCGCTAAGCTTTCACTGTAGTCTAAGAAGTCTCTGGTGTTGCCTTGCGAGTGTCCTTCTCCTAAGTGAGTCTTGTCAGCATTCCATGTCAGAGGAGTGTCGTCCTCCACTTTCACAGTCACCTCATCTACAACTAGACACTCCCCTTTCTTATCTAGGCACCCTTCAGAGTATACACTACTACTGTACCGGTTCCAGTCCCCTCTAGACAGATCAGTCTGTCTCTCTAAACCCAAGGATATGTTGCCAGGGTCCATCTTTGTAACGTAAGAACAAGACGGATCATCACCTCCGGTGTTTAACGTATCACCATCTCCATGGGAATTAACCGTCCTCTGGCTCTGGTGAAATACAGGTAAATACTCTGAGCCAGGAGCAGGAGGACAGCCCAGATTCCCCAGCACCAGTCTCTCTGGGTCTGATCTGTGGTCAGATCTTGTATGTAAGAGCCTGTGTGTTACAGTTAAAGTCTCTGTGTCGGTCTCTGACTTGAGGACGTCGTTCGGCGTTCCACTGACCTCCGTGATGCTTCGTTGGGTCCTGGGATGGGGCACAGCGGCAGCGAGGTCCTCCGTGGCTTCAGGGGGCGCTCCAGTTTGGATGTCTCTGCAGTGACGTGGGTCCTCCTCTCCTACAGACCTCTCCTGCTTGACCCCAGAACCTATAGCCTCTGCATCTGCAGCCTGACACAAGAAGAGAGGAGGTTGTTGCCGGTAACTAGTTGAATTGGATAACAATGTCGTAGGGAAGCCTCACAAGCTCCCCTATGGCAGATAAATAAGGATGTTCATGTAAGCAAGTGAATAGCTGAGGGAAGCCTTTCTGAAGTAAACTGGCCACATTTGATTTACAAAGTAAAACGTTTATTTCTTTATGCAGCACTATTACACAAACCTCTATCACAATAACGTGCTGGTTTGAGGTTCCACTCCCCTCATCAACAGTGATTGGTTGGTCATCTCTCCATGTAGTGTGTTCCGCTGGCTTCATAAAGCTGCTATGGCCTCCAGTGGGATGTCCTTCACCTGAGAGAGTGATTGAGGGAAAAGAGGTGGTTAGGTTAGCCACTGTCAATGCTGAATGGTATTTTGTACAATATAGACACTGTCTACAATTGACAAGGATGTAAGGTAACACTTCTCATAACTTCTTGATATACTATTTATTGATTCATTTATTATGTTCCATGCGTCACATTGTTTTCTATGAGTAAATAATAGGAATTGCGTTAAATAACGAATCTGGTTTGAATATGATATAGGGTCTTTGTGCAAGATTGCTAAGTAATCGGGTGAATTATTGCATTACTATCCAAAAATTGACCAAGACCCAATTCTGGTTAACCATATATGTGGTTAACACATCAAAAATCACACGCAGAGGAGAACAGGGCAACAGGCCCCGCAGCCTCTGCCTTCTAGTCCAGGGAATATGCGCCAAGTTTTAGGTGACAACTTAACTTTTTCATAAAAGCATAAAACTTGGCACACTTGTACAATTTGGCTCCCTTTACATTTTCTGATATGGAGGCATAACAAAAATGCCTCTTGGTGGCCATTTTCCATTCCGCCATAACCGAATAATCTATTTTGCGTTATCTTCTGAATCAAACATTAACACAGAAAAGGTGATGTCTACACCTATGTTTTGATGGTCAAGGATGACAATGACGCCATGCACTTGAGGTCTACCGATTAAATCGGAATGGTCGATTAATTAGGGCCGATTTCAAGTTTTCATAACAATTGTTAATCGGCATTTTTGGATCATAAAGATTTCCGATTATTATATAATGGTGGACTGTGTAAACCCTGTAACTTTGTGTAAATTCATGGGACACAAAGGCCTTTGATTGGTCTGGACCCAGGAACCTGGTGATTTCATGGGCACTTTATGGGTCAACTACCATTCCTCAAATTATATTTCAGAAGAGAACATTTCCATTTTGGAGCACTTTATGATCACACTCCCAGTCAAGATAACATCAAATCAAGCTCATTTTGAGATGTTCAGTTAGAGAGAAACAGAAAATCAGCAAATCCTCCCACAATGATAATGATAATTTTAAAAAAAGTATTATTATTATTATCACGACACCCAAAGTCAACAGGATAAAAAAAACAATAAAATCCTATATTAAATTAAGTATATAAAAGCACACTAAACATGACGACAGACTAACCAGGGAGAACACTAAACATGACGACAGACAAACCAGGGAGAACACTAAACATGATGACAGACTAACCAGGGAGAACACTAAACATGACGACAGACTAACCAGGGAGAACACTAAACATGATAACAGAATAACCAGGGAGAACACTAAACATGACGACAGACTAACCAGGGAGAACACTAAACATGATGACAGACTAACCAGGGAGAACACTAAACATGACGACAGACTAACCAGGGAGAACACTAAACATGACGACAGACTAACCAGGGAGAACACTAAACATGACGACAGACTAACCAGGGAGAACACTAAACATGACGACAGACTAACCTGGGACGTGAACTTGACGGACAGATAAAAGCTCAAGACTACAGAGAATCCAGGTAAGCCTGTGTGAAGAAGTGTGTTCGTGTGGACCTGAATATGTGTATGGATCGTGAGGTTGACATGGAGAGGGAGATCCAGAGTTGGGGACCTGCAGTGCTAAAAGCCAGGTCTCCCATGGAGCGGAGCCTGGTGCGAGGGAGGTGGAGGAGGCCGGTGTCAGAGGAGCGCAGTGAACAGGTGGGAGTGAAGGGGTGCAGGAGGTCAGTAAGGTATGTGGGCGCCAGTCCATTGAGTGCTTTGTGGGTGAGCATGAGCAATTTGAAGATGATCCTGTATTGAACTGGGAGCCAGTGGAGTTCGATGAGGGTGGGGTGATGGGGTCTCAAGGGCTGGTGTGTGTGAGGACTCGCGCAGCCTCATTTTCTTTTTTTTTACATGTTGAAGTCTGTCCAGTGTTTTGGTGGGGAGTCCGTAGTGAATGGCGCTGCAGTAGTCCAGGCGTGATAAAACAAACGTGTGAATGAGGGTTTCAGCAGTGGGCTCAGTGAGAGAGGGTCTGAGTCGTAAGATGTTTTTCAGATGGAAGAAGGCTGACTTGGTGACGTTCAATTTACCACTAGGGCACTTAGAAAGTTCTGGAGTATATTTTCGTTCCAACCTCCAATGTATCCTTAGTCCTCAGAAAGTACATCCTCATTCATATTGTTGTTGTTCTAGCTAGCAATGTCCTCGATAACTCTAGTTTTTTTGTTGTCAAATCACAGTGTGCAGGAAGGGACGCAGCCACCCCCGGGGCAGAAATGCACACAGTGCTGCAAGCTGTATCACTGTCCTCTGTGGGCCTCTACAATCCCTATGGCCACCGACTGAAGCAAACTAAACCTGCATTTAAATGCTCACCTCGGTAGAGCAATTCAATATAACAGTTGGTCAATAATATTTGTCACTAGTGTTCATTCATTTTGATCTGGAGTTAATGTATTCTGCATTTTGTATTTGTTCCCACAGGATGTTGCATCGACAGGTGCAACCTTGGTTTCAGGGTGCAGGCTCACTTCCATTGTTTTTGCGACTTTGTTTTTGAATAAGAATCAGTTCCTCCATCTCCCCACCGGGGGAGAGTCTGGGACACCACCCACAGGGGGAGAGGCTGAGACACCACACACCAGGTCACACAACGGGGGAGAGGCTGGGACACCACCCACCGGGGGAGAGGCTGAGACACCACACACCAGGTCACACAACGGGGGAGAGGCTGGGACACCACCCACCGGGGGAGAGGCTGAGACACCACACACCAGGTCACACAACGGGGGAGAGGCTGGGACACCACCCACCGGGGGAGAGGCTGAGACACCACACACCAGGTCACACAACGGGGGAGAGGCTGGGACACCACCCACCGGGGGAGAGGCTGGGACATCACCTACCGGGGGAGAGGCTGGGACATCACCCACCGGGGGAGAGGCTGGGACACCACCCACCGGGGGAGAGGCTGGGACACTGGGGGAGAGGCTGGGACACCGGGGGAGAGGCTGGGACACCGGGGGAGAGGCTGGGACACCACCTACCGGGGGAGAGGCTGGGACACCACCCCCCCCGGGGGAGAGGCTGGGACACCACCCCCCCGGGGGAGAGGCTGGGACACCACCCCCCCGGGGGAGAGGCTGGGACACCACCCACCGGGGGAGAGGCTGGGACACCACCTACCGGGGGAGAGGCTAGGACACCACCCCCCGGGGGAGAGGCTGGGACACCACCCACCGGGGGAGAGGCTGGGACACCACCCACCGGGGGAGAGGCTTTGACATCACCCACCGGGGGAGAGGGTGGGACATCACCCACCGGGGGAGAGGCTGGGACACCACACACCAGGTCACACAACGGGGGAGAGGCTGGGACATCACCCACCGGGGGAGAGGCTGGGACATCACCCACCGGGGGAGAGGCTGGGACACCACCCACCGGGGGAGAGGCTGGGACACCACCCACCGGGGGAGAGGCTGGGACACCACCCACCGGGGGAGAGGCTGGGACACCACCCACCGGGGGAGAGGCTGGGACACCACCCACCGGGGGAGAGGCTGGGACACCACCCACCGGGGGAGAGGCTGGTACACCACCCACCGGGGGAGAGGCTGAGACACCACACACCAGGTCACACAACGGGGGAGAGGCTGGGACACCACCCACCGGGGGAGAGGCTGAGACACCACACACCAGGTCACACAATGGGGGAGAGGCTGGGACACCACCCACCGGGGGAGAGGCTGAGACACCACACACCAGGTCACACAACGGGGGAGAGGCTGGGACCCCACCCACAGGGGGAGAGGCTGAGACACCACACACCAGGTCACACAACGAGGGAGAGGCTGGGACACCACCCACCGGGGGAGAGGCTGGGACATCACCTACCGGGGGAGAGGCTGGGACATCACCCACCGGGGGAGAGGCTGGGACACCACCCCCCGGGGGAGAGGCTGGGACACCGGGGGAGAGGCTGGGACACCGGGGGAGAGGCTGGGACACCACCCACCGGGGGAGAGGCTGGGACACCACCTACCGGGGGAGAGGCTGGGACACCACCCCCCGGGGGAGAGGCTGGGACACCACCCACCGGGGGAGAGGCTGGGACACCACCTACCGGGGGAGAGGCTGGGACACCACCCCCCGGGGGAGAGGCTGGGACACCACCCACCGGGGGAGAGGCTGGGACACCACCCACCGGGGGAGAGGCTGGGACACCACCCACCGGGGGAGAGGCTTTGACATCACCCACCGGGGGAGAGGGTGGGACATCACCCACCGGGGGAGAGGCTGGGACACCACACACCAGGTCACACAACGGGGGAGAGGCTGGGACATCACCCACCGGGGGAGAGGCTGGGACACCACCCACCGGGGGAGAGGTTGGGACACCACCCACCGGGGGAGAGGCTGGGACACCACCCACCGGGGGAGAGGCTGGGACACCACCCACCGGGGGAGAGGCTGGGACACCACCCACCGGGGGAGAGGCTGGGACACCACCCACCGGGGGAGAGGCTGGGACATCCCCCACCGGGGGAGAGGCTGGGACACCACCCACCGGGGGAGAGGCTGGGACACCACACACCTGGTCACACAACGGGGGAGAGGCTGGGACACCACACACCGGGGGAGAGGCTGGGACACCACACACCTGGTCACACAACGGGGGAGAGGCTGGGACACCACACACCGGGGGAGAGGCTGGGACACCACCCACCGGGGGAGAGGCTGGGACACCACCCACCGGGGGAGAGGCTGGGACACCACACACCTGGTCACACAACGGGGGAGAGGCTGGGACACCACACACCGGGGGAGAGGCTGGGACACCACACACCGGGGGAGAGGCTGAGACACCACACACCTGGTCACACAACGGGGGAGAGGCTGGGACACCACACAACGGGGAAGAGGCTGGGACATCAAATAATCTCCCGGTGGGTATGTGTCATATAAAAACAGGCAAACGGTAGTACGCCCCAAATGTAACATGAAAGAAAACAGGAAAAAGCTATCCAAGCACGTATTAAGTAAGCACTCAGGTGTTCACCATGGGGATGTCACCTCAACTTCAAACCTGCCCAGCCAGTTCCTGGATCCAGCAGAGGCAAATGGAGTATTTGCTGTTGTCAAAACAATGCACGGTTCAAGTGTGCTTTTTCACAAACAGAGAAAGGAGGAGGCATATGAAGTGTACTGCGAGTCACCTCAATGCCAGTCTAACCATGAACTAGCACAACGATCAAGTGTTATTTTCTTTCAAATAGTTAGTGGACTATTGTACATCTACAGCGGAAAGAGAAAACATGAGGGAAGATGTTTTGTCGGAGATGCTAGGAAATAAATGGATTGGAGACCAGATGTCTGAGTGCCTGAAGCTCCTATGTCTGGCTATGGCTCAGTCTGTTTTGTCTGTTGAGACCACAGCCCGTGTGCCTAAATTCAAACATTATGTTTCTGTCTTTGAAACAACCACTTCTTATTATGAGTGTGGCTACACAACTTCAATGACAATGTTCTGCTCAGTCTCCATGTGTGTCTCTTATTGAAGAGGTTACTTCAGGTGATGACTTAGTCTTTTTATTTGAACAGTCACTACATGTGCATATGAATGTGTTTTTGCAACCATCTGTGAACATGGCTATGAGGTTATTTATTGATGTACTTTTCCCCTACACTATCATTTTCTGATTACTATCATTTAGACCCATTCGGCAGTCATTGACCGTCTGGAAAACTGGAACAATGTGAAGTATCTCTCGCTTCCCTAATAAAAAAAAAGAGACTATATTATACTCTACTACTAGTGTTTTTGTGTACTGAAGTCTGGAAAAACACAACAGTGAATACTGTAGTATTTACTGTTAAGTCTTGTATAAATACTTTAGTGAAAGAAAACTGTAGTATATACTATCGTAAGTGTTTTTGCGGATTGTTGTATACTGTAGTATTTACTGTAGTGTTTTTGTTTTTATTATCTTTGACATGAGGAAACCGGGAGGAAACCTGCTGGAGAAATACTAAAAGAGCTAATTTTCCAGACCTGTAGGTAGGATTGGTGTCTGAACAGATAAAAGAAAGAGTATGAGCTCTTTTCTATTACCTTCATGGAAAACTATGTTCTATATTTGGCATGTACAGTGGGGCAAAAAAGTATTTAGTCAGCCATCAATTGTGCAAGTTCTCCCACTTAAAACGATGAGAGAGGCCTGTAATTAGTTTCAGATATAGCGAGGGAAGAAAAGAGAAGAGGGATTCTAACATCTCTGTCATGTATCATATCTTTTTGATGAAAAAGACGAGTGTATTTTAACAAATGGACATTAGGGTTAACCTATACATATTCATACTGTAAGATTTTTTTAATAGAAAAGTGTGGTGTTTGTCATTGCGTTAAGGAGCCTGATACGTTGTCAGTATGTGACTGTTTTCTGATGAGTTTGATTCTGTTTTAGTGGGGCTGAAGGGAAAACCTCACTTTTAATATAGGTTTAACATTTCAGCCCTACCTCGGGCCTTTAAAACCACCAGACTGGCATGTTTGTAGCTATAACCTGTTATCATCTTTAAATATAAATATTTACATATGCAGAAACTGGTTTCAAACTTTTTATCATATGAACACAATTTAACACTGCAAGATAAATAAAATTGCAAAAATTGTTATGTCATATCATACCACTGTTCTTAATTACCTACATGATTTATAATTGAACGTCCTCCTCCATTTATCAAGAATTCAGATACGTTTCCACTGAGTTAATTTTAAAGTGTTCGCTATTCTATAACATGTTTTTGTAATTATCAGTACCTCAAAACCTCTTATTTTGGACATACATATCATTGCAGTTTTCTTTTCATCCATTTTGGAAAATGTATTGCATAAATATACATGTTTGTGATCAAACGCGATTGTATCCAGAGTTAATCGTGTGTTTTTTTTTAATGAATGTGTTTTCTACATCTATTGTCATAAAATACGAATTCAGGGGGAAGGAAAATCATCCTTAATCCCTACAAGTAGATGGCGATAGTATTGATTTTGTTGACAGACTAGTTTTAGACGCAGGTTATACCGCAAGGCTGCAGATGGATAGTATTGAAATGTTCAGGGCCACAATTTGTACAAGTGTTGCAAATTATATGCTTTATGAAACAGTGAACATCATTTTCATTTCGCCTGGACTATTCTGCAAAATGTACCTCTTGCCATTCCTCTGTATCGGTCGAGGATCTTGACACTTTTGGAACTGGCGAGGACCCGCTCTCGCATTGTCCTCTCTGCGCGCTCCCGTGCCACCTTCATTTCCAGTAGTTTCCTCCGTAATGCCCTGTTTTCTTTCTGGCTTTGAGTTATTTCCAAACGAAACACTGCATAGTCGTCGTCTACGAGTTTACAGATCTCTGACACGGCTGCATTCGCTAGCACCTCCATGATGGAGGCTATCTGAGTGTGAAAAACCATACAGTTAGCCATTGTTAGCTAACCCTTAGCAGCTAGCGTTACCTAGATAACACCTATCAAGTCCTGTAACCAAGTCCTGTCTCTAACGCGAAATAAAGACTGCACGGGTTAAGTATGTGATGCTGTGCAGTTAAACGAGTCATATTTAGAGTTCCATCGTGTCAACAAAAAGTATAAATATCAAATAACTGTAACGTGGAAATGATCTTGGTCACTGTTTACTTCCGTTTACACTGAGGTGAAAGGACGTAACGTTAGCTCAAAACGGGTGTGGCTAAATGAAAATCGTTTGCGCGCTTTTCCCCCTCACAGATACTTTACATGGAACAACAAATATATTTTAAAATCGTATAAATCTCTTTTTTTTCGTAACTGGTTTGAGAATAAAATTATTTTGGTTGGTCAGTTGGTCATTTTGGTTGGTCAAAAAGGCAATTAAAACTTGTATTATTAATGAATATGATTTGTTTGTTTAGGATTCCTGGCAATGTAAATAGTTTGTATGTATGCTTGTTTGCATGTGACTATTCCTCTTTTGTTTGTTGATATTTGTTAATAAAATAATTAAAAAATAAGAATAAAACAAAGAAAAGCGTATGCGCGCTGTTCTTTGTATACGGTACTGCTTGTTACATTACACATCTCCTATTCATCAGTATCTTTCCAGATCAGAGCTGACTTGAGGCTTAAGAGATCTGATTCATCAGCTAACATAACTTTGGGGGAATTCTGAAGCATTTACGTAATCAAAACAATCACACAAAGGCTTCATAATTCATAAAGGTCTGATGATATATCATAGAACATAACATAAAATATCCCCATAACCTGTAATTTACCTCAGACCTTATTTTCACCGTTTATCAAAAAAACAACATTATTTTCCCCCATAGGAATGGCTGAACGAACCAGAGGTAACTCATCTCCGATTTTTAGGAATACAAGCTGGCTAGCTCTATTACCCTCTTAAACAAAAGGCTCGTTCCATTTGATTTCAATCACTTTTTGACCACACCCCTTTTGATTTGAATGAAATTTACCGTACATATTTGCCCAAGTGGTCAGAAAGTGACTTTTTGTATCTGAATGCCAGAACATTCAGGAGATAGAGATGCTCAAAGTTGACACATTTTGCTTCCCCCACCATGGGACATCCATGTCTTCATCATTAGAAAATATTAACGGTTGAGTTTGATATAATTTAAAAGCTTATAAATAGGGTTGTCAAAATATTTAATAATTTCTTGAAGTACGTTTTTTTTATGAAAATTGTATTTTTTACCTTTAACGTCAATTGTCAAGATTTGGATAGAAAACACTCTGAAGTTTCTAAAACTGTTTGAATGATGCCTGTGAGTATAACAGAACTCATATGGCAGGCAAAAACGTGAGAAAAAAATCCAACCAGGAAGTGGGAAATCTGAGGTTTGTAGCTTTTCAACTCTTGGCCTATCGAATACACAGTGTCTATGGGATAACATTGCACTTCCTAAGGCTTCCACTAGATGTCAACAGTCTTTAGAACATGTTTTGATGCTTCTACTGTGAAGTGGGGGCGAATGAGAGGGGAATGAGTCCGAGGTCTGCCAGAGAGCCACAAGCTCAGTCTCACGCGTTCACGTGATAGTTAGCTCTGTTCCATTGCAATTCTACAGGAATTCTCCGGTTGGAACATTATTGAAGATTTATGTTAAAAACATCCTAAAGATTGATTCTAAACTTCGTTTGACATGTTTCTACGGACTAACGGAACATTTTGACTTTTCGTCTGCTCCTAGTGATCGCGCATCGTGAGTTTGGATTGTGTACTGAATGCGCAAACAAAAAGGAGGTATTTGGACATAAATGATGGACATTATCGAACAAAACAAACATTTATTGTGGAACTGGAATTCATGGGAGTGCATTCTGATGAAGATCATCAAAGGTAAGTGAATATTTATAATGCTATTTCTGACTTCTGTTGACTACACAACATGGCGGATATCTGTTTGGGTTGTTTTGGTCTCTAAGCGCCGTACTCAGATTATTGCATGGTGTGCTTTTTCCGTAAAGTTTTTTTGAAATCTGACACAGCGGTTGCATTAAGGAGAAGTGGATTTAAAATTCCATTCATAACACTTGTATCTTTTAGCAATGTTTATTATGAGTATTTCTGTAAATTGATGTGGCTCTCTGCAAAATCACCAGATGTTTTGGAACTACTGAACATAACGCGCCAATGTAAACTCAGATATTTGGATATAAAAATGAACTTTACCGAACAAAACATACATGTATTGTGTAACATGAAGTCCCATGAGTGTCATCTGATGAAGATCACCAAAGGTTAGTGATTAGTATCTATATTTCTGCTTTTTGTGACTCCTCTCTTTGGCTGGAAAAATGGCTGTGTTTTTCTGTGACTTGGCTCTGACCTAACATAATCGTTTGGTTTTCTTTCGTCGTAAAGGCTTTTTGAAATCAGACACTGTGGCTGGATTTACAACAAGTGTCCTTTAAAATGGTGTAAAATACATGTATGTTTATGGGATTTCTGTTGTTTTGAATTTGTCGCCCTGCAGTTTCACTGGCTGTTGACGAGGTGGGACGCACCATCCCACGTACCCTAGAGAGGTTAATAAAACATAGGCAAAACCAAACTCAGAGGGGAAATATGTTACACTTCAATAAAAAGTGAGCTTACCCCAAAAATCTAAATAAACTCTTGCCCCGGGACACTTCACATGATATCTAATATTTCAGCAAATGAATAGTTCTCAGACATCATCTGCGTACATCTCAAGCAGGACTGGGGTCAATTTGAATTGAAGGCAGTTAATCCAGGAAGTGATTTTAATTTAAAATTAAAACATGGAAAAAATTATCTTCTATTAGTTTGAGGAGTAATTGAAAATATTAGATTTAATCCCCCAATTGTTATTTAAGTTTACTCTCTGAATTGACTGCCTTTATTTTTAATTGACCCCAGCCCTGATTTTGGGCTCCCGAGTGGCGCAGCGCTCCAAGGCACTGCATCTCAGCGCTAGAGGCTTCACAACTGACCCAGGTTCGATTCCAGGCTGTATCACAACTGGCCATGACTGGGAGTCCCATAGGGTGGAGCACAATTGGCCCAACATCGTCCGGGTTAGGCTGGGGTAGGCCGTCATTATAATAGGTTCTTAACTGACTTGCCTAGTTTAATGAAATATTTTTTTATATATCTCAAGCCACACTGATACAACTTCTTCCCCTTGTGGACACTCCAATGTCTGATAAGGTTACTCAGGAAGGAGAAGATATTTTAACACAGTTTACACTTGAAGGGCATGTTGTGAATGACACCAGAAGTAGAAGCGGGAGCAACCACCTTTAGGTGGTTAGTCATTGAGCTCCCTCCTTGACCGCTAGCCATTGTTGGGGTGTTGTTGGGATTGTGTGTTGTGTTATAGCTAGGTACCTCTCATGGTGAATGCTTGAAGTCCAGGGTGACCTGCTCTGTTCCAAATGGGTACTGTGGTGTTTGTATCATAGGAACAGGAGGGTCTATCTCTACCAGGCCCTGCTTCATCCCTGCACTGAGACTGTGAAGAGAAGGGTCTGTGCTGCAGACTGGATCCCTGACTGGAGCCTCTGTCTCTCTGATGACCACCAGGACTGAGGTTGTTCAGTCCACCTGTCCACTGGTTGTGTTCTGTGTGTGTGGTGGTTGTGGTGGAGTCTCTGTCAACAACAAAAACGTAAGTTGATTTTGTATTTAATTTCAATAAAATGGTCATACACTCACATTAGGGACTATGGAGTACAGTACTTTTATTGCACAAAATGATATATGACAAGAATAATAACTTCATTATGGTAACACTTTACATTTTCTGTAAATCTGGTACCTCACTTGGATAAAATTAATTTTAGAATACTTTGGAAAAGGTATTACACACAGCTTCACTACTTCTTGTCAAGTAAATATTAATTAAGGCACTATCATTATCTTACTATAAAACACCCGTATCAACCTAAATGGACAAGGTTGTCACTCTTCATAAGTTAAGCATTTTTACAGACTCCATCACACAAACCATCAGCATATCATCTACTCTGCCTCATGCTCATTATTTCCTCAGTTCACCTCATCCAGTTCCCTACTACATCCAAAACCAACAGAATGAACTATAAACTAACTAGTACTACATTACATGTCACTATATACGGGCCGTGTGCTTGTTCTGCTGGTGTATCCTGAGGTAACTCCTCTCTGAGAACCTCTTCCCGCAGTGCATTCAGGCGAACGGCTTCTCTCCCATGTGGACCTTCAGGGGCATCGTCAGCTGGTGCTGAACCTCTTCTCACACTGGGACCAGCTGTAAGATTTCCCTCTTTTGTGGGCCCTCTTGTACCTCTTCAGGTGGAAAAAGTGGGAGAAACTGACCTGGCACATGTGGCAGCCAACTGGTTTCTCCCCCGTGTGCATCCTCTGGTGGATCTCCAACAGTTCGAGGAAACGGAAGGCTTTCCCACAGAATGAACACAGGAAGCGCTTCTCTTTGGTGCTTCCGCCTTTATTGATTCCATCTCTACTACTGTTATTTGTCAATGGGCTTGTGTAGCCTTTTACTGTTGAAGCACTGATATTGTCTGAGGTCTGGTTTAACATTAGGAAAGTATGAGGAGGACAAAGGCCAGGGAGAGTCTGTGTTGTCGCAGGGTCCATCTTCCAGTTGATATCTCCTGTAGCAGGCAGGCTAAAGGCAGCAACTGTTATGAGGTTAAAACCTCTTCCTGCAGATGTTTGGCGGGAGGCTAAGATGCTCCCCCATCTTTAGTCCACTCAGCAGGTCAATGCTCTCTGGTCCGTCTTCTATTGTCTCCTCTTTGACCAGCAGCAGATCAGGCTTCCCATCCTCCATGTCTACTGACTGTAAGAGATACAGAGTGAAAGAATGTTGCAGATCAGCACTAGGGCCCTGACCTAATGCCATTCACAGTGGGCTCATCTCAGTGAGACTGTGTGGTCCTGTGCTGCTCAGCTGGTTCCTCTGTGGGTTCAGGAGGTGTAGTCTGGTTGTCCTCCATGACCATGGTCCCCTCAGGGTTCCCCAGATCCTCCTCATACCCCTCCTCCTTCACCAGCAGCACCTCTGGACCCTCCTCCTCCTGGAAGAGACAGGTGATACAGATTACACAGACATACACTCCCTCAGGTACGTACACACAGATAATAAACACACTTTCAATATGGAGTATTTACCCATCCCCATTAGAGATTAAATAGGGTTTATTTGAACTATTTTCATAGTTTGCATAGTTCCTTACTCATCATGATTAATTTGTTTGTACCCCTTTAAGAAGAAAGAAATTAATGTAGATCCGGGAAAAAAATAGGTCTTTAGTTTCGAATGGTTTGAGCTAGAGGCAAGTGGTTTTCTGCATTGTAAAAGGTGAAACCACCGACACAAAGCCTTGCTCCGTTTGTTTCTATGGCAGAGGCTCTGGTAGAGCTAAGACTAATAATCAGACTTGCCTGTGCTAATGGTTCTCACAGGCGAAGTAAAATGATAAATTACTTTGCTCATGAATGATTCAAATATAACAACAGCCTGACCGCACTGGACTTGAAACAACGATACAGATGCAACTATGTGCCATTCGATATATTATCTGAGCGGCACTGGTGCCCTCAAGTCAAAATTCAATTTGCGTTCCACAGGTCACGTTTATAAGGGAGTGTTGTTTTTTTCAAGATTAGGAAACATTTCGGGGCACACCTGAGAGTTCCTCAAGGCACACCGGTTGAAAACCACTGCTCTGGACAACAAGGCAGGGGAACCCTAACCATATTTCCTCCCTGTCCCACGGGAGAACATGGTTCCAGGGATCACTGTGACACCCTCTTTGACCTTTTTTGGTTATGAGGTGTGTTTTTCCTCTACATGGCAAAGGCAACTTAGATCTGTTATGGAGAACCCTCTCCAATGAGCTAGAGATCAGTCAGTATAATAATGATTTACTTTCTGGGTCTTAGAGAAGAAGGATTTCACCTGCCTGAGTGTCAACAGTCAGCTGGGAGCCCTCCTCGACCAGCTATATTCCGGCACCCCCATGTCGCCGTCTGTCAGTGGCAAGTAAGGAATGGCCAGGGGACAAACTGTGTCTAGGCACCCTAAAGCTAGTCCACTATGTCCAGTAGGGTGTTGGGGTAGGTTCCCCAACAGAGCCTGATAGTGTCCCAAGGTTGGAGGCAGAGGAGTAGGGTAGGCATGGTAGAGGCTCTCCTACCGGGACAGGATGGTGGTCCACTCCTGGGTCTGGAGGTTTCTCCATCACAGGCTTAACATCCAGAAGTCTCACTTGTGGAGTGCTGGCGTTGGCACAGTTGGGGTGCCTGAGGCCCTTGTGTAGGCAGTGATGAAGGCTGCAGCATCCACTGGAGCACCGCAGACGGGATTGGTGGGGGCAGGGCTCCTTCCTGGACCGGTGCACGGTCTGATGGCTGACGCACAGGTTAATGAGATGGTGCCTGGAGCAATGCTGCTCGGGCTGGAGGCTGGAACTCAGGTCCCGCAGGCTGAGGACCAAGCTGGGTACAGCTGGCTGGGCCTGTTGGTACAGAGAAGAGGTGTGCAAGGGGTGATGAGTTGATGCTGAGTGACTTCTGAAGGCTGACACCACTAGTCACAGACATCCCCTGTAGCGTTGCTGGGGCCGAGGAGGTGGTACATCCCTGCTCAAGATCCCCAGTCACCTGTCCTGCCACCCTCTCAGCTGTGAGGGATGGGTTCCCCCGACTGAATGAGGCTTTAAGTTCACAACGTCAATGCCTAAACAGGCAGAAGGAATTCATAAAATCCTGGCGAAGCCGTGAGTCAAACTCCAAGTCCTCCCCACAACCGGAAGCTGCCTTTACTCCACATGCTGGTGAAGAAAAGGGGGGCATAATCCGAGGGCCAAGGTCTGTATGGCAAGTCCCCTGCGAACTCTCTGTAAGCTGTCATAGTGGTGGCAGCAAGTCCCAAATCCGGTGAAACAAAGGACCATGAAAGAGCGCAGCTCTACATTTAGGCTGGTCTGTGATTCATTAATTTATTTACAGGGAGGTAACGGTTCACCAAACCCACTGTTCGGTACGTATTGCGGTTTTGGGGTCACGGTGCGGTTATGATACAGAGGAAAAATGAAATTCTAACAGTTACTGTAGTTCATTTTTGTTTATTTGGCAAAATACACTAAATTAAAAAGCACCCTATTTGTGGCCCAACTCCAGTTTTGGTGACATCATTCCTGTTCCTGTTCCTGTTTTGACAAATAGAGGTCAAAAAAATTTGACCTGTTCCGAAATGAATCTGGGGCTTTCCCACCCGGACAAATATGCATAAATACAGAGACCCATTCCGAACGGACCCGAGGATGACCAGTTCTGTATAGACGTGTTCAGATCTTAGTGAGGGAAGCAGCAGAAAAATCCATTTGTAAGCTAGTTTATTAACTAGAGCTGATACAGTGCGAGGGAGAGCAGGTGGAGGAAAGGCTAGAAGGTGTTGTACTGTGAGGTGTGTATACTGTGAGGTGTGTATACCATGAGCAAGTGAAACTGGAGCAAGGGAGAGGCATCAACAAACTGAGCTGACTTGCGCTAGTATATTAACTTCTAGCTTGTCATAGCTAGGTTATTTATCATCCAATATGATTTATTATTTAACTAGGCAAGTCAGTTTGAGAACAAATTCTAATTTACAATGACGGCCTACCGGGGAACAGTGGGTTAACTGCCTTGTTCAGGGGCAGAACAACAGATTTTTACCTTGTCAGCTCAGGGATTCGACCCAGTAACCTTCCGGTTACTGGCCCAACGCTCTAACTACTAGGCTACCTACCAAGTACCTGTCTTGACTGCATCAAACCGAGAGAAGCTAGTTGGCTAAAATAGCTAACTAAGTTAGCTAGCTGGGCTAATTGAGTCTGCATGCACTTTTTTCCTGTCTGTCACTAACAAATAACAACACCTCCATTCAGATGATTAAATAGCAGCCTACTTGTTGGGTCTTGTTCGTTGTAGCACATACATATACTCCTTTAACGTTTAATTCCATCATATTAATTCCATTTTCAATTTATTAGATAATCTAATTTGCTTACCCACACAAGGAGGCTCTATGACTGTAGTGGCACTTTGATGACTTGTGATTGGCCAACAACAAGCTACATCCGCCACTCTGCATAGGCTATTGTAGTTGAGCAGTGGAGAACATACTATTAACTTTTTTATCCACAATCTCTGTCCATCGCACTTGTAAACGACTGTGAAGCCATTAGGCCTAATCTAAAAATGTATTTTATAACAATGTTTTTTTATGTATTCATTCGGGTTCACGGTGCGGACCGAACAGAGATGTACAAAAACAAATCCATCACAGCCCTACTGGATTGTAATAGCTGCCGTTTTACCTTTTTTAGTGCATAATGTTTCCGCCATTAGTTTGTTTTCTGGACATCAGAACAGCGATTACTAACCTTGATTTTGATTAAGATTTCTATTGCAATGGGTTGGCGGCGCGGGACAAATTGCTTACCCCTGACCAGGCCATATTCAAATCAAATCACATTTTATTGGTCACATCCACATGGTTAGCAGATGTTATTGAGTGTAGCAAAATGCTTGTGCTTCTAGTTCTGACAGTGCGCAATATCTAACAAGTAATCTAACAATTCCACAACAACTACCTAATGCACACAAATCTAAGTATATTGATGAGCAATGACCGAGTGGCATAGGCAAGATGCAATAGATGGTATAAAACACAGTATACACATATGGGATGAGTAATGCAAGATATGTAAACATCATTATTAAAGTGGCATTAATAAAGTGACTAGTGATCCATTTGTTAGAGTGGCCAATGATTTCAAGTCTGTATGTAGGCAGCAGCCTCTCTGTGTTAGTGATGGCTGTTTAACAGTCTGATGGCCTTGAGATTTAAAGCATTTTTCAGTCTCTCTGTCCCAGCTTTGATGCACCTGTACTGACCTCGCCTTCTGGATGGTAGCGGGGTGAACAGGCAGTGGCTCAGGTGGTTGTTGTCCTTGATGATCCTTTTGGCCTTCCTGTGACATCGGGTTCTGTAAGTGTCCTGGAGGGCAGGTAGTTTGCCCCTGGTGATGCATTGTGCAGACCGCAATGCCCTCTGGAGAGCCCTGCGGTTGTGGGCGGTGCAGTTTCCGTACCAGGCGGTAATACAGCCCGACAGGATGCTCTCAATTGTGCATCTGTAAAAGTTTTTTTAGGTGACAAGACAATTTTCTTCAGCCTCCTAAGGTTGAAGAGGAGCTGTTGCGCCTTCACCACACTGTCTGTGTGGATGGACCATTTCAGATTGTCCGTGATGTGTATGCCGAGGAACTTAAAACTTTCCACCCTCCCCACTACTGTCCCGTCGATGTGGATAGGGGGTGCTCCCTCTGCTGTTTCCTGAAGTCCACGATCATCTCCTTTGTTTTGTTGACGTTGAGTGAGAGGTTGGTTTCCTGACACCACACTCCGAGTACCCTCACCTCCTCCCTATAGGCTGTCTCGTCGTTGTTGGGGATCAAACCAACTACTGTTGTGTTGTCTGCAAACTTGATGATCGAGTTGGAGGCATGCATTGCCATGCAGTCATGGGTGAACAGGGAGTACAGGAGGGTGCTGAGCACACACCCTTGTGGGGCCCCAGTGTTGAGGATCAGCAAAGTGGAGATGTTTCCTACCTTCACCACCTGGGGGCGGCCTGTCTGGTAGTCCAGGACCCAATTGCACAGGGTGGGGTTGAGACCCAGGGCCTCAAGCTTAATGATGTGCTTGGAGGGTACCATGGTGTTGAATGTTGAGCTGTAGTCAATGAACAGCATTCTTACATAGCTATTCCTCTTGTCCAGATGGGATAGGGCAGTGTGGAGTGTGATGGCGATTGCATCGTCTGTGGACCTATTGGGGCGGTATGCAAGTTGCAGTGGGTCTAAGTGGCAGGTAAGGTGGAGGTGATTTGATCCTTGACTAGTCTCTCAAAGCACTTCATGACGACAGAAGTGAGTGCTACGGGGCGATAGTCATTCAGTACAGTTACCTCTGCCTTCTTGGGTACAGGAACAATGGTGGCCATCTTGAAGCATGTAAAGACAGCAGACTGGGATAGGGAGAGATTGAATATGTCTGTAAACACACCAGCCAGCTGGTCTGCGCATGCTTTGAGGACGCGGCTGGGGAAGCCGTCTGGGCCGGCAGCCTTGCGAGGGTTAACATGTTTAAATGTCTTACTCACGTCGGCCATGGAGAGCACGCTGTCCTTGGTAGTGGGCACTGTGTCGGTGGCACTGTGATATCCTCAAAGCGGGCAAAGGTGTTTAGTTTGTCTGGAAGCAAGACGTTGGTGTCAGTGACGTGGCTGATTTTCTTTTTGTTGACAGTGATTGTCTGTAGACCCTGCCACATACGTCTCGTGTCTGAGCCGTTGAATTGCGACTCCACTTTGTCCCTATACTGACATTTCACTTGTTTGATTGCCTTGCGGAGGGAATAACTACACTGTTTGTATTCGGCCATATTCCCGGTCATCTTTCCATGGTTAAATGCGTAGGTTCGCGCTTTCAGTTTTGCACGAATGCCACCATCCATGGTTTCTGGTTAGGGTAGGTTTTAATAGTCACAATGGGTACAACATCTCCTATGCACTTCCTTATAAACTCAATCACAGAATCAGCGTTTAAATCAATATTATTCTCTGAGGCTTCCCGGAATATGTCCCAGTCCGCGTGATCAAAACAATCTTGAAGTGTGGATTCCGATTGGTCAGACCAGCGTTGAATGGTCCTTGTCACGGGTACATCCTGTTTGAGTTCTGCCTATAGGAGAGGAGAAGCAAAATGGAGTGGTGGTCAGATTTGCCGAATGGAGGGCCTTGTATGCATCCCAGAAGTAAGAGTAGCAGTGATCCAGTGTTTTGCCAGCCCGGGTACTACAATCAATATGCTGATAGAATTTAGATAGCCTTGTTCTCAAATTTGCTTTGTTAAAGTCCCCAGCTACAGTAAATGCAGCCTCAGGATATATGGTTTCCATTTTGCATAGAGTCCAGTGGAGATCCTTGAGGACTGTCGTGGTATCGGCCGGCATTTGATTGTAAGAAATTCTAGGTTAGGTGAACAGAAGGACTTGAGTTCCTGTATGTTGTTACAATTACACCAATTGTTAATCATGAAACATACACCCCCGCCCTTCTTCTTCCCGGAGGGATGTTAATTCCTGTCGGAGCGACGCACAAAGAATCCTGGTGGCTGTACCAACTCCGACAGCATGTCCACAGAGAGCATCTACTCTCCGTTCTATTGGCGAACGTACAATCACTGGAGTACAAACTGGACGAGCTCTGTTCGAGACTTTCCTATCAACGGGACCTGAAGAACTGTAATATCCTATGTTTCTCTGAATCCTGGCTGAACAAGGACATTATACATCTGGCTGGTTTTTCTATGCATCAGCAGGACAGAACAGCAGCTTTGGGTAAACTCAGGGGGAGGTGTGTGTGTCTCTTTGTTAACAACAGCTGATGCCTGATCTCTAATATTAAGGAAGTCTAAAGGTTCTGCTCGCCTGAGCTAGAATACCACATGATAAGCTGTAGAACATACTATTTACTAAGAGAATTGCCATCTGTATTTTTTGTAGCTGTCTAAGTACAAACCAATGCAAACTGTATAGGGCCATAAGCAAACAAGAAAATACTAAAACAACGCTCCTTGTGGCTGGTGATTTTAATGCAGTGAAACTGAATTCCGTTTTACCTCATTTCTACCAGCATGTCACCTGTGCAACTAAAGGTGAAAAAAAACTCTAGATCAGCTTTACTCCACACACAGAAACGCATCAAAACTCGACCTCCCCCTCCATTTGGCAAATCTGACCATAACGCTATCCTCATGATTCCTGCTTACAAGCAAAAACTCAAATGGGAAGTACCAGTGCAAGTGGTCCCGGAGGTGGTCCGATGAAGCGGATGCTATCCTACAGGACTGTTTGAAGAGTTTACCACATTGATCACCAGCTTCATTAATAAGTGCACCAACGACGTCGTCCCCACAATGACCGTACGTACGTATCCCAACCAGAAGGGTAGGCAACAACACATTCGCCACACTGATCTCAACACGGGGGCCCCTCAGGGGTGCGTGCTTAGTCCCCTCCTTTACTCCCTGTTCACCCACAACTGCCGTGCACTACTCCAACATCCTCATTAAGTTTGCTGACGACACGACGTGGCCTATAGGGAGGAGGTCACAGACTTGGCAGTGTCGTGCCAGGATAACAGCCCCTCTCTCAACGTTGTCAAGACAAAGGAGTTGATCGTGGACGACAGGAAACAGATTGCCGAGCAAGCCCTCATTCACATCAACGGGGCTGTAGTGGAGCAGGTCAAGAGCTTCAAGTTCCTTGGTGTCCAAATCACAAAGAATCTATCATGGTCCAAACACACCAACACAGTTGTGAAGAGGGCACGACAATGTCTCTTCACCCTAAGGAGGCTGAAAAGATTTGGCATAGGCCCTCAGTTCTACACCATCGAGAGCATCTTGACTGACTGCATCACCGCTTGGTCAAATGGTATTATGTTTTTAGAAATGTTTACAAATTAATGAAAAATGAAAAGCTTAAATGTCTTGAGTCGATAGGTATTCAACCATTTTGTTATGGCAAGCCTAAATAAGTTCACGACAAAAGAAAAAAGTGTGCTTAACAAGTCACACAATAAGTTGCATGGACACCGTGTGCAATATTAGTGTTTAACATTATTTTTAAAGGACTACCCCATCTCTGTACCCCACACATACAATTTTTTGTAAGGCCTAGTACCTATCTATATGTACATAGCTCGTACCCCTGCACATCGACTTGGTACTGGCACTCCCTGTATATAGCCATGTTGTTTTAACTCATCATTGCTATTCTATGTCTATTTTTTACTCTTATTACTTTCTATTTTTTTTCTTCATTTTTCTCATTAACTCTGCATTGTCAGAAAAGGACCCGTAAGTAAGTATTTCACTGTTAGTCAATACCTGTTGTTTACGAAGCATGTGACAAATACAATTTGATTTTACTTTCTAGGCATATATATGCCTTATAAAATCACACAATGTCTGGATGCAATATTCTACCCAGGAATATTCAACACCGAAATATGTTACTCCCGTTACTCCAAATCGCGTCTGTCGATCTTTTCTGCGGACAACAATGAAAATGAATCTTTGCCTTCAATGCAGGGTTTGATCTAAACGTCAGAAGCTATAGAGTAGAACGGTTACTTTCTATGTTATATAGTGGAATGGTTTTTCTGCTGGTGTATCCTGAGGTAGCTCAGTGCGTACAAGCCAACAGTTTTTCTCCCATGTGGACCTTCAGGTGCATCTTCAGCTGGTCCTGGCGGGAGAACCTCTTCTCACACTGGGGGCAGCTGTAGGGTTTCTCCCCTGTGTGGACCCTCTGGTGCCTCTTCAGGTGGCCAGCCTGGGCGAAGCGCATATGACACTGGGTACAGCTGAAGGGTTTCACCCCTGTGTGGACCCTCTGGTGCCTCTTCAGGTCACCAGCCTGGGCAAAGCGCATGTGACACTGGGTACACCTGAAGCGTTTCTCCCCTGTGTGGATCCTCTGGTGGATCTTCACTTTTTGGGGGCAGCTGAAGCCTTTGCTACAGAACATGCAGAGGAACCGTTTCTCTTTACTATTGCCTGATGTGGCTCCCCCTCCCTGAGTCTGGGCTCTAGCCCTGTCGTTTGAGTTCAATACGTGATCAAAAAGGCAGTTGTGTGAATCGGAAGGCCCCATCGATGAGGACACTAAGTCGCGATCTCTGAGAGCGAGTAAAGGGGAGTGGGTCGTGACATGTGGATTAGTTTCTAAGCATTCCCTGTAATCTAAGAAATCTCTGCCCTGTGA
The DNA here is from genome assembly GCF_045791955.1 of Oncorhynchus clarkii lewisi. Classification (NCBI taxonomy): domain Eukaryota; kingdom Metazoa; phylum Chordata; class Actinopteri; order Salmoniformes; family Salmonidae; genus Oncorhynchus; species Oncorhynchus clarkii. Next base: position 16,177,976 of record NC_092165.1, read on the forward strand.
GTGTCCGTCTCTTAGGTCACTATCTGCATTCCATGTGGGAGAAATGTCGCCCTCCACTTTCACAGTCACTTCATCTACGACTAAACCCTCCCCTTTCTTATCTAAACACCTTTCGTATACACTACTACTGTACTGGTTCCAGTCCCCTCTAGACAGATCAGTCTGGGTCTCTAAACCCAAGGTCATGTTGCAAGGGTCCATCTCTGTAGTGTAAGAACAAGACGGATTATTGCCAGTCTCTAATGCGTCACCTGAGTCCCGATGGGAATGAGCCGTCCTCGGGCTTGGGTTACTGTAAAGTAAATATTCTGAACCGGGAGCAGGAGGACAGCCCAGTGGCCCCGGCCCCAGTCTCTCTGGGTCTGATCTGTGGTCAGATCCTGTGTGTAAGAGCCTTTGTGTTACAGTTAAAGTCTCTGTGTCTGACTTGACGATGGCATTCAGCGTTCCATTGACCTCTGTGATGCTGCGTCGGGTCCTGGGCTGCACGGCGGTCGCGTGGTCCTCCATGGCAACAAGGGGCGCAACTACAGCTGCTGCTCCAGTCTGGATGTCTCTGCTGTGTCGTGGGTCCACCTCTCCTTCAGACCTTTCCTGCTTGACCAGAGATGATCCTCCAGGACCTGCCGCCTCTACATCTGCAGACTGACAAGAAGAGAGAGGGTTATTACCGGTACATGAGTTGAATTGGATAACAACGTCATAGGGAAGTCTCACAAGCTCCGTTATGGCAGATAAATGAGGATGTACCACAGAGATAGAGGAGTCAGGTGCCCAAAATCCTGTTTTAGCATGGGCAAAGCCATTGAGGACTTACACCATTTTGAAGCAGTCAACTCAGTGGGACTTTCTGTAGGTTAAGGAAGGATCACATAATTATATTCAGGTCATCAGGAAGGATCTTTGATCAGCCAATTAATTATACTTGTGAGTAAATGCAGGTGCCACTAAATCATCAACATTGACTTCATACCTGCTCAAGCAACAGACTCTAGGTGGCAGTGAGCACCCGTTCAGATTGTTTGCCATCTCATAGAAGTAGTAGAAAAATAAAATGTACTACTTCAAAATTTAGATTTTCGTCACCGTCTCAAATGGCCCATGCTTTCACAGACGCCACAATGGGAGATATACTCTCTTTATAAAAGTATTCACACTCCTTGACCTTTTCCACATTTTGTTTGTTCCAGCCTGAATTTAAAATGGATTACATTTAGATTTTTGTTTTGTCACTGGCCAACAGACAATACCCCATAATGTCAAAGAGGAATCATGTTTCCGCCATTTTTTTTTTATACAAATGAATAAAAAATAAAAAGCTGAAATGTCTTGAGTCAATACGTATTAAATCCCTTTGTTATGGCAAGTCTAAATAAGATCAGGACTAAAAATGTGCTTAACAAGTCACATTATAAGTTGAATGGACTCACTCTGTGTGCAATAATAGGCCTAGTGATTTTTTTAAACGACTACCTCATCTCTGTACTCAACACATACAATTTTCTGTAATGTCTCTCAGTTGAGCATTGCATTTCAAACACAAATTCAACCACAAAGACCAGGGAGATTTTCCATTGCCTTGCAAAGAAGGGCACCTATTGGTAGATGGGTTGAAATATTTTTTTAAAGCAGGCATTGAATATCCCTTTGAGCATGGTGAAGTTATTAATTACACTTGGGATGGTGTATCAATACACAGAGTCACTACAAAGATACAGGCATCCTTCCTAACCCAGTTGCCGGAGAAGGAGGAAACTGCTCAGGGATGACTTTAAAACAGTGACAGAGTTTAATGGCTGTGATGGATCAACAACATTGTAGTTACTCCACAATACTAACCTAATTGACAGAGAGAAAAGAAGGAAGCCTGTACAGAATTAAACAAATCCTAAAAATCCATCCTGTTTGCAACAAGGCACTAAAGTAATGCTGCAAAAAATGTGGCAAAGCAATAAACGTTTTGTCCTGAAAACAAAGTATTATGTTTGGGGCAAATCCAATACAACACATTACTGAGTACCACACTCCATATTTTCAAGCATAGTGGTTATGGGTTATTCAAGCATAGTGTTATGGGTTATTCAAGCATAGTGTTATGGGTTATTCAAGCATAGTGTTATGGGTTATTCAAGCATAGTGTCATGGGTTATTCAAGCATAGTGTTATGGGTTATTCAAGCATAGTGTTATGGGTTATTCAAGCATAGTGTTATGGGTATGCTTGTAAACGTTAAGGACTGAGGAGTTTTCAAGATAAAAAAAATAACGGAAAGGAGCGAAGCACAGGCAAAATCCTGCTTTTAACCAGACACTGGAAGAAGAATTCACCTTTCAGCAGGGCAATAACCTAAAACACAATGCCAAATATACACTGTAGTTGCTACCAAGAAGACAATGAAGGTTCCTAAGTGGCCGAGTTACAGATGACTTAAATCTCCTTTAAAATATATGCCAAGACCTGAAAATGAATGTCTAGCAATGATAAACAATGAATTTCACAAAGCTTAAAAAAAAACGTTTAAAGAATAATGGACAAAGGTTGCACAATCCAGATGTGGAAAGCAGAGACATACCCAGAAAGACTCACTCACAGCTGTAATCGCTGCCAAAGGTGATTCTATAAATTGTGTCAGGAATCTGAATACTTATCTAAACGAGATATTTATGTATATCATTTTTAATAAATTTGCTAACATTTCTTAAAACATGTTTTCACTTTGTCATTATAAGGTAGTGTGTAGATGGGTGGGGGAAAAAGCAATTGAATCTATTTTAAATTAAGGGTATAACACAAAATGTGTAATAAGTCAAGGGGTATGAAATATTTCTGACACACTATTACACTAACCTCTATCATGATAACATGCTGGGTTGAGGTTCCTCTCCCCTCATCAACGGTGATTGGCTGGTTATCTCTCCATGTATTGTGTCCTGCTGGCTTCCCAAAGCTCCTGTAGGCTCCAGTGAGATGTCCTTCACCTGAGAGAGTGATTGTGGGGAAAGAGGTGGTTAGGCAGGTGAGCTATCGTCAATGACACAACCGTCTATTGTACACTACTGACACTGTCTAGAATTGTCAATGATGTAAGGTAACATTTTTCATAACTTCTTGCAAGATAGCTATGTAATCAGAGGAATTATTGCATTACTATCCAAACACATGAGCAGAGGGGAACGGGGCAAAATGTACCTCTTGCCATTCCTTTGTATCGGTCGAGGATCTTGACACTTCTGGGACGACTGGCGAGGAGGCGCTCTCGCATTGTTCTCTCTGCGCGCTCCGGTGACACCTTCAGTTCTAGTAGCTGTAGTTTCCTCCGCAATGCGACGATTTCTTTCTGGCTTTGACTTATTTCCAAACGAAACACAGCATAGTCGTCGTCTACGAGTTTACAGATCTCTGCCACGGCTGCATTCGCTAGCACCTCCATGATGGAGGCTATTTGAGTGTGAAAAATCATAACGTTACAGTTAGCTAACGTCAGCAGCGTTACCTATATAACATATATCAACCAAGCCCTGTCTCCAACGCAAATTAAACACTACCTGGGGTAAGTATGTGATGCTGTACAGTTAAACGAGTCATATTTTGAGGTCCAGGGTGTTAATACACGTCTAAATAACAATGTTAACGTGGAAATTGTTATTTGTCACTGTTCACTTCCGTTTACACTGAAGAGAAACGATCTTATTGGTGTGAGTCATAGGTCAAAGGGTGTGGTGAAATTTTAAAAGTTTGCGCGTTGTTCTTTTAAATACGGTACTGCTTATTACGTTACACATCAATTATCCTATGATCAGTATCTTTTAAGCTCGTGTTTAGAAAGAACAGTGTGTTAGTAAGAGTATAAAATAATATAATTACTTTATTCAGCTCAGTAACTCCTTGTTCTAGCTTAGGTTAACGGTCTCTTGGTATCTTGTTTCAAATGACAATTTAACAGAGGGTTATGTGGTTAATTACACTTTTACCCCAAGACACTTCACATGATAACTATAATATGTCAGCCAAAGAATGGTTCCCTTTGAACATCTCAGCCACACTGCTACGATTTTCCCCATTGTGGACCTATGTCTGAAAGTAACTCAGAAAGGAGAAGCTCTTGCACTTGATTTGCCTCCTTGGTGTGAACGATCTGGTGCCTCTTCACATAGTTTGCCTCAGTGAAGCGCCTCCCACACGTGAGGCAGTTGTACGGCTTATTCGCGTCCGACCTAACGTTCAGCCTCCCACGTTGTGACCCAATGACACCAGATGAGGTAGAGCAGGAGCCACCCCCCTCAGGGGGGTAGTCTTTGAGCTCCCTCCTTGACCTCTAGCCATTGTTTGGGTGTTGTTAGGATTGTGTGTTGTGCTATAGACTAGGTACTTCTAGTGGTGAACGCCCATCCTTACACGATCTGTATTGGTGGGGTAAAAATAGGGTCCAACTCGAGGCTTTTTACAGACTCAGTCACTAGGCATTAGATGAGACCCTGAAGGAGAAGAGACTTCCTGATAGACTACCACTAGGGGGGTCTCCCACCACTCTCTGTGAAGGCTGAAGCCCAGGGTGACCTGCCCTGTTCATCATGGATATTGTGGTGTTTGTATCATAGAGATGGACGTTTCTGTCAGCCCCAGGTATTGATTAGATGAGTTTATTAGTCACATGCACAGGTGTAATTTGTGTAACAGCAGGGTACGGAGACATTTTTAAGCTCCAAGCTCCAACAGTGCAGGTAAAAAAAAAGTGAATGAAACGATAATAAAAAAATAACAATATACATATTTACAACCACAACAATGATAAATGTCCATTGGGGGGTGGGGGCAGGGTAAATGTCAGTTGGGGGGTGAAGAGTGCCCATGGGGGGGCAGCGGGCAGGAAGTCCGGGGGGGGCGGGTAGCTGTCTAGCGGTGATTATTCAGCAGCCTGATGGTCTGGGTGTAGAAGCTATAGGCCAGTCTGACAGTTTTTGCAGTACTGAGTGATGGAAGCGGGGAGAACAGGCAGTTGCTCTGGTGGCTGAGGGTCCCTGATGATCTTCTTGGCCTTCCTGCGACACCTGGTGTTTTAGGTGTCCCGAAGGACAGGCAGTGTGAACCCAATGTTGTGTTCAAATGGGCGTACCACCTTCTGTAGAGCCTTGCGGTCAGCGGCGGTGGAGTTGCCATACCAGGCTGTGATGCAGCTCGACAGTGTGCTCTCAATGGTGCTCTTGTAGAACACTGTGAGGACCCTCGGGGAAAGGCATCAAGCCTCCTGAGGTCAAAGACTCGCAGTCTTGCCTTCTTCACCACAGTGTCTGTGGTTTGACCATTTCAGCTCCTTGGAGATGTGTACGCCGAGGAACTTAAATGTTTTTTTCCCTTTTCCATGGCAGTCCCGTTGATGAGGATGGGGGGCATCCAGCCTGGTTCTTCCTGGTTTGCTGATTTTTAGGGAGAGGTTATTTACCTGGCACCACACCATCAGAGTGCCTACCTCCTCTCTGTAGGCCTTCTCATCGTTGTTGGTAATCAGGCCTACTACTGTCATGTCGTCAGCGAACTTGATGATGGAGTTGGAACTGTGTGAGGCCACGCAGTCGTGGGTATAGAGGGAGTACAGGAGGGGGCTGAGGATGCACCCTTGTGGGGGCTCCGTGTTAATTATCAGTGCAGTGGATGTGTTGTCGTCTACCCTCACCACCTGTGGGCGGCCCGTCAGGAAGTCCAGGATCCAGTTGCAGAGGAAGGTGTTCAGTCGCAGGGTCCTTAGCTTAGTGATGAGCTTGGAGGACACTATGTTAGGTGTTAAGCTTGTGTTCATTTTTTAAATAATTAAAATACCAAAAAGCAATTGTGTTGAATTTCTTTCTTTTTTGGGGGGGATTTTCAAAATGTTGTTTGGTAAATAAAAATGGTACAGAACAAAAATGTGTAGCTTACCCTGTCCCGCAGCTCAACTTACCCCATAAGTTTTCTAAACTGTAATGTTTAAATACATGCAGATTATTTCCAGGGATACACAACATCCTGAAATATACTGAACAAAAATATAAAATGCAATATGCAACAATTTCCCACAATTTACTGAGTTACAGTTCATATACGGAAATCAGTCAATTGAAATAAATTCAATAGGCCCTAATCAATGGATTTTACATGACATGAAATACAGATGTGCATCTGTTGGTCACAGATCTCTGTGTATTCAAATTGCCAACAATAAAAATGCAATTGTGTTTGTTGTCCGTAGCTTATGCCTGCCCATACAATAACCCCACCGCCACCATGGGGCACTCTGTTCATAACACTGACATCAGAAACCGCTTGCCCACAGGATGCTATATACGTGGTCTGCAATTGCAATTTCACAAAAACAACATAAGAGGCAGGAAGTGAACATTCAATTCTCTGGCAACAGCTCTGGTGGACATTCCTGCAGTCAGCATGCCAATTGCAAGCTCCCTGAATGTATGAAAAGGCTCAACTTACCCCACTCTCCCCTACTTTCAAAAACAATCTGTGACAAGTATAATAACTTCTCACTATGTTGATAAAAAATACATTTTAGAATACTCTGTAAAAGGTTCAACATCACTACTCTGCCTCATCATACACATTCTTTCCTCAGTTCACCTCATCCAGCTGTATCTGTGCATGCACACGGGTTCGCTTCACGTTGCTACAACATGGTAGCTGTGGTACCAAAACCGCAGAGAAGTTAAGCCTCACGCTTAGTAGTTGCGCAAATTGACCCACTACTGTTGTTTACTTTGTGCATGTACATCATCTAGCGGAGTCTAGCTTTAATGCAGGGTTTGATTGAAATGTCAGAAGCTATCGAGTGGAATGGCTTCTTTCGATGTTATTGAGTGGAATGGTTTTTCTTCTGGTGTATCCTGAGGTAGATCCTCTTTGAGAACCTCTTCTCGCAGTGCCTACAGCCTTTCTCCCATGTGAACCTTCAGGTGCTTCTTCAGATGGTGCTGATGGGAAAACTTCTTCTCACACTGGGGGCAGGTGAAGGGTTTCTCCCCTGTGTGAACTCTCTGGTGCCTCTTCAGGTTGGACGAGTCAGAGAAACTGGCCAGGCACAGGTGGCAGCCGAAAGGTTTCTCCCCCGTGTGCATCCTCTGGTGGATCTCCACCTGTTTTGGGAAACTGAAGGCTTTCCCACAGAATGGACACAGAAAGCGCTTCTCTTTGCCACCGGATCTACTGATAGCGTCACTACTACTGTTATTTGCCAATGGGCTTGTGTAGCCATTTAGTGTTGAGGCACTGGCATTGTCTGAGGTCTGGTTTAACATTAGGAGAGTGTGAGGAGGATGAAGACCAGGGAGTGTCTGTGTTGTCGCAGGGTCCATGTTCCAGTTGATAGATCCTATAGAAGGCAGGCTGAAGGCAGCATCTGTTAGGGAGTTAACCTGAGGCGCCATCAGTCTCTCTGAATCACAACTATAGGAGCAGGACGGAGCGTCGCTAGCCGAGTCTGTATCTGTTCCCTCCTGCTGCATATGTACACCTCCTCGTCCCCGCAGACCAAATCTACGCCTCGCCCTGGTCTCAGCCAGTCTGTTGTCATGGATACTAAGTTTGGTTGTTGTTTTGTGTTCGACAGTCTGTTTCTGGTTGTGGTTAACAGCGTTGTTCCCCAGCCCAGAGTTAAGGACACTGTCCCATCCACAGGACTCCACTATGTCATCTCTGGTCCTTGCATGCTCAGTGGCTGCACCGGTCTGGGAATCCAAGATGGATGCCCAGTCTCCTCTGTTAGCCTCCAGCCAACCACCTGTATGTTTTTGTATGTAAACACAAGTTGTATTGATATAATTTTATGAATTAAGAAAAATAAGAACACATAGCCAGGTGCATCACTATCCCCATTGAAGATCTATTACTGTATGGAGGCTATATGTATTTCTCCCTTACCTTGCTCCCCCATCTTTAATCCACTCAGCAGGTCAATGCTCTCTGGTTCGTCTTCTATTGTCTCCTCTTTGACCAGCAGCAGATCAGGCTTCCCATCCTCCATGTCTACTGACTTTAGTGAGATACAGAGTGAGGATATTGGATCAAGAAATCTGATTGGAGCACCATCTGATTGGGAGCATCTTCTGATTGGGCAATGAGGGATTTCTATGAGTACTATGCAAAAGTGTTAGTTGATTTTATTACTTGACATTCTTTAATGGTTTGAACATTGAAAAGGCATGGTCCCACACTAAATTAATGAAGACCTGGGCCCTGATCCACAGAGTCTCAGAGTAGGAGTACTGATACAGGATCAGTTCCCCACCCATCTACATAACCTTATTCATAATTATATTAAAGGCTTCCACTGATCCTAGATCAGCACTCGTTCTCTGAGAGGGTTTGTGGATACAGGCCCTGACCTAATACCATACAGACAGTAGTTCACAGTGGGCTCACCTCAGTGAGACTATGTGTGGTACTGTGCAGCTCAGGAGGAGATGTAGTCTGGTTGTCCTCCATGATCATGGTCCCCTCAGGGTTCCCAAGACCCTCCTCACACCCCTCCTCCTTTACCAACAGCAACTCGGGACTCTCCTCCTGGAAGAAACAGGTGATACAGACAAACACACTTTCAACATGGAGCGTTTACCTATCCTCACTACGTTTGAGTCCTATACTGTAGTTACAGAATTACTTAATTGTTGTTAAACCCATCATAGTGGACATAAATATCATGTGGGTAAATAGTCAGCTATGATACGTCAAAAGTCAATGCCTGTATGCAATATTTTACTCAGGAATATTCAACACTGAAATAATTTACTCTCGTTATTCCAATTGCATATGTGGATCTTTTCTGCTGACAACAATAAATTCAAATAAAATAAAATTGTCACATGCGCCGCATACAACAAGTGTAGACCTTACTGTGTAATGCTAACTTACAAGCCTTTAACCAACAGTGCGGTTCAAGAAAAGTTAAGAAAATATTGACCAAATAAACTAAAGTAGAAAAATTATAAAAAAGTAACAATAAAATAAGAGACTATAAAAAGGAGTTACCGGTACCGAGTCAGTGTGCGGGTTTACAGGTTAGTTGAGGTAATTTGACATGTAGGTAGGGGTGAAGTGACTATGCATAGATAATAAAACAGTAAATAGCAGCAGTGTACAAAACAAATGGGGTCCGGTGACCATTTGATTAATTGTTCAGAAGTCTTATGACTTGGGGGTAGAAGCTGTTAAGGAGCCTTTTGGTCCTAGACGGCAAGCTCCGATACTGCTTGCCGTGCGGTAGCAGAGAAAACAGTCTGTGACTGGAGTCTGACAATTTTTAGGGCCTTCCTCTGACACCGCCTGGTATAGAGGTCCTGGATGGCAGGAAGCTTGGCCCCAGTGATGTACTGGGCCGTACGCAATACCCTCTGTAGCGCCTTACGGTCAGTTGTCATCCCAGGCCGTGACCAGTTAGGATGCTCTCGATGGTGCAGCTGTAGAACTTTGAGGATCTGGGGACCTATGCCAAATCTTTTCAGTCTCCTGAGGGGGAAAAGGTTTTGTTGTGCCCTCTTCACGACTGTCTTGGTGTGTTTGGACCATGATAGTTTGTTGGTGATGTGGACACCAAGGAACTTGAAGCTATCAACCCGCTCCACTACACCTCCTTCGATGTTAATGGGGGCCTGTTCGGCCTGCCTTTTCTTATAGTCCATGATCAGCTCCTTTGTCTTGCTCACATTGAGGGCGAGGTTGTTGTCCTGGCGCACCACACTGACCTCCTCCCTATAGGCTGTCCATCCATTGTTGGTGATCAGGCCTACCACTTGTGTCATCAGCAAACTTAATGATGGTGTTGGGCCACGCAGTCATGGGTGAACAGGGAGTACAGGTGGGGACTAAGTACACACCCCTGAGGGGCCCCAGTGTTGAGGATCAGCATGGTAGACATGTTGTTGCCTACCCTTACCACCTGGGGGTGGCCCGTCAAGAAGTCCAGGATCCAGTTGTAGAGGGAGGTGTTAAGTCCCAGGGTCCTTAGCTTTGTGATGCGCTTCGTGGGCACTATGGTGTTGAACGCTGAGCTGTAGTCAATGAACAGCATTCTCACATAGGTGTTCCTTTTGTCCAGGTGGGAAAGGGCAGTGTGGAGTGTGATTGAGATTGCATCATCTGTGGATCTGTTGGGGCGGTATGTGGATTGGAGTGGGTCTAGGGTATCCGGGAGGATGCTGTTGATGTGAGCCATGACCAGCCTTTCAAAGCACTTCATGGCTACCAATGTGAGTGCTATGGGGCAGTAATCATTTAGGCAGGTTACCTTCACTTCCTTGGGCACAGGGACTATGGTGGTCTGCTTGAAACATGTAGGTATTACAGACTCGGTCAGGGAGATGTTGAAAATGTCAGTGAAGACACTTGCCAGTTGGTCTGGCATGCTTTGAGTACATGTCCTGGTAATCCATCTGGCCCCACGGCTTTGTGAATGTGGACCTGTTTAAAGGTCTTGCTCACATCGGCTACCGAGAGCGTTATCACACAGTCATCCAGAACAGCTGGTGCTCTCGTGCATGCTTCAGTGTTGCTTGCCTCGAAGCGAGCATTAAAAGGCATTTATCTTGTCTGGTAGGCTCGCGTCACTGGGCAGCTCGCATCTGGGTTTCCCTTGGTAGTCTGTAATAGTTTAAGCCCTGCCACAGCCGACGAGCGTGAGAGCCGGTGTAGTAGGATTCAATCTTAATCCTGTATTGATGCTTTGCTTGTTTGATGGTTTGTCTGAGGACATAGTGGTATTTCTTATAAGCTTCCGGGTTAGAGTCCCGCTCCTTGAAAGCGGCAGCTCTAGCCTTTAGCTCGATGCGGATGTTGCCTGTAATCCATGGCTTCTGGTTGGGATTTGGACATACGGTCACTGTGGGGACGGCGTTGTCAATACACTTATTGATGAAGCTGATGACTGAGGTGGTATACTCCTCAATGTCACTGGATAAATCCCGGAACATATTCCAGTCTGTGCTAGCAAAACAGTCCTGTAGCGTAGCATCTGCGTCATCTGACCACTTCCGTATTGAGCGAGTCAGTGGTACCTCCTGCTTTAGTTTTTGCTTGTAAACAGGAATCAGGAGGATATAATTATGGTAAGATTTGCCAAATGCAGGGCGGGGGAGAGCTTTGTATGCATCTGTGTGTGCAGTAAAGGTGGTCTAGTTTTTCCCCCTCTGGTTATACATGTGACATGCTGGTAAAAATGTGGTAAAACATATTTAAGTTTGCCTGCATTAAAGTCCCCGGCCACTAGGAGCGCCGCTTCTGGATGAGCATTTTCTTGTTTGCTTGTAGTTGGTTGAGTGCGGTCTTAGTGCCAGCATCGGTCTGTGGTGGTAAATAGAAGGCTACGAATAATATAGAGAACTCTTGGTAGATAGTGTGGTCTACAGCTTATCTTAAGGTACTCTAGCTCAGGCAAGCAATACCTCGAAACTTCTTTAATATTAGACATTGCGCACCAGCTGTTATTGACAAATACACACACACCCCCGCCCCTCGTCTTACCAGACGTAGCTTCTTCTCTGTTCTGCTGATGCATGGAAAATCCTGCCAGCTCTATATTATCCATGTCTTCGTTCATCCAACACTTGGTGAAACATAAGATATTACAGTTTTTAATGTCCTATTGGTAGGATAATCTTAATCATAGGTCATCAATTTTATTTTCCAATGATTGCACGTTAGCTAGTAGAACGGATGGCAGTGGGAGTTTACTCGCTCGCCTACGGATTCTCAGAAGGCAGCCCGACCTGCGCCCCCTTTTCCTCCATCTTTTCTTCACGCAAATGACAGGGATTATGGCCTGTTCCCGGGAAAGTAGTATATCCTTCTCATCGAACTTGTTAAAGGAAAAAGCTTCTTCTAGCTCAAGGTGAATAATCTCTGTTCCTATGTCGGTAAGTTATTTTTGGTCATAAGGGACGATAGCAGCAACATTATGTACAACAAAAGTTAAGCAACGCAAAAAAACGAACAAAATAGCACAGTTAAGAGCATGTAAAAATTCAGCGATCCTCTTCGGCACCATCTTAATATCTACTAAATTGTAGTTCATACCCAAACGAAAAGAACAGGGCTGTGTGAATCGGAAGGTGCCATCGACGTGGACACTGAGTCGCGATCCCTGACTCTACACATTTTGCGATGGGGCGGAGAGAAATGTTTGCAGTTTTGAATATGATATCCGAGTGAGAGTGACAAACATAATCAATGGGGGCCCCCCAGTCGGTAATTTGACCATGATCACTACAAGTTTAGATAGCTGGCTGGACTTACCAATCTTAAAAATGTTAGCTGACATGGGCTAATTGCTCAGCAGTCAGTGACTGACACAAGATTAACTGCTGATGCACAACCAAATTTAAAAAAATATATATATATATAAAAAATTATATCTGTTTTTGGAAATTGATATGCAGTACCCAAGGACATGTTGCCAGGATCCATCTCTCCTCTAAACCTAAGGATTTGTTGCCAGGGTCCATCTATGTAGTGTAAGAACAAGACAGATCATCAACACCAATATCTAACGCGTCACAATTACCACGAGAAGGAACCGCCCTCTGGCTCTGGTGAAATACCGGTAAATACTCTGAGCTGGGAGCAGGACGACAGCCCAGTCTCCTCAGGCCCAGTCTCTCTGATATGTGGTCAGATCCTGTGTGTAAGAGCCTGTGTGTCAAAGTCTCTGTGTCTGTCTCTGACTTGAGGACGGCTTTCAACTGACCTCTGTCATGCTGCGTCGGGTCCTGGCCTGGGGCCCGGCGGCGAGGTCTTTCGGAACTACAGGGTGCGCTACTCCGGCGGCTGCTCCAGTTTGGATGTCTCTGCTGTGCCGTGGGTCCTCCTCTCCTTCAGACCTCTCCTGCTTGACCCCAGGACCTGCAGCCTCTACATCTGCAGACTGACACAAGAAGAGAAGAGGTTATTATCGGTACATTAGTAGAATTGGATAACAATGTCATGGGGAAGTCTCACAAGCTCCCTTATGGCAGATAAATAAGGATGTACATGTAAGCAAGTGAACAGGCCACATTTTCTGTACTTAAAATGTTATGTCACACTATAACACTAACCTCTATCACAATAACATTCTGCATTGAGGTTCCACTCCCCTCATCTATAGCTATGGGTTTGTCATTTCTCCACACGTTGTGTCCGGCTGGCTTCACAAAGCTCCTGTGGCCTCCAGTGAGATGTCCTTCATGTAAGAGAGTGATTGGGGGGGGGGTTAAGTTAGGTACTGTCAATGCTCAATGCTATATTGTACACTATTGACCCTGTCTACAATTGGCAAGGATGTAAGGTAACACTTCTTATAACTTCTTGATACACAATTTATTGAGCGATGTATTATGTTCTATGCATCACATTGTTTTCATTGTATATAATAATATGAAATTCAGTACATCAAGAATCTGGTTAGAATAGTGTTTTTCTTTGTGCAATAATAATTTGTTTTTAATTGACCTGCCTGGTAAAATAAAATTGTGCTCAGTAATCAGGAGCTAGCATTGCATACTATCCAACAACTGACCAAGACCCAATTCTAGGTAACAACACATCGGAACATATGCGCTGATGGGAACCGGGAGACAGGTCACGCAGCCTTCTGCAAAAAGTACCTCTTGCCATTCCTCTGTATCGGTCAAGGATCTTGACACTACTGGGACGACTGGCGAGGACGCGCTCCCTCGTTGTCCTCTCTGCGCGCTCCTGTTCCAACTTCAGATCCAGTAGCTGTAGTTTTCTCCGCAATGCCCTGTTTTCTTTCTGGCTTTGAGTTATTTCCAAACGAAACACTGCATAGTCGTCGTCTACGAGTTTACAGATATCTGCCACGGCTGCATTCGCTAGCACCTCCATGATGGAGGCAATTTGAGTGTGAAAAACCATACAGTTAGTAATGTTAGCCATTGTTAGCAGGTAAAGTAACTAGCCTTACCTAGATAACATATATCAACCAAGTCCTCTCCAACGCGAATTAAATATTACATTGGGGTAAGTATGTAATGCTTTGCTGTTAAATTAGTCATATTTTGAGTTCCATGTCGTTAATAATCGTCTAAATAACAATAGAAAACGCTGAAGTTTAAATTGCTCTTGGTCACTGTTTACTTTCGTTTGCACTTTAGAGAAAGGATATTATTGGTTGGCGTCATGGCTCAAAGGGCGTGGCAAATGAAAAGGGGTATGCGTGCTGTTCATTGACTTACGGTAATGCTTATTACGTTACATCAACCAATTCATGATTAGTATATTTCGATCTGTTTCTCTAGCGTACACAGATAAAGTCATAATTATGGCTGAACTCTGCCTATTTCTACAATTTCTCTTAACACTGATTTTTACACCTAACCTTAAATTAAGACCAGAAAGCTCATTTTTATTTTCATGTATTTTTATGATATAACCAATTTAGACTTTGGCTGTGTTATCTAGTGAAAACCCTTTCAAACTCAGAGCAGTAAATTACCTAAAAAGAACGGCTGGCTAGATCATATCGGTGGCAAGGTTCGAAGGAAATTCTAATTCTAAATGATAAACACGCAAATAAATGGGGCTTTGTACATTCTGATGGGTTTTATACTGTTTAATGAAACTTCAACCAAAATCTGGAATATAGTGGTCACTTTGAATAGGTATGACATAACGAATTAAAAAGCCAGGGAAGGTTATTGTGACAGGGTAGGAACCAATGTTGGTCAGTGGACCCTAATGAACGTTACATGAAATGTTTCGCTTACTGTAGCTGAAATATTTATGCTTTGCCTGTTCCTCTTCGATTTATGATATACCGTTGCACAAACAACATGTTCGGCTGTTAGTGTTCAAAAACTGGAGAGTTGAGACCAAATCACGGACGTTGGACAGAGTGGATTTCAGTTGTAACAAAAGACAGTTTTAATGAGTCAGAGATATCTTGTCCCGCAGTTTTACGTGCACGGACCTAGTTCACATAACTCGGCAAGGAGCCAGGTGAAAAAGAGGCCTATACAACGGTTACATTCATTTTTATACATAGAATAAAGTAGGTGGAGTCTTGTCGTTTCGGTCTTCTTGACTGGTCGGAGGGTTGGAGGCGGGCCTTGCTCTAGCCAGAGCAGAAGCCCCATTGGTGCACAGCAGAGCCTTATCCTGAGCATCCGACCAATAGAGGGGGTCAGTCTTGTGGTATGTGTTCTTACGACGGACTGTCTTTGTTTATATGAGCTATGTGTATGAATACTTATATAACACGGCCTACACCAGGTATCCGGCTAGATAGCTGCGTTTGCTCTAACTAGGTGCGATTAGCATTAGCTAATACGATTTATTTTAGCCACACCTTGCTAAGAAAAGACAAACTAGCTGTTTGCAGACAGTAAGATACACAAACTAATAGTGAAATTATAGAATGCATTGACCATGCAGACTGTCACTGCAAGTGGTAGTTGTGACTCGTGGTAAGCAGCAAAACATGCTCTCCTTGAGTGACACCGAGTGCAGGGCTTGGTGTGTGTGGAAGGGAGACTACTCAAGTCGCAAACTATAAAAACGGACATTATACTGGCTTAACACGTTTATCAAACCAAACACTGAAAGACCGTTATACAAGTAAAAACACAAACTACCGCTATATAGTAAAATATGATATACCGCCTTGCCCTACTTTACATAATCACTATAATATTTCAGCCAAAGAATGGTTCCCAGATATTCTCTGTGTACATCTCAAGACACGCTGCTACAACTTCTCCCAGTTGTGGACACTCCTGTGTCTGATAATGTTACTCAGGCGGGAGAAGCTTTTGTAACATAGTTTGCACTTGAAGGGCCTCTCCTTGGTGTGAATGGTCTGGTGCTGCTTCACATATTTCACCTTAGTAAAGTGCTTCCCACACGTGGGGCAGGCATACGGTTTGTCGCTGTCCGTCCTAATGCTCAGCCTCCCACGTTGTGACCCAATGACACCAGAAGAGGTAGAAGCAGGAGCCACCGCCCTCAGGTGGTTAGTCTTTGAGCTCCCTATTTGACCTTTAGCCATTGTTTGGGTGTTGTTGGGATTGTGTGCTGTGTTATAGGCTAGGTACCTCTCGTGGTGAACGCCCATCCTGACCCTCTCTGTATTGGTGGGGTAAACCTGAGGAAGGCTAGACCCAGGCTTTCTATGAACCCAAACCCCACCAGGTGGGTCTCCCACCATTCCCTGTGAATGCTGAAGCCCAGGGTGACCTGCTCTGTTCATCATGGATATTGTGGTGTTTGTATCATAGGAACAGGAGGGTCTGTCTCTATCAGCCCCAGGCCCTGCTCCATCCCTGCACTGAGACTGTGAAGAGAAGGGTCTGGGCTGCAGACAGGCTCCAGTCAGGGATCCAGTCTCTCTGATGACCACCAGGACTGAGGTTGTTCAGTCCACCTGTCCACTGGTTATGTTCTGTGTGGTGGTGGAGTCTCTGTCCCTTACGGTTCAGTCCTGGTTCTGACTCGGGAAGGAAGAGCAACGGCTCCTGATCCAGGGTTTTGATCTGGGGCCAGGGTTTGTGACCAGGAGCTTCAGAGGTCCAGTCTCTCCCGTCAGCAACACCGGACATCAGCAGGTCCTCATGGACTGCTGACTATAAACACAAATTGAACAGAAGAACATAAAGGTTTATATAAGAAACTTTGCTGTACAAACAGAAACATGATATTATAAAATGTTAACCACAGTCAAGCCCATCTCTAACACTGTGATTCAAGTACCTAACAATATGGAGCCATTGGAGTTTATTATAGAAAATGTCCATCTGTGTTGATTCAAGAATTAAGTATAATGTTTTGGTTAGACGGAGATAAGGGAAACTCAGTCCCTGCAATGATAATACATTTTGATTTGATACAAAAACAACCAAGTCAATCAGCACAGTCAATTTTGTATTTAATTTCAAAGAAATGGTCATGCACTCACATTATGTGAATTACAGTACTTTTATTGCACAAAACAATACATGTGACAAGTAGCATAACTTCCCACTATTTACTTTTCTGTAAATATGGTACACTCGCTTTGCTGAAATTAATTTTAGAATCATTTGGAAAAGGTTCAACATTACATTTCTATAGCGCTTTTCATAGAATCTCAACGTGCTTCAAGAGCTAAAAGAAGACAAAAAACAAGCAATATATCATGACGGGTCAACCAATAGTGGACCAAGTCGTTGAAAGCGGCATCCTCCGAAGACGGAGAGGGTCAGTTCATGGCTTGAGCGAAGGGAGCTAGACAGAGGATGGTGACGAAGTCTTGCTGACGATCTTGTAGAGGTAAGTCTGGGAACCAGCCTGAGTCAGCCTGGACTTCTCCTCTGTGCAGCAGCCACTTAGGTGATGCTCCAGCAGCTCTGTTCGCCAGAAAGCTCACCGCACTCAGCTCAGAATAGTAGCCGGTCATCCTTCGTTACGAGCCCTCAGCACTAGTGGATTCCTCTAGCTCCCATTCCTCTCACGCTTCAGGAGACTCCTCAAATGATGTTCTTAAAAGATCTGGAATTGGCAACCAGGTGAAATTTTTAAAAAAGATGGTACTGTGTCCGGCTGCATTTTGGAAACAAAGCTAGCAAAGCCAAAAAGTGTTAAACTGTCAGTCAATCTGCAAATCCTTGGCTTAAAAATGGCAGACATTTGCAATAAAAAAAACTTGATGTTTTTAAAAACAAAAGACCTGATTTAAAAAAGACATATTAAAAACACCTAAAAATAACTAAATATGTACAAATGCACACATTGCTTCACTACTTCATGTCAAGTAAACCTGAATTAAGGCACTACCGTCTCATTATAAAACACCAGCATTAAACAACAGGACAAGGTTGTCACTTTTCATTAGTGAAGCATTTTTACAGACACCATCCCACCAACCATCACCATATCATCTACTCTGCCTCATCATACTCATTATTTCCTCAGCTCACCCAGTTCCCTACTACATCCAAAGCCAACACAATTAACTACAAACTAACTAGTACTACATTACATGTCATTATACTCGGGCTGTGTGCATTTTCTGCTGGTGTATCCTGAGGTAGCTCCTCTCTGAGAACCTCTTCCCGCAGTGTGTACAGGCGAATGGCCTCTCTCCCGTGTGGACCTTCAGGTGCATCTTCAGCTGGTGCTGGTGTGAGAACCTTTTCTCACACTGGGGGCAGCTGAAGGGTTTCTCCCCTGTGTGGACCCTTTGGTGCCTCTTTAAGTTGAATGAATGTGAGAAACTGGCCCGGCACAGTTGGCAGCCGAATGGTTTCTCCCCCGTGTGAATCCTCTGGTGGCTCTCCACCTGTTTGGGGAAACTGAAGGCTTTCCCACAGATTCCATCTCCAATAATGTCATTTGTCAATGAGCTTGTGTAGCCATTTAGTGTTGAGGCACTGGCATTGTCTGAGGTCTGGTTTAACATTAGGAGAGTGTGAGGAGGATGAAGGCCAGAGAGTGTCTGTGTTGTCGCAGGGTCCATGTTCCAGTTGATAGATCCTATAGAAGGCAGGCTGAAGGCAGCACCTGTTAGGGGGTTAACCTGAGGCCCCATCAGTCTCTCTGAATCACAACTATAGGAGCAGGATGGAGCATCGCTAGCCGAGTTTGTGTCTGTTCTCTCCCGCCACATAGGGACAGCTCCTTGTCCCCGCAGACCCAATCTACGCCTCGCTCTGGTCTCAGCCAGTCTGTTGTCATGGAGACTACGTTTGGTTGTTGTTTTGTGTTCGACTGTCTGTTTCTGGTTGTGGTTAACAGTGTTGTTCACCAGCCCAGAGTTGAGGATGCTGTCCCATCCACTGACCTCCACTATGTCGTCTCTGGTCTTGGCCTGCTTGGTGATGGCGACCCCCGGGCCCTTGGATGCAGCCGTCTGGGATACCAAGATGGCTGCCCAGTCTCCTCTGTTAGCCTCCAGCCAACCACCTGCAGGAAGAGTTTAGAAAATAGACTTTACAAACATGGCAGAGAACTCTACAAATGGAGTTTGAGTCAATTACCTGGTCAAATTCATACATTATAATGCGTGTTTTTGCATGTAAACGTAAGTTTCATTTTATGAATGAAGAAAATGAAGAAATAATTACAGCCAGGTGCATCACTATTCCCATTGAAGATCTATTCCATTGAAGATATATTCTATTCCCAACACTCTAACCACTATTCCTAGTGGTTAGAGCGTTGGGCCAGTAACCGAAAGGTTGCTGGATCGAATCCCCGAGCTGACAATGTAAAAATCTGTCGTTCTGATCTGCTGTATATGCTACAACGAACAAGACCCAACAGGTAGGCTGCTATTTGATCATCTGAATGGAGGTGTTGTTATTTATTACTGACGGACAGGAAAAAAGTGCATGCAGACTCAATTAGCCCAGCTAGCTAACTTAGTTAGCTATTTTAGCCAACTAGCTTCTCTCGGTTTGATGCAGTCAAGACACGTACTTGGTAGGTAGCCTAGTGGTTAGAGCGTTGGGCCAGTAACCGAAAGGTTGCTCGATCGAATCCCCCTGAACAAATAAATAAAATAAAAAATATTTTTAAAAAGTAGGCTATACACATTTTATTAGGTACACCCATCTAGTACAGGTTGGGCCCACTTTTTCCTCCAGAACAGCGACAGATACGCTGTGGCATTCAAATGTTGCTTAGTTGGTATCAAGGGACCTAACGTGCCAGGAAAACATTCCCCACACCCTTACACCACCAGCCTGTACCGATGACACCAGGCAGTATCGAGCCCTGGACTCATGCTGCTTACGCCAAATCCTGACTCTGCCATCAGCATGAGGCAACAGTAACCGGGATTAGTCGGACCAGCAAATGTTTTTCACACTCCAATTGTCCAGTGTTGGTGATTACGTGCCCACTGGAACCACTTCCTCTTTGTTTTTAGCTGATAGGAGTGGAACCCGGTGTGGTCATCTGCTGCAATAGCCTATCCGTGACAAGGACCGACGAGTTGTGCGTTCGGAGATGCTGTTCAGCACAGCACTGTTGTACTGCGCCATTTTTCTTTGCCTGTATGTGACCCGCCTGTGACCCGCCTGTTAGCTTGCACAATTCTGGCTGTTTCTTTTACCCATAGGACTACCACTGATTGGATGTTTTTTTCTTTGTCACACAGTCTCAGTAAACCCTAGACACTGTTGTGCGTGAAAAGCCCAGGAGGCCGTTTCTGAGATACTGGAACCGGTGCGCCTGGCCCAACGATCATACAACACTTAAAGTCCCTTAGGTTACTCGTTTTGCCCATTCTAACGTTCAATCAAACAGTAACTGAATGCCTCTGTGCCTGCCTGCCTGCTTTATATAGCAAGCTACGGCCACATGAATCACTGTCTGCAGAAGCAAACCATTTTCGTGAACGGGATGGTGTCCCTAATAAACTGTGTGAGTATGTCTCCCTTACCTTGCTCCCCCATCTTTAGTCCACTCAGCAGATCAATGCTCTCTGGTCCGTCTTCTATTGTCTCCTCTTTGACCAGCAGCAGATCAATCTTCCCATCCTCCATGTGTACTGACTGTAAGAGATACAAAGTGAGAGGATGTTGGATCAAGAAATCTGATATGAGCACCCTGCTATGGAGCATCTTCTGATTGGGCAATGAGGGATTGCTGTGAGTACTATGCAAGCATGTTAGTTGATGTGACTACTTGACAATCTTTAATGGGTTGATCATTGAAAGGCATGGTCCCACCCTTAAGACAAAATGTATCAAGAACAGGGCCGTATCCACAAACCCTCTCAGAAAAGGTCTTAGGAGTTCTGTTAAGACCTGTTTTCAGACAACAACAAAAACAAAAAACAGCTCAGAGTAGGTTTTAGGGTGGGGTTAAGACGCTGCCCAGACAAACTCTGAGCCAGGAGTAAAATCCACTCATAAGTTTCTCAGCTGGTTATCGCGACAGTTTGAGGTACTGCAAAGGAAAGACTGTGATAATGCTTATTGACATTGGCAATTCCCCATAATTTGCAACAATCGTGATGATTGCTTAAAATGTTGCCATTTTAAAGAAATAACCTTTGCGACACATCTCCTTTGCATAGAGTTGATCAGGCTGCTGATTGATTGTGGCCTGTGGAATGTTGTCTCACTCCTCTTCAAGGTACCGGAACGAAACAGTTCCTCTAATTAAGCACTGGTTTTGGAATATTGACAAGTTCCAGTTGGGATACAAGTGCGCTCTGATCGTCTCAATTATCATTTTGGCCAAAAAAAAGTGTCCGACTCGAGTGAATGACAAGTGCTCACTCCGTTAAAGGCATAGGTCATATTTTTGAGCAGTTTTGATGTTAAGCTCCAAAGGGACAACTTGAAATAACACCTAGGTAATTAAGCATAACATATGAAATAGGCCTCGTGAAATCATTGTCAAAAGGCGCAAGAGATACTGTTGCATGTAGGTCTGGATTATTTATTGATTGATCATATAGAAATATCGACAAACAAAATGAACAACTCTAAAGCAATTGCCTGTCTATGGCGCAGGAACCACTGACTCGCTGCATTTTCCTATTATCAAGACACCTGCTGATATCTCTGGTTAGGAAATAACTGGTTAGGAAAGCTGATAACTCTTAACTGGTTAGGAAAGCTCATGAGGTCTCCTAAATATCTGTCAACTAGGTGGGACTCATGACTAAAGAGGCTTCAAGCATAGCTTTTATTTTTACCCATAAGAGTAGAAGTAAAATGTCTCTATTCTCAGCACAATTTTCTACTCTGAGTCGCTTTGTGGATACGGGCCCAACAAAGTCTGAGTAGAAGTGCTGATCGAGGATCAGGTCACCAGCTGTCTACATCGTCTTATTCATTATGATCTAAAAGGTAAAACTGTCTTAAAAAAAAAAAAATCCTAGATCGGCACTTCTGCTCTGAGGCTTTGTGGATACGGGCCCAGACCTAATACCATTCAGACAGTAGTTCACAGTGGGGTCACCTCAGTGAGACTGTGTGTGGTCCTGTGCTGCTCAGCTGGTTCCTCTGTGGGTTCAGGAGGAGGTGTAGTCTGGTTGCCCTCCATGACCATGGTCCCCTCAGTGTTCCCCAGACCCTCCTCACACCCCTCCTCCTTCACCAGCAGCACCCCTGGACCCTCCTCCTCCTGGAAGAGAGGTGATACAGATTACACAGACATACACTCCCTCAGAGGTGTATCATACGAAGCCAGCTAGATCTACTCAGGGTTTCACAATCCAGCTCAGGCTTCATCAGTATTACAACGGTGGATATTGCTCATCCGCCTGCCTGCTAACTCTAGCAGGCCTGGATCTGTGTGTGCATATCGCTCAGGGCTAGTCGAACGCCGAACTCTTCATTGAGACAACACTGAAACATCAATCCATGGGTGGGTCAGTGCCACATTTTCATTTGTGCCGAAATCAAAATGAAGGTAGAAGCTTGCAAGTTCAGCAGGCTATGGTGTGAATAGGATTTTAGAAGTACTGTCTTAATTTTATTACTTAGCATTAATGCCATTTTTGTTGTGCTTATCAATGTATGAGCATCCTTTTTCCCACTCTTATATATATTTTAATCATAATTGTATTTGTCAAACAAAAGTTTTACTGTGCTGTGAAGTTTCAAATGCATTCTGTCATTACTAAATAATGTGACAGGTATTTCACTATTTAACACAAAAAACCATTTGATTTAATAAAATATTGAAGTGTTCTTACTCAAATGAAGAGGTAATGATGCAGTCTTTGCGAGAGGGAGGTTATCAGATTTGAATTGGTCCTCAAGGAATGCTTACTAACAGGGATGCAAACAAATTTGTGCACAAAATTTGGGAAAGCTTTTTGTGGATATGGAAAATATCTGGGATCTTTTATTTCAGCTCATGAAACATGGAACAAACACTTCACATATTGCGTTTATATTTCTGTTGTATATATAATTGTGGAACGAACAGCGGACTGAAGATGGGACGGTCAGGCATTTGTGCGGTTGAGTCCATTTTTCCTGTAACATGGACTCCTAACAAGGCAATGAAACTTTGTAGCTCCTTGCTGAAACAAGCAACATGTTGTATTATGCCATCAATGACTTGAAGGGGACGCCGGTTCTAGTCATTATATTTCTATGGCAGAACATGCAGTCAGGAGTGAAGGAGAGGAGAAAATGTGCCTTTAAAATGTGGCAGGCCAATTACCTTCATCCAAAATTCCATGACTGTCACAGCCCTAGTGTAGGTATATTTAGTAAGTGTATATGTTATAAAGCACTGTTGGGTGTATGCAGAATAGGGTGAGATGTATATTAAAGAGAGTCTCAATGAAAGTCTTAGAATGAAAAGTTCCATTTTGTGTTTATTAAACATAAACACGTTTTAATTACACCATGTGAAAACCACCACATACCTCCGGCCCAACTACAAATCTGCATGGACTTGATGAACTGCACTCATTTTCTCATTAAAAGTGTCTTGGGGGGGGAAAAATTAAGTAGTTGAATGCAAGTAATGAAATAGGCATTTGTGAATATCATATTGCCTACATAGTACAAACACTATGTAAGAGACTCATTAAGCTTATATATGCCTTCATAAATCACACAATGCTTGAATAAAATATTCTACCCAGAAATCTGTTATTCCCGTTATTCTGACAACAATCAAGATGAACCTGCATTTTTAAAGGAAGACTGAGGTTACCACTATCAGAACCGAAGATATTTTGATGAGCGTGATGTTAGACTGCTCTCTCACAGTCACACAGAGTATCTGTGCATGCACACGGGTTCGCTTCACGTTGCTACAACATGGTAGCTGTTGTACCAAAACCGCAGAGAAGTTAAGCCTCACTCTTAGTAGTTGCGCAAATTTACCCACTACTGTTGTTTACTTTGTGCATGTACATCATCTAGCTGAGTCTAGCTTTAATGCAGGGTTTGATTGAAATGTCAGAAGCTATCGAGTGGAATGGTTTCTTTCGATGTTATTGAGTGGAATGTTTTTTCTTCTGGTGTATCCTGAGGTAGCTCCTCTCTGAGAACCTCTTCCCACAGTGATTACAGGCAAACGGCCTCTCTCCAGTGTGGACCTTCAGGTGCATCTTCAGTTGGTGTTGGTGGGAGAACCTCTTTTCACAGTGGGGGCAATTGTATGGTTTCTCCCCTGTGTGGACCCTCTGGTGCCTCTTCAGGTTGCCAGCCTGGGCGAAGTGCATATGACACTGGGTACAGCTGAAGGGTTTCTCTCCTGTGTGGACCCTCTGGTGGATCTCCAACTTCTGGGTGCAGCTGAAGCCTTTGTTACAGAACATGCAGAGGAACCGTTTCTCTTTACTAGTGCCTGATGTGGCTCCCCCTCCCTGAGACTGGGCTCTAGTCCTGTCTTTTGAGTTCAATACCTGATCAAAAAGGATGCTGGGATGCTGGACACTGGGTCGGGACCGCTGAACGCATGTAAAGGGGAGTGGGTTGTCTCTAAGCTTTCCCTGTAGTCTAAGAAGTCACTGGTGTTGCCCTGCGAGTGTCCTTCTCCTAACGGAGTCTCATCTGCATTCTATGTCAGAGGAGTGTCGCCTTCCACTTTCACTTCATCTACGACCAGACCCTCCCCTTTCTTATCTAGGAACCCTTCAGAGTATACACTACTACTGTACTGGTTCCAGTCCCCTCTGGACCGAACAGTCTGTGTCTCTAAAACCAAGGATATGTTGCCAGGGTCCATCTCTGTAGTGTAAGAACAAGACGGATCATCACCTCCAGTGTTTAACGCATAACTACCTCCATAGGAATTAACCGTCCCCTGGCTCTGGTGTAATACCGATAAGTACTCTGAGCCGGGAGCAGGAGGACAGCAAAGTCTACCCAGACTCAGTCTCTTTGGGTCTGATCTGTGGTCAGATCCTGTGTGTGAGATCATTTGTGTTACAGTTAACGTCTCTGTGTCTGTCTCTGACTTGAGGACGGCGTTCGGCATTCCACTGACCTCCGTGATGCTGCATCGGTTCCTGGGCTGGGTGGTGGTGGCGAGGTCCTCCGTGGCTACAGGGGGCTCTCCAGCCGCTCCAGTCTGGATGTCTCTGCGTTGCCGTGGGTCCTCTTCTCCTTCAGACCTCTCCTGCTTGACCCCAGGACCTACAGCCTCTGCATCTGCAGCCTGACACGAGGTTATTACCGATACATGAGTTGAATAGGATAACAATGGCATAGTGAAGTCTCACAGGCAGATAAATGCCGATGTACATGTAAGGAAGTGAATAGCTGAGGGGAGCCTTTCTGAAATGTACTGTAACACTATTCCACTGACCTCTATCATAATAATGTGCTGGGTTGAGGTTCCACTCTCCTCATCAACAGTGATTGGTTGGTCATCTCTCCATATATTGTGTCCCGCTGGCTTCACAAAGCTCCTGTGACCTCCAGTGAGATGTCCTTCCCCTGAGAAAGTGATTGGGGGAAAAGAGGTGGTTAGGTTAGCCACTGTCAATGCTATATTGTACACTAATGACAGTTTTGGCACTAGAATTGTCAAGGATGTAAGGTGACACTAAGCATAACTTCTTGATATACAATTTATAGATGGATTGATTGTTACATAGGAAATGCAGTAAATCAAGAATCTGGTTAGAAAATGATTGTCTTTTTGCAAGTTAGTTAAGTAAATTCAGTGGAGTTATTGTATACTATCCCAAAACTGACCAAGACCCAAATCTGGTTAACCTGTTGTTAACGCATCTGAAGTCACACGTGCGCAGATGTGAACGGGGCGATAGGCCCTGCAGCATCCACATTCAGAAAAATGTACCTCTTGCCATTCGATCGAGGATCTTGACGCTACTGGGACGACTGCCGAGGACGCGCTCTCGCGTTGTCCTCTCTGCGCGCTCCCGTGCCACCTTCAGTTCTAGTAGTTTTCTCCGCAATGTCCTGTTTTCTTTCTGGCTTTGAGTTATTTCCAAACGACACACTGCATAGTCGTCGTCTACGAGTTTACAGATCTCTGACACGGCTGCATTCGCTAGAACCTCCATGATGGAGGCTATTTGAGTGTGAAAAACCATACAGTTAGCCATTGTTAGCAGCTAGCTAGCGTTAGTTACCTATTAACAGATCTATCCATCAAGTCCTGTCCCCAACGCGAATTAAAAACTACCTGGGGTAAGTATGTGATGCTGTGTAGTTAAATGAGTCATATTTCGAGTTCCAGGGTGTTAATAAACGTCTAAATAACAACAAAAACGCTAAAGTGAAAATTATTGGTCACTTCTGTGTACACTTCTTCAGTGGTTTGTAAATCGCGTTCGACAACCAAATTTAGTGATGCATTACCGCCACCTACTGGACTGTGGACCAGAGATGGATAAGGTCTGAAGTTGAATCCTACCCAATTTAACAATTCTCCCTATCGGAATACATCATTGACTACAATATCACCTTAAGGTTTTCTTAACAATTAAATTAAACTAGGCTGTTCAATGCCATTACTCCTACTAATAAAACTGTCCCGTTCCCTCCCATATCGCTGTCACTGAAATAGGATGTGTTCCACTGTCTCCATCTCCTGGCATTGATCACACTTCCCAGTCGGATTGTTTCCCTAATTTCAAAGTGCTGTTGAGCCTTGTGTGTCCCAGTTTCAGTTTTGTGATTACGTCTTCCTCCCTTCTCTGTTGACCCAAGGACCTCCCCCACCTTTTCCTGGATCTTATACAGGTGTCTTCCCTTTCCCTCCCTGTTCCACAACTCTTGCCATTACAGTTTTTTTCTGATTGCTTAGGCACTATCTTTTGAAACTATAGGCTATTTTTTGCAAAACTCTACACACTAGCCACCAAAACATTATACAATTCTTGCAAAACCCTTCACTCTTTAAAAAAAAAGTGTTTTTGCGTCAATTCCGTACACACAGCCCATCATTTGAATAAGCACATGAAGCACCAACTACGCACTGATAGTACAAATGGAAAAACACTTGTGGCTTTTACTTTTTCTGTGTGCAGGGCATAGCAGTTTGCAATAAAGTTTTGTCATACAGGTAGTAAACACAGGTATCCAAATGTGTAAACTATGGATGTGTATTCCGAACATAACACACTATCAATACAAATAAGGGGGAAAAGTTTTTTTTTTTTTACCCCTCAATGTTCTAACACTCCTCAAACAACAAGCGCAGTAGAAGAAAACAAAAACATTGGTGCAAGAAGAAAAAAAAGAACAGAAGAAAATTAGGCTGAATCTCGCCGCCTTTGTGGGTCTGGCCATAAGACTTCATCCACATCACATGCGATGTTGTCTTGAGCTAGGCAGCGTGGAAAGTATCGCCTGGAGTCCCGTATCCAGGCATGGCATAACCCCTGATCGATGTCTCCACAAGCCTCCTCCATTGCCTGTAGAAGGGGTATGCGTTGGTGGGGCTGGCGATCGTACACCTTCCAACGCCATGCAGAGAAGAATTCTTCAATAGGACTCAAGAACGGAGAGTATGGGGGGAGATTGAGTGAGATGAAAAGTGGGTGACCTGTGAACCAATTGCGGACCACAGCAGCCCGGTGGAAACTAACATTGTCCCAGATAATAACGT
Organism: Oncorhynchus clarkii lewisi; assembly: GCF_045791955.1. Taxonomy (NCBI): domain Eukaryota; kingdom Metazoa; phylum Chordata; class Actinopteri; order Salmoniformes; family Salmonidae; genus Oncorhynchus; species Oncorhynchus clarkii. The sequence continues at coordinate 16,205,492 of NC_092165.1, forward strand.
ACCTGGGATGCTCTGGCCCCTGGTCATCAGGGATTAGTCTGTTGTGGAGGGTGTCCAGAAATGTGATAATGTGTGCAGTGTTGTATGGGCCTAGGATTGCATGATGGTGAAGGACGCCGTTTTGACTAATAGCCGCACACATTGTTATGTTGCCACCACGTTGTCCCGGGACGTTGATGATGGCACGGTGTCCAATGATATTTCTGCCGCGGCTCCTTGTTTTTGCAAGGTTGAAACCTGCCTCGTCCACATATATTAGCTCATGATGCACTGCATCTGCTTCTAGCTCCATGACGCTCTGAAAGAGACAAGACAATGTAGCACAGTAGGAAAAGACAGGGATGTCTTATGATGTAAGACAATATGATGTAGCACCATACACTTCCAGATCCAGTACCAATGATAGGATAGTATAGCTTACCTGCACGTATTCATATCTCAGTTGTTTTACACGGTCTGCGTTTCTTTCGAAAGGGACTCTGGACAGCTGCTTCATCCTAATTCTATTGCGTTTCAGTAGACGAGACAGTGCAGAGAGACTCACTCGGTTGACGTTTTGGAATACGGTGTTATCTACCATTATGTGGTCCTGCAGTTCTCTGAGTCTGATGCAGTTATTTGCAATGACCATATTTACAATGTGGGTCTCCTGCTCTGGGGTGAACAGTCAACCTCTTCCACCAGATACTGGTTTTCTTGCAGTTCTGTAAAAACATTTGAATGGTTTTAGTGATAGATCCTTATCATTATGAAAGTACAGTACATATTACTGTACCAGTAAGACTACAGCACTTAGTCTCATTTCGAAATATCCAGATGATACCTGCAACAGTATAGTGGCTCAGATTTGGTTGAACCCGTTGCCCTCATGCTCATCCCATGGTTGACAACATTGTTGTCCAAACCAAATGTTTGCCTGTGGCCTATTTATAGTGCTCAAGCTCTGATTTGTAAGTGAACTCATTATCTAAAAGTGTTTTCACATGTGGAAAGGCAATTGGCGAAATTGTGTAGCAATGTAGAGACCAATGTTTACAGTTTTGCTAGAAGTATGTTATTAAATTGCAAACTGAGTGTAAAGCAGAGAATGTGCATTCAGTTTGGTACACTTGGTTAATGCATTGGCTACGAGTGTTAATGGTTTCAGAGATGGTGCTTCAAGGATCGCTGTTAGTGTTTAAAGCATTAAAAAAAAATATATATATAATTACTTTATTCCATCTACACTGAACAAAAATATGATTTACAGTTCATATAAGGAAATCAGTCAATTGACATAAATAAATTAGGCCCTAATATATGGTTTGCACATGACTGGGATTACAGATGCATATATTGGTCACAGATACCTTTTAAAACAAAGTAGGGGCTGGTTCAGAAAACCAGTCAGTATCTGGCGTGACCACCATTTGCCTCATGCAGCGCAACACATCTCCTTCCCATAGAGTTGATCAGGCAGTTGATTATGTATGGCCTGTGGAATGTTGTCCCACTCCTCTTCAATGGCTGTGTGATGTTGTTGGATATTGGCGGGAACTGAAACACGCTGTCGCACGTGTCGATCCAGAGCATCCCAAACATGCTCCATTGGGTGACATGTATGGTGAGTATGCAGGCCATGGAAGAACTGGGACATTTTCAGCTTCCAGGAATTGTGTACCCATCCTTGCGACATGGGGTCATTGCATTATACTGAAACATGAGGTGATGGCGGCGGATGAATAGCACGACAATGGGCCTCAGGATCTCATCACATCAGCAAACCATTCGCCCACACGACGCCATACACACTGTTTGCCATCTGGCCGGTACAGTTGAATCTCGATTCATCCGGGAAGAGTACACTTTTCCAGCATGACAGCGGCCATCGAAGGTGTGCATTTTCCCACTTAAGTCGGTCACGATGCCAGACTGCAATCAGGTCAAGACCCTGGTGAGCACGAAGAGCACGCAGCTGAGCTTCCCTGAGACCGTTTCTGACAGTTTGTGCAGAAATTCTTCGGTTTCATCAGCTGTCTGGATGGCTGGTCTCCGACAATCCCGCAGGTTAATCAATAATTATTATTTTTTCCATTATTATTATTATTTCTTTTTTCTTCTCCATTTTTTTTTGGGGGGGGGGGTGTGTTAGAATACCATTTTGGTATTTCGTGTATAGTTATTTGTTTCAAAATGTATACCTTCACGAATTTGGCCACTTGGGTACATTTGGGCTACTTGTGTGGGACACCTGGGTGACTTCATGATAAATGTCATGTAGCATACTTATTTTGGAAGTTATCATTCTGAAACTGCACAAGTACTGTTGCCCTCTTATATTTTTCACTGAAATTGTCCCCATCATCCTATCTGAATGTTTGTTTTATCTTGTTCATTTTAAACACATTTTAGAGAAATAAGCTTTTTGTGCGTATGGACAATTTCCTGGGATCTTTTTATTTCAGCTCATAAAACATGGGACCAACACTTTATATATTGCGTTTATATTTTTTTCCAGTGTACATCACCTCAGTATGTTAAATATTCAACTGACCTTGTTCTAGCCTAGGTTTAGTTTCTCTAAAAACATATTTACACAAGCCCGTTTCAAATGACAAGTTAACAAAGGGGTTGTTGAGTGACACAGTGGCTTGCGAAAGTATTCACCCCCCTTGGCATTGTTCCTATTTTGTTGCCTTACAACCTGGAATTAAAATAGATTTTTGGGGGGTTTGTATCATTTGATTGACACAACATGCCTACCACTTTGAAGATACAAAATATTTTTTATTGTGAAACAAACAAGAAATAAAACAAACTTGAGCGTGCATAACTATTTGCAAGGAAAAAATAGCGTTTTCCTTGATTGCCAAAAAGCTACATTTTAGTCTCATCTGACCAGAGTACCTTCTTCCGTGTGTTTGGGGAGTCTCCCACATGCCTTCTGGCGAACACCAAACATGTTTGCTTATTTTTTTCTTTAAGCAAGGGATTTTTATCTGGCCACTCTTCCGTAAAGCCCAGCTCTGTGGAGTGTAAAGCTTAAAGTGGTCCTATGGACAGATACTCCAATCTCCACTGGAGCTTTGCAGCTCCTTCAGGGTTATCCTTGGTCTCTTTGTTGCCTCTCTGATTAAAGCCTTCCTTGCCTGGTCTGTGAGTTTTGGTGGGTGGCCCTCTCTTGGCAGGTTTGTTGTGGTGCCATATTCTTTCCATTTTTTTAATAATGGATTTAACGGTGCTTCGCGGGATGTTCAAAGTTTTGGATATTTTTTTTTTAACCCATCCCTTATCTGTACTTCTGCACAATTTTGTCCCTGTCCTGTTTGGAGAGCTCCTTGGTCTTCATGGTGCTGCTTGCTTAGTGGCGTTGCAGACTCTGGGGCGTATATATATACACTCAGATCATGTGACACTTAGATTGCGCACAGGTGGACTTTATTTAACTAATTATGTGACTTCTGAAGGTAATTGGCTGCACCAGATCTTATTTAGGGGCTTCATAGCAAAGGGGTTAAATACATATGCACGCACCATTTTTCCGTTATAATGTTTTTTTTGAACAAGTTATTTTTTTCACTTCATCAATTTGGACAATTTTGTGTATGTACATTACATGAAATCCAAATAATAATCTATTTAAATTATAGGTTGTAATGCAACAAAATAGGAAAAACGCCAAGGGGGATGAATTACCTTCTTACCCCAAGACATTTCACATGATAGTCATAATATGTCAGCTAAAGAATAGTTCCCAGATATCCCCTGTGTACCACACTGATACGATTTCTCCCCGTTGTGAACACTCCTATGTCTGATAAGGTTACTTAGAAACTCTTGTTACACAGTTTACACTCATGAGGAGGAAGCATAATTACAGGTCATAAGTAACATGTAAAAGTAGACTTACTGTACCAATTAGTTATTCTTTTTTCTGATATCAAGGGATTGAAACTCGCAATTATGTTACTAAATTGGTAACGGCCGACCACCTGACGTCCATGGTAGGGCTTAGTGTTTTCCACAAGCACATGGAGTAGCCAGCCAGGATCCCCCGGGTTAAGAACTTTTTGGAAAACTAGCCCTCTTCTGGCGGCTTCTGGTACATTTTAATGGCATCCAAAATACACAAATTATCGAATACTTTATTGAGTTGACATCCGAGATTGAAAAACATTGTTGTGGTATTGTGTTGTAAATTATTGAAAATATATGAATTCAGTGTATTGTTAGTTGTTTTGGATATTGTCTAGCCCTGTCTGATCAGGACTGTTTTAAGTACGAGAATTATGTTTTTTATTTTTTACATTTAACCTGTCTTCTCTTGAGGTTAAAGTAGTTTATTGCAAGATATGAATTTATTTGGTATTGTAGTTTAACTGACACCCGGCCCAGAAAGACAATTTCCATACACGGCCACAGAGAAGTCAGATTAGAAAATTCCTAATTCCGTCTAAAGTCAGCTGTTCGTTCCACACCCCAAAAAATGACTTATTTTATGGCGGTTATTTTAGAATAAGGCTGTAAGTTCAGGCCAAAGAGTTCAATCTTGGTTTCATCAGACCAGCGAATCTTGTTTCTCATGGTCAGAGAGTCCTTTAGTGGCCTTTTGGCAAACTCTAAGCATGCTGTCCTGCCTTTTACTGAGGAGTAAGCATCCATCTGGCCACTCTACCATAAAGACCTGTTTGGTGGAGTGCTGCAGAGATGGTTGTCCTTCTGGAAGGTTCTCCCTTCTAAACAGAGGAACTCTGGAGCTCTGTAAGAGTGACCATTGGGTTCTTCGTCACATCCCTGACCAAGGCCCAATTGTTCAGTTTGGCGGGGTGGCCAGCTCTAGGAAGAGTCTTGGGGGTTCCAAACTTATTCAATTTAAAAATGATGAGGCCACTGTGTTCTTGAGGACCTTCAATGCTGCAGAAATGTTTTGGTACCCTTGCCCAGATCTGTGCCTCGACAAAATCCTGTCTCGGAGCTCTACGGACAATTCCTTCAACCTCATTGCTTGGTTTTTGCTCCGACATGCACTGTCAACTGTGGGACCTTATATAGACAGATGTGTGCCTTTCCAAATCATGTCCAATCAATGAATTTACCACAAGTGGACGCCGATCAAGTTGTAGAAACATCTCAAGGATGATCAATGGAAACAGGATGCACCTGAGATCAATTTCGAGTCTCCTAGTCTAAATACTTAGGTATACATTTGCAAAAAATTCCAAAAAGCAGTTTTTGCTTTGTCATTATGGAGTACTGATTGTAGATTGATGAGAAAAAAATGTATTGAATCCATTTTAGAATAAGGCTGTAATGTAACATAATATGGTGTAGTTATCATTGACTCATGAAATTACCTCTAACTTCCTGCATACTGGATGTAGAGACGTAAAAATGGTATGCACCTGACTCTGGGGAAGTGGATAAAGGGATCCATTGCCAGAATCCCGAACTATGCCTTTGATGGTTTGGTCATTCTAAGGCATGGTTCTACACTTAACACAAAATTTGTCAAGACCAGGGCCCGTATCCACAAAGCATCTAAGACCAGGAGTGTTGATCTAAGATATTTACAAATAACCGTATTCACTATGATCTAAAAGGCTAAACTGATCCTAGATCAGCACTCCTTCTCTGTGAGGGTTTGTGGATACAGGCCCTGACCTAATACCATACAGACAGTAGTTCACAGTGGGCTCACCTCAGGGAGACTGTGTGTGGTCCTGTGCTGCTCAGCTGGTTCCTCTGTGGCTTCAGGAGGAGGTGTTGTCTGGTTCTCCCCTCAGGGTTCTCCAGAACCTCCTCACACCCCTCCTCCTTCACCAGAAGCACCTCTGGACCCTCCTCTTCCTGGAAGAGACAGATGATACAGACATCAACTGAGTTTACAAAATATTAAGAATCCATGCTCTTTCCATGGCAGACGGACTAGGTGAATCCAGGTGAAAACTACGATCTCTTATTGATGCCACTTGTTAAATCCACTTCAATCAGTGTAGATGAAGGGGAGGAGACAGGTTAAAAAATGATTTTTAAGCCTCGAGTGGATTGCGCACGTGTGCCATTCAGAAGGTGAATGTGCCTATGAACGGGGTATGTTAGTAATGTGCCAGGCACACCGGTTTATCTCAAGAACTGTAACGCTTCTGGGTTTTTCATGCTCAACAGTTTCCTGTGTGTATCAAGAATGGTGCACCACCCAAAGGGCATCCAGCCAACTTGACATAACTGTGGGAAGCATTGGAGTCAACATGGGTCAACATCCTTGTGGAACGCTTTCAACACCGTGTCGAGTCCATGACCCGACAAATTGAGGCAGTTCTGAGGGCAAAAGGGGGTGCAACTCAATATTAGGAAGGTGTTCCTAATGTTTGGTATTCTCATTGTACACTCCTTCGGGTGTGTACACACAGAAACGGAGTGACATGGAGTGTTTACCCATTCCCACGACATAAATATGTTGTGGGTAAAAATAAGTCAGCTATGATCAGTGAAGTCACCACCAGACAAACCTATTTTGACGTGTACAGTAGGTGTTTGTTAGTGTGTAGGTATATTTAGTTAGTGTATATTGGTTATAAAGCACTATTGGGTTTATGCAGAATAGGGTGAGATCAGATGTGATGTGTACTAAAGAGTCTCAATAAAATTCTTAGAATGAAAAGTCCCATTTTGTCTTTATTAAACAAGTTTTAAATTCACCATATGAAAACCACACATACACGTCTCAATTAAATCGGCATGTGCTTGATATACTTGATTCATTTTCTCATCAAAAAGTGTCTTGGGAAAAACATTTAATAGTTGAATGGAAGTAATGAAATAAGCATTTGTGAACATCATATATCCTACACAGTACAAACAATATGTAGCAGACTTTGTAGGATTATATAGCACACAATGTCTGGATACAATATTCTACCATGAAATATTTAACACTGAAATATTCCAAATGCATCTGTGGCTATTTTCTGTTGACTATGAAAATGAATCTGTGTTTAATGCAGGGTTTGATCTAAACGTCTAACGAGTGGAATGGTTACTTTCTATGTTATAGAGTGGAATGGTTTTTCTGCTGGTGCATCCTGAGGTAGCTCTTCTCTGAGAACCTCTTCCCGCAGTGCGTACAGGTGAATGGCCTCTCTCCCGTGTGGATCTTGATGTGCATCTTCAGCTTGTGCTGGTGTGAGAACCTCTTCTCACACTGAGTACAGCCGTATGGTTTCTCCCCTGTGTGGACCCTCTGGTGCCTTTTCAGGTCACCAGCCTGGGCGAAGCGCATGTGACACTGGGTACAGCTGAAGGGTTTCACCCCAGTGTGGACCCTCTGGTGCCTCTTCAGGCTGGACGAGTGGGAGAAACTGACCCGGCATAGGTGGCAGAGGAATGGTTTCTCCCCCGTGTGCACCCTCTGGTGAATCTCCACCTGTTTGGGGAAACTGAAGGCTTTCTCACAGAACGAACACGGGAAGCTCTTCTCTTTGGCGCAGCCACTTTTACAGATTCCATCTCCACTACTGTCATTTGTCAATGGGCTTGTGTAGCCATTTAGTGTTGAGGCACTGGCATTGTCTGAGGTCTGGTTTAACATTAGGAGATTGTGAGGAGGATGAAGGCCAGGGAGAGTCTGTGTTGTCGCAGGGTCCATGTCCCAGTTGATAGATCCTATAGAAGGCAGGCTGAAGGCAGCACCTGCTAGGGGGTTAACCTGAGGCCCCATCAGTCTCTCTGAATCACAACTATAGGAGCAGGACAGAGCATCGCTAGCCGAGTCCGTTTCTATTCTCTTCCGCCACAAACTGACACCTCCCCGTCCCCGGAGACCAAGTCTACGCCTCGCCCAGGTCTCAGCCAGTCTGTTGTCATGGAGACTAAGTTCAGATGTCTGTTTCTGTCTGTGGTTAACAGTGTTGTACCCCAGCCCAGAGTTGAGGATGCTGTTCCATCCACTGACCTCCACTATGTCGCCTCTGGTCCTGGACTGCACAGTGATGTCATCCCCTGAGCCCTTGGATGCACCTGTCTGGGAATCCAAGATGGCTGTCCAGTCTCCTCTGTTAGCCTCCAGCCAACCACCTGCAGGAAGGGGTTACAAAATAGACTTTACAAACATGTCAGAGGAAACTCTAAACATTTAGTTGAGTCAATTACCTGGTGAAGTAAATGTTTAATGTTTTTTTGTATTTAAAGAAGTTGTATTGATTTAATTTTATGAATGAAAATAAATAGCCAGGCGTATCAGTATTCCCATTGAAGATCTATTACTGTATGTAGGCTATATGTATTTCTCCCTTACCTTGCTCCCCCATCTTTAGTCCACTCAGCAGATCAATGCTCTCTGGTTCGTCTTCTATTGTCTCCTCTTTGACCAGCAGCAGATCAGGCTTCCCATCCTCCATGTCTACTGACTGTAAGAGATACAGAGTGAGAGGATGTTGGATCAAGAAATCTGATATAAGCACCCTGCAATGGAGCAGCTTCTGATTGGGCAATGAGGGATTGCTATGAGTACTATGCAAACATGTTAGTTGATTTGATTGCTTGACACTCTAATGGTTTGATAATTCAAAGTCTCACCTCAGTGAGGCTGTGTGTGGTCCTGTTCTGCTCAGCTGGTTCCTCTGTGGGTTCAGGAGGAGGCGTAGTCTGGTTGTCCTCCATGACCATGGTCCCCTCAGGGTTCCCCAGATCCTCCTCACACCCCTCCTCCTTCACCAGCAGCACCTCTGGACCCTCCTCCTCCTGGAGGAGACAGGTGATACAGATTACACAGACATACACTCCCTCAGGTACGTACACACAAATAATAAACACACTTTCAACATGGAGTGTTTACCCATCCCCACTACGTTCGAGTCCTATACTGTAGTTGCAGAATAGCTTCACTGTTACACCTATCATATAGGCTCGCGTCTATGATTGACTCTGTCACCCCATCCCCTTTTGTGCCTTCCTAGTTCCCCTGTGTTCGCCCAACCTAAACTATCTGTCCTGTTTTGTCTGGTCCTTTTGATTTTAAATTGCATTATTATCATCATGGTAGACCTATGTTGTTGGTAAAGAATAAGTTGGCTACGATAAGTCGTCATTAGAGAAATCTGACTAAACTATTTTGAGGTGTACAATAGGTATGTTAGTGTTGGTATGTTTAGTAAGTGTATATTGGGTATAAAGCGTAGTCAGATGTATGCAGAATAGGGTGAGATCAGATGAGTTACACAAATATTAATTTCCACAGAGTTTGCTGCTTCAGTGTCTTTAGATATTTTTTGTCAGATGTACTATGGAATACTGAAGTATAATTACAAGCATTTCATAAGTGTCAAAGGCTTTTATTGACAATTACATGAAGTTGATGCAAAGAGTCAATATTTGTAGTGTTGACCCTTCTTTTTCAAGACCTCTGCAATCCACCCTGGCATGCTGTCAATTAACTTCTGGGCCACATCCTGACTGATGGCAGCCCATTCTTGCATAATCAATGCTTTGAATTTGTGGATTTTTGTTTGTCCACCCGCCTCTTGAGGATTGACCACAAGTTCTCAATGGGATTAAGGTCTGGGGAGTTTCCTGGCCATGGACCCAAAATATCTATGTTTTGTTCCCCGAGCCACTTAGTTATCACTTTTGCCTTATGGCAAGGTGCTCCATCATGCTGGAAAAGGCATTGTTCGTCACCAAACTGTTCCTGGATGGTTGGGAGAAGATGCTCTCGGAGGATGTGTTGGTACCATGCTGTGTTCTTAGGCAGAATTGTGAGTGAGCCCACTCCCTTGGCTGAGAAGTAACCCCACACATGAATGGTCTCAGGATGCTTTACTGTTGGCATGACACAGGACTGATGGTAGTACTCACCTTTTTCCGGATGCCCCAAACAATCAGAAAGGGGATTCATCAGAGAAAATGACTTTACCCCAGTCCTCAGCAGTCCAATCCCTGTACGTTTTGCTAAATATCCGTCTGTCCCTGATGTTTTTCCTGGAGAGAATTGGCTTCTTTGCTGCCCTTCTTGACACCAGGCCATCCTCCAAAAGTCTTCGCCTCACTGTGCATGCAGATGCACTCACATCTGCCTGCTGCCATTCCCGAGCAAGCTCTGTACTGGTGGTGCCCCGATCCCGCAGCTGAATCAACTTTAGGAGACGGTTCTGGCTCTTGCTGGACTTTGAGCGCCCTGAAGCCTTCTTCATAACAATTAAACCACTCTCCTTGATGATCCTATAAATGGTTGATTCTGGTGCAATCTTACTAGCAACAATATCTTTTCCCCTTCGAAGCCCTTTTTGTGCAAAGCAACGATGACGGCACGTGTTTCCTTGCAGGTAACCATGATTGACAGAAGAAGAACAATGATTCCAAGCACCACCCTCCTTTTGAAGCTTCCAGTCTGTTATTCAAACTCAATCAGCATGACAGAGTGATCTCCAGCCTTGTCCTCGTCAACACTCACACCTGTGTTAACGAGAGAATCACTGACATGTCGTCAGCTGGTGCTTTTGTGGCAGGGCTGAAATGCAGTGGAAATGTTTTTTGGGGATTCAGTTCATTTGCATGGCAAAGAGTGACGTTGCAATTAATTGCAATTCAGCTGATCACAACATTCTGGAGTATATGCAAATTGCCATCATACAAACTGAGGCAGCAGACTTTGTGAAAATTAATATTTGTGTCATTCTCAAAACTTTTGGCCACAACTGTATACTAAAGAGAGTCTCAATGAAAGTCTTAGAATGAAAAGTCCCATTTCTGTGTTTATTAAACATAAACAAGTTTAAAATACACCATATGAAAAACACACATATACATAATTCTGCATGAACTTGATAAACTATATTCATTTTCTCATTAAAAACGTTTCTTGTGGGGAAAAAATGTAGTTGAATGGAAGTAGTGAAATAGGCATTTGTGAACATCATTATAGCCTACACACAATATGTAACATACTTTTTAGGCTTATGTATGCCTTACACACTGAGTGTACAAAACATTAAGAACTCTTTCCATTACATAGACTGACCAGATAAAGCTAGGATCCCTTATTGAAATCACTTGATAAATCCATTTCAGTCAGTGTAGATGATGGGTTAAAGGTGTCTTGAGACAATTGAGATGTGTGTGTCATTCAGAGGGTGAATGGGAAAAACAAAAGGTTTGACACACTGGTTTATGTCAAGAACTGCAACGTTGCTGGGTTTTTCATGCGCAACATTTTCCTGTGTGTATCAAGAATGGTCTACCACCCAAAGGACATCCAGCCAACTTGACACAACTGTGGGAAGCATTCGAGTCAACATGGGCCAGCCCTGATGAATTGAGGCTGTTCTGAGTGCAAAAGGGAGGGGAGGGAGGGAGGGGGGCAAGTCAATATTAGGAAGGTGTTGGTAATGTTTGGTATACTCAGTGTATGTCTGGATGCAATATTATACTCAGGAATATTTAATAATGAAATTATGTTACTCTCCTTATTCCAAATGCATCTGTGGAGCTTTTCTGTTGACAATGAAAATGCACTTAAATTGGAAGGAAGTGGCTGTACAGTAACATGCTATACATGACGTTGGAGCTCAGGGTCTCAGCGCTGAATGGGTTTTGACTGACAGACGTTCTGAACTTGAGCACCACACTACAAGAAGATGCATCCCTCCATCCGGCTAATTGGGCAACTTTGGCAAATGTTTTTATTGTCTGAGTGAGGGGAATGTAAATTAAGAGGGCTGTGGTCAATGAAATTTTGTCAGACGGTTATTGTCATGCAAGAGACTGCAGGTCTCACGGTAATTGACCGTTAAGCATCTCCAGGCCTCCGCCCATACAAGCTGCCAATGCGGGCCTTTGGAACATCTACATTAAAAAAAAAAAAGTATAATAAATCCATTATTTATTTTAGTCAGGTCTAAATAAACATTATGATATGAAGAAAATGTATTTCAGAAGAACAGAGTATGAGTTGGCCTACTGTAGACCTACAGTGCCTTGCGAAAGTATTCGGCCCCCTTGAACTTTGCGACCTTTTGCCACATTTCAGGCTTCAAACAAAGATATAAAACTGTATTTTTTTGTGAAGAATCAACAACAAGTGGGACACAATCATGAAGTGGAACAACATTTATTGGATATTTCAAACTTTTTTAACAAATCAAAAACTGAAAAATTGGGCGTGCAAAATTATTCAGCCCCTTTACTTTCAGTGCAGCAAACTCTCTCCAGAAGTTCAGTGAGGATCTCTGAATGATCCAATGTTGACCTAAATGACTAATGATGATAAATACAATCCACCTGTGTGTAATCAATTCTCCGTATAAATGCACCTGCACTGTGATAGTCTCAGAGGTCCGTTAAAAGCGCAGAGAGCATCATGAAGAACAAGGAACACACCAGGCAGGTCCGAGATACTGTTGTGAAGAAGTTTAAAGCCGGATTTGGATACAAAAAGATTTCCCAAGCTTTAAACATCCCAAGGAGCACTGTGCAAGCGATAATATTGAAATGGAAGGAATATCAGACCGCTGCAAATCTACCAAGACCTGGCCGTCCCTCTAAACTTTCAGCTCATACAAGGAAAAGACTGATCAGAGATGCAGCCAAGAGGCCCATGATCACTCTGGATGAACTGCAGAGATCTACAGCTGAGGTGGGAGACTCTGTCCATAGGACAACAATCAGTCGTATATTGCACAAATCTGGCCTTTATGGAAGAGTAGCAAGAAGAAAGACATTTCTTAAAGATATCCATAAAAAGTGTTGTTTAAAGTTTGCCACAAGCCACCTGGGAGACACGCCAAACATGTGGAAGAAGGTGCTCTGGTCAGATGAAACCAAAATTGAACTTTTTGGCAACAATGCAAAATGTTATGTTTGGCGTAAAAGCAACACAGCTCATCACCCTGAATCCACCATCCCCACTGTCAAACATGGTGGTGGCAGCATCATGGTTTGGGCCTGCTTTTCTTCAGCAGGGACAGGGAAGATGGTTAAAATTGATGGGAAGATGGATGGAGCCAAATACAGGACCATTCTGGAAGAAAACCTGATGGAGTCTGCAAAAGACCTGAGCCTGGGACGGAGATTTGTCTTCCAACAAGACAATGATCCAAAACATAAAGCAAAATCTACAATGGAATGGTTCAAAAATAAACATATCCAGGTGTTAGAATGGCCAAGTCAAAGTCCAGACCTGAATCCAATCGAGAATCTGTGGAAAGAACTGAAAACTGCTGTTCACAAATGCTCTCCATCCAACCTCACTGAGCTCGAGCTGTTTTGCAAAGAGGAATGGGAAAAAATGTCAGTCTCTCGATGTGCAAAACTGATAGAGACATACCCCAAGCGACTTACAGCTGTAATCGCAGCAAAAGGTGGCGCTACAAAGTATTAACTTAAGGGGGCTGAATAATTTTGCACGCCCAATTTTTCAGTTTTTGATTTGTTAAAAAAGTTTGAAATATCCAATCAATGTCATTCCACTTCATGATTGTGTCCCACTTGTTGTTGATTCTTCACAAAAAAATACAGTTTTATATCTTTATGTTTGAAGCCTGAAATGTGGCAAAAGGTCGCAAAGTTCAAGGGGGCCGAATACTTTCGCAAGGCACTGTATGTTATCTGGCTATGCTCCATGCCATAGGCTGTAGGCTTGTTAAGTCTAGCTGACAATATATGCTTAAGTCCTGTGGCATTTATTTTATTTTACAGTAAGAAGAATATAATTGAACTTAGCTAAGTCATATTTTTCCAATTACTGCGCATATGAAGTGGCTATGTTGAGCGTACAAAAAGTTAGCAATTGAAACAGGTCCTTTTTGCTAGTTTTAGTTATTTGGCAACTTTAGTTTTGAATGATACAAACCTTAAAATGCCTTATAAAGCAAAACATATATAGGCTGCATGGTGTGACTCTTGGGTATTGACGATTTGAGAAAGTAGAAAGAAAAACAAGCTTGTTCAATGTTCCTTGCCTCAGGCTGCACAGCTGTTCTCTCATCAATTGAGATTTTCTCCCATCAGACTATTCTCAAATTAATCTAGTCTTTACTAATATGTAAAATGTCGATTTAGAATGGCCCATTATCAACAGTGGCCGAGGAAAAATATTAATTTCATCTGTTGGCACTCGAATAGCGAATGGAGGCCATCAACCTTGTTCCTGATTTAATTTGGGAAACCAATTGAAATCTGTTCGGGAACATCGTTAGTGAAACATATTTCACTAAACTGTTGACAGCCCGCGAGACAGGAATAAAGGAGAGCGAGGAGGAGATGGTAACGCCTGGCGGTGAGATATGTATAAAGGTAATGTCTGACCAAATCAATTACTAAAATATATATTTTTTTAAATGCCCTTTAACTAGGCTATTCAAAATCAAATACAAATTCACTAATTGTAGGCAAACTTGTAAGCCGCACTGCACAATCAATCAATGAACCAACAGCATCGCCTAGAGCTATACATTCTCTCCCCGACTCATGGAGCGTAGCAGAAAGTTACAAATCTATCCAGTATAATACAGGCCACACTCCGAGGCGATTACTCGAATTTGTTTAGTTTTGGAGTATAAGCTAGACCAATTATGTACCAAAGACATCTTAAATCAGTTTTGTTTTATGTTTTTCTGCCATGCGTAATATGCGGTAGGCTATGTACTGTATAAAAGGCACAATCATAATTTCGGGTTTAGGCTCATACAAATCATTAAAATCCACTGAAAATATTTACACAGTCAAACTCTGTCATTTAGTAAGTTCATCATTCTGCGATTCTCATCAACTCTGTGTGTATGGGTGTTTTGAATGAATCATCACCTTTGAAAGTGCTGTCCATTTCGTTGTTAGGATTTGAAACAACATCCAGAACGACCATGTTTCACACTGTTTCAACCTGCTGTTGAACTTCTTTCTTCAAATTTGATTATCACAGTGATGTGAGTTTTAAAAGTACTATAGGCGTTCTGTTTTGATGATATGTGTTTGATGTGATGTCAGAGTGGTTAGAGGGACAATAGAGCCATTAGGACCTGATGGTTGTTAGCAAGTTGGGTACTAACAAAGCATGTCCAGAGTGCATAAAATGAGATTACCATGACAAGTGGAATTTTACCGCAGTCATGACTGCTGGTGTGGCAGTAATATGGTCACTGCAACAGCCCTAGTTACAAGATGACATGGCTTTATACCCTGGGTTGTCCTGAACAGAATGAGCCTGTTTGTTGTATTGTGAAGAGTTGCCGCAGACCACGCATTTGAATTTACTTATGACTCTATTCCATGCGCATGAAAATTTAAGATCTGCTTCTCTGAATAGCCTTGTGAAAGCCTAACACTGTGTTAGACATATTTTATAATTCAGCGTTCATAATTCATGTTGGCATTAGAACAAGGTTTCAAATGATGAACACCTGACCCAGATTGTGCTTTGTAAAAGGACCGTTTTTGGATTGCTTAAACAACAGTCCTTGTGTAAAGAAAGATATATAAGTGCATTGACATTACTTAGGAACTGTGTACAATTTGGAGAGGTGTGTTGCCACTTGGAAACACCAATTACACCTTACTCAAACCCTTATAATTTTTGTTCTTATGTTGCACCTACCCTACATCCAGGAATATTCTTATTAAGTTACTGAAAGTATCCAGAGTATTTTCTGATTTCGTTTTAAACATAAACATCAGTAGAGTAAAACATAAGTAGAGTAAATGTAAAATGTGCATAAAATCAACAATGTAATGTTTGGATTCAGTCTTGTGTCAGGTGAACTGTTGTGTCCTCACTTTTAGTCTAATAACTTTCACATAATCTCCAAACTGTTCCCCTTTGATTGCTACCATGGTTATGCATATGCTTTCCCTATTTCTTCTGTAAGAAACATTTCAATGTAGCTCCATCCATATAGGCCAATTCCCACAAGTGTAAGGGGTTAAAGTAGGGTTTGACCTAAACGTCAGATGCCATCGAGTGGAATGGTTACTTTGTTAAAGAGTGGAATGTTTTTTCTTCTGGTGTATTCGGAGGTAGCTCTTCTCTGAGAACCTCTTCCCACAGTGTGCACATGCAAACGGCCTTTCTCCCGTGTGGACCTTCAGGTGCATCTTCAGATGGTGCTGGCGGGAAAACCTCTTCTCACACTGGGGGCAGTTGTAGGGTTTCTCCCCTGTGTGGATTCTATGGTGCCGCTTCAGGTCACCAGCCTGGGCAAAGCGCATGTGACACTGGGTACAGCTGAAGGGTTTCTCCCCTGTGTGTACCCTCTGGTGGATCTCCACCTTCTGGGGGCAGCTGAAGCCTTTGTTACAGAACATGCAGAGGAACCGTTTCTCTTTACTATTGCCTGATGTTGCTCCCCTTCCCTGAGCCTGGGCTCTAGCCCTGTCGTTTGAGTTCAATACCTGATCGCAAAGGCTGCGTCCGTGTGAATCGGAAGGCCCCATTGAAGTGGACACTGGGTTGTAATCCTTGAGTGTGTGTAAAGGGGAGTGGGTCGTGTTATTTGGATTAGTCTCTAAGCTTTCCCTGTAATCTAAGAAATCGCTGTCCTGTGAGAGTCTGTATCCTAGGTGACTATCTGCATTCCATGTGGGAGAAATGTCGCCCTCCACTTTCACAGTCACTTCATCTTCGACCAAACCCTCCCCTTTCTTATCTAAGCACCTTTCCGGGTATACACTACTACGGTACTGGTTCCAGACCTCTCTAGACAGATCAGTCTGTGTCTCTAAACCCAAAGGCATGTTGTCAGGGTCCATCTCTGTAGTAGAAGAACAAGACGGATCATTGCCAGTCTCTAACGCATCCCGATGGGAATGAAATGTCCTCGGGCTCGGGTTACCGTAAAGTAAATACTCTGAGCCGGGAGCAGGAAGACAGCCCAGTCTCTCTGGGTGTGACCTGTGGTCAGATCCTGTGTGTAAAAGCCTTTGTGTTACAGTTAAAGTCTCGGTGTCTGTCTCTGACTTGATGGCGTTCTGCGTTCCACTGACCTCCGTGATGCTGCGTCGGGTCCTTGGCAGCGCTGGGTCAGTTGCGGTGTCCTCCGTGGCTACAGGGGGCGCTCCAGTCTGGATGTCTCTTATGTGCCATGGGTCCTCCTCTCCTTCAGACCTCTCCTGCTTGGCCCTAAGACCTACAGCATCTGCAGACTGACACAAGAAGAGAGGAGGTTATTACAGGTACAATATTAGTTAAATTAGATAAATGTCTCACAAGCTCAAATGAGGATGTACATGTAAGCAAGTGACTAGCTGAGGGGAGCCTTTCTGAAATAAACTGGCCACATTTGATGTACTGTTACACTGACCTCTATCACGATAACGTGCTGGGTTGAGGTTCCACTCCCCTCATCAACATTTATTGGTTGGTCATCTCTCCATGTATTGTGTTCCGCTGGCTTCACAAAGCTCCTGTGACCTCCAGTGAGATGTTCTTCACCTGAGAGAGTGATTGGGGGAAATGAGGTGGTTAGGTTAGCCACTGTCAATGCTGAATGGTATATTTTACCCTATTGACACTGTGTAAAATTGGCAAGGATGTAAGGTAACACTTCGGATTACTTCTTGATATAGAGTACTATTTATAGATCGATATTATGTTCCATGTATTATATTGTTTCAAATTAGTAAATAATAGGAAATGCAGTAAATCAAGAATCTGTTTAGAATATGATAGTGTCTTTGTGCAAGATAGATAAGTAATCAGGGGAATTTATTGCATACTTCCCAAAAATTGACCAAGACCGAATTCTGGCTAAAGGGAAATTTCACCGCTGCTCTATTTCACTGTATACGTCCATGAATATGTTATTAACATAGCATTTTTCATAAAGAATCGAGAATTTGCCCACTACACGCATATGAGCGTTTCTGCATTTCAACGGTAGAAACGGGCCATCCACATTTCTTGGTTGTAAGTGAACCACAACATCCAGAATTCATAGCGATTTCAAGACGTAGTACCGTCCCGGTAGAGGTGGATCCAGTTGATGTGAATACTCTCTTTGAGAAATATCCAAATGCCAGTATTTGTAGGCAGCACTTTCAGCCAGGGGATTTCGAAACAGACCTGAAGTCTCAACTAATGAGGTTGCCAGGCGTCACCCTTGTCACATGCACCTGCTCCCCATCATTACGCACCCCTGGTCTTCTCCATCACCTTGATTACGCTCCTTTATGTGGCCTAGTGGTTTTGTTCACGTTCAGTACGCATCTCCTGTGTTGTTTATCTGCCATGTTCGTGTTTATTAAACTCCCCTTCTGCACCTGCTTCCTGACTCCAAGCGCATACGTTACACCAGATCGTCGAAGGTTGAAAAGTGATGCTATTCCATTGATTTTTTTTTTCCACTTCAAAAGAGTAAGGCATCCGATCAGTGCAGCAAAGAAGATGTCGAGCTGAGGTAACTTAGCTAACGTTAACCCTACATTTATGTACATATCACCTCAATTACCTTAACACGTTACATACTGCTTTACTCATTTCATATGTATATACTGTATTTTAGTCTATACCAATCCGGCATTGCTCATCCTAATTTGTTAATTCCATTCTTTTACATGTGTGTATTAATTGTTAAATACTAATGCACTCTCGGAGATAGGAACACAAACGTTTCGCTCCAAATGGAATAACATCTGCTAAATGTGTATGTGACCAATAAAACATTGATTTTAATTATCTTTCACGGTAAAGTCTACACCTGTCGTATTTAGCCGCATGTGACAAATAAAATGCTTTTTGGTTTAGCTAACTAGCAAGCGAACTACACGGGTTTATCTAAACCAAAATCTAGCTCGCTTTCATACATAATACGCTAAACATTACAAGGGGGGGGGGTCCATTAACGATGTACTTAGCTGTTCTAGGAGTGGTCTACTAACGCTGGTTTTGGGGGGAAAAAATTCAGATTAAACAATGCTCCTACAAAAAGGTTCAAACAATGAACACAACCGTAAGAAGCTTTTTGGGAATCAACTCTTACCCTACGAAGTCTGGGGCCTGCTAGTGTTATTTTCTACCTGATCATTAAATCCCACTTGGGCTGAGACGAAAGATTCTTAGTGCTACGATTCTTTTGTGAAACCCAGGTCTAAATCAGTCCCTCATTGACTCGGATTTTGCAGGTTTTCCTACTTACAAAGCATGTAAGAGGTCTGTACTTTTTATCATAGGTACACTTCAACTGTGAGAGACGGAATCTAAAGAGACGGAATCTAAAACACAAATCCAGAATTTTATTGCATGACATAAGTATTTGATACATCAGAAAATCAGAACTTAATATTTGGTACAGAAACCTTTGTTTGCAATTACAGAGATCATACGTTTCCTGTAGTTCTTGACCAGGTTTGCACACACTACAGCAGGGATTTTGGCTCACTCCTCCATACAGACCTTCTCCAGATCCTTCAGGTTTCGGGTCTGACGCTAGGCAATACGGACTTTCAGCTCCCTCCAAAGATTTATTGGGTTCAGGTCTGGAGACTGGCTAGGCCACTCCAGGACCTTGAGATGCTTCTTACGGAGCCACTCCTTTTACGCATGTATACAGTACCAGTCAAGTTTGGACCCGCCTACTCATTCATGGCTTTTCTTTAATTTGACTTTTCTCCATTGTAGAATAATAGTACAGCTATCAAAACTATGAAATAGCACATATGGAATCTAGTAGAAAGCAAAACAAAGTTAAACAAATCAAAATATACTATAGATTATTCAAAGTAGACACCCTTTGTCTTGATGACAGCTTTGCACACTCTTGGCATTCTCTCAACCAGCTTCATGAGGAATGCTTTTCCAACAGTCTTGAAGGAGTTCCCACATGCTGAGCACTTGTTGGCTGCTTTTCCTTCACTCTGCGGTCCAATTCATCCCAAACCATCTCAATTGGGTTGAGGTCGGGTGATTGATTCCATATGTGTTGTTTCATTGTCTTCACCATTATTCTACAATGTAGAAAATAGTATAAAATAAATAAAACCCCTGCAATGAGTAGGTGCGTCCAAACAGTTGACTGGTACTGTATAATGGAGTTTGATCAAATGTTTTATTTTAAATTGTTTCACAATTGTACTGACAAGTGACTACATGATTCCATTTGCGTCAGAAACCAATAGTGTTGACTTCCAACTTCGATCAATTCATTGTGATATTCATGAAATACATTTGTCTAAACTACCTACAATCGTACTGCTAAACAAAATGATGCAGGGAGTTGGTGTATCATTTGTTGGCAAGTAAACATGTTTCAATAAAACAGTTGATTTTATATTGCAAATAGATTTAAAGATAGTAGACATGGCTTGTATTCCAGACAGTGTATTTGCTCTGGAGACGGTGACTTTACACAGTAGTATGCAGGAACGGTTATGACAATGTAGGGCATATATAAATATATACAGTACAACATATATATATATATATATATATATATATATATATATATATAAATACTACAGTTCTACAAAGGGAATACTTGCATATGACGTATTTATGTGTTGTAGTGAGGTGTTCAGAGTCACTTTGATACAAGTGGAGATTGTTATGGGACCTTTCACATGTCCTTGAGTCATCAACTTCTTTGTATTGTCTGTGCGAGAAAGACAAAAACACTATTAGAAATGAATGGGCAATCCTTGTGTAGCAGCAACATGTGGAATGAGACATCTCAGACATGTTTTGGACCCCAGGGAGAGTATCTGCTGCTTTTGCAACAGCTAATGGGGATCCTAACCAAATACAAAATGTTAGCTAGCTAGCTCCAACATGGGTATAGTTACTCATGAGTCATAAAGCCATTTACACTTCGCTCCTAATGACCTGCACTGAGGCTAGTTAATTATAACACTAGACTACAGTACATTTTAGGTATAGTGAACAGCTAAACTTGGATATCTTGACTTGTAGTGGTACTAGCTAGCACCATTATGGCCGAACTGATCACAATTGTACTGAATAACACTGCCTCGTGTAAAAAGAGAGCTTATATTGCTAACTAGCTACCAACAACAAAACAACTTACTCATTATCCCAGTTGGTCTTGGCTGCCACCGTCAGTTGATCTAGGACAGGCCTGGGGAACTCCAGTCCTCGGGGCCTGATCGGTGTCACACTTTTGCTCCAGCCCTAGTTAACACACCTGACTCAAATAATCAACTAATCATGATCTTCAGTTTAGAATGTAATTAGTTTAATCAGCTGTGTTTGCTAGGGGAAAAAGTGACCACTCCAGCTCCGAGGACTGGATTTGCCCATGTAACAGGGTTATATTGGTGATTCCCCTTGCCAATGGGTTTTTGGTTTTAGTTTTTGTCTTGCCTTCACCTACTCAACATGGCATCTTATCATTGCGTAGCTTGCTTACGAGGATGTTTCAGTTAGACTCGTCCCAGTGAACAAGCACCAAACCAGTGGTAAGTTGTTGGTTGCAAAGCACTGTACGTCAAAAGTGATTTTTATACCCCCACGTGATTTAAATGTACAATTTATATCAATTTGTTTGCCAATGTTATTAGAACACCACACAAGATGTAGCGTTTTTTTTTTATGCAAAGAATTCCAGCTAATATTAGCTAGCAACTTACTGTGTCTGGTGGGGGGGGGGGTTCGTATATTGTGTACAGTGCGTGAGTGCAGAGTTGGATGATGAGCTGTACATTGCATAACGTGCAATTTTGTGCTGTTTCTATCAGAATAAAGCTCCATGACTGGTGCTACAAGTTGGAATTTGTGTCGATGATTGATTGTACACAACGCAAGAAGAGTACTGTTACACCCATGCCTGATCTGAGGCTCTGAAGAGCCTGCTTTCAGGGTGGGAACACAATTGGACAAGGAAGTGTCTTGTTTTGGACACCTTGTACAAAATAAAAAAATTCAGTACTACAGGATATTTCTTAATGTTGCTCTTTATTAGCTAGCTATAACTGGCATGTTCACGTATTGCCAACCAGGATCAAACTGCCCATGACCTAACCATTTGAGTGGTCTAAACCAATCATAG
Source organism: Oncorhynchus clarkii lewisi (assembly GCF_045791955.1). NCBI lineage: Eukaryota > Metazoa > Chordata > Actinopteri > Salmoniformes > Salmonidae > Oncorhynchus > Oncorhynchus clarkii. The sequence continues at coordinate 16,227,454 of NC_092165.1, forward strand.
CACAGTATGTCAGTAAAATGCATCCCATTAAAATTCAGTATGTTTACACATGAATATTACATCCCCCTTTTAAAACAAGAAATGTTTACATATTCTAAGGGTTTCTTTTGAATATATGGTCTGTAGTTTGAACTCAAGGTAAGGAACCATTTATATTGCATACTACACCAAATGAATCAAGACTCAAACAATAATCCAACATACTGTTACTTTTCAAACAAGGGATTCTCAGCATCTCAGCTTTCACTGTAGAAATATCTTAACATTTCAAACAAATACAATACCAAAGCATTAAGTGAACTTTCAATAAGTTTACAGTCAAACTCTTTTAGGGCACCGATCCGCCTACACCCTTTGACATTTCACAGGTCTAGGACAGCTCTGGGCTTGACCTCTCTTTCTGACCTTGTGCGATATGATGCTGAGCATGATTCTGTATCAGTCAACAGTTCTTGTGGTGTTGCAGGTATTCAGGTAAGTATGATGTATGTTGTGTGTGTGTTTAGTCCTTCACGTTCTCGTTCAGGGGAACAGTTCATCTCAGTGTGTTGTTCTTTTGTGTTCAGTAGGTGACGACGATTGCGGCGGTACACCGCTCCTTCTGCGGTGCGGACGTGATATGAACATTCAGTGTCAGCAGGCTGGATGACGACTGCTGGCTTCCAGAGGCCATGCTCCTGGATTCTAACTGACTCTCCGTCGATCAGTGGTCAAGCTGACCTGTCGTAGTATCGCATTTTGTTGTTGTTGTCTGCTAGTTGGTGCTGGGAAGGGTTGAGCAAAGTCTGCGGCTCATCAACAGCTGGGCTGGTGATTGGAAGTTGTCAACTGGAGTGTTGCGGTATTCAAGGAGACTGAGGTAGGGGTCTCTCGTCTGATAAATTACTCATGGAGAAAGCAAAAACAATCTGCACAGATTTTTCAGCAAGGCCATTACTTTGAGGGTAATGTGGGCTTGTGGTGACATGTGTAAACTCCCATGCTTTCAAATTCATTTGATTTGTAACAGGGCCCATTGTCAGATATTAAAGTCTCTACAATGCCATGCCTGGCAAAGACTGCTTTCAGCTTGTGTATCACAGCCGCAGATGTGGTGCTGTGAAGCTTGTCGAGTTCGAAGTATCTGCTGTAGTAGTCCACTGTTATGATGTAGTCCTCGTTGTTCCAGGTGAACAGATCGGTTGCCACGACCTGCCAGGGTCGGTCTGGGATACAGTGAGGTAACATTGGCTCTTTGGTGTTTGAGGGTCGTCGTTCAACACATATGGCATATTTACCAACAATGTCCTCTTTGTTTGCACATTCCGGGCCAAAACAAAATGTCCTGTTGCTCTCTGTTTGCACTTTTCCATGCCCATGTGTCCAGCATGGATCTTTGTCAAAATCTCTTCTCTGAGACTGGTAGGAATAATGATTTTCTCTCCTTTGAAAATTATTCCGTCGATCTGTGATAGTTCATCACGATGGTTCCAGAATTCTGAGACGCTCTGAGGGCATTTTCTCCTCTCCTCTGGGACCTGTATGACTTTCCTCAGCTGTGCGAGTTGCAAGTCCTTTTCTGTTTCTGCTTGGATCTCCTTCAGTTTTGTGTCACTAACTGGTAAAGTTGCTGTACACAGTGTGCCCTTGCATGTCCATGCCTTCACTGAAGCTGCTGTCCTTATAGGTAAGAAACTTCCTGGAGACTGTGTCTGCGACAGGGATGTCTTTGCCTGGACGGTGAGTGATTGTGAAGTCATATTTTTGTAGTTGAAGGAGCATTTTCTGTAGCCTTGGCGGGGCAGCGGCTAGTGGTTTCCTCACGATTGACTCAAGGGGCTTGTGGTCGGATTCCACAATGACTTGTCGTCCATATGTACTGATGGAAACATTTACATCCGAACAGAATGGCGTAGAGCTCCTTTTTGATTTGAGCGTAGTTGATTTCACAGTCTGTGAGAGATTTGGAAGCGTAGCCGATGGCCTTTCCTTCTTGCAGTAGCACTGCACCTAGTCCATACTTTGACGCATCCACTTGGAATCTGAGCTCTTTGTCGGAGTCGTAGTAGGCAAGGATTGGTCCTGGTTCTCTTGTGATCAAGTCTTTCACATTCTGGAAAGCAATGTCGTGTTGCTTGTCCCAGAGAAATTCACTGGACTGCTTTAGCAGTTGACGCAGAGGTGCATTAGCATTGGAGAGGCTGGGTGCGAACTTGGCTAAGTAGTTGACCATGCCAAGCACTGTTTCCAGCTCTGCACGGTTCTTTGGTGGCTCCATTTCTTTTATGGCTAAGATCTTCTGTGGATCTGGCTTGATCCCAGTCGCTGTGAGAATGTCCGAAGCAGCTGACCTCTAGCGCCGCGACTGTGCTCTTCTCGGGGTTGAGCCGGACTCCTCTCTCGCGGGACCTTTGCAGCATCATGCAGAGTTTTTGGTCGTGTTCCTCTTTGGTTCGACGATAGACAAGGATGTCGTCCACAATTGCCACAACTCCATCGAGGCCTTCGTACACTTCTTCGATCTTTCGCTGAAACTCGTCTTGGGGTGAGATAATCCCAAAAGGCAGGCGACGGAACCTGTAGCGTCCAAAAGGTGTGTTGAATGTTGTGAGCTTGATAGCCCAGTAGCCTGATCTAGCGTCCATGACACTGAAGTAGTGTGCTCCCGCTAGCTTGTGTGTGATGCCATCTAGCGTCGATAAAGAATAATGGGGGCGTTAGATAGCCTTGTTCAAGTCTCTTGGGTCGAGACATACTCGGAGCTTGCCTGTGCGTGGTTCCACCACCACTAACGCGTTTACCCAGTCAGTCGGTTCTGTAACCTTGGTGACTATGTCAGATTGCGCCATGCTCCAACTCTTTCTTCAGATGGGCACAGAGAGCAAGGGGAATCTTTCTCGGTGGGCAGACCACAGGGGATGCCTCTGGGTCAAGGTGAATGGTACATTCTCCTGGGAATAATCCTATTCCTGTAAAATCATCAGCAAACTCCTCCAGTACATTGTCTGTCTCTACTGGTGCTGTCACTGATAAAACTAGCTTGATGAGGTCCATGTCTAAACATGCTTTTAGACCTAGCACTGCAGGTGCTCTAGTGTCAACAACATATAAGTCCAACATCATGTCACTTTCCTTGTATTTGCATTTGAAAGTGCATGTGCCTTTTACTGGGAGCTGTTCACCACCATAACCAGTCAGTCTGCACCTGGTGGGCTGTAGCTCACATTCAGATGTCAAGCTGCGGTATTTATTCAGAGGAATAAGGTTTACTTTCTGCCTTGTGTTCCTATCTCGATGTCAGCAAAGGCTTGCTCTGTCTCTGACTTTTCTGTCTCACTGAATCAATAAACAGTTCATCGGCGTTTGACTCTTTGATTGACATTTCATCTTCACTCACTGTGTGTACTGTTTTTCCACGGTAAGCTCTGCACACTTTTGCGAAGTGATTCCATTTACCACATTTAGTACACGGTTTGCCTTTAGCTGGGCAATTTCCTTGTTCGCCATGCACTTTGTATCCACAATATCCACATGTTTTGAGTTTGTGTCGCTCTGTTTTGGAGTTATGTCTCGCTCCGTTCTAAAACGCGCTCTCTGGGCACCGGAGGTGTGCTTTGATGTCTGCCTGACTGCTTGCACTGCTTGTTCACGTGATGCACTCGTGCTACCGCGCTAAATGGTTTTCTGAGCCTGTGCTAGCTCGTGAGATCTGGCTATGTCGATAGCTTTGTCCAGCATTACCTCAGACCCAACATTCAAAAGTCTCTCTCTCACTCGCGGTGAGTGTATTCCAAATACAATACGGTCCCTGACCATCCCATCCTTGTTTGCATAATCAGTCTTTCACAAGCAGACGCAGCTCTGTCACAAACTGTTCGAAAGACTCGCTAGTATGAGGATTCTGTGTTATGCACTATAGCCCGTTACCATATATGTGATTGAATATTATCTGCTGTTGGCTTGTGTGGATGTATGTGTTATGCAACATAGCTGACTTGAAATATTGTTAACAGTTTCAGGGCCATGGGCCTTTCTCATGATGGAAAAATACAGAATAACATGAAGATAGGAACTGTGCAATGAGTTGCGGTGGGCACATTCAGAACGTAGTGTTGCGAGAACAAACGGTATTTTGTTAGATTACAGGAGCCAGGTGCCTGATAACTGTATATTCTACACAGCTACAACGACTGACCACTGAAGCGCTTAGGGGGCTGGGACCAGCCTCTGCGCCAACAATCAACGATACCACGCCCAGTCTCTACTCTGACAGGCCGGCTCGGAAGCAGGAACTACCTCTGTCAGAGTATATTTATATCTTTGTCAGGAACGAGTCAGTTCTCTGTTTGCCCTGCGAGGTTTGACAGAGAGCCTGTATATACGAAAATTGCATTTACCACTTATTGCTTAGCTAATAAAAAATACATAGTATACGATCTGACTCAATGTCATATTTATACTGATACCAGATTCAAATTGACGCAACCCTGACACTAGCTCCCTGTACTTTCTCATGGAATGTGTACCTAGCGAAAATCGTATTGGTCTTCGGCACAACATATGCTTCAAAACGATCGTAGAATGTTTTCAGTACCTTTTTGATTCAGCCTTGGTAAGTGTCCATGTGTTGTAAATATCTCTCCCTTTTTCACCGATTCAGAGGAGCAGGTAGCTGCACGTTTCCTCTTTCCTTCAGAGGACCCGTGAACATTAGCTCCACATGCTGTTTGTACTTACGCCACGCCATGCATCGGGTAAGTTTGTAGACTCCCAGTCCATTCGAGGTGAAGGAACTCCAGAAAAATCCATCTTGTAAGACCTTTTACTCTGACACCATGTCTTGTTTTGCACACTTTGTACAAACTAATAAAATGCAGTACTACAGGATATTTCTTAACGTAGCTCTTTATTAGCTAGCTATAACTGGCATGTTCACGTATAGCCAACCAGGATCAAACTGCCCATGACCTAACCATTTGGGTAGTCTTAACCAATCATAGCACAGTATGATATGGCGGTAAAATGCATCCAATTACAATTCAGTATGTTTACACATGAATATTACAGGGCTGCCCGTTGGCCCAGCAACATCTGCTTGAGCTCACCAAAGTTAATCATGCTTTCCATATGTCCTGCTTGGGCCAGTACATTTTCAAACACCAAAACAGAAAAAGTATATTTGTATTTAATCCTTTACAATCTTGCCGACATCTGACGCTTCACAGTTATCAAGCAGCATTCGATTTCCAAGCTGAGGCAAGAATGTCAAGACATTCCCTCGGTCTAGACTATAGAGCCCCGCCTGAGTATGGCCTGATACTCACGCTAGACTCCTCACAGCGGAGGCAAGGTTGAACATCGGCAGGCGTATTTCACCAACACAGAATAAAAGTCCTCCGCCAGACATCCTACACAGATGCCATTATTAGCAAATAAAGGTTTACGTAGGCCTACACTATGTAGCTGCTTGCTTGTCAAGACAAATTTACACATCACTTACTTGTTGGTGAATATTGTAATAATGCTATTCTGTAGTCTATATAATTGTTTAAAACCAGCTTCATTCCAGAAGCTGTTAATTGTAGTAGGATTGGGGGCATCCGTACCTATGTAGGGTTACCTATGTAGGGTTAGGTTAATAAACAGGCTGGAGCTAGAACCTTGTGGTCGCGCATCTTTATTTTAGATCATACTAAATGGTGTCAGAAGTGGTTTTAAAATTCACATAAACGTGAAGGAGGTACCAAGTAAATCATACATTCAGGCTGTTTCAAAGCAGAGAGGGCACAGTGTTGGAGATAAAACAGCGCATATCATTATTTTGCTAGCTAACGAGCAAGGACTAAGCAACATGTTGCAAGAGGAAGAAGCTGGCGCGATTTCAGGGTTTGCGACTCCAAGTTCAACGGGCTCTGGCGCAAACATGGACAGGCCAGGGGCTAGTGCTGACGGATTTCGCATTAGTCCCCCGGAGAATTTTGTTTGTATGGACATTCAAAACTGGCCGAAATGGATCAGGCGCTTTGAAAGGTACAGGGTAGCATCAGGCTTAAACGTGAAAAATGAGGCATTTCAAGTTAATACACTGATCTACTCTATGGGTGATGAAGCCGAGGATATATTAAATGCTTCAACGTTGACCGAGGAAGAGAAACTTAACTACAGTGCTGTTAAAGACTGTTTTGAAACGCATTTTGTAGGGAGACACAACATTATTTTTGAGAGAGCTAGGTTTAATATGCGCAAACAGGAGCAGGGTGAAACCACCGACAGTTTTATCACAGCTGTTAACAAACTAGCAGAACATTGTCAGTTTGGCGCGCTCAGGGAAGAGCTGATCCGAGATCGGATTGTAGTCGGAATAAGGAATATCACTTTCTGAAAAGTTACAGTTGGATTCCCAGCTTACCTTGTCCAAAGCTGTAAACCAGGTTAGGCATAGTGAGACAGTAAAAAGACAGCAGACGATACTGCGCGACAGCAGCTCCTTGCAGAACGAAGAGTGTGAGGAAATACATGCATTTTCATACAGAGCTAAAAAAAATGGAGGGGAACACAAAACAGAGACAGACGTGGAGAAAACAATCACAGACAGAATCAGTAGCTAGTTCAAATGTTTGTCGCAAATGTGGGAAATCCCCTTTCCACAGATGGAAAGATTGCCCAGCAAAGGATGCTGAATGCAGGAAATGTCACAGGAGAGGACACTTTTCAGCTGTCTGTCGATTAAAGCAAATGCATGAGGTTTCAGAGGAGGTACAGCAGGACAGCATCTTGCTGGGAGAAGTAAAGGGAAACAATACTGGCTGGCATTCAGACAAACTCAATGGGGAGGTTGTGTCATTTAAACTAGACACTGGGGCAGCAGTGACAGCTATCCCAACTAGGCTGTATAGCTATAGCAGAGATGGCCCTTTGCTCTCTACAAACAAAAAACTGTACGGGCCCAGTAATGACATTTTACCAGTGGTAGGGCACTTGGTGATCAAACTGGAGAGTAAAGACAAAAGTGCCATCCAGCCTGTCTTCGTCATTGACTCTCTAGCCAGACCATTGCTGGGGCTGCCAGCAATTGAAGCATTGCAACTCATTGAGAAAGTGAGCGAACTGGAGGACCCAGGTGAGGTTTTCAAAAATAAATTCCCAAAAGTGTTTTCTGGTCTAGGAAGGATAGAAGGTGACTACAAAATCCACCTGAAAGAGGATGCTGTCCCCTATGCCCTTACCACCCCCCGCCGGGTGCCTATCCCTTTATTGGCCAGAGTAAAGGAAGAGTTGGGGAGGATGGAAGACATTGGGGCGGTGTCTAAAATAGAGAGTCCCACAGACTGGTGTGCAGGGATGGTGGTGGTCCCAAAAGCCAATGGGGAAATAAGGATCTATGTGGACATGACTAAATTGAATGAGGCACTCTGCAGAGAGAGACACATCTTACCATCAGTGGAGCAGTCACTGGCTCAGTTAGATGGCTCACAAGTCTTCACAAAGCTGGATGCCCGCTCCGGTTTCTGGCAGATACCGCTGTCATCAGAGAGTAGGGCGCTCACAACGTTTATAACACCGTTTGGCCGGTACTGTTTTAACGTTTTGCCATTTGGAATCGCTTCCGGTCCTGAGCATTTCCAAAGACGCATGTCCCAGCTGTTGGAGGGGCTGAGTGGCGTCATAGTCCACGCGGACGATGTGCTCGTGTGCGGAAGGGACAGAGCAGAACATGATGTAAGGCTTACAGCAGTTCTGACCCGACTCCAGGAGACTGGCCTGACACTCAATGAAAAATGCACTTTAACACAATCAGAAGTCTTGTTCTTGGGACACAAAATCAGTGCAGCTGGAATAGAGCCGGACCCAGAGAAGATCAGCGCCATCACAGATATGCCCAGACCCCAGAATGTGGCTGGAGTCAGGACCTTCTTAGGCATGGCCACATATGTGGGTAAGTTCCTCCCACAGTTCTCAGATACAACCAAACCTCTGAGAGACTTACTAGCCAAAGAGAATGACTGGTCACGGGGATACATGAAACAGGTAGCGTTTGACAAAATCAAAGGAGATCTGGCCTCACAGAGAGTGCTGGCCCAGTACCGTCCCCACGCTAAGACAAAAGTATCAGCAGATGCATCATCCTTTGGGCTAGGGGCGGTCCTCACACAGATGCAGGACAACATGGAGTGGCGTCCAATAGCATGCATCTCCCGAAGCTTATCCGACACAGAGCAAAGATATGCTCAAGTGGAGAAGGAGGCGTTGGCTATCACATGGGCATGTGAAAGGCTCAGCCAATACCTTATTGGCCTGCAGTTTACAGCAGAGACTGACCACAAACCACTGTTAGCTCTGTTAGGGACAAAAGCACTGGACGACTTGCCTCCCAGAGTTCTGCGCTTCCGCCTCAGATTACTGAGGTTCACCTACAAGATGGTGTATGTGCCAGGGAAGGCACTGATCACAGCAGATGCACTCTCCAGGGCCCCAATTAAACATCCATTATCAGAGGAGGAGCAATGTCTAGAGGGTGAGGTACAGGTGTCCATTAATGCAATAAGGGGCAGTCTACCTGCATCTCAGACCAAACTGCAGCAGATTGCAGAGGAGCAACAACGAGACCACATCTGCCAACAGATAGTTCAGCAGTGCAAAAAGGGATGGCCCAGGCAGGAGGAACTGCCTCAGCTGCTGAAGCCCTATTGGGTGCACCAAAGTGACTTCCACTGTAATGGAGACCTTCTCATGAAAGGACTACGGATAGTTATCCCAGAGACTCTACAACCAGAAATGCTAGACAGAGTGCATGATGGACACATGGGGATAACCAAATGCAGACTGAGGGCTCAACAGTCAGTGTGGTGGCTTGGTCTGAGTACTCAGATTGCCAAGCTAGTGGCCCAGTGTGAGGTCTGTACAAAATGTCAACCTTGTCATCCGGAACCAATGATGGCAACGGAGCTGCCAAAACGGCCATGGCAAAAGGTAGGGGCGGATATGTTCTATTGGAAAAATGACACTTATCTGCTAGTGGTAGATTACTACTCAAGATACATTGAAATAGCAAAGACACCCATAACCACATCAGCTGGTGTTATCAATGGATTAAAGTCTATTTTTTCCAGGCAAGGGGTCGCTGAGGTCCTGGTTACAGAGAACGCTCCCCAGTTCTCTGCGAGCTCCTTTTCTGCTTTTGCCACAGAATATAACTTCATACATGTGACCAGTAGCCCCTACCATGCACAGAGTAATGGTGAGGCAGAGAGAGCTGTGAAAACAGTCAAGGGACTGCTGAAAAAGAACAAGGATCCATACAGGGCTCTGTTAGCTTACAGAGTTACACCACTGCATCATGGGCCGTCGCCTGCCGAGCTCCTGATGGGCAGGAGGCTGCGTTCCCCATTGCCTGTCTCGCCGGCTCAGCTCAAACCCAGATGGCCTAACAGAAAGGCCTTCGCTGAGAGGGACAAACTTCTGAAACAAACGCAAACTGGAGACTTTAATCGGAGACACCGTGCTAAGGAGAGGCCAGAGCTGACGGAAGGTCAACGCATGTGGATTACAAACTCAAAGACACCAGCAATAGTGCTGAGGAAAGCAGATTCCCCACGCGCCTATGTGGTGGACACAGGCTCAGAAGAGGTACGAAGGAACAAAACACACCTCAGAGCTCTTCCAGATCTACCAGCCACACAGACCGAGGCCACAGAAAATGCACAAAAAGAGGGTGAAGGAGAGAGAATGCTCACAGAGCCACAAGCGCGCCCCAAAAGGGATGTGAAGCCACCAGAGTGGCTGAAAGACTGTTACGTGAAGAGAAAACATACTGCTGGGGAACATACCCAGCAAAAAGAGACTGTACCTAAGTTAATGTTCATACTGTGTGATTTAATGCTTTCATACTGTTTCAGGATGGGAAGTAGCATGTTAGAGAATAATACTGGTTTCCAAATTGCATTTCAGTTATGCTTCAGTGGTTATGCATGTTGAGTTCTTGTTCATGGGAGAGGGGAAGATGTAGTAGGATGTCCCTTGGGGGCATCCGTACCTATGTAGGACATGCAAGGGTTAGGTTAATAAACAGGCTGGAGCTAGAACCTCGTGGTCGCGCGTCTTTATCTTAGGTCAAACTACAAATGAGCTATGTCGTTTATTTGTTGTTCTTGTCGCACTGCTTTGCTTTATCTTGGCCAGGTCGCAGTTGTAAATGAGAACTTGTTCTCAACTGGCCTACCTGGTGAAATAAAAAATACAAATGTATCATCGGAATATCAACTGGTGGGTGGCAAAGCCACAACTCCTCATTCAGCCGATTGTAATCTCCGGTAAAAACAATTATTGAAAAGAGCGGGATCCTAGGTTTCCAGTGCTGTTTGATTTATTTCATTTTTACAACGAGGGTCTGCCATGACAATATACAAAGTAACAGCAGGAAGCTTTTTCCAAACAATCGGTGTAAATATCAGATGGTATGGTTGGCTACAAGGTACTTGCGCAGGCTGCAAATGAAGCGACCCATGACTGAAATTCTGCATGTTCAACTTGCCTTCCTATAATCTTGGCTCGGAACAGTAATTTTTTTTCATTTGGGCCAGTAGTTTTCACATGGTACTAGAAAATGTACCTGAATTTCAAGCCCTGCAATGGCTCTATTGAACAGGGACAACCATATCTATTCGTGATCGTGCAATTAGCGAAACACAAATTGTGCCACAATAATTGCTACAAAACATGACTCCATTAATTTTTAGATCAGACAGCACGCTCAATCAACTGATGGCGTCAGTGTAACTATCTGGCACGAACATTAAAATACCGCTATAGTGCATCATTATTTCTTTAACACCTCATCACTCATAATTATGTAGGTGAAGTGGTTAAACACCCCAAATAATGTATAGTGGTGAATCTTTCCCTTTTAACCATAAGAATGTAATACATCTAAAGGCACAAGCACCGAGAGGAACCGGGCGACAGGCCTCCTGCAAAATGTACCTCTTGTTACTTCTCTGTATCTGTCGAGGATCTTGACACTACTGGGACGACTGGCGATGATGCGATCTTGCGTTGTCTCTGCGCGCTCCCGTGCCACCTTCAGTTCCAGTAGTTGTAGTTTCCTCCGCAATGTCCTGTTTTCTTTCTGGCTTTGAGTTATTTCCAAACGAAACACTGCATAGTCGTCGTCTACGAGTTTACATACCTCTGTCACTGCTGCATTCGCTAGCACCTCCATGATGGAGGCTATTTGCGTGTGAAGAACCATACAGTTAGCCATTGTTCGCAGCTAGACGTTATCTAGGTAAAGCTAGCTGGCTATCAACCAAGTCCGGTCACCAACGCGAATTAAAGATTACCTGGGACAAGTATGTGATGCTGTGCAATTAAATGAACCCATGGTATTAATAAATGTCTGAAAAACAACAATAAAAACGCTAACTTGGAAATTATTATTGGTCACTTCCGTTTACTACTTCTTCTGAAAGGTACACACACCGCCACCTACTGTACTGGAGTGTGAGGCCGGTTACGGACTCCCCATAGAGCAGGGTTTCCTAAACCTCTTGGGGTCACCCCCTGGGTGCACGTAGTTTTTTTTGCCATAGAACATCACAGCTGATTCAAATAATCAAAGCTTGATGATGAGTTGGTTATTAGAATCCGCTTTGTAGCGCGAGGGCAAAACCCCAAAACGTGCACGTTTGGGAAACCCTGCTATAGAGCAGTAGCAGTGCTTGGGTAACCCCCCTCTCCCTCCAAAAGAAGCCAAATTACAACCTGTGTTGTGGTAATTGTGTTGTTTGCCTGTAACCTGTTAATTCATATGCCTTGCGAAAGTGATATATATATATATATATATAGGTCTAAAGGCAGAGACAATAAGAAGACAGTGGCAGAATAAATTCAACCATACCTTTTTTGTTTTATAAAAAAAACTGATAGCAACCTCTGTCCAGTGCAGTCCACAAAGCATATTGCATGTACAGTAACAGACCGTTACAGGACCTACAGCGGGGTCAAGCCAGTAAATGTTTCCGACATTTTCGGACCACTAAACAACTATTGATTTAGAACCACAAAGAGTTACCACAAGTCGCAAAGAAAACAACAGGAGCTGCCTCCACTATTCCAGCAACATTTCAAATTCAACATCAAATCACCTATGCTTAGTCTAATACCAAAAACAATTTAGTACAATCAACGTAAGCTAAATATGATGTGGCTGTCCATGGTTCTGACTTGTGTGTGGGCATTGGTGCAAGTAGAAAAACATGTTGACTCACCCAACTTGTAGAGACACTCCAATGCCAGCCTCCTCTCTTTCATGTTGACAAAACACTATCACTCTATCATACAGTATAATACACATTTTTATTGTTTGTTGTCCTAGGCTACCTGGCTAAAATGCTTGCTCGCTAGCCTAACTTCCATTCATGGGCAACGTTGGCTAGTTAACATTAGCCTTTTAGGCCTACATCTACAGTTAGCTACATATGGAACTTCCATCCAATTAGGCCGGTCACAACAATGGATCAGAATCGCCGTAATAGTCATTGCCCAGTATGGAGAATTAAGTAAAACCACAAGTCCAAATCCCTAGCTCCATCTGTAGCTAATTTTGGACAGGGACAATTTTAGCTAGCTAGCTAGCTAGCCACCGGAGGACAGCAACACAACGAGATGCAGCTATTCAAGTTAATGCCATATGCTCTCAATGGGATTTGTTATTTTGCACATTTTATGTCAAGGGAGGCCAAATGCTCGCTGGCTTCCCTTACTTTAAATTCTACGGGCGGCAACAATGTCATACTCGTTTGAGCCAGACAGCATCAGATGGGTTGTCTCTATACTTGTAGGCCGAGGGGCGCTGTATCGCTTGCTCAGATGATTTCTCCTGTGAGATACATTCAGCCTTTTGCAAATTGAGGGAAAATTATGAAACACAGAGAGACAGTAGAGATTTTTTTTTTTGTTGTCCATTTTTTGGGAAGCCTGTTGGCATCCATGAATACATGCCGCTGCCATTAGAGGACCATAGTATAAGTTATACCCATAAAACCTTGCGGTCAAACAAGGAAATGGTTCCAATAATTTTTCCACCATTCATTTTCCCATTAAGGATTTTAGAAACACTTAATATAAGGGCTGAGTTTCATGTAGGCTTACCCTGGCATGACATTTTGATAGCCGTGTAAATCTCTCAAGGACAAGGTGACTTAAAAATATATCTGCCTGTATTTACCCACCTAAAATGAAATGCTTATTAATTGCTAATATGCCAATCATAAAGCACTACAAATTCCATGAATATCTGTATGAGACTGCCGAAGGTAAGAATCTCTGGATTAACTATGTAATGTTAGCTAAATGTAGTGAAGAATAAATTGGCAACATTTCTTTAAATGGAAAATTCTGTGAACTGTCTTGAGCATGTTTTAAACTGACACGATATCTGTTAGCAAAGGTGTCAGCTAGAGATGATGTGCAGGAGCTTGCAGGGATTTGTAGTTTTGCATGATGATCTACTTTGATGCTAATTAGATTTTTTAAAATCTGAGAGTAAATAGAGACGAATGTATTGATAAACTTGTAAATTGGACAAGGTGACTTATCAAAATGTCACGCCAGGGTAAGCCAACACGAAACACAGCTCTTATTAAGTGTTTCTAAAATCACCTATGGGAAAAAATGTTGGTGGTGGTTGAAAAACATTTGGAACCATTTCCCTGTTTGACCACTAGGTTTTATGGGTATTATGACACCTCCACTGTGGGTCTCTATACTGCTATAGAGAGTTTCTAATAAAATAATTCCCTACAAACCTCATTCCAGTACCATGTTTCCCTATCAATTTCAAAATAAGAATTAAATCGCATATGCCCTAATCTCATCCACTCATAACTTCTCCCTTCTATTCCCATTACATGATAGTACAGATTTCCTTGTAATATAAAAAATCTCTACCTTACTTTCACCCCATTGCCTCTGCCAACAATCAAACACATTTTTTAAATCACTGACCACGTCTACATGCACACCAATATTCAGTTTTTATTCGGGATACTCAAGTATTCTGCTTTTGAGTTGACACATTTAAATCATCATATCCCATTTACAATAACACAAAGGCTTGTATCCCGGTTATGAGAAACCCGGATAAAATGCCTGGGTTATGCTAATCTCAGAGGGGTCTCTTCAAACTGGTTAAGAGTGTACGACTTGTTTACTTCTGTTTAGGAGGGTAATTAACCCATTATTAACTTGTCATTTGAAACAGGCTTGTGTAAACCTAGTCTAGAAAAAGGACAGTTGAATATTTACCCTACTGAGGTGATGTACACTGAACAAAAATATAAACGCAACATGTAAAGTGTTGGTCTCATATTTCATGAGCTGAAGTAAAAGAGAAGAGAAATGTTCCGTGCACACAAAAAGCTAACTTTGCTTACACCCCTGTCGGTGAGCATTTCTCCCTTGCCAAGAGAATCCATCCACCTGACAGGTGTGGCATATCAAGAAGCACAGGTGCACCTTATGCTGGGTACACTAAAATGTGCAGTATCGTCACGCAACACAATGCCACCGATGTCTCATGTTGAGGGAGCATGCTATGCCAGCACACCAAACAACAAGTCTGAATCATGTGAGAATACCCAGATGCTCAACTGAGGGATTTCGTCATCCAAAACAACTCTTACCCCAAGACACTTCACATGACTATAATACAGCTCAAGGAACACTGCTAAAATTTCTCCCCATTGTGGACACACCTATGTCTAGGGAGGATACTCCGGAAGCAGAAGCTCTTGTAACATAGTTTGATCTTCAAGCGCCTCTCCTTCCTTGATGTGAATGGTCTGGTGCTTCTTCACATAGTTCGCCTCAGTAAAACGCTTCCCACATGTGGGGCAGGCGTATGGCTTGTCGGCGTACATCCTAATGCTCAGCCTCCCAAATTGTGACCCGATGACACCAGAGGAGGTAGAAGCAGGAGCCACCACCCTCAGGTGGTTACTCTCTGAGCTGCCTCCTCTAGCCATTGTTTGGGTGTTGTTGGGCTGTTTGCTGTGTTATAGGCTAGGTACCTCTTGTGGTGAACGCCCATCCTGGCCCTGTCTGCATTGGTGTGGTAAGCCTGAGGTAAGGAGAAGACAGACTTCCTGAAAGACTACCATCAGGGGAGTCTCACACCACTCTCTGTGATGGCTGAAGCCCAGGGTGACCTGCTCTGCTCATCATAGATACTTTATCATAGGTCTGTCTCTATCAGCCCCAGGTCCTGCTCCATCCCTGCACTGAGACTGTGAAGAGAAGGGTCTAGGCTGCAGACTGGATCCCTGACGGGAGCCTCGGTCTCTCTGATGACCACCAGGACTGCGGTTGTTCAGTCCACCTGTCCACTGGTTGTGTTCTGTGTGGTGGTGGAAACTGTCAGTCGTGGTTCGGTCCCGGTTCCGACTCAGGAAGGAAGATCGAAGGCTTCTTTCTGTTCCAGGGTCCTGATCCGTGGCCAGGGTTTGTAACCAGCCACTTCAGAGGTCCAGTCTCTCCCGATAGCAACACAGGATATCAGCAGGTCCTCATGGACTGCAGACTGCAAACAAATTGTACAGAAGAGCATATAAGAAACTATACTGCTCAAAAAAATAAAGGGAACACTTAAACACCACAATGTAACTCCAAGTCAATCACACTTCTGTGAAATCAAACTGTCCACTTAGGAAGCAACACTGATTGACAATACATTTCACATGCTGTTATGCAAATGGAATAGACAACAGGTGGAAATTATAGGCAATTAGCAAGACACCCCCAATTAAGGAGTGGTTCTGCAGGTGGTGGCCACAGAGCACTTCTCAGTTCCTATGCTTCCTGGCGGATGTTTTGGTCACTTTTGAATGCTGGCGGTACTTTCACTCTAGTGGTAGCATGAGACGGAGTCTACAACCCACACAAGTGGCTCAGGTAGTGCAGCTCATCCAGGATGGCACATCAATGCGAGCTGTGGCAAGAAGGTTTGCTGTGTCTGTCAGCGTAGTGTCCAGAGCATGGAGGCGCTACCAGGAGACGTGGAGGAGGCCGTAGGAGGGCAACAACCCAGCAGCAGGACCGCTACCTCCGCCTTTGTGCAAGGAGGAGCAGGAAG
The DNA here is from genome assembly GCF_045791955.1 of Oncorhynchus clarkii lewisi. NCBI lineage: Eukaryota > Metazoa > Chordata > Actinopteri > Salmoniformes > Salmonidae > Oncorhynchus > Oncorhynchus clarkii. The sequence continues at coordinate 16,243,562 of NC_092165.1, forward strand.
AGCACTGCCAGAGCCCTGCAAAATGACCTCCAGCAGACCACAAATGTGCATGTGTCTGCTCAAACGGTCAGAAACAGACTCCATGAGGGTGGTATGAGGGCCCGACGTCCACAGGTGGGGGTTGTGCTTACAGCCCAACACCGTGCAGGACGTTTGGCATTTGCCAGAGAACACCAAGATTGGCAAATTTGCCACTGGCGCCCTGTGCTCTTCACAGATGAAAGCAGGTTCACACTGAGCACGTGACAGACGTGACAGAGTCTGGAGACGCCGTGGAGAACGTTCTGCTGCCTGCATTATCCTCCAGCATGACCGGTTTGGCGGTGGGTCAGTCATGGTGTGGGGTGGCATTTCTTTGGGGGGCTGCACAGCCCTCCATGTGCTCGCCAGAGGTAGCCTGACTGCCATTAGGTACCGAGATGAGATCCTCAGACCCCTTGTGAGACCATATGCTGGTGCGGTTGGCCCTGGGTTCCTCCTAATGCAAGACAATGCTAGACCTCATGTGGCTGGAGTGTGTCAGCAGTCCCTGCAAGAGGAAGGCATTGATGCCATGGACTGGCCCGCCCGTTCCCCAGACCTGAATCCAATTGAGCACATCTGGGACATCATGTCTCGCTCCATCCACCAACGCCACGTTGCACCACATACTGTCCAGGAGTTGGCGGATGCTTTAGTCCAGGTCTGGGAGGAGATCCCTCAGGAGACCATCCGCCACCTCATCAGGAGCATGCCCAGGCGTTGTAGGGAGGTCATACAGGCACGTGGAGGCCACACACACTACTACATCAAAGTTGGATCAGCCTGTAGTGTGGTTTTCCACTTTAATTTTGAGTGTCACTCCAAATCCAGACCTCCATGGGTTGATAAATTTGATTTCCATTGATAATTTTTGTGTGATTTTGTTGTCAGCACATTCAACTATGTAAAGAAAAAAGTATTTAATAAGAATATTTCATTCATTCAGATCTAGGATGTGTTATTTTAGTGTTCCCCTTATTTTTTTTGCAGTGTATATATATATATATATATATATATATATATATATATATATAGATATATATATATATATATATTTTTTTTTTATGTTCTCTAAATAAGCTTTGTTGTACAATTTAAAAGGTCAAATACACTTCATTTAAAACAGCCTGCAATAATCTATTGAATTCAGAGCGTGTGAAGTTATACCTAGGCTGAATATAAGCCTTCCACAATCATAAGAACCACTAATACTTTTCATTATTTTATCAAAATAGTTTAATCCGATTTTTTGCAATAATCACTTATCTGGCTTCAAGTCTGTCTATGAAAATGCCCTTTTGTTACATATTTAACACAGCATGATGCAAATTCACTAATAATGTAGCAGGTATTGTAGAAAATGAACACCGGTCTCAAACAAGCTCTCTAGCACAAGCCCACGTGCTAGTGAGTAGCCAGCTACTATTTATATTTCAAGTTTAGCCAACTTGGATCTAGGTATAATTTCACATGCTCTGAATTCAGCTAACAAGGCAAAACAGTTGGGATTGTTATGAACACACCCTTCTGTCCGTCTCCAACTGTTTGAACAGTCTGTCCACCTTGTTCAGATGTTGAGGTCAAGTGGCCTACCTTATTTCTCAGAATGACAAGTTGCCAATTCCTTATATAAATTGTTTTATGCTTATTCCACATCCAGAAAACACAGACTAAACAGCTAGTAAAACAATCTTTATTTGACAAAAATGCTGCTAGCGATACGTGGTACCGTAATATGCGCATGACAAACTGAGCATACATTACCCAGAATGAATGTTCATTGGTACATCCGTTTTTTGGCAGTGTCTGGTATGGTTCTAAAGGTTACCTTCTCCTCTATAACAGTAAAATAATGTCTCCATGTGTTTCGGTGTCCATATGACCGATTCTGTTGGACCAAACCTCAAATGCAAAATAGCGAGTTGAAACCGTTTGTCAGAGAGGAAGAAGTGATCTCTCATCTTTATTGTTGTGAGTGATAGGGGGAGGGGCTTGGGAGATAGAGACAAAGCGAGAGGTTTCACTCTCGTCATAATCTGTCCAAAATAAGCCCAATGCCGTTCTGCCTTTGGGGCGACTCCCCCCCCCCCCCCCCCCCCCCCCCCATTGTTAGGGCAGGGAGACATGAGCATATCGTCGTTATATACCGATCTCTGATGTAAATGGGAAGGTGCACAGCACAGAAGGAACGAACGAAACCAAAAAGACAACATGAGAACAAGGGGACATAAACGCTCAGAAAAACACAAAAAAATCAATATTCCAAATGCGATACAGGCATTTGGAATATCGCACAAAAACATGAAGTCGAATTAATCAAATGAATTCAATATATCGCCCAGCCCTAATTGATAGGCAATGCAATTGGTATAGATTTGACAGCCTTATTCTAACCGGTTTATCAAAACAATGTGCAATACATTGGGCCATTACATTAGTAGGTAGCTATATTGCTATAAAAGTATTGGTCCACATTATAGCTAGTGTCCAATACTGATACAGGCAAGAGTTGCTTGCCTTGGGTCCCAACAAAAAGCTTTAGGCCCAAATGTTATATTGGTTGTCTAGTAGCCAGCTAGTGGGGATACTTGTAAACTTTACAGCTAGCTAGATTATTCCTGCTGTTGTTTACTTAGCTAGCCAGGTAGCTATCGAGTGGAATTGTAACTTTTATGTTAAAGAGTGGAATGCATTTTCTGCTGGTGTATCCTTAGGTATCTCCTCTCAGAGAACCTCTTCACGCAGTGATTACAGGCGAATGGCCTTTCTCCCGTGTGGACCCTTTGGTGCCTCTTCAGGTCACCAGCCTGGGCGAAGCGCATATGACACTCAGTACAGCTGAAGGGTTTCACCCCTGTGTGGACCCTCTGGTGCCGCTTCAGGTTGCCAGCCTCAGCAAAGCGCATGTGACATTGGGTACAGCTGAAGGGTTTCTCCCCTGTGTGGACCCTCTGGTGGATCTCCACCTTCTGGGGGCAGCTGAAGCCTTTGTTACAGAACATGCAGAGGAACCGTTTCTCTTTACTATTGCCTGATGTTGCTCCCCTTCCCTGAGCCTGGGCTCTAGCCCTGTCGTTTGAGTTCAATACCTGATCGAAAAGGACGCGGCTGTGTGAATCGGAAGGCCGCATCAACGTGGACACTGGGTTGCGATCCGTGAGGTCGTTTAAAGGGGAGTGGGTTGCAACATTTGGATTAGTCTCTAAGCTTTCCCTGTAATCTAAGAAATCTCTGCCCTGTGAGAGTCCATTTCCTAAGTGAGTATCTGCATTCCATGTGGGAGGAACGTCGCCCTCCACTTTCACCTCATCTACCACTATAACCTCCCCTTTCTTATCTAGGCACCCTTCAGAGTATACACTACTACTGTACTGGTTCCAGTCCCCTCTAGACAGATCAGTCTGTGTCTCTAAATCCAAGGGAATGTTGCCAGGGTCCATCTTTGTAGAGTAAGAACAAGACGGATCATTGCCAGTTTCTAACACGTCACCTGCGTCTGGATGGGAATGAACTGTCCTCAGGCTTGGGTTACCGTAAAGTAAATACTCTGAGCTGAGAGCAGGATGACAGCCCAGAGGTCCAAGCCCCAGTCTCTCTGGGCTCTCTGGTCTCTGTGTTACGGTTAAAGTCTCTGTGTCGGTCTCTGACTTGCGGATGCCGTTCAGCGTTCCACTGACCTCTGTGACGCTGCCTCTGGTACTGGGCTGCGTGGTGGCGGTGGGGTTTGCCGTGGCTAAAGAGGGCGCTCCAGTCTGGACGTCTCTGCTGTGCCGTTGGTTCTCCTCTTCTTCAGACCTCTCCTGCTTGACTCCAAGACCAGCAGTCTCTGCATCTGCAGCCTGACACAAGAAGAGAGGAGGTTGTTACTGGTAACTAGTTGTATTGGATAACAATGCCGTAGGGAAGTCTCACAAGCTCCCCTATGGCAGATAAATGAGGATGTACATGTAAGCATGTGAATAGCTGAGGGAAGCCTTTCTGAAATAAACAGGCCATATTTCATTTACATAGTAACACATTTTCAATGCAACACTATTACACTAACCTCTATAACGATAACGTGCTGGGTTGAGGATCCACTCCCCTCATCAACAGTGATTGGTTGGTCATCTCTCCATGTATTGTGTCCCACTGGCTTCACAAAGCTCCTGTGGCCTCCAGTTAGATGTCCTTCACCTGAGAGAGTGATTGGGGGGGAAAGAGGTGCTTAGGTGAACTACTGTGATTGATCAACGCTATATTGTGCACTATTGACACTGTCTAGAATTGGTAAGGATGTAAGGTAACACTTATTATAACTACTTTATGTACTACTTATTGATTGATGTAGGCTGATTATGTTCCATGTACCACATTGTTTGCAATTAGTAAATAATAAGAAATACAGTAAATCAGGGATCTGGTTACAATATGCTATTGTATCTTTGGCATGGTAGTTAAGTAATCAGGGGAATTATTGCATTCTATCCAAAAACTGACCAAGACCCAATTACGCAGCCTCTGCCTTTTTTCTGCAAAATGTACCTCTTGTCATTCCTCTGTATCGGTCGAGGATCTTGACACTACTGGGACGACTGGCGAGGACGCGCTCTCGCGTTGTCCTCTCTGTGCGCTCCCGTGCCACCTTCATTTCCAGTAGTTTCCTTCGTAAAGCCCTGTTTTCTTTCTGGCTTTGAGTTATTTCTAAACGAAACACTGCATAGTCGTCGTCTACGAGTTTACAGATCTCTGCCACGGCTGCATTCGCTAGCACCTCCATGATGGAGGCTATTTGAGTGTGAAAAACCACACAGTTTGCCATTGTTAGCTGCTAACTAACCTGCATAAATAACGTCTATCAACCAAGTCCTGTCGCCAACGCGAATTAAACACTATATGGGGTAAGTATGTGATGCTGTGCAGTTAAATTAGTCATTTTTTAACATCGAAATAACAACAATAAAACACTAACGTGGAAATTGTTCTTGGTCACTGTTCACTTCCGTTAATTATTCGTGTGAGTTTCCGGCAGACTAGTTGTGTTGCGTATTGCTGCCTTTCACAGGTCGGAGTGTGAATTGCACATTGTCAGATTTTTTTTTTTTAAATCGCACCTCCACCTAACTCTACACATAAACAAACACACCACCCGTATCCCACTACTTTAGCCTTACCAGATACTACAACAGCCTGGGAGGATGGAACCCTTCTCTTAAAACCAACTGTAGATCTTCTGCAAAGAGGAAACTCTTACACCCAAAAATGTCTGTCCTGCTGCCACTGCCACATATATTTTCCGCGATTTAAGCCCCATCAGTGCAGTACAATTTAATTACCATAGCAATAAACGCAAGAAATCCTACCTTACTTAAACTCATCCTGTGGATTTCTCTCTTCAGGCCTACTCCCCGGGGGGCTCCTAGGTCTTAAACTCTCGGCAGTATTCTGCCTTCTCCCTACAGTTAGCAGCTGTTAGCTCTGCCCACGACTGGCTCATGTGAACTACAATCCCGACGCGTTTGTTTTAACGTTAAGAAACGTCAATACTCATCGCTTGCGATACGGCCTTTAAACATACAATTATCATTCATTGGGAATTATATAAACATTCAACTGTCGTTAACAAATGACCAGCAATCTAAATCAGAGTAGATTTTTCATCAGTATGAAACAAATCATCTTGTTGATACTGAGCATACTCCCATTGGTCAGCATGGTGGAAATAACTATTTCCATCCCCATAACACCACCTGTAGGAACTCAAATTAGCATATCTTGTTGGACAAATCCAGGTAGTGAATCCCGGTTTAAGTCAAATGTATTGCATTGGTGCCCAATCAACATGACCCAGAACAAGCATCATGATTCCACTACTTATAAGGCCACTCCTATAGACTCTATGTGCCATTAGCACCATACGTGCTATGGTTCCTGAGAATTATCATTATCATCAAAAATGTAATTTGGTAATGGATATACCAAATTGATATAGGATCAGTTCCACTCTCCGGATCAGAGTTCACCCTCTCATTCACCAATCAATCCGTCAGTTTTAAAAATCATTCAATTTCCAAATCAGAATCAAAACCCAATTAATTATCCAACCCAAATTTAGAATGACATTGTTCAGTGATTAAAACCCTCAATTTGGCATACACCAACATTGGCAGAATGTACATTTATATTAACATACAGTATAATGAACCCATAATTCTAGTATTAACATTCTTATCATGCATATAATTACAGATCAGTATCTTAGTGCATTCTTAATCTCATTTACTATACATGTAGCAGTGTGTAGACCTCTACAATCAACCTGATACCCAAAATAAACAATTTTAGACAAATCTAAATCAATTATGGGCACAGTTAACCCCCCCCCCCTTCAGGCACTGATTCTCCTGGTGTCTCTTCATTGGTTCTTTTTCAGATAGCTTCATATTTCAAAGTGGATGGCCCATGATAATGTCTCACCTGGGCCGCCACCACCTTTACCACCCATTATGTCTTGTCCATTTGTCAACCAGCATACCAGCAACATGAAAGAAGTTTGGAACAGATCTCCCTTCATGCTCACTCTACGTCGACTCCTGTCACACTCCTGAGAGAAAAGACACAAGAGAAAAAACAGTTGATAGCTTCGGTCGGATGCTGTACACCGGTTGGTGGCTCAGGTCTCTCGGGTAGAAGTGGTGCGGACAGGGCCATATTGAACGCCTTTGTCGCACTTCTTCAGCGGGTAGAGGGGGTTTTGAGGTTCACACCGTCCTCGGCCGAATTATCCCCGCCCATGCATCAAGACACCATCTGACATCACTTTTCATGATAACCAAGAGAGAGAGAGAGAGAGAGAGAGAGGACAGATCAGAACAACAGTTTAGTTGAGTTCATTTCTGATTCAGGAAATCCAGACAAGCATTGACTATATGACAAATTATTACTTTTACCAATTATTTTTAATACAAATCTCTAAACACATGTCAAAGAGAATAACAACACATTCTGCTGAAACAAATGTTTTCAGATTGGCTTATACTCCCCATCACACTGTCAACGTCATCGCAGAGCCACAGGATCAGGACTTTAGATCTCTAACCCATCGTGAGAAATCCCAACAATCCAGCAGATCAAATCTAGTGAGATTTGTATCGAAACAAAACAGAACATACAGCACAACAATACACTTCTACATATCACTCAATACACTCCTACATATCACTCAAGGTGTGTAAACTTCAAACCTAAACCTCAGAGGACTGGTAAATTCCCCCATTTTGACACGACTCGTTCAAAAAAAAACAAATTGAATAAGAATCACTACCATTTAATAATTCCATAAAGAAAAACATTGTACCCATACGATCATAGGAAAATAGTCTTAATACAGCCTACCCTTAGTCAAAGGCAACGCCCTCTCCCTCTTCCCATTGGTCCAAATCACAAATATGGCTATGAACTACATCATAATGATCAGTATTACAAATGACCTTCAAATCATCATCTGAATGGCTTTCCATTGAGGGCGATCAAACCACAGTGGAAAGTCAGGACAGAGGTCATACAAACCCTTCAAAGAAGTGTGTCTTACTATATTTGACTAATTAATGAAAAAGTCAAACATTTCATACATTTCGTATCCCAGGTTTACAATGAGTTTCCAGTACATTTCTATTCAAAATAATTCACGTGTTTAATTAAAAAAGACTTCAGAAAATTGAGTGTGTGTGTGCGCCCCTTTAAGATACCTCGGCACTAACCCATATTCATAACCAGTAAATTGTGTGTGTGTGTGTGTGTGGTAAACCATATGGCAAAAACAAACAAAAATTGCCAGGCCTTATAAAGTTGGGTAGATTTATACTTATAAAACTGCCGAATTTCACTAACTGTTCTCCTAAGACCGTAGCCTTAGAAAACATTTCAAAAAGAGAGAGAAAATGACTCCCCCCATTCTCCTGGAAAAGAAAGTGTTAATTTCTCAGCGTACCTATAACCCCTTTCCGTAACCTAATCATTGCAACCTGTTGCATTCATTTTGTAATAATATAAACCTGTTGTTTAACAAATCTAGAACCTTCAAAAAGTTGCAACAGTCAAAACTAACAGCAATCCACTTTAATGACTGGACACTGTTCGGAAACAGATTATCGTTTGAAATGAAATTACCTTCCTGCTCAAATTCACTGGTGTTAAACTATAGAATTGAGTAATGAATGATAACAAAATGGTGCCAAAGCATATCTCCCATACAACTTAGTCATATCTCTACACCAAACTAACCCACTGTGTCCCTTACAGCCTGATATAGCCCAGCGAGCACCACACGCTTTCACCAGCGGACTAAAACAGGGCATTCGTAGTCTACCCGAAAAAAAAAACACTAATAACATATTTCCATTCAAATGATTAGAAGGCGCTGTTTTCATTTCAGTCTACCCAAACAATACGACTCTATATTTTGAATACCAACCTCTGCTTCACACCTATTAAACATCTAGTATTTTAAGATGAACCTGTAATGCGTCAAATGTATAAAATACATAAAATATATAATATCAGCCAATTCTCAAGCATATATTCAATACATATCCATAGTTGAATTTCAATCAGAATCCCAGATTTGAGTCAATACCGTAGACCCAATGCTATTGATATAACAAAGTGAATCCCGCAAATAACCCAATTACAATGGTTTGTCGTCTTAACATCTGGCACATAACGACACAATTTCCAGAAAATAGCCTTAAAGTTCCTCCAAGTGTTTCTCCGCAGAGATTTTCACATGCGCAAAATGAATAGATTAGCAGTCAACAAGTTAAATCGACCTCCATTGATGTAAAGCGAGATCATGCATGCGCCTTTTAATAAAAGCGGATTATGTTTTCTCATGCAACATATTTCAATGACTTTACTACATCACATTAGCTCCGCAATGATCATTTGTTTGATGAAAAATGTGTCTTTATACGACGTTATAAGTATGAACATAATCTTGTAATTTCTCCACGATAAGCCATTGGAAAATTATGTGTTGATTCAAGAATGAAGTATAATGTTTTGGTTCCACTTAGGTAAGGGAAACTCAGTCCCTGAATTGACACAAAAATAACCAAGTCAGTCAGCACAGAGTACATTTTGTAGTTCATTTAAACAAAATGGTCATACACTCACAATGTGAAGTGCAGCACTTTTATTGCACACAATTATACATGTGACAAGTAAAATAACTTTGATCTGATACCCTCGCTTTGATCAAATTAATTTTAGAATGCTTTGGAAAAGGTTCAACATAACATTACACACAACTTCACTACTTCAGGTCACGTAAACCTGAATTAAGGCACTATAATTTCCTCATTATAAAACACCAGCATCAAACAACAGGACAAGATTGTCACTCTTCATAAGTAAAGCATTTTTACAGACACCACACCAACCATATCATCTACTCTGCCTCATCATACTCATTCTTTTCTCAGTTCACCTCATCCAGTTCCCTACTACATCCTAAACCAACAGAATTGACTACTCTATACATGGACCATGTGCATTTTCTGCTGGTGTATCCTGAGGTAGCTCCTCTCTGAGAACCTCTTCCCGCAGTGTGTACAGGTGAATGGCCTCTCTCCCGTGTGGACCTTCAGGTGTGCCTTCAGATGGTGCTGGTGGGAGAAACTTTTCTCACACTGGGGGCAGCTGTAGGGTTTCTCCCCTGTGTGGACCCGCTGGTGCCTCTTCAGGTGGTGCTGGTGGGAGAACCTCTTCTCACACAGGTGGCAGCCAAACGGTTTCTCTCCCGTGTGCATCCTCTGATGGCTCTCCATCTGTTTGCGGAAACTGAAGACTTTCCAACAGAATGAACATGGGAAGCACTTCTCTTTGCCACCGGATCTACTGATAGCGTCACTACTACTGTTATTTGTCAATGGGCTTGTGTAGCCATTTAGTGTTGAGGCACTGGCATTGTCTGAGGTCTGGTTTAACATTAGGAGAGTGTGAGCAGGATGAAGGCCAGGGAGTGTCTGTGTTGTTGCAGGGTCCATGTTCCAGTTTATAGATCCTATAGAAGGCTGGCTGAAGGCAGCACCTGTTTGTGGGGTAACCTGAGGTGCCATCTGTCTCTCTGAATCACAACTATAGGAGCAGGACGGAGCATCGCTAGCCGAGTCTGTGTCTGTTCTCTCCCGCCCCATACTGACACCTCCCCGTCCCTGCAGACCAAATCTAAACCTTGTCCTGGTCTCAGCCAGTCTGTTGTCATGGAGACTAAGTTTGGTTGTTGTTTTGCGTTTGACTGTCTGTTTCTGGCTGTGGTTAACAGTGTTGTTCCCCAGCCTGAAGTTGAAGACGCTGTCCCATCCACTGACCTCCACTATGTCGCTTTTGGCCCCAGCCTGCTCTGTGATGTCATCCCCTGGGCTCTTGGCTGCACCAGTCTGGAAATCAAATATGGCCACCATGTCTCCTCTTTTAGCCTCCAGCAAACCACCTACAGGCAAATGTTACAATCCAGACTTAACAAACATGACAACAGAACAAAAATCATATACATGGATTTTGTGTGTGTTATTTGCCTGGTGATATGATATGACTGTCATGTTGATATACATAGTATTGTTTGTTTTTGAATTTCATACAAATTGTATTGATATTGTTTTAGAAATAAAGTACTCATAAGGTTTCATATGTGTTTAAGAAAAACATTTGTCAGGTGCATCACTATTCCCATTGAAGATCTATTACTGTATGTAGGCTATATGTATTTCTCTCTTGCCTTGCTCCCCCATCTTTAGTCCACTCAGCAGGTCAATGCTCTCTGGTCCGTCTTCTATTGTCTCCTCTTTGACCAGCAGCAGATCAGGCTTCCCATCCTCCATGTCTACTGACTATAAGAGATACAGAGTGAGAGGATGTTGGATCAAGAAATCTGATATGAGCACCCTGCTATGGAGCATCTTCTGATTGGACAATGAGGGATTGCTATGAGTACTATGTAAACATGTTAGTTGACTTGATTACCCGACACGTAAATTGTTGGATAATTCAAATGCAGGGTTCCACACTTAAAACAAAATTAATCAACATCTGGGCCTGTATCCACACAGCCTCAGAGTAAGAGTGCTGATCTTTCCATTTAATCATAATTATGACCTAAAAGGCTAAACTGATCCTGGATCAGCACTCCTTCTCTGAGAGGCTTTGTGGATACGGGCCCAGACCTAATACCATTCAGACAGTAGTTCACAGTGGGCTCACCTCAGTGAGACTGTGTGTGGTCCTGTGCTGCTCAGCTGGTTTCTCTGTGGGTTCAGGAGGAGGTGTAGGCTGGTTGTCCTCCATGACCATGGTCCCCTCAGGGTTCCCCAGACCCTCCTCACACCCCTCATCCTTCACCAGCAGCACCTCTGGACCCTCATCCTGGAAGAGAGGTGATACAGATTACAGACATACACTCCCTCAGGTACGTACACACACACACACAGATAATATAACACTTTCAACATGGTGTGTTTACCCATCCCCACTGTTTGTATGTATGAAGGATCCCCATTAGCTGCTGCCAAGGCAGGGCCTACACTTCCAGGGGTTCAGCACAATTAAGGCAGTTGTACAATTTTGAAAACATTACAATACATTTCACAACACATTAAGTGTGTGCCCTCAGGCCACTACTCTACTACCACATATCTACAACACAAAATACATGTTATCATGTTTGTGTGTGTGCATGTGTCTACGTTTAGGTCCTATACTGTAGTTACAGAATGACTTCATTGTTAAAACCCATCATGGTGGACAAACAGTAAATATGGTGTGGGTGAATAGTCAGCTATGATAAGTCATCATCCGACAATACTAAACTATTTTGAGGTGTACAGTGGGTGCTTGCTAGTGTGTGGTTATGTGTAGGTATATTTAGTAAGTCAAATGCGCTGTCGGGGGTATGTAGAATAGGGTGAAATCAAGGGCCGTATCCACAAAGCCTCTCAGAGGAGTGCTGATGTAGGATCAGTTTTGCCTTTCAGATCATGATGATGTAGACAGGTCGAGGGCCTGATCCTCGATCAGCACTTCTACTCTAAGACTCTTTGTTGGGCCAGTATCCACAAAAGGCTCTCAGAGTAGAAAATTGGTCATAAGTGCTGAGAATAGATACATTTTACTCCTACTCTAATGGGTAAAAACAAAAGCGATGAATGAAGCTACTTTAGTCATAACAGTCCCACCTAGTCGACAGATATTTAGGAAATCACACGAGCTGTCCTAACCAGTTAAGAGTTATCAGCAGGTTTACTGGTGATGAAGCGAGTCGATAGTTCCTGTGCCACATGCAATTGCTTTGGAGTTGTTCAAATAATGTTTGTATAATTCTATAGGATCAATCCATAAATAATCTAGACCTACATGCAACAGTAACTCTTGCGCTTCTGACAATGATTTCACGAGGCCTATTTCACATGATATGCCTAAATACTTATAAAGACTAGACGAAATAAATAAACACGTTTTTCTTTCGATGATTTAATTACCTACATAATGCTATGTCATGTTATCCCGTCGGAGCGCAACATCAGGTTGTAAAAAGAAAAAGCCTAAATCGGGAATGCCGGTAAATTGGGCAACTGAAAGCATCTAAAGCTTATGTAAACTTTGATTGTGTCCGATGAAAATTCCAGAACTTTCAAACGTATGCAACATTATTGGCAAGTGATTTGATAAACGGGAGTTAAAAGTTGTTAAAGGGAAGTGACGAGGGTTGGTAACAGTATAATGGTAATATTGTCAAAATTCAGTTAACAATAATCAGAATTGGTAAAAAAAAAAAAAAAAAACATATTTATGCCAACATATTAGGCTATAATTAAGAGAAGGCAACGTGGTCGTGTCAGGAGAAAACTATATCAAACGTTTTACCATCGCAACATTTGATGTACAGTCACATTCAATGTGGTTGTATGAAGCGTGCTATACAGTTCACAGCTGGCGATGCCTCATTGGTTATTCCCTATCTTTTGCAACAATGTCAATGAGCGTCATCACTATCTTCCCTTTGCAGGATGTCGTGACTATCAGCTGAGATAAACTTTTATGAGTTGATTTTACTCCTGGCTCAGAGTTTGCCCGGGCAGTGTCTTCAAATCAAATCAAATTGTATTTGTCGCATGCGCGGAATACAACAGGTATACAGTGAAATTCTTACTTTCAAGCCATTAACCACCAATGCAGTTTTAAGAAAAATACGTGTTAAGTCAAATATAGTTAAGTAAAAAATAAATAAAAGTAACAAATAATTAAAGAGCAGCAATAAAATAACAATAGCGATGCTATATACAGGAGGTACTGGTACAGTCAATGTGTGGGGGCATCGGTTAGAGTTAGTTACTATGCATATATAATAAACAAAGAATAGTAGCAGCTTAAATGGGGGGGGGGGGGGGGGGCAATGCAAGTAGTCTGGGTAGCCATTTGATTAGCTGTTCAGGAGGTTTATGGCTTGGGGGTAGAAGCTGTTGAGAAGCCTTTTGGACCTAAACTTGGTGCTCCGGGATCGCTTACCATGCGGCAGCAGAGAGAACAGTCTATGACTAGGGTGGCTGTAGTCTTTGACAATTTTTAGGGCCTTCCTCTGACACCGCCTGGTATAGGGGTCCTACATGGCAGGAAGCTTGGCCCCAGTGATGTACTGGGCCTTATGCAATCCCCTCTGTAGAGCCTTGCCGTCAGAGGCCAAGCAGTTGCCATACCAGGCAGTGATGCAACCCGTCAGGATGCTCTCGATGGTGCAGCTGTAGAACTTTTTGAGGATCTGAGAACCCATGCCAAATCTTAGTAGGTTTTGTCCTGCCCTCTTCACGACTGTCTTGGTGTGCTTAGACCATGTTAGTTTGTTGGTGATGTGGACACCAAAGAACTTGAAGCTCTCAACCTGCTCCACTACAGCCCCGTCGGTTTTAATGGGGGCCTGTTCGGCCCGCCTTTTCCTGTAGTCCACTATCAGCTCCTGTGTCTTGCTCACATTGAGGGAGAGGTTGTTGTCCTGGCACCACACGGCCAGGTCTCTGACCTCCTCCCTATATTATCTCATCGTTGTCGGTGATCAGGCCTACCACTGTTGTGTCATCAGCAAACTTAATGATGATGTTGGAGTCGTGCCTGGCCATGCAGTCATGAGTGAAGAGGGAGTACAGGAGGGGACTGAGCACGCACCCCTGAGGGGCCCCCGTGTTGAAGATCAGCGTGGCGGATGTGTTGTTACCTACCCTTACCAACTGGGGGCGGCCAGTCAGGAAGTATAGGATCCAGTTGCAGACTAGTTGTTGGACTAGTAACCAAAAGGTTGCAAGATCGAAACCCCAAGCTGACAAGGTAAAAATCTGTCGTTCTGCCCCTGAACAAGGCAGTTAATCCACTGTTCCTAGGCCATCATTGAAAATAAGAATTTGCTCTTAACTGACTTGCCTAGTTAAATAAATAATTAAAGGTGTTTAGTCCCAGGGTCCCTTAGCTTACTGATGAGCTTTGAGGGCACTATGGTGTTGAACGCTAAGCTATAGTCAATGAATAGCATTCACATAAGTGTTCCTTTTGTCCAGGTCTGAAAGGGCAGTGTGGAGTGCACTAGAGATTGCATCATCATTACCACCTGGTTATTATTTTTAAAAATGTTAACAGGTTTTAACAGGATGCCTAGGACCTTTTCTGAGATGCATTGTGGATACAGGTCCAAATGTGATGTATACTAAAGAGAATCTCAATGAAAGTCTTAGAATGAAAAGTCCCATTTTGTGTTTATTAAACATAAGTTTTAAATACACCATATTAAAACCACACATACACATCTCAAAAAAAAAACTTAATGAACTTGATAAACTGCATTTATTTTCTCATTAAACATGTCTTGGGGGATAAAAACAAATTAAGTAGTTTAATAAGAAATAATGAAACAGCCGTTTGTGAACATCACATTCTACACAGTGCAAACACAATATGTAACAGTCTTTTTAGGCTTATGTAGCTTATACAGTGTACAAAACATTAGGATTCACTTTCCTGCTTTTTCAATGACGTAAACTGACCAGGTGAATCCAGGTGAAAGCTATTATCCCTTATTGATGTCACTTGTTAAATTTACTTCAATCAGTGTAGATAAAGGGGAGGAGACAGGTTAAATAGGATTTGTAAGCCTTGAGGAAATTGAGACAGGGATTGTGTATGTGTGCCATTCAGAGAGTGAATGGGCAAGACAAAAGTGCCTTTGAAAGAGATATGGTAGTCGGTGCCAGGTGCACCAGTTTGAGTGTGTCAATAACTGCAATGATGCTGGGTTTTTCACACTCAACAGTTACCTGTGTGTATCAAGAATGGTCCACTACCAAAAGGATATCCAGCCAACTTGACAACTGTGGGAAGCATTGGAGTCAACATGGGCCAGCATCCCTGTGGAACGCTTTCGACACCTTGTAGAGTTCATGCCCTGACGAATTGAGACTGTTCTGAGGACAAAAGGGGGGTCAAACTCAATATTAAGAAGGTGTTCCTAATGTTTTGTGCACTCAGTGTATATCATATCACACAATGTCTGGATGCAATATTCAACACTGGAATCTGTTACTCTCGTTATTTAAAATGCATCTGTGGGTCTTTTCTGCTGAAAACAATGAAAATGTGTCTTTAATGCAGGGTTTGATCTAAATGCCAGAAGCTATTGCGTGGAATGGTTACTTTCTATGTTATAGAGTGGAATGTTTTTTCTGCTGGTGTAGCCTGAGGTAGCTCCTCTCTGAGAACTTCTTCTCACACTGGGGGCAGCTATAGGGTTTCTCCCCTGTGTGGACCCTCTGGTGCCGCTTCAGGTCACCAGCCTGGGCGAAGCGCATATGACACTGGGTACAGCTGTACGGTTTCTCCCCTGTGTGGACCCTCTGGTGTCTCTTCAGGTGGCCAGACTGGGCAAAGCGCATGTGACACTGGGTACAGCTGAATGGTTTCTCCCCTGTGTGGACCCTCTGGTGCCTCTCCACCTTCTGGGAGCAACTGAAGCCTTTGTTACAGAACATGCAGAGGAACGGTTTCTCTTTACTATATCCTGATGTGGCTCCCCCTCCCTGAACCTGGGTTCTATCCCTGTTGTTTGAGTTCAATTCCTGATCAAAAAGGACATGGCCGTGTGAATCGGTAGGACCCATTGACGTGGACACTGGATCGCAATGCCTGAGAGAGTGTAAAGGGGAATGGGTCGCAACATTTTTATTTGATTCAAAGCTTTCCCTGTAATCTAAGAAATCTCTGCCCTGTGAGAGTCCATCTCCGAGGTGACTATCTGCATTCCATGTGGAAGGAACGTCACCCTCCACTTTCACAGTCACCTCATCTACGACCAGACCCTCCCCTTTCTTATCTAGGCACCCTTCAGAGTATACACTACTACTGTACTGGTTCCAGTCCCCTCTAGACAGATCAGTCTGTGTCTCTAAACCCAAGGATATGTTGTCACGGTCCATCTCTGTAGTGTAAGAACAAGACGGATCATTGCCAGTCTCTAATGCATCACCTGAGTCCCGATGGGATTGAATCGTCCTCAGGCTTGTGTTACCGTAAAGTAAAGACTCTGAGCTGGAAGCAGGACGACAGCCCTGTGGCCCCAGCCCCAGTCTCTCTGGGTCTGATCTGTGTTCAGATCCTGTGTGTAAAAGCCTTTGTGTTACAGTTAAAGTCTCGGTGTCTGTCTCTGACTTGAGGACGGCGTTCAGCGTTCCACTGACCTCCGTGATGCTGCGTCTGGTCCTGGGCTGCACTAGGGAGGCAGTGGGATCCTCCGGAGCTACAGGAGCCGCTCCTGCTGCTTCAGTCTGGATGTCTCTGCTGTGTCTTGCGTCCTCCTCTCCTTCAGTCCTCTCCTGCTTGACCCCAGGACCTGCAGCCTCTGTATTTGCAGACTGACACAAGAAGAGGGGAGGTTATTATCAGTACATTAGTTGAATTGGATGACAATGTCGTGGAGAAGTCTCACAAGCTCCCATATGGCAAATACATTATGATGTACACGTAAGCTAATGAATAGCTGTGGGGAGCCTTTTTGAAATAAACTCGTCACATTTGATATACTGTCATTTTTATGCAACACTATTAATCTGACCTCTATCACAATAACGTGCTGGGTTGCGGTTCCACTCCCCTCGTCAACAGTGATTGGTTGGTCATCTCTCCATGTATTGTGTTCCGCTGGAGTCACAAAGCTTCTGTGGCCTCCATTGAGATGTCCTTCACCTGAGAGAGTGATTGGGGAAAGGGAGGTGGTTAAGTTAGGTACTGTCAATGCTCAACTCTATATTGTACCCTATAGACACTGTCTAGAATTGACAAGGATGTAAGGTAACACTTCTCATAACTTCTTGATATACTATTTATTGATAAATGTCAGTCATGAAGACAGTCGTGAAGAGGGCACAACAAAACATATTCCCTCTCAGGCAACTGAAAAGATTTGGCATGGGTCCTCAGATCCTAAAAAGGTTTTACAGCTGCACCATTGAGAGCATCCTGACGGGTTGCATCACTGCCTGGTATGGCAACTGCTCGGCCTCCGACCGCAAGCCATTACGGAGGGTAGTGCGTACGGCCCAGTATATCACCTGGGCCAAGCTTCCTGCAATCCAGGACCTCTATACCAGGCCCTAAAAATTGTCAAAGACTCCAGCCACCCTATTCATAGACTGTTCTCTCTGCTACCGCACGGCAACTGGTACCGGAGCGCCAAGTCTAGGTCCAAGAGGCTCCTAAATAGCTTCTACTCCCAAGCCATAAGAGTCCTGAATATCTAATCAAATGGCTACCCAGACTATTTGCATCCCCCCCCCAAAAGGTTGCTGGTCCAACACTCTTAACTGCTAATCTACCTGCAGCCCCAATCCAGAATCTGGTTGGAATATAATATTGTGTCTTTGCGGAAGATGGCTAATCATGGGGAATTATTGCCTACTATCCAAAAACTGACCGAGACCCAATTCTGGGTAACACATCTGGGCCCGGTTTCCCGATAGCAATGGAACTTAGGCTTCGGAGTGTTTTAAGATACATCTTTCCTACAACGGCCTAATATTTCACGTGTTTCCCAAAACACTAAGCAGAGAGAACTTTCGCTTAAAGCCAATTTATGCTTGATCCACAGGCTTCGTACGTAGAGTGTGACGCAATTGCGGAGCATCCGAAGGATTGTGGAGGCCAAATCCAGCTCTGTACAGCGATGTCATGCGCCTCTCATATTGTGTAACAATGCAGAGGGCTCCGTATAGCTCCACACTGACATGATTTGTTGCCACTAGGTGGGGGCGGTTAATCCTCTATAAACACAAACTCACTTTCTTGACAAACAAACATGGAGAACTTTAACATAAGAAGTTCACAAAAAATAGCATATTTATGATACCTCGTGTACGGATTTCAAAAGACACAAAAATGTGTTTGAACTCCTGGAAAGAGATCGGGAAGGTAATGAGGATAACGCGGGTAAAGAGGTCAATGAAATGCAGACGTAGGGGATAGAAGGAAGCTGGATTGACGCACATTCAACAAATCTGATCTAACAAAGTGGATATTTGTCAAATCCATCATGATTGATATATTGTAACAGGCCCACAATGTGGTTACTTAAATCCAATTTGGATACATTTGGCTGTTTTCGCTGCTTAACATTTAAAAGTTGTCCCTTTTCAGGTTTAGAAAAAGTGACTGCTAAATGCTAACTCCCATTCGTATAAACTGGTAGCACAGCTAGCATATAAACATCGGTGGTGGTAGTCAAAGTAGTTTTAACTGTAATGCAGTTGATTGATGACAATAACATGAACATACACTGCTCAAAAAAATAAAGGGAACACTAAAATAACACATCCTAGATCTGAATGAATGAAATATTCTTATTAAATACTTTTTTCCTCTACATAGTTGAATGTGCTGACAACAAAATCACACAAATGATCAATGGAAATCAAATTTATCAACCCATGGAGGTCAGGATTTGGAGTCACACTCAAAATTAAAGTGGAAAACCACACTACAGGCTGATCCAACTTTGATGTCATGTCCTTAAAACAAGTCAAAATGAGGCTCAGTAGTGTGTGTTGCCTCCACGTGCCTGTATGACCACCCTACAACGCCTGGGCATGCTCCTGATGAGGTGGCGGATGGTCTCCTGAGGGATCTCCTCCCAGACCTGGACTAAAGCATCCGCCAACTCCTGGACAGTCTGTGGTGCAATCTCCTGGTAGATGGAGCGAGACATGATGTCCCAGATGTGCTCAATTGGATTCAGGTCTGGGGAACGGGCGGTCCATAGCATCAATGCCTTCCTCTTGCAGGAACTGCTGACACACTCCAGCCACATGAGGTCTAGCATTGTCTTGCATTAGGTGGAACCCAGGGCCAACCGCACCAGCATATGGTCTCACAAGGGGTCTGAGGATCTCATCTCGGTACCTAATGGCAGTCAGGCTACCTCTGGCGAGCACATGGAGGGCTGTGCGGCCCCCCAAAGAAATGCCACCCCACACCATGACTGACCCACCACCAAACCGGTCATGCTGGAGGATGTTGCAGGCAGCAGAACATTCTCCACGGCGTCTCCAGACTGTCACGTCTGTCACAAGTGCTCAGTGTGAACCTGCTTTTATCTGTGAAGAGCACAGGGCGCCAGTGGCGAATTTGCCAATCTTGGTGTTCTCTGGCAAATGAAAAACATCCTGCACGGTGTTGGGCTATAAGCACAACCCCCACCTGTGGACGTCGGGCCCTCATACCACCCTCATGGAGTCTGTTTCTGACCGTTTGAGCAGACACATGCACATTTGTGGCCTGCTGGAGGTCATTTTGCAGGGCTCTGGCAGTGCTCCTCCTTGCACAAAGGCGGAGGTAGCGGTCCTGCTGCTGGGTTGTTGCCCTCCTACGGCCTCCTCCACGTCTCCTGATGTAATGGCCTGTCTCCTGGTAGCGCCTCCATGCTCTGGACACTACGCTGACAGACACAGTAAACCTTCTTGCCACAGCTCGCATTGATGTGCCATCCTGGATGAGCTGCACTACCTGAGCCCCTTGTGTGGGTTGTAGACTCTGTCTCATGCTACCACTAGAGTGAAAGCACCACCAGCATTCAAAAGTGACCAAAACATCAGCCAGGAAGCATAGGAACTGAGAAGTGGTCTGTGGTCCCCACCTGCAGAAACACTCCTTTATTGGGGGTGTCTTGCTAATTGCCTATAATATCCACCTGTTGTCTATCCCATTTGCACAACAGCATGTGAAATGTATTGTCAATCAGTGTTGCTTCCTAAGTGGACAGTTTGATTTCACAGAAGTGTGATTGACTTGGAGTTACATTGTGTTGTTTAAGTGTTCCCTTTATTTTTTTGAGCAGTGTATATTGAGCTTGACATCCATATAAGCATTATACTCCGATTTCTACTTCAACAGAGTGAAAAACATACCAACAATAGCCTAAATACAGTGGTGTGTATTCATGGATGCCAAGGGAAGCGAGTCTTCCCCAAATATTTGACCAATAAAAATAAAATAATGTCTGTTTTTTTCTCTGTCCAAATGTTCCGTTTATTTTACAAGTGGCTGAATCTCACCGGAGAAATCATCAGAGCGAGGGAAACAGCACCCCTCTGTCTCAGTATGTGTAGCCTATGTATCTTATGCTCCCGGGAACACCAATCAAATCACATCCTAAGCAAAACCTCATTATTGTTTCTGGTCTGCTTGTGTAGATGTCCTGCAGTAGCTAGTTTACTAAATCGGCCCTTTCCTAAGCCATGGATGGAGATTTGGACTTGTGGTTTTGACTTAACTCTCTGTACAGGTCAATGATTATGAAGGCAAAGTTTTTCTGAAACTCCAGCCCCCCCCCTTTCCTGTTTCCATCACTCAGAAGGTGAAGGAATGCACATTAAATTGTGCGATTGCCAACATACCATAGAAGACAACTTCCTTCAACAGCTCTGTGCTGCTCCGCGAAACGCAAGAAGTAGAGGCCATATCACCGTAAATGTATTAAAAGATATAGCCTGCCTATACTGTAGGTAGGCTATATTTTTTCAATTAAATCAGTGTCATGTTCATCCAATTGTCTTTTTATTTTGCCAATGCATACGTCGTGTTGACCATGCAGCGCCTTTATGCAAAATGTACCTCTTGCCATTCCTCTGTATTGGTCGAGGATCTTCCCACTTCTTGGACGACTGACAAGGACGCGCTCTCGCATTGCCACCTCTCGTGACACCTTAAGTTCCTGTAGCTGTAGTTTCCTCCGCAATGCCCTGTTTTCTTTCTGGCTTTGAGTTATTTCCAAACGAAACACTGCATAGTCGTCGTCTACGAGTTTACAGATCTCTGCCACGGCTGCATTCGCTAGCACCTCCATGATGGAGGCTATTTGAGCGTGAAAAACAATACAGTTAGCCATTGTTAGCTAACGTTAGCAGCTAGCTAGCGTTATATAGACAACATCTATAAACCAAGTCCTGTATCCAACGCGAATGAAAGACTACCTGGGGTAAGTATGTGATGCTGTGCAGTTAAATGAGTCACATTTTGATTTCCATGGTGTTAATAAACGTCTAAATAAAAACGCGAACGTGGAAATTGTTCTTCGTCACTGTTTACTTCCGTTTACACTGAAATGAAGATAAATATCCGCGTGTCGTAGCAACACTTAAAGTACCTCCGGGTCACAGACTTTTAGAAATTCTTCAAAATTAAGATCGCCCAAGTAATAGTAGAAAACTGTCAATAACCTGCATTCATTCATATTTAAGTGAAATTTGCACCATGTTCCAAAGTCATATAAATGCCCCCAGTGCGAATCACTGTTAATGGAATACATATTGGCTTATAGAGCATAAACTATTGTAACTACCCTGGGTTTATAACCGCGGAAATCGGCCCGGCCGTACGAGCATACTTTTGCAGCACAGTCGATAGCGCGCCGGACCTCGGGCTAGAAGGTAGACCTGCTCCCTGCTGTTTCATTACATTGGTGTCGGAAGTGATCGGACCTTGCATCCACGACAGTGCGTGTGCTTGGCCGGTGAGCGCGTTCCTGTAAGAGGTAGAGCCGCAAGCTAGCGCAAGGACGCGCTCTTTGAAAGGAGTGAGTAGTGTAACGACCCTGGGTCCCATTCCATTGGGACCAACCTCAGTCGCCCATGAAATAACACCATATATTCTACAGACCCTACTGAGTATTTCCAACCCCACTTTTACACTGGCGCATATAATCGTTTTTTCTCTCTCTAAGCCAATAATGTAATTCTTAGGCCTACAGTTTGACGCATACAACAACACAGAGTTACACATGGAATAAACAAACATACAGTCAATAATACAGTAGAAAAAGTATATACAGTATGTGCGAATGAGGTAGGATAAGGAAGGTAAGGCAATAAATAGGCCATGGTGGCGAAGTAAATACAATATAGCAATTATACCTTGGAATGGTAGATGTGCAGAATATGAATGTGCAAGTAGAGATACTGGGGTGCAAAGGAGCAAGATAAATAAATAAATACAGTATGGGGATGAGGTAGTTGGATGGGCTATTTACAGATGGGCTATGTACAGGTGTGCAGGTGGGCTATGTACAGTGATCTGTGAGCTGCTCTGACAGCTGGTGCTTAAAGCTAGTGAGGGAGATATGAGGCTCCAGTGATTTTTGCAGTTCGTTCCAGTCATTGGCAGCAGAGAACTGGAAGGAAAGGCGGAGATTCAATGAAATCAGTGTATTGTTTTTTGTTACTGGTGTGTAATGGAGGCAAAGTCAGGTGCAGGAGAGCAGAGTGTAGTTAACAGGCACACTTTTTATTCCGGTCCAAACGAAAGCACATAAGTACATAAACGTGCCAAAAGCACGCAACATAAACAAAAGTCTGGCGCGTGACAATACCCACATAACATAAAACAATTTCACACAAAGACATGGAGGGAAACAGAGGACTAAATACATTCAGTGTGATTAGCGAATGAAAACCAGGTGTGTATGGAACAACACAAAACAAATGGAAATATGAAAAATGGAGAGGCGATGGCTAGAAAGCCGGTGACGTTCGGGCAGCGTTCGGCGAGCGACAAGGAGAGGAGCCAACTTTGGTGGAAGTCGTGACACTTATATAAAGTAGTCACTCTTTTTAGTTTATATGTTGTTTTTTACATTAACGTTATGCACTAAGCTGAAAAAAAATATTGATTTCGTATCATTCACACAGCGTTTTTACCGCAGACATTTATTTTGAAGGCAAAAATTGGAAAACCGGAAGTCTCAATGTTGCTGCCGGGGAACTTGTGGTGCTGCCATGACGCTAATATGAGAAATTAGGTTATTGGTCAACGTCTGGTGTCTATACAGTGATGCTGCCTTCAAAACAACTAGGAATTCCAAGTCGGAAACTCGGGCATCTTTCTAGAGCTGGTTCAAATCCCAGAGCTGAGTAGGTGAATAATCTGTCGATGTTTTCTTGAGCAAGGCACTTAACCCTAATTGCTCTTGTAAGTTGTTCTGGATAAGTGTCTCCTAAATTACAAAAACAATGTCTACCTCAGTCATCAGAGTCATATATACTGAACAAAAATATAAACGCAAACAATTTCAAAGATTTTACTGAGTTACAGTTCTAATGAGAATCAGTCAATTGAAATCAATTAATTTGGCCCTAATAAATGGATTTCACATGACTGGGGATACAGATATGCATCTGCTGGTTACAGATACCTTGAAAGGTAGGGGTGTGGATCAGAAAACCAGTCAGTATCTGGTTTGTGGTGATGGCGGCGGATGAATGGCACGACAATGGGCCTCAGGATCTCGTCAAGGTATCTCTGTGCATTCAAATTGCCATCGATAAAATGCAATTGTGTTTGTTGTCCATAGCTTATGCCTGTGCATACCATAACCCCACCACCACCATGGGGCACTCTGTTCACAACGTTTACGTCAGCAAACCGCTTGCCCACACAACGTCATACACATTGTCTGCAGTTGTGAAGCATATAATAATTGAATGTTCATTTCTCTATCTGGCAACAGCTCTTGTGGACATTCCTGCAGTCAGCATTCCAATTGCACGCTCCCTTGAGACATCTGTGGCATTGTGTTGTGTGACACAACTGCACATTTTAGTGCCCCCCGCTCCTGCGGCAAGGACCTCAACATGACAGCAGGACATATGCCCAGGCCGTAAGCAGAGCAACAGGCCCAATCCCCACTATTACACCCGCCCAAGCTCCTGTGACCTAAGAGGTATGTATCAGATGCTCGACATGCTCTGCTCACACCTACTGTGATGGCCCGGGTCTAAAACACACAAAAACAACACTAGACACTATGGAACACAAAGTTTTTACTATCTCATCCTGGAATATACGAGGTCTGAGGTCATCTGCCTTTGGCCTAAAGAGCAGGATCCCAGACTTCATCAAATAAATTGGAAATACAGACATTGTCATCCAACAAGAAACATGGCATAAAGGAGACCCACTGGTTGCCCTCTAGGTTACAGAAAGCTGGTTGTCCCATCCACCAAACTACCAGGTGTAAAACAGGGAAGAGACACCGGGGGTATGCAAATTTGATATAGAGCAGACCAAACCCACTCTATTAAATGAGTCAAAACAGGAACATTTTACATCTAGCTAGAAATTAATAAGAGAAAAATGACCTCGTGTGCTACCTATATCCCCCCAATAGAATCCTCATGCTTTAACGATGACAGCGTCTACATCCTAGAAGGGGAGATCAACCATTTCCAAGCCCAGGGACATGCACTAGTCTGTAGCGACCTAAATGCCAGAACTGGACAAGAACCCGACACCCTCAGCACATGGGGACAAACACCTTCGTGGAGGTGACAGCATTCCCTCCCCCATATGCCCCCCGACACACAACTAAGACGACGACAACCAATAAAAACAGGTCACAACTCCTGCAGCTCTTTCGGGTGCTGGGTATGTACATAGTCAATGGTAGGCTTCGAGGGGACTCCTACGGTAGGTACACCTATAGCTAATCTCTTGGCAGTAGTACTGTAGACTACTTTATCACTGACCTCAACCCAGAGTCACTCAGAGCGTTCACAGTCAGTCCACTGACAACCCTATCAGATCACAGAAAAATCACACTCTACTTGAACAGAGCTATGCTCAATCGTGAGGCATTAAAGCCAAAGGAACTGGATAATTTTAAGAAATGCTATAGATGGAAGGAAAGTAGTGTGACATTTCTTTTTTTAATTAGGCAACAACAAATTTCAATCCCTTCCAGACAATTTCCCGTACAAAATATTTCACTGTAATAGTGAAGGTGTAAACTTGGCAGTAGAAAACATAAACAGTATATTTGACCTCTCAGCTTCCCTATCAAATCTAAAAATGTCATGCCCACAACCTAAGAAAATTAAGAACAGATGGTTTGAAGAATGCAAAAACCTAAGAAAGAAATTGAGAAACCTATCCAACAGAAAAAAACAGACCCAGAAAACCTGAGCCTATGCCTTCGCTATGTTGAATCACTAAAACAATACAGAAAGAAATACACTACGGAATAAGGAAGAGCCAGGGGGTGAGACAGGAATGCAGCTTAAGCCCCACCCTCTTCAACATATACACTTCAGATATATTCAAGTCAGAAGTTTATATATATATATATATATATATATATATATATATACACAGTGCCTTGCGAACGTATTCGGCCCCCTTGAACTTTGCGACCTTTTTCCACATTTCAGGCTTCAAACATAAAGATATAAAACTGTATTTTTTGTGAAGAATCAACAACAAGTGGGACACAATCATGAAGTGGAACGACATTTATTGGATATTTCAAACTTTTTTAACAAATCAAAAACTGAAAAATTGGGCGTGCAAAATTATTCAGCCCCTTTACTTTCAGTGCAGCAAACTCTCTCCAGAAGTTCAGTGAGGATCTCTGAATGATCCAATGTTGACCTAAATGACTAATGATGATAAATACAATCCACCTGTGTGTAATCAAGTCTCCGTATAAATGCACCTGCACTGTGATAGTCTCAGAGGTCCGTTAAAAGCGCAGAGAGCATCATGAAGAACAAGGAACACACCAGGCAGGTCCGAGATACTGTTGTGAAGAAGTTTAAAGCCGGATTTGGAGACAAAAATATTTCCCAGGCTTTAAACATCCCAAGGAGCACTGTGCAAGCGATAATATTGAAATGGAAGGAGTATCAGACCACTGCAAATCTACCAAGACCTGGCCGTCCCTCTAAACTTTCAGCTCATACAAGGAGAAGACTGATCAGAGATGCAGCCAAGAGGCTCATGATCACTCTGGATGAACTGCAGAGATCTACAGCTGAGGTGAGAGACTCTGTCCATAGGACAACAATCAGTTGTATATTGCACAAATCTGGCCTTTATGGAAGAGTGGCAAGAAGAAAGCCATTTCTTAAATATATCCATAAAAAGTGTCGTTTAAAGTTTGTCACAAGCCACCTGGGAGACACACCAAACATGTGGAAGAAGGTGCTCTGGTCAGATGAAACCAAAATGTAACTTTTTGGCAACAATGCAAAACGTTATGTTTGGCGTAAAAGCAACACACCATCCCCACTGTCAAACATGGTGGTGGCAGCATCATGGTTTGGGCCTGCTTTTCTTCAGCAGGGACAGGGAAGATGGTTAAAATTGATGGGAAGATGGATGGAGCCAAATACAGGACCATTCTGGAAGAAAACCTGATGGAGTCTGCAAAAGACCTGAGACTGGGACGGAGATTTGTCTTCCAACAAGACAATGATCCAAAACATAAAGCAAAATCTACAATGGAATGGTTCAAAAATAAACATATCCAGGTGTTAGAATGGCCAAGTCAAAGTCCAGACCTGAATCCAATCGAGAATCTGTGGAAAGAACTGAAAACTGCTGTTCACAAATGCTCTCCATCCAACCTCACTGAGCTCGAGCTGTTTTGCAAGGAGGAATGGGAAAAAAATTCAGTCTCTCGATGTGCAAAACTGATAGAGACATACCCCAAGCGACTTACAGATGTAATCGCAGCAAAAGGTGGCGCTACAAAGTATTAACTTAAGGGGGCTGAATAATTTTGCACGCCCAATTTTTCAGTTTTTGATTTGTTAAAAAAGTTTGAAATATCCAATAAATGTCGTTCCACTTCATGATTGTGTCCCACTTGTTGTTGATTCTTCAAAAAAAAATACAGTTTTATTTCTTTATGTTTGAAGCCTGAAATGTGGCAAAAGGTCGCAAAGTTCAAGGGGGCCGAATACGTTCGCAAGGCACTGTATACACAAGTCAGAAGTTTACATACACTTAGGCTGGAGTCATTAAAACTCATTGTGCAACCACTCCACAAATTTCTTGTTAACAAACTATAGTTTTGGCAAGTCAGTTAGGACTTTGTGCATGGCACAAGTAATTTTTCCAACAATTGTTTACAGACAGATTATTTGACTTATAATTCACTGTATCACAATTCCAGTGGGTCAGAAGTTTACATACACTAAGTTGACTGTGCCTTTTAAACAGCTTCGAAAATTCCAGAAAATGTCGTGGCTTTTGAAGCTTCTGATAGGCTAATTGACATCATTTGAGTCAATTAGAGGTGTACCTGTGGATGTATTTCAAGGCCTACCTTCAAACTCAGTGCCTCTTTGCTTGACATCATGGGAAAATCAAAATAAATCAGCCAAGATCTCAGAGAAAAAATTATAGACCTCCTAGTCTGGTTCATACTTGGGAGCAATTTCCAAATTCCTGAAGGTACCACGGTCATCTGTACAAACAATAGTACACAAGTATAAACAACATGGGACCACGCAGCCATCATACCGCTAAGGAAGGAGACGCGTTCTGTGTCCTAGAGTTGAACGTACTTTGCAACTGCACATGGGGACAAAGATCGTACTTTTTGGAGAAATGTCCTCTGGCCTGATGAAACAAAAATATAACTGTTTTGCCATAATGACCATCGTTAATGTTTGGAGGGAAAAGGGGGAGGCTTGAAAGCCGAAGAACACCATCCCAACCGTGAAGCACGGGGGTGGCTGCATCATGTTGTGGGGGTGTTTTGCTGCAGGAGGGACTGGTGCACTTCACAAAATAGATGGCATCATGAGGATGGAAAATTATGTAGATATATTGAAGCATCAGCTCAAGACATCAATCAGGAAGTTAAAGCTTGGTCGCAAATGGGTCTTCCAAATAGACAATGACCCCAAGCAAAGTTGTGGCAAAATGGCTTAAGGACATCAAAGTCAAGGTACTGGAGTGGTCATCACAAGCCCTGACCTCAAGCCTATATAAAAAATGTTTGGGCAGAACTGAAAAAGCGTGTGTGAACAAGAAGGCCTACAAACCTGACTCGGTTACACCAGCTCTGTCAGGAGGAATGTGCCAAAATTCACCCAACTTATTGTGGGAAGCTTGTGGAAGACTAACAGAAACGTTTGACCTAAGCTAAACAATTTAAAGACCTGGGGCCCTGACAGTAAATCTCAGTAAGACAAAAATAATGGTGTTCCAAAAAAGGTCCAGTTGCCAGGACCATGAATACAAATTCCATCTTGACACCATTGCCGGAGAGCACACAAAAAACTATACTTACCTCAACCTAAACATCAGCGCCGCAGGTAACTTCCACAAAGCTGTGAACGATCTGAGAGACAAGGCAAGAAGGGCCTTCTTTGCCATCAAAAT
Organism: Oncorhynchus clarkii lewisi; assembly: GCF_045791955.1. NCBI lineage: Eukaryota > Metazoa > Chordata > Actinopteri > Salmoniformes > Salmonidae > Oncorhynchus > Oncorhynchus clarkii. The sequence continues at coordinate 16,272,305 of NC_092165.1, forward strand.
GAACCTTACATTTGACATAGCAATTAGGATCTGACTAAAAATAATTGAATCAGTTATAGAACTCATTGCCCTTTATGGTTGTGAGGTCTCGGGTCCGCTCACCAAGCAAGAATTCACAAAATGGGACAAACACCAAATTGAGACTCTGCATGCAGAATTCTGCGAAACTATCCTCCGTGTACAATGTAAAACAAAATATGCATGAAGAGCAGAATTAGGCTAATTATCAAAATCCAGAAAAAAGCTGCTAAATTTGACAACCTCCTAAAAAGAAGTGATTCCCAAACCTTCCATAACAACCTCTTCACCTACAGAGAAATTAACCTGGAGAAGAGCCCCCTAAGCAAATGGTCCTGGGGCTCTGTTCACAAACACAAACAGAACCCACAGAGACCCAGGACAGCAACACAATTAGACCCACCAAATCATGAGAAAACAAGAAAGTATTACTTGACAGTTTGGAAAGAATTTACAAAACAACAATTAGAATGCTATTTGGCCATAAACAGAGAGTACACCGTGGCAGAATACCTGACCACTGTGACTGATATTGAGAAAGGCCGCCAAAGGCAGACCTGGCTCTTAAGAGAAGACCGGCTATATGCACACTGCACAACAAAATGAGCTGCACTTCCTAATAACCTCCTGCCAAATGTGTGACCATATTAGAGAGACATATTTCCTTCAGATTACACAGACCTACAAAGAATTGAAAAACAAATCCAATTTTGATAAACTCACATATCTATTGGGTGAAATATCACAGTTTGCAATCACATCAGCAAGATTTGTGACCTGTTAGAGAGAGAGAGCTGTCAAGCTCAGAGCAGGCTTGTTTGGAAAGAACCGTAATATAAGGACTTTATTCCATCTACATCACCTTTAGTAAGGAACATATGAATCTGTCCTTTATCTTGGTTTACTGTCTCTCTAAAAACAGATATGTACAAGCCTGTTTCAAATGACAAGTTAACAAAGGGTTAATAAGGGGTATGTGGTTAATTACCCCCCCCCCCTCTAAACAGAAGTAAACAGGTTGTACACTCTGACCCAGTTTGTATAGACCAGTCAGTCTGGAAGTTGATAGAGGGGAGGATGAAACAATATCTGATTAAGGACAACTCCTACCTTCTACCCAGTGCCATGGCAGGGCTATAGGGGAAAGGGACACAGTAGGGGTTGTTTTTGGACCTCTTCCCCAATGAAAGCATGACCTCGGGGTCATCTCAGCAGAACTGGCTTTCCTCCAATGGTTGGTTTAGTTAACCCTTGTTTTAAATGTAGTCACAAACAATTCAGAGCAGAGGTCAAAGGCTTCCTTTCTGGGAATTCCATGTTTTCTGTTTTCCAGCCCACAGTCACAAGATGGGAGGAACACACGCAGAGAAAAAACAAGACCCTAGTCACCTTTTAGAGCTCCAGGCTACTTACTGTACGTTCTAGGATACGTGGCATCCTAAAATGGTCAATTGAACGTCAAATTAGTTGGGTTAAGTGAATCACTTGGCTTTTCTTATTTTCAGCCTAGTCAATTTGTCTAATCATTGTTTGAAAATGTACCTTTTTTTCCCTCAACATTATTTATTATTTGACCACTTTGTCTCCCCAATTGGTAGTTAGTCTTGTCCCATTGCTGTTACAGTCTTGTCCCAACTCACCTATGGACTCGGGAGAGACGAAGGTTGAGAGCCATGCGTCCTCCGAAACACGACCCTGCCAAGTCGCACTGCTTCTTGATACACTGCTCGCTTAACCCGGAAGCCAGCCGCACCAATGTGTCGGAGGAAACATGGTCCAGCTGACGACCGAAATCAGCTTGCAGGCGCCCAGCCTGCCACAAGGAGTTGCTAGAGCGCAATGGGACAAGGAAATCCCGGCTGGCCAAACCCTCCCCTAACCCGGACGACGCTGGGCCAATTGTGTGCCGCCTCATGGGTCTCCCGGTCATGGCCGGCTGTGACACAGCCTGGGATCAAACCCAGGTCTGTAGTGACGCCTCAAGCACTGCGATGCAGTGCCTTAGACCGCTGCGCCACTTGGGAAGCCCTTTTCTCAATATTATAAAGTTATCCATCTGTACAGTGTATAATTATGTGAAAGTCACATAAATAAAGATGTCGGTTTTTTTATCTGTTTTATCGGATTTAAATATCATATCATTATGCTAGTGCAAGCAAGCAACCTCTACTGTTGTGCACCATTTGTCCCTATACTCCACTAGATGGTGCAATGGTCCAGGGTTTTTATTTGTGTTCCTGTTGGGAAGCTAAATGAGTCACGGAAGATTCTAGAACATTACAGCGTCTCGGAACGCTTACGCAATTCCATCCAAAGACCAATGTCTTCTCGGGAGAGATGAAACGGACACGAAAAACCAAGACATTCAAATAAGGACAATGAATAAGAAAATCTTTGCTCTTTTTCCCTAACGTACCCTTCCCACGAAGGTGACCGGCTCAAAATGAGAATCCTTTCCCCGCATAAGAGTATGGGCTAGGTGGCTACAAGTAAACATACTCGTGCAGTGAAAAATATGTTGTAAAATGACGTGAATAATCAAATTGATGAGGAAGGTTTCAGTTTTAACATCCCATACCACAGATGGTAGATGGATCAGCTTATGAGCTCTGGGGTTTTGCATAACAGAAACATTTGAGGGACTTGACTTGAGCATGTTTTGGTCATTGATGAACGGCCTGTCATTTGGCTGGTAATAGTTGACAGTCAGACACACTATGTACAGACATAGACACACTATGTACACTATGTACAGATATCGCTTCCTGTTTTGTGAGCCACACATCCTTCTTCCACATCCTTCTCTTTTTTCTTCATAATGACAACCTTTTCACATGCACCCACTGAAGCAGCTGACAAGGGCATGTGTTTCGTTGCTCTATTGAGGGGCCCAGCCAGAAGTGACACTTAAGATTTTTACATTTAGTAGGCACATTGTTTTGACATATTTCGTTTTTACAGTATTGTATGTTAAGTACAGTAGGCTACTATTATTAGGATCGTTTATATACCTTACAGAATGCTCAATAATTGGTGTGCTGGATAACATTTAGTAAGAGTGATGTAAAAAGTAATATTTTAGTTGAATGTCATCAACTACTTTATCTGTCTGTGTTGTGTTGACTTGCATATGACTCTAGGTACATACAGTGGGGCAAAAAAGTATTTAGTCAACCACCAACTGTGCAAGTTCTCCCACTTAAAAAGATGAGAGAGGCCTGTAATTTTCATCATAGCTACAACTATGACAGACAAAATGAGAAAAAAAATCCAGAAAATCACATTGTAGGATTTTTAATGAATTTATTTGCAAATTATGGTGGAAAATAAGTATTTGGTCACCTACAAACAAGCAAGATTTCTGACTCTCACAGACCTGTAACTTCTTCTTTAAGAGGCTGCTCTGTCCTCCACTCGTTACCTGTAATAATGGCACCTGTTTGAACTTGTTATCAGTATAAAAGACACCTGTCCACAACCTCAAACAGTCACACTCCAAACTCCACTATGGCCAAGACCAAAGAGCTGTCAAAGGACACCAGAAACAAAATTGTAGACCTGCACCAGGCTGGGAACTCTGAATCTGCAATAGGTAAGCAGCTTGGTTTGAAGAAATCAACTGTGGGAGCAATTATTAGGAAATGGAAGACATACAAGACCACTGATAATCTCCCTCGATCTGGGGCTCCACGCAAGATCTCACCCCGTGGGGTCAAAATGATCACAGTGAATGGGACCTAGTGAATGACCTGCAGAGAGCTGGGACCAAAGTAACAAAGCCTACCATCAGTAACACACTACGCCGCCAGGGACTCAAATCCTGCAGTGCCAGACGTGTCCCCCTGCTTAAGCCAGTACATGTCCAGGCCCGTCTGAAGTTTGCTAGAGAGCATTTGGATGATCCAGAAGAAGATTGGGAGAATGTCATATGGTCAGATGAAACCAAAATATAACTTTTTGGTAAACACTCAACTCGTCGTGTTTGGAGGACAAAGAATGCTGAGTTGCATCCAAAGAACACCATACCTACTGTGAAGCATGGGAGTGGAAACGTCATGCTTTTGGGCTGTTTTTCTGCAAAGGAACCAGGACGACTGATCCGTTTAAAGGAAAGAATGAATGGGGCCATGTATTGTGAGATTTAGAGTGGAAACCTCCTTCCATCAGCAAGGGCATTGAAGATGAAACGTGGCTGGGTCTTTCAGCATGACAATGATCCCAAACTCACCGCCCGGGCAACGAAGGAGTGGCTTCGTAAGAAGCATTTCAAGGTCCTGGAGTGGCCTAGCCAGTCTCCAGATCTCAACCCCATAGAACATCTTTGGAGGGAGTTAAAAGTCTGTGTTGCCCAGCAACAGCCCCAAAACATCACTGCTCTAGAGGAGATCTGCATGGAGGAATGGGCCAAAATACCAGCAACAGTGTGTGAAAACCTTGTGAAGACTTACAGAAAACATTTGACCTCTGTCATTGCCAACAAAGGCTATATAACAAAGTATTGAGATAAACTTTTGTTATTGACCAAATACTTATTTTCCACCATAATTTGCAAATAAATTCATAACAAATCCTACAATGTGATTTTCTGGATTTTCTCATTTTGTCTGTCATAGTTGAAGTGTACCTATGATGAAAATTACAGGCCTCTCTCATTTTTTTAAGTGGGAGAACTTGCACAATTGGTGGCTGACTAAATACTTTTTTGCCCCACTGTATGTTTATTTCAAATAAACAGCCTTATTTATTATTTTGATTATATATATATATATAATGTGTATATGTATATGAGGGGGAGTATTGGCACACTGGCTCCCCCCTTCCTCTCCCTCTTGTCTGCAGTGAGCAGCGCGTGCTGCTACTGCTCTCCAGTGGGATTGTTCCGCCTGCTATTCGGCAGCTGTGGGTTTTAATTGGTGCCTCATCTCCTTCAAGTAATCATCACCAAGGTCGAGGGGCTGAGCAATGCTATTCAGTAGTGTCACAGTCAGACACACACGCACAGTCAGTCACACTTACGCAAGCAGTGGAATTCAAGTTATCATTGAAGAATGAGATCACTCAAGAACGTGTCTTTGCCTGCCTGCCTGACATTGTTAGGTTGAATTGTCTCTTATGCCCATTTCTGACAGAAGATTTGGTTTGTTCCCGGTAAAAAAAATATAAGGCAATGTTTATATGAGCCCCTTTTCAAACCGTCCCCTTATTTACCACTAATTTGCAGGTATAACCCTTTTACATACAGTTGGAGTCGGAAGTTTACATGCACTTAGATTGGAGTCATTAAAACTTGTTTTTCATCCACTACTTTGTGCTTCGTAATTTGTGCTTCGTAATTTTTCCAACAATTGTTTACAGACAGATTATTTGACTTATAACTCACTGTATCACAATTCCAGTGGGTCAGAAGTTTACATACAATAAATTGACTGTGCCTTTAAACAGATTGGAAAATTCCAGAAAATGATGTCATGGACTTTAAAAGCTTCTGATTGACATAATTTGAGTCAATTGGAGGTGTACCTGTGGGTGTATTTGGTGCGAAAAGTGCAAATCAATCCCAGAACAACAGCAAAGGACCTTGCTGGATGCTGGAGGAAACCAGTAGAAAAGTATCTATATCCACAGTAAAACTAATTCTATATCGACGTAACCTGAAAGGTCACTCAGCAAGGAAGAAGCCACTGCTCCAAAACCTCTATAAAAAAGCCAGACTACGGTTTGCAACTGCACATGGGGACAAAGATCAAACTTTTTTGGAGAAATGTCCTCTGATGAAACAAACATTTAACTGTTTGGCCATAATGACCATTGTTATGTTTGGGGGAAGCCTACAAACCTGACTCCATTACACCAGCTCTGTCAGGAGGAATGGGCCAAAATTCACCCACCTTATTGTGGGAAGCTTGTGGAAGGCTAACAGAAACGTTTGACCCAAGTTAAACAATTTAAAGGCAATGCTACCAAATACTAATTGAGTATACAGTGCCTTGCGAAAGTATTCGGCCCCCTTGAACTTTGCGACCTTTTGCCACATTTCAGGCTTCAAACATAAAGATATAAAACTGTATTTTTTTGTGAAGAATCAACAACAAGTGGGACACAATCATGAAGTGGAACGACATTTATTGGATATTTCAAACTTTTTTAACAAATCAAAAACTGAAAAATTCACGGGGGCCGAATACTTTCGCAAGGCACTGTATGTAAACTCCTGACCCACTGGGAATGAGATGAAATAAATCACTCTCTACTATTATTCTGACATTTCACATTCTTAAAATAAAGTGGTGATCCTAACTGACCTAAGACAGGGAATTTTTACTAGGATTAAATGTCAGGAATTGTGAAACTAAGTTTAAATGTATTTGGCTAAGGTGTATGTAAACTTCAGACTTCAACTGTATCAGTGGGTAAATGGCAAATTGAAAGGTGTGGTGGAGGCTGTTTGCTGTTCAAATTGGGGTCGTGTTTAACAATGGAATTGTTAATGATTTACCCTGCAAAAAAAGCAGAGAACCATTCACACAGACCCGATACCTGTATTTTGGCTACAAGGTCTGTGAAAATGAAGGCATCATGGCAAGGTGTATAGGTGCCTTTTATTTTTCCATGTTTTTTTTACCCCCTACAACTTTCAGATGTACAGTGCCTTCAGAAAGTATTCAGACCCTTTGACTTTTGCAACATTTTGTTACATTACAGCCTTATTCTAAAATAGATTAAATAAATACAATCCTCAACAATCTACACACAATACCCCACAATGACAAAGCGAAAACAGGTTTTTAGATTCTTTTGCAAATTTATTCAAATAAGAAAACAGAAATACCTTATTTACATAAGTATTCAGACCCTTCATTTTGAGACTCGAAATTGAGCTCAGGTGCATTAAAGGAATTGTCCGTAGAGGTCAGAGATTGTGTCGAGGCACAGATCTGGTGAAGGGTACGGACAATTCCTTCGACCTCATGGCTTGGTTTTTGCTCTGATATGCACTGTCAACTGTGGGACCTTATATAGACAGGTGTGTGCCTTTCCAAATCATGTCCAGTCAATTGAATTTACCACAGGTAGACTCCAGTCAAGTTGTATAAACATCTGAAGGATGATCAATGGAAACAAGATGTACCTGAGCTCATTTTGGAGTCTCATATCAAAGGGTCTAAATACTTGTGTAAATAATGTATTTGTTTTTGTCTAAAAACCTGTTTTTGCTTTGTCATTATTAGTGGTGTAAAGTACTTAAGTAGTACTTTAAAGTATTTTTACTTAAGTTGTTTTTGGGGGTATCTGTACTTTACTTTACTATTTATATTTTTGACAACGTTTACTGTTATTTCACTATATTCGTAAATAGAATGATGTACTTTTTACTCCGTACATTTTTCCCTGACACCCAAAAATACTTGTTACATTTTGAATGCTTAGCCGGACCGAAAATGGTCCAGTTCGCACACTTATCAAGAGAACATCCCTGGTCATCCCTACTGCCTCCGATCTGGCAGACTCACTAAACACACATGCTTTGTCTTTAAATGATGTCTGAGTGTTGGAGTGTGACCCTGGCTATCCGTAAATAAAAGTAACATTGTGCCATCTGGTTTGCGTAATATAAGGATTTTAAAATGATTTGTACTTTTACTTTTGATACTTAAAGTATATTTAACACCAAATACTTTTAAAACTTTTACTCAAGTAGTATTTTACTGGGTGACTTTTACTTGAGTCATTTTCTATTAAAGGTATCTTTACTTTTACTCAAGTATGAGAATGTAGTATTTTTCCACCACTAGTCATTATGGGGTACTGTATGTAGATTGATGAGGATGGAGAAAAAAATAATAATAATTGAATAAAGCTGTATCGTAACAAAATGTGGGAAAATGTTAAGGGATCAGAATACTTTCTGAATGCACCTGGGATTTATATTCAACCTATTATGAGGCTTGGTTCATTGTCAGACTCATTTCATACTAGGGATTGAATTACATACAGTCATACGTAGCTTGGTGCTCTAAAAAATAGGGCATAGTTTTTCGAGCATCTATAGGGATGCCCTGTTAATATTACAGTGGGTGAAGGTGTGTCCATGGTGCCAACCAAGATACCCCCCCCCCCCAGCAATCTTGTAATTGAAACCCTGTTTGTTACGAAAATAGGTATTTCATACATCCATCGTCAGCCTCTGAATCTGACTACTTCAAAGGGCCTGCTTAAAATAGACTGGGTGATCCCTTTGGGAACCGAATGAATGCTCAGTCTTTCAGTATACTTTTTTCATACCATCTTTTTATGCAATAAAATTTTAAACACATCTGCTTAAGGACCAGGAGTTTTTCCTGAGCATGTGACCCAACCAGGAAAACTCTAGCCCCTATAGTACAGCCTTTAACTCTGGCTTAGAGCTTTTCCTGATCAGGTCACGTAGTCAGAAAAGCCCCTGGCCCTAACTATGGGAGAAGTGAGTACATTCCGACCAGAGACCTCAGTGGTTCATAACCGGTAGTTTTTCATGTTGTCGGCACAAAGTTAGGGAAGTGAAACATGCAGTTATGCGCAGTCAGCAGAGCAGCGGCACTGTTGGTCAGGGGCCCATGTTGCGACAGCGATAGCCTACCCTCCAACACACTGGGGTAGAAGAAACAACAACTGTCTGTTAGACAAAACATCAACTGAAAGAGAAACGTATTCAAGGCCAAGCAGATAGTCATGAAAAACAGAGGGGGCAACCACCACTCTGCCCATGAAAGAGATAAAGAGAGAGGGGACAGTGTTGTAGCCAGCTGTTGGGGTTGAATGGGCCTTTATGTGTAAATGGGCTGTAGATGGTTGGTTGGTCAGCAGGCACTACACACAGACGGGCAGACAGAACACATACCGTTGAAGTCGGAAGTTTACATACACTTAGGTTGGAGTCATTAAAACTCGTTTTTCAACCACTCCACAAATATCTTGTTAACAAACTATAGTTTCGATAAGTCGGTCAGGACATCTACTTTGTGAATGACACAAGTCATTTTTCTAACAACTGTTTACAGACAGATTATTTCACTTATAATTCACTGTATCACAATTCCAGTGGGTCAGAAGTTTACATACACTAAGTTGACTTTGCCTTTAAACAACTTGGAAAATTCCAGAAAATTATGTCATGGCTTTAGAAGCTTTTGATAGGCTAATTTACATAATTTGAGTCAAATAGAGGTGTACCTGTGGATGAATTTCAAGGCCTACCTTAAAAAATAAATACAATTGTAGACCCCCACAGGTCTGGTTCATCCTTGGGCGCAATTTCCAAACGCCTGAAGGTACCATGTTCATCTGTACAAACAATAGTACGCAAGTATAAACACATGGGACCACGCAGCTGTCATTCCGCTCAGGAAGGAGGTGCATTCTGTCTCCTAGAGATGAACGTACTTTGGTGCTATAAGTGCAAATCAATCCCAGAACAACAGCAAAGGACCTTGTGAAGATGCTGGAGGAAACCGGTACAAACTTTCCATATCCACAGGAAAACGAGTCCTCTATCGACAACCTGAAAGTCCGCTCAGCAAGGAAGAAGCCACTGCTCCAAAACCGCCATAAAAAATGAAGACTACGGTTTGCAACTGTACATGGGGACAAAGATTGTACTTTTTGGAAAAATGTCCTCTGGTCTGATGAAACAAAAATAGAACTGTTTGGCCATAATGACCATCATTATGTTTGGAGGAAAATGGGGGATGCTTGCAAGCCGAAGAACACCATCCCAACCGTGAAGCACGGAGGTGGCAGCATCATGTTGTGGGGGTGCTTTGCTGCAGGAGGGACTGGTGCACTTCACAAAATAGATGGCATCACGAGGAAAGAAAATGATGTGGATATATTGAAGAAACATCTCAAGACAAGTTAAAGCTTGGTCGCAAATGGGACTTCCAAATGGACAATGACCCCAAGTATACATCCAAAGTTGTGACAAAATGGCTTAAGGACAACAAAGTATTGGAGTGGCCTTCACAAAGCCCTGACCTCAATCCCATAGAAAATTTGTGGGCAGAACTGAAAAAGCGTGTGCGAGCAAGGAGGCCTATAAACCTGACTCAGTTACACCAGCTCTGTCAGGAGGAATGGGACAAAATTCACCCAGCTTATTGTGGGAAGCTTGTGGAAGACTACCTGAAACATTTGACCTAAGTTAAACAATTTAAAGGCAATGCTACCAAATGCTAATTGAGTGTATGTAAACTTCTGACCCCACTGGGAATGTGATGAAAGAAATGAAAGCTGAAATAAATCATTCTCTACTATTATTCTGACATTTCACAATCTTAAAATAGTGGTGATCCTAACTGACCTAAGACAGGGAATTTTTACTAGGATTAAATGTCAGGAATTGTAAAAAAATAAAAAAAAATAAAAAAATGTGTATGTATTTGGCTAAGGTGTATGTCAACTTCCGACTTCAACTGTATGTGGGAGTGTTACACATGCATGTTGCTGTCAATTGTTTTTGGCCTACTTGTGAAAATCCACATTCTCAAACAAAATGCTCATACTTTTACCGTTTTGTTTTACAGAATTAAAGTAACTAATATAGTATCCTTCCATACGCTTATATTTGATAAGGTATATTCATTGAACTATTTCCTCTAATACTCCCTTGTAAATCAATGAATTCTACTGAGCGTTTAACCAAAAATGATTAAAAAACAAATGTACACAATAAGTATTAAACAGTTTCAATAAGAGATTTAAATGCAGGTCATAGCTCCTAATCTTTTTTTTTAGAATTGTCAACCACATCAATAGGAGGCTTGTAATGCCCTTTGTAAATAAGTCTTACAGTGCAATGTAACGTACTGCTTGGCGTAAACTGTCAACATGTTGGACAACATAATATAGGTTTCCAATTCCCAAACTGTACTAATGACAAACACCCCCATAACAACTTTATCAATGCATAGGCTTTACAGTTAGTGCTAGGGGAGACAAACACATATCAGTCCTAGGAAGTACATTTTCCCCCAATACAGCAGCTATCAGTATGAATGTTGGTGCAAGAAAGGCAAGGGTGTACGTTTTTGTGTGGGATTAATCAACATAATCCTAATGAGTGTGAAAGTCAAACATTTTAACGCACCGCCAACCGAGTAACTTGGTGCTGATGGAACATAGTGAAGGTGCTTAGTAAATACTGAGTCATTGGTTCTGTAGACGTCAGCTCTCATAACACAGACCACATAGCATGTGATGCTTCAGTCTACAGATGATTCATGTTCTTCTCCTGAGGTAGAGGTTTTCCCTAGTAGATCCGGTTTTCCCTAGTAGATCCGGTTTTCCCTAGTGGAACCGGTTTTCCCTAGTGGAACCGGTTTTCCCTAGTGAATCAATTTTTTTTCTTTTTTTTTTCTCCCTAGTAGACCTTATTTTTTCCTTTTAGACCCTAGTTTTTCCCTATAAGATCCAGTTACTTTTTCCGTATAGAGTTTTTCTCTAGTACAGGAATCATGCACTCTAAAGAAAATATGCTGGGTTGTTTGGTTGACCCAACTGCTGGGTTGTTTGGTTGACCCAACTGCTGGGTTGTTTGGTTGACCCAACTGCTGGGTTGTTTGGTTGACCCAACTGCTGGGTTGTTTGGTTGACCCAACTGCTGGGTTGTTTGGTTGACCCAACTGCTGGGTTGCAAGTGTTGGGTCACTTAGTTGGGTTGTTTTCAAAAACGTTGGGGTTATTGATGCTGGGTGATTGAGATACCACCCAGCAGGTCAGCTCAGAAGGCTAGATCCGTGACTTACTTGGGGCATGGCTTTCAGATCCCTTTTTGGGCCACCCATGAGAGGAAATGTCATTCCGGTGAATCTGTTCTGTTGTATTGTTTTCACATGTTAGGGTCAAACACGGACACTTTTTAGGCTTTAAAGAGGCACAAGAAATGTTTTTCTTTCTTTTATCAAAAATAGGTATTGGGAGGAACGTGGTTTATGTTATAGATCATCTGTATAATAATGTTCGATTTTTTACCCCATTTTCGTGGTATCTAATTGATAGTTACAGTCTTGTCCCATTGCTGCAACTCCCGTACGGACTCGGGAGAGGCGAAGGCCGAGAGCCGTGCGTCCTTACAAAACACATCCCAGCCAAGCCACACTGCTTCTTGACACAACGCCCTCTTAACCCGGAAGCCAGCCGCACCAATGTGTCGGAGGAAACACCGTACACCTGGCGACCGTGTCAGCGTGCACTGTGCCCGGCCCGCCACAGGAGTCGCTAGTGCGCGATGGGACAAGAACATCCCTGCCGGCCAAACCCTCCCCTAACCCAGACGACGCTGGGCCAATTGTGCACCACCCCATGGGTCTCCCGGTCGAGCACGGACTCGAAACAGGATCTCTAGTGGCACAGCTAGCACTGCGATGCAGTGCTTTAGGCTACTGCGCCACTCAGGAGGCCAATAATGTTATGTTTAAAGGTGCAATATGCAGAAATAATTCACCTAATTTCAGTTTGTGACAAAACAAGCAAGTATAGTGTAGAGATTCATTGTACCATTTAAACTGCTGTACTTTCCATAATCAAAAATATTGTATTTTGAGCTGTTAAACAAAAATAAAAATAAAAGATGCAAAACATAGAAATAGCGCCCAAAGGACAGATCTATCGCTTCTTGGACTTGGTTTCAATGGGAATGACATCTATAACTGACTGTCTATGTCAATTTGGTCAGGTCGTCCAAAAAGTGACATATTGCAGCATTAAATCACATATGACCATGTTCTTATAAATATTACCCTAAAACCAAGTAGCCATCGTGGTATTCTGCTATTTCGAGCCATAATATTCTCCTCCACAGCCCAATGACATCATTCCACTTTCACCTAGTTCCTGCCGGCTGCGAAGCGAGGTTACAATCGGTCAAATCTGCTTTTCATGCGGAGTGGAGAGCAGAGCGGATGTTTCTCTTCTCTAGCGTTTATTTTCGATAAGATGCAATGATTTCGAACATTTTGTGTTTAGCTTCATTATGTTTTCGTCAACATTATTACATTAATAGATTTATGTTTCTATGGTAATATTTATCTGATAAACGATGTGTGATGAAAACGAATTGTTCTGATCATCGATGGCTGGTTTTGTATGAAAAATGTCAGACAGAAAGAAAGGAATGAGTGGTGCATATTTTGAGACAAGAATGGACACTTTTACAGGTCCAGGAGGGTAATTAGTTTATTTCACAATTACAGGACACGGTACACATATAAAAATGTACCATTATCCGTTCTATATATAGCCAACTATTTATTGCCTTGTAACCCCCACCTTCTTTTCTCGCTCACTCAGAGGTTACTATCGGACAAACCATCCTCCTCCGCGAATCAACTGTGCTGCCCACATTGCATACTGGCAGGCAGGCGTGCCTTTGTTTTCAACACAGCTGTGTTTCTGTATTCTTTAACGCGTACTTTTCGGATAATGGGGACGTGCAGGCAGTCTCTGTTCCCATTGTATCGTGGTCTTCTTGACACACCGTTATTGAGGTTAGCTTGCTATGGGTAATGGCGTTGAGAAGCTAGGCATTTCGGAAATTGAGGGAGCGCAATCTTGATTATGAAACTCATTTCAGATTGAGGCAATGTCAATTGTGCAAAACACAAATAGGCGACCCAAGTCATTCATTTCAATGGTCAACATTTTCTGTGGAAAATTTTATTTGATGAGTGAATGTTCCTCATTCAACATGATGGTCATTATGCTCATGTTCATCATGTGTTTGATATTTTGAATAAGTCATTAGTCTTATCATATTTATAAAGATAAAGCCTCTTCTAAAGGCACTCGGTGTGCAGCATCCTTTTGACTGCCGCTTTCTCCGTGAATCTGGTTCTCTGCTCTAGACCAAGTAGCCCCCTCTATTGACCACCACAGACCGCTCGCTCTTAAAAGGGCAACGCCACGGTGTGCTCCCCCAATGAAATATGGACTTTAATTCAATCAAACCCACATTGCGGTAAATAGGCAGCATCTCTTCCTCCTACGACTAAATATGTTTTGGGGTTCTGTAATAATAGACGACTGTCGGTGATGTAGTGGTAAAAAAAACAAATTGCTGGGGAAACTCTGATCACCGGTTGCGAAAAAAAACACAAGTTAAACTCCAAATGGTTTCAATTAGTTTTTTTTTCTGCAAAAGGAAGGTAAACTGTTGTGCAAAAAAACGTGTGTTAACTCCGTGTACTTGTTAACCCTGCATGTGTGCACACAGGCAATATTTTGTAAACAAATGTCCTACACTTTGCATAAGCATGCCCTTACAAAAATAATTGCAGTTTGAGTGCAGTATAACTGCAGTTCAAGTGCAGTATAACTGCAGTTATAGTGCAGTATGCTGCAAATACTGCATCCAAAACACCGTTTTTACAGCAGTAATTTTACAGTTTATCTGCAGTGCATTACAACTGCATTTCAACTACAGTTATTCAATTACTGTGTCCAAAATACCACAGTCAACTGCCGTTTCAATTGAATTTCAGCCTATGTCTAATTTTAAGGGTCAGTTTGTTATATCTGGAGTACTTCTCCTGTCTTATCCGGTGTCCTGTGTGAATTTCAGTATGCTCTCTCTAATTCTCTCTTTCTTTCTTTCTCTCTCTCTCTCGGAGGACCTGAGCCCTAGGATCATGCCTCAGGACTACCTGGCATGATGACTCCTTGCTGTCCCCAGTCCACCTGGCCGTGCTGCTGCTCCAGTTTCAACTGTTCTGCCTGCGGCTATGGAACCCTGACCTGTTCACCGGACGTGCTAACTGTCCCAGACCTGCTGTTTTCAACTCTCTAGGGACAGCAGGAGCGGTAGAGATACTCTTAATGATCGGCTATGAAAAGCCAACTGACATTTACTCCTGAGGTGCTGACTTGCTGCACCCTCGACAACTACTGTGATTATTATTATTTGACCATGCTGGTCATTTATGAGCATTTGAACATCTTGGCCATGTTCTGTTATAATCTCCACCCGGCACAGCCAGAAGAGGACTGGCCACCCCTCATAGCCTGGTTTCTCTCTGGGTTTCTTCCTAGGTTTTGGCCTTTATAGGGAGTTTTTCCTAGCCACCGTGCTTCTACACCTGCATTGCTTGCTGTTTGGGGTTTTAGGCTGGGTTTCTGTACAGCACTTTGAGATATCAGCTGACGTAAGAAGGGATATATAAATAAATTTGATTCGATTCAGCCGGGGGCCGATTATTATTACACTGGGCTGCAGGTAGCCTAGTGGTTAGAGCATTGGACTAGTTACCGAAAGGTTGCAAGATCGAATCCCCGAGCTGACAAGGTACAAATCTGTCGTTCTGCCCCTGAACTAGGCAGTTAACCCACTGTTCCTAGGCCATCATTGAAAATAAGAATTTACCTTACCTTAAATAAAGGATAAAAATAAAGGAGACTACATAAACCATTTAAACTGGAACAACCATTTCAGTAACGGGTGAAATACATCTAACTGATTTGATTAGTTAGAAAAAGTATGTTGTGCATCTTTGTGTTGCATGTGATTAATCAATCAATAAATGTACTTGCAAAAACAATCCTAAAAAAAATCTACTGGGCCTCTAAGGTGGCGGAGTGGTCTTAAGGTTCAAGCCCAGGCTCTGTTGCAGCTGGCTGCGACCGGGAGGTCCATGGAGCGACGCACAATTGGCCCAGCGGCGTCCGGGTTAGGGAGGGTTTGGCCGGTAGGGATATCCTTGTCTCATCGCACACTAGCGAGTCCTGTGGCAGGCCGGGCGCAGCACACGCTGACCAGGTCGCCAGGGGCACGGTGTTTCCTCCGACACATTGGTGCAACTGGCTTCCGGGTTGGATGCGCACTGTGTTAAGAAGCAGTGCGGCTTGTGTTTCGGAGGACGCGTGACTCACGACCTTCGTCTCTCCCGAGACCGTACAGGAGTTGTAGCAATGAGACAAGATAGTCACTACTAAAAACAATTGGATACTATGAAATTGGGGTGAAAAAAGGGGGTAAAATTAAATAAATAAATGAAATCTACCTGCAGTAGAGCATGCTGGGAAATATGATAATGATGGGCGTGGTTTTGATGGAAAACTTTTACTCTCCACAGAGTGAAACTGACACAATCACATTCTCAAACACAACTCTGGTTATTAACACAAACACTGGGGTTATTTTACACTATTTGAGAGTTACATTAACTCTGTATGGGTTAAATTAACACCTGAATCAACACTAGAAATGTTACACTGAAATCAACACGAGGTAACACTGGCCGATTTGCTGTGTAAGTGATATTCATCAAGAATCAATGGGTAGCATCAGTCATTTAAATGTTGTTGTTTTTTTGTTACAAATAACACAGAGTGGGCCTTTAATGTCAACAATTTGAACATCATCAAGTCAATTGAGCTTTGTGAGGATAAATATTGAGCCGTTTTCAATACAGTTGTCTCTCTTAATCTCCTTTATCCTTATTGTTTGAGCTAAATGAATCCTATTTCTTGATGGATTATGCGTCTAATCTCTCCTAACTGCTGTCTAATTGAAACGCAACCCCTACTGTGTGGTAGTGTCCGACTACCCCTTTAGGAAAAAAGGAAGACTTTTTGTAAACTGTCTTCAAGGTACAGTGGATCAGTGGAAGCTGATGAGGGGAGTACGGCTTATAATAATGGCTGGAACTGAGCGAATAGAAGGGCATGAGTTTGATGTATTTGATTCCACTCCAGCCATTACCACGAGACCGTCCTCCTCAATGAAGGTGCCACCAACCTCCTGTGCAGTAAATTAGTATAGAAACAGTAATCTACATTTAAAAATATATTTAGATATACATAAAGATACAGTATAGATTCACCATCTTACAGTAAAGCTACAAAGATAGGCTACTGTAAGGAACAGCCTTTGCGTTGCCCTCAAAAGGACTTAAGTCAACAAATGAAGATCTTAAGGGTTCATGAACGTTACAAGATTCAACAACTGAGACATAAACTAAACAAGTTCCACAGACATGTGACTAACAGAAATGGAAGAATGTGTCCCTGGACAAAGGGGGGTCAAAATCAAAAGTAACAGTCAGTATCTGGTGTGGCCACCTGCTGCATTAAGTACTGCAGTGCATCTCCTCCTTATGGATTGCACCAGATTTGCCCGTTCTTGCTGTGGCACCTGCTAGTTCCTGGACATTTCTGGGGGGAAATGGCCCAAGCCCTCACCCTCCGATCCAACAGGCCCCAGACGTGCTCAATGGAATTGAGATCCGGGCTCTTCGCTGGCCATGGCAGAACACTGACATTCCTGTCTTGCAGGAAATCACGCACAGAATGAGCAGTATGGCTGGTGGCATTGTCATGCTGCAGGGTCATGTCAGGATGAGCATGCAGGAAGGAAACCACATGAGGGAGGAGGATGTCTTCCCTGTAACACACAGCTTTGAGATTGCTTGCAAAATGACAACAAGCTCAGTTCGATGACACACCGCCCCAGACCATGATGGACCCTTCACCTCCAAATCTAGTCTAGTGTCTAGTGAGGACCTGCGTTACAACAGGCCTACAAGCCCTCAGTCCAGCCTCTCAGTCTGAGCACTGATAGAGGGATTGTGCATTCCTGGTGTAACCCGAGCAGTTGTTGTTGCCATCCTGTACCTGTCCCGCAGGTGTGATGTTCGAGGGTGTACCGATCCTGTGTAGGTGTTGTTACACGTGATCTGCCACTGCGAGGACGATCAGCTGTCCGTCCTGTCTCCCTGTAGCTCTGTCTTAGGCTTCTCACAGTACGGACATTGCGATTTATTGCCCTGGCCACATCTGCAGTCCTCACGCCTCCTTGCAGCATGCGTAAGGCACGTTCACGCAGATGAGCAGGGACCCTGGACATCTTTCTTTTGCCGTTTTTCAGAGTCAGTAGAAAGGCCTCTTTAGTGTCCTAAGTTTTCAGAACTGTGACCTTAATTTCCTACCGTCTGTAAGCTGTTAGTTTTTTAACGACCGTTCCACAAGTGCATGTTCATTAATTGTTTATGGTTCATTGAACACGCATGGGAAACAGTGTTTAAACCCTTTACAATGAAGATCTGTTAAGTTATTTGTATTTTTACGAATAATCTTTGAAAGACAGGATCCTGAAAAAGGGACGTTTCATTTTTGCTGAGTTTGTGTATGTAAGACTGTATTACAGTAAGACTAAACCTAAGAGACTAGACAAGGTATTTAAAGATTGAACAGCAGATGGTCGATCCCTTTGCAGAGAGATGCTACCATGTCCTTGCACCCATCCTCTAAAGACAAAGACACAAACCAATTAGGATTACTCTACGCAACAATCTGTGATACATCTTCAACATTCAACTTATACCCAGCCTCAGAGTGTATTTTCTCCTGTAGTCTAGTTGATTTACATCTGATATTGGCCCTAGTCATTAAATCAAATTTGATTGGTCACATATACGCGATTAGCAGATGTTATTTGCGGTTGTAGCGAAAGCTTGTGCTTCTAGCTCCGACAGTGCAGTGATATCTAACAAGTAATATCTATCAAATTACACAACATATACCCAATACACACAAATCTAAGTAGGAATTAATTAAGACTATATACATATGGACGAACGATGTCAGAGCGGAACGGACCAAGATACAGTAGAATAGTATAGAATACAGTATATACATGTGAGATGAGTAATTTAAGATATGTAAACATTATTAAGTGAATGAGATACTGCAGAATAGTATAGAAAACAGTATATACATATGAGATGAGTAATGCCAGATATGTAAACATTAAAGTGACCAGTGATTTCTAGTCTATGCCTGTAGGCAGCAGCCTCTAATGTGCTAGTGGCTGTTTAACAGTCTGATGGCCTTGAAATATAAGCTGTTTTTCAGTCTCTCGGTCCCAGCTTTGATGCACCTGTACTGACCTCGCCTTCTGGATGATAGCGGGGTGAACAGGCAGTGGCTCAGGTGGTTGATGTCCTTGATGATCTTTTTGGCCTTCCTGTGACATCGGGGGCTGTAGGTGTCCTGGAGGGTGGGTAGTTTGCCCCCGGTAATGCGTTGGGCAGACCGCACCACCCTCTGGAGAGCCTTGCGGTTGTGGGTGGTGCAGTTGCCATACCAGGCGGTGATAGAGCCCGACAGGATGCTTTCAATTGTGCATCTGTAAAAGTTTGTGAGGGTTTTAATTGACATGCCAAATTTCTTTAGCCTCCTGTCTGTGTGGGTGGTCCATTTCAGTTTGTCAGTGATGTATACGCCAAGGAACTTGAAGCTTTCCACTTTCTCCACTGCAGTCATGTCAATGTAGATACGGGGGTGCACCCTCTGCTGTTTCCCGAAGCCCTGAATGCAGCTCGTTGAACAGTATTCTGTAGTTAGTTAACCACTGAACCTGGTCATCAAGCTTGTGTGTCTAGTTACTGTTTAGTCAAAGTCACTGAGTTGGAATGGTCTTTGGGTCAATAAATATCAATATGCTATGACAGACTCTAAATGGACGTTAAATCTGAAGTTCAAACAATATAGAATTATATTTCAAAAGGATAAAACAGAATTCTATTTGTAGAAAGTGTGTGAACTGATATGCCTTCAGATTGAACCTACATTTAGAGTCTGTCATAGAATACTGGTATTTATTGGACTCGATTATGTCCCCAATGGCCACTGACAAGACTGAGCACTTGTTTTCAACCACAAATTAGGCTATTATACAGATATAACAATTACACAATCATAAAATGATTATATACATTGCATGGACGGATTCAATACCGAAAGAAATATGTATAGGGCGCCGTAGCCCTCTTAAGAGCTGTTATTTTTACTCTACACGTGCGTCCCGTTTAAGGAGACCGCAACACAACCAGCCTTGGATCCTTTTGACCGCGAGTTACCTTTCCTCTTCCGAAAGCGGCTGCATTGGCTGCCCCTATAAAAGCTTGGAGGAGAAAAAAAGCAGTTCTGTTAGAACCAGATACAGAGCAGCGAAGACAATAACGGTCGTGAAAAGGCGAATACAAAAGCGTCCATTGGACATTTTCCAATTCAAGGAATTATATTTGATGAACATTGAAGAATTGGAATTTCGCAGCATTAGGGGAAAAGGTCGGTTGTTTTTCTTTATTCGTTTTTGTTGTTTCTTTGTTAAGTGGCTCTGTGGGTGATATGCATTGTGCCGTGCAACATCCTAAAGGAACTTTATTATTTGATATGTACAGAACGGATGTATATGGTTGCGGATGTATATGGTTGTTTGATTCAGTCTGTAAATCTTTTCAAAACAAAAGCGCATCTTTGCCTCCGCGCCTGTATAGTACGCGACATTGTTCACAACAATCAGCACATGATTTCCAGTGTTTATCCTTAATCAAATGTATTGAATAACTTATGCATTTATGAGGTTTTTGGTAGGATGGGTAAGATGACAAACTGTGGGTCGTGTATTTGATGTCCTTTATCGCATATTACCGTATTGTGTTTGATGAATACAGTGTATGGGCTACAGCATCTGTTGCTGTTCATTGTATGGAAGAGTCTGCGCTACGCTGAATGACCGAAAGTAACCCCTTCCTCTTGAAACAATGAAACATCCAGCATGAAGTTCTGAAATTATTTCGATAATTATATTGCACTGACATGGTTGACATTCGATTACAATTCTAGAATGTAACGTCTTAGATTGTGTACTTGTTTTTATAGTGAAATTATGTTATTGTTTTAATGAATGCTTTTTTCTGATTCATTGATTCAGGCTTGATGTTGTAGTTAAAGGAAGGAGATGTTTACCAAACGGGTTTTGCAATTCTGTTTTTTTGTCGATCCATCGTTGACCATAGTGGTTGTCATATTGTTATTCATTCGTTTTTTTTTTCATAGGCTGTTTCATCAAAGCATTGCATCATTTTGTTCTTTTAGCCATTTTGTTCTTTTAGAATATGTATTCATATTCTGAATGATTTTTGCGATGTTTTGAGACGTAGTTGAAACCATAACAGGCAATTGGATAAAAAGGCAACCGCATTGATTAATTTGGATTTCAAAAATATTATCATCATATGGATATAGCACGAGTGAAAAAAATGATTAAACAAGTAAATAAAAATAAGTAAAAAGTCAATAACCACATTAAAACCCTAGAGCAATTCTGCACCAGGCAACCGCATTGATTAATTTGCAGAGGCTGTTGTTTACAACTTCTAGGCCTACTGTAGTGGTTTGTTATGGTATGCGTTGAAGCTGATGGAAAAACAACCTAAAAAAAACAACGACTTCCAATGTAACCAATACACGATCTGTTCATTAGAACATCTGTTTTTATTATGCCGGTCCCCGAGGTAGACGATCATACCGATTTTGCCAAATTACATCATTTGAATAGGCTATCCATCCACCCAGGCTGCTAATGAAATGTTACCTGCGTAGCCTGCTGGTCCTTCATTCGTCTCGAGAATAGACATTCCAATTGTTTGAGAGCTTGTTGCATCGCCATCATTTTACCTTTATTTAACTAGGCAAGTCAGTTAAGAATTATTTTTTTTATAATGACAGCCTAGGAACAGTGGGTTAACTGCCTTGTTCAGGGGCAGAACGACAGATTTTTTACCTCGTCAGCTCGGGGATTTGATTTTACAACCTTTCGGTTATTAGTCCAATGCCCTAACCACCAGGCCACCAGCCTCCCCAAAATTGATGGAATGGGAAGTTCAGACTAAAAGGACTACATTAAAAGGACACTCTCACCCTGAGCGAAAAAAGTGCCAACTTTTTCATTGCATTCTGGTCCCCCGTGGGAATCAAACCCACAACCTTGGCATTACATGCACCGGCACTCTACCAACTGAGCCACACAGAGACCCATTCATGTCCTAAAAACTCTGTTGCATCTGAAAGTATTTAATAGTACAGCTGGCTATATAATTAGATAAATAATAACAGCATTCGCCTCATGCAATTGTAGGGATTGTGAAATTCTGTATTGCAATTGCTGGATTGAATTGAAATGTCATGTTATGAGAACATCTGGTAGTTTAGATATTAGTCTTTTTTGTGTTATATTGTGTGGGTGGCACACCTTCACTTGCCGAGTATCCACTGACTGTTTGTAGATCCAAAAGTCCTTGTGTGTGTGTTTTTTTGTTGTTGTAACAGACACTGAATCTCTCAATTCTGGAAATGCCACCAGTGCACAGAGTAAAAACTGCCCTGATTGCTTAATACAGTCTTGTATCCATTGGGGAATCTGATGGTTATATTTGGTTGGACTTTGACCTATGAGTGGCGAGGTGTCCAGTGGACTCAAACAGCCTGCTTCTCTGGTCTCACTGTGCTGCGTATCTGCAGTTGGGAGCTCAAAAGCAGTAGGAAAAGGTCCAGCTAGTCTCACTGTGTTGTCACTGTGCTCTGCAGTTGGGAGCTGGGCGGCTGTAGGATAGGTCCCTGAGGCGAGATGGCCATCTCTACTCAACTGGGCTTACTGCTGTGGAAGAACTTCACCTACAGACGGAGACAGACAGTAAGTAGCTACTACAAAATAAAAGTCCACCAACCCCACGTAGATTCTGTGAGATAAAGGGAGCATGTCAATGAAAGTTGCTGGGGCAAAGTGCAATAATAAGCTTTAGTGGTTACAAGGTTTAGTAGAAATACAATGTGTTACTATTGTCGTTTGTGTGGCCAGTTCACACAAAGAATAGCATCTTCTATTTATTGGTAAAAGGAATGAGATTGTGAAACACCCGTTGGTTGAATGGACTTTATTTACATATTTGTATCATTGAGGATGTTCAGACCGTCGATGACATCAACGTAGCAGGGCGTCAATGGTAGCGCAGGGGAGTTTTAAGTGCTCTCTCAAGTACACATTTCCGCAAAAAAAGGTTTGGATTCTGGAACATTTTAAATGACACCCTCGCCTTATCATGTCATCAAACTGTTAAACCTCAAAACCTCTCAGAAGAATCTAAGAACAAGATACATTTATAGAACAGATCCCCAGCCTCCATTTGACCAATGCTTTGTGAGGATGGGGCTGGGAGGACAGCAGATGTTGTGGACATATGTCCACCCAACCAACTCTTCTCCCTTTCCACTCCCAGTCTTAGCTAGGATAAAGATTATAATATATTTGCCAACAGCTGATAAACCCCTTAATGGCTGCCTGACTCCCTCATAATGGTTTGTGGAATGACCCACTTCCATTGTAAAGCAGGACCAGTCCATTCTAAAGGGGATTTGATAGATTTTAATTGTAATTGAGGAAATGTCTCATTTAGAATCAAAATGACCCATCCAATATAGTCAAGAAATTGGTAACCTGGATTGTAGACTAAAGTACACAAAGAAAGCTTAGAGGTGGGTTGTCTACTCTAGGACAGTGGTTCCCAACCTTTTTTGGTTATTGTATCACCAAGTGCATTTTGCTCTACCCGGAGTACCTCTGAAGTATCCCCTCGTGGGTAGGCCAAGTACCCCTGGTTGGGAACCACTGCTCTAGGACACTGAAACATTCAATACATTTTTTTGCGTAACATTTTTGTTACATCCATGGCCACCCTACTTTGCAAACAATTTCAGGTTCAAAGATTCCTCCTTATCTGCTGTTTTGCCCCAAATAAACAGCACATGATTGTATGATTGAAATCTCCAAATGGGTTGTTCTGTAGGGAGACCAGACTTCCTTACTATGGCATTAGTTTCACTGTTGAATGCTGTTTGTCCTGACTGAGTTTATCAGCCTCTCATCAACCTTCTGAACTTCCCTTTCAGCTCCAGCTAATTATCGAGATAATATGGCCGCTCTTCATCTTCTTCATCCTCATATCTGTGAGGATGCATTACCCGCCCTACGAGCAACATGAGTGTAAGTAGCCCACACATACACAGAGTGCCTGAAATCACAATGTATTAGCCTGTGAAAGACGATTTTCTGTTTTATGTACATCTGAAGGACAATAAAGCTTTTAGAATTTGAATTGTTCAAATTGACTCAAATCTAGCCTTGTTTATGGTGATTTATTCACTCAGTTATAATGAGGCAATTCAAGAAAAATGTTAGTGTCTCGGCCGGGTAAGTAGTGACGCACTAGAGGTCTCATGACATTTGGTCCAAATGCTGTTTCCTGTCATCATTTGTTCCTGTTTCTCATTCTTTGTAGTTAGATGAGTCAGATCACAAGATGGAGGACAACAGGATGCTCGACAGTTGTCCTTTACATCATCGGCCACTAGTGTTTATTGAGTCCAAGACTCTTTGGAAAGCAAAGCAATACAGACAAACGATACTTCAGGGAAAGAGAGAGAGCTCATCATTTTTAAAGGACATTACTGTTCGTATCAAAGACAGATAGTCACAACAGAACAGTGGAAGGCAGGAGATTCCCACAAGAAATGTGTCCCAATGGATTTAGTTATTCTAGAACAATGGATAAGGGGGAAAAAATAGTGGGCTGTGTGAACACGTGGAAATGTTCCATAGGCCTACTGGAAAGGAAGAAAAAATGTTTTATTGTCCAATAAATGTCAATGCAGAGAAGAGTACATTAATGTCCTTACCTGCCATGTCTCATCCCAAGCCAAGGTCTTCCTTCTATACAGTTTTCTTAAAAACATCCCAATCAGTTGGTCAATATCCAACTCGGTAGGTCAATATTTGATATATTGACCCGCTGGCCTGTATTACACAATAACAGCTCTGGGAACAGTTTGTTACTTACACAGATAATATATTCTCAACTTTGAGTTAGAAGCTAAAGTCAGAAGCTAAAATGGAATTGTTTCTCTCTGTAAAATCAGAGCACCAAATGAAATTGAATTATTGCAAAATTCACCCGAAAACAATAATAAAGGAATCTCCATTAAATGAACTTCCTGAATTTAAATGTATATATTGTAGATATTGTGACGTAGAGCGGTGTAAGACTCCAACAACACTGGACTGTGTAGTATGTTTGTTCACATCAATGGACGTCAGTAGAAGGATGTAAAGCTACTATACTTTCTATTGCCCTCCTTATCTCTATCTTGTCAATACAGGTCTCCAGTAAAGATCTTGGTTTCATCCCAATTGGCATCCTATTCCCTATATAGTGCAGTACTTTTGACTAGGGCCCATAGCGAATAGGGTGCTATTTGGGACGTACATACTGTATTTCACCAGGTCAGAAGGCTATGCCTTTGCCCTCCTGTATAATACAGATATACACTGAGTGTGCAAAACATTAGGAATGGCTGTCTAATATTAAGTTGCACCCCCTTTAAATGAATTGGGCATGGACCCTGCAAGGTGTCGAAAGCATTCCACAGGGATGCTGGCCCAAGTTGACTCCAATGCTTCCCACAGTTGTGTCAAGTTGGCTGGATGTCCTTTTGGTGGTGGACATTTCTTGATACACGTTCTTGTTGAACGTGGAAATCCCAGCAGCGTTGCAGTTCTTGACACACTCAAACCAGTGCGCCTGGTACCTACCATACCCCGTTCAAAGGCACTTACATATTTTGTCTTTCCCATTCACCCTCTGAATGGCACACACACAATCCATGTCTTAATTGTCTCAAGGCTTAAAAATCCTTCTTTAACCTGTCTCCTCCCATTCATCTACACTGATTTTTAAACGGATTTAAGAAGTGATATCAATAAGGGATCATAGCTTTCACCTGGATTCACCCGGGCAGTTTATGTCATGGACAAAGCAGGTGTTCAAAATGTTTTGCACACTCAGTGTAGGCTGGATAGCAGGCCAGTAGGCTAGGCTATTAAACTCACTGTATGATACCATAACGGTGGAATGTGAAATAACTATTCAAGTGTTACTACAAAGGCTTGTCAGATCCACACAAACACACACACACATTGGCAAAAAAGGAAAACGGGAATACTTCTGTAACATCTTGTTTAGCAGAATGTGCACGTCACCATTTTGTTGATGGTCAAACCTGTCAACTCTAGTCAACTCGGCCGTAGATAGTACTACTTCATTTCACCCATTGAACTCAACAGTATTGACCTCAGGACTGGGTCACGCTAAATAGTCCTACTCTATTTGATTGCCTCACAATCTGCCGGGCTTTATAACTAACTACTGTACAGCAGCAGATAACGGTTTGCTTATAACCTCTTTTTGGCTCGTCACTGAAAGTGAATGTTGATCCAACGGTCACATGAGTCACGTGGTTCACTGAGGCAATTATTCACCAAATAACCCCCCCCCCCATCTCTCTTGGTCTCCGTCCCAGATGGCACCCTATTTCCCAAAATAGTGCAGTACTTTTGGCCAGAGCACTTGCGGAATAAGGTGCCGTTTGGGACGCAGCCTTGGCCTCTCTGTTAGACAACACAGTTCCTCAAGAGTACACGAGGAATCCGTGCCCACGCGAGGTCCCCCGTTGTACTGTACTCTTGCTAAACCAAGATGTCCGCCTGGCTGTTATTTTCGATCTTCTGAATTGAGCCAAGCTGAAATGGAGTTTCACTCAGTCCTCCTTGCTCTGCCATTGTGAAATGTTGGGGGACTGACTAAAGTACCCCGTTTACCCAACATAATCATTTGACTTCAGTGGCCATCTGGGCAGCTACATAGGGAGATATTGTGACCTAGAGCGGTGTCGATCATTGAACCTTCCCTATTTGTCCCCCTCCAGGCCATTTCCCCAACAAGGCCATGCCCTCGGCGGGCACCTTGCCCTGGGTACAAGGGATCATCTGTAACGCCAACAACCCCTGCTTCCGCCACCCCACACCAGGAGAGAGCCCAGGGCTGGTGGGCAACTTCAACGATTCAATGTGAGTTCATCCCGGAAAACTGACCTTTTTTTTTTATTTTTAACATTGACTGATTTGATAGAATGATTTGATTAGTCATGTCTGTGACAAACAACCAAGTAAACAATGTAAGCTAAGACATTTGAAATAATGGACCGTGCCACAAGGAGCATTGTTCCTCCTTTCAGACCCTCAACCCCAGAGGATCCGCATGTGTGTTTTACCACCGTTGTTCCTCACGTCGTCTAATCGTCTCTCTATGAAACACAGAATCTCCCGTCTGTTCATCGATGCCAAGAAGATCCTCCTCTACAGCCAGAATGACAAGAGCTTCGAGGGCTACAAAGTTCTGGTGCGGGCTCTGGGGAAACTACAGAGCAACACGGCAGGTAGGACAGATCACAGTACATAGACCCTGAGCTACAGACTTAAAGACGCATCCCACTGGGCAACCAACTGGTTGAATCAACGTCGTTTCCATGTCATTTCAACAAAGAAATGCAAAGTGAGGATGTTGAATCAACGTGGAAATCTGATTGGATTTGCAAAAAGTCATCAACGTACGGGAATTTTGTATTTTTTCCCTCAACTTTTACATTTTTCTTGTTGATTTCATGTTGAATTCACGTTAGTTGACAACTCAACCAAATGTAAATGAAAACTAGGTGTTGAAAATTCCATCTGTGCCCAGTGGGATGTGCATGGATAACCTTGAACGTTGATGCACTGTCCATAAATTTACGCTGATTTATATATTTGTACGTATTGTTTATATACTGTATGACATCACATTTTATGTTTGTTTCTGCATGTGATGTTACTGAATCTGATCCTAAGCCTGTGCCCACCTGCGTACATAGGCCCTGAGCAATAGACGCATAGCACGCATACTGATCTGAGTTTGATTAGCCTAGTTTTTCAGTAGGTATGTATGATCACCTATCTGTACATGCCTCATAGCTATAGACATAGGGCACACGCTGTCGACTTGAAGCACATAGTACTGAACTTGAGACTTGTTTGATGGGGAAGTCCTCGTTTTCCTGGGGCCGTACGGTGCAGAGAGTTCAGAGCAAATGGCATGCTTAGATTTTAATGGCCTCCATGAAACCCCAAACTCCTAATGCGAAGAAAAGCAGATTACTGGCGACCATACAGCTCCTAATCAAATGGGGCCGTTTGGCTCGTAATGGAGGGCAATGGGTGCAGGTTGGCAGCATGGAAATAGAGTTATTAGAATGGACGTTCTCATTCCAGTCAATGTTCTGCGATTCATTGATTGTTCTACGATTCATGAGTGATCCAATCAAAAGCGCGGTGGTCTGAGGGGCTTTGTTAGCCTGGTCCCAGATCTGCTGGGAGTTGGCTAGATGGCAAAAACAAATATGGGACCAGGCTTTGTCCTTTCTAGCAATTCGATTTCTATGGGTGGCATAGCATTGGTGTAATCAGTCCATGCCAGTCCTTGGGTGGGGAGGTTGCTCCTGGGCCAACCAGGGGGCAGTGCCCCTGTCCTGTTCTAACTCTTTTTAAGTAGCAGGAAGACCTCCCTGGGCCCACCCATCACAACAGGATACAGATTTAAACTAACTGGCCCTTCAATGTTCTGACTGCTATCTCTGTGTCTGAACTGGACCAACCCCGGGCTTGGAATGTGTCTGCATCCTGATTGAAGGTCATTATGTGCTCTGGTCTCCCCTCACGTGACTGTCCATCTCATTTTAGATGGTGAATAAGTAATCGTATTACCAGCAGGAAAAAAACTGAATACCATTGAAAATAAACTTCTGCACACTGCTCCACAGATTTAATGGATACTGTAATGTTAGCTTTTGGCTCTTGCAGAGCTGCCATTTTCAGAGTGGAAAATACATGGGGCTATCATGACTTTGGCCCAGGAAGAGGGGGGGAAAGGTCTTTGAGGAAATCAGGTTGATGATAGTATCTTTCCCTTGCATGAGTCCTGAGGTGTCCCAGTCCCCACACCCCTACGTACATATCTGCCATACATATTACCTACCCACTGGGCAAAACACGTTGAATTAACATTATACCAATGTCATATTTCAACGTACAACTGACATTGACCATTAATTGACTTATTTTGGTTGAATTCCCTAATTAGGTAACATCAGCTGCTGGATGAGCCTCATGGCACCTCATCAAGGCTAACGCTAACACCACTGTTAACCTGTCTGGGAACGGTGTTCCTCGCCAACAGCCAATGAAATTGCAGGGCGCCAAATACAAATCAACAGAAAGCTCATAAATCAAATTTCTCAAACATACAAGTATTAGCCACCGTTTTAAATATAAAATTCTCGTTAATCCAGCCACAGTGTCTGATTTCAAAAATGCTTTACAGCGAAAGCTCCACAAACTATTATGTTAGGTCACCACAAAGTCACAGAAAAACCCAGCCATTTTTCCAGCCAAAGAGAGGAGTCACAAAAAGCACAAATATAGATCAAGTTAATCACTAACCTTTGATGATCTTCATCAGATGACACTCATAGGACTTCATGTTACACAATACATGTATGTTTTGTTCGGTAAAGGGCATATTTATATCCAAAAATCTATTTAATTGGCGTGTTACATTCAGTAGTTCCAAAACATGCAGTGATTTTGCAGAGCCACATGAATTTACAGAAATACTCATTATAAATGTTGATGAAAATACATGTGTTATACATGGAAATATAGACAAACTTCTCCTTAATGCAACCGCTGTCAGAATTCTTTTTTAACTTTGCGGAAAAAGCATAGTCTGAGTACGGCGCTCAGAGCCCAAAACAGCCAAAAGAAATATCCGCCATGTTGCGCAGTCAACATTAGTCAGAAATAGCATTATAAATAGTCACTTACCTTTGATGATCTTCATCAGAATGCACTCCCAGGAATCCCAGTTTGACAATAAATGTTTGACTTGTTCCATAAAGTCCATCAATTATGTCCAAATAGGTTATTTTGTTAGGGTGTTTGGTAAACAAATCCAAACGCGCGTTCAGGTCCAGTCGGACAAAAAGTTCAAAAAGTTATATTACAGCTCATAGAAACTTGTCAAACTAAGTATAGAACCAATCTTTAGGATGTTTTCATCATAAATGTTCAATAATGTTCCAACCGGAGAATTCCATTGTCTGTAGAAAAGCAATGGAACGAGAGCTACCTCTCATGTGAAATGTGCGTGACTGAGAACGAGGCTGCTGCCAGACCCCCTTAGTCAAACAGCTCTCATCCGGCCCCCCTTCACAGTAGAAGCCTGAAACAACGTTCTAAAGACGGTTGACATCTAGTGGAAGCCTTAGGAAGTGCAAGATGACCCATATCCCACTGTGTATTCGATAGGAGCTGAGTTCAAAAACGTCAAACCTCAGATTTCCCATTTCCGGTTTGGATTTTTTTCTCAGGTGCTTGCCTGCCATATGAGTTCTGTTATACTCACAGACATCATTCAAACAGTTTTAGAAACTTCAGAGTGTTTTCTATCCAATACTAATAATAATATGCATATATTAGCATCTGGGACTGAGTAGGAGGCAGTTTACTCTGGGCGCTATTCATCTAAAAGTGAAAATGCTGCCCCCCATTTCCCAAAGAAGTGTTTAAACCATCAAGGCTAACGCTAACACCACTGTTAAACCATTAAGGCTAACGCTAACACCACTGTTAAACCATCAAGGCTAACGCTAACACCACTGTTAAACCATCAAGGCTAACGCTAACACCACTGTTAAACCATCAAGGCAAACGCTAACACCACTGTTAAACCATCAAGCTGACACATTTTAGAGCTAGCAAATTATTATTATTATTATTATTATCATTATTACATAAAGGAGCGTAAATGAGCTGTCTGTGGTAACCATACTATCACTATTTTACATTGAGAAAAGAGTAGTTCAGAGACTAACATAGGCCTACCACTAAAAGATTAATCGCCTCAAAACAGAACTCACTGACCCCACTTTGGTCTGAATAGTATTTCACATTCCCCCTCCAACATGCATTTATCGTCAATCTACTCCTGCAGTATAACTTCTCACCTAGGCTTCCTTCCAGAGCCTAGTTAAGATATTACCTGAGATATTCAGTTCATGAAGACTGTGTCAAACACTATTGTGTAATAGCTAATTCCAGCATAATTATGTTGTATGCAAATAAAACAAGTCACGTGAACAATCTGTCCAAACGTGGAGAAATGTATCCGTGTTAAAAATACCAGTTTGAATATCAGGACTTAAAAGCAACCAGTGTTACAATTGGTTACTTCAGTGTTTAAAAGGATTCTAGGAGCAGATCACAGCTCTGCATCGACCCTCTCTAAAAATCCTTCCGCTATATGAAGCCTTACAGTGAAGTGCCGTTATGTCAAAGGGGAGAAAGTTCATGTTGACGCTGGAATTAGAATTAGTGCCTCGTGTCACAACGGAAGCACTTAATTAATCTTATTCATGAAATATATCCACTTTTACTCTTCTCTCACTTGGCTGTATGTTTTATATTCTAGACATCGATATGCTGCTGCTTGCGTTTGTCTTTTCGGTTTGTAACCCAGACTAGTTTTAATGTAGTGGGTTGATGTGTCAGCCAGACTGACTGTCTGAAAGGTTTCCTAGGTGGGTCGTTTGTTCTTTCGAAGGTCTCTAAACTCCTCTAGGTTCTCTTCCCACTGATGCACGGACGCGCGCACGTACAATTCTCCTTCTCAAAGAGTTCTGGCTTGCCTAGTGTCCCACATTGTTTGTCCCCCCCCCCCCTGTCGGTCGGTCAAGTTCCAAATCAGTCCGACTCTCATTTCCCATTTTTGTTCTGTTGAATAACACCACAGGCAGCTAGCTTCCTTCTCTCAGGTTATTAGACTCAGTCAGTCAGGACCATCATCTTCTGTGTCCCTATATAGTGCACTACTTTTGATCAGATCCCTATGGGAAACAGGGCGGGTCGTTCGGGCCTCAGGTGACCACGACCCTCTCAGTCAGTACGTTTGTTCCACTTCTTCTATCAACCTGAAATGATCTGTAGCCAACTGTCATTTGTCACGCTTGGCAAAGGCGGCCATTTTGTTTGTCTGATTGTAGGTTGTTTGTTGAGTCAGAGAGGTTTGGGAACATGTTAAACATATGTCTCCTCATGTCTATAAAGTATTTTTCACCAGAAGCCATAGCAAGTAGTGACAAGCCTGGATGGCAGTCTGTCTCGTATTGTTGTAGCCTACTTGTTATTGTTTTGGTAGGTCAAAGACACAGCATACTAACCACCTAAGCCAAGTGCAGATAGACGGTACCATTTGGAGCTATTCCTCTTTCGTGTATGGTTGTACTCTCACTCAGTAGTTAAGACCCAAGTGCAGATAGACAGTACCTTTTGGGGCTATCCCTCTGGTCTTTCATGGCAGTACTCTCACTCAGTGCTCTTGTTTCCTGAAGTCAGGATGATTAGAGCTCATTACCACTCCCTGGTTATTTGCTCTGGGGTCGTCTCTATGCTCTGGGGTCGTCTCTATGCTCTGGGGATGTCTCTACAACACACACCACGTCCCCCTTGACCTGCTCCCAGGGGCCTCTGGGGCAGCTAAGTGTTTCCTCTCTAGATCGTGTAAACAGTTGAGTTTTACCTGGAACCCAACATGGTTCTCCTACAGGGACAGACAAAGTTCTAGGTATAACTTGTTTCTAAGAGTATAGGGTTAGGGTTCTGATCAAGAAAAACTCCTTGGCCCTAGTTATGGGTAACACTCCCTTCTAGTAGCCCACCCCACCGCATCCCCCAAGGGGTAATGCTCCTATTTTACCATGTATCCGGCAGCTAATCTTGTCACTGTGCTAACTAACGTTTAAGTAAGGATATTTCCAATTTAAGCTGGGAAGGAAGGGACGGGACAGAGTGAAAAGTGAGGAGCCCAGTACTCTCGCCCAGTATTTGGGCCAAAGTGGAACGCCCTAGAGTAACCCCAGCTGCGGAGTGCGAAGCAGCAGAGTGTTGAGCTGACTTCAACTGGTTTTTAAATGGAGATGACTTCTCTGGAATGTTCTGACCCAGTGAACACAATAGCCCCCTGAGCGGGGTAGACTGTGTCCATGATATGTCTCCCCCTCACTGTATCACTCCATTCTGTCCATGCCAGTATATTAGTATAATATTTCTATTATACCATAGTATTGAGGACTTTACAGTTTTCACCCAAGTAACGCTGTGTATTTGGAGTTTCCCCAGATAATAGATGATCATTTCTCTATTCAAGATGATGAGTTTCGACGCTAAATCACAATTCTATCCGTAAAAACATATTTCTGTCATTTTTTAAAAATAGATCTGTTTCTAATCATGCAGCGCAGTGTTCCCAGGCAGTCTGTTGAATGTGCATTCCCGTCATCCCATACCAGGTTTCAAGCTGAAGGACTTTCTCCGTGATAAGGAGACCTTATCGTCGTTCCTGCATCGCAACGCCTCCCTATCCCATCACGCCGTCCAGCAGATTGTCGAGGCTGACCTCAACCTAGAGAAGGTAAACATATTGACTGTGTGCGAAGAGAAAATAGAAGGCCGATCTCTCTGTTTTGTCACCACATCGAGTACCTTTTTAAAAGGCAGTCACACATGCCATGACCTTGGTTTGCTGGTAACTATATATACCGCGAGACGGCTAAACTCGTAACACCGTGTAATGAAAGGGGGATGAGAACCAAGTCTGTGGCTCATGTCATCCTCTTTCCCGGGGAAAAGAATTACGCTCAGTTTCAGCAGATATTCATCACTGTCTGTATTTGGAGGGCAGTAGTCACATGACTTTTGCTCCGCCCTCCATCTCTCCTCCATCTTCTGTTTGCCTCACAGTGAGCATGTGCGGAGAAGGGGCTCACACATGCGGTGGATCTATTAACCGTATTCCACCCCCACTGTAGATGTTTTATTACCCATCAGCCCCCCCTCTCTCTCTGCCCTTTTTCCACAAACAGTCTCCCCATACATGACTGAAAAGCTGCACTGTGCACATTTTTCATATGTTTAGTTGTTGACCATGTTGTGCGATAGCTATGGCCATGTGGAAATGTAGAATAATGAAATTTGATTTTATTTCTGGGTCATTCCACAAGCAAATATCTTCCTGGAATAGAATTTAAAAAATATTGGGTTTCCAAAGTGTTTCTGATAGGTTAGAAATAATGTTCCCCAAACATCTTTGTTTGAGTCATAGGAACATTTTAGAACAGTTTGGTAATGCCTCTAGAGGCAGTAATACTACGAGCAGTGACATGACAACAGCTTTCCTGTGATGATATATGATTCAAAACATATTTGCCAAATCATTCCTGACTAGGCATTCATCGTGAAAGTTGTCACAGTTAAAGCATGAAATCACAACTTTCCCTGACATCCTCGCAACACATTTTTTTTTTCTGTTTCTCAACTGCAAGAACTTGATCCCTGAAATATCATTTAATGTTATCTACCAGGTCCTGATTGGAGGTTTCGGCGTCCATCTTAGAGATATGTGTAACACCACTTCTCTGGAGGAGTTTGTGACCATCTCCGACAAGAATGTGTCACGGCTCACTCAAGACATCATCTGCAAGGCCTCCCCTGATTGGCTGAACAAGGCCCAGGACCACTTCCTGTCCAACCTGGACTTCCTGAAACCCATACGGGTAAGAAACACTTAAAATACCAACACTTTTTAAAACTTAACACTGAACACTTTAACACCGGGGGCTTTAACACTGAACACTTTAACACTGGGGGCTTTAACACTGGGGGATTTAACAGTGTATGCCTAATAAGACAATGCTATAGACCTAGCTAATCTTAATTTGTTCAATCAAAGTATTATTAAATGATTGGTGAGTCAGACAAACTGAGTAGGCTATTCCCTTTTGCACTCACTTTCACACACACTTTATGGCGGGATAATTTAGCCTGCTGACACCAAACCTTCTTTCTTCTGATAAAGAGAACATCATGTTCCCTGGCATGATTACCATTTAGGGTCAGGACTTACCAATCGCTGTTTCTGTACAAGGTTTCTGTTCTTATCGCATAAGAAGAATAAATCCTGTTCCTGTCACAAAACATTAGATTGACAATGAATGCGTCCCTTGTCCCTTTCTTGTAATGGGGGTTGGGGAGGCTGTGAACCCTGTTGTGCCAAGTGTCTGAATATAGACTTTTGGCACTGACACACACACACACACACACACACACACACACACACACACACACACACACACACACACACACACACACACACACACACACACACACACACACACACACACACACAGAAAAGTTAGTTAGTTCATTTTCAACAATACAGGGAATAGAATCCCTCTACACTTCAGATGACCGTCACACTTGGATGCAGATAAAAGAGTGGTCCATTTTAGCTGACCCAGTTTCGTTAGCTCAGTCAGAACTCTCAGTCCGGTTGTTGGGACAAGCTTTTGGAAGGTGCCCAAGTGTACAGAACAGTCTGCCAATGCAAAACGCTGTCGCAATGGTCAACTGACACGGGAGGAAATGGGAGGAAATGTCATGTCATGTTGAAATATCGCAGCGCTGAATCAGCCGTAATTTCAAGCGGGTGTATAAGCGAGACTATTTGTTCTGAAAAAGACTAATAGGTTTCCCTCCCGAACAAAACAGATCAGGGATATTAGACTAGGGGTTTGAATAAATAACCCCTGTTCTGAATAGGCCCTGATCCAATATCCACATCATACCACTACACATAAAATTAAGCCTTGCATTAGGCTTGCATTCTAAGTGGTACACTAATATGGACAATGGATCGCAGCCATATTGAACCTATAAGGAAAGCTGACCCCAGACCTGTACTTAGTGGCTAAGGTTCGCTGAAATGGCACACTTTTCCCTATGTAATGCACTATATAAGGAATCAGGTTCCATTTCAGAACCACTTTAGCAACTAAGTACTGGTCTGGGGTCAGCTGTGAGTGTGCAGCAGCTCACATTTCAGCGGCCCTCTTGTGACAGTCAATAACAGATGAGGTTGAACAGGAAACCCTCTCTGAAGTGTCCCTGGAGAGTGTTTGTTCTCATGTCTTTTATCCCCCCTCCCCCTCTCTCCCCGTTCTCCCTCATCCTCCTCCCCCACAACAGAAGGACGTGAAGTCCGACCCCGAGGTCGTCCAGAAGGTATCCGCGGCAACCGACGGTCTGCTGGAGAGCTTGGGAGCGCTGGCTGTAGAGGTAGGTACTGTCTGTCAGGCACACACACACACACACACACACACACACACACACACACCACACACAAACGTACATGTATGTTTCAATGTACATTTTTGGGTATGCATCTGTTTTGGATCGTCTTAAACAACCTTTGAAGCAAACTTCCTTATCAGTGAAATCATTTGAATGTCGGCCGAAAACAACCACTAAGAGAGCCATCAGTTGTAGTAGTGGTCGGACAAAAACAGGTCCTCCCGCTACACAGCGTTGGACCTCAATGTGCAAACAAAACCAATCCAACCCCTTAATAATAAACAAGCTAGCTTGGTGCTCTGGCCCTCCCAAAATGGCCGCCTCAAATGGCTGTAGCCCTGTCATGTTGTACACAAGGGTAGTCTTTCACAACAAATAGACTGTTTAGTGTCAGCAGTCCAGTTGGTACCAGTCCAGGTCAGGACATGGCCGGGTGCATGCATGCTGACACGGTCGCCAGTTGTACGGCGTTTCCTCCGACACATTGGTGCGGCTGGCTTCTGGGTTACGCGAGCTGTGTGTCAAGAGGCAGTGCGGCTTGGCACGGTCGTGTTTTGGAGGACGCATGGCTCTTGAACCTCGCCTCTCCCGAATCCGTACGGGAGTTGCAGCGGTGGCACAAGGCTGTAAACTACCAATTGGGTATCACGAAATTGGGGAGAAAAATAGGTTAAACAAAAAGTACAACAACAAAAAATTCAAGGAAAAAAACAAAAGGAATGTCCACAAAATTACATGGCTGGGGAACGCTAAGAGACTTAGCAGGATGTGCTAGGGGAACAAACAACAATAGATCACCTAGTCACGAGACTCTCTGCCCCCCTGCCCCCTCTTCTCAATCGCTCTCCCTTCCACCTCCCCTCTCTCCAGCCACAGTACTGCTGAGTTGGCGGAACATAAGGAAGCCGTCAGCTGTGGGAAAGAGAGGTCTTTCCCACTGAGGTGTTTAGCATACGCTCTCTGGCACAACTGAATGTCAGGGGAAATCCATGGACAGAGACAAAGAAATGTCCCTTCAACTAGTGATTGAATGATCCCCTCCCTACTCAACAAGTCAAACAAGCAGCAATGTTACAAGACAAGAGAGGCTACCGGTATGAATGTCTCAAAAACTGAAAAATACACTTTTTCCACCCTTATTTTACCTCAACCACGGCTTTTTGCCGTTAGCTGCTTATGTTCCCTGGTGGGAGAGGGAAGGAGCTTAGTTAGCCTTGTTGCGGACTAGCGGTGAGCTGCCTCGGCTCTGAGACGTAACCTTTAGTAACCTCTCTTCAGGCTGGAGGTGCGAGGGGTTGCAACAGAACACTGCCTTCCTCAAATGACTCGGCCTGTTTGCATGCTATATGTCTGGCCCGCGGGCGTGAGGCAGAGCGACAGGGACAGACAGAAAGAGAAAGAGCGAGGCCTTTCTCTGTCAAGGTTCTCACGGTATACGGAGAGCTCTACTTGAGGTGGAGAGGAGAGAAATCCTCCCTCCCATCTCCTCCCACAGGCTGCACTGTTTTTTCTTTCTTTGTGTGTTTTTGGACGGAGCTGAGGAAGCATGTGACTTGCTGAGGCGGCTCCCGGAATCAGCTGCAACTACGGAACACTGAGGGCAGAAAGCGGATCTCAGAGTTCGCTGGAATGTCTTTGTTATGAGAAACTTGACTGTCAATGATCACGACATTCTAAGTGATTACACCGTTCTAAACGATTACAAACATTCTAAGTGATTACACTGTCCTAAACGATTACACCGTTCTAAACGATTACACCATTCTAAACGATTACACCGTTCTAAACGATTACACCGTTCTAAGTGATTACACCGTTCTAAGTGATTACACCGTTCTAAATGATAACACCGTTCTAAGTGATTACACCGTTCTAAACGATTACACCGTTCTAAGTGATTACACCGTTCTAAGTGATTACACCATTCTAAACGATTACACCGTTCTAAACGATTACACCGTTCTAAGTGATTACACCGTTCTAAACGATTACACCTGTATAAGTGATTACACTGTTCTAAACGATTACACCGTTCTAAATGATTACACCGTTCTAAATGATTACACCGTTCTAAGTGATTACACCGTTCTAAGTGATTACCCCGTTCTAAGTGATTACACCGTTCTAAGTGATTACACCGTTCTAAACAATTAACACCGTTCTAAACGATTAACACCGTTCTAAGTGATTAACACCGTTCTAAGTGATTACACCATTCTAAACGATTACACCGTTCTAAGTGATTACACCATTCTAAACGATTACACTGTTCTAAACGATTACACCGTTCTAAGTGATTACACCGTTCTAAACGATTACACCTGTATAAGTGATTACACTGTTCTAAACGATTACACCGTTCTAAACGATTACACCGTTCTAAGCGATTACACCGTTCTAAACGATTACACCATTCGAAACGATTACACCGTTCTAAACGATTACACCGTTCTAAGTGATTACACCGTTCTAAACGATTACACCGCTCTAAGTGATTACACCGTTCCAAGTGATTACACCGTTCTAAAAGATTACACCGCTCTAAGTGATTACACCGTTCTAAACGATTACACCATTCTAAGTGATTACACCGTTCTAAACGATTACACCGTTCTAAGCGATCACACCGTTCTAAGCGATTACACCGGTCTAAACGGGTTGTTAATTAAAAGATCAGCGTCAATGAAGATATGTTAAGTGTCGGAGGGTCTCAAGTCGTCTCCTTGTGGCAGAAAGCCACAAGAACTGTGCAACAATATCCAGTCTGTTTAATTTAATCACGTGTCACATGATATTATCGAACGAGGTTGGAAAATAAAGCCAAAATATATTTATAGTTCCAGAAAGATGCTGAGTTATAACTACTGACCTACCCGTTCTCAGTCTCAAATGACAAAAGACCTTGTCATGCATAGGTGCGTTAGTTTTAGCTCTGTCCACCGTCTTCAACGTGTTTTTCTAAGATAGCCAGCCGCTTGGGCAGTGAGTCCACTGTGGCTCCTTTTATGAGACAGGTTACTCTCTCTTTCTCTCCATTGTGCAAACACTGAGACGCGCACCCAGAGCCTGTCTCACTCTCAAGCACACAGGTCAGCCTGGTTTTCCCAACCTCACTTTCACACCTAAAGACCCAGATTAGCTCAATACTCAGTCAAGAAGGGGACCATGGCGCTCTCCCGGAAGTGTGGTTAGTGCGTATAACCCGGGAATCCAGAGACGCATGAAGCTGAGATGGGTCCGCACTAAAAAAAAAGTGCAACTCTCATAGAAGTTGTTAAGTTTTTTTTTTTAAAGGCTTAAATGTTTGTGGATTGTCGGCATGTTTGACCTAGAGTGCACAGTGATCCCGTTGCTATTCGAATTTATTGCCGGACACAGAATTCTCACAAGTAGTGTTGACTTGAAGAGAAAAGGATTTGAGTATTTAAAATGTTTAAAAAAAAATCCTTTACTGAAAATATGGGAGGGGGATTGCACAATAGACCACAAAAGCCACGTGTTTTCAACATGTTCAAGGCTACCATGCCAATTGAGTGTGTGTGACAAGAACAGTTGCTATATTTGTCCCAGGCTGTTAGGACAAGTGTTTTTCACCTTATGTCTAACAAAGTCTGTTTCCCAAATGGCACCCTATTCCCTATATAGTGCACTACTTTTGACCAGGGCCCGTTGCAGCCAACGACTCCTACCTGGAATAGCTTTCATTAACTCTTTGAACTCACACAGTACATTGGTTCTAGAACATGTCAGTGTTGGCGTAAACATGTCTCAACATGTCTTTGGCACTATTACTGCACTATGAAAATACTTTAATTTACGCATACACAAAACACAGTAGAACACAATACACAAATACAAGAGTAAACATTCTAATAAATAGGTACAAGACAAAATCCTAAATAATATGATTCAGAAGATTCAATAGATTCAATAGTTTCTTAAATGTACATATTCCTCTCCTCTTCCCCTAGCTGGCCAGTATGAAGAGTTGGAAGGAGATGCGTAACGAGATCCTTTACCTGACGGCCAACGTCACGGGCTCCCCCAGCCACATGTACCAGGCCGTGTCCCGTATCGTCTGTGGCCACCCCGAGGGCGGCGGACTGAAGATCAAGTCGCTCAACTGGTACGAGGACAACAACTACAAGGCCCTGTTCGGTAACCGTGGCGGCAACGGCAGCGACGACGAACCCGTGTCCGCCTACGACAACACCTCAAGTCAGTCCTTGGGTCAACTCCCTGCTCTAAAAATCATTAATAGTTTTTACTTGTATCAAACGCGGATCAATTTTGTTAATCATTTTCTAGTAAAAAAAAGGAATCTCTACACACTTCAATCAGATGCAATTTCAGTTTGTAATTTTTGGTAAAGCTTTTAACAGTTTTGGAGGGGGGGGGGGGTACAGGATGTATGGACACCAGTGTATTCCTCCCTGGTGTTATCACAGAGATAGCTACCATAACCCTCTTCAAAGTGTATAGGCTACTGGATACTCTGTCTACGGTGGTGTGATACTAACCTGTGTCCGTCTGTCCTCCGCCCCTCAGCTCCGTACTGTAACAGCATGATGAGGAGTCTGGAAGCCAGCCCCGTCTCCAGGATGATCTGGAGGGCCCTGAAGCCTCTCCTCATGGGAAAGATCCTGTACACCCCCGACACTCCCGCCACACAGAGGATCATACACGAGGTGAGAGACTCTAACTGAAGGAACACAAAGAAGCCTGCGTGAAAAGGAACCTACACATAAATGTTTCTCTACTAACTCGGCATTGAGGCCAGGCAGCCATTATAACCATCTCCCTCCATTCTCTCTCTCTCTCGCTTTCTCTCTCTCCTCTCTCTCTCTCTCCCTATTTCTCATCTCTCACCCTCTTTCTCTCCTATCTCTCTCTCTCTTTCTCCCCACCCCTCACCCAGATGAACAAGACGTTCCAGGAGCTGGGTATCCTGAGGGACCTGGGTGGGATGTGGGAGGAGATGAGGCCTAAAATCTGGACCTTCATGGAGAGCAGTGAGGAGATGAACCTGGTTCGGGTGAGTTTCTACTCTCATCTGATCTCATAGTATTTACAGTTGTACCTACAGTATACAGTAGCTACAGTCGATCTGTTGTCATGATACCAACAGCATCGGGCTCTGTAGAAGAGCACATAAAACAGAAAAGAAGGTTCCGCGTATAGGTTTAGTGTTGATAGGGTTTGAGTCTGCTAATGTGATCATGGTTCCTATTAGCCTAAAAGAAAGCAAGGATCTTTTAGATTTACCCAGAGCGACTTAGTTAGTGCGTTGATCTTGAGATGGCTAGGTGGGACGACCACATATCACAGTCATAGTTAGTACATCAATAAAGTAGCTACCAGCAAAGTCAGAGCTATGAGGGGGGGGGGGGGGGGGATATTTGAAGTGCAAGCACTTTGAAGTGAAAGAACTCCCAGACAGTCCAAGCAATAAATCGTTTGCTGTGTGGTTTATTATTATTAATTGACAAGATTTCCATCATCGTAACTAAATATTACAGTCAGAGTGCCGTATAACTGCAGTATGCTGCAAATACTACGTCCAAAATAAACTGCAGTAATTTTGCAGTGTAACTGCAGTTAGAGTGCAGTATTTTCTCCAATGTCTGTATCCAAAATACCACAGCAACTGCAGTTACTGCACTTTTACTGCAGTTTCAGAACTTTCCTATTTTTTTTTTGTTGCAACAGGTTAGAAAAGAGGGGACAGTGTTTTCGGTGTACACACAGTGGGTTTATCGTTTTGAGAATCAGACATGCAGTTGGAAGGGACAAGCAACGACGATATTACATTATTTGATTCATGTTCATTTAAGGTAACTGTAGGAGACAGGATCTTTCCGTTTCTTACCGAGGTAGCTACCTAACATGGCTCCTCCTCATGCTATTAGCCTCTAGTAACTCCCCTCCTCATGCTATTAGAATAGCCATGGTCCTGCCAGCAATGTATATCACCGGTCCCATAGTGCCTCACAGTGGTCGAAAATATATGACAAAAATGAACTCACAGGCGTTTTCTCCATAGCAATTAATCTTGTGGTATTTTTAGTGGCTTCCAGCTAATGTGGCCATTAACCACAACGGCTTGAAATTGACTTATCATTACATAGTTCTTTGTGGTGGGAGTGGTATTGATAGGAGACCTCTGATAATAGATACAGGCTAATGGATAGGATGGATGAAGGATATGAAGGGAACAAAAAACAAACGGTCAAAATTTACAGTTTAGATCATACATTGTCTTTGTCTTATTCTCTTTTGTATTTCCATATATATATGTGGCCAATGATGTATATATATATATATATATATATATATATATATATATATATATATATATATATATATATATATATATATTATTAGTCTTAAAAAAATTGAACTGGTGGAAATGCTTATGAGAGAGCTCCACACTACACAAGTAATTATAGGCAACCAATACGGCATCTCTATCGGAATTTATATCTACCTGTTACCTCCTTCCTGTTTAGACGCTGCTTCAGAACAACGCCAGCGCCCGCTTCTTCAACGACCGTCTGGCTGGCACAGAGTGGAAGGTGGAGGACGTGTCCCGCTTCCTGACCAAGGCTGCGGAGGACAAACGCCCCGCCGGCTCGGCCTACACCTGGAGAGAGGTGTTCGGCGAGACCGACGACGCTATCAAGACCATCTCCCGCTTTATGGAGGTGCGTGTGTTGAGCCCTTCTCAAAGACCGCTGTACACCTGGATGACACGAATAAGAAAACTGCGTACCGTAGGTGGAATTGGCCAATGTTCTATAGTCTACACTCCCATGAGATGATAAATAAGTCCCTGGTTGGTTTCTGTTAACGCTGAGCTCCCAATAGATCGCTCGGTCATTCTAAGCCTTCAGGTTCCCTGGGAACATCACAGTTACCATGCCTTTGTACATCGAATCAATTTAACACAGTTTAGACTTTGGGCCAGTTTGCCGGTGTCTTACGTAACCCGGCTTTCTGTAGCTAAATGCTGATCGATTTTATTGGCTTCAATGAAAGGGTAACTGTTGTTGCCCATGCCAGGGTTAAACGCAATTAGACAAGCTAATGATTTTCCCGTTCCAGATAATTCTAGTTGACACATACTGGCTGAAAATAGTTTTTGGGGGTCCAAATAGGCCTTGGCTGGGTGACGCTGGTCCTTTCAAAGTATGGGAGTCTTGAAAA
The DNA here is from genome assembly GCF_045791955.1 of Oncorhynchus clarkii lewisi. Taxonomy (NCBI): domain Eukaryota; kingdom Metazoa; phylum Chordata; class Actinopteri; order Salmoniformes; family Salmonidae; genus Oncorhynchus; species Oncorhynchus clarkii. The sequence goes on from NC_092165.1 coordinate 16,315,506, forward strand.
GCTGAAGGCCAAGACCTTCAACAGTCATACTGGCTTATGCGTTTTGCGGTATTAGTGCAGCGTATCACTTTAACACATTTCTACCTTGCCAATGGCCATTTAAATAAGCGTTTCAGTGTGCATTTGTCAAAATGAGAAACCAATTAAAAATTGTAATTTATTTGTACAAGTCATTTGAAGTCAAGCGGGTAGTTGTTAGCCTGACAACCCTTCTTGTATCCCTCCGCAGTGTGTGAATCTGGATAAACTAGAGCCAGTGGCCAATGAGGAAAGACTGGTCAACAAATCCATGGGTCTCCTAGACAACCAGAAGTTCTGGGCTGGGATAGTGTTTCCGGACATCGCGCGTAGCAACAGTTCTGACCTGCCGGGTAACGTCAACTACAAGATCCGCATGGACATCGACAACGTGGAGCGCACCAACAAGATCAAGGATGGGTAAGATACATGACATAACAAAAATGTTCCTACGACAACTCTGGCTGGCCAAATCAAATTGGCTCGCAGGTTGTATTTGGCCTGTGGGGCCGCCGGTTACCAAGAGTCCAGTATGGTGTAATAATGTATTAGACGCCAATCCTGAATATAGGGTATATGAACATGTCTTCCTAACTTTCTACCCTGGTCTCTCTGTAGTTACTGGGACCCTGGTCCCCGGGCGGACCCCTTTGAGGACCTGCGCTACATCTGGGGTGGTTTCTCCTACCTGCAGGACGTTATTGAACAGGGCATCATCAGGGCAGTGACGGGCAGTCAAGAGAAGACTGGAGTTTACATCCAACAGATGCCTTACCCCTGCTACGTAGACGATATGTAAGTAGCGTTGTGGAGACTTGGAGAGACACTGTTTTGTTTTGCCAGGATGAAATATTATAGTGTATTATTATTGTTGTGTATAACACAATATAAAATCATGCCGTAGCACAGCATAGCAGAGCAGAGCAAAGCACAGGATAAGACAGCAGAGCACAGCAGAGCATAGGACGGCAGAGCAGAGGCAACAAGCTCCGATTAGTTGTTAACACTGCCTGCAAAAGTACGGTGTATCTTTAATCATTTTCATGATTTCCTGATTCCTCCGTGCTCCCTCTTCTCCAGGTTCCTGCGGGTGATGAGTCGCTCCATGCCTCTCTTCATGACCCTGGCCTGGATGTACTCTGTGGCCCTCATCATCAAGGGCGTGGTCTATGAGAAGGAGGCGCGGCTCAAAGAGACCATGAGGATCATGGGATTGGACAACGGCATCCTGTGGCTCAGCTGGTTCATCAGCAGCCTCATCCCCCTGCTCATCTCCGCCTCGCTGCTGGTGGTCATTCTCAAGGTGTGTGTGGAAGCAGACACACACACACACACACACACACACACACAGAACGCACAGAATCCTTACGCAATCACATACACACCCAATTCACCCTGTTTCATAATCTAATCCGTCTCCTCCCGTCCAAATCAGATGGGGAACCTGCTTCCCTACAGCGACCCTTGCGTGGTCTTCCTGTTCCTGGCTTCCTTTGCTGTGGTAACCATCATGCAGTGCTTCCTCATCAGTACCATCTTCTCCCGTGCCAACTTGGCGGCGGCCTGCGGGGGAATCATCTACTTCACCCTCTACCTGCCCTACGTCCTCTGTGTGGCCTGGCAGGACTACGTGGGCTTCGGGGCTAAAGTCATTGTGGTGAGTTCAGATCGCTAATACACTCTTTTGTTGTCGTGGTAATGTTGTAATGGGGATTGCGAAACGCTCTCACGTGATGACGAGCTACCTTGCCTGAGACCTGAAGACTGTTAGAATCTATTTTTTTCACTTTTTTGTTTGTTCTTTGTCATGAACATAGTCCTCTTTTTTCTAACTTGTATTCTATTCTCCTGTCTTTCTCCAGAGCCTGTTGTCCCCGGTGGCGTTTGGGTTCGGATGTGAGTACTTTGCCCTGTTTGAGGAGCAGGGAGTGGGTATCCAGTGGTCCAACCTGTTGTCCAGCCCCTTGGAGGAGGACAGCTACTCCCTCACCACCTCCATCTGTCTCATGCTGTTTGACTCCTTCCTCTACGGGGTCATGACCTGGTACATCGAGGCTGTCTTCCCTGGTGAGCAGCAGCCAGAGGAAGTCATGTCATTTGATGAACCTGTATTGTTTTTGAGTGTGTTCCCAAGCATAGCTACACACATTTTCTTATGTCTACCAACGGTATTAGGCAAATAAATTAGACCAGATAATAAATGTCATATTATGAAACGTCATATTATATTGTACCTAAAGGAGTGTGTATTTGAACCCATCATGTATGATGCCTGGTATTCCCCTTTAGGCCAGTATGGGATCCCCAGACCCTGGTACTTCCCCTTCACCAAGTCCTACTGGTGTGGAGAGAAACAAGGGAAGAACATACAAGAAAGAAAGGAAGGAAATGCGGAAGGTAGATTTAAAAAAGAAAACGGCTTAACGCTCTATTGATGGATTTAACACTTAAACAAAATATATAATAATAATAATTATTGGGTGATTTTGATTTGAGATATTTCAGATGCAAATTTAGCCTTGTTTCGCCCTCAGCTGTGTGCATCGAAGAGGAGCCGTCTCACATCGAGCCTGGTGTTTACATCAAGAACCTAGTGAAGGTGTATAGCCATGGCAACAAGTTGGCTGTAGACGGGTTGACCCTGGGTTTCTACGAGGGGCAGATCACCTCTTTCCTGGGGCACAACGGAGCCGGCAAGACCACCACCATGTAAGGCCTAGGATCAAAGACCTTAATCTCGAGGGGCGTTTCTTTAAAACCCGCATCCAATCCCCTCGATCCCTTACATAACTAGACCAATCATATGCTTCGATGCCGACACCTCCCGTCACATAGCTGTAGCAGGACAGCTTATGGGGTTTATACACCTTTTATCAATCTAGAAATGTTAAGCAACTTAATTGAATTTGATTGTAAGGGCAATCTTTTGTCTGGATCGTTATTAGCGTTGGGACAGATACAATGAAAACATTTTGACACGTTGAAAATACAGCAGTCCGATGCAATATGAGTACATAGGAAATGTGTGAAACTAAACTGTGTTAATTGACAGGTTTGGTTGTGCGTTCTCCCTGGCTCTGATAGGTCCATCCTGACGGGTCTGTTCCCGCCCACCTCTGGCACCGCCTACATCCTGGGCAAGGACATCCGCTCGGAGCTCAGCGCCATCCGACAGAACCTGGGCGTCTGCCCGCAGCACAACGTTCTCTTCAGCATGTAAGTCATCACTACTGTACTATGGCTGTAATACATACTCACAGGGGTTGCCCGTTTTAGTCCTTCACTAGTTCAAGTAAAACAAAATGACTTGTAGTTCTAACTCAAGCTTTCAAGTTAATTCGCATAATACGATTGTAGCTGTTTGTTTATGACTGGCTGTATCTGTTTCTTTCTTCCTCCGTTTCCTCCTCCTCCTCCTCCTCCTCCTCCTCCTCCTCTGTCCCAGGCTGACGGTGGAGGAGCACATCTGGTTCTATGCCCGTCTGAAGGGTCTGTCTGAGGAGAAGGTGAAGGCTGAGATGGAGCAGATCGTCAACGACATCGGCCTGCCTCACAAACGCCAGTGTCGTAGCAACACGCTGTCCGGTAAATGGCTCTCCTTCCTGTCGATATGATGACTATATCAGCTGTTGTTAAAAATAGTAGTATTGCTGAGAATAATTTACATTTGGACCCTTAATGATTTCTCGAGTTGACCTTGGCGTTTGTTTTTGTCTCAGGGGGCATGCAGAGGAAACTGTCAGTGGCGTTGGCGTTCGTCGGAGGGTCAAAGGTCGTGATCCTGGATGAACCCACTGCTGGAGTCGACCCCTACGCACGCCGGGGAATTTGGGACCTGCTTCTGAAGTATCGTGCCGGTAACGAACTCTACATATAATTTTATTTCTCCTGTGCTGGAGGAGTGAGACTGTCATTATGCAAACAATTGCTCTGAAATTGTTTGCATAATGGAAACCAGGCAAATGATTGTGTAAATAGGCTAACGGCTAGCTTTATATCCAATCTAATGTCCTCCTCCTGGTTCTAACACTCTCCCTCACCGCCTCTTGCTCTCGCTCCCCCCTCTCTCCCTCCCCCCTCACTCCCTCACCACCTCTCGCTCTTGCTCCCCCTCTCTCTCTCCCCCCTTTCACCCTCACCTCCTCTCGCTCTCGCTCCCCCTCAGGCCGCACCATCATCCTCTCAACTCACCACATGGACGAGGCGGACATCTTGGGCGACCGCATCGCCATCATCTCCCACGGCAAGCTGTGCTGCGTGGGCTCCTCCCTGTTCTTGAAGACCCAGCTGGGGACGGGCTACTACCTGACCCTGGTGAAGAGAGACTTCGACCTGACCCTCAGCTCCTGTCGGAACTCCTCCAGCAGCAGCTCTGTCTCCTACAGCAAGAAGGTGGGCCTCCCTCAGCCGCAACCCCAGGCCCTCACAGTCCTAAAGGTAGATTGAAATGCATCCGGGATGAAGGGACGAAAACCCCCCAGATCCCGACACCTCCCGACACACATAAACTTGCGGTGCTCACTTTTAAAGGTAGATTGAAAGACATCACAGTTGTGAGAAATTGCAGAAATGGACATCTACTCACAGCTAGACTGTGCTCTGATCTTTTATTCACATAATAACCAAGTTAATCGCCCTGTGCCAGACCAATATATAAATGCACCTTTTGGGCCTTTTGCTAAAGGGATTTAGTCTGTTAGACGAACGTGTGTTGCTCTTCTCTCTGCAGGAGGACAGTGTTTCCGAGAGCAGCTCTGACGCTGGACTGGGTAGTGAACCTGAGAGTGAAGCCACCACTATTGGTAAGTCAGACAAATGCCTTGTGAGCCCCCCATCGTCCCTATAAGAGGGGTGAATTAAACCCTTTGGGACTACCTTTTTGAAGAACAATATAAGGATGGTGACGATAATGATGCTGACGATAATCCTTTTGATCCTTATCCTCCTCTCCCCTCGTAGACGTAGCCATGATCTCCAATGTGATCTTCAAGCACGTCCCCGCTGCCAGGCTGGTTGAGGACCTGGGCCATGAACTCACCTACGTTCTGCCCTACAAGGCGGCCAAAGGTGGAGCCTTCGTGGAGCTCTTCCACGAGATCGACGACCGCCTCTCTGACCTCGGCATCTCCAGCTACGGCATCTCAGACACCACTCTGGAAGAGGTGCGGCAAATAAACCAAGCAGTTGGATTTTATTCTTTTTTTCAGATATTTATATTCTTATAAGTGAGTTATTGTGGCAGTTGATTATTTTGATGAATGTATGTTGACTTTGGTTCTTTTAATTTAAAAAAATTATTAAATGTTTTTTTGTAGATTTTCCTGAAAGTAGCAGAAGACAGTGGAGTGGACGTTGCTGAACTTCCCAACTCTGGTGAGACATTATCATACTGCCCCATTGAAACCCCTTTATAGCAAATACTTAATTTATTCATGTTCCATTGCTCATTATTATCCCGTGACTCAACCTCCTCTATCTCGCCTTTCATTCAGATGGCACCATCCCGGCTCGTAGGCACCGCAGACACGCGTTCGGAGACCACCAGAGCTGCCTGAAACCCTTCACCGAGGACGACGCTTTCGACTTCAACGACTCAGAAGGTGACCCAGGTACCATTTATTACCCATGAACCATCACTTCTCTTCTCTCACGTTCCACCGGAATGATGCACTCTTTTCGGTCCGACTGTTAACTCGCAAGAAGGATCTCATCTCATTTAAAAAGCATCATATTTGTGCATTTTGCCCTTGAACACTGTCGTCACTAGTTACCACAGCCACAAAGTCATAAACCCGGACTATTTCTACAAATTTCTATTCTTAAAATGTGAATTTAAACCTAACCCTAATCACACAAACAAGTCTTATGCTTAACCCTAAACTTAAATTTTAAAAAATCATTTTTTTACGATATAGCATTTTTTTTTACCATATTTTGACTGTGGCTGTGGTAAGTAGTGGAAACCCTCGAACACGTGAGGCTCATTCTGTTTCTCCTCTTCCTGCCCCAGAATCTCGTGAGACGGACTGGCTGGGAGGCTCGGATGGTAAAGGCTCGTACCAGGTCAAAGGCTGGCGTCTGATTCGACAGCAGTTTGTGGCGTTGATATGGAAACGCTTCCTGTATGCCCGGCGGTCCAGGAAAGGCTTCTTCGCTCAGGTAAACTGTACTTCAGAATTAAAAGTTGATCAAAGTTGTTAAGTGTTACATTGTAATTCATCATCATTACATGATCTAGGGATGGCGCAGCAGGTACATTTTTACCTTTCTGCATCTATTGTACTGTGCAAGTTTACGCCTCATTTTTACTGGCATTGTGGGTAATTGCCGTGTTGACCTTGGAACCTCTTCGTTTGGTGGTGAAGTAGTTCTTAATCTTCAACTTCAAATATTTGTTCCGGTTGTAAACGGAGCCTTGTCCTGTGTTGGTTTCAGATCGTGCTTCCTGCTGTGTTTGTGTGCATCGCCCTCGTCTTCAGTCTCATCGTCCCTCCGTTTGGAAAGTACCCCAGCCTGGAGCTGGAGCCTGGCATGTATGAAGAACAGTTCACCTTCATCAGGTACGACCAACGCTATAACTCCACGGAGCGATATTAGTGGCAGACAAATGTTTTAGTCGTATTCATACGTCTTTGAATTTGTAGATGCTTCTCGTGTTCACTCAGTTACTTGAACCGGGGCCAGAAAGCCTGGAAATCAATGTTCCATGTTCTGTATAGTGTTTCCTACATAGAGGAATGATAACGACACTAACCTCGAACCTTTCATGAAGTAAACGTAGCTTTTGAGAAGCATGAATGTGAGTAGAATACTGTGGTTGTTACACAAGATGTTATATAAACATTTACAATGAAGGTCGGTCACCCATTGGGTTGTAAGAAGTAGTGCCGCGTCCGTTTCCTTGACGATGGTACGATATTATCTCCTCGCAGCAACGACGCCCCTGAGGATGCAGACACTAACAAGCTGTTGGATGCCCTGACAAACTACGATGGCTTTGGTTCACGCTGTAACTCACCGTAAGTCTGACTCCGCCCCCTACTAACCAAATAGAATGAGGCTTAAACTACAGGATCAGATATTCACTGGTTGTAAAAGAGTTGATGGTTAAGTACTTAGTTGCTTTAAAGAATGATTATAACTCCCTCGCTCTGTCTATCTATCTCGGGCTCTCTCGCTTAACAGCCATGCTCCTTGCAACACGTTGGATGATGAGTGGGTTGTTCCTGAGGTACCGGAGAGTGTGAGGGACATCTTTATGAATGGCAACTGGAGTATGGAAAACCCTTCTCCTCTCTGTGAGTGCAGCTGTGAAGGACGCAAGAAGATGCTACCTGAATGCCCAGCGGGAGCTGGTGGTCTTCCTCCTCCACAGGTACACACCCATGAGAAAACACACACACACACACACACACACATACACATACACACATACACATACACACACATACATACACACACACACACACACACACACACACACACACACACACACACACATACATACACACACACACACACACACACACACACACACACACACACACACACACACACACACACACACACACACACACACACACACACACACACACACACACACACACACACACACACACACAAATACACACACATACAGAGAGAGAGAAATGCAGATAATGTAGTATCCACAAAAGTTTAACCTCGTTCTTTCTTTCTCTTCAGGTGAAAATCAGTGACCAAGGTACCCTGCAAAATCTGACTGGCAGAAATATCTCAGATTACCTGGTCAAAACCTATGCTCAGATTATCGGGAAAAGGTATAATTTATTGTTTTATTTTATTTAAAATGTTAATATTTTTTTATGCTCCATTTTCTATAAATGAAAGGAGGTGGAACATTTATTTTAATTCTGTACATGTTGTCTTTTCACAGTTTGAAGAACAAAATCTCGGTCAATGAATTCAGGTAAACAAACTGGCAGGTGTCAATCTCTCAATGCTAAAAACACTGCAGGTCTTTAGAACGCGCCATAGGCATCGGTAGTGGTCTGAGAATGTTCTGTACCACGTTATTCAATAATATGCAAATGTATATTTTTTTATGCAGATATGGCGGATTCTCATTGGGCGCTAGGAACACTCAGCTCCTCCCACCAGGTGATGATATTGATCAGGCCATCTCTGAGATCAGACGACGCTTCCACCTGGAAAGAGTAAGCCTTGCCATTTACATACTTAATATCCCATATACTTACCCTGGACCAATGCCACTGTAATGTACTGTACAGCATTAACAACATAGAAATAGAATGACTAGAATGGAAGTCCGGGTTCTGTGATGTAGGGACCGGAGGCCATATTGAGTGTACTCATGAGTGTTCCACTCAAATGATCATGGTCTGCGGGGCTTTGTCCCTTCTAACAATTATATTTCGGTGATTACCAATGCTTGCTATTTGTTTAAATGTTGGCATTTAATGTTGTTAGGGTTTAGCTTGCGTGCTAAACTGGGGTTTGTGGTCTTTCTCTGTATAGGGGACTGCTGCTGACCGTTTCCTCGCTAGCTTGTCCAGTTTTATCCAGGGACTGGACACTAAGAACAACGTCAAGGTTAGTTTACGGCTTTGGTGCACATTTTCCACACTCGTAGAAATGTACGTTTGGGACAGTAAATGTCACAATACACTTTTCACCTCATTCCACTTTTGTTGCACAACTTTGATTGCACAGGGATTCATTTAATCACAAGTTGAGCGTCGTGCCCCTTGTACTGTAGGAACATTGTTTCAGACCCAGCACTGTAGATTTCCGTGCTTACACAGCAGAAAGGGTTTTAAAATATCTACGACAGCACTTTGACCTTAATAAGCAGGTTCAGACCAACGGAAATGCCATGACTAGGAAAGGAGACTTGGGGAACAAAGTTTTTCAGGGAACTTGAACGGTGTTGATTATATCCAGACCAAAGACCTTTTGTTCTAGAACCTAAAGTCACTCATCATCACTTCCGTTATTCTGCCAAGAACCGGAAGTTGAGGCCTTTAGGTGTGTGCTTAGTCAGTTTTCGCATTTATCGCTTCCGCCATTTTAAGACCTTACAAACACACTTCATTCTTCCTCTGTTTTAATAGCTCCTAACCTCCTAACCTCTGTCCTGTAACCTTTGACACCATCCAGATCTGGTTCAACAACAAGGGGTGGCACAGCATCGGTTCTTTCCTGAACGTGATGAACAACGGAATCCTGCGTGCCAGCCTGCCCGCGGGCCAGGACCCCAGCAAGTATGGCATCCAGGCCTTCAACCACCCACTCAACCTCACCAAGGAGCAACTGTCCCAGGTCGCACTGTAAGTACCTAGCCGACAACTCAAATTCTTCCATGAAATAATTTTCTCATCTATCAATGACATGGATTGGAAGAAATATACAGTATTACAATGTACCTCCTTATAGTAATTGAAAGGTCGCTGGTTCGAATCCCCGAGCCGACAAGGTGAAACATCTGTTGAGCAAGGCACGTAATCCCAATTGCTCAATGGGGGGTGAATCAGAGGGAGTTGGGATACGCAAAAAAAAAAAAACATTTTCAAATCACACATTCATCTAATACACACTTGTACATGTATATGAAATAGGACATGTGTATGAAATAGGACAAATATAAGTACCAACCTACTATTTATTTCTTATAAAAAAAAAGAAGCATGGCAACACTTTACTTAAAGCATCCAGGCATAATGCTTTCTAACTTGTTCTATGTATGACTCAGAAGCATCTTTTTTCCCTCTGCCTGCTCCCTTCCAGGATGACCACCTCTGTGGACGTGCTGGTGTCCATCTGCGTGATCTTCGCCATGTCTTTCGTCCCGGCCAGCTTCGTAGTCTTCCTCATTCAGGAGAGAGTCAACAAGGCCAAACACATGCAGTTCATCAGTGGAGTGCAGCCCTTCCTCTATTGGCTGTCCAACTTCATCTGGGACATGGTAAAGCTTCTCATCTCATCCTGCACTCTTAGAAAGAAAGAAAAATCTAGAACCTTTAAGGGTTCTATCTAGAACCTTTAAGGGTTCTTCGGCTGTCCCCATAGGAAAACCATTTGAAGAAACCTTTTTGGTTCCATGTAGAACCTTTTTTGGGTTCCATGTAGAACCCTTTCCACAGAGGAACCGAAAATGTTTCTACCTAGAACAGTGGAATCTGCTGTGTGGAGGACGGCTCATAATAATGGCTGGAAGGGAGTCAATGGAATGGTATCAAACACGTTGTTTCCATGTGTTTGATACTATTCCATTCACTCCCTTCCAGACATTATTATGAGCCGTCTTCCCCTCAGCAGCCTCCACTGACCTAGAAACAAAAAGGGTTCAACCTGGAACCAAAAAGGCTTCTCCTTTGGGGACAGCCGGAGAACCTTTTTTTCTAAGAGTGTAGAGGTCAGTATGGATATATACAGTATACCATGTATATTAGTCTTACAGTGACCAGTGAACACACACACCTTTTTAGATGTCATTTGAAGGCAGCATAATGTGAAGACCGTACAAGTGACATGTAGACTTTCACTAACTGTATATAAGAATTTTACAAAAATACAAATGGCTTGAGACACCATGGAAATGTCACAAACACAACATTTTCTGTTGTTTGAAGTCAACTCATTGGAATAGCTCTGTATCTGGACTGTACGCAGCCGGTTCTTCACCTTGAAATGGTACGTGACTGTATGAGAAAGTCCTGAATGTCCTGGCCTCTTCCTGTATGTTCCAGTGTAACTACATCGTCCCTGCTACTCTGGTCATTATCATCTTCATCTGTTTCCAACAAGACGCCTACGTCTCCTCCACCAACCTGCCTGTACTGGCCCTGCTACTGCTGTTCTATGGGTGAGGGGACGTGCGCGCACACACACACACACACACACACACACACACACACACACACACACACACACACACACACACACACACACACACACACACGAGAGAAAACACGTTGTGGCAGACCAGGGGGTTTTGGGTCTAAACGTTTACACAGATCAGACACGGACAGAGTAGGATTAGCTCCATTTCAAAGGTGTTTATTTATTTAAATAATAGTTCAAAATAAAAGAATAGGTCTCCCCTGGACCCTCTCCGGGATACCATCTTCTGGCCTCCGGGTTTGGCTGTATCCTGTGGGGTTAAAAAATAAGAAAAAAAGACCTCACTCCTGTTACCTCTGCAACCGCCCCCAACCATGCAGGAATCCTTCCTTCCCCCTCTCTCCCTGTGCACTGCCCTTCTGGCAGCTTTATGGGACTTGTACAACTGTTGAGCAATCAGCCCTTGATTACTCACCAACTCCCCAATCAGCCCCAATTAGTCCTGTCCGGAGAGCACGTTGAGACCTGGCACGTCCAGCAGATAGAGCCCTCTCCTCGTGACTTATCCTCCGTCTGTCACCAGGCCTCGACGAGTCTCCCCCTGGTGGCTGACCTGCTGTACGCCACAACGTGCACACACACACACACTGCCTTTGACGCACACAATATGTCGCACACAAACTACCTCGCTCACACACACACCATATGTCCCAGCGATGCAAAGCTACGTCTATATAAGACTGGGAGTTGTACACGCACATGTTCTCACTTCCTTTTTGATGTCTGTCCCTAGGTGGTCCATCACGCCCCTGATGTACCCGGCGTCCTTCTTCTTTAAGATCCCCAGCACGGCCTACGTGGTGCTCACCTCCGTCAACATCCTCATCGGCATCAACGGCAGCGTCTCCACCTTTGTCCTCGAGCTCTTCGGCAGCAACGTGCGTACAACACGACTTCGTAGGGCTTCGTAGGGCTTCATTAGACTTCATAGTGACTTAATAGGGCTTAATGAGACTTCATAGAACTTGTGAAAGTCATTAGGTGGACCAATACTGCAGAAATGAAAGATCCCTGTAGAAATGCTTTTTATCAGTGTGACATCCTGTTACAATTCAGCCCTTATTTAATTACAACATTTGAAAGTCAATTGAATTCAATTGGGACTTTATAAATACATGTAATAGTTTGACTGATTGATTGTGTTGTTCTACTATGTGACAACAGGAGATCGGAGGGATCAACGACATCCTGAAGAATGTGTTCCTGATCTTCCCTCACTTCTGTCTGGGTCGAGGCCTCATCGACATGGTGAAGAACCAGGCCATGGCCGACGCTCTGGAGAGGTTTGGTAAGCAGGCTCAGGTCATAGGTCATAGCTCGTTATTACTTTAGGACAAAAAAAAGTCATGTCAATGAATGAAGTTCGCGATTTAATGTTTTAAAAAAAATAATTCAGTGCTGTGCTTCTATTTCTTGACAATCATCTGTTCCTTGCATTGGTTCTAGGTGAGAACCGGTTCCGTTCCCCTCTGGCGTGGGACATGGTGGGCAAGAACCTGTTCGCCATGGCTGTGCAGGGTGTGGTCTTCTTCACTATCACCGTGCTCATCCAATACCGCTTCTGTATCAAGGCCAGGTAGGCGTGGCCTGACATTTCATTGGACAGATTCATCAGATTAGACTCTTTTGTTGTGTCCTTTATCCACTTTCTATTTAAAAATGAATACATATCAAACTAGTCAAGTCAGTAAAACATTTTGTGTTCATAATGACCTGCTGTAAATATTCTCCTTGATCTAATTGGTTGTTTCAGATCTATGAGCACCGACCAGAAACCTATTGGTGAAGAGGATGAAGACGTGGCCAGAGAGAGGCAAAGGATTCTGGGAGGAGGGGGACATTCTGACATTCTGGAACTCAAGCAGCTGACCAAGGTGTACAATAGAAAACAGAAACCAGCAGTGGATCGTCTTTGTGTGGGAATTCCTCCAGGAGAGGTGAGCTGGCTCTGCTACCACTGTACAGCATAGATAGGGACGGGAGTTTTTCCTGGCCACATGACCTCACCTGATCATTAGTCTACAATAGACCAGATGGTCAGGAGAAGTTTCTGGCCCGACCCATAGATTCTCCCCTTTCATATCCTGTTGGTGGTTCAGTCCAGTGAAACTCTTCTCTTCTCTCCTCTCTCTCTCTCTCTTCCAGTGTTTTGGTCTTCTTGGAGTCAACGGAGCAGGAAAGACGAGCACCTTCAAGATGCTGACTGGAGACTCCATAGTCACGAGTGGTGAAGCTTACCTGGCGGGAAAGAGGTGAGAGGGATAGTAAATATCATTAAACAAGCTGAACAAATTGTTATTCTGGGATTTATACAGTATATCTTAAAGGTTAAATGCATGATTGATTACAGCCTCTAAGAACTCGTTCACACTGAAGCTTCCATAACTGCTGTATATGGCGATAGTCTTGAAATAGCCTTACAATGGCCTTGAAATATGTACTGTGAACGGGGTCTTAAATTGTTTTGGAGGTGTGTGCCGTTGTGACTGACAGCGTGCGTTCTCTGTGTGGTCTGTCAGTGTGTTGACGGAGATCAACGAGGTGCACCAGAACATGGGCTACTGCCCTCAGTTTGATGCTATCAACGACCTGCTGACTGGCAGGGAGCACCTGGAGTTCTACGCCATCCTGAGGGGGGTTCCCGAGAAGGAAGTGTGTGAGGTGAGTGTGTGTCCGTGTGTTATCCTCTTGACAAAAAAACATTCTTACAACCGTGACATTTTGTGCCCTGTTAAAGGACAGGTAACTATGTCATGCTCCTTATTTGGAGACCTTGTCTCTGCCTTTTTGTTGGTCCATTTTTAAGGGCAGGTCATTGTTTTAAGGACATGTTGTTTTTTTAAGGACAGGTTGTTTCGGTTTACTTCCTGAATTGACTGAAGTGAGATGGAATTGACCCCAGCCCGGGTGGGCTATAGCATGTGATCTTGATTATCTTGTTTGTCTAATCATGTCTTTGGCACCTCTCTCTCTCTCTCTGGTCCAGGTGGCAGAGTGGGGCATCCGTAAACTAGGCCTGATCAAGTATGTGGACAAGGCAGCAGGGAGCTACAGTGGAGGGAACATGAGGAAACTCTCCACGGCCATGGCACTGATCGGTGGTCCACCAGTGGTCTTCCTGGTGAGTAGGCCTACTTTTATGAGCCTTTTATCTAACTAATAATTTGTTCATATACCCAAACGTTATGTTATTCAGTCATGCTACATTACAGTATATCGATGTGTGTGAACGGGATCAACCTTTCATTCATGTTCAATACCTATTACAGTATTTAGGACCCAGAGTTTTTCCTGATCACATCATGGTCAAACCAGTCTCTCCATTGAGGATGTCAACAATAGACTAGGCGCTAGAGGGTGTTGTTTCCTACACCAACTTGTTCCTGGGCCTAGTCTGACCAGGCTCTGGTGTTGTTCTTCTCTGTGACTGACAGGACGAGCCCACCACTGGTATGGACCCCAAGGCCAGACGGGCTCTGTGGAACTGCATTCTCAGTATCGTCAAGGAGGGACGATCGGTGGTTCTCACCTCGCACAGTATGGAGGAGTGTGAGGCCCTGTGTACGCGGATGGCCATCATGGTCAATGGGAGGTTCCGCTGCCTGGGCAGCGTACAGCACTTAAAGAACAGGTAAGAACAGGGAGAGATGGGAGTTACCTACTGTACAGTAGTGAACACCTACGTTGGTGAAGAAGCACGGTGGCCATTTTGGATCAACATTGAGCTAACGCTAATCATCCCTATGCGTTTCTTCATTTAGATTTGGGGATGGCTACACCATCATCCTCCGGGTGGCAGGACCTGACCCGGACCTGAGGCCGGTGATGGAGTTCATTGAGAAGGAGCTTCCAGGCAGCACTCTGAAGGAGAAGCACAGGAACATGCTGCAGTATCAGCTGTCCTCCTCCAAAACCTCCCTGGCACGCATCTTCAGCATCCTGGCCAAGAACAAGGAGTGGCTGCACATTGAGGACTACTCCGTTTCCCAGACAACACTAGACCAAGTAAGAGCTGGGCTGGTTGAAAATGTTGTCGGCCATTTTGATTAGCATAGCAATTCTTCTTACTTTTTTTTTATTGAAATGTTGTTTTTCGAGGGGGTCTTGTATAGGGTTATATGAAATGAGTGCTTCGTTTGCCAGTACAAAATAGAACAATAAAAAGAATAACGCTTAAACCAAAATGCAAGTTAAACAAACGTTGCTTGCATAGCACACCTGATTAATCTGGTCTGTGTGTGTGTGTGTGTTCTCTTAACTTTAGGTATTTGTCAATTTCGCCAAGGACCAAAGTGACGAGGACCACTTAAAAGACATTTCGATGCACAAGAGAGACGCGGTGGCAGTGGACATTACTCAGCTCAAGTCTTTCCTCACAGACGAGAAGGCCAGGGAGAGCTGCGTGTGAATCCAAGGCTGCACCTGAAATGGAACTCTGTTCCCTACATAAGTGCGCTACTTTCGACCAGTGCCCTGGTCAATATAGTGCCCCGTGTAGTGCATAGGGTGCCATTTTGGACGAACCCTGTGTCTGTTCCTCTCCCAGATGTACTGCCGAGGCCCCTGTAGAGACGGGTCATTCCAGAGAGGAGGGTTTTCTACTTTATTGTAGCGTTTAACATTTTTTTTAAATTCTTTCTCAGTGGACTGCCCAGCGTTAGCGTTCTTTTGTAGGGTGACGCGAGAACGAGCGGCAGAAGTTCAACACTGAAAGTCAATGCAAATCAATGCAAAGAAATAAAGATGATAAAATCCCATGAAGTGTTCTACGAGGAACAGCCTTGTGCCCCTCGCTAGCTAGATTGAAAAGACTGAAAGACTTGAATATATTTCAAAGTTGTACCCCAGGCAGAGCATGAAGAGTACAGTTTCCTGTGTGCTCACTCAAGCAGGATCAGCGACACGCTCGACAATGTATAAGGAAGAAGTTCCAATCAACTCGCTCATTGCCAACCGACAGTCATTTGGATTCAGGGTGTATTTTATCTCCCGCTCTTTGTTACCATTTTTTTTTATGAACTGGAAGAATAAGAATTAATTTCAACGATAGTCCAATCCCAAATGAAAGACATTTTAAATACAGTATATTGATCGATTCAGTTTTGCGTCTTAAAAAATTGAACCTAATGGAGTTTGTTGTATTTAAAAAAAAAAAAGATGAATGTTTTGTTGTTGTCATGACGTCCAGCACAGTGCCTGCCAATCATGTTGGAGATAATGTTAACACTCCAAAAGAGAGGCCATGGAATGTTCTGGAATGACAAAGCACAAAGACCGGAGATTCTTTAGAACCCTGAAGGGATTTCAGAGAGACCTTATTGTCAGATTACTGCTTTAAATGTACTGTACTTTGCCATAGGTAATGAAGGGTCAACTTCTGTGCGTGAATGTGCAGTCTAATAACGACAAAGGTCGCTTATTAGCTAACAATCATCCTTTTGACATTTGTGACAGGTTTTCTGAAGTGTGAGGATGGACCTAAATGTCATGCTTTTTAATGGACCACGTAGTGTAGATAGGACCTGTACGGTATGTGTGCCAAAGCATGAACCCTCTTAAGACAGGTATAACGGACTAAAGAGATGGGCTGTTGCTGTTGGATAACCTACTGGGGTTTTCCCCCGGCAGGATTCAAGATTCTGTGGTAGAAAACACGGTATTACTAACGTGACCACGAGAGAAATGTGACTGGGTATACCATTTTTTTTCATTTATTTATGTATTGTGAAGTAACAGTGACAGGAGAGCAGACGATGATGATGATGATTATATATATATATATATTCTATATTGAAGATTTATCTGGATATGTGTCGTTCAGTAAACAGTCACCAGTGCCAAAACATTGAGTCAACGTTGTGTCGAGGTTGAGTCGGGGGGGGGGGCTTATTTGTACACTTTCACTTGTCTTTTTCCTTGAACAGCTGACTTCCTGTAGTTCAGCCGCCATCTTTGGAGTTTTCCGCTTAAGAAGTAAAGGACACGTGCTGAAAGTGAAGGATGGAACGGCTAGAATGCATTGAACACGTGGCTGCACATGGAGGCTGGGTCTCACATGGTGCTCACAAACAATCCAACCATCATTGTACTTTCTGGGCTGTTGCCAAGGTCCTTTTTGTGCGTGTCTATTGTGCGTTATTATTACTGACCACAACCCCAATTGTACACCCCCCCCCTCTTCTCTAACTCCTGGTATTGTATTTACTGATGCACAACACATCTGCCATAGTTACACCAGCAGTCTGCCATATTAACATGCAAACTTAGGGCCAAACAAACACGATAAAAGGCAACAGTCGAACACCGGTCGAATTGAGAGGGACCAGACCAATAACATGCCACTTTGTTTTGGTTACGTTACGATGAGTACTACGTTCATTCGGACAGAATTGCTGATCATACAAAGAACCCTATCTGCTCATTGGTCATGATGGGGAGGGATGTGGACACCTAGCACTTTATTGAAGTTTTCTATGTAATCTACACCGTACAGGATTTACATTGGAATAGCCCCAGATTTCAGAAGATACACCTGAAACTACAATGCATTTAGTTGTGTTCTGTGACAACAACAACAAAAACTATTTGGAAGAAAAAGTGTCCTGCAGTACTATGGTAGTTATTTT
Source organism: Oncorhynchus clarkii lewisi (assembly GCF_045791955.1). Classification (NCBI taxonomy): domain Eukaryota; kingdom Metazoa; phylum Chordata; class Actinopteri; order Salmoniformes; family Salmonidae; genus Oncorhynchus; species Oncorhynchus clarkii. The sequence goes on from NC_092165.1 coordinate 16,333,052, forward strand.
CTTGTGTTGAATATTATTTGTTTACATTTGAAGTATTAAAAAGGCTGGTTGTGTCCGTTATTGGTTGTGTACAGTACTTATTTACAGGAATACAAATTGATACATTTTCAAGACAGTTTGTCTGCTTTCTTCAAATCTACCACTATTATCTTGTCTTCACCGTTATCAATTCTAGATAACGTTAAGGACAAAAACGGTTTTCCAAACCCTTTCTAAAATACATCACTTAGAGTTGCCCTTATTTCTACAATAATTCAAGTCAATCAACTTCATGTTAACATTTCTGCTGTTTACATGTCAACCTTTACCTGAGATTACCGGAAAAGTACTGCTACCACAGATTATGGATATACTGACAAAATAAATCTCACCCTAACAGCGCAACAGCAGGCTGTCTAGCTGCGCCTATCCTTTCTTTGGATTGGTGGATACATCTCATTATTGTAATATTTTTTAAATATTCAACGAGGGTTGTTGACGTCAACCGCCTGTGTTCAATAGAGAGAGACTATGATACGACCCTCATTTCATGAATATGCATAGCCATCCGGAGACAACCCACATACAAAGTGTTTTTTCTCTCAAAGTTGCCGGGATGTCACTTGTCCTACTTCTATCAGTACAATTGTAACAATTTAAGCATTACGAAACTTCTATTTGATAAAATAAACCTCACTTGGCAAATAAGCCATACATTTTTTATTGTTCGAATATGACACTCATTGACCTCCATGCAAAACCCCTTGCTTGATGGGCAAACGCAACAACAATAAAAACACCTGCTGGAGGGAGACGGATTTCTGTTGAGTTGGGCTTCTCTCTTCCTCTCTGCTATTACCTACCTACGTGATGCAATCTATGACGTGTGATTGATAGAAGATGTACGGTAGGGAAACACCAGCAGATAATAATCTAATGAAAAGCACGAGTTCACGCACACCCAAAATATTTTAGAGGTGTTGACTGACGGAAAGGTAAACTTGAGATACAAAAAAAAATAGTATCACAAGCTGGCGATTAGATACAGCAGATTCTCTGTTTTGTTAGACATCGTTGTAGCTTTTGACATTATAGATCATCGTCTGCTGCTGAAACAATGTATGCGTTATGGCTTCACATCCTATGCCATATTGTGGATCACATTGCATAGTTTGTCAATTTTCATACATTTTTCCAAATGTAAAACTTCAATAGTTCCTTGGTCATGTGACCTACTGACTTCAAACAAGGTTCAGAATGTCCACTGATAATCCACAATATATAAGGGTAGTCAGTGGACATTCTGAACCTTGTTTGAAGTCATTAGGTCACATGACAAAGGAGCTATTAAAATAAAAATTTGGAAAAGTTAATGTAAAATCGTGTGAGATTAAAATTAACAAACTAAAGGGTGTGCAATATAGAAGGGTGGTCAGTGGACATTCTGAACCTTGTTTGAAGTCAGTAGGTCACATAACCAAGGAGCTATTGAAGTTTTACATTTGGAAAAATTCATGTAAAAGCGTGTGAGATGAAAATGGACAAACTAAAGGGTATGCAATGTGTAGGCCCACTGAGTGGACATTCTGAACCTTGTTTGGTTACATGTTCAGCATATGTATTGACCAGCAAACCCACTGCAGCCTACCTTACTAGCTCACTCTCCATCCCTACTTTGGACAATTAATAACATGTGTGGTAAACCGTGGGATGTTAGGTTGAGCGTGCAGAGATTGACGGGGAGGTTTTAGTCCGCAAAAACAACTTTACAAAGAAAATCACTTAAGTTTGGCTCAGTCCTATTTCTCTACTGTGGCTTGGTGTCGGTCTCTCCCCGTTTCCCTTCTCGCGGTGTGCCACCGTGCTCCTTTCATTTGGCCTCCACGGCTGGTTGGCACTTTCCTCGAATTACCTCCACTTAGAGCTGTCCGTGTCGGGGTGCCCAGCTCCCGTATTACCAGCAGAGGGAGCCAACGTCGCCTCACGTACATCCCCTCTATTACCATCCCCCGGGGTAGACCTCCTGGGAAACCAAACATGACTCTCGTACTTTGCCCCTTTCCTTTATGGTTGATATTAACGACGAAAGGATATATTATCTGTCTCTCTCCTATTGTGTACCTATGTTAAATACTGTGGAAAAATATTTTTAAAAACAGGGAAAATAAGTCCTTAGAACTACCAGTTATTATAGATACATATTAAAGAAAAGGGTAAACAACACTGGACTGAACCCCCTAATTGTCAAACTAATATTAATGTACAACCATATAGAAGATACATGACTAGAGTTGATGCAATATGGGTGTATATCCACTGCACACTTCTTAGGTGTGTCACAAGGAGCTATTGAAATGTAAAACTATGAAAAATGTATGTTACACCATGTGATTTTACAGTACCCAAACAAGAGTGTGCAATATAGAAGGGTGGTCAGTGGACATTCGGAACCTTGTTTGAAGTCAGTAGGTCATATGACCAATGAGCTATTGAAATTCAAAAATGTAAATAAATCATTTAAAATAGTGCGAGATGTAAATCAACAACAACAAAAAGTGTGTGCAATGTGTGTCTATGCCATCGGGTTAGCTACGACCCGGGTTGAACGTTTTAGGAGGATTGGTTAAAGAGCTATTGAAATGTGAAAAATTGGATTTGTCAGTATGTTGACGGTCCCTGACTGCTGTTGGTGGACGTAAGGAAAACTACAGGCAAATATCCAACCTGAAACTGTCTTTACCTCGGTGAGAGGTCTATCTGTGATAACGCACTGCTCTGCTTTCTTGACATCACAATCAACTTAACAAGTCTCACAAGACCTACTTTTATCACACCTGGACTATTGCCCAGTTATATGGTCAAGTTCCAATTTGTGAGGTGACGGGGGAAAAGGAAATTATTAACTTCTAAATTAATAATACTCTAGTCTCCCTAGGCGCACGGGTTGCCTCCCACAATGTGAACAATGTTGCCCTAGGTCTGGGATTTCCTTAGACTGATTCACTAGTGTTTCTTGTTAATTATTTGACTAACCACAAATGAATCCGTTACTGGTTTCCTTGTAACAGGATGGAAATCCAGAGCTAGGTTTGTAGTCACTTTTTGGAGTCCCCAATTGGAGACTTGAAATGAAATCAATTCAATTAAACACGTATTCCAATCATTTTAACTATAATAAATTCCTATATTCAATAGCCCAACAGGACAATTAAAGTTAAATGTATTAAAAAAAAATAGATTTTGAAAAATTCAAATGTAAAACATTTTATTTATTCAATAACTTCTCCATGTTCTATTCCTATGAATGAAAACCAGGCTGTGGGCTTTTGCTTTCAGTCACATGAAATAAAGTGACAGGTTGGGTCCAGTGTTCTGTTCACCAAACCAGTATTTCTACACATTTAAGATAAGCCAAATGGGCGGGGACTGAGACTGACCATACATACAACTGACCATCACAGTGCTGTAGTATGTATGTTTGTTCCCGACGGATTTGTGCGCTGCAGAAACAAGGAAGTGATCATTCATGTAACAGGCACTGAATAGGTTTTGAATGTAAAGAGGCATGTAAGTGATCATTTATACAGGCACTGAATAGGTTTTGAACGTAAACAAGCATGCAAGTGATCATGTCACAGGTAGGGAACAGGTCTTGAATGTAAGGAAGCATGGAAGTGATCATTCATACAGGTACTGAATAGGGTTTGAATGTAAAGAAGCATGGAAGTGATCATGTAACAGGTAGTGAACATGTCTTGAATGTAAAGAAGCATGGAAGTGATCATTCATACAGGTACTGAATAGGGTTTGAATGTAAAGAAGCATGGAAGTGATCATGTCACAGGTAGTGAACAGGTCTTGAATGTAAAGAAGCATGGAAGTGATAATTCATACAGGTACTGAATAGGGTTTGAATGTAAAGAAGCATGGAAGTGATCATGTCACAGGTAGTAAACATGTTTTGAATGTAAAGAAGCATGGAAGTGATCATGTCACAGGTAGTGAACGTACAGAATCACAGCAGACAAGTGATGTTTTTAGAAACATATATAAGTAACCAAACCAATCGTTGCTTTTAGATTGTGATTAAGACCTTTCACACAGTTTCAAACATGGGAAACATTTCCACAAAAAATATATTAAACCCATAATCACCTAAAATATCTTAGCCGAAAATGAAATAAACAATATATAAAATATGTATTAACTATATGCAAATGTATACAACTTATATACACATTTAAACCAAGTAGTTCTCCCTTACAGAATTACACAAAGACAACTCATTACAAATGACATACAAAATAACTTCTTTGTCCCACGCCCCTTCCCTTGTGTCCTGCCATTAGAAGTCAAACATGTTGATCAAACATTTTGATCCACTCTGATATTTATGAGGTCTTGTTGTGCCATCCCATTCATCCAAGTGCTGTCCATTTGTTTCCACAATAAATACACGCGTTCTGGAGAATTCAGAGTATTCTCAGTACTGCATTCCATGGTTCCGCTGTGCTTTCTCTGCCCTCCACCTTGTGATAAGTGATGTGCAAAATAACTGCTAACATTTATCCACTTTCACTAAGGTTTCCCCACATCTACTGTGATTTTCGTGAACAGAGCATCCTTTTCCACTTTGACGACTTTGTACTTGAGAGAGCTGATCCCATCTGTATTTATGGTCAGTCTCGTGCGTTGTATTCTGTCAAACCTGCGATGCAAAGGAAATGACTCATCAGTCTACTATCCTCCTATGAAGATATTAGGGATGCACTGATATGTCAATTCTGGGGCCATACAATAGCCAACATTTTCTTGGCTGTGATGGCTGAGTAACAATGCTGATGCTATCATGAAGAAATAAAAACTTTCCCCTTAAAATCTACATTTTATTTTTTAAAGGTACAACATTGTGGGGAACCTGTTGAATGTGGATGTTCTAATCTAAAGCTTTACCTCTGAGGATTTGGGTCGTTCAGTTTGTCTCTCTCGTGACGGATCATCCGGCATTTTCCGACCTCGCCATCTGGACGAGAGATGGACATTCCTCTGGAGCTCAACCTGTGGAAATCAGAGTTTATTATTATAATGGACTTTGCATACACTTTGGAAATACTGTGGAATTCAGGGTTGGGGTCAATTCTAATTCAATTCAGGAATTGATTTAAGTTTTAAAAAACGTGACAACTTTTTAAGTAAACAGCTTCTCCTTTTCAGTTTGTAAAAAAAAAAATATTGAAAAAAAACTGCCATTTCAGTTTCTGAATTGACTGACCCTAACACCCTGGTGAATATATTGTGTTTTGCATGAGCATTATACAATGCATCGGTAACATTAGAAAGGGATGATGTCCCCTTGCCAAGTCTGGCTTTAATATAGGCTCATCCGTAATGCTTTAAAAGTCTGTTTGGATTGGAATGCACTGTCTTGCCTGTTGAAAATGTCGTCATCTTCCCCACCCCAGCCCCAGTAGTTGTTGGGAAAGCCGTTGATTTCCAGGAACTGCTCCTTACTTAACGCTGAGACACCGCCAAAGTACTGGTTATAGGGCAACCTATGGATGAGACAAAGACAAAATATTTCTCATCTGGCCCATACAAAGAGCCAAGTCATGAAAAGGGTAGGCTAAGCATAAACAGATATACTTGTTTACTACTCTTCTAGCTATGTACTCATTGTATGAATTGAGGAAGAGTCCCAATTAATGAAAATGATGATGACGCATTAGAAAGAAGTTGTCGGTTGAGTTTTGTGCCGTACTTGAAGCCAAACTTGTCCATGGAGACAGACAGGTGTCTGGGCTGGCTGAAGCATTTGTAGGGGTTGCGGTCATCCATGGGGATGATGTCCACGTCACTGAACACAAAGCAGTCGTAGTCATACTCTTTCAGGGCCTCAGCATAGCCAATGTTCATCAGCTTTGCCCTGTTGAATGTGTCGTCTCCATCCTAATGAAGAAATGACAGTAATTTTTCAAAACATGGGTACGCTAAATTATTTGCCAAATATTCACTTATAATTGAATAAAGTTTGTCCTTAGAACATGTTTAATTCATCAAAAAGTGTATTTAAAAAAAAAATCCGGTATATGCAAATTGATTTCAAGTTGATGTACTCTTACATTTTGCATTTGAGTCATTTAGCAGACGCTCTTATCCAGAGCGACTTACAGTTATCTAGGTGGGGCAACCACATGACAGACATAGAAAGTCTTTTTTTTAATTCTTAGCTGTCACAGATCTCCCATTGTTGGGTAAACTATTTAAAGATTTACTGAGACGGGGCTCCCGAGTGGCGCAGCGGTGTAAAGCACTGCATCTCAGTGCTAGAGGTGTCACGACAGACCCTGGTTTGATTCCAGGCTGTATCACAACTGGCTGTGATTGGGAGTCCCATAGGGCGGTGAGCAATTGTCCCACCATTGTCTGGTTTAGGGTTTGGCTGGATTAGGCCGTCGTTGTAAATAAGAATGTGCTCTTAACTGACTTCCCTAGTTAAATACATTTTTTAAAAAAAGCAAGCAGACCAGTTTTCTAAGTCACTGACAGCCTGAAGATCTACTGAGCTGCAACATTACATTCCAGTCAGTTCTCTTTCCCAACACCCAGCTAACTTCGCATTGTCATTAGCATATGAGCAAAGTACTATATAAAAAAAGGAAGGTCCGCACTCACTACTTTTTTCTTTTACAGATTACTTCAGGTCAAAAGACACTCACTACTTTTTTCTTTTACAGATTACTTCAGGTCAAAAGACACTCACTACTTTTTTCTTTTACAGATTACTTCAGGTCAAAAGACACTCACTACTTTTTTCTTTTACAGATTACTTCAGGTCAAAAGACAGTCACTCAGGGCCCGCTTCTTGGACACAGATTAAGCCTCGTCCTGGTCTAAAAATAAATGTAGTCTCGGACTATGCTTCATGTGTGTCTGTCGAAACCGCCCCTAGGAGCCCCAGACAGGTTTTGTCCTTATCTCATATGAGGAAAGTAAACAATATTGGCATAACTATCATGCAATACACTACATAGAAACTCAAAGGGACTTCCCCTTAAGAAATGTCAGAAACTAAGCAACAGCGTGTTAGAGAACCGCGGAGTATACCAACAGTCGCACTTAGTTACCTCAGGAGAAAGCAGAAGGAGAAGAAGAAAGCCACCGAGCATTGGAAGAACCCAACCATACTTTAGCAGAGATGTGATTGGTTGCAAACATGCAGTGCTAGGAGAGTGGAAACAGAGTTAGTAGTAGTTATTAGTATGTCAGAATGCGAAACAGAGAGAGAGGGAAAGAGAGAGAGACAGAGAGAGAGAGACGTTATCTGCTATTTTGGTTTCAAGAACAGGAAGCACCTGTAGAAGTCATGTAAGGACACAGTTCTTTCCTCTACACTGTCAATGGCATCTTCATAGGAGTAGGCTACTCTTCACTATCAATGCGTGGTAGTCACCAGCTGACAGTTAGGGCCGTAGTGGTGATTCTGTCATTCAAATACACCACAAAAATGAAATAATATTGAATTTGATTATTTAAACAACAACAAAAATCTAAAGTTACAATTCTACAACAGGTTGGTCAAAACAAGCTTTGTGATTGGCTGAGACACGGTCTAAGCCATACTAAATAACCAGTTTAGCACGGGTAAGCCTATAATGTAAAACTTGGCATCTTGCTTTCTGTTCCATCCGAGAAATCACTGCGCATCCACTGTTCCATCAGCCCAGACAGGTCATTCATTAACTTGATTTCCACTATAAAAAGGATCTAGACATTATCTCCCGTGCTTCTAGCCTAACGCCCCAATCAGACCGACAGTGTCGTAACATCAATGCTGTGCAATCAATTCTGCAGTCAAACTTCCCCATTACGTAATCCAAAATTGTTACTCTATATGTGTGCAGTAAAAGTTTAACATTCACCTTTTGCTAATATTGTCAAGTCTATGCATACAAGGCAAACGCAGCGTTCCATTGGAAGTGAATGTACTTCTGGTGTGCCAAAACGCAAACGATGTCGGTCTGATCGAGGCATTACATTTGGTTTGCAACAATGGGGGGTTGTAGGTCTCTCTGACATTTGTTGAAATTCTATCTCCACTGTCCCAATGAGGATAATGGTGTCAGGACGAGACAAACATATTTTCTTAGCCCGTCGAAATCATGAATCAAACTAAATTAAATGCAGCTATTGTGCGGTCGTTCCTGCTTCCGTTTGAAGTGACTGTGTTGCTGTGTAGTTGGCTAGCTCCTCTGAACAGTGCCCTGACAGGAGAGCAAATGTTCTGTCAGGGAAAATCGTGCATCATTAGCTCATTGTTATGGATGCATCCAAATAAATGTCAATAGAAAACAGCTTAAACAAACTCAAATACAGCTACTTTGCTGTTATTCTGGCTACACAGTTTGAAGTGACAGCGTTAGCCTTAGTTGGCTAGCTAGCAAGCAAGGGATAAGAGCGTTGCTATAAACATTTAGGCCGAACGACTGGGTCGTCCATTGATATGGAACAAAAAGACTTCACGAGTGGGTCACGGCTCCGGCAACCTAACGGATAGAATGAACGACCAGCCGGTTTGGCTAGCAACTAAGATTCGTGTCAGGACTAGGCCTATATTTTAATTGAGGGACGAAATAGTAACCTATGAATACATAACGAAATCAAGTGTTTTATCTAATTGGTAACCCGTTGTAGAAAAGCAATTGTTCACTCGAGGTTGTGCTAAACAACTTTCTTATTTTTTTTATCACGGCTGCGCTGATCTACCGCACTCGGTTCCGCCTTGCACCTGTGATCGTAGCACAGCTGTGCTAAATAAGCATGCCCTCTCATCTACAATTGCTTTAATCAGTTGCCTTTGTTTGATCTTCATAATTAGAGATGCCTGCTATATCCCAAAAACTGCTATACCTGACCATGTTCATGCTTTAAAGGGGGCAATCTGCAGTTGCTACATCCAATTTTGAACTTATAAATTAAGGATAGATATGCATTGATTCTTGAAGAATATAACGTATTTGCCTTTGAGCTTAGTTCAACATTCATACCCCATCAGAACCCAAAATATAAGCTGGTTTTACCCCAATGTTTGTGAACATTGTAAATGCATAGCCTGAAAATATGCTTAAAACTATAATGTTGATATCTTGGATGATCCGTCTTTGCATCAATAGCTCCATCTATGAATGTAAGAGTTGTTACATTTCTCCAGGCCCTATTTTTTATTTTTTTTACCAAAACAGAGGCAGGGAGTCCGCTTTGTTATTGCTTCAACTGTGTATTGCCCCTTTAATGTAAAAAAAAGTAGTCCTCTGTCTCTTTATCATTACAAGTTAAGAAAGGCAGAGAGTTCATTGAGGTGACAGATGTGGTGGAAAGGAGGAAATGTGTGGAGGAAAGAGGGGAGAATAAAAAGAAAGTGAGAAGCTGTCTGCGTTATGCAGTCGAACAACTTCAGCTGGTGAGGATGAATCGTTGGATGATTATTTGAATCATCCCTCACACCAAATATTTCCTTGTGAGAACATTTGTATAGGAGCATCCTACATTGCTAAAAAATAAGGGTGCTTTGCCGTTCTATAGCGAGCCATTGGACTCTTCTCTCTTCCAGTAGTGTAGGATGGGCGCTCATACTGCCATATCTGGTCTCTAATCAGTTTACAAAGACAGCAAGATGCATCCGTGTCTGAAATCCTTTCACAATGACTAAATCTGTTGACTTAAACTTACAAACTTTTGCCCACGGGAGAAACCGTCCAACAGAAATACATGGACCTGAGATACCACACAATCAGGAATTAGAGGCTGTCTGTCAAACATGTTTAGTTCCTCTTATAACATGTAAGATATGTTGTCCTTTAAAACAATACATTAGAATAAACTCATACTTGATGACATCATGATTATTTGATAGAGACACTCCATGTTGCAAACCGTTTTGCAAACCGAAGGCTTCCATTTGTTCATCACGGTGACTTGGCTGTGCCCTCTGTGAGAGACACCTGGTGGTTTACAGATAGTGAGTATAAACTTCAACTCACAGCTGAACCATGTCTGTGTTTAAAGTACAGGCCTGGGCTTGTGTGGAGTTGGGGCGCTGGGGCTGGAAAGCTGGGGGGCTGGGGCTGGATGTCTGTCTATCTCCTGTTTCAGTGTCTCTCTCAGAGCTCTCTTAGTTTCTCACAAACGTCGCACTTCTTACAAATCTATCATTTCGTAGTTCCGTACATTTACGTTTCCTCTTCTTTCATCCCTCTTACATTTTCTGTAGGAAGCGAGGGGGAAGGACGGCAGGAGAGGACACAAGGAATCAAGGATAGGCTTATTGATTTAGCCTCGGTTTAAAGACCCTGAGTAATGATTTGTAACTGTGAAGGGGAGGGGGGGGGGGGGGGGGGATGTTGCGACACACAATAACATTCTTCCTGGTATCTACAATGACAGGTGGGAGGTTACTTGTGTGGAAACCTTCAGGCATGAATAAACAAATGCATGACAACCGAGCTGCTTTTTTTTGTTCAGACAGACTCTGAAAGGTGAGTTCAGTGAATAGATGAAACCAGTCATGCACAGAGATTAGACTGGTTTCTCTGGCTTTACCTGATTGATGACGTAGACGCCGTAGTCCAGCTGTTGGCGCTGAAGGATGGGATGGAGGTAGTAGAGCCAGAACTTGAGGTGATCGTCGCGATGGCGGAAGGGGATGATTAGAGCAACCTTTTGGAGGGCGGCGCAGTCTTGTGGTTTGTAGCGACCTCCTCCCTGCAGACCTGGGTTCTCCTTCCTTACTGTGTCCAAGCTGACAGGTGTAGAGAACTCCACCCTGAGAGGCCCCACTGCAGGTCAGGAGAAACAGATCTCTTGATCTCTCATAAACTCTCACACACCTCTTCCTGTTCCTCAACCACATTCACTTCCTTTTCACTTTCTGCCTTCACGCCTCCATCACTCCCTGCTCTATCTCGCTCTCTCTTTGTTCAAAGTTTTCAGCCTTTGACCTCATGTAGAAAAATAGAGCACACACACAAACACTCGTGCACGCATGCAAACACGCACGCACACACACACACGCACGCGCATGCACGCATTCCTTATTGATGTCACAAGCATTTCGCTTACACACAAGCATTTAGCTTACACACAAGCATTTCGTAACACTCGCAATAAAGGGAAAGGGGGATACCTAGTCAGTTGTACAACTGAATGCCTTCAACTGAAATGTGTCTTCCGCATTTAACCCAACCCCTCTGAAATAACATCTGCTAGCCATGTGTACGTGACCAATCAAATTTGATTTGACGCACAGATCCAACCAGACCCACAGGAAATGTTGCTGACTTAACGTATATCTCATGCTTGTTTCTTTGCAACAGGCAGTTCAGAGGTTAAGAGGAAATATGTGTTATCTCGTCGTCCCCCCCAAAAAGTATGGTCTATGCTGCTGAAAGTATTTTTCCCCGAGCCGTGGTTGAGCTGAACACAGAACATATAGTTTTTTTCAGCAACAGAGAGCAAACTTCACAATGCAGCTCGGCTTAACATGACATAAATCGAGAGATCTTTCCTCGTATTAACTTTCAGTTAAAGCCAGGAAATATAGGCCTAATATGAGATACACAACTACATAATATATGTATAATTACATAATACAATGTTTGATGCGACTGTGCCAGTATACAAAACATTAAGAACACCTGCTCTTTCCATGACATAGACTGAAAAGGTGAATCCAGGTGAAAGCTATGATCCCTTAATTATGTCACTTATGTGAAGGGGAGGAGACAGGTTAATTAAAGCCTTGAGACAATTGAGACATGGATTGTGTATGTGTGCCATTCAGAGGGTGAACATTTTTTTGTGTCGAACAGGGTATGGTAGTAGGTGTCACAGGCGCAAGAACTGCAACACTGCTGGGATTTTCATGCTCAACGGTTTCCTGTGTGTATGAAGAATCATCCACCACCCAGAGGACATCCAGCCAACTTGACAAAACTCCCCAAAACTGTGGGAAGCATTGGAGTCAGACACCTTGTAGAGTCAATTCCCTGACGAATTGAAGCTGTTCTGAGGGCATAGTGGACGAAGGGGGTGCAACTCAATATTAGGAAGGTGTTCCTAATGTTTGGTATATGTTTGGAGAAGATCCCAGAGAATGATCCCATGAATGTTATGGCTGATAATTATATATATTTAATTTGCTTGTTATTTTTGGCCAAACAGTTTGATTAAATATATAAAGTTTTAATGTATTTTCTTGGGAGGCCAAACTATCTGGATTCAGGTTCCATGCTTGATTAGGGGAACAAATACAGTCCATATGTGCATGACAGAATAATTGGAGAAAAAAATCAGCATGGAAATAGCCTGCTAATGTGTTATAAAGAGTCCTTGTACGTGTTTATAACAATTACATGTATAATACAATATAATGTCATGTTTCTGCTGTGCATTTTCTATTAAATACCAGCCCTTGAATTAAAATGAATTGATCAAATCATAGCCTACTTACCCAGATGAGGAGACGGATCAGGACATTTTTCAAACTTATTCCACAAAGTTGTAGTAGAAGTAGTGTTAGTAGTTGTTGTAGTAGTTGTAGTAGCTGCATTGGGTAAATGTATATCCTTAAACTTCGGAGTTCGCAATATTACAACGCTGTTATTAAGGTCGTGTTGTCCATTATCTTGCGGTGGAAGTGTCACGGTAATAAAAGCTGTTTCAATTCGCGTCTGTGTCTTTATTTGTTTGTTTGCTGACAACCCATTCGAGTAACCCATTAAATTAAATAAAACCACTAGGAGATTAATAACACCTAAAACTACAACCACGGTCCAGCCTTTCTTCCGCAGCCTAAAGTTGAGAGATGAGTCGAGCATAATGCGGCTGTCACATGCCGAACTGTAGTGACAAATACATATCCGTTTACGCACCGACCGTATTAAAAAAGCAATTTAAAAAATACTCTATTTTTTTGTTCCTAAATCAGTATAGTTTCAAGCTATAATTCAAGGTAATATAATTTTCTCCAACATCCTATGCTGTGTGGCTGTGACCATCAGTTGTCGTAGGCTCCCGAGAGTGAATGAACTTTGTGTACTACACTTCATGGCAGTAACATGACAATTAGTGGACCTGTGGCTTCCTCTATAATAAAAGCCCACAACGAGGAAATCATAGCCTACTAGGCAACTGCACTAGCAAACTATTCAATAAAATGCCCCAAACATAGTCATTATGTAGTACTTGCCTAGTAGTCTTTATTAATTTGCAAGTCCCTAAGCTGTGATTTGTTTGAATTTGAATTTACTCCAGGAGAATGACCAAATAGATGCCTTTGAGGTCGTCTATTTTTTTTCCTTAGAAAACGTTTTAGCCTATATGGCCATTCTAATTGTTCTCTGGCTCTTTCGGCCTACATTTTAAAATAATTTGATTTAATAAAACTTTAAATTCAATACCAACATAAGCGACATATACGCTCCTTTATGTGTAAACCTTGATAATGTTTTATGAGAAGGGGTTATATATCAAATAAAATAAAATGTGTAGACCTTATCACAGAATGCTTACTTACAAGCCCTTAAACCTACAATGCAGTTGAAGAAGTAGAGTTAATATAATATTTACTAAATAAACTCAAGTTTTTTTTAAAAATCTAGTCAATCAAAAAGTAACACAAGAAATGTACATAACAATAATGAGGCTATAAACGAGTGCTGGTACCGAGTCAATGTGCGGGGTACAGGTTAGTTGAGGTAATTTGTAAAGTGACTAGATAAACAGCAAGTAGCAGCAGTGTAAAAAAAGGGGGGGGGGGGGGTCAATGTAAATAGTCTGGGTGGCTATTTGATTTGTTGTTCAGCAGTCTTATGGCTTGTGGGTAGAAGCTGTTAAGTAGCCTTTTGGTCCTAGGTACCGCTTACCGTGCAGTAGCAGAGAGAACAGTCTATAACTTGGGTGACGGGAGTCTTTGACGAAACTTGGCCCCAGTGATGTACTGGGCTGTACACACTACCTTCTGTAGTGCCTTACGGTCAGATGCCAAGCAGTTGCCATACCAGGCGGTGATGCAACCGGTCAGGATGCTGTCGATGGTGCAGCTGTAGAACTTTTTGAGGATCTGGGGACCTATGCCAAATGTCAGATTAGAATATACTGTAAAGGGCCTCTCTCCAAGAGGCCCGTTAGACATTTTCTCTGCTTCTGTTCTGGAGGTGTGTCCCTGAATTATTGGATTAAGCCGGATTGATTTTGATGAACCTTATTTTGGTTTAACCTCCTTTTTGTTCACCTGGAAATTCCCGTTACAAAAGTGTTACTGCAAAAACACTAAAGCAATAACTTAATAAGGTTCAAAACTCAAACGGTTGTTACAGACCTACAGTGCCTTGCGAAAGTATTTGGCCCCTTTGAACTTTGCGACCTTTTGCCACATTTCAGGATTCAAACATAAAGATATAAAACTGTATTTTTTTGTGAAGAATCAACAACAAGTGGGACACAATCATGAAGTGGAACGACATTTATTGGATATTTCAAACTTTTTTAACAAATAAAAAACTGAAAAATTGGGCGTGCAAAATTATTCAGCCCCCTTAAGTTAATACTTTGTAGCGCCACCTTTTGCTGCGATTACAGCTGTAAGTCGCTTGGGGTATGTCTCTATCAGTTTTGCACATCGAGAGACTGACATTTTTTCCCATTCCTCCTTGCAAAACAGCTCGAGCTCAGTGAGGTTGGATGGAGAGCATTTGTGAACAGCAGTTTTCAGTTCTTTCCACAGATTCTCGATTGGATTCAGGCCTGGACTTTGACTTGGCCATTCTAACACCTGGATATGTTTATTTTTGAACCATTCCATTGTAGATTTTGCTTTATGTTTTGGATCATTGTCTTGTTGGAAGACAAATCTCCGTCCCAGTCTCAGGTCTTTTGCAGACTCCATCAGGTTTTCTTCCAGAATGGTCCTGTATTTGGCTCCATCCATCTTCCCATCGATTTTAACCATCTTCCCTGTCCCTGCTGAAGAAAAGCAGGCCCAAACCATGATGCTGCCACCACCATGTTTGACAGTGGGGATGGTGTGTTCAGGGTGATGAGCTGTGTTGCTTTTACGCCAAACCTAACGTCCTGCATTGTTGCCAAAAAATTCAATTTTGGTTTCATCTGACCAGAGCACCTTCTTCCACATGTTTGGTGTGTCTCCCAGGTGGCTTGTGGCAAACTTTAACTGACACTTTTTATGGATATCTTTAAGAAATGGCTTTCTTCTTGCCACTCTTCCATAAAGGCCAGATTTGTGCAATATACGACTGATTGTTGTCCTATGGACAGAGTCTCCCACCTCAGCTGTAGATCTCTGCAGTTCATCCAGAGTGATCATGGGCCTCTTGGCTGCATCTCTGATCAGTCTTCTCCTTGTATGAGCTGAAAGTTTAGAGGGACGGCCAGGTCTTGGTAGATTTGCAGTGGTCTGATACTCCTTCCATTTCAATAGTATCGCTTGCACAGTGCTCCTTGGGATGTTTAAAGCTTGGGAAATCTTTTTGTATCCAAATCCGGCTTTAAACTTCTTCACAACAGTATCTCGGACCTGCCTGGTGTGTTCCTTGTTCTTCATGATGCTCTCTGCGCTTTTAACGGACCTCTGAGACTATCACAGTGCAGGTGCATTTATACGGAGACTTGATTACACACAGGTGGATTGTATTTATCATCATTAGTCATTTAGGTCAACATTGGATCATTCAGAGATCCTCACTGAACTTCTGGAGAGAGTTTGCTGCACTGAAAGTAAAGGGGCTGAATAATTTTGCACGCCCAATTTTTCAGTTTTTGATTTGTTAAAAAAGTTTGAAATATCCAATAAATGTCGTTCCACTTCATGATTGTGTCCCACTTGTTGTTGATTCTTCACAAAAAAATACAGTTTTATATCTTTATGTTTGAAGCCTGAAATGTGGCAAAAGGTCGCAAAGTTCAAAGGGGCCGAATACTTTCGCAAGGCACTGTATATCTATCCTACACTGCCTTTCTGACTTCTTTCGAAAGCTAAGTTAACAAACAGATCACCGACCATTTCGAATCCCACCGTACCTTCTCCGCTATGCAATCTGTTTTCCGAACTGGTCATGTGTGCACCTCAGCCAAGCTCAAGGTCCTAAACGATATCATAAACGCCATCGACAATACTGTGCAGCCGTATTCATCGACCTGGCCAGGGCTTTCGACTCTGTCAATCACTGCATTCTTATCGGCAGACTCAACAGCCTTGGTTTCTCAAATGACTGCTTCGCCTGGTTCACCAACCACTTCTCAGACAGAGTTCAGTGTGTCAAATCCGAGGGCCTGTTGTCCGGACCTCTGTCAGTCTCTATGGGGGTGCCACAGGGTTCAATTCTCGGGACGACTCTTTTCTCTGTATACATCAATGATGTCGCTCTTGCTGCTAGTGATTCTCAGATCCACCTCTATGCAGACGACACCATTCTGTATACCTCTGGCCCTTCTTTGGACACTGTGTTAACTAACCTCCAAACGAGCTTCTTTGCCATACAACTCTCCTTCTGTGGCCTCAAACTGCTCTTAAATGCAAGTAAAACTTAATGCATGTTCTTCAACTGATCGCTGCCCGCACCTGCCCGCCCGTCTAGCATCACTACTCTGGATGGTTCTGATTTATAATATGTGGACAACTACAAATACCTAGGTGTCTGGTCAGGCTGTAAACTCTCCGTCCAGACTCACATTAAGCATCTCCAATCCAAAATTAAATCTAGAATCGGCTTCCTATTTCACAACAAAGCATCCTTCACTCACACTGCCAAACATACCCTCGTAAAACTGACTATCCTACCGATCCATGACTTTGGCGATGTCATTTACAAAATAGCCTCCAACACTCAGCAAATTGGATGCAGTCTATCACAGTGCCATCCATTTTCTCACCAAAGCCCACTATATATACTACCCACCACTGTGACCTGTATGCTCTCGTTGGCTGGCCATCGCTACATATTCGTCGCCAGACCCACTAGCTCCAGGTCATCTATAAGTCTTTGCTAGGTAATGCCCCGCCTTATCTCAGCTCACTGGTCACCATAGCATCACCCACCCGTAGCACACGCTCCAGCAGGTATATTTCACTGGTCAGCCCCAAAGCCAATTGCTTATTTGGCCGCCTTTCCTTCCAGTTCTCTGCTGCCAATGACTGGAAACGACTTGCAAAAATCACTGAAGCTGGAGACTCATATCTCCCTCACTAACTTTAAACATCAGCTGTCAGAGCAGCTTACAGATCATTGCACCTGTACATAGCCCAACGGTAAATAGCCCACCTAACTATCTCATCCCCATATTGTTATTTATTTTTTTGCTCCTTTGCACCCCAGTATCTCTACTTGCACATTCCTCTTCTGCACATCTATCACTCCAGTGTTTAATTGCTAAATTGTAAATATTTTGCCACTATGGCCTATTTATTGCCTTACCCCCCTAATCTTACCTCATTTTCACACACTTTATATAGACTTTTCTATTGTTATATTGATTGTATGTTTGTTTATTCCATGTGTAGTTCTGTGTTGTTGTTTGTGTCACACGGCTTTGCTTTATCTTGCCCAGATCGCAGTTGTAAATGAGAATTTGTTCTCATCTGGCCTACCTGGTTAAATAAAGGGGAAATAAAGGGGAAAACCATGGAACTACATCACTGCAACATGTATTTCATAATCTTTGGCTAAGAAAAGTAGGGTTGTGTCTCAAACGGCACCCTGTTCCCTATATAGTGCACCACATTTGACCAGGGCCCATAGGGCTAGGGTTCTATTTAGGACACAACCTCACTTTCCTGTCAGTGGACCTGTCAACCTCATAATAAGCAGTGAGAGACTGTGAGATGGGGCACTCTCACTGTCTATCCACCACAGGAGGTTGGTGGCACCTTAATTGGGGAGAACGGGATCGTGGTAATTACTGGAGTGGAATCCATGGAATGGTATCAAATATATCTAACACTTGGTTTCCATGTGTTTGATGCTATTCCATTTTCTCAGTTCCGGCCATTATTATGAGCCGTTCTCCTCTCAGCAGCCTCCACTGTCTATCCACTGACAACATGGCTGGAAAAGTAGTGATGCTGCTGAGTGTTATGCGCCACGTCGCCTTTGAAGGTCAAGTAAGTAAGCCTGTTTTCTGTGTGATATCTTAGGGTTTCATTTAATTGAATTGAATCGAATACTCCAAGAAAGCATTGATTAAACCATGGCGTATTCCAGTAACTGTGAGAAAGTCTTGATTCAGCCATCTGCTGGAGTCAAGGGATGATGAAACTTTGTTTAAACTATAATGACTAGGTGGACAGATGATATACCAGTTTTAATGTACAGCCCATGAGATAATGGCTAGATGTGTATGATGTTGTCTTAAACCGTCATGGGTTGACATTGCATTTCACTACACCCGCAATAACATCTGTTCAAATCAAATCAAATTTTATTTGTCACATACACATGGTTAGCAGATGTTAATGCGAGTGTAGCGAAATGCTTGTACTTCTAGTTCCGACA
Source organism: Oncorhynchus clarkii lewisi (assembly GCF_045791955.1). NCBI lineage: Eukaryota > Metazoa > Chordata > Actinopteri > Salmoniformes > Salmonidae > Oncorhynchus > Oncorhynchus clarkii. Next base: position 16,351,594 of record NC_092165.1, read on the forward strand.
ATGCAGTAATACATCTGTTGAATATGTGTATGTGACCAATATAATTTGATTTGATTTGATTGTGATAACATTCTTGAGGCGATCTGGAAAAACATTTTAATATACTGTTTGTTTGCTTCCGGCGCAAAGGAAGCGAACTCTGGATTTCACAGAAAGGTGAGGCTGATCTTGTCATGTTTAATGTATACTACCGTTGAAAAGTTTGGGGTCACTTAGAAATGTCCTTGTTTTCCATGAAAACATACATGAAATTAGTTGCAAAAGGAATAATAAATATAGTCAAGACGTTGACAAGGTTAAAAATAATGATTTAAATATATATATTTTAAATTAAACTATAATTGTGTCCTTCAAACTTTGCTTTCATCAAAGAATTCTCCATATGCAGCAATTACAGCCCTGCAGACCTTTGGCATTCTAATTTGTTGAGGTAATCTGAAGAGATTTCGCCCCATGCTTCCTGAAGCACCTCCCACAAGTTGGATTCGCTTGATGGGCACTTCATACGGTCAAGCTGCTCCCATAACAGCTCAATAGGGTTGAGATCCGGTGACTGTGCTGGCCACTCCATTATAGACAGAATACCAGCTGACTCCTTCTTCCCTAAATAGCTATTGCATAGTTTGGAGCTGTGCTTTGGGGCATTGTCCTGTTATAGGAGGAAATTGGTTCCAATTAAGCAGGGTATGGCATGGCGTTGCAAAATGGAGTGATAGCCTTCCTTCTTCAAGATCCCTTTTACCCTGTACAAATCTCCCACTTTACCACCACCAAAGAACCCTCATACCATCACTTTGCCTCCACCATGCTTGACAGATGGCGGCAAGAACTCCTCCAGCATCTTTTCATTTTTTCTGCGTCTCATGAATCTTCTTCTTTGTGATCCGAACACCTCAAACTTAGATTCGTCTGTCCATAACACTTCTTTCCCATCTTCCACTGTTCAATGTCTGTGTTCTTGTGCCCATCTTAATATTTTATTTTTATTGGCCAGTCTGACATATGGCTTTTGTAACTCCGCAATGAAGCCTAGCATCTCAGAGTCGCCTCTTCACTGTTGACGTTAAGACTGGTGTTTTGCGGGTACTATTTAATGAAGCTGCCAGTTGAGGACTTGTGGGGCATCTGTTTCTCAAACTAGACACTCTAATGTACTTGTCCTCTTGCTCAGTTGTGCACCGGGGCCTCCCACTCCTCTTTCTATTCTGGTTAGAGCCAGTTTGTGCTGTTCTGTGAAGGGAGTAGTACACAGCGTTGTACGAGATCTTCAGTTTCTTGGCAATTTCTCGCATGGAATAGCCTTCAATTCTCAGAACAAGAATAGACAGATGCGTTTCAGAAGAAAGTCCTTTGTTTCTGGCCATTTTGAGCCTGTAATCGAACCCGCAAATGCTGATGCTCCAGATACTCAACTAGTCTAAAGAAGGCCAGTTTTATTGCTTCTTTAATCAGGACAACAGTTTTCAGCTGTGCTAACATAATTGCAAAAGGGCTTTCTAATGATCAATTAGCCTTTTAAAACGATAAACTTGGATTAGCTAACACAACCTTCCATTGGAACACAGGAGTGATGGTTGGTGATAATGGGCCTCTGTATGCCTATGTAGATATTCCATAAAAAAACAGCTACAATAGTAATTTACAACATTAACAATGTCCACACTGTATTTCTGATCAATTTGATGTTATTTAAGGGACAAAAATTTAATTTTCTTTTAAAAACAAGGACATTTCTAAGTGACCCCAAACCTTTGAACGGTAGTATGTGCTGCTTCTTAAACCAAAACCGTCTGTGATTTCAGCTTCGGGTGATGTTTCCCCTATGTACAGATCTAAACTCTTCGAAAAAAGGCTTCCAAAAGGGTTCTTCGGCTGTCCCCATAGGATAATCCTTTTTGGTTCAATGTTGAAAGGGTGGAAAGGGTTCTACATCAACCCAAAAATATTTTACCTGAAAGCAAAAGGGTTTTACCTGGAACAGAAAAGGTTTCCTATGGGGAATTTTCCTATGGGGAATGTTTAAGAACCCTTTTAGGTTCTAGATAGCACCTTTTTTGAGAAGCATCCAGCTGCAGATTATGCATGCTGATGCCAGCTTGTCTGCGAATCGCAAAGCGCATGGTATTTTAACGTCTTAGTTGGCGCACAACCTGAACTCTCAACATGTTCCAGGGAGTCCGTGTGCTACTCACATATCCGTCGGTAATCAGGCAAATTAAATAAATGTATTATGGATATTATGGATTTCAGATGACTGGGAATACAGATATGCATCTGTTGGTCACATATACCTTTGAAAAAAAGTATGGGCATGGATCAGTCAGTATTTGGCGTGACCACCATCTGCCTCATGCAGCGCGATACATCTCCTTTGCAAAGAGTTGATCAGGCTGTTGATTGTGGCCTGTGGAATGTTGTCCCACTCCTCTTCAATGGCTGTGCGAAGTTTCAGGATATTGACGGGACCTAGAACACACTGTGATGCACGTCGATCCAGAGAATCCAAAACATGCTCAATGGGTGACCTATCTGGTAAGTATGCAGGCCATGGAAGAACTGGGAAATGTTCAGCTTCCAGGAATTGTTTACAGTTCCTTGCGACATGAAGCCATGCATTATCATGTTGAAATATGAGGTGATGGCGGCAGATGAATGGAACGACAATGGGCCTCAGGGTCTCGTCACGGTATCTCTGTGCATTCAAATTGCCATTGATAAAATGCAATTTTGTTCATTGTCCGTAGATTATGCCTGCCCATACCATAACCCCACCTTCCCCATGGAGCACTCTGTTCACAACGTTGACATCAGCAAACTGCTCACCCACACGATTTCATCTGCCATCTGTCCGGTACGGTTGAAACCGGGATTCATCCATGAAGAGCACACTTCTCCAGTGTGCCAGTGGCCATCAAACATTAGCATTTGCCCACTGAAGTCAGTTACAACGCCAAACTGCAGTCAGGTCAAAACCCTGACAGTTTGAGCAGAAATTCTTTGGTTGTGCAAACCCACAGTTTCATCAGCTGTCCTTGTGGCTGGTCTCATACGATCCCGCAGGTGAAAAGTCAGATGTGGAGATCCTGGGTTGGCTTGGTTATATGTGGTCTGCTGTTGTGAGGCCTATTGGACGTACTGCCAAATTTTCTAAAACAACGTTGGAGACGGCTTATGGTAGAGAAATTAACATTAAATTCTCTGGCAACAGCTCTGGTGGACATTCTTGCAGTCACAGCATGCCAATTGCACGCTCCCTCAAAACTTGAGACATCTGTGGCATTGTGTTGCATGACAAAACTGCACATTTTAGGATGGCCTTGATATGCCACACCTGTCAGGTGGATGGATTATCTTGGCAAAGGAGAAATGCTCACTAAGAAGGATGCAAACAAAGTTGTGCACAACATTTTTGAGAAATACGATTTTTGCTCGTATGGAAAATGTTTGGGATCTTTTATTTCAGCTCATGAAACATGGGATCAACATTTTACATGTTGTGTTTATATTTTAGTTTTGGGATACTGTAACGATGTGCACTGAGAGTCGGGAAGCAAGTTCAGGGGGTGAGTGTTTTAATAAATAAACACAACATAACACAAAAATAAGAGACACGAACAACGCACAGAATTGACACAGGAACAGAAACAATGACGCCTGAGGAAGGAACCAAAGGGAGTGACATATATCGGGAAGGTAATCAGGGAAGTGATGGAGTCCAATGACGCGCAGGTGCGTGTAATGATGGTGACAGGTGTGTGCCATAACGAGCAGCCTGGTGACCTAGAGGCCGGAGAGGGAACACATATGACAGATACAATGTTAATGCCAAAAATCACTACATCCAAGCAACCACTGTTGCTTGTGCTCTAGCTGTTGCCAAGCTAGTGCTAGCTAGCAAATGGCTAGCTATCAGCTAGCTAGTAAGTAGCGCTAGTTAATCAGTGTCTAGCTAGTAGCGCTAGCTAGCTGGTACTCCTAGCAAAGATACTGATAACTAACTCCTTTTGTCTAATGTTTGTACCCTGTTTTGTGCTGCTACCATGTTGTGCTGCTGCCATGTTGTGTTGATACCATGTTGTTGTCATGTTGTGTTGCTACCATACCTGTGTTTTCATGTGTTGCTGCCATGCTATGTTGCAGACTTAGGTCTCTCTTTATGTGGTGTTGTCTCTCTTGTCGTGATGTGTGTTTTTGTCCTATATTTTTATTTCATTTATTTTAAATTTAAATCCCAGCCCCCTTCTCCACAGGAGGCCGTTTGCCTTTTGGTAGGCCGTCATTCTAAATAAGAATTTGTTCTTAACTTGCCTAGTTAAATAAAGGTTAAATAAAATAAATACAAATTGTGTGTACTACTACTTACTCTAATTCAAAATGTAAAACAGAGAAATATTAATGGTGTCTTTTTGTAGGCACTAACTCCACCATGGTTGAAAAGTGGCGGAAATGCCCTTTAATCATTAGCTGGGAAAAACACAAAACCCAATATCAGCGTCTAGAGGCAACAGGCAACTTCACCCTTTTCTGTGAATTCAGTGGAATGAAATATTCAGAATGTGGCAGCAGATAGAAATGTAATCAATAGCCAAGTGGTGGTGGAAACGTCTTTAGCGTAAATATTGACATAATAACCATAATATCAACGTAAACTTGAAGTCACGCAATGATATGATGTGTGGTACTCCCACTACAACTCGGGAAAGCATGCAGATTATTAGGATACAGATTAAATCAATTATGAACATCACAGGATTGTGAAAGTGCAAGATGACCTTGATGCTCCTTTCCAATACCTATGGAGTGTCTTATTTTGGTGACATGATGATCAATGCTTGACTGCCGTTTGACAAATAAAATGATTCTTGCTCTTATTCATAGTAATCTCATCATATAGACTAGTGTCACGCCCTGGCCTTAGTATTTTGTGTTTTCTTTATTATTGTGGTTAGGCCAGGGTGTGACATGGGTGATTATGTGTTTGTCTTGTCTAGGGGTTTTGTAGTTTATGGGATTGTGTTTAGTTAAGTATTCTAGGTAAGTCTATGGTTGCTGGGAGTGGTTCTCAATCAGAGGCAGGTGGTTATCGTTGTCTCTGATTGGGAACCATATTTAGGCAGTCATATTCTTTAGGTCTCTTGTGGGTGATTGTTCCTGTCTCTGTGTTTTGCGCCAGTTAGGACTGTTTTTGATTTTCCACGGTTTCTTGTTTTGTATAAGTATATTGTCCACGTTATCATCTTTATTAAAGATGTTTATAAATAACCACGCTGCGTTTTGGTCCGCCTCTCTTTCACCAGAAGAAAACCGTAACAACTAGCCTACCCATACAGACTACCCGCACTGTGTCTGCAAGCTGTTGTCTAGGCACATTTGCTATTTAATGCAATAGTTTGTGACAAAACTATCGGTATAGTTGAACATGCGATGTAAACACATTGAACTTGTGTGCACTACGTCATCACTTACTGAATTTGATCTGAAACAAGTCCGTGTGGTGGAAACACACCACTGGTGGGAAAATGTGCTTATTTTCTTTATGCAGATTTTTTAATATTTAGAACCTGTCGCCAATTGGATGGAAACCTGGATAATGACACACAGATACTACAGATGTAGGATCTTAATTTGAGCTAGTTTGCTACAGCAGGAAAAAAATCCTGCAGCAACAGGAAATGTGAATTATTATGTGGATTATACTGAATGGACATTTTTGTAGGGGTTGGCACATTTTTGAAATTTCAAACTTTAGAAGCCTTTTTAAAACTCAAATACACTACAAGTTTGCATTTCCTGGAAAATTCAGCAACAAAATAGTGATCAAATTAAGATCCTAAATCTGTCCCCCCCCATTCCTTTCTCTACAGGGAGACCAGAATGGACCTCTTGGTCATGGAGGAGAGCTGCTAAGGGGTTCTGATATCAAACAAATGACATCATGACCAGATATTAAATTAATTGGCAAATGTATTTATTTTGAAATGTCGAACATGTTCTAATTGTTTGTTGGAGTTTCCCATGACTCACACAGTAGCCACACTATAATAACCCATTAACAAAACATGAAAGTTCAGATTTTCACAGAGAAAATAAGGAAAGGCAACACATTCAATCAACAACAATATCAAAAAGCATCTCTGAAACCTTTACATTCCATAGCCATTGCTTGATGTACACTAGTGTAGAGCAACCATACAATATTTGAAAACCAAAAGTAAAGCTGCCTTCAAATGCTCCTTGAAAAGGTGAATGATCAGAGCTGAAATGTCCCAACTCGTAAATGTGGGTATCAAAATCTCAGACTTTCCCAATTGGAAATTGGAGGGGGGTTATTTCAGAGTTGGAAACTTGCATTAGGATTACGGTGAAAGCAGTACTCCACAAAGCTCTGCCAATCGGGCAGCTTGAGGGACAAACGGGCCAATTAGTAGGTGGACGTCATGACACCTCAAAGATTCATACTAAGTCAGTCAGTAGATGTTTCTACTGTGTTGCATTATAACCGCTGCAGCCTCTGCAATAGGTTATTGGTTAATGCAATAGGTTGTGCGCTGCCCTCTTTACTCAGCACCTCTCGTACTGTATGCACAGGTGACAGAAGTTTACATACTCTATTGACACAGGCCTCCCCTTGACTTCACTTACTTGACTTCTTTCAGCTCCTAGTGGAGCAAAGGGCCTCAACGGTGCATCTCCAGTTAACTCTGTTCTGGACAGTTTCCTTGACCTCATTCCAGGTGGTTCCTGCCTTCTTCACAGGGCCGGAGGTCAGGGGCCCCCCAGACAGCATATTAACATGTCATAAGCCATGGACAAATATGTAGAATTGCCAGAAAACAGCTTTAAATCTGAAACATTCTCTCAGCGTCATAGCGAAACATTTAACCTGCAACATTTTCTCTCAGCATCATGGCAAAATGTGTAGAATAGCATGAGCAAACCGCACATTCAAATCAAAGTTTATTTTGTCACGTGCGCCGAATACAACAGGTGTAGTTGACCTTATAGCGAAATGCTTACTTACGGGCTCTAACCAATAGTGCATAAAAGGTATTAGGTGAACAATAGATAAATAAAGAAATAAAAACAGTACAAAGACAGTGGAAAACAGTAGCGAGGCTATAAAAGTAGCGAGGCTACATACAGACACCGATTAGTCAGGCCCAAGATCCAGCCCTGCTAGTTCATCTCTTCCTCATTCATCCTTTGTCCATGTCTTCTTTATCTTTGGGTGTCATCCCCACATCTACTGTAGTCTTTGTGAACAGGTCATGCTTTTCAACTGCGACAACTTCGTAGTCCACGGTGCCAACAAAATGCATGCATGCATGTCACTTTGGATAAAAGTGTTTGCTAAATGTCAAATATATATTATGGCATATTATAGTTTCCTGTTCTGTCGTGCTGTGGCCTCCGATGCCAGGAATTGAACAAGTGTTAGGGATCTATTCAATCCGTAGCGCTAAAGTTCTGCGTTGTAGCCAGAGTTACATTTAAAAGCAATGTTCCTGTGTTAGTGGAGACTGCATTCCCGGGGAAACCCTGCATATGTCGGTTCCATCGGGAAATACCTTCACATTTAAATGGCGTAATCTCTAACGCTTCAGCGATACAGATTGCATCGAGCCCTTAGAGTCCTTTCCCCCCCTGGGTATTACAGTAGGTATGAGGAAACATTAACAACCACTGAGTCAGCATTTAATCATTTAAAGTGATAGTTCACTCAAAAATAAAGGTTATCTTTCGAGGTCGACATCGTACTGTGGCACTGCAATAGGACATCACACGTACTTGTCCATGGAGACAGACAGGTGTCTGGGCTGGCTGAAGCATTTGTAGGGGTTGCGGTCATCCATGGGGATGATGTCCACGTCACTGAACACAAAGCAGTCGTAGTCATACTCTTTCAGGGCCTCAGCATAGCCAATGTTCACCAGCTTGGCCCTGTTGAACATGTTCTCTCCATCCTAATAAAGGTAAAAGGCATCCTCAAGATGAATATTAAACATCTTACTGTAAACCAATCAAATGTATTTATAAAGCCCATTTAAATTCAGTACATTTAAAGAAACCCAGCCTAAAACCCCAAACAGCAAGCAATGCAGATGTAGAAGCATGGTGGCTAGGAAAAACTCACTAAAGAAGCAGGAACCTAGAGAGGAACCAGGCTCTACATCATTTAAGGGCCATATTTCTGGAAACACATTAGGCCTAATTCTGGTCTTAATAGCATGCTGAATGGATAATCTTCATTGTATTATCTATTTAGTGCAGGACTAGGCTTAATCTGTTTCCCGGAAACAGGCCCTAAGTCTTTCATTCAAGTGTTTAAATGTAAGTGTTAAATTTAAGTTTTACATTTCCAAATGTGTGTTGTATTGTACCTCATTGATAACATAGATGCCATAGTTCAGCTGTTGGCGCTGTAAAACAGGATGGAGGTAGTGGAGTCAGAACTTAAGGTGCTCTTCACGATGGCGGAAGGGGATGTTGAGAGCAACCTTCTGGAGGGCGATGCAGTCATGTGGTTTGTAGCGACCTCCTCCCTGCAGACCTGGGTTCTCCTTCCTCACTGTGTCCAAGCTGAGAGGCCCCACTGCAGGTCAGGAGAAAAGTGACGTTAAATGAACTTGATCTATTCATGTGGCGACTTGATGCCTTTAGAAGTGGTATCAGTACTTATTGGTATTGATAGGGAATTGTATTTATTGTTTTCCATGTTACCATGTACCAAGAAGTGGAGAGGGATCTGGGCATTTCTTGAATTCCTTGGTCACAAAGGGGGTGTAGTGGGTTTTGGTCTCTGTAGTTTCTGAAAAATAAAATATTAAATTGGTTCAGGTGCTGGTGTAACAGTATAGCTTCCGTCCCTCTCCTCGCCCCTACCTTGGCTCGAACCAGGGACCCTCTGCACACATCGACGACTAACACCCACGAATCATCGTTACCCATCGCGCCACAAAGCCGCGGCCCTTGCGGAGCAAGGGGAACAACTACTTCAAGGTCTCAGAGCAAGTGACGTCACTGATTGAAATGCTATTAGTGCGCACCACCGCTAACTAGCTAGCCGTTTCACATCGGTTACACTGGACAAAAGAAAATGTGAGTAAAGTAATGACTTGCTATAGTATTATTTAGACCCCTGGGATTTCTTCAAATGTTATTGTGTTACAAAGGGGGATTCAAATGGATTTAATTGACATTTGTTGTCAAATGTACACAAAATACTCTATAATGTCAAAGAGGAAGACTTTAAAAATATTTTTTAAGATAACAAAAAAATGCATAACTAAAATATGGTTGATGCATCAGTATTCAGCCCCTTTGTTTAGCCAAGCCTAAATTAGTTCAGGAGTAAAATTTGTCTTAACAAATCACATAGTAAGTTACATGGACTCACAATTTCTGTTGGTGTCCATTTTGAAAGTGCTGAATGAATAGGCCTACCTCGTCACAGCTTGTTTGCTTGCACTTGCTTATACTTGGAGCTAAGTGTTAATGATATAAGAACACACATTATGAATTTGCTGAACATGAATGTAATAATGTTTGTGTATGGTTCATGATTGTTGGAGAATGTAGTTCTTATCTACACAAATCCACAAGGAGTCAGTAGAAAAGTCAGCCATATTAGGTGTAGCAGTGGTAAGGATTCACTCCATGTTGCTGAAAGGAAAGCTCTGCTGTTGGGACAGCTTTATGTAGACCCTAACAGTTCATGGGCACTCTTTGTCTCCGTTATAGTGCAATTAATGTATAGTTTAGTGTTGTGTTGTGTAGTGGCTTTACTAGCATGCGTAAAAATAAAATGGCTGAGTTTGCCCCACCAACTGGTCAGACTCAGAAGGCGAGCACACCATCCACCGCTTCCGAGCAGATTACTCGCCAATGTCCAATCTCTAGATACAAGGTGGACGAAATTAGGGCGCGAGTTGCCTTCCAGAGAGACATCAGAGATTGTAACATTCTCTGTTTCAAGGAAACATGGCTCACTCGGGATACGTTGTCAGAGTCGGTACAGCCACCTGGTTTCTTCACACATCGCGCTGACAGAATCTCTCTGTAAGAAGAAGGGCGGGGGTGTATGCCTTATGATTAACGACTAATGGTGTAATCACAACAACATACAGGAACTCAAGTCCTTTTGTTCACCTGACCTCAAATTCCTTAATATCAAATGCCGACCGCATTATCTTCCAATGAAATTCTCTTCGATTATAGTCACAGCCGTGTATATCCCCCCAAGCAGATACCTCATCGACCCTGAAAGAACTTCACTGGACTCTATGTAAACTGGAAACCATACATCCCGAGAATGCATTTATTGTAGCTGGGGATTTTTACAAAGCTAACCTAAGATCAATGCATATCATCATATCGAATGCGCGACACGAGCTGGCAGAATCCTGGATCATTATTACTCTAACTTCTATGATGCATACAAAGCCCTCCCACGCCCTGCCTTCGGCAAATCTGACCATGAATCCCTTTTGATGCTCCCAGCCGAAAGACAGAAACTAAAACAGGAAACGCCCTTGCTCAGGTCAATACACCGCTGGTCTAACCAATCAGATTCCACGCTTTAAGATTGCTTCGATCACGTGGACTGGGATATGTTCTGGATAGCCTCAGACAACAACATTGATGTATACGCCGACTCGGTGAGCGAGTTTATTAGCAAGTGCATCGGAGATGTCGTACCGTCTGTGACTATTAAAACCTTCCCTAACCAGAAACTGTGGATTAATGGCAGCATTCACGCAAAACTGAAAGCGCGAACCACCGCTTTTAATCATGGCAAGGCGACTGGAAACATGACCGAATACAAACAGTGTAGCTATTCCCTTCGCAAGGCAATCAAACAAGCAAAGTGTCAGTATAGAGACAAAGTAGAGTCGCAATTCAATGGCTAAAACACAAGACGTATGTGGCAGGGTCTACAGTCAATCACGGATAACAGGACAATACAATGCCTGCTACCAAAGCCTGTGGGCTCTCCTTCTCCGTGGCCAACGTGAGTAAAACATTTAAACGTGTTAACCCTCGCAAGGCAGCCGGCCCAGACGGCATCCCTAGCCGCGTCCTCAGAGCATGCGCAGACCAGCTGGCTGGTGTGTTTACGGACATATTCAACCAATCCCTATCCTAGTCTGTTGTCCCCACATGCTTCAAGATGGCCACCATTGTTCCTGTTCCCAAGAAAGCTAAAGTAACTGAACTAAATGACTATCGCCCCATTGCACTCACTTCTGTCATTATGAAGTGCTTTGAGAGACTAATCAAGGATCATATCAACTGACAACCTAGACCCACCCCAATTCGTTTACCGCACCAATAGATCCACTGACGATGCAATCGCCATCACACTGCACACTGCCCTAACCCATCTAGACAAGAGGATTACCTATGTAAGAATGATGTTCATTGACTACAGCTCACCATTTAACACCATAGTACCCTCTAAACTCGTCATTAAGCTCGAGACCCTGGGTCTCGACCCCGCCCTGTGCAACTGGGTCCTGGACTTTCTGACGGGCCACCCCAGGTGGTGAAGGTAGGAAACAACATCTCCCCCACTACTGATCCTCAACATTGGGGCCCCACAACGGTGCGTTTTCAGCCCTCTCCTGTACTCCCTGTTCACTCATGACTGTGGCCATGCATGCCTCCAACTCAATCATCAAGTTTGCAGACGACACTACAGTGGTAGGCCTCATTACCAACAATGACGAGACGGCCTACAGGGAGGAGGTGAGGGCCCTCGGAGTGTGGTGTCAGGAAAATAACCTCTCACTCAACATCAACAAAACAAAGGAGATGATCATGGACTACAGGAAATAGCAGAGGGAGCACCCTCCCATCCACATCAACAGGACAGTAGTGGAGAAGGTGGAAAGTTTTCAATTCCTCGGCATACACATCACGGACAAACTGAAATGGTCCACCCACACAGACAGCATGGTGAAAAAGGCGCAACAGCGCCTCTTCAACCTCAGGAGGCTGAAGAAATTTGGCTTGTCATCAAACAATTTTACAGATGCACAATTGAGAGCATCCTGTCGGGCTGTACCACCGCTTGGTATGGCAATTGCACCGCCCTCAACCGCAAGGATCTCCAGAGGATAGTACGGTCTGTGCAATGCGTCACCAGGGGCAAACTACCTGCCCTCCAGGATACCTACAGCACCCGATGTCACAGGAAGGCCAAAAAGATAACCAAGGAGAACAACCACCCGAGCCACTGCCTGTTCACCCCGCTATCATCCGAAGGCGAGGTCAGTACAGGTGCATCAAAACTGGGACAGAGAGACTGAAAAACAGCTTCTATCTCAAGGACATCAGACTGTTAAATAGCCATCACGAACATAGAGAGGCTGCTGCCAACATACAGACTCAAATCTCTGGCCACTTGAATAAAAAGGTATCACTAGTCACTTTAAATAATGCCACTTTAGTAATGTTACATATCCTACATTACTCATCTCATATGTACAGTGGGGAAAAAAGTATTTAGTCAGCCACCAATTGTCAAAGTTCTCCCACTTAAAAAGATGAGAGAGGCCTGTAATTTTCATCATAGGTACACTTCAACTATGACAGACAAAATGAGAAAAAAATCCAGAAAATCACATTGTAGGATTTTTATGAATTTATTTGCAAATTATGGTGGAAAATAAGTATTTGGTCAATAACAAACGTTTATCTCAATACTTTGTTATATACCCTTCGTTGGCAATGACAGAGGTCACATGTTTTCTGTAAGTCTTCACAAGGTTTTCACACACTGTTGCTGGTACTTTGGCCCATTCCTCCATGCAGATCTCCTCTAGAGCAGTGATGTTTTGGGGCTGTTGCTGGGCAACACAGACTTACAACTCCCTCCAAAGATTTTCAATGGGGTTGAGATCTGGAGACTGGCTAGGCCACTCCAGGACCTTGAAATGCTTCTTACGAAGCCACTCCTTCATTGCCCGGGCGGTGTGTTTGGGATCATTGTCATGCTGAAAGACCCAGCCATGAAGCACAAGCACTTCGCGACACTCGCATTAACATCTGCTAACCATGTGTATGTGACCAATAAAATTAAATTTTGATTTGAAGATTTACATGCTAAAATCGCCACTGTGACATTTGTACATTTTGAAGTGAAAAGGTGTTGATTCTTTGAAGTGAAGTGTTTGAACTTCTTTTAATCGTTAAACTGGTCTTCAAAATGAACGCGCGTCTCATGAACTAATGGTGATTAATCACATATCACAATCCTGCAATAAAGAGGGGAAGGGTTTCTATCCGTAATGTGTCTGTGTTTCTGTTGTATTCTCAAATGAACATTTCCTTGTTGTCAGGCTGTAAGATCTCCGATCTCTTTTATTTGATTGTCACTGTCTCAGTATATCAGCTATCTGAATCCATTTAGCAGCTTGACATACGGCTTGCATCACCAATGCAGCCACAGGCCTACAGTATGATGGCATTACTGGCCTGATGGTCATCTATCATCTGAAGCAAAGAGTAGCTACAGTGCATTCGGAAAGTATTCAGACCCGTTGACTTCTTCCACATTTTGTTACGTTACAGCCTCTTTCTAAAATTGATTAAATTGTCCCCCCCCCCACCCCCTCATCGATCAACACACAATACCCCATAATGACAAAGCAAAAACAGGTTTTTAGAAGAAAAAAATAAAATTAACAACGGAAATAACACATTTACATCAGTATTCAGACCCTTTACTCAGTACTTTGTTGAAGCAACTTTGGCAGCGATTACAGCCTCGAGTCTTCTTGGGCACAGCTATTTTCAGGTCTCTCCAGAGATGTTTGATCGGGTTCAAATCCGGGCTTTGGCTTGGCCACTTTCCCCGTGGCCACTCCTGCATTGTCTTGGCTGTTTGATGAGGGTCGTTGTCCTGTAGGAATTTGAACTTTCGCCACAATCTGAGGTCCTGAGCACTCTGGAGTAGGTTTTCATCAAGGATCTCTCTGTACATTGCTCCATTCATCTTTCCCTCGATCCTGACTAGTCTCCCAGTCCCTGTCGCTGAAATAAATCCCCACAGCAGGATGCTGCCACCACCAAAGTTCGCTGTAGGGATGGTGCCAGGTTTCCTCCAGGCGTGGCGCTTGGCATTCAGCCCAAAGAGTTCAATCTTGGTTTCATCAGACCAGAGAATCTTGTTTCTCAAGGTCTGAGAGTCCTTTAGGTGCCTTTTGGCAAACTCCAAGCGGGCTGTCATGTGTCTTTTACTGAGGAGTGGCTTCCGTCTGGCCACTCTACCATAAAGGCCTGATTGGTGGAGTGCTGCAGAGATGGTTGTCCTTCTGGAAGGTTTTCCCATCTCCACATAGGAACTCTGGAGCTCTGTCAGGGTAACCATCGGGATCTTGGTCACCTTCCTAACCAAGGACCTTCTCCCCCGATTTCTCAGTTTGCCCAGGCGGGGAGCTCTAGGAAGAGTCTTGGTGGTTCCAAACTTCTTCCATTTAAGAATGATAGAGGCCACTATGTTCTTGCTTCAATGCTGCAGACATTTTTTGGTACCCTTCACCAGATGTGGCTCAATACAATCCTGTCTCAGAGCTCTACGGACAATACCTTGAACCTCATGGCTTGGTTTTTTTCTCTGACATGCACTGTCAACTGTGGGACCTTATGTGGACTCCAAACAAGTTGTAGAAACATGTCAAGAATGATCAATGGAAACAGGATGCACCTGAGCTCAATTTTGACTCTCATAGTCTGAATACTTATGTAAATAAGGTATTTCCGTTTTTTTATATACATTTGCAAAAATGTTTTAAAAAAAACAACAGTTTTTCGCTTTGTCATTAGGGGGTATGTAACTGACAATTTACCTGTAAGTCTATGTCGTTGTTTTATGTTTGAATTGTTTACGTGTTCGCTATGCGGGGGAAATGATAATACAAACGGAACTACGTGGCTAATAACTGTTGTAACGGGGATCATTATCGTAGCAACACACCTTTGGAGTGAAGGCAATACCGCGCTGTGTTAGCTAAATTTTCATGTCTTCGGGTGTAGTTCGTAAAGGTTGAAGTGTGTATGTTAGGATGGAAACGTTAGAATAATTAAGGATGAACCGTGAATTCATGCCAGGAATAATAAATGTGACGTTTTGATTTCCTCCCTTCTGTAATAAGCAGCCAATTAGGTATTTTTCCTTTGTTCATGTGTTTTAATCTGATACTGTTATTGCTCCGGCTAAACTTTTTTTGTATGTAAGCACTTCAGAGTTATGTTACCAAGCTAATAAGTCACTCGTAAGACCAGAAGGTTGTTAGAGTGTGCTTAACTGTATTTTCATTTACTTTATAGTTCTCACGGAAGGTGATAATTCTGACTAAAACTACAGAATAAAGCCGCCAGTTAAAATCAAGGAACTGTTGTGCTCGTGGTTACTGGAGGGGGCTACAGGGTATTTATTGTATGTAGATTGATGAGGAATGATATGAATGATATTTCATACATTTTAGGTATAAGGCGGTAACGTAACAAAATTTGGAAAAATTAAAGTATGAATTACTTTCCGTATGTGCTGTACATTTTGTTCCTGCCCTCTCAAGGGACGCCACATGATACACATAACCGCTTCTACGGGCATATGGGGAGGGTTCTTAAAATGTAGCATCCAATCAAAATCATGTCAGCGGACCATTCAAACCGTTTTTACGATACAAAATTCTCCAGACCCCCAAGGGAGGCGTGACAACAACGTGATTTTGGAGGTATTGTAACGTGAAATGAACACATGGGTAACCTGAGAATCATGTTGTTAGTCATACCAAATTCACTATATATGTATTTAATGTACTTCTACTATGTGAGTCAAGAAATATAACGCTATATGAAAGCTATGATCAAGCTATGATAAAATTATTTAATCAACAATAGCCTTTTAGCTTACCATGCCATACATGTGCCATGAAATGACATCATTAAGAAAATCTTTAGCTTATTTTCAAATGTCTTCACCTGATTTTGAAAAACATAATCATAGTGTCAGAATATCTATATATTTGCATATATTTAGAAGTTATACAGCACATTACTTACTATTTTCTTTCATTATTTGTTCCTTTTCCGAAGTGACTGCAAGCGGATAACTCTATAATAGACTCCTGATTTTATTAATCCATCTTCAGTTTGGTTATCCTTAAAACTGGACAGCAAAGCATTCCTACTCGATTCAGTAACATTTGAGTACCAGAAATACACTGAGAAATATAAGAGACCTAAAAGCAAAAGCCTGCAGAATATTTTTTTCACCATCTCACCGGTGTGTGCCGTGAATCACAAGCTACAACACAAAAGTTTACTGGTAACAAGCTTCCCCACAACACTCATTGGTACGCTCGACCTGCCCTGCCAGTTTTTCTGCCAACATTTGACATCAGACTACAAAACAACAATTGACCAACCTTATGTCTTTTGTGAGGCACTTTAACGTCACATAAAAACCAACCTGTTGACAAGCCTCTGAACAAACCTGACAGTATCGGTATCTTGCCTTCTTAGTTTCTACCGGCACCAGCCACCACTGGGCTATGGCTGAGAGAAACTATTATTTTCCTGTATTTGATTTATTGTGGATATTGATTGATATGGAATAAACATGATTGTATGTGCCGGAAGACACAGACAGATAGATGCATTCCCTTTACGGGAAGGGAACAGGTGTTAACCAGATATGCTTAAGTAACATATTTAATTAAGTTATTGTCACGTGTTAGTCTATAATTATCTGTTGTAACTACAGTGCCTTTAGAAAGTATTCACACCCCTTGAATTCTTCCCAAAAAATTGTGTTACAGAATTTAAAATGGATTAAATTGAGATTTTGTGTAACTGGCCTACTAACAACACCCCATAATGTCAAAGTGAAATTATGTTATTAGACATTTTTACAAATTAATTAAAAATGAAAAGCTGAAATGCCTTGAGTCAATAAGTATTTAAACCATTTGATAATGGCAAGCCTAAATACGTTCAGGAGTAAAACAGTGCTTAACAAGTCACATGCTACATTGCGTGGACTTACTCTCTGTGTAACAATAGTGTTTAACATGATTTTTAAATTACTTTGTCATGCCTGTTCCTGCTCCTCCTCGGGCGCCAGGCTACCCTTCATTACGCACACCTGCCACCATCATTACGCGCATCAGTACTCATTGGACTCACCTGGACTCCATTACCTTGTTGATTTCCCCTCCTATATATGTCTGTTCCTCGGTTAGATTATTGTGTCAGTATTATTGTCGTTTTGTTTTCCCCTGTCCAGACACTGTCCGTATTCTGTTTCTCTCCGTTTTTCATTAAATGTTCACTCCCTGTACTTGGTTCTCATACATGATTCCATGTGTTATTTCATAGTTTTGATGTCTTCACTATTATTCTACAATGTAGAAAATAGTAAAAATAAAGAAAACCCCTTCAATGAGGAGGTGTGTCCAAACTTTTGACGAGTATTGTATATTTATTAAAAGCAGACATTGATTATCTCTTTGAACATGGTGAAGTTATTAATTACCCTTTGGATGGTGTATCAATACACCCAGTCACTACAAAGATACAAGCGTCCTTCCTAACTCAGTTGCCTGAGAGGGAAACCGCTCAGTGGTTTCACCTTGACTCCTATGGTGACTTTAAAATAGTTACAAAGTTTAATGGCTGTGATAGGAGAAAAATTAGGATGGATCAACAACATTGGATTTACTCCACAATACTAACCTAAATGACAGAGTGTATCGAAAGCACTCAAACGCCAAAGCACTGCTTCCTCAAAATAAAACCTTTTGTTTCTTACTGTTCCTCAAAGCACCGTTGAAAAATAGCCCATACAGTAATACATTTTACAGTGAAGACGAGTGACGAGCTTGGTAATGATAAACTCACAGGAAAATAACTATCCTTTGGAGAGAGAGAACCTGAATGGAATCGATGCCATGGTTATCTGTTACTGGGCTCTCTGTTGACCATGCTATCGCACGGTAACATATCAGTGAAGTTTGGGGTCAAAGGTAGGTCACATGACCACAACTAGGAAACGGGGCTTTGAGAGCTATCAGTAGAGAGTACTTTCTGTTGTCACTTTTAAGAACGGTCTTTTATGTTACTCCCTTGCTCGTTGAAAGTAGTTTCAACATGATGAGAGGCGACATGTGAGTGCAATTCAAATTTTTGTCTAACTACTGTATCAGTTAGAAGGGGATGCTTGATAACTGTAAATACGCACATCTTACTCATTTGTTCATGGCGGAAATGTATTATTCAGTCTGAAAGTCCACTTCCATTTTTCTAATTGTTTATTTATCTTTGTCTTGAAGGGGCTCTCCAAACCAGACCTGTGACAGTGGTGTATCCATGGATCTCTTCTTACACTATTCTCTCGTTCCGTCGGTAAGGGGTCTCTGTGATCCCGTACAGTACATTAACATCCAGGTAACACTTTACTTGACACCTAGCGTCATAACACGTTATGATACAGTCATAACCATGTCATAACCGCTGCCATTACCTGTCATAATATGATCATAACACTGTTATAATGTGATCATTACACTGTCATAATATGATTCTAACACTGTCATGACCCATATGTTTACACCTGTTGGGACATATATTGCGTTATTTTATGGCTGATTGTGACACCTACATATGAGTGTCAAAACCCACATTTATTCAAATGTGTTTTTTCCCTGCCAAGAAGTTTCCATTTGAAAATGTGTTTCTTAAATCCTTTGTTGTTGTAATGAATTCTTTAAAGTTGGGTTTTTACACTTTATGACACTGTCAAGAAGCATTATGACCAGTATGATCGGAATGATGTAAGCCAGATAGACCTATCACGTACATGCCCTTATGTCAGTCATCAGTCCAAAAAATGGGTGTCTTGTCCTGCTCCTGAAATCGTCTCCTGCATTCCCATCCCAGTCAACAGAGCATTTGGGGTAGGTGCATGTCTGACATCAATGTGTTCACAATTACAATGATAATTCGGTATGGTCAATTTCAGAAAATGTTGTATTACATATAAATACCTTTGACAAGTAGGCTATGGTGTAATGGAATGTTTTACGTTGTGTCATAACCAGCCATAAAATAACGCAATCAATGTCACTTCAGGTCTACATATATGTGTTATGACCATATTATGACAGGTTATGACAAGTTATGTCAGCTGTTATGACATTATGACATGGTTATGACCGTATCATAACGTGTTATGACACTAGGTGTCAAGTAAAGTGTTACCAACGTCCACTGATGCCAGTAACACTACATTCTTAGAAAAAAGGGTTTGGCTGTCCCCATAGGAGAACCCTGTTTGGTTCCAGGGAGAACCTTTTTTGGTTCCACGTAGAACCCTTTTGGGTTCCATGTAGAACCCTTGGTGGTCCTACATGGAACCCTAAAGGGGTCATCCTGGAATCAAAAAGAGTTATTCAAAGGGTTCTCCTATGGGGACAGCTGAAGAATCCTTTTTAGGTTCTAGATAGCTCTTTTAGGTTCTAGATAGTGTAGTACATCAACATAAGATATATTCTGTTCAACTGTGTTTTTTTTTTACTACAGATATGCTTATGTAATAAGACCATGCTATTTTTCTGACAAATTATCATGTATTCAACAGTGCCTTTGGAAAGTATTCACACCCCTTGAATTTTTTACAAATTAAATTCAATCCCTTTGTTATGGCAAGCCTAAACAAGTTTAGGAGTAAAAATGTGCTTAACAAGTCACATAATAAGTTGCATGGATTCGCTTTGTGTGCAATAATAGTGTTTAACATGATTTTTGAATGGGCTACAGAGATGAGGAAGTCAAACATACAATTATCTGTAAATCGAGCAGTGAATATCAAACACAGATTATTTTTTTCCAATGCCTCACAAAGAAGGGCACCTATTGGTAGAAAAAATGCAGACATTGAATATCCCTTTGAGCACGGTGAAGTTATTAATTACACTTTGGATGGTGTATCAATAAACCCAGTCACTACAAAGATACAGATGTCCTTCTTAACTCAGTTGCCTGAAAGGAAGGAAACCGGTCAGGGATTTCACCATGAGGCCAATGGTGACTTTAAAATAGTTAACAGAGGTTAATGGCTGTGATGGGAGAAAACGGAGGATGAATAAACAGCATTGTAGTTAGTCCACGATACTAACCTAAATGACAGAGTGAGAAGAAGGAAGCCTGTACAGAACAAAAGCCCACAAAGGAAATATAAATTATATTTAAATAATAAATTCCTTGGTTTCCCAGAAATCCTGCTTATTCCCTTCTGATTCCAGGAATCCTCCAACCAGGATTTCGGGAAAACCAGGGAATTTATTGAAAGTTTCTGGAATTTTGCAACCCTAGTCTTTGCTCTCTTTTGTGCATTCTACATAGTTCGTCATCGTGGTTGTGCTGTCGGCCCTGCAGAGGAGATCCAGACACCTGCCCATTGATGAGAAGCTCCCCTTTCTCAACAACCGCTTTGGCATTGTTGTGTGAGTCACACCGTAACCCCTGACCCTTTACCGGTCAACCCATGCTGACCCTTAAAGATAGAGACAGACACACACCGGTTTCTCATCTCAAATCACATCCTATTCCCAATATACAAATGTAGGATCTTAATTTGAGCCAGTTTGCTACAGCAGACAAATAATCCTGCAGCAACAGGAAATGTGAATTATTATGCTTTTGTCGGGGTTGATCCATTTTTCATCAGGGCAAATTAAGTCGGACATTTTAAAGTGGAAATTAACAACTTAAGAAGCCTTTTTAAACTTTGAATACTCTACAAGTTTGCATTTCCTGCTGTGCAGGAAAATTGTCAGCAACAAAAGGGAGATCAAATTAGGATCCTACATCTGTAATTCTTTCTATATAGTGCATTTAACTAGGCAAGCCAGTTAAGAACAAATTCTTATTTATAATGACGGTTTACCAAAAAGGCAAAAGGCCTCCGGCGGGGATGGGGGCTGGGATTAAAAATACAAATAAATGAAATACAAATATAGGACGAAACACACATCACGACAAGAGAGACAACACAGCACTCATAAAGCGAGACCTAAGACGACAACATAGCATGGCAGCAACACATGACAGCACAGCATGGTAGCAACACAACATGGCAGCAGCACAACATGGTAGCAGCGCAAAACAGGATACAAACATTGTTAGGCACAGACAACAGCACAATGGGCAAGAAGGTAGAGACAACAATACATCATGCAAAGCAGCCACAACTGTCAGTAAGAGTGTCCATGATTGAGTCTTTGAATGAAGAGATTGAGATAAAACTGTCCAGTTTGAGTGTTTGCTGCAGCTCGTTCCATTGCTAGCTGCAGCGAACTGAAAAGACGAGCGACCCAGGGATGTGTGTGCTTTGGGGACCTTTAACAGAATGTGACTGGCAGAACGGGTGTTGTATGTGGAGGATGAGACCTGCAGTAGATATCTCAGATAGGGGGGAGTGAGGCCTAAGATGATTTTATAAATAAGCAGCAACCAGTGGGTCTTGTGACAGGTAGACAGAGATGACCAGTTTACAGAAGAGTATAGTGTAGAGTAGAGTGCAGTGATGTGTCCTATAAGGAGCTTTGGTGGCTAATCTGATGGCCGAACGGTAAAGAACATCTAGCCGCTCGAGACCACCCTTTCCTGCCGGTCTATCAATTATGTCTCCGTAGTCTAGCATGGGTAGGATGGTCATCTGAATCAGGGTTAGTTGTGCAGCTGGGGTGAAAGAGGAGCGATTACGATAAAGGAAACCAAGTCTATATTTAACTTTAGCCTGCAGCTTTGATATGTGCTAAGAGAAGGACAGTGTACCATCTAGCCACACTCCTAAGTACTTGTATGAGGTGACTACCTCAAGCTCTAAATCCCCAGAAGTAGTAATCACACCTGTGGGGAGGGGCATTCTTCTTACTAAACCACATTACTTTTGTTTTTGGAGGTGTTCAGAACAAGGTGAAGGGCAGAGAAAGCTTGTTGGACACTTAAGAAAGCTTTCCAGATATCAACAGTAATACAATCAAGGCACGGCAGAGGACAGGGAGAGCTCTAAGGTGTTGATTTAGGACATTTGAATGTGCATTAGATGGCAACAGGATCATATTATACAGCAATTTCATCAGGTAACATGAAACAAAGCAGGCGAGAGGTGGTTAGAATAGGATGGGAGTCCAAAAGTCTGTGTAACCAATAAAGTCAGAGTCCGAATGTGGGAACAAACATAGTCTATCCCACGGTAGGGTAAACAAGAAAGTTTATAGTCAACAAAGCATGCAGGAGTCATGAGGCAAATAGCAAAAGAGCAAAATGCACAAGAAAAAAAAAAAAAACGACTTGGGGCTAGCCATTGTAAGTTCAGAGTCACTCGCCCCAACAGTGCCTGTGTGTTGGAGGCGAACGAAAGCTCGGTAGAGAAGGGGGGGGGGGGGGACCTGTACCAGACAGGGGGAGACAAGCCAGGGCAGACGGTGAACAGATCGCCAGGTGGAGTCCAAGCAGCAGTGCAGCAGGCAGCGGGAGTAGGTGTCACACCCACTTGGGAGAAGCTTTATTTCTGGAGGCAGATTTCTTGTAGAAAATGCCAGTGGATGGTCTCTGAATAGCAGCAGGGTGCTTCAAGGCCTCTAGATTTGGGAGGGGTAGCCTGTGAGTCTCCTGCCGTGTGTTGGCCTCAGAGGCTTCGACACCTTTCACTTCACGCCTCAGTGCTAAATGACGTTGTATCTGGTCTGTCCAAAGTTAGGTTGTAGGTTTGGAGTTTTGATCTGGAGTAAAGGTCATGCTGCGGAGGGTAGCGTCCTGCACATATCCCTGCCCCAAAATCCAAGTTTCTCTAACTCCCAAACTATGTTATTGTAAAAAACATGTTAAAAATGTTGAGAGCTCACATGCAAAAATGCACCCTAGATGGGGTAAGCCAAAACCAATGTATGTGCTCTGATCAAAAGTACTACACCACGTATGATGTGTGGCTCTGGTCCTAAATACTGCACTACATGAGGGATAGGGTGTGATAGAATATTTGAACACTCTTCATAGATACAAACATACTCCTCTTTACTACCCCCTCCCTCTCAGGCCTCTGGACCTCATGGAGAACCTCAGTAACAGATGGTCCTATGGGTTTGCCTTCGGAGCTGTATCCTCCAGTGTCTTGCTTCTTTTCTCAGAGCATTACATGACCTTCAACGTTCCACCCTGGGCCAAAGGTAATTCAAAATGTTTCTGAGTGAATGGAATACTGAACAGGGGTGTGTCAGAATGTCGTTTAGCGAGTGGAACGCCAGTGTAGCAGGAGTGTCAGGCAACATTAGAGCCTCAGAGGGCTCTCAGTACCTGCTGGGTTTCTCATCTCCCTGGTATCAAATCAAATGTATTTAATAAAGCCATTTTTTACATCAGCAGATGTCACAAAGTGCTTATACAGAAACCCAGCCTAAAACCCCAAACAGCAAGCAACGCAGATGTATGAGCACGGTTGTCACGTCGGTATGAAGGATCGGGAGACAGGCGCAGGAATGCGTAATAGGGTTTTTTATTGACCCAAACTACAGCGTGCCATGTAAATGCACGGGGATGAAGACCAAACAACGTATACAAAACACAGGGTTGAAACCCAAACAAAAAAGCGAGGAGTACCTTGATTAAATACACAAGCGCACAATGATACTACACGGGTCGAGACCCGTAATCATCTGCACAATGCAAGCGGCACGAAAGCCAAAACAACACAGCACAGGTACTCACACGACCAAAAGACATTGGAACAAGGATCCGTGACAACGGTGGCTGGGAGAAACTCCTTAGAAAGGCAGGAACCTAGGAAGAGTACTTGATTGATTCATGAATGCCACTGTTTGCCTTATTGTGCACTGTAGCATTGATAATGGTTAGGGCTGGGAGTTTTTCCTGACCACATAGCCCTAGTGACAATAATATGTGCACTGCTCTCAAAACAAGCTAAACTTTGTCTTTGTCTTTGCAGCTTTTGTGTACCTTGTGGGTGCTCTCGAGGTGGGCCTGGCCTATTTCCCTTTCTTTGCGTGTCTGTCAACCCCTTGCCGAGAGTTTGGGGCTGTTCTGGGAATCCTCTACTCTTTGACATGGTGAGTGCACGTTTGATGTGATGTCATGATGTAGGGTCAGGAGTTTTTACCGACCCTGAGACCGGTTGAAGTCAGGTTCCAGAGTTTTTTTCTGGTCAGGCTGTGAAAAGTATTTGCCCCCTTTCTGGTTTTCTATATTCTTGCATATTTTTTATGCTGCATGTTATTAGATATTCAACCAAAACCACATTTTAGATAAAGGGAACTACCACCACCATGCTTGACCATTGGTATAAGGTTCTTACTGTGGAATGCAGTGTATGGTTTTTTGCCAGACATAATGGTACCCATCTCATCCAAAAAGTTGACTGAAGTTTACCAAAAAGCACCTGGATGATCATCAAGACTCTTGGAAGAATGTTCTATGGACAAATATATAACAAAAGTATAACTTGTTGGACGACATGGGTCCCATTATTCCTGCCGAAAACCAAATACTGCATTCCACAGTTAGAACCTTATACCAACGGTCAAACATGGTGGTGGTAGTGTGATGGTTTGGGGATACTTTGCTGCCTCAGGACCTGGATGACTTACCTTAATAGAAGGAACCATGAATTCTGCTTTGTATCAGAGAATTCTACAGGAGAATGTCAGGCCATCTGTCTATGAGCTGAAGCTGAAGCGCAGCTGGGTCATTCAGCAAAACAAATTATTCAAAACACACAATCAAGTCCACATGAAAATGGTAAAAAAGCAAGAAATTTGAAGTTTTGGAATGGCCTATTCAAAGTCCAGAAAGTCTAAGTTAATTGAGATGTTGTGGGCAGGACTTGAAACGAGCAGTTTATGCTTGAAAACCCACACATGTCGCTGAAAAAAGCAGTTCTGGGGGAAAAAAGCAGTTTTGAAGTCTGCCAAAATTCCTCCACAGCAATGCGAGACTGATCAACAACTACAGGAAGCATTTGGTTGCAGTCATTGCAGCTAAAGGTGGCACAACCAGTTATTGAGTGTAAGGGGGCAATTACTTTATCACACAGTGGAATTGGATATTGCATAACTTTGTTATTTATAGAAATAAAATAAGTATTTATTTGTTTGTTATTTGGTTCCCTTTTATCTAATGTTAGGTTTTGGTTGAAAAATTATGCAATAAGCGGGAAAATCCGAAAGGGGGGAAATACTTTTTCACGGCACTGTACCTGTAGACAGCTTGATTTAATCATTACAGGAACTGCCCAGCTATTTTACTGAACAGGAGTTGTGTTGATCTAAGGACTCCCTATAACAGCCTGGTTGGTTTTATTTGCAGGATAATCATCACGCTGTGGGATACAGTGATGTGTCCCACTGGTAAGGTAGGTGAGTACTCAACAAGCCAACACATAGCCGTTTACCCTCGCCATTCAGAATACTTTAAACAATGTGGTATAACAGGCTGGTATAGCAAGGTGGTTTAGCAACATATACTGCCCACAAGCAAGAGTACTGTAGTCAGTGGTGATTTTAGCATGTAAATCTTTGTGGGGCAAAAAAAATAAAAAGTGGGATGCATGACAGCAAAGCCACTACACAACACTAAACAATACATTAATTGCACTATAACGGTGACAAAAAGGGCCTACAAAGGGCCTACATAAAGCTGTCCAAACGGCAGTCCCAACATCTTACCACTGCTACACCTGGCTATCAGCGGAGCCTTGTCTGGCAGTGAGACAGTTCATTCAGCCTCCTTTACTGCCTTTCAAAAAAACATTGCTGATATGAATGACTTACTTAAACAAATGTGGTTTATAATGACAATTGAAATGTACAAGCTATGGCATAAGGGGACGACAAGCGGATAAAAGGCCTTCCGTAATTTCGATTAAGACATCAATGAGCGAACTAGGACGGACGTAGTCGTTTTAACCATTTGTTTAGCACTTTCAAATGTATGGCGACAGAATTCAGAACATGGGCCGTTCTTACAGTGTTCTCCCTGTACACCAAGTCAGAACCGTAGGATAAATAAAGTGGGCATATAAGCAGACAGTGAAAGATCTTACAATATTCAATGATTACATTTCTCTTAAACAGGTTATAGGCTACAGTAGAACAGTCAGAACAGTAGACAAAATTAAGAGCTGTAAATGAACCACATTTTTAGGGTGAGGCACATGGACTACTACCATCTTACTACACAACATACACTTAGTATTACTTTCTTAGCTACAGTATACATACTGTATCTCCCTGGCATATTACATAATTTATGAAGCAGCATACAATACATTTTTAGACTCACATTGTTGCACTCGGCTCACTTGAACAGGAATGTGGCGCGGCGGTCCTCCAAGTTAACAGTTGCTTTGGGTGCGGCACAAATCATGCTTCATTGACAGCATGGCCAATGTTGAATGTTTATAATTTTTAAATTGGAAAAGAGACCCTTAAATCCCAGATTTGGGACCACACAGCCACTGTCACTGATTCCTTCCAAACCACTCATTGAATTTGCGATTTCCAACTTGTTGTGTAATATTCAATGGCCGATGAGCAACGATACGTTTTATCTATAATTTCTCTTCATATGACAAAGATTAAAAAGGATTTGCCAGTAGATTGTCAACTTGATTCATGATGATGACTGCTATCTAAGATTGTGAAAGTATGATGTTGAAATGATCAGTCCAATCAAAGCTACGGTAGATATAACGTGATTTGACGTCATTTTATCTGTGGCCAATGACCTTGAGCCTTCTTGGATGGGCACTTCTATGGCAGCAGCCGAATGGCTAGAATTTTCAATGTCTCCTCTTACTCTTGGCAGTGACGTAAAGTCACCCATGAGTGATAGAACACTGAGTCAATCACTGCGCAACACTCCGTATTTTCTGCTGGCTTGCCCCACCACCACAGAAAGCACTGAGCTAGGCTGAAACACCACCATTTTGGAGCTGCCTTACTCAAGACAACAAAAAAGAGACCATGTTTGTATGCTGCTTTATTAACTCAATGATATGCCATTTTTTACATTGTTTGCAAACTGATATGTGACACGTATTAATGCCAAAATAACATGCAAAACAGGCAAGCCCCCCCCCCCCCCCCAAAAAAGAAATACGTTGTAATTAAACAACAACAAATCTGGGGCTCAAAACCCCACCTGCCTTGATTGACGGGTCGCCACTGACTGTAGCACTTATCAAGGTGAAAATAAAAATGGATATGCACTCTTCTGGGAAGAGGTGACGAACCACCAATATGATGATTGTGTGATAGAATGTGTTGAATCCATTTTGTGTTTCCGACATCCTGGCATGATAGCACAGAAAAACAGAAAAGCCTGTCTGAATAGCAGACAAAATATGTCTTATCCTAACTTGATTGGCATTGAATACCTGTCGTTGATGCTAATACCACTCACAAAGCTGGTATGCATCCGTTTATTAGCATTGTCATTACGTTCAAATGCTTATACACTGTATAACATTTAACATATTTCCCAAGCCATTCATCTCACATATAGTTCCCAGTACAGTATGTGATGTCATTGCATTCAATAATATATCTTTATCACACATGCCAAATGAGTTATTCCTTTCACTTACTACGTTCAAAATCTATATCCCTGACCATATTTTCCAAGTCATTCATCACTCTTTACAGTAGGTGTGGCCTATGTATTTCTGTGTCTATGACTGCCATGTGAATTTGAACTTGTACTCTGTAGATACTGGGTAGTCACCAGAAGCTCGTCTACCAGTGGCCGACCATTTTGTCTCTCGTATTCCTCCTGGGGCGGTTCACATACATGCTGGTCAAAGCTGTTCGGATTCGACTCCAGCTTGAAACTGAGGTGAGAATTTCAGTTGGAGAAATAGTTGTTACCACATCCGTTTGAGGATTTGTGTCAGTGAAAAGGGGAAATTAATCTCAATAGCGTATATCAGATATGATGAAATACATACTTGTGTTATTTACGACTCATATTCAAATGAGATTTACAGTTGAAGTCGGAAGTTTACATACACCTTAGCAAAATACATTTAAAATCAGTTTTTCACAATTGCTGACATTTAATCCTAGTAAAATGTCCCTGTTTTAGGTCAGTTAGGATCACCACTTTATTTCAAGAATGTGAAATGTTAGAATAATAGCTGAGAGAATGATTTATTTCAGCTTTCATTTCTTTCATCACATTCCCAGTGGGTCAGAAGTTTACATACACTCAATTAGTATTTGGTAGCATTGCCTTTAAATTGTTTAACTTGGGTCAAACGTTTTGGGTAGCCTTCCACAAGCTTCCCACAATAAGTTGGGTGAATTTTGGCCCATTCCTCCTGACAGAGCTGGTGTAACTGAGTCAGGTTTGTAGGCCTCCTTGCTCGCACACTCTTTTCAGTTCTGTCCACACATTTTCTTTAGGATTGAGGTCAGGGCTTTGTGATGGCCACTCCAATACCTTGACTTTGCTGTCCTTAAGCCATTTTGCCACAACTTTGGAAGTATGCTTAGGGTCATTGTCCATTTGGAAGACCCATTTGCAACCAAGCTTTAACTTCCTGACTGATGTCTTGAGATGTTGCTTCAATTTATCCACATCATTTTCCTGCCTCATGATGCAATCTATTTTGTGAAATGCACCAGTCCCTCCTGCAGCAAAGCACCCCCACAACATGATGCTGCTACCCCTGTGCTTCACGGTTGGGATGGTGTTCTTCGGCTGGCAAGCCTCCCCCTTTTTCTTCCAAACATAATGATGGTCATTATGGCCAAACAGTTCTGATTTTGTTTCATCAGACATTTCTCCAAAATGTATTTGTCCCCGTGTGCAGTTGCAAACCATACTCTGGCTTTTTTATGGCGGTTTTGGAGCAGTGGCTTCTTCCTTGTTGAGCGGCCTTTCAGGTTATGTCGATATAGGACTCGTTTTACTGTGGATATAGATACTTTTGTACCTGTTTCCTCCAGCATCTTCACAAGGTCCTTTGCGGTTGTTCTGGGATTGATTTGCACTTTTTGCACCAAAGTATGTTCATCTCTAGGAGACAGAACGCGTCTCCTTCCTGAGCGGTATGACGGCTGCGTTGTCCCATGGTGTTTATACTTGCGTACTATTGTTTTTACAGATGAACGTGGTACCTTCAGGCTTTTGGAAATTGCTCCCAAGGATGAACCAGACTTGTGGAGGTCTACCATTTTTTTGTGAGGTCTTGGCTGATTTCTTTAGATTTTCCCATGATTTCAAGCAAAGAGGCACTGAGTTTGAAGGTAGGCCTTGAAATACATCCACAGGTACACCTCCAATTGACTCAAATTATGTAAATTGGCCTATCAGAAGCTTTTAAAGCCATGACATCATTTTCTGGAATTTTCCAAGCTGTTTAAAGACAGTCATCTTAGTGTATGTAAACGTCTGACCCACTGGAATTGTGATACAGTGAATTACAAGTGAAATAATCTGTCTGTAAACAATTTTTGAAAAATTGTGTCATGTACAAAGAAGATGTCCTAACCGACTTGCCAAAACTATATTGTGTTAACAAGACATTTGTGGAGTGGTTGAAAAACGAGTTTTAATGACTCCAACCTAAGTGTATGTAGACTTCCGACTTCAACTATATATATATCATGAACTTCAGATCATGCCAAAAGAAAATGGCCGTCACAACAAGGGGAGAGATCTAGGTTAGCATTTACTAGTCTTCAGCATGCCAAAAGGTCTTTAGACATGCCCGACTTTGAGGAGCAACCATCCAATGAATGATGAGTTTGTCTGTTGACAAGAATCTTCTTTCAGGACCAAGACCAGCTAATCCAGTGTCACCAGGCCAAGCATGTACAGAGGTTGTTGAGGAGGATCCCTATTGACCGGTAGGACAACAGTAGGAGAAACACTGGCTCATGATATATTCTGTGGTTATATAAAAGTAAATCATTGGTAACAGCCTGTCACACCATTGATAAATACACCACCATTGGCCTGGTTTCAAAATTAGGCCTACTATGTTCAACACGTGACAATCATTCACATTTCATCGTTGGTCATGCAAACATTCAGCATCAACTGGTTGTGTGTCTTAAAGATTTTTCATGGAGCGTTAAGAATGGTTTTGTTAAATTCCGGTAATCGTTTTGATAGGAAACTGGAGGCCAGTTGGTTCCAGAGGAGGGTCTATGACTGGGACCCCCACTTCAAGTTCCCTAACAGAATGATCGGCACATCCATCATATCCCTGATTGGCTTATACACGGTTCGCCTTGTTATATGGGCGGGATTAGGTTTTTCATGTGTTATTTTACACTTATTTTGTGTATTTTATTTGCCATATTTTTGTGTGCTTCTGACTGTGTGCTTTGGGTGCGTCTGTCCTTCCACAGATGACTTTGGCTGACTATAGTCTCAGTGACTATGCGTTTGATAAATTGGATGTTCTGAAAGACCAACTGAAGAAGCTGGCTTTTTCCTGCAATGAGACAGAGATATTTGTAGCTATGATCCCCCAATTTGAGGAATTCGCTCATGTTGCCAGAAGTAAGGAGCATGGTTTAGACTATTGTGTGTGTGCATGCTTGCGTGCGTGTGTTGCCGCACCCACACTCATAGAAAGAAAAGTGCTATCTAGAACCTAAAACGGTTCTCCGGCTGTCCAAATAGGAGAACCCTTTGAAGAACCCTTTAGGGTTCCATGTAGAATCCTGTGGTTCTACATGGTTCCAGAGGGTTCTATCTGGTTCTACATGGTTCCAGGGGGTTCTACATGGAACCCAAATTGTTCGACCTGGAACCATAGGGGACAGCCAAAGAACCCTTTTGGAACCCTTTTTTCAAAGAGTGCAGAGTTTGCCTGAATATTTGTACCATTATCATTCATCAGTCTGCATAGTTTACGTATCAGTTTGTTTGTTTGAATGATTTTCCAGAGTGCTGGCTAGCCACAACCATCTTTGCCAGCCTAACGTCTGTGTCATACACATTCCATGTGTTAGCATGCTACCGGTATGTCCTGTTTGATGCAGTTATTCCACAAATATTCCATATATTGTATATACACAGTATAGATTATGTAAATGATGTATGATCTGTTAGCATTGCTGTTATAATTTTCGCCCTGTCACAGGAAACATCTGAAGAGATTGTGGGCGGGGGAGAAGGCCTTTCTTCCTGAGAAGTTCCATAATCCCAATTCTGCAGTCAGTGTGGTGAGTAGCAGCGCATTCCAATGCCAGAATGTTCCACAGAATTATTGGGAATGTTATTTGTAGTGTCAAACTATTTAAGAGTCATATTTTGTAACGTTACATACAGGCTGCCATCACAAGATACTCCGGATGGCAAATAGCATTTACTTTGTGGGGTAAGACAACCTTTCCTCTTCCTTTCAGCCCACACAATACATACTTATAAGGGGATATATAGAATGAGACATAAGCAGTCACCTCCAAAATGATTGCCACTCTTGATAAAGATGAGCAAAGAATACTGTGGAAAAGAAGGAATACCAATACAGAGACATATTATATGATAAACAAAATACAAATTTATGCTAATACAATTGCTCAGAGAAAAATGTTTTGTTTTAAGTAATAAAATATAATCTCAAAGATATCTGTGAAAATGATTTTCCTGTTTTCAACGCTTTGTGCATCCTCCCCATGCAAGGATAACAGCGCTAAGCCTTTCTCCGATAATGCTTAATGAGATTGAAAAATACATTGGTAGGGATCTTAGACCATTCCTCCGTACAGACTCTTTCCAGATCCTTGATATCCGTTGGTCTGCGCTTATGGACTGCCCTCATCAATTCAAACCTCGGCTTTTCAATGGGTTTCAAGTCCGGAGACTGCGATGGCCATTGCACCCGGTGCCAATCCAAGTGCCAATGCCGTTTAGCAAACTCCAGGAGTTTACATTTGTTGTTTGCTCTCAATAAAATAGCCTATTGGCATGGTGTTGGCGTCTAACTTTTGAGTTGGAGGCTTGGTGACCCCAAGATTTTTTGATGCCATCCGAACTGTCTTCCTCACTGTGTGTGGGGACAAGATACACTTGGGTCCTCTACCAGGGAAGTTTACCACAGTTCCAGTGGTTTTAAACTTTGTAAATGTTGCCCTAATAGTGGTATATTTGGTTTTTCAGTTTTTTTTTTAGTACCCATTGCCTAATTTATGAAAGTCAACAACCAGTTGTCTCTTTTCATTTGTGATTTATTTGCCTTTCCGCATGGTGATGGATGACAAAAGGATTTTGCACGTGTGTTACCTCATTTTTATACCCCAGTGAAACAGCAAGCCAAGGAAGGCCACAATACAGTTCCTTAAACTGAGATACATTTTTTAAAAGTAGAATGTTAATGCAGATTTTCTTTAGTTTGATTTTATTTATAATAATCTTCAAGGTTGCCAGTAATATTGACAGGTATCTTTGTTAGATAAAAAAAAAAAACTTCTTAAGCGTAATCTCTTTCTCCGAGCAATTGTATTAGTATAAAACTATGTAATTGTCACTTTTTGGGGGGGATACAGTATAGCGCAGTATTTGTATTATTTACTGTCTTTTTTGTTCATCTTTATGAAGGGTGCCAATCATTTTGGAGGTGACCGTGAATAATTATTTATTGGATAGGTAAATAAATGCATTCTATATGAAAGTTCTCCAATTTCTTCCAGGTTTTCTAATTGTTCACTTTGTCCAGTTCGTCTTTGCGTTGCTCTTTACCTACGGAGTGGTCCTCCCCATCCAAAATGGAAGAGTGTTGGAAATGTTGACCAACATGGGAACTATTCTGTAAGTGTACTCCATGGGACAGTTTCCCAGACCCAGATTAACAGAGAATCTCCATTGAAAGTGTTTGTGAGTCCAGGATTAGGCTTAATCTAGATTTGGGAAACTGGCCCGTTCAGTGCTTTAAATAGGCTGTAACTATTCAGAAATAAAACATATTCAAGGAGCCGCTCAGCTCATATGAAAAAAATGTCACTGATCGCTGGTATTTCTTTACCCATTGAGCGTTGACGTAACATATTTCCTGGTATGTATGCATATCCAAGCAGTGTGAGTTTCCTTATCCTGTATGAGGTAACGTTCTCTCTATCAGTTTGACCATAGGTATCGTTATAGGACTGGTTATACTACAGGTGGTGCTGGTCCAAGTGTTCTTCCTTCAGGACAAGATCTCACCGTCAGACAGGAAGAAACCTCTGGCACTCAACAACAGGTGCGGTATTATGTAACACAGGCCATACCTCTTGACCTAACGTTCACCTTAGCCTACTGGTCACCAGTCATTCACCCATCACAACTCTACCCAGTCACAATCTATGGTTAGTGTGCTTCTTTGGAACGCTCACACAAAGAAAGAAGAATGCTTAACAGTTCCTTAATTAAAGGATTTCAAGGGAGGACATGGTGCATGATAAAACACCCACATTTACAGTACCAGTCAAAAGTTTGGACACACCTACTCTTTCAAGGGTTTTTATTTAATTTGACTATTTTCTACATTGTAGAATAATAGTGAAGACACAACACTATGAAATAACACGTATGGAATCGGGTAGTAACCGAAAAAGTGTTCAACAAATCAAAACATATTTTAGATTTGAAATTCTTCAAAGTAGCCACACTGCCTTGATGACAGCTTTGCACACTCTTGGCATTCTCTCAACCAGCTTCACCTGGAATGCTTTTCCAACAGTCTTGAAGGAGTTCCCACATGTGCTGAGCACTTGTTGGCTGCTTTTCCTTCACTCTGCGGTCCAACTCATCCCAAACCATCTCATTTGGGTTGAGGTTGGGTGATTGTGGAGATCAGGTCATCTGATGCAGCACCCCATCAATCTCCTTCTTGGTCAAATAGCCCTTACACAGCCTGGAGGTTTGTTGGGTCATTGTCCTGTTGAAAAACAAATGATAGTCCCACTAAGCGCAAACCAGATGGGATGGCGTATCGCTGCAGAATGCTGTGGTATCCATGCTGGTTAAGTGTGCCTTGAATTCTAAATAAATCACAGACAGTGTCACCAGCAAAGCACCCCCACACCATCACACCTCACACGGCAGTTGGAACCAGAAATCTCAAATTTGGACTCATTAGACCAAAGGACAGATTTTCACCGGTTTAATGTCCATTGCTCGTGTTTCTTGGCCTAAGCAAGTCTCTTCTTATTATTGGTGTCGTATAGTAGTGGTTTCTTTGCAGCATTTTGACCATGAAGGCCTGATTCACACAGTCCTCCGAACAGTTGATGTTGAGATGTGTCTGTTACTTGAACTCTGTGAAGCTACAATGGGCTGCAATCTGAGGTGCAGTTAACTCTAAGGAACTTATCCTCTGCAGCAGAGGTAACTCTGGGTCTTCCATTCCTGTGGTGGTCCTCATGAGAGCCAGTTTCATCATAGCACTTGATGGTTTTAGCAACTGCACTTGAAGAAACTTTCAAAGTTCTTGAAATGTTCCGTATTGACTGACCTTCATGTCTTAAAGTAATGATGCACTGCCATTTCTCTTTGCTTATTTGAGCTGTTCTTGCCATAATATGGCTCAAACGCATTAAGAAGGAAATAAATTCCACAAATTAACTTTAAACAAGGCACACCTGTTAATTGAAATGCCTTCCAGGTGACTACCTCATGAAGGTGATTGAGAGAATGCCAAGAGTGTGAAAAGCTGTCATCAAGGCAAAGCGTGGCTACTTTGAAAAATCTCAAATATAACATATTTTGAATTGTTTTGGTTACTACATGATTCCGTGTGTGTAATTTCATAGTTTTGATGTCTTCCGTATTATTCTACAATGTAGAACATAGTAAAAAATAAAGAAAACCCCTTAAATGAGTAGGTGTGTCCAGACTTTCCACTGGTACTGTACCACAAGAGGTAATGACTGGAGCAGAATCAGTGGAATGGTATCAAACACATGGTTTCTATGTGTTTGATGCCATTCCATTAGCTTAGTTCCAGACATTATCGTGAGCCGTCCTCCCCTCAGCAGCTTCCATTGTACTATACATATCATACTGCAAAGGTAAACATTGGGACAAAAATTGGCATTGGACTTCCTGGTTTACATCATAATATCTTTTCACAAGTATTTTTCTTTACCCACAGCTATTTATATTAGTTGACCTTAGTTACGCAAGCTTTTCTTAACCCAGGGTTAACGCTGGGGATTAGTAGTAGTGGTTCTCAACTGCTAACGCTAATGTTCACAAGCTAATGTGATGCGTTAAACACAACCAGTATTTACAAGTTAATCTTGCATGCCTCTGGTGACAGACTGGAGGAGATTTTATGGGTTGACACAGCGTTTCACCCAAACCAGGGCTAGTTGAGCTTCATAATGCATAAATGTGTGGAAAAGACAATGTGCGGTCAAGCTGTTTGCACACACACGCAAGAACACACACAACCACAGACACACACACAACCACAGACACACACACATGCCGTGACCCCACTTTGGCATGTTCTGCATACATATCAGGAAATACATACACTGAGTATACAAAATATTAAGAACACCTGCTCTTTCCATGACACAGACTGGCCAGGTAAATCCATGTGAAAGCTATGATCCCTTATTGATGTCACTTGTTCAATCCACTTCAATCAGTGTAGATGAAGGGGAGGAGACAGGGTAAAAAAAAATATTTTTAAGCCTTGAGGGAATTGAGACATCGATTGTGTATGTGTGCCATTCATAGGGTGAATGGGCAAGACAAAATATTTAAGTGCCTTTGAATGGGATATGGTAGTAGGTGCCAGGCTCACCGGTTTGTGGCAAGAACTGCAACACTGCTGTGTTATTCACACTCAACAGTTTCCTGTGTGTATCAAGAATGGTCCAACACCCAAAGGACATCCAGCCAACTTGACACATTGGAGTCAACATGGGCCAGCATCCCTGTGGAACACTTTTGACACCTTGTAGAGTCCGTGCCCCGATGAATTGAAGCTGTTCTGAGGGTGAAATATCAGGAAGGTGTTCCTAGCGTTTGGTATTGTTTGGTTGTTGACATGGCACTCTATGGTATCTCCCCTTTTAGGAAGGCGTTCCACAACTTCAACTACTTCTTCTTCTTCTACAACGTTGTGATGGGCCTGAGTAACTGCATCCTGCGTCTGCTAACCAGCTGCGTGGTGGGCACCTGGCTGGTGTCACGCATCGACCGTACCATCATGCCGAAGGGATACGAGTCCATGGACCCTGGTCAGTTTAGTGACCTAGTTAGGGCCCATAGGGTTTTCCCTGACCAAGAAAAACTCTCCGCCCTAATTAAAGGCTCTGACTAAAGCCTATAGTTTTTGGTTGAAAACTCATACAGGTGCAGCTATACACAAACAGGTGATTCAATCACTGTAATATAAGTGCGTAGCCAACCAGAACGACTCCTTT
The DNA here is from genome assembly GCF_045791955.1 of Oncorhynchus clarkii lewisi. Lineage (NCBI taxonomy): Eukaryota > Metazoa > Chordata > Actinopteri > Salmoniformes > Salmonidae > Oncorhynchus > Oncorhynchus clarkii. Next base: position 16,388,058 of record NC_092165.1, read on the forward strand.
CTGTAGAGCAGGGGTAGGCATCCCTGTTCCTGGAATGTCTTCAGTACTGCAGGATTCTGTTCCAACGAGACACCACACCTGACCAACTGAGCTAATTAATCAGTTCAGTGATTGTCTAAATTCGACACACCTGGTCTTCCAGGTCAGTTAAATCCAAATCATGAAGTGTCTGTAGCACTCCAGGACCAGGGTTGCCTACCACTGCTGTAGAGTGTGGCAGCTTGATGTGTACAAGTACACCCCTTTGACAGGACGCTAGTCCCAAATTTGGTCCTGCCCCCCCCCCCCCCCCCCCCCCCCCCACCTCTGAGTTCACCTTCAGTTTTTTGCCCCAACACTACACAGCTGATTCAAATAATCAAAGCATGATGATGAGTTGGATATTTGAATCGTCTGTTTTGTGCTAGGGCAAAACCCAAAACGTGCATCCAGAGGAGTGGCCCCAGGACTAAGGTTTGGAAACACTGCTCTCGTCAATCGCAGGGCCTGTAATATAGGATTTATACAGAAGGTGGCAGTATTTCACAGGATTTGTATGACAAAGATTGTGTGGCAAGTACATGTCATATAGAATGTAACTCTTTGACTGTCTATTTTAGGTTACAGCACTTGGATCGGGATGATTTTTGCAGACCACTACCACAACAATCCTGTCATGGTGTGTTTCTGTCATCTTCTCCTGTCCAACACCATGGCGAAACAACAGAGGACCACAGAGGCAGCATCCTACTCCACGTTCAACAACACATCTTCGCCAGGTCCGTTAACATTAAGATGTCATGAACACAGCTGCAGATCAAATAATAGGCTGTTTAAAATATAATTTTCTCTAGGTTGAAGTTTCTCATCATGTGAGTGTATATTAGACTAAATTGTTCTCTCTAATACCACTGTGTTGTAGATTCAGCCTGTGGAAGTTCTCTCTAATACAACTGTGTTGTAGATTCAGCCTGTGGAAGTTCTCTCTAATACCACTGTGTTGTAGATTCAGCCTGTGGAAGTTCTCTCTAATACCACTGTGTTGTAGATTCAGCCTATGGAAGTTCTCTCTAATACCACTGTGTTGTAGATTCAGCCTGTGGAAGTTCTCTCTAATACCACTGTGTTGTAGATTCAGCCTGTGGAAGTTCTCTCTAATACCACTGTGTTGTAGATTCAGCCTGTGGAAGTTCTCTCTAATACCACTGTGTTGTAGATTCAGCCTGTGGAAGTTCTCTCTAATACCACTGTGTTGTAGATTCAGACTGTGGAAGTTCTCTCTAATACCACTGTGTTGTAGATTCAGCCTGTGGAAGTTCTCTCTAATACCACTGTGTTGTAGATTCAGCCTGTGGAAGTTCTCTCTAATACCACTGTGTTGTAGATTCAGCCCGTGGAAGCCGGGCCAGGCGGCGATGGATGCTCCTCTACACCCTGATGAAGAACCCACGACTGATCCTCCTGAGGAAGAACAGGACCTCGTCCAGTCCCACTCACCACCAGGACACTGTGGTCCAAGCCTGGCTGCTGGCCTCTCAGACCGAACAGATGGGACAGGCACCAGAGATGACGGCCACAGCCGCTACAGTTACGTCAGATCAGACGATGACCAATGGGCAGGCATTAACTGACTGATTCTGCTCCGGGTTTATACACGCGCGGCCTGAAATAGTGTAGTACAATAGTGTGATGTAACATTTAGTAGACCTACAGACATTTCGAGGACACGTTTTGGCTCATGAGTGCTACACTTGATACTACAGGCCAATTCTTCTGTAGGCCAAGCTCTTACAATGTATTGTATGTGATGAATAATATGATTAATGTATTGTAAATTCGGGAAATAGCTACATAATTACTCCTACTGTGAAAGATGACAGGACAAATGGACACAGTTGTGCTTTTTACCTCATATTGGCCCGTTTGTTTTTAGTAGGCCACATAGCCGCGGGAAGTAGAGGTGCTGAGGGCGCTGCAGCACTCCCTGATAAATCATCATCATAAAAAAAATATACAGTACCAGTCAAAAGTTAGGACACACCTACTCATTGAAGAGTTTTTCTTTATTTTTACTATTTTTCTACATTGCAGAATAATAGTGTAACCCTTGAATGAGTAGGTGTATCAAACATGTTGACTGGTATTATATATACGTTTTAAAATATGTTTATTCTTAAAGATGTTTTTTTTTCTCATAAAAATAGTGCACTGGGCCTTTACTAGTATTAGCAGAACAATATAGATGTCTGTAGCTCAAGTAACAACAAAAGAATTCAGCATCTCTGCTCTGTCAAAAAAATCTAGTTGTATCATTAAGAACAGTATTTTGCAGGATTAAATTGTCGGAATTGAAGTCCCTTTCTTTTTGATTGTCATTCTAATGGAATCCAGAAAGAACAAAACCATGTCCTCATATTAAAGGTGCAAAGTTAAGGGTAAAGACACAAAACATCCACATCAAATTAATTATTTTTATTGATCAAATTACATCAATCAATCAATCAAATGTATTTATAAAGCCCTTTTTACATGTCACAAACTGTTGTACAGAAACCCAGCCTAAAACCCCAAACAGCAAGCAATGCAGATGTAGAAGCACAGTGGCTAGGAAAAGCTCCCTAGAAAGGCCAGAACCTAGGAAGAAATCTAGAGAGGAACCAGCCTCTGAGGGGTGGCCAGTCCTCTTCTGGCTGTGCTGGGTGTAGATTATAACAGAACATGGCCAAGATGTTCCAACGTTCATAGATGACGAGCAGGGTCAGATAATAATAATCACATTGGTTGTAGAGGGTGCAAGAGGTCAACACCTCAGGAGTAAATGTCAGTTGGATTTTCATCGCCGATCATTCAGAGTTAGAGACAGCAGGTGCGGTAGAGAGAGAGTCCAAAACAGCAGGTCGGGGACAAGGTAGCACATCCAGTGAACAGGTCAGGGTTCCATAGGCACAGGCAGAACAGTTGAAACTGGAGTGGCAGCATGACCAGGTGGACTGGGGACTGCAAGGAGTCATCAGGCCAGGTAGTCCTGAGGCATGGTCCTAGGGCTCAGGTCCTCCGAGGGAAGAGAGAGAGAGAGAATTAGAGGAGCATACTTAAATTCACACAGGACACCGGATAAGACATGAGAAATACTCCAGATATAACAGACTGACCCTAGCTCCCCGACACATAAACTATTGCAGCATAAATACTGGAGGCTGAGACAAGAGGGGTCGGGATACACTGTGGCCCTGTCCGCGGATACCCCCAGACAGGGCCAAACATGCAGGATATAACCACACCCACTTTGCCAAGGCACAGCCACCACACCACCAGAGACATATCTTCAACCACCAACCTACTACCCTGAGACAAGGCCAAGTATAGCCCACAAAGACCTCCCCCACGGCACAAACCCGAGGGGTGCGCCAACCCGGACAGGAAGATCACGTCAGTGACTCAACCCACTCAAGTGACGCACCCCTCCTAGGGACGGCATGGAAGAGCACCAGTAAGCCAGTGACTCAGCCCCCGTAATAGGGTTAGAAGCAGAGAATCCCAGTGGAGAGAGGGGAACCGGCCAGACAGAGACAGCAAGGGCGGTTCGTTGCTCCAGTGCCTTTCCGTTCACATTCACACCCCCGAACCAGACTACACTCAATCATAGGACCGACTGAAGAGATAAGTCTTCAATAAAGACATAAAGGTTGAGACCAAGTCTGCGTCTCTCACATGGATAGGCAGACCATTCCATAAAAATTGAGCTCTACAGGAGAAAGCCCTACCTCCAGCTGGTTGCTGAGGGACAGTAAGGAGGCCTGTGTCTTGTGACCGTAGCGTACGTGTAGGTATGTACGGCAGGACCAAATCGGAAAGATAGGTAGGAGCAAGCCATTGTAATGCTGTCCTTGAAATATCCTTGAGGCCTCGCGGGTGGCGCAGTGGTTAAGGGCGCTGTACTGCAGCGCCAGCTGTGCCACCAGAGACTCTGGGTTCGCGCCCAGGCTCTGTCGTAACCGGCCGCGACCGGGAGGTCCGTGGGGCGACGCACAATTGGCCTAGCGTCATCCGGGTTCGGGAGGGTTTGGCCGGTAGGGAAATCCTTGTCTCATCGCGCACCAGCAACTCCTGTGGCGGGCCGGGCGCAGTGCGTGCTAACCAAGGTTGCCAGGTGCACGGTGTTTCCTCCGACACATTGGTGCGGCTGGCTTCCGGGTTGGATGGCGCTGTGTTAAGAAGCAGTGCGGCTTGGTTGAGTTGTGTATCGGAGGACGCATGACTTTCAACCTTCGTCTCTCCCGAGCCCTCTCCCGAGACAAGATAGTAGCTACTAAACAATTGGATACCACGAAATTGGGGAGAAAAAGGTTTAAAATTCAAACAAAAAAAAGAAATATGATATGTTCGTCAAAAAATATGAAATTGCCCTCCCTGTGTTTCAGACATAAGGAAGTGGATGGCGGCAAATGTTTTACAAATTTATAAATTCGAACAGAGATGCTAGTTCTAGGTCCTAAGAAACAAAGAGATCTTCTGTTGGATCTGACAATTAATCTTGACTGTTGTACAGCCATCTCAAATAAAACTGGGAAGGACCTCGGCGTTACTCTGGACTATGTAAACTTCCGACTTCAACTGTATATAGTGAAAACAATAGTGGTCCTAAAATGGAACCTTGAGGAACACTGATTTACAGTTGATTTGTCAGAAGACAAGCCATCCACAGAGACAAACTGATATATTTCTGACAGATAAGATCTAAACCAGGCCAGAACTTGTCCGTGTAGACCAATTTGGGTTTCCAATCTCTCCGAAAGAACGTGGTAAAACAACCCCTTTTCTTTGCAGTATTTATTTACCGTCCTTACAAACCATTTCAGATAAATGTACATGGCTGTATTGTACATAGGCTTGTCATCCCGAGTGGCGCAGCTGTGGCACAGCGGTCTAAGGCACCGCATCTCAGTGCTTGAGGCGTCACAACAGACACCCTGGTTCGAGTCCAGGCTGTATCACAACTGGCTGTGATTGGGAGTCCCATAAGGCGGCACACAATTGTCTGGGTTTGGCTGGTGTAGGCTGTCATTGTAAATAAGAATTAGTTCTTAACTGACTGTTAAATTAAGGTTACATTTAATATATATATATAATAATAATCATCTAGGTTTGTACCTGTAGACTTTCCATCACCATGAAGAAAAACAATGCACAATACAATAATTGTGTACATTGAGACATCAAGTGGTTTGTGATGATGTAATAACGTGGCTCAGTTGGTAGAGCATGCTGTTGGCAATGCTCTAGTTGTAGGTTTGATTCCCATGGGGGACCAGTATACAAACGTAAGTTGCTCTGGATAAGAGTGTCTACAAAAAGGAACGACTAGACCATTTCAGTTATTACATAGTTAAACATCACAAAAGTAGTGCACTGGGCCTTTACTAGTTCTGTATTAGCAGACTGATGTAGAAGTCTTCAGCACCTGCAAAAAAATAAATCATCTGCATTCCCCCCATCGCAGCACTCCTACCCCCAAACTATGTCCAGCAGCTATAGTATGCGACACATACTGTACATAGGCCACAGTCAAGTGTATTTAAATATGTTGACATTCTGGTTGCATTAATGATTGTAATTGAGTATCTTTGACTTGAACGTGAATAATTACATTTATGTAAATGTCTTACAATAAAACAAATCACATATTTACTAAAAGCTGCCACGAATGCTGATAATTATTACATTTGACCACCTGAACGTGAGGGAACGTGGGCGCCCCACACGCGACTTTTAACAATAGCCATGTAAGTTAGCTAACGTTAGTTTGAAGCTTGGATACTTTCGTTACAATAACTTCCTGTGAACTTGTCCGCTAGGCGCTAGTTAACATTAGCAGACGTTGGCTAGCTAGCTAGCATTTTTTAGCCAGCAACGTTACCCGTAGACAGTAATATAGTGCAAGGACTGACATTGGATACAGTAGCTCAGGACAATGCATGTTTATAAGAAAAGTTACTTTGAAAAACGTGTTTGACCGCCCAAAGATCGGCGTCCCCCCATGACAGGTGCCCCACTGTTTTGTCATCCAGTTCAACTTACAATCAAAACAAACTTTGGTAACCTTCTAAACATCTTTGCTGCAATCACCATTTTTGTTTGGTTGGCTAACAACAAACACTGGGAAAGCTGTAGCCTAAGTGGGCAACCGTATAGCTAGATAGTTTTTGAGCTGGTTATATCGAGGTAACTTTAACTTAACTACATATCTACAGCTGAAGTATTTAGCGAGCATATTTGAGGCCTTGGTAATTGTGTGTTTGGTGACTGTAGAACCTAACTGACTTAGCTATCTAGCGCAATGATTGAACATTCATTCTAAATTGTCTCCATTTGTTTATTTGTATTTAAGAAGGAACAAAATGGCGCCGCAATACAAAGTAGTTCATTCGTAATTTTGTGTTGATACTGACAGCTGTCTTCTTCATTATGTTCCTGACCAGGTGTCAGGATGTCTGATGAAGAAGATGCTCCGGGCTGTCCTCCAGGACAATAAGAACGGGGTGTCCATCAGGCGGAATACAGGTTGCTGACGGGGGAGTTCATCCCTGACCGAAAGCTGGGCTACCCTTCACTGGAGTGCTTCCTCCGCAGTACCCCCTCTGTGGTCAGGATGGAGAATTGCATGGGGGGAGGCAAGGCCTTCGTCCCAATAAACGGGTGTCTGGTATCCTAGTGGTTAAGAGTGTTGGGCCAGTAACTGAAACGTCGCTGGTTTGAATCCCCGAGCCGACTAAGTAAAAAAAATCTGCCTGTGCCCCTCGGGAGCAAGCAGCATAACCCTTATACCAGCCGTTTCCATTCTACCTGCCACTTTCCTTTTAAATCTAATGAAGGGAAGTGAAGATGTACACATTTCAGGAGGAAGGACAGATTTGGAGTTTGAGGAGAGTTGAGCTAGTCAGATTTAAGTTTTAAGCCAATAGGTGTCACTTTGTATGAGCTTGTACTCTCCATATTTCTCCTGTAGATAAATGTGCTTTGCTGCAGTCTGTCAAGAAACGGCCCACATCACTCAGCTGGTCGCTCTTCAGAAGTCCAGCAAGAGGGCGCCTGGCAGCTCCCAGATGCTGAACTGTCAGATGAGGTCGAAATTGGCTTCAAACTTTGTGTTCTATGCTAGGTCTCGTCTGTCCTTGTCACAGTCAGTGTCATCTGGCAATGGCTCTTTTTCTGAATGTGTCTTTCCTCGATGGCCCAGTTCACTATTCCTTTGAGAACTTGAATAAAAATAAAAAAAGAGCTAAGAATAAGGGCCTTTCAGACCAAAATCATATTTCTCTCTCCGTCTCTCTCTCTCCTGATTCTTTGCACATATTAATACAACCAGTGAGTGAAAAAGGGAAGCAGGATGCTATCATCACTGACATCTACCTCTTCCATCTCTCCCCTTGTCTTCCTCCAGAGAAGCCTCGCATGTCCCTGCGTCAGCCTGACCGTGCTCCAGTGCGCTCTGGCTGGAGCCAGCCTTACACCTCCATGGGACCCCAACGGCCGCGGAGCTACAACACCTGTGGAGGCTTCAGCGCTGGGGGAAGACATCAGGAAGATGTACAGCCGGCATTGATGAGAGGGTCAACCCCCCCCCCCCCCCCTGCTCCGGCCCCTACAGAGTCAGAACAGGGAGTCCATCACTCAGGTGAAACAGAGTGAGAGGTGAGTGGAAGGAACACATGTTTTAGTATGAGAGGTGTGGAGGGCACTAACCATTGTGTAAGACATAGGTGGTTTGTGATGTTATATCGTATTCAATGTCATTTGATGTAACGTTACTGCAAAATGTCTTCTCTGCATTCAAATAGTACCAACAGATATTACTCTACCTCTGTCTTTCTTCAGGCCAGACAAGAAATGTACCTTTTCATTCTAGACTGGTGAATGAAGTCAACCATCGCATTTCGAATACCACCCAGAAAGCTCCTGGTAATTCAAGTGGGACCCTCCTTTCTCCAGTTGGAGATTTGGCTAATTCCATAGCAGCAGATTCATAGTGGAGATTTTGTCTGAAATCCGAAAGACAGAGTATTTCTTCCTAGGAAGTGTATGCTGTGTATCCCCGTAGAGGCCATCTGGTTTCAAATAACATTTTATTAGCCACACGCGCCGAATACAATACAGGTGAAATGCTTACTTTACAAGCCCCAAACCAACAGTGCAGTTTAAAAAAGAACCAAGAAGAAATAAAAGGAAGAGTGCATCTGTCCTCTGGACGCTTTAGTGGTGGTAGTGTTACTGTACAAAACATTTGAAAACGATTTCACCCTACTGAACATGACTTGCTGGTATACTATGTAATAATGTGTCGTCCATTCATCCTACTGTTTCCCAGCTCCCTCCGTTACCATCAGTAACGTCTCTGCTCCTCCTCCGACGCCCAAAGCCCTTCAGCCGGGAGGCTACAACCCCCAGGTGGTCCAGAGTCGGATCTCTGAAGTGCTGAAGAAGTACTACAGTGGTCTGTGGCTGTCCAAGCTGCCCTGTGTGTACCGGAACATGCACAACCAGGACCTACCTGGCCAAGCGGTCATGGAGAACTGGACACATGTCTGCTCAGTAAGTCTCTAGTGGAAAATCATATTATCTTTGTTTCCCTTCGATCAGCAACAAAAGGAATTGTTTCGAAATGATAGAATAGCTAGCTACCAGTTTATTTTTCACCCACAGATTTTCGGAAACATTCGAAAGTCGCGCCTTTTTCCTGTAGTGTTTTGAGATGTTTCATGCACTTTGATGCATTGAGTGAAACTTTGTGTTTCAGGTTGAGAAGCCCGTAAGTACCAATCGAGCAGATAGGCTGGTCTACCCCCCTCAGCCCAAACCCCCCAGCCTTGCTGTCGCACCAGTCAAACCCGCAACGGCCCCTTATACTGTCAAACCAGCGACAACCCTCCTAGCTAAACCCATCACTACTGCTCCAGTCAAACCAGTCACCACCAACCCAATGAAACTGGCCCCTCTATTCTACTCGCTGCAGAGCCCCTCCTTGAACCAGAGTCAGACCTCGCCCACTCCACCGGCCCCCTCGTGGAAGCACTCCCCGACCCATACCCCCACCTCTCCAACTGCCCCCTCTACCTTGTGGAAGCCCACTCCTTCCCACCTCCCTACACCCACCTGTAATTTGTGGAAACCCTACTTCCACCTCACCCTCATGGAAGCCCACAACTACCACTTTCTCCCCCCCCCCTCACCTCCCCCATATGGATGGGCTCCCCTATCCCCACCACCCCTATCCCCCCTTTCCCCTACAGCGGTGAGCATCCCTGCGGAGGCGTGCCTCAGACTGAAGGAGCTGCTGTCTAAATACAGCCACGGCCTGTGGGCTCACGCCCTACCAGGAGACCTTCAAGGCCCCCCTTCCCAGAGGACATCCTGGCCAACATGTCTCTCTTACAGGACATCTGCACTGTGGAGTACCCCATGCCAGACAACAAAAATAGGGCCATCCTTTACGGCCCCGCCACGGAGTACAAGGCCAAGGTAGAGCTGCCTGTTCTCCTCCAGAAATATTATTGTATTTATTCATTGTTTAATTTAGGTGATCATATATTGATATATTGGAGTCATTTCTGATTCTGAGTCGGGAATCGACTCTTGAAATTGATTCTCTCTCAATCCTGAGCCGACTCCAATAGAAGAAACTGGTAGAAAACACATTGGCACAACTGTAGTAAGGTATGTTGTTTGGACATGCAGATGAGCAGCACCCTGTCCTCCCCGTCGGGTTATAAGCTCAACAGCACCCACATGGTTCCTCCACTGCTGCTCCCCAAGGAGGAGTTCCCCTCAGTGCTGGTTGTGGAGGCAAGCAGCATCGACCTGGTCATCCTCAGGTAGCTTATTTCTTTGGTCATTTGATTATTTATTTTGATAAATTGCTCGTCTTCGACGTTGCAATTTTGAGGGCATTTCATGAACTTTTCAGCTCATTTTTGCCACCTAAAGCCTCTAATTTCCTATTTATAAGATTCCCTCCCCTGCAATATTTCCTGCGGTTTCCAGAAATCCTTCAACCAGGATTTCAGAAAAACCTGAAAACTTTTGGGAAATGTTGGGGATTTTACTTTTCATACTCAGCTACAGGCGAGGGCTACTCTCAGGCCCTGGAGGCAATGGAGGAATCCATGACAACGGTCTACAGCCAGCTCAGTGCTCAGAGGCTCCTCCTGTCAGACAACAGCCTTGGTTTCTCAAATGATTGCCTCGCCTGGTTCACCAACTACTTCTCTGATAGAGTTCAGTGTGTCAAATCGGAGAGCCTGTTGTCCGGACCTCTGGCAGTCTCTATGGGGGTGCCACAGGGTTCAATTCTCGGGCCGACTCTCTTCTCTGTATACATCAATGATGTGATTCTTTGATTCACCTCTACGCAGACGACACCATTCTGTATACCTCTGGCCCTTCTTCGGACCCTATGTTAACTAACCTCCAGACAAGCTTCAATGCCGTACAACTCTCCTTCCGTGGCCTCCAACTGCTCTTAAATGCAAGTAAAACTAAATGCATGCTCTTCAACCGATCGCTGCCCGCACCCGCCTGCCCGTCCAGCATCACTACTCTGGAAGGTTCTGACTTAGAATATGTGGACAACTACAAATACCTAGGTGTCTGATTAGACTGTAAACTCTCCTTCCAGGCTCACATTAAACATCTCCAATCCAAAATTAAATCTAGAATTGGCTTCCTATTTCGCAAAAAAGCATCCTTCACTCATGCTGCCAAACATACCCTCGTAAAACTGACCATCCTACCGATCCTCGACTTCGGCGATGTCATTTACACAATAGCCTCCAACACTCTACTCAACAAATTGGATGTAGTCTATCACAGTGCCATCTGTTTTGTCACCAAAGCCCCATATACTACACACCACTGCGACCTGTACGCTCTCGTTGGCTGGCCCTCGCTTCATACTCGTCGCCAAACCCACTGGCTCCAGGTCATCTACAAGTCTCTGCTAGGTAAAGCCCCGCCTTATCTCAGCTCACTGGTCACCATAGCAGCAGTGCTCCAGCAGGTATATCTCACTGGTCACCCCCAAAGCCAATTCTTCCTTTGGCCGTCTCTCCTTCCAGTTCTCTGCTGCCAATGACTGGAACGAACTGCACAAATCACTAAAACTGGAGACTCATATCTCCCTCACTAGCTTTGAGCACCAGCTGTCAGAGCAGCTCACAGATTGCTGCACCTGTACATAGCCCATCTGTAAATAGCCCATCCAACTACCTCATCCCCATATTGTATTTATTTATTTATCTTGCTCCTTTGCACCCTAGTATCTCTACTTGCACATACATCTTCTGCACATTCTACCATTCCAGTGTTTAATTGCTATATTGTATTTTTTTCACCACCATGGCCTATTTATTGATTTTACCTCCCTTATCCTACCTCATATGCACATGCTGTATATAGACTTTTTCTACTGTATTATTGATTGTATGTTTTGTTTATTCCATGTGTAACTCTGTGTTGTTGTATGTGCTGAACTGCTTTGCTTTATCTTGGCCAGGTCGCAGTTGCAAATGAGAACTAGCCAACCTGGTTAAATAAAGGTGAAATACAAAAATAAAAGAATGGCCTTATAAGGATACTTTTCCGCAAACTTTTTAGTTGGATTTTACAGTCTAGTGTGAAATAATAATCATGGGAAGCAGGAAATATTGGCCCTTCCTATGCTAGACTTAGTTTTAAAAGTGTCCATTCCACATCACCTACAAGGCCCTGTTTATAACCAGTCTTGTCTTGTTGCCCCTCAGGTGTTTTACCTGGACCACTAGCCAGGTGTACTACTAGAAGACTGTGCCTTGTAGGTTTTCAGTCCACAGAGAGTTCAAAGGCCCTGTTTATAACCAGTCTTGTCTTGTTGCCCCTCAGGTGTTTTACCTGGACCACTAGCCAGGTGTACTACTAGAAGACTGTGCCTTGTAGGTTTTCAGTCCACAGAGAGTTCAAAGGCCCTGTTTATAACCAGTCTTGTCTTGTTGCCCCTCAGGTGTTTTACCTGGACCACTAGCCAGGTGTACTACTAGAAGACTGTGCCTTGTAGGTTTTCAGTCCACAGAGAGTTCAAAGGCCCTGTTTATAACCAGTCTTGTCTTGTTGCACCTCAGGTGTTTTACCTGGACCACTAGCCCAGTAACCAGCCATGCAGGTGTACTACTAGAAGACTGTGCCTTGTAGGTTTTCAGTCCACAGAGAGTTCAAGGCCCTGTTTATAACCAGACTGTCTTGTTGCTCTACAGGTGTACTAGGTGGAACATGGCTTCTCTGAGGTCCTCAGTAGAACCACACTATTGGAGCTGCAGAAAGACTTCCTCAAGCTGCCCTTCCAGGCGGCTGGCTACCTGTCTACTAGCTGGTAACCAAGTTCAACTCCCATTTCCCCCATTTCTTCTGAGCGTTGCAACTACGATGTGTCTACTGAAAAGGATTCGTTGGAAAGGCGAGTTGGGATTTGTGTGATGGAGAATACAAGCAGTTAGCTAAATGTAATGTTTATTTACACGTGACACGTCACCACAGTTAGTGGTATTCCACATTCCTGTGTGTTTAATCTGCTGTCTTTATCCTTCAGGGATCCTCTCATATCTAAGTACCTCTGGGATGTAATATGGGGCAAGAGGTTGATTTTAATCGCTTTCGCTCTTTTTCCATCTCTCTTTCCCGCTCTCTTTTCTCTCTCCAGCTCTCTCTCCCTCACGCTTCTGTCACCATCTCTTTCTCCATTTCTCTCTCGCTCCCTCACGCTTCTGTCGCCATCTCTTTCTCCATTTCTCTCTCGCTCCCTCACGCTTCTGTCGCCATCTCTTTCTCCATTTCTCTCTCGCTCCCTCACGCTTCTGTCGCCATCACTTTCTCCATTTCTCTCTCGCTCCCTCACGCTTCTGTCGCCATCTCTTTCTCAATTTCTCTCTCGCTCCCTCACGCTTCTATCTCCATCTCTTTCTTCATTTCTCTCTCGCTCCCTCACGCTTCTGTCGCCATCTCTTTTTCCATCTCTCTCTCTTTCTGTCTCGCTCTGTCTCTGACTTGCTGGGAGCAGCATAGGGTCAGCCTCAGAGTGGAGCACATTATGGGGTTAATGGCCTTGCTCTATGGCACACCGGCAGTGGGTGTGACAAAGATGACACCCAGGCCATATGCCACCCAGGTTATACTCTATTTTTGAAAGAGTACATTAACCAAGACCATACGAATATTTATGACAGCTGGACGTACTATGGTCAGAAGGATACAGGAAGAAAGATGGAAGCAAGATAACTGATGACTAACACGTGAAACATAAGCATGCAATACATACATTATTTTTAGGACGTGAAAAGGGTTCTACCATCGTTATAACCTAACCAAAAAAAGATATGGGCGTTAGTGGGTGTGAACTAGCTCTGAGATGAGAAGAAAATAATAAAAGGTCAAGGGAAGCTATTTTCATATAGAGGGAGGGGACTCTATATGTTATGCAAAGACAGAATCCTATAAAGGCAGGACTCTGTAATATGAGAATTTAGTCTCTTTCTATGGAGGGGCTCGGCCCTGTTATGTTTGTGATAGAAACCTTCCATGGAGGGGCTCGGCCCTGTTATGTTTGTGATAGGGTCCTTCCATGGAGGGGCTCGGCCCTGTTATGTTTGTGATAGGGTCCTTCCATGGAAGGGCTCAGTTTTGCTACTTTGTATTAAAGTGTATATTGAATTCACAAGTTCTTGTAAGAGTGTTATATTTCTGAGACGATTCTCCACGACACCGCCTGGTCAAACTGAGCAATCAGTTAGTCCGGGACCAAGGTGACCAAGAACCCGATGGTAACTTTGACAGAGCTCCACAGTTCCTCTGTGGAGATGGTTGTCCTTCTGGAAGGACTCCCATCTCTGCAGCACTCCACCAATCAGGCATTTATGGTAGTGGCCAGATGGAAGCCATTCTTCAGTATTTCTAAAAAGCTGTTTTTGATTTGTCATTATGGGATATTGTGTGTAGATTGATGAGGGGGGGGGGGGGGGGGGGCAATTTAATCAATTTTAGAATAAGGCTGTCACATGACACAATGTGGAAAAAGTCAAGGGGTCTGAATACTTTCTGAATGCACTGTGTCAACTGTTTTTGTACTACAGGTGTGGTAACAGCTAGCTGAACAGCTGGTTCAGAATGTAATTTGGGAAGAAATTGCAGTAGGCACACTTTAAACAAAACTATTGAATTTGCTTGCTTCAAGAGCAGCAATATGATGCTTGAAAAAGTGAAGCATAGACGGATGAGAGTTGATTGGACATTTAGAAGCAGGTGTGATCCACAGCTGGCGCAATGAAAGAATTGGGCCACAGAGTTGTCCTCATTAGCATAGCTTTCATCAGCTTTCAAAAGACACGAACTGAAAGTAGGCACACTGGATGTCCAAAAAAGACAAGATGAAAGGCTCTAACTTGGACTGATTTCAACCCTCTCTTCCCCTTTAGTTAAAAGCACTTTGAAAAAGGAAAAAGAAACATGTTTTCGATTGATTTTCTTTCTGTACTGTTAGATCTTCAAGGTTTCTAACCCTCTCCCTCCTTTCCTCTATTCGCTGTAGATCTTCCAGCTGAACTTTAAAATGAAATGTTATTGATTCTCCTATGTCATGTTGATCTCCAAGCATTTTTATCCCTCTCCTTTTCTATAGAGCTTGAAGCTGGACGAGGCCAAGCTGGTGCACATCTACCTGTTTACCTCTCAGGGCTCCGAGGATGTCACCAACAGTGTTAACCACCAGATGGTGACCTCTGACCTATGGAAGCACCCCGCCTTCCCCGGACCCCAGAGGGACGGCCTCCCTACCCCCAGTTTCCTCGACACCATGGTCGCCAACATGGTGGATCAGTTTACCCTCGAAAGCCCAGCCTGCAACCCTATCCCTGTCTCCACCAAGACCCCCAGCCCTCTGGAGGGTGCCGGGGACACGTCAAAAGTGCTCACCCCCACTTTGGTCACCTGCGCTTGGGGAGAGAAGCAGCTGGCGCTGACCCCTCTCATGGAGCTTCCCCAGGCGGGCCAGAACATGGACGTCTACGTGTCTGTGGCCTGTCACCCGGGACACTTTGTGCTGCAGCCGTGGCAGGTAACCAGTTCAAGAGAGCTGTCAATGACTGCGTCCCAAATGGCACCCTAATTCCCTACATGGTGCACTACATTTGCACAAAAGTAGCGCACTATGTAAGGGAAAAGGGTGCCATTTGGGACTCTGAAGAGAAATGGTTAATGGCGTAGCTTAGTCTTAGACATTGATTTTGTTTAGTCTTGGCGATGACGTGTATTTGGATATGTTTTGTATGTTTCAGTCCGTATTGTTGAACTCCCGTGACAGCGATTTCTCTGTCAAACTGTAAAACATATATTGCTTTCATTGTGAACTAAGACTAAAACCACATATAAAGTATGTAGAAAAGATAACCGTGCTTTATCATTTTTTAAATATAATCTTTGAAGACCGACAATCATCAAAATAAAAGCCAGACAGTCAGGGAGAATTAAAAGTTCAAAAAACAATGACTATAGCAGTATATATTTTATTATGTCCTTGTATTATTATCCTTGTCTCATCGCACACCAGCGACTCCTGTGGCGGGCCGGGGGCAGTGCGCGCCAACCAAGGTCGCCAGGTGCACGGTGTTTCCTCCGACACATTGGTGTGGCTGGCTTCCGGGTTGGATGCGCGCTGTGTTAAGAAGCAGTGTGGCTTGGTTGGGTTGTGCTTTGGAGGACGCATGGCTTTCGACCTTCGTCTCTCCCGAGCCCGTACGGGAGTTGTAGCGATGAGACAAGATAGTAGCTACTAACAATTGAATACCACGAAATTGGGGAGAAAAAGGGGGTAAAAAAAGAAAAGCCCACTTTTTTTTATTTAAAAGGTATCTCACCAACAGATGCATATCTGTATTCCCAGTCATGTGAAATCCATAGATTAGGGCCTAATGAATTCATTTCATTGACCGATTTTCCTCATATGAACTGGAACTCTTGCATGTTGCGTTTTTATATTTGTGTTCAGTACATTTTGAAATGTGTCAAATCAAACTCGGGACCCGTACAAGCTGATGGGAGAGATGGTCCTTTACACCAACCAGAGGGAGGAGACGCCGGGGCCCGGAGATGAACAGAAAGGCCAGGTCAAGGCGGACCATAAGTGAGTGGACAGATTAGGGCCTGGAGGCCTCACAGTTTTTTTGATTTTATACAAATGAAAAAAGCCAGTCACACACTTGTCTCCGGAATGAAGTCTGACTTCATTGTGTTTTTAGTCCTCGCTGATTTATGGGCTTTGTTTGGTTTTGTTTTCACATGGCTGAGGCAATATAACTGTTGGAGAAGAAGCCCCTGGTGGCCCAGGTGGAGTGTGTGGTGGAGGCGGAGCGTCCCTGGGACAGGAAGGTGGATTCATTTATTGAATTTATTTGAGAATGACAAAACTACATAAATAGCCAGTAGCGACATATATTTAAAAAAGTATAACGCAAAGTCACTGGTTGCATCTGAAAGGGCACCCTATTCCTTACGTAGTGCACTGCTTTTGACCAGGCCCCATTTCAGAGGAGACAGACATCTGGGTCCACACCGACATGGCTGACTTCCCAGAGGAGCTGAGTACCGCCCGAACGCATAAGACTGTTGTGGTATCCTTTTCTTATCCCGCACAGGTAGAACTCTGCCAGAGTCTATCACATACGCTGAAATTATGTACAGCACTGCCTGTAGCATATAACTGTTGGTATCCCTTTCACTTATTCCACAGGTCACAAAGATCTGCCAGAGTGTCACAGGTCATTGGGGAGCCATTTATGCAGAAGCGTGGTTTTATCAGCTTAGCAATGTCTGAAGCATAGAACTGTGATTTTTCTTCTTCCTTATCGTATGTGTGGGGTGGGGATGGGGGGGGGGGGGGTGAATCTATTTGCAGTTGTGCATATACAGAAAAAGGGATTAAACAGCAGTACCGACCCCATCGATCTCCTTAGTAGGTTCTGTCGTTCATGTGTATATACAAAAAGTGTCCTTTATCGTTCAGTTTCAATCTTCAATCAAATACTTTGCATAGAAAGATATTTGCTGATTTAGTTATTATTCAGCACCAACTTGCATCTGTTTTAAGCCATTTGTCCTTCTAACTTGTGATTTTGTTTTTGTCTTTTACTTAAATACATTTGAACTTTTAAATAATAACTTAAATCGGCTGTATTTAATTCGTTTTTCAATACCTTGACTTTTTAAATGCTTGAAATTGATTTGACTGACACTTATTTTGCTTTTTGTGCGTGACATCTCACAGAACTAACTTACCTTTTGAAGGAAATGGATGAATGTAGATTTAGCTGAATAAATTGTTCATTCAAAAGCACCACTTTGTTATTAGTAATGAACGATCATACAATGTACAACTACTATGCTGTTTTATACCGTCAGTGGAATATGAAAGGAGAATTCTGTTTTGTGAATTTTGTTCAATTAAAACATTATACGAAATGGTATTCAAGGACAAAGGTTTTTATTATTTACGATGAAAACGCGCTATTGTTTTTGCTGTTATTCTAATGTACCGGTAATGTCTACTCTAACGGTAATGTAAATGGCGAGTGTATCATGATGGCGCATGTAGCTCACTTGCCTGAAGAATAAGTGTGACATCACTTGACTGGCAGCGCCGGGTGAGGAGGAGTAGGGGTTCGGTGAGTTTACTTTGCCTTCGTGGGAGTGTTGTACTACATTACGCAAACCACTGAAAGACGAGTCGAAAGCAAATTTCAGGATTTCAACTCGGCCTCAGTTGACAACATTCGAGGATATCCGTGCGGATTCCCAACTTTTTTTCCCACCCTTGGTTGCGGCGTACTTTTACTTTCCTTGTATGAAGCGACTCTTTAGTGTGACTCGACTGGCCAGAAAATAATCCATATCTGGTCAAAGTATTCAACTGTCACAAAGCGGGACCCGTTCGCTATAAATAGCCGGGATAAGCAGTGGAGGAGGTACGTGCATATGAAAACTAGCGGACTAGTCCTTAACAAATACAAAAACTCACGAATAATTAGCTTATAAATAACTTTTGCCATATCCCATGATTTAACACAGACCCTAACTAAAGCTTCAAAGGAACCGGTGTTCCCTCGAAGTGTGGGGAAAAAAATGAAGTATTGTTACTTTGAATAAGCAATTTGTTCATTTTAGTATTTATAATGCAAAGTTGTGCATTCTTTCGAATCGGCCTATGAATGACAGACAGCTGTCCGCCTGCATAAATTCCCGACCTATATCTTTTAACCTATGGCTTTTAAATCACAATTGAAGTGTACTTTCTTTTAAAAATAATACCAAAATATTGCAGGTCTACTACCCAATGACAAAAACAACCTTTTGCATTACTTTGCTGCCTGGCCTGCTTTGCATCAACTCCAGAAACTGATAGCGACAATTACAAGCGTTCCAAACATGAACTTATCTCCCAACTCCACTTCTTTCCTAATATAGTATAACATTGTTTGCAGTTAACATAACATACATTATATTGGAACAAATGGGCATTTTAAATAACATTGTGAAAAGATTGTCAATTCAGGCATTTTGACAGATTTAGTGTTAAGTTCTTGAATGTCACTTGTATTAGCCTAATGTCTTACAATTTGTGCTGTATGTGTAAGCAAGTAGTACTTATGGTATGTGGTTGTCTTACCTAGCTACCTTAAAAGATGAATGCACTAAGTTGCACTTTATAATGACCTTTGCTAAATGACTTAAATGTATAGGTAATGTAGTACGATAGCCTTGAGCTAGGAAGCTACAAGACACCGTCATTATGTTCATAATCATGCATTGCTACACCAGACTCCAGGCCTCTGTAGATATGTTCCCTTTTCCAAGGTGACTGGGAGTGACAGGGGAGCTGTTTTTATCAGCTGTCCCCCATCAGGGTTTAAGAGGCAGGCCAGGCTTTCCGCTGCAGTTTGGCCCACAAACATTCAACTCCTCACTGACCAGCAGGAGGCTAGTTTAGTTGTCAAACCAAACAACAGACAGAGTACTGGGGTGTATTTATTACGCCGATTCTGTTGAAAAACTCTTTTTTTTAATACTCCTAATGGAAAACGTTTTGCAACGTTTTGGACAAATTCAGGTAGGTCCTTCCCTGTTTTTTTCCGTTTGCTTCTTAAACGGTATACAGTTTCCGTTTCAAGAAAAGAAAAGTCCTGCAGGCCTATCTCCTTAAAACAGTGGTTTCAAAATGTTTTTGGGTCGTGATCCCCCCCACCTAAAGTTAGTAGTCTACATGTAAAAAAATAGCTACTATCGGAAGTTAAGTACAATGGCAGTGGTTCACAAATGTTTTTTTTGACCCACATGAAGATTGTAGTGTTTTTTTTACATGACCCTTCAAGCCTGTCCTAATTTGCTCCCTACCCCTAGGCCCTAACCCTCTGATGTTTGCAGATCTGAATTGTCTCAGTAGGTATTGGCCTAAGCAATGTAGTGGTGACGCTTCCACTATATTGATTAAATCTTACAGATCTGCAAACATTGAAGGGTAAGGGATGTTTCTAGCCATGCTCTGGGCTTGGGACACAACCCACTAGTAGGATCCAACCCCACCCAGCAAAAACTCTGCCTTAAGGTAGTGTTGTTGGACCTGGAAACAGCATTCTTAATGCATACAAAAAAAAATGTTAATGGCATCTCTGGACATTCCAGGCCTTTAATTAAGCAACACAAGTTAGTTTCTGTTAGTCAAGGGCCCACTTTTCAGTGTTTATCCAACACATCACGTTATTGGTGTTTACCAATAGTCTCATCTCAAATCTATTGGATAGATGCGGTGTTTGGATTTTGCTGGTAGGTCTGCCTTATGACTCAGCTAGTTGACCAATCAAACCATATTGACTAAACCTTGTCTCGTCTGTTTTTCATCCACCTTCTTGCAGACTTCCTTTTGAAAACGTCGCTGGGCACTTAGTTGCCTTTTTTTGGGGGGGAGGGGGAGGAAGTCATTGGGATTCTATCACGCCGCCATGTCCACCTCCTATAAGAAGGAAGTAGTGAACTACAGGGACGTTGATGAGGATGAACTACTGAAGAAACTCTCAGAGGAAGAGCTAGAGAGGCTGGAGGATGAGCTGGAAGAGTTAGATCCTGACGTAAGTCTAAAACTCTGATCTTCTTGGTGTGTGCGCGTGGTTATCTGGAGCTAGGAGTTCGATCCTGACGTAAGTCTAAAACGTTTATCTTTGTACAAGCTCAACAGAGATGGGAGATGCTCGAGTAACAGGACAGTGTATTTAATCACGCTATCACATTCAAAAGTCTACCACTATGAAAAGATCCTTCAACCAAACATACAACCGACTATGAAGTAGACTGTGGTATAACACTCGGATATTAAGGTTTACAGGTGTACCAGAGCCTTGGTTAAGAGTAGCTCACTATATAGGCATTAGGGTGCCATTTGAGAAACACGGGGAGAATCTCAATTGCGTCCTCTCGCCTCGCCTCCTCAAAACCCATTGGAGGAGATGGTCTGAGGGGTGGGACCTCTGGCTTTCTCGTAAATGGGTTTTAAGGAGGCGAGAAGCAAGGACTTGAGGAATTTGCAGGAACTTGAGATTCTCCCACAGACTAAGACTGACAAATGATACTCAAACCAATTTTGTCACGAGTACATCTTAGCTGGAAGCGTTGTTGGGTGATGATGTAGCCCAAGTCTGTCAGATTGATTTCAGATTTTATAACTTTAATTTTTAAATGCTTTTAATTTAAAAAAAATAATAATTTGAAATTCTTATAGAGCATGAACATATTAACCTATCATATCACGTTCATATCATATATTAGCCTATATATATCGTATCACTGTATATTCAATTCTAATATGCAGTTGTAGGTCTAAACAATACAGTGATCCTCAGACCATCTTCCAAAACCAACTTCCCAGTGAAAGTCGAGAAAAACAGGGATTTCTCATGGTGTAGGCCTCACCTGTTGTTTATAATATAATATATGTTAAGTTCTAGGCCCATCAGATATGTATGATACTGTATAATGCGGCGGTGCTTGACTTCATCTTTATCCGTCAGTAGTTCATCTGTCGAGGTGTTGACACAAGCTGTAATAGGGTTATGATGAATGGTCGACGGCTCACATAAAGTCTGGACACCTACAATACCAGGAGTGCCAGCCCAGGCTTAGATGACTGGGGGAGTGTGTGTGTGTGTGTGTGTGTGCGCGCGCGCGCGCGCGCATCTAGTGGTGCTAGTCCATCTTTCCCTGACTTTTGACGATATCGTCCAGATCTCCCAGAGAGCCATGTTAAAGAGTTAAACTGATATGTCAGGTATAAATACTGTGTCTTTAAGTGGCCAGTTCACTGTAGGTGCTGAAAGCTAAGATAAGATATTGGTCTATCGCTATAATATGGACCTGGTTTAGCATTCTACGGTCTAAGAATAGCTGTCTGGGAACTGCCTTTGTTATTTCTGTTAGTGTTATTTTAACACAGTTAGTGATTGTGGGTGTCCTTTCACTCTTACATTCGGGCTATACGTCACACTAGGAAGTGTGTTACTATCTCAATGTTTAACGTTTCGAGAGTGGGTGGAAATGCTGTATATAAACAAGTGCAATCCCACCCATTGCTATCATTATTGGCCAATGACAATCCTTCCTTGTGGTTAGAATACCCTCTTACCTAGAGTAAGTGCAACCAATTGTTAGCATTATCGGCCAATGATAAATCCTTCCTGTCTTTAGAATGCCCTGTTGCCGGCCGGGATGAGGCAGAAGGATCAGACCAAGAAGGCGCCGACCGGAACCTTCCAGAGAGAGAACCTGGTAGCCCACCTGGAGAAGCAAGCCAAGGAACACCCTGACAAGGAGGACCTGGTTCCGTTCACTGGAGAGAAGAGAGGTATGACCGCAGGCCCCGGCAGGATAGAATACCACTATAGGCCTGTGCTTCACTGGAGAGAAGAGAGGTAGGACCCTGTTAGATCTGATCTGAGCATCATCTCCACTTGTGGTGGTGGAGCCATCCTCCTATTGTTTACATGTAATCCTGTCAGATCTATGAACACAGAAGGGATACGGGCTAGCTTGGCTAGGGGATGTGGCTGAAGGCCAACGTGGACCATGGCCAGGGAAATATAAGCAGTGATAATAACCTTTTGAGGTGAACCCTACTGCCCAGTGGGCCGAAATCCAAATATTTTCAGAACATTACAGCCATTTAAATAAAGGCCTAAAGTCCTACATCCATCAGGACCAATCAGTGGTCTCAGACAATTTCTAGTTCCAGGAAACTGGACCCAGTCACAACCCAGTTTGTATGCTGGTTCATCTGTTATTGCCTATATCTGGACATATCCAGCTACGAAACTGCCTGAGTTGTGTCTGCCTACCTATCAGACCAATTATGATCTCAGACAGTCTGGTTCTGGGAAACTGGGCCTGCCGCAATTGAGTCCTCTAGTTCGTCCTTCTTTATATCTGGACATATCCAGGTAGAAATCAGGGCCTGGTGCCAGCTGACTCATCCCATATCCACTCAGGTGTAGATGTAGCCTGCTGGGTATCAGCCTGCCTCTCTGTGTGTCTGCCAGACAGCGTACAGTCTGGGGGGATCAGTTTCAGCGAGGTGAGGCCCGGAATCTCCAATCTTGATCACATAAGGAGTATTATTTGGGATGTGAGGTGATTTGTAGATCACTGATTCTGTGCAGTCCGGCTGCAATGTAGCCAATCTCCAACACTCAAGCAAGCACTGTGTCTCAGCCAAGCCTGATAGATGACAGGTACCGACCAACCACAGAGACGAACATCCTGCTACATCCTGGCACCCAGCAGCTAGCCTGAAGGTGAGGTGACTTTCCAGTTGGAACATCTCCACTGGTTCCACAGACCCCAGAACAGATAATCCAGGCTACAGTCAAAGCCAGCAGGACAGACGGTGCTGTAACTGATCCTGGACCTGGAACTGATATGAGTAAGACCTCAGACCTCTGGGCATGTATTCATAAAGAGTCTCAGAGTAGGAGTGCTGAACTAGCATCAGTTTAGCCTTTTAGAGCCAAATGAATATGATGACATGGACAGGGAGGAACCTGATCCTAGATCAGATACGGTAGACTGTGGCTACGTCCCAATTCTTTTTTTCCCCCCAAAGTCTGCACTTGCACACTTCCCGTTTATGGATTTATTCCCTCCAGCCAAATATTCGTTTTAGATCCATGACAGGGAGTGTTCAAGACAAGTGCACAGTCTGCAAACTTTGGGAGAACGGCCGATATTTGGACCACACACACAGCCTGTCACTGCAGCCTTCCTCCCCCCCAGTGTTCGTTCACATAATCCTGTTCCGGTGTTCTGAGGCTTGGCCGGGGCGGCGTGACGTGGGGCGCTACATGTCAGACATGGCTGGGTATAACACGACAAGGTCTTCGCCCCCCATCTGTCCCAACAGGCTGCCTGGCTTTTTTACAGCTCACTCTGAGTGACGATATGAGAAGCGCCCCATGATGTGAGATGATATTGCATATCAGCCTTGTATTTTCCATTATCAGTCGGTGTAACCTAGATGGAATTAAAATGGAAGTTTTCCTCACAGAATGTATGGTCATGTTCACTATGTAATGGTAGTTGGCTACTGGTGATTGGGTAATGATCGGTCTATTTTAGTATCGAGGCATTGATTTTTCTGCTTTCCTGCAGTCAAAATGACCAATTAAAGCATTTCATTAGGAACGAGCTAGTTCTAGTTCCAACGAGCTAGTTCAAATTCAATCAATCAAATGTATTTTATAAAGCCCTTTTTACATCAACAGTTGTCACAAAGTGCTTTACAGATAACCCAGCCTAAAACCACAAAGAGCAAACAATGCAGATTCCGAAGCACGGTGACTAGGGAAAAAGTCCCTAGAAAGGCCGGAACTAGGAAGACACCTAGAGAGGAACCAGGCTCCTAGATGTGTCCAGTCCTTCTTCTGGCTGTGCAGGGTGGAGATGAATATTGGCATGTGTTGTATTAATGATTGTCCCCTGTCTTCCAGGTAAAGTCTTTATACCTAAGGATATGGTGGACCCCATCATGGAGAATGTATCTCTGGAGCCAGAGCTGGAGGAGGCACTGGCCAACGCCAGCGACGCTGAGATCTGCGACATCGCCGGTAGAAAAACCATGCACCTTCACGTGCACACTCCCCTTTACAGACAGACGGACGTAAACAGATCCCTTTTTGCCATCTTTCCCCGCTATCACCGTTCCTCTTTTATTTTCAGTCTATTCACCAACTTCAGCTAATATAGTCGAAATCCACGCTAACTAAACAGTCACTTTAGAACGGTCACTGACACTCAATCAACTTCGCTGTTCACTCCTCCAGTCAGTAACTTCCTCCTTTTCTCTCTAACTCTCCTCTATCTCTTCTAGTGATCCCACCCTTCTCCTCCTCCTCCTCCCTGCCCCCCCCCCCCCCTCCCATAAGCTGCCATCGTCATCACCCCTTCCATGACTGCTGTTGGACACCATGGTTGCCCTCTCTCTGGGCCTTATGACAAGCAGCCGCGGTATTTGCCAGCCCACACACTAGCTAGGGCCGCGACGATACCAGTGCCCGTTAGTATCGTGGCAAGGAAGTAAAACACAAAGCGAATTTAGCTTCTTCAGGAAAACTGCTCTAATGCGGGAAACAAACATCATTATGTTGTCATCCAGAGTCACATTCATTTAATTTCCAAACTGAAGCACACAATATTTGACATACAGCAGGTTTTTATTAAAAGACCAAAGAGTTTGGTCTGCTTTGTGTTTTCATTTTTGCCTCGGGTACTGCTGGTTCATATACTGCTATCGTCCCGGCCCTAACACTAGCTGCACATTTATCTTGGCTGCATTTCTCTCCGCTTCCCTAAGTGTTAGTGTTAATCGGTGACTAGTGGTTTGTTTGCCAGCGTTTTGTTTTGGTCCTCCCAGACATTTCCAATGGTTTGTAATTAATCCACAGCCTCCTCATGGTGAGTTTCCAACTAACTCTTCACGGCTGCTTAAAATGGACGGCTCGTTCTCCGTTGTTTATCTCAAAGAAAACGAACTGTTCTCACACTCTATCATTCTGACAGATGAAAATAATACACTGGCTCTTTTTTTTTTTTTTGCCTCTCTGCCTCTCTGCCCTCTTTTCACTCCCTTTTGTTAATTTGTGCTCCAAGTCATCTACGGTGGTCCAGAAAGCACATTTTATTTGGGTTTTCCCATCAAACTGGACACAAGATAAAACTACTACTACTCATAATAATACATTTGATTTAAAGCGTTTTTCAAAAACCTAAGGACCCTGAAAAGTAAAAGAGAGAGGGGGGGGGGGGGAGCAAAGCTAAAACTAAGGTTCAAATTAAAGCTAAAACCGTGATCTTTGCGATAATCAAAAACATGTTGATTAGTCAAGCATGTTCCTGCAGTTCATAGGGACCGTTCTAACTGTGGCAGCAGAGGTCACCCAAGCCAGGGAGAATGTCTGCATTGTGTGACGTCTGCAACAGTGACAGGTGCTATTTAAACAATGTGTTTAATAATGACTTGCAGACGCTGGCATCGACGCACGTGTTGTTCTTTTGTATGTCTGGCTATGACAGGGACGACTATCTACTGCTGTGTGTGAAATGTTTTGCAGGGCCGATAGTTTGGCTTGGATGTTTGCGAGTTATGAACGAGGCAGCTCTCAAGGCCCACTTGTGGGTGTCCTGTCTGCTGTCTTAGTTCAGCATATGATGTTTACTTGGCTGAGGAGAGCGTTGGCACACACACCCACGTCAACTCTTCTGTGTTTATCCCTCAGTGTTCACGTCATTTGACACAATGTACTCTCTCTCTCCCATCTCCCCCTCTCTCTCTCTCTCTCCCATCTCCTCTCTCTCTCTCTCTGTTTCCACTATATTTCTCTCTCTACTTTTGTTTCTAACTACTTTTAAAAAAAAAATTGTCTCCCTCCTCCTCTCTCCACATCTCTCACTTAATGTTTCTTTCCCGTTCTCTCTCTCTCTCTCTCTCCCTCCTTTTGTCCATCTCTCCATCTCTTCTCTTCCCTCCCTCCAGCCATTCTGGGAATGCACACTCTGATGAGTAACCAGCAGTACTACGAGGCTTTGGCCAGCAGCAATATAGTCAACAAACAAGGCCTTAACAGTAAGTGCACCGTGTGTGTGTGTGTGTCTGTATCCCTCCTGTCTATGCCGGTAAGTGTACCGTGTGTGTGTGTCTGTATCCCTCCTGTCTGTGCCAAAGCTCTCGGGCATCGTTTGTAACAATGATTCCTCTGTTTATCATTTCATGTATTGTACTTATTCGGGTTTTGCTTTTCAAGTGGATTTGAGAAAGAGTGGCACCAACGCGTACGTGTTTCAGACCGTTCAGGGAAGTTAAAAATAAAACATGAACTGGAACCAACGTCAAAGGTCCAAAGAGAACTGGACAAAATGTTCCTGTTTACAACTGAAGACTTTTTACAATCCTCCGTTGCACCATTTCTGACGTTAAATAATATAATTGAAAAACGTGTTGATTTAGCCAAACAAACTAAGTGCAGCAAATATTTATTAACTTTCGACATTGAACATCAAGAGTGCATTTGATATTACTGATTTACATTATATGCTGTGCATTCGGAAAATATTCAGACCCTTTGACTTTTTCCACCTTTTGCTACTTTACAGCCTTATTCTAAAATGGATTAAATAGTTTTCCCCCCTCATCAATCTATACACAATACCCCATAATGACAAAGCAAAAACAGTTTTTTCGAAAGTTTTGCAAATGTTTTTTTTTATTTTTTTAATCGGAAATATCACATTTACATAATTATTCAGACCCTTTACTCAGTACTTTGTTGAAGCACCTTTGGCAGTGATTACAGCCTCAAGTCTTCTTGGGTATGACACAACAAGCTTGGCACACCTGTATTTGGGGAGTTTCTTCCATTCTTCTCTGCAGATCCTCTCCAGCTCTGTCAGGTTGGATGGGGAGCGTCGCTGCACGGCTAGTTTCAGGTCTCTCCAGAGATGTTAGATCGGGTTTAAGTCTGGGTTCTGGCTGGGCCACTCAAGGACATTCAGAGACTTGTCCCGAAGCCACTCCTGCGTTGTCTTGGCTGTGTGCTTAGGTTCGTTGTCCAGTTGGAAGGTGACCCTTGGCCCCAGTCGGCGCTCTGGAGTTGGTTTTCATCAAGGATCTCTCTGTACTATGCTCCGTTCATCTTTCCCTTGATCCTCAATAGTCTCCTAGTCCCTGCTACTGAAAAACATCCCCACAGCATGATGCTGCCACCACCATGCTTCACCGTAGGGATTGTGCCAGGTTTCCTCCAGACGTGATGCTTAGCATTCAGGCCAAAGACCAGATCATTTTGTTTCTCATGGTCTGAGAGTCCTTTAGGTGGATTTTGGCAAACTCCAAACGGGCTTTCATGTTCCTGTTACTGAGGAATAGCTTCTGTCTGGCCACTCTACCATAAAGGCATGATTGGTGGAGTGCTGCAGAGATGGTTGTCCTTCTGGAAGATTCTCCCATCTCTTCAGAGGAGCTCTGACGGAGTGACCATCGGGTTCTTGACCACCTCTGTTTGTCCGGGCTGACAGATCTATGAAGAGTCTTGGTGGTTCCAAACTGTGTTCTTGGGGACATTCAATGCTGCAGATTTTTTTCGGTACCCTTCCCCAGATCTGTGCCTTGACACAATCCTATCTCGGAGCTCTACGGATAATTCCTTTGACCTCATGACTTGGTTTTTGCTCTGACATGCACTGTCAACTGTGGGACCTTATATAGACAGGTGTGTGCCTTTCCAAATCATGTCCAATCAATTGAATTTACCACAGGTGGACTCCAATCAAGTTGTAGAAACATGTCAAGGAGGATCAATGGAAACACGATGCACCTGAGCTCAGTTTTGAGTCTCATAGCAAAGGGTCTGAATACTTACGTAAATAAGTTATTTCTGTTTTTTATTTGTAATACATTGGGAAAAAAAACCTGTTTTCACTTTGTCATTATGGAGTATTGTGTGTAGATTGATGTGTAGATTATTTTTTTAAAATCCATTTTAGAATAAGGCTGTAATGTAACTAAATGTGGAAGATGTCAAGGGATCTGAATACTTTCCGAATGCGCTGTACATATTGATAATAACATATTTCTGTTGTCTGTGTTTTCCAGTGTACATAGTATAAGCCTGTGTTTTCCTATAGGTGTTATCCAGTGTACTCAGTATAAGCCTGTGTTTTCCTATAGGTGTTATCCAGTGTACTCAGTATAAGCCTGTGTTTTCCTATAGGTGTTGTCCAGTGTACTCAGTATAAGCCTGTGTTTTCCTATAGGTGTTGTCCAGTGTACTCAGTATAAGCCTGTGTTTTCCTATGGGTGTTATCCAGTGTACTCAGTATAAGCCTGTGTTTTCCTATAGGTGTTATCCAGTGTACTCAGTATAAGCCTGTGTTTTCCTATAGGTGTTATCCAGTGTACTCAGTATAAGCCTGTGTTTTCCTATAGGTGTTATCCAGTGTACTCAGTATAAGCCTGTGTTTTCCTATAGGTGTTGTCCAGTGTACTCAGTATAAGCCTGTGTTTTCCTATAGGTGTTGTCCAGTGTACTCAGTATAAGCCTGTGTTTTCCTATAGGTGTTATCCAGTGTACTCAGTATAAGCCTGTGTTTTCCTATAGGTGTTATCCAGTGTACTCAGTATAAGCCTGTGCCTGATGAGCAGCCCAACTCTACTGACGTGGAGGAGACGCTGTTGAGGATGCAGAGGAACGACCCTGACCTGCTGGAGGTCAACCTCAACAACATCAAGGTGCTACATTACGTTGATTCACATGCACACGGTCAGTTAAAAAGATGTATACGCTGTCATTATGTCCTCCTCCTATACCTTTTTTATTTCCTTTTTTTCCCCCTTTAGTCATTTAGCAGACGCTCTTATCCAGAGCGATTTACAGTAGTTAGTGCATACATTTTTCATATTTTTTACATTTTAATACTAGTTCCCCGTGTGAATCGAACCCACAACCCTGGCATTGCAAGTGCCGTGCTCTACCAACCCGACCCACACTGGACCCACAAAGGAGAGACACGTATTCTCATAGTACCACACTATTCTCAGTCTGACTTCAAGAGGTCAGGGCAAACCTCTACTCTGGAGTCAGCGTTATATTTAGGTTATTCTCCAGTCTTTTTCAAATGCATTAGTCGTCCGTCCGATTTTCAAACAGTCGTGTGTGGCTTTATTGATTGTGTTCCAGAACATTCCAGTGAAGACACTGAAGGCTTTT
This sequence comes from Oncorhynchus clarkii lewisi, assembly GCF_045791955.1. Classification (NCBI taxonomy): domain Eukaryota; kingdom Metazoa; phylum Chordata; class Actinopteri; order Salmoniformes; family Salmonidae; genus Oncorhynchus; species Oncorhynchus clarkii. Next base: position 16,417,400 of record NC_092165.1, read on the forward strand.
GCAGAATCCTTGATCGAGAACACTGTAGTGGAACGCTTCAGCATGGTGGGAACCAGGAGTAATAATCCCGTAGCCTTTGTGAGTATTGCTGTTTTACCAAATCACCTGCACAAATGATTGTAGCAGTTTCATCAGACAATGTGAATGTACACGTCTCCAAGTCTTAATTAAAAAGTCGTCTCCATCTGGAAATTCAATTTTTGAAAGCGACCTCCCTTTGGCATTGATACCTGGGCCTGTGGCCGGGTCAAAAATTCAGTACCAGTCAAAAGTTTGGACACACCTACTCATTCAAGGGTTTTTCTTTATTTTTGCTGTTTTCTACACTGTAGAGTAATATTGAAGACATCAAAACTATGAAATATCACAAATGGAATCATGTAGTTACACAAATCCAAATACATTTTATATTTTATATTCTTCAAAGTAGCCACCTTTTTGCCTTGACAGCTTTGCACACTGGCTGCTTTTCCTTCACTCTGCGGTCCAACTCATCCCCAAACCATCTCAATTGGGTTGAATCAGGTGATTGTGGAGACCAGGTCATCTGATGCAGCACTCCATCACTCTCCTTGGTCAAATAGCCCTTACACAGCCTGGAGGGGTGTTGGGTCATTGTGCTGTTGAAAAACATGATAGTCCCACCAAGCGCAAACCAGATGGGACGGCGTATCGCCTCAGAATGCTGTGGTAGCCATGCTGGTTAGGTGTGCCTTGAATTTCTGGGCTGGTAACTCTCTAATGAACTTATCCTCTGCAGCAGAAGTAACTCTAGGTCTTCCTTTCCTGTGGCGGTCCTCATGAGAGCAAGTTGAGAGAATGCCAAGCGTGTGCAAAGCTGTCATCAAGGCAAAGGGTGGCTACTTTGAAGAATCTCAAATATAACATATATTTTGTTTTGTTTAACACTTTTTAAGTTACTACATGATTCCATATGTGTTTTTTTGTTGTTTTGATGTCTTCACTATTATTCTACAATGTAGAAGATAGTAAAAATAAAGAAAAACCCTTGAATGAGTAGGTGTGTCAACTTTTGACTGGTACTGTATGTAACCGGTGTGAAATGCCTAGCTAGTTAGCGGGGTGCGCGCTAATAGCGTTTCAATCGGTGACGTCACCCGCTCTGAGACCTTGAAGTAGTTGTTTCCCTTGCTCTGCAAGGGCCACGGCTTTTGTGGAGTGATGGGTAACGATGCTTCGTGGGAGGCTGTTGTTGATGTGTGCAGAGTGTCTCTGGTTCGAGCCCAGGTAGGGGCGAGGAGAGGGAAGGAAGGAACACTGTTACATGTATATAGGGGAAATGGTGCCATTTCAGACACAGACATGCCTGTAATTATAGCCCGTATAAATATACTGTCCCCGTTTGCTGTGTCTCTGTGCCTCAGGCCCTGGCAGAGATGCTGAAGGTGAACACCACGCTGAAGAGTCTAAACATAGAATCCAACTTCATCACAGGGACGGGTATCCTGGCTATCATTGCCTCACTGCAGTCCAACACAACCCTGCAGGAACTCAAGATCGACAACCAGGTACAATGAAATACAGCACAATCGTTATTGGAGGCCTGGGTAATGCCAAAATGTCCCATATATTTCTCAATGATGCTTTACGATGCCAAATGTCAAATACATGTCGACAATCCTTCCTCCTAAAGGACCGTTCTCTGGAAAACATTTTGTGAAAATCCCAAAGAAATGGTCTTTTTTTGTTGTCGTCCTGGTTTCGTGAGGAATCGCCCGATTTTTGCCGTCACTGTACCCAGCCCGACCAGTTACAATAAGACGTCACGAGGACCACTTCTACTGTTTCAACAGGGTCAGATTGTAAAAAGCCAGTCATTAAATTCATTCATTGTGGTGTGATATTTCTGCCAGTGCGAACACTTAGTTGTCGTTATTCCTCCCCAGTGGGGGAAAACTGGCTGAAAAGGACATCACTGCAACCTGCTTAATCAGATTGCAGCCAAAACTGGTTGAAATCTGGTTGTTGCAACGACCTAATTTCAACCAGTTTTGCCCACGCCGGGCTACTTCATGCCAGTGAATAATTTTTCCTAACATAAACTATGCTGAATCTCTTTGATTCCGGAATGTTTTATATTTATACACTTTACTAACAACGTCACCTTTCATTTTATTCATTGTGCTGAGTCATGGATGAACAATACCCAGCGGACAAGCTGGTTGAAATGACAACCAGAAATGGCATCATTGTAACCGGTTATTTCAAACAGGACATTGGGGAAATCATCTAGGTTCACTGGTTTACATGACGTAATGTCTGGTTGTAAATTGGTTTGTTAATGGTGTTATTTCAACCAGTTTTACCCGCTGGGTGATTCCTTCTATGTCCATCTTCCCCCCACCAATTATTTAAGCTGCCCATCTGACAGTGCAGACAGGCTCAATCAAACGCTCAATTTGGAAAGGAAACAAATACTATTTGAACCCAGGTCGGATTCCCCCTCTCCCCTTCCTCCAGAGCCAGCCGCTAGGTAACAAGGTGGAGATGGAGATAGCCAGCATGCTGGAGAAGAATACCACGTTGTTGAAGTTTGGCTACCACTTTACCCAGCAGGGCCCCAGGCTGAGGGGCTCCAACGCCATGATGAACAACAACGACCTGGGTGAGATGACGGTTCTGCTAATGCTAACAACCTGGCTGAGATTGAGGTTCAAAGACTCACTCACAAACAATGGATTAAAATATCTCTTTTATACTCACTGTTTCTCTCCCATCGTTACTCACAATCTTAGAGATGTTCAGACACCCACCCACCTCTCACTCCATTTTCCAAAACAACGTTGAACTAATGAAACCTGCTAGAGAAGGTGCAGAGCATGCGTCGGCTGTAACTAGACCTCGTAGTAGCCCATTGTAATCCATCTTAATTCACCATCACTGTTTTATGTAACTAAATAATGGGAGGAGCCAAGCCAATCACAACATTCGGCTGTTTGGATCCCTCCTGGATGATGACCTCACTAGAACTAAAGTGGTGTTCCAGTGAAACACTCCCAGACTTCCCAGTGTGATCCCTCACAACAGCTGAGACACCACTAGAGACATGGGGCTGCATCCCAAATGGCACCCTATTCCCTTTATAGTTCACTATAGGGTACAATAGGGCTCTGGTCAAAAGTAGTGCACTACATGGGGAATAGGATGCCATTTTGGATGTGCCCTCAAATTGGTCTATTTGGGGACTTGGGTTGTTGCCGAACACATTCGGGGCCGTCTGATTGGTCCAGAAACCCATAGGTTGGGCCAGAGCCAGAACGCACGTGGCTAAAGCGGCGGTTTGAAAATTCACCATTGGCTTTGATAATCTGATTTGGTTAGAGATTATCCAATTGATGATGCCTTTGTTTAGTACAACATCCCTCGTGCCCCTCGACACCACAAAACGACTTCGGTGACGGCAGTCTCAGAATAAAGTCTGCAGCGAACGACAGAGCAGCGGGAGATCTTAGTGTGAGTCATCAGGCTAAATGTTTTGGGTCCAAAACACATGATCAAAGACACGTCAGGTCTTGTACAAAGACTGTAAAAAAATGTTTTAAGAGATGGTCTTGTACTAATCTCTTGGAACGAAATGATTGACCTAGTTTGCACACAAACATCAATGTGTCATCGTGGTTGTTTTACATAACGATGACATTTTCTCCTGAACACGGCATGGTACCAGTTCTATCTACTTCCAAAGATGTGCATGAGGCGCTCTTGTCTTGGTTGACGTCTATTTGATCATAGCACATTTTCTCGTCAAGAGTGAGTGAAAGAGAATGCATGTCAGATCTGACAACTGTCACTCACTGTTTGTGTGTAAGTGTGTGCGTGTGCTTCACTCATATTGCTCGCGTGTGTGTGTGTGTGTCTATGTTTGTTTGTTTTATGTGTTTACCACTGTTGTGTTGCAGCTCGGGTAATCCGATCTGATCATCACTCGGACAATTCCTTCACCCTCACTCTGTCCGTGCCGGAACTGAAAAGGGCATTTGGTAAAAAAGTTCAAGCCGAAACTCGCCAAACCCAAGACCAAGAAAGTAAAGACAGCAGTTGTATCGTCCTACCTCTTCAACCTGACGCTTCTTTTCCTTGAGTTCTACCCACAACTCCCTGCGTGGTGCCTTCCATTCCGCCTCGTCATCTCTTCTCTTCCCGACAGTGGCAGATCTTTCTTCAGTAGTTCTTAAGTGGGTCTTTTACAGAAGGGGACTGCTTGCTTAAGGGCTCTTTACAGTTCATGCTTCTATTTTCTTCTTAACCGTCTCTTTCAAATGTTTGGAACAGGTTTTTTTCCTGCTTTCTTTACCTGTTCCCAAATCTTTCAAACTGTTTTTCTAAACTTCAAACTCTTCCTTCATTGCCATTCCTTTGAGTCAAGTATTTGTTGTGTTTGAATAAAACCTGATTTGACCAAAGCTGCCGATGTGTTTTAATAGTTGGACTAATTTCAATTTCTTCTTCTCTGACCACAGTAAGAAAGAGAAGGCTTGAAGGAGGTCCCATCTTCCCCAAGTGTCGGACAAGCGTGTAGCGCCGTGCCAGGCGGCAGCACTGCCCGGGCCCGCCCAGCCCCGTATTCAGCCAGACTCACTCCAACAGATATCCCATCAACCCCTGCTTCCGAAACCCTAACCTCGACCCCTCTGCGATGACAGAAATCTTTCCAATTCGAATGTCAGGGGCTTTGGCAAATCTTGTTCCTACTGTGGAATGGAGTTGATCTACTATTGTAAAAAAAAAATGTTTTTCCCTTCACAGTTTTCTACTGATATCGGTTTAGATATCTTCAGTAATAATAATAATATCTGGTAATTGTGACATAGTGAAGCAGCCCACATATACAGAAAATATTTATTTTGTTGTCAGTTTATTTACTGGAGATGAACTTGTTGTGGTTGAAGATGAAATGGTGTTACACCCATAATGTATATTGTACCACATGCCAAGGGCAGCAGCTAGCCTAACGGTTAAGAGTGAAAGGTCGCCGGTTCAAATCCCTGAGCCGACCAGGTGGAAAAAAATCTGACGGATGTGCCCTTGAGCAAGGCACTTAACCCTAATTGCTCCTGTAAGTCGCTCTGGATAAGAGCGTCTGCTAAATGACTCAAATGTCAATGACTTAACTTGGTTATGATGTTAATACCACATTACGGATTTCAGCATTTCGCAACCACTTAACTTAATGTTTTTCAGTGTGAGGTTCATATAAGACAAGTTGTTAGTCTGCACTTTGTGCTGTCTGTAAGCAAAGGCACATAACGGTACATGGAAGCTATGTTCAGAGGAATTGTTGCAGATTAAAAACATTTGGGGTGTAAGTTGTTTGTTTGTCAAAGTTGACCCCATAGAGACAACCACTAAAAGCTGGTCCTAGATCAGTTTGTCCGTTATGGTGTAAATTCTGTAGTATTACTGATCTCTAGTCAGTTTAAGTCTTCTCGGTCAAACCTTACACAGAGAGATGTTGCTACTAAGTGTTGGTTCTAGATCAGTTTCGTGACGAAGTCGATATCTACTTAAGACTGACCAGGTGAAAGCTATGATCCTTTGTTGATGTCACTTGTTAAATCCACTTCAAATCAGTGTAGATGAAGGGGAGGAGACATGTTAAAGAAGGATTTTGAAGTCTTGAGACATGGATTGTGTTTGTGTCATTCAGAGGGTGAATGGGCAAGACAACAGATTTAAGTGCCTTTGAACTGGGTATGGTAGTAGGTGCCAGGTGCACCGGGTTGAGTGTGTCAAGAACTGCAACGCTGGTGTTATTTTCACGCTCAACTGTCCCTTGTGTATCAGGAATGGTCCACCACCCAAAGGACATCAAACCAACTTGACACAACTGTGGGAAGCATTGGAGTCAACATAGGCCAGCGTCCCTGTGGAACGCTTTCGACACCTTGTAGAGTCCGTGCCCTGACGAATTGAGACTGTTCTGAGGGCCAAAGGAGGGGCCAAACTCATAAGGTGTTCCTAATGTTTTGTACACTCAGTGCATACTTGTTTTGTTCACCTGTGTGTTGGTCACTGACGGACAAACTGATATAGGACCAGCTCTTAGTGGCCGTCTCTGAAGCTGATTTGGAATCCGTACTTAAACCCGGCAGATGTGATGACATGTCATCATGGCAAGTTATGATTGATTATGTTAAATGATTACTTTAGTTACACAGTAAAGGGAGTTGCAGCATTTCCCCCCTCCCCTTTTTTCAGTTACGCTGGTCGAAATGCTGTCAGTTGAATGTGTCTGCAACCCAAAAGTGTGCAAACTATGAATTCACTGTCATCACTCTGTAGCCTATCAAAGCCCAAGAAAAAGCATAAAGACAAACGACTTGTCCTGCCTGTTGTAAGATCCTATGAGATTTTTCCTTTAATGAACACCCCTTTAGGTTTTGTTGCTATGTGGCCAGGTATCAGAGTTGTCATGCACCATTTGTTTTTGAGGGGAGCACTGATGACTAAATTCAATATCCTATCATTAAATCTGTGTTAAAATAAACTATATATATATTGGATGAGGGGGATACGTGCCCCCTCAGATTCAAAGGGCATAATGCTACTTATTAGGTATATTACTGTATGGTCAAAAGGGACAACTATAGTGTGTACAACAACCCATCCCCGTATGAACTACTGCTGAATATGACTGTGTTTTCCTTGCCCTAGCCTGGCTGTTGTTCTTTCTCGACAGCATTTGCTTGAGTATTGAGTATGTTTTTGTTAAGATAGTTCACACGATTGTGTTTTGTTGTTGTTCATGGATAAATCAGGTTTGAAAGTATTGTGCACTGTGTTTATTTGTACCGTTTTTACGCTTCTAGGCCGATGCACCAAACCACGTATGACACGTCCTCTTGGGGAAAGTTGAGAGAACTACATAATTCCCACCAGCCAGACCCCCCCAATGAGACATGATGGGACCAACCGGTGCTGCCAAAGTAAGATGCTTTGGTCCGTTGGGATTGGTGGCTGACTGGATATTTCCTGCTAAGAGTACCCAAATATTGCTCACTTTTTAAGTTGCGTCCTATGTTAATATTTATTGTACAATAACCTATCCTATTGTACAATAACCTATCCTTCTCAAATGTAATCTCCCTAAAGAACAAGACATATACCTCCCACAGCATTGGAAAAAAAACAACCTTTGTGTCTGTGAACCAGTTTTATTAATTCTCAAGCAGAACATACATGATGGCCCTTTTATTGCTGATAGCATTCCATTCTGATTACCAACACTACATTCTTACAACCAACCCACAACCAAGTACAACAGAATGATCAAGCATTATTACCCTCTTCATTCTTAAACTGTTCTTAGCTAATTATGACTTTGACCAACCTTCTGGCAGTTCAGTGGGAAAACAGATGTCCCTTTTTATTCAGGTGATGGAAAAGCTAGCCCTCCAGTCAACACAGATTTTGTAATAGCTTTAGAAATCATGATTAAATAACTTATTTTTAAATATATATATAGCAAATCCTGATAGCGTTGTTGTTGAATTCCGGTTTAATGTCGAAGCATAACGTTTTAAGTAGTACTGATACACCCTGGTCATCCTCCCCGTCCCCCCAAAAAATGTAAATGAAATTCCTGAATGCGTACATTTTATAACCATTATTACATTATACCTTATGATAATATAACGACATTCAAAATCAGAGTTATTGCCATATAGTTTTGCGTGACTACGAGAGGAAAAAAGGATATTGTACATATTCACAACTTGACTTGACAAATGGCATGCAAAGACGAAAGGTACACAGAATTGGAATATAAAATGTAGTTTAGACCTATGGCTACAACGGGCCATACCGAGCTAGACATGACGACACAGTATATGGACATATATACGTACGTACGTGTGCAAACATTTTCACATAAACCTCATAGACAAAACCAAACATTACCCTAACATCATGATATGATTCTTCAAATTTCCTTTAAAGATAAAATATGGCTTATAGTGTTATTCTCTGATGTTTTTGTTTTTAGAAAGACGTATGATTATTTCATTTTTTCCAACCAACCTAAAACAGGTGAAGCGAGGAATGTTTTTTAAAATTGTAATTTCCGTTGCTAACTCTCTGCTGCAGGGGGGCAGAAAAGTAATCTAAAACTCTCACCAAGAAGGATACCTTAACAACCTAATGTAACTCCAACAAACGTTTTTGCTCGGCTACTTCTTCAGCATGTCTTGGAGAGGACCAGGGAGGTATTTCATGACCGTGTCCATGATGCTTTCCTCTTCGTCGTCGTCGTCTCCGCAGCCCTTGGGCACGGACGACTTAGGGCGGGTCAGACTGCCCTCTGCAGACTGCTCCATAGCAGCCTGGGCCTCAGCCTCAGCCTCCTCCCTCTTCTTAATTCCGTACTGGAAAAACATGATGAAAGCTTTATAATAGAGATGACTATCATTGTGTCAGACTGCCCTCTGGAGAAAACGGATAGTAAAAGTAACAGCGTTATAATAACATTGTCTCAGAAAATACGCTTCTTATGAACGCCACATGGTTAGGAGGGAGGTGGGAAAGGACACAGGAATGGTCTCCCTCTTTTAATGCAATAATAATGTAAAGAATAACAAAACATTTAAGCATTGGGTCAGGAAATATAGTGGGGGTGGAGTTATATTAGAATGATGTACTTCATAACGGCATTAACAATAATTTGGCAACATAAACATTGGGCGCGTTCGAGCGCATAACTTTTGTTACGTCGTTGGTCACTGCCTTTCAAAGTGTGTTGCATTATGGTTATGAAAATTGACTGACTTGCGACTAGATGTCGATTGCATGGCCTTTACAAAACTCATGTGATCAAAGGCAGTGGTGTGTATTCATGGCTGCCAAGGGAAGCCAGGCGTACCCAAATACAATTAAAAAAAAATACAATTATAAAATAATTTGTCTTTTGTCTCTCTCTGTGTTTTCATAATTTTCTGTCAATTCGCAAGTTGCTGAATCTCATCGGAGAAATCAACGAGTGAGGGAAACAGAGCCCCTCTGTCTCGGTGTGTGTATTCCATGTATCTGATACTGTCTGGACCAAAATAGTATAACATTTTGTCGCCGTAGCATTTGAATGATTGATGCCAGCAAGCATTTGGCCACCCTTGATGAAACAATTATAAAGTATTTAGCCAATAATTATTGAGCTGAGCTCAACTGTGGATTGTCCTGGTGCAGCAAAACACCCCGCAAGGGAGGCCAGTTTGGATTTGTCTTCAGACCAATCAAAAAACATAATTTTCAGAAAAACGTCTCTGTTTTTGGTCTGCTTGTGTTGACGTCCTGCAGTGGCTAGCTTGCTAAATCGGCCTTTTCCTAAGCCATGGATGGAAATGGGGATTTTGAATTATAGTTTTTACTTAGTCATTGGCCTGTACAAAGAATGATGAAGGCGATTCAGATCTAACCCTAAATTAATATGTTGTACCACTGGCCACTGAGACGATTGAAGTTCAATATGTATCCTAGATGTCGCCTAGAAGGAGCCCGTTAACTAGCTAGCTATCTTAGCTGGTTCGTTGTTCCCCTTGTAAGGAACAACAAAAACTAAAAGTGCACTGCACGATAGAGCCACAGACTGTTTTCCCAACATAAAAGGGAGGAGGATGGCATTTGTGTTCAACTAGTCTACAAGTAGGGTGAGTAATTAAAAAAAAAAAGTGTTTTACTTGTGCACACACACACACAGAAATCAGTACCATGGACAGCCACATGATGTTGAAATGGTGCTGGAAAAGCGGTGCTCCTTTTTGTCTTTGTGCTGTGGTTCTAAATCAGTAGTTGTTTTAATAAACCGTCAAACATGAACTTGCTTCAGGTGATAACTGTTTGTATATAATATATGTATATATTTTATATTTGCTTTGTGGACTTCACCGGACAGAAGTTGCCTTCTGTTTTTTAGATGAAACAAACGTTTGTGTTGTTGAATTTATTCTGCCACTTTGTGACCTGTCTTTTTGTTGTCACAGCCTTATTGTATATCACGGTGGTGTATGATCGAATGGGTTATAGAGCAAACAACACACTTATCACAACATCTGTTGTAATGTGTGTGTTTTTTACCGACTTGGCTTGGCTTCCTCAGTGATTTCACCCACCCACTGCTACTGATCAAAGGTCATGCAGTTTCTTATGAAGTCGCCTTCTCACCAATTGCACCGTGCAGCCTTCACCTGCATTGTGGGAGGAACTATTTGTCACTTTGTTTGTTTGTTTGTTTGTTTTTATCTGACCCTTGTGAACGTGGACAAAAATTTGACTGAAACGGGAACAAACGCTGCCAGGATTCTAAAGCTACAGGGGATACAAATGAAAGTGACATTTGAGACCTCTCTCTCTAACCAATTAGTTGTACAAACGTTATGTTTTCGGTTTGTGAGTGGGTGATTATGGGGGTATAGAAAAGTTTATTTTGATATTTATACAGAATTTTAAAAAATAACAATGTTGACACTGCAATGTTGATCTGTGCCTTGGGGTCGGGAAACCCACTACAGTATCCGACCTTCGGGCTGTTGCAGATGCACCTCCCCCGACTTCCCTCTCCAACTTTTGTCTACAGTTCGGTTTCGTGAGGCTTACCGCTCAAACACACCCATTCTGTTCTAATGCTGTAATGCTGCTGCACATTACTGGGGTCTGTGACCTCGATGCTGATTGCACGTTAGCTGTAATTCAATCAAAACCACTGACTGGAACAGGCCTCTGGGGTTAGACCAAAATAACATTCTTTGTGCTCTCACTGTGCTAGGAGAATGCATGGCATGTCATCTTGTGGAGAAAGAAAAAAACTCAAAATGGAAAAGATGTATTAAAACTCGCCCTCTTGCTGTACAAGAAGAATGTTGTTTTTGGACATATTCTTCAAATCCGCTGCACGTTTTTGAATGAACTACTGGAAGGGAAGTGCAGGCTTTCGTTCCAACCTTGCAGTAACACACCCGATTCAGCTAGTCAAGGTCCAGACTGAGGACCTTGACTTATTTGATTTAGGTGTATTATTGCACAAAACTGCACACCCTGAGGAACCCTGGGTAAGGGCTATTCCAGGGCTATATATTACAGGAAAATGGGACAGGATTCAATACCAAATGTAGTGTGAGCCATTGTTGTACAGTAGACCTACGTAACAGCATGTTACAAAAATCTATTTTCTAACTTAAATAACAGAAACCTGGAGATGTGATGTCACCCACTCTGTTAGAAGTAAGAGAGAGTTTTGTGCATGTGTGGTGTGTGTGTGTGACAGAGAGAGTGAAAACACAAATCTGTGCTAATTAATTTATCTCTCAGAACAGAAACCCAACTCTTCTTCCTCTGACATATTGTGCACAGCTGTTACTAGCGCCTTTGTGCTTTTTTGGGTTATTTTTAGGATCTGTCAAAAAACGGTTTTGTTTTTTTATTCCTTTCAAAAACAGAGCTGTTACAACTCTTCTCTGCTTCTACTAGTCTCTTATAAATATGTCTTTATTTGTGTTTTACTACACTGTTAGAAAAAAAGTCTAGAAAGTCTAGAACCTTAAAGGGTTTTTCGGCTGTCCCCATAGGAGAACATTTTAAAGAAACCGTTTTGGTTTCAGGTAGAACGCTTTAGGTTCTAGATAGAAACCTTTTGAGTTCCATGTAGAGCCCTTTCCACAGGTGGTTCTACATGGAACCCAAAATAGTTCTACGTGGAACCAAAAAAGGTTCTCCTATTTAACAAAACTAAATGTAACCTTTTATTTAACTAGTTATGAACAGATTCTTATTTACAATGACGGCCTAGGAACAGTGGGTTAACTGCCTTGTTCAGGGGCAGAACGACAGATTTTTACCTTGTCAGCTCAGGGATTCACTCTACCAACCTTTCGGTTACTGGCCCAACACTCTAACCACTAGGCTACCTGCCGCCCCAATGGGGACAACCAAAGAACCCTTTTGGAACCATTTTTCTAAGAGTGTAGGCCAGTGCTACCAAGCTGACATCAACCTTGATATCATAGTCCGTTGAGAGAATTCAGGAGAGAGAGCAACCTTGAGGATGAGGGAAAGGCGGGCTGGAAGGCAGAGGTCATCCTGTCTTTGGCTGCCTCTGCCATTCTGCTTTTCAGAGTCTCTATTCCCTAGCAGTTATCTTCCTGCACTGTGGTGGCTAGTGGTTACATAGCAACCTCCACTAGCAACTATGCAGCAGCAGTGCATCAGGCAGCTGAAGAGGAGCACCGCTTTAAACACGTTGTAACATGGGAAATGTAGTCCTTCCAGTAGCCAGATATGAGTAAACATCGTTTTACAATAGTTTCCCTTTTCTGACGTTTAAAACTGACCTTTCATTTTTGCCTAGCGCCTCGAGTAAGCCTTGTCGTGTATGACATTTTTTTTTGTTAAGTGAAAAAAATCTGCGCTAAACTTCCAAAAAATGGGGGGCCATGCCATGAAAAGGGGGAAATTGTTTTGTTGCTGTCAAGCGAGTACTGTCAAGCGAGTGAACAGTGGCCTCGACTGCAGCTCTATTAGCTGACCCCTGCTCTCACTGGGGCCTCTGCCAGTGTGGTAACAGGATAGCTAGCAGCTCTATACCGTCGGACCAAACTCATTTTCACTTCCTGTACAGTAATTAAAATGTTTATTTTGTTAGTGTATTTAGGCTGTTTGAAAAGGTTAGAATCCTAAGCAACTTGCCTTACAAGTGCAATAAGCCAACATAGCTACTTTACTAGGTCAAAGCTGTGTGTTGGAACATCTTGATAGAGTAGGGGTGAAGTAGGCCTTGTGAATTTCCTTTCTCTTTCGGCTTCAGATCTGCCTACTTCTCACCAAAAGAAATGGTTTGTTTTTAGTAATAACTAGGGCCCGGGAGTTTTTCCAGCTCAGATCAAGAGGTAAAGAGAGAACTCAGGGCCCAACATGAACTAAAATTGCCAGCTGATAGAAAGGCAGTGTGTATAACTGTTCAACGTCACATGTATTATTTAGTTTACCTTGTCTCTGATGCCTTGTCGCATTGATTCCCTCTCCACTTCCATCTTTGCATATTTATCTTTCCTCTCCTCCTCCTGCTGCCTCAGAGCCTCTTGTCTTTCTTCCTCTTTCTTCTCTGCATCGGGGTCGGGCTCTTCCTTGTCTCCTCCCATCATCTTGCCCACATCAGGTGGCCCTCCTGGGTAACACAAAGACAAAGGGCTTGTTCGACATTGCAGCCGACAGTGCAGGCGACTGCCGACCTGACTGATCTACAAATCACCTTGCACCAGAAATAACTACTCATTATTACTTGTAGATCAGTCAGTCAGTCACCATTTACCCACAACGCATCATGGATTTGATGATCTCGGACACAGCCATTGGCAACTGTCAGACAAGCTTACTTACTTTTAACATAGACTGTCATATTGTACGGTAGGCCCAAACAGACCGCATTTACATACATTTTTAGTCACAGACACAATATCCAGAGCAACTTTCAATCGACATCCAGCGCCTTACAATCAGTGAAGTAGTCACATTTGAGGTTTTTTTTTAGATCACTGGGACAAGGACGAGGGAGCACTCTTGTCATTTTTTTCCCCAGTACAGAATATGCAACGAGATGAACTGTTTTCGGCGATCCTCACACAACGAGAAACTAAATCGTGTTCTCATGTGGAGCCATCCATTCGTAACACCAAGTTTCACTCGCACGTTTCAATGCAGAGAAATGCTGAATGTCAGGAAAAATGTTATGTCACAGTCGCAAGCATTCTGCCAAATGAGCAGAACTGTTACAGTCCGAGGTATTGCCCGACAGTGCCTCACGACTGCATGCTTGGTCATGCGAGAGAGGGAGGGGGAGAGAGAAAGAGAGAGAGATAGAAAGAAAGAGGGAATTCCAGGAGACTGTTGTGCCCCCTGGAGTGAGCTGCTAGTCTGTTTTTTTTCTTTTTCTTGCTCATCAGCATAAAAAAGAACTGCAGCAAAACGGAGAGCAAGAGAGATAGAGAGAGAAAAGGGAGACTGCTGCTCCTGTAGCCGGTCGGTGGGTCAGGGCTTATAGAGCTGACTGCAAATCTACATTCTCTCCCTGATCAGATAGAATCCAGGTTATATAGCATGGTGCCACCAAACTGAACACCATACAATCACTGGGGAGCACACTCAGCAGAGCAGTCTGGTTTAACCAGGCTATATCCAGTCCAGGTTAGTTTCAGCAGTTTCAAAAACAGCTGTGCTTAGTAATAGGCAGCATCATCAACCCCCCACCTCTGTCTCTATCTCTCTCTCTCTCTCTCTCCCTCTCTCTGTCTGTCTCTCTCTCTGAGTTTGTATTGTGAGTTGATATGGGCAATAGTTATAAATAGCCACAGCTGGTTCTTGGTGGCGTGTTCTGATGATGACTGCAGTGTGTGTTTTCTGTTTCATTGCACGCCATGTGCTTTGAAGAGGAAGGAGTGTTTCATGCCGTCGTGGGGCACATTAGATTAAGGATTAAAGAGGGCCCTTTTATATGAAACTGTGTAACTATGCATCATCTCATAAACCGTCTTGCTCGCCCTCCTCCCCCTCCTCCTCGTCCTCCTCTTTGTCGTCCTCCTCCTCTCCGCCATCCCACTCCTCGGGATGACGAAGAGTTCTACTTACAGTTCTACTGTCTCTACCGTTTTGACATTGGTGGGGTAGAATTCCTTATTTATAGATTCTGGGCTGTGCACTGAAGGAACTCAAGGTCACACACTCACTAAGGAAAATGATTAGCTTTGCAGTACAGAGGGAGGGAGTCTGGGAGATACAGGAAGCAGTTTAGTGCACCCTCTCGCTGATACAATCTCATCTAAGTGCTTTCGAATAATGAGATTAGCTTTGACTTTCAGTCAATTATCGAGCTAGAAGAGCATCTGAAGATGCCTCCATTCTATTTTCTGTTGGCAGTACAGTACCCTTCACAAGCAGGATAGATTCCCTGCAGGCTCAATAAAACTGTAGCTTTTCTTGGAGGTGAGAAATATGGCTGATTCTCCCCTAGGCTCAATTGAAGTCTAGGTGGACCGAAGCTCCACCGTTATACTGGATCTTACAACTATCAGATCTGGTCCCTTCAGATTGGCAGACGCCAAAGGGAAATAGGCTAGCTAGAGGAAAGGAGGTTGTTTTCCGATTGGCTGTTAGTCTTTCATAGTCCTGTGCGTGGATGTTTTTTTCCCCCCTTCCATTCCAATGTTTCCCATTAGGCTCCACTATGTGGTGGCGTGTTGTGGGGTTCATTTGAAGGACTAGGTCTTGGTCTGACACTGGTCTTGCTCAAGTTCAGATCCTCCTCAGATGAATCTTGAGCTGCTGCCTCAGTCATGATGACACACTGGGTCTCGGTCTGATCCGGTTTGTGCCAAGTCAGCAATAAGACACACCTTGGCCTAGATTCCATTGAGTGTATGTCTGCTATCATAAAATAGCTTGCACATCCAGTTTCGGCATTCACGGCCTCTATTCACAAAATGTCTCAGTGGAGTGAGTGCTGATCTAGGAGTGCTGATCTACGATCAGATCCGCCCCCTTATCCATTATGATTTCAAAAGCCAAACTGATCCTAGATCGATCAGCGTTTCCGACGCATTGTAAATACGGTCCCAGGCAATCGGAAGAGGAGTGTAACACAGAGGAGAGTTGTACTAACATGTGTACGAGTCATATGCCATAACAGCAATCTGAAGAGGCTGGTCAATAATCTCCTTCTGCACTTCTTCGTGCCCCCCCTCCGCACCCCAATCAAATCAGGCCCTGAGCCAAAAGATGACATCACCTAACCATTCCACTGAAAAAGGCTACATAGCCTGCATCCCGATTTTCCCACCTTTCCACTCATGCGTCCCGCCATGGATTTTACAATGCTGAAAACTCCCTCCAGCCAAAGCACATCAATCCATGACAGGAAGGGTGCAAGTGCACACTGCAAGCAGCAATAGACTGGGGATGCGTCTGAAATGGTTGCCTATTACCATATGGTCCTGGTCAAAAGTAGTGCACTATGCGTAGAGAATAGGGTGCCATTTGGGAAGCACAGTTGGGTGATGGTGCAGTCAGTGAGTGTGGTGGATTCTGGCCTCTGTCACCAGCTACCTGGAGCTTGATTGTCCGTGTGGAATTGTTTTTCATCGGTCAGGTGACAGACATCATGCAGGGATGTATAAGAGTTCAGATACATGGAAATCAGAGATGAGATTTCTGGATAAATGTGTGATATATATATATATATATATATATATATATATATATATATATATATATATATATATATATATATATATTTAAAACATGATAATAATTAGTTGTTAATTATGTTATGTTCATCAAGTTTTTTTTAAATGATCATTTATTGACTGCCGTATTTAATTCCTTGATGTGTCTGTTGAGGAGTCCATCCCTTCAGCTTTACTGTCTTCGCTGTACCTCTGCATTCAGGCTCTGTTGTTTTAAGTGGACTACCGGCGGACCAATGAATGAAAGTTATCTGCTTAAATGTGTTGGCTGACAATCAACATTATATTTGTGACAAGTATCTCAAAGTTAACTGTAAGGGAAAAAATGCATTTAGTGAAGCCTAAATTAGTTCAATTGATACAAAAACATTTGGTTGATATTCACAGATAACAGGCTAGATTATATGAGTGTGAAGTAGAATTAGAGTGTAGCTGTGTGCATCTGCAATCAAACACTTTAAATGCTGGTATGTGGGAAAGGGGCAATGCTACTGTTTGTTTCGGGATTCTTATCATGGAGACGGGAGAGAGCACGGGGCTATGCAGAGAGTTGGTGGTTGGTCCTGCATTTCAATGAGAAATGTAGGCTACCTCTCGCAATCTCGACTCCCACACACAATCTCTATAGGCTGCTCAGCCAGTGCAGCAGAAGACCCCAACAATGCAGAAGACCCCAGCAAATATGATGAAAAAAGTACCACAGGTGTACAGCATTATATTTGTCAAGACTACGTGTTCACTTATCAAGTTTGACCTTTTTTCTTTTTCTAATATAGTCTACATCAGTTTGGTCCATAACGACAAAGGGACAACGTTAGTCTAAAAAAAATACATGTTATGGATATAGCGTATAACTATATACCTATTCATTAACTTAGAAATACTTCATAGAGTTGAAAGAATGGCACACGTAATGTATTTTCCCATCCCGTGTACAGTATATGCTGCATTGCCATTTGAGTGTCCGACACGACCCTGGTAATGGTGCAACGCGTTAATCAACTTACCTCCCATAGCTGCCTTCATTACAAAATTCATGGTGATGCTTTAAGTCTTGCCTCCCCTCAGATTCACAGTTTCACCTCAGACAGGACAGATGCTTCCCAGGTGCCAGGAGAAGGAAACCTTAGAAATTAAGACAGTAGAGGTTCAGTGGTTATATTGGCCCATAACTCACTTTCTCCATCAATGACCGTGTGTCTCTGCTCCCTCCTTTTAGTTAGCAAATTGAATGGTGTGATTTACAAACAAGATGCGTTGTCGGCTACACCTCCTCCGGGTAGTGCTAACCTCAAATGTATAGCCCACTCTATTTTATGAATTTATTCTGACGGAGAGGTCAATTTAGAGCGGTTTTCTTGGGGCATATTTTGTAAAAAAAAAAAAAGGCTATAAATTGACGGCACTGGTGTCGTAAATAACCGCCCCAACGTTGGTATAACGTAGCCTAGTACATTGCATGGGGCCAAGCTTTCCTGTACTGTACATCAAATGGGAAGAAGCAGCCTCATGTAAGCATAGGCTACCAGACACGATATAGCACCCCAATGCCGAAAACAGCGTTCATTTGATCAGGGAAATATATAAGGCTAATCAATTCCTCGAGTCCATAATCCGCGTTTAATGTCAAACTTTCAATGGTCAGTCATATGGTTTAAAACCCATATGCACCGTGAGTTGTAGCCTACGACGTCCCAAGTAGCCTAACCATAATCCCAATCATGGCTAATTTGAAATGAATAGGGCCTACGATCATGTTTTTAAAAAAATTATTCCCCTTTATTCGGGACACATAACCTTGTCTGAACCCACACACAGCTACAAAAGCAACGGCAAAAATCACTTCCTTTCTCGGGCGAGGAGCGATTTCAGCACCATTGTTGGGGGGACAGCTCCCAATTCGTCCCACAACATCAACATCTCTTGTGTCTTGCGATCGGGACATGCGATTACCTTTCCGAGCGCCTTGGATCTCTCAAAATAGCAAAGTTATCCTGGGAAAATATGGAAGTTGTCGCGAAATAAAGAGGGTGTGGAGATCCTTAGATGCTCACTCTGAGCATCCCTGCTGTATTTCCACCGTCTTCCTGGCTTCTGCACAACGACTGCACGCGCGTCAGGGGAGGGAACTGCAGTTGCTGTCTGATGATGAGGAGAGGTGGGTAATCACATGGAGTTCTACCAACCTTCTCCCAAACGTCCCACGCCTTCACTGACAAAAGCCTACTGCAAAAACTGCCCCGGACTTGCAACGTCTGCTCCCCCTATTACCCAAGATTTGGCTACTAGGTTACACCGTTTGGCAAACCGCCACTTTGATACCCCAGATTAGCTATATATAAACTCTCTAATAAATGTACCTTCAAAAGTCTGACCTAAATGTTTTCGCAAATAGGGTGAATGCACACTTCAGCTGACGTAAGTTTCTTCTGTAGGTTACTCACGTCATGCACCATTTCGTTAGCTCGTTAATTCATTAGAATGGATATGTTGATTTATTGGTGGTTGCACGATGTTTAGTCAGCGTTCTAGTCTATATAGTACGGTACTGCGCCGAGGTGCAATGTGTTTTATATCGGATTATAATTGATTGGATTTATATAGTGCTGTTCTACCAACTGAGGTACTCGCAGCGCTTTACACAGTAGGGGGAAACTCACCTCATCCACCATCAATGTGCAGCGCCCGTCTGGATGAGGCACGGGGACATTTTTTGTGTGCCCGAACGCTCACCACACATCAGCTAGAGAGGTGAGGAGTGATATATGCCGATTAGGAATGAGGGGGATAATTAGGTGGCCATGATGGAATGGGGCCAGGTTGGGAATTTAGCCATGACACCGGGTTAACACCCCTCCTCTTACAATAAATGCTATAGGATTTTTAAAGTCCCACCCAAAAGACGGCATCCTATGCAGGACAATGTCCCCGTCACTGCGGCATTGAGATCTCCTCAGACCAGAGGGAAGTATGGCCCTCCAACACAACTTCCAGTAGAATCTGGTCTCCCATCCAGGGGCCGAACAGGACAGACCCTGCTTAACTTCAGATGCAAGATGCAGGGTGTTACGCTGCTGGTTCGATTATCATGGCACGCTTTGTTTTAGAGATTTGAAGATTGAAATCCGAAATTGTTTTTTAATTTAAAAAAAAATCAAAAAAAAAAAGCGTGGATTGTTCTCCATTCACCCCTGATTCAGAATATACAATTTTCATACTCATGGCATGTTTGGTTCAATAGCTATTGTCGAGTTTTAAAAAAAACACACAAAAAAAACAATGTCCGCCGAGTATCTAATGTAAAACGGAATATAAAACAAGCTCCTTTTCTTGTCAAGAATCCAATTACCCGACAAAATGGTCATTTCAATGAATTTTCCTCCAGTCACTGTGACTTTGCAAACCTGCATGAAAACAACGCTAAATGAGACCAATAAGAATGTGTTAGAGGCTTAAACCACTGTCAAATGTAGGGAATGGATAGAAGAACATGTTTCATTCATGTTCCCCACCAGGCTCCAAAGATGCTCAGAAAACGGTTTTAAAATGTCATAAACCATTTCTTCCCCTTACCTTTTATCTTAGTCTTATCTGAAGCTGAAGAAGTGTTTCGTTGTGATGATAAACAGGGTTTGGGTCTGGTACATTCATTCCACATTCCAAAAATGATACACAGGGTCAACGAGCGTGTTTTTCATTTCTACTGCCTGTTGTCGGTTATTTGAAACCATTCCGTTGGTAAGTCAAAAGTGAGCATCAAAACAAAATGCATGACATTTCAGTTGATGCATTGGTGCACCTCATTTCAATTACAGCAACTGAGCTTAAGACAACCAGACAAGGTTACTAAACTTTTTATTTTACTTTTATTTTGCCAGGTTATCCCATTTTCAATGGAGAACATGGACAGGAAAATCTACCAGGAAATAAGAACAATAAACAAAAAAGCTAAATGACCCTAAAGAGAGGAGAAACAGATCTCCTACAACACTGCACATGCCCAGAAGCTACTGTATGAATTAACTATTCATCTGCAGTCTCCTAGCTGCTCCCTCAATCTCTCTCTCACCCTCTCTTCCTCTCTCCCCCCCCCTCTTTCTATCTCTCTCTTTCGATCTCTCTCTTTCACACACACTTATCTCAGCCATTCCCCCCCCCCCCTGCCCTACAGTCTCTCTTTTGCTCTCATCCTCTCCCCATCTCTCGGTCTCTCCCCCTTTCTCCCTCCATCTCTCCAATCTCCCCCTCTTCACTTTTCCCTCCCTCCCTCCCTCCCTCCCTCCCTCGCTCCCTCGCTCCCTAACTCCGAAATGACATTTGCATTATTTAACAGCCCCTGCAAGGGTGACTTCGTCTTGGCATGCTTGACATGCTGCCTGCGCCCCACTGCCTAGTGCTAGTGCCTATATACCAAGCCCCACTGCCTAGTGCTAGTGCCTATATACCAAGCCCTAGTGCTAGTGCCTATATACCAAGCCCCACTGTGAGTCTTTGGAGCCAGGCAGCTATACTAATAACTGACTACAGTAGAGGGTTAGAAGAAGGGCTGCCATAGAATCCATTCATTCCTCAAAACACTGGGACTGTATCCAGTCGAAACACACGGACACAAACATCCATCATTCTCTATATAGAACCCTTGTGTGCTGTAAAAATGACATCACTGCGTTACAGAAACTCACACCAGAGAGGGGGATTCTGGGAGTTCCATTGAGCTGTATTGGATAACGTTGGAGGAGAGGAAGAGATTCAACCATTTCACTATTTGACTGCTAACACAGTGGTTGGCAATGGGAAATGTTGCTTTTAGTCACGTGTAAAAAAGCTTTGATTTATCAGGAAAGGATATTTGACATTGTGGAAAAATGTTGTGGGGGCCTGTAGTGTTTTCAATGTCATTACATTCTGAGAAATATGAATCAATTGTACATTTCATACATTTTACATTTACATTTGAGTCCTTTCGCAGATGCTCTTATCCAGAGCAACACCACCGTCTGGGTGGTGCAGTAGTGCATGCATACATTTTCATACTATCATACTCCTTATGATATTCTTAGTCCAACTCCCCTCATCTGTACGGAGCTGAAGGACACTCTCTCTCTCTCTCTCTCTCTCTCTCTCTCTCTCTCTCTGTCTCTATTGTGCTTTTCCCGAAGTAGAGCAGAGCCGAAGAGGAGGGGCACGTTTTCTTTGAAATTAGTGTCAATCAACTGCACTCTGTGGTCTCTGGAGGAGGTGTGACTGCCTGCCTGTCTGCCTAGCTGGACTTCCACCGCAATGCGTAAAGGGTTCACACCCCAGCGAGGGCGGGTCCAGCTCGGCCGGACGTCCTGCAGCTATTGTGATGTTAAGAGCTTTGAGTGATCTCTCCCCACTGACTGGGCCCTGACTCTGTCTGGCTGGGCGAAGGAAACAGCCCAGACAACAGGGAGTTGGAAAGTGTCCATAAGTGCTGCATACTTTACAGAGAGCTGGAGATGTACTGCAGATTGCGTCCCGACTCCCGTTCCTAGACTACTCGGAGGCAGCTAGATCATTTTCTTAGCCCCCCCCCATACTAAATTGCCCCCACCCACCGTCCTCTCTCTTTCACACACTACACACACCCTTTCACTCTGGGTTTTTAAGATAAAGTGTTTGTTCATGACATTGGATGTGTGTTGCTCCTGAAGGGTTTTGGGTTCATCTAATTAGCGCAGTGAGGGATATTTGGCTGAAAGCCATGTTAACACACAATTAGTAGAGAGACGGTATTTCTGTGTGTGATACAGAAAGTCTTGGTGTCAAATGTGAATATTAGCTCCAGATGTGGACCCCAACAGGCTTCCTTCCGCTCCTTGCTGCTGCGCATAGGGAAAATGCCCTCGCGAAATCACACTTAAGTAAACTAGTGGAACACTGTTCAGGTTTTTGCTTTCTCTGTGTATGCTCATGCATACCTTTTGATCCTTGCGTGCACACCATTACTGGTTTGATTAACAAAGAATTCGGTGATGACTTGCTTACTAATGCCTTAGCGAGACTGCAGCCGTACCCCCCCCCCCCCTTTTGTCAGAGTGTTTCTGAACCCTCTGTGCCATAACCTTCAAATATTTCTTAAAAATGTATTTTGAAAAAAAGTCTACTATCCTTGTCTGATGTGCAGCCCAGCCCACTGTTCACTTCTCCCTGCATTGCTATGACAAAAAAAAGCCAATTGTACTTAATCTGTTAAAACCCAGATCCAGTCCAAATGACTTGGACGCTCAGCGATATTCATCACTGGTCATCGGGAACCCTCTAAACCCATACCCGAAGGCCTCCGTCAGGCAAAACAAAAATATCCATCATCACAAAGATATCCATCCACCATCTTAGTTTCCCCCCCCCCCCAAAGAGCATTGAATAACGTGGTTCTAGATTCGCTAACTCTGCAGAAAGAGAGAAATCTGTGGGCCCCAGTATATGCCCTGTATTGATTAAAGGTTGTTGATCGATACTGCACAGTTGATGGTTAGTAGTTTTATGAGGGGCAGTCATGCCGTTCCCACTTTGTTTTATGGTCCTCTTCACCCTCTGCTGACCCAGCACTCTTTATAGGCTCTGGCTAGGGGCCAGGCAGGGGGAGGCAGAGAGGAAGGCAGGCTGGGGGAAACCGACCCATTCAGGGAGACCAGGTAGGCTGGGGGAGACAGACCAGACAGGCATGCCGGGAAGTATAGGCAGGGAGGGAGGCAGGACAGGAAGGCTGGGGGAGGTAGACCAGGCAGACAGACAGGCAGACAGACAGACAGACATACTGACTGGCAGGCAGACAGGCAGGGAGTGCGGGGGCATGTCTTTAGTTCAGGCTCCGAACATCCTCTGGAGTTCAGTGGCAGAGGGGAACGTTTGATATTGTGTTCACTAAGGGCTTTGTTTGTTCTCTGTCTGTGTCCTCGTAGAACAGCGAGCTTGTTATTCTGCAGTGTTTGTGTAGTGCTTTGCTGTTACTGTGTCCCTCATCGACTGTGAGTCATGCATTGAAAAGAGAAGTACAGTCAAAAGGATATTTGATCATATTTTGTTATAACAATGATATTACCATATCCGTGTAAACATTTGTGTATAACATTAAGTGGTTGAATAGGAGTTGTGTAGGTGGTAAAGGTGGCTCTAAATCATGTTGCATTTCCACAATCATTTTGAAGAGAGATTTGTTCTGTTCTGTTCTATGCTGCCGTCTCCTGTCGACTGCTGACACTGTCACCCCTCACAGCACGTGTGTTGGTGTATTGATTACATGATTACCAGCTTTGACACACACACACACACACACACACACGCACACACACACACACACACACACACACACGGGACTCACACACACACACGGGACTCACACACACACACACACACACACACACACACACACACACACACACACACGGGACTCACACGCACACACACATAAACCCATGCACACAAGGGCGGGCGCGCATACAAATCACTCACACAAACTGCTGTTGCTGGTCTTTTAATCGTTGTGTAGGTCCATGAATACATATGGTAATACATTCAAGGGGTCATGCATATTTTACAGCTTTAAAGGGTAGGCGAGGGAGAAAACAGTGAGTGACCAGATATATCCGAATCTTCTAAAGATATTTCAGGTCATACCTCTCCTTTAAAAATAATCTCCACTTCAACTGATGATTGCATATGCAGTGCATAAACAATCCCATAATTGACATGCGTTGTGTGGTCCACACAGAAATACCTCCAAGGCTGCGTGTGTGTGTATGACTTTGCAGATATGATGGGTTGCCCTTGAGAGACCTTCACGAGCATTGCAGGGATGATGAAATGCACTCTCTCTTACTGTATTCGTTCTACCTCCCTCCTCTGACCAAACCAGGGAACTGCACCCAAATCAGATGCGCAGTGAGCACACCAGCGTTTAAATTGCAGGGGTGCATCGAGGGAGGCAGTCGTGCGACTGAATTGTTGGTCCACACAACCGTCTGGGTGGTTCAAACAGCTTCCTTTCTGCTGTAATTACTTCCTGAATTCATTATTCAAATGATTAACAGCTTTTAAAGGGGTGAATTGGATGTTCTCCTAGCTTCTACCCTGTAACGTATAGTAGTAGCCTACAGGCTACACCTACAATTGCTGTTAAGGGCAAACACTATACAAATGGTCAAGTCAGTTAGTCAACCGACATTTGAAACATAATCCAAATCAAACGTAGATGCCCTGGCTCCTGAGCATAACAGAGCAGAGCTTTTTTTTCTGTACAAAATGAAGTGACAAATATAATGGAAAATACATACATTGTCGATATAGCCAATCTCTGGATATTTATCTCATCTTTTCTCGTCCAGATAAGTCCTCCTATAACACAGAGCACTGTGATAAGTGCTTCCTGTACTGCCCCGTAAGCAAACCTGAATTCAAAGTGGACAGGGAAATTCTCTTTTGACTTGGTTGTTTAATAGTGTTGGGGGAGAGGGAACCCAGTTTTGTGGGGGAACACCTGAGCAGTGGAGCTGGACAACAGAGGGGAACAGGGAATACCTGATAACCTGCCCCCTGTGGACAATGTAAATGTAATGGGGTTGTGTTGTGACGCAGACCAGTGAAGTTAAGGTCTATTTCTAAGACTTCTAAGGGGCGACTTTATAGTCAGCCAGATACTTGACATACTTCACAAAGGCGACTGTTAAGTGAATCAACCTGGGGACTAGTAGTTCGCTTTGTTTACCTAACGTCTATTGAAATAAGTGTTTGCAAGTACCTAATTTAGTCTAAGCGTGCAAAGAAGATGTTTTAATATATTTTTTTGTCTGTGTAAAATGCATGAAATAGGGTTCCAGCTGAAAACATAGTCAGTTCCAAGGAGCCCATTGCAGCAGTGTGACAGCCCTTTATTCATTCAACACTTACCTGGACTAGTCCCCGAGGTAGCGCTGTTCTTTCATGATGTCTGAGGTTGGGGGGGGGGGGGGGGGGGGGGAAGAAGGAGTGTCTGCATTCTGGTCTCCGTGCACGTCCTACTGCGTCACACAACCCGCCCCCTCCATCACCCCCCTACCTCGCTCTCTCACTCCCCTCTTCTCTCTCACTTTGCAGCTCTCAAGGCTTAACACCAGCCAGCTCTTATGCAATCCAGCCCTCACTTGTGGAAATAGCCCTGCAATGCAGCACAGTTATGAAATAGCAAGCCGCACTGCTGCTGTTGGGTTGTGCTCAGGATGGAGGCTGAGAGATATGCTCAGTGAAGTGGCTGCAAGCGAGAGAGGGAGGTTCAGCACAGAGTATCTGCATTCATAGAGGGGGTTGGAGATGGAACACCCAGAGAAGAAAGTCCTTGAGAAATAACTGTGTTTTTCAAATCCTGTTTTTCTGTAGGCTACTTCATTGCTGCCTCTGATGACTGTATGCAAGCACGCAGATTTGCAGAATTCAGAAACATCTGAATGAAGGAGTTGATCAGACATTTGATTGAAAATGCTCCCCTAAGAGGACCAAAATCACTTGAAAGGTGTCGTAGCAGAGGTAGCCTGGTAGTTCGCTGAGCTACGTGCGCTCCTTTGCCTGATGGGTGACCTTACCTGAGACCTTAAGTTCATATAGATAACACCTAGACTTTAGCTTAGCGGGATATTATGAGTTGGGTGACGACCATAGACCGGTGAGGACCCACATTTGATACCCGGCCTGTTCAATGAAACTCATCCAGGCCAGGGGTAGTCATTGATTAAAGAAACATTTCAGAGAAAGAGCTCCATCAAATGCCAATGAGAATCCTTCAGAAACTAGAAAAGGGTACATTTTCTGAAGAAAATATGTGTGCTTGCATCAGCTTTTACTACACGTTTCAGATACAGTGTATGTATTCTAGTTAGATGAGTTGTAAGTATTGGTCTAGATTAGAGCTAGTCTGGTCCCAGATCTGTTTGTGCTTTTGCCAGCTCCATTGCTGTCACTGTCGAGCCATACATGATTGGCATCAGAACAAAGAGTGACAAGGCGTTGGCATGATGGTACGAACAGACTGGCACACAATCTAGTTGGTCTTGATCTATAGTCTTATAGAAGGTCAAAATATGAAGTCTAGGTAGAGGTCAAGTAAGTTGGTCTAGGACTTGACCTGTATTATTAGACTAGTTAGATGTCTAGTTGGTACAGTTGGTTTTTGGGTGCGGTTGAGTTGGCTTAGACCTAAATCTACGATGAAGTTAGATGTTTAGATGGTCTCGTCCAGGGTTTCACAAACTCGGTCCTGGTGCTCCCCCTGGGTTCACAGCTTTTTTGTTGTTGTTGTTGGGGGAGGCAAGTCCGAGTTTGGGGAAAACCTGGTCTAGTCAAGGTCTATGTTATAGTTAGATGTCTTGTCGATAGATCTATAGTGAAGTTTGATACCTAGCTAGAAGGCCTGATTGGTGGAGTGCTGCAGAGATGGTTGTTGTTCTGGAAGGTTCTCCCATCTCCACAGAAGAACTCTAGATCTCTGTCAGAGTGACCATCGGGTTCTTGGTCACCTCCCTTGACCAAGGCTCTTCTCCCCAATTGCTCAGTTTGGCCAGTTCTATAAAGAGTCTTGATGGTTCCAAACAACCTCAATTTAAGAACGATGGAGGTCACTGTGTGTGTGTGTGTGTGTGTGTGTGTGTGTGGGGGGGGGGGGGGGGGGGGGGGGTAGCTAACTAGCTAACTGGCACAGAGTGTCACCAACTAGCCTCCCAACTGCCGTACTAGTAACCAGTAAACGGTGTCCTTCTCCCACGTCTGTCGGGCAACTTTT
Organism: Oncorhynchus clarkii lewisi; assembly: GCF_045791955.1. Classification (NCBI taxonomy): domain Eukaryota; kingdom Metazoa; phylum Chordata; class Actinopteri; order Salmoniformes; family Salmonidae; genus Oncorhynchus; species Oncorhynchus clarkii. The sequence goes on from NC_092165.1 coordinate 16,444,409, forward strand.
TCCACGCTGTTCTATTAACGAAGACAGGTGTTTGGCAGGAACCAATGGGATGCTTGGGGCAGGTGTTCCTGTAGATACAGGAATGCCCACATGCAGGAACACCCCTAAATTGCAGGCTGCAGTTGCACACTAATTGTACTGGCTCGGTGAGAGATTTGCGCTGCTCGAATATAAAATGAAGTATATATTTTTTAAGATGTATATTTCGCGCACAATATGTGCCAGTAACGTTATATTAGTTTGAGATTAAGTAACCGGGACTATTTCACGTTCACGCCAGCCTACATCTGAAAGAGACATGATGAGAGACATTGCATGAAATTAGAGGATCTGCTTGAATAAAGGTAGGTAGCAAGTTAATTTAGTGCAACGTTCACGCTTCAGAGTATTGCAAGCGCCAGCTTGGTGGTATCTAGCTAGCTAACTTCGACCTAGCTACAGTAGCTAGCTGACGTTAGCGGAACTACACCTTTGGATAAAGTTATCTTGCTAGCTAGCTAACGCAATATAGACCAGACAAACATATTGTGCTCCGTTAACTAACTTCGCTATCATTTTAGTTAATGTAATATATGCGCATTTTCACTATGAATCACAAAGCTAGCTAGCCTAGTTGAAATTAGCTGAAGTTAGCACACGTAAGCTAGCTAGCAAGTAGGAAAGGTAGCACTAGTCAGCTATTCATCATATAGATACCAAATGTTACATTTGTCATTGTCTGCTAACTAACCAGTGTGAATAAAGCGGGTTGAGTTAACTAGCTAACGTTATCCCGCTAACGATGTTAACAGCAACCCTTAGATAGCTAACTGCTAATAGCTTGTTGGCAACATAACCGGGCCACATAATCACTTGCTGATTTAGGCTTTTTAAGCTAATGGGTATGTAGCCAGCTAACGTTAGCTACTTGTATAAATTGAGACTGACTTTGATATGGCAAGCCTAACTTTACAAAAATGTCTATTCAAACTAAAAAGTAAAGGTTAGCCTAATATTTGTATTCCCTGGCAAGTTTATTCTAGCTAGCTAACATACTGTATAATTGAAATAGCTACATTTTAATTAGCTAGACTAGTTAGTCCTTTCATTAGAAATATATAGTTAGTTGAAACTGGCTAATTCTCTACCTACATCTGAGTTCAGCAATGCCCATTACTATTATTTAATGTACATTTGTGGCGTGAATGTATGGAGGGAGGCCTGTGTGCTGGCTATTAGAGAATACAGTAGATGAGTGTTTGTTGCTTCGGGTGTGGAATCAAATATTTTGTCCCACCACCTACTACTGTACATCAAAGTACATTCTTAGTATTCCTCTGTTTACCAGTGGGTGGCGCAATTTCACAATCAGCAACACGTTATTTTCATAAACTGCCTTTAGATTTGATAGTATATGATACAGATATATAGTATGAAATAAACAGACCAGGATCTGTCTTTGTTTAGGTACGAAATAGACGTGTGATGCAGGCCTATGTCTAGTCCATACAATCTTGGGAGGCAGACCCTTCATATCCTAATCAGACAGCACTAAAAGTTCTGTAAACACCAGCCTGAGAGTCTTGTAGGAAGTCGAAACAAAAAGGCAATGAATGCTAGATGCTACAGAATCACGGAGTTCACAGGATGTCATCAACACAATACACCAGTAAATCATTTGTGTGTCCTCAGTCCTTGCACATCCAGTCTGGCGTCAACCACTATCAACAGATAGGAGAATAATTCATAACATTCAGTATCAAGTCTAGTGACCATCAACCCCCAACTTGAGTATCACAAACACTGGAAATCATGTGTATTACAGATAGGGGGAAATGTATAAATATTCAAAACATTCTATTAATTACCCTCAACTGAATATTCATTTTGTATTACATTTTTTACATTCACATACAGTGAAGCCACTCAACATTTACATTCAGCAGACACTCCCATCCAGAAAGACCCACGGGAGCAACCAGGGTCAAGCGCCCCCACCCAGTCGACCCGGGGACCCGAACCAGCGACCTCTCGGCCACCCGCCCTAGCTCCCAACAGCCAGACCACCAACCATCTAAGATACCCATACAGTTCCCATTTTTCCAAACAGTGAAATTACTTGACCAACAGAAAATAATATCAAAGATCTATATATAATGACGAGATGCTTATGTTTACGTCCTAACAATGGGAGTGGTTCTAAGGCAGGGAAGGCAGGCGGACAAGTTTAGGCCCAAAATAAGCCCATAGAAATGCATTGGATTAATTTTGGACTGATTTTGGCGAGAGTGAAACTGATCCTACGCATGCATACAAGGACCGGACATTTTTTCATTAAGAGTTTAATGGAAACATTCAACAATGGTAAGTCTATCGCGTTACAGCCAAAAGGCTATAGCCTATTATTGAACATGCAACTCCTTAAATGTAATGGCAATATGTAGATTTCCGCCTGAATAGGCATACCCAAAGGTAACTGCTATTCATGTGTAATTACGTGATTGTTACATGCAAAAACTTGGTATATTTGGAAAGAAGACATCTGGGAGATCGTGAGGAAATGATCAGAAGATATGAGTTACATAGTTCAGAGTACACAAGATCAAGCACACAAAATAAAAATAAAATGTATATTGAAAGTCCTATGTCATTGACAAGCTACCAGTGAATTATTGATGACAACGTGAACAATATCAGAAAAATAATGGGATTAATAGACCTAACAACTAGAAATGAGCAGAAGTTTTAGTAAGTGGTGTCAGGTGTGGTTATGGGGCGTTTCCAAATCTCTGAGCCAGGTAGCAATAGTTCTCATTACGCATAAAGGTTCTAGGCCGAGGCCTCCCGAGTGGCGCAGTAATCTAAGGCACTGCATCGCAGTGCTAGCTGTGCCACTAGAGATCCTGGTTTGAGTTCTGGCCTTGTCGCAGCCGGCCTCGACCGGGAGACCCATGGGGCGGTGCACAATTGGCCCAGCGTCGACCGGGTTTGGCCGGCAGGGATGTTCTTATCTCATTGCGCACTAGTGACTCCTGTGGTGGCCGGGCGCAATGCACGCTGACACCGTTGCCAGGTGCAGTGTTTCCTCCGACACATTGGTGCGGCTGACTTCCGGGGTTAAGCGGGCATTGTGTGGAGAAGCAGTGCAGCTTGGCTGGGTTGTGTTTCAGGGGACACACGGCTCTCAACCTTCGCCTCTCCCGAGTCCGTACGGGAGTTGCAGCGATGGGACAAGACTGTAACTACCAATTGGATATCACAAGATTGGGGAGAAAAGGGGGTAAAACAAATGTCTAGGCCTTTCTTTCTCCCACCCAGGTCGTCTGCAAATCCATGGAAACCTTATCTCATTGGCTAAAAGACTGTTAAGTTGCCATAGTAGCCAATCCCCTGTGTAATGGATGCCTACCGCTCGTAAGCAGGCAACATCATATTTTTGATGCGCAAATATATAGTCACTCGGTGGACATTCGATGTTGCTGTTAAGTCGTACATCATCAGATAACATGGGCAATATGCTAGATTTGTTCCTACCAACCAAATTATTAATTTGATACCCTCTATGTAGCTATAGCTCAAACACAGACAAAATCTCAGTTTACCTTGTAAGATGTTTGGTGAAAACGTTTTGCAATAAATATTTTGACTCTCGGGGCTGGTGATCAATAACTGTAGGTCACAGGCAAACAAATAAGATATCCTCATGATCTGTGGAATCCTGCCTTTCGGTGTGTATCAACGTATTCCGTGTTTTAGTTTGTGCTTCACAACGCTAACCGGAATGTAGGTAGCAGCCATCTTGAAATGAGGTCATCGGCATGAAGGCATGAAGGCACCAATCAATAGCCAAGATTCTCAGTTTTCCGCAGACACCCTGCTTTTGCATATAGGGATTACCCTTCTCATACCAGACTCAATTGAATAAAACAAATCTCATAGGGTCCCCAAATATGACTTAATGAGGCAGCTAATAATGCACACCTAATGCAAGCAGTTCCATATCATATCTATTTAATCTTTTGTCAAGTGCTGAATATAATAAGTGTAGACTTTACCGTGAAATGCTTACTTACAAGCCCTTAACCAACAGTGCAGTTCAAGAAGTTAAGAAAATCTGTACCAAGTAGACTAAAATAAAAAGTAATAAGTAACACTAATAATAATAAGGCTATATACAGGGGGCACCGGTACCGAGTCAGTGTGCGGGGGTACAGGTTAGTTGAGGTAATTTGTACATGTAGGTGGGGGTGAAGTGACTGCATAGATAATAAACAGCGAGTAGCAGCAGTGTACAAAAGGTAGAGCGGAGGGGGTGTCAAGGGAACCCATGCCATATCTTTTCAGTCTCCTGAGGGGGAAAAGGGTTTGTCGTGCCCTCTTCGACTGTCTTTGTATGTTTGGACCATGATAGTTCATTGATGTGTGTAACAGTATAACTTTAGACCGTCCCCTCGCCCATACCCGGGCGCGAACCAGGGACCTTCTGCACACATCAACAACTGACCACGAAGCATCGTTACCCATCGCTCCACAAAATCCATGGCCCTTGCAGAGCAAGGGGAACCACTACTTCAAGGTCTCAGAGCAAGTGACGTCACCGATTGAAACGCTATTTAGCGCGCACCGCTAACTAAGCTAGCCGTTTCACATCTGTTACATGTGGACACCTAGGAACTTGAAGCTCTCAACCCGCTCCATTACAGCCCCGTCAATGTTAATGGGGGCCTGTTTGGCCTGCCTTTTCCTGTAGTCCACGATCAGCTCCTTTGTCTTGCTCACATGTTGTCCTAGCACCACACTTGCAGTTCTCAGACCTCCCTATATGCCGTCTCATCGTTGTCGATGATCAGGCCTACCATTGTTGTGTCGTCAGCAAACTTAATGATGGTGTTGGAGTCGTATTTGGCCACGCAGTCGTGGGTGAACAGGGAATATAGGAGGGGACTAAGTACCCACCGCTGAGGGGCCCCTGTGTTAAGGATCAGCGTGGCAGACATGTTGTTGCCTACTCTTACCACCTGGGGGTGGCCCGTCAGGAAGTCCAGGATCCAGTTGCAGAGGGAGGGGTTTAGTCTCAATCCTTAGCTTAGTGATGCGCTTCATGGGCACTATGGTGTTGAATGCTGAGCTGTAGTCAATGAACAGCATTCTCACATCTTTTTGTCCAGGTGAGAAAGGGCAGTGTGGAGTGCAATAGAGATTGCGTCATCTGTGGACGAATTGGAGTGGGTCTAGGGTGTTCGGGAGGATGTTGTTGGTGTGAGCCATGACCAGCCTTTCAAAGCACTTCATGACTACCGACGTGAGTGCCACTGGGCGGTAATCATGTAGGCATGTTACCTTCGCTTCCTTGGGCACAGGGACTATGGTGGTCTGCTTGAAACATGTAGGTATTACAGACCCCGTCAGGGAGAGGTTGAAAATGTCAGTGAAGGCACTTGACAGTTGGTCTGCGTGTGCTTTGAGTACACGTCCTGGTAATCCATCTGGCCCAGCGGCTTTGTGAATGTTGACCTGTTTAAAATTTGTGTTCACATCGGCTACCGAGAGCGTTATCACACAGTCATCCAGAACAGCTGGTGCTCTCATGCATGCTTCAGTGTTGCTTACCTCAAGTCTAACATCCATATATTAAAGCTGACAGTCTACACTTTAACTTCATAGTCATTATATCATTTCAAATCCTACGTGCTGGACTACAGAGCCAAAACAACAAATGTGTCACTGTCCCAACACTTTTGGAGCTTACTGTAACTATCGCAAACAAATATATGGCATGTTAATATACCTTGCCTAATCAGGGTCTATGTTTGGGATAGGCGATGTAGGATTCTCAATATTTTCTATTGCAAACAATGTTCTCGCTATATAGATGGAGCATTGCGGTGTCTATCCAAACAGTGTCTATGCAAACAGTGTCTATGCAGTGTCCTCTGCTTGGACCCGGATGGTTAAGAGGATGTAAACAGACAGCAGGTGAATGGGTCCAGAGATCTGTGTCTGTTTTTTTTCTGGTTGCTTATCAAAGATAGCTGGCTATCTTGGTATAGAATCAGCTTGATCCCCTCTGTTGAAGACACTTGGACATCTTCAGTGGTATTGTTTGCAAACACACCCCCATAAAGAAAATGAGAATTAAAAACAGGCTCAGCCCCTGGTTCGACCGTGATCTTGCAGAGTTACTCCACCTCAAGAATTGCATTTTGGCGGAAGGCTCGGCACACGCATACTCAGGCTGACTGGCTCTCGTTTAAGCAAATGAGAAATAAGTGCACTCAGGCTATCCGGAAGGCCTAAGTTAGTTACTTTAAGGAGCAGTTCTCTCTCTGTGGGTCTAACCCCAAGAAGTTCTGGAAAACGGTTAAAAACCTGGAGAATAAACCCTCACAGCTGCCCATGTCCCTTAAAGTTGAGGATGTGGTTGTTACTGACAAGAAGCACATGGCTGAGCTCTTTAATCACCACTTCATTAAGTCAGGATTCCTATTTGACTCAGCCATGCCTCCTTGCCTGTCCAAAATGTCCTCATCTCCCACCCCTTCTAATGTGATTATCCCTGATGCTTCTCCCTCTTTTTCCCCTGCCCGGCTACAAAGTTTCTCCCTGCAGGCAGTCACTGAGTCCGAGGTGCTAAAGGAGCTCCTTAATTAAACTTGACCCCCAAAAAACATCTGGGTCAGATGGTTTAGACCCTTTCTTCTTTAAGGTTGCTGCCCCTATCACCTCCAAGCCTATCTCCAACCCTTTTAACATGTCTCTCCTTTCTGGGGAGGTTCCCATTGCTTGGAAGGCAGCCACGGTTTGTCCATTATTTAAAAGGGGAGATCAAGCTGATCCTAACTGTTATAGGCCTATTTCTATTTTAGTGTTGGAAAAACATGTTTATAATCAACTGACTGGCTTTCTTGATGTCTATAGTATTCTCTCTGGTATAGAATCTGGTTTCTGCTCAAGTTATGGATGTCACTGCAACCTTAAAGGTCCTCAAGGATGTCACCATTGCCCTTGATTCTAAGCAATGTTGTGCTGCTATTTTTGACCTGGCCAAAGCTTTGGCCAGCTAAGGAGTATTGGTGTCTCTGAGCGGTCTTTGCGCTGGTTTGCTAACTACCTCAGAGTGTAGTGTATAAAGTCAGAACATCTGCTTTCTCAGCCACTGCCTGTCACCAAGAGAGTACCCCAAGGCTCCTCAATCCTAGGCTCCACGCTCTTCTCAATTTACAACAACATAGTTCAGGCAGTAGGAAGCTCTCTCATCCATTTATATGCAGATGATAGTCTTATACTCAGCTGGCCCCTCCCTGGATTTTGTGTTAAATGCTCTACAACAAAGCTTCCTTAGTGTCCAACAAGCTTTCTCTACCCTTAACCTTATTCTGAACACTTCCAAAACAAAGGTCATGTGGTTTGGTAAGAAGAATGCCACTCCCCACAGGTGTGATTACTACCTCTGAGGGTTTAGAGCTTGAGGTAGTCACCTCATACAAGTACTTAGGAGTATGGCTAGACGGTACACTGTCCTTCTCTCAGCACATATCAAAGCTGCAGGCCAAAGTTAAATCTAGCTTTGATTTCCTCTATTGTAATCGATCCTCTTTCAACCTAGCTGCCAAACTAACCCGGATTCAGATGACCATCCTACCCATGCTAGATTACGGAGACATAATTTATAGATCGGCAGGTAAGGGTGCTCTCGAGCGGCTAGGTGTTCTTTACCATTCGGCCATCAGATTTGCCACCAATGCTCCTTATAGGACACATCACTGCACTCTATTACTCCTCTGTAAACAGGTCATCTCTGTATACCTGTCACAAGACCCACTGGTTGATGCTTATTTATAAAACCCTCTTAGGCCTCACTTCCCCCTCTTAGGCCTCACTTCCCCCTCTTGGGCCTCAATCCCCCCTATCTGAGATACCTACTGCAGCCCTTATCCTTCACACACAACACCCGTTCTGCCAGTCACATTCTGTTAACGGCCCCCAAAGTGCACACATCCCTGAGTCGCTCACCTTTTCAGTTCGCTGCAGCTAGCAACTGGAACGGGCTGCAACAAACACTCACACTGAACAGTTGTATCGCAATCTCTTGATTCAAAGACTCAATCGTGGACACTCTTACTGACAGTTGTGGCTGCTTTGTGTGATGTATTGTTGTTTCTACCTTTTTGCCTTTTGTGCTGTTGTGTGTGCCCAATAATGTTTGTACCATGTTTTGTGCTGCTACCATGTTGTGCTGCTACCATGCTGTGTTGTCATGTTTTTCTGCCTTGCTATGTTGTCTTAGGTCCCTCTTTATGTAGTGTTGTCTCGTCATGTTGTGTGTGTGTGTGTTGTCTCATATATATATATATATATATATATATATATCTGAGGTCGACCGATTTGATTTTTCGATAACGATTATTGGAGGGCCATAAAAGCCGATACCGATTTAATCAGCCGATTTTATAAATAAAAAAATAAAAACATGTATTTGTAATAATGACAATTGCAACAATACTGAATGAACACTTATTTTAACTTAATACATCAATAAAATCAATTTAGCCTCAAGAAAATAATGAAACGTGTTCAATTTGGTTTAAATAATGCAAAAACAAAGTGTTGGAGAAGAAGTAAGTTCAATATGTGCCATGTAAGAAAGCTAACGTTTCAGTTCCTTGCTCAGAACATGAGAACATATGAAAGCTGGTGGTTCCTTTTAACATGAGTCTTCAATATTCCCAGGTAAGAAGTTTTAGGTTGTAGTTATTCTAGTAATTATAGGACTACTTCTCTCTATACCATTTGTATTTCATTAACCTTTGACTATTGGATGTTCTTATAGGCACTTTAGTATTGCCAGTGTAACAGTATAGCTTCCGTCCCTCTCCTCGCTCCTCCCTGGGATCGAACCAGCAATACATCGACAACAGCCACCATCGAAGCAGCGTTACCCATGTAGAGCAAGGGGACCAACCACCCCAAGGCTCAGAGCGAGTGAAGTCTGAAACGCTATTAGCGTGCGCTAACTAGCTAGCCATTTCACTTCGGTTACACGAGCCTCATCTCAGGAGTTGATATGCTTGAAGTCATAAACAGTGCAATGCTTGACGCACAACGAAGAGCTTCTGGCAAAATGCACGAAAGTGCTGTTTGAATGAATGTTTACGCACCTGCTTTTGCCTACCACCGCTAAGTCAGATACTTAGATACTTGTATGCTCAGTCAGATTATATGCAACGCAGGACACGCTAGATAATCTTTAGTAATATCATCAACCATGTGAAATTAACTAGTGATTATGATTGTTTTTTATAAGATAAGTTTAATGCTAGCTAGCAACTTACCTTGGCTTACTGCATTCGCGTAACAGGCAGTAGAGTGGAGTGCACTTGTGGCGTGCAACGAGAGAGAGGCAGGTCGTTATTGCGTTGGACTAGTTAACTAAGGTTGCAAGATTGGATCTCCCGAGCTGACAAGGTGAAAATCTGTCGTTCTGCCCCTGAACGAGGCAGTTAACCCACCGTTCCTAGGCCATCATTGAAAATAAGAATGTGTTCTTAACTGACTTGCCTAGTTAAATAAAGATGAAATAAAGGTGTTAAAAAAAAACATTTTTTAAACACAAAAAAATAAACGCAAATCAGCGCCCATTCCGATTAATTGGTCGACCTCTAATATATACATTTTATCCCATCCTGCAGGAGGCCTTTTGGTAGGCCGTCATTGTAAATAAGAATTTGTTCTTAACTGACTTGCCTAGTTAAATAAAGGTTAAATATAATAAATATAAAAAACATTGATCCGGCTTTGTAGTATACTTTTCAGGTTGTTTCATTGTACCATTCCAACCCGTCCCTCAAACCTGGTAAAATAAGGGTTAAAAATTCATACGAATTTCAAACACCTGAGGGAGAAAAACAAATCTTTATCAGACGTGGCTATGATATTTGCACAAAGGAAGGCCAAGGACTCAGGCTTTATGCCTAAGCAAACAAGGACCAATCGAATGACACCCTGCAGATGGCAGAGCTGGCGAAATGCCACAAGTACATATTGGAGGAGATGGGGAAAGAACTGATGTTTTGATGTTCTTTTATGAGTAAGATTTATTATAACCGTAGTAATAATGTTAGGGACCGATTACAATAAAACATTTGACACATTGAATCATCAATGATCACATTGAATTGTAAAATAATATATGTAATCGTACAAAAAAAATGGATCAACAATCTGATGTATTGCACTGTTATGCTTTAGCTTGTGCTAGTTAGCACCATAAGTCCCTCGATTGGTTTTAAAATGGTGAAAAAGAAAATACAAGAACTAATAATGAATCCAAACAAGGCACAAATGAATCCCTTTCTTTGACATAAAGCAATTACTCCTGCACTCTCAATTATATGTACCAGGCAGGTTCCAGAACTAAGATGCTGATTTTCTGCATTTTAAACGTTGCATGCAGAACACCCATACGAATATTCTAGCTTATCCATACGTATAAATATGAGCCCAAGCCTCTCCCAAAAAAACTGAATATATTATACAGCGGAACAACAAAAAAGCCCATAGATTTAAGATGGCTTTTGAACACAGTGCTTTCGGAAAGTATTCAGACCCCTTGACTTTTTCCACACTTTGTTACGTTACAGCCTTTTTCCCCTTCATCAATCTATACACACTACCCCATAATGACAAAGCAAAAACAGGTTTTTAGAAAGTTTTGCAAATCTATATAATATAGAAATGCTACCAACAAAAAAGTGTTAAAACTTGTTACAATTGATGGAGTCACGCATGATTCACCAAATTATATTTTGAAAGAGGAAGTAAAGTACTTTAAGAATATGTTTTCATTTCATTTAAAAAAAATGGAGACCTCTTACACTTCAGTGTTGTGATGCAAAATGCTTGGCGCATATAATTAACAAGTATTGTCAGATATTATTCATCCTAATCAGACAGGTTTTTTACATGGACGATACATTGGACATAATATAAGACAAGTACTGGAAACAATAGAATATTATGAAATATCGGGGACACCAGGCCTGGTTTTCATAGCTGATTTTGAAAAGGCTTTTGATAAAGTACGACTGGAATTTATATATACATGCCTAGAATATTTACATTTTGGGGAATCTCTTATGAAATGGGTTAAAGTTATGTATAGTAACCCTAGGTGTAAAATAGTAAATAATGGCTACCTCTCAGAAAGTTTTCTAGAGGAGTAAAACAAGGTTGTCCATTATCGGCATATCTATTTATTATTGCCATCGAAATGTTAGCTGTTAAGATTAGATCAAACAATAATATTAAGGGATTAGAAATCCGTGGCTTAAAAAGTAAGGTGTCATTGTATGCTGATGATTCATGTTTTCTTTTAAAACGACAATTAGTCTCTACACGGCCTCATAGAGGATCTAGATACTTTTGCTATTCTCTCTGGATTAAAACCAAATTATGATATTACGTATTGGATCGCTAAAAAAATGCTAATTTTACATTACCATGTAGTTAACCAATTAAATAAACTGACGGAGATGTGGACATACTCGTTATACAAATTCCAAAAGAAAGAAATGATCTCACTCCAATACATTTTTATAGAAAGTTAGCAAAAATAGATAAGATCTTGCTACCATGGAAAGGAAAATACCTGTCGATTTGTGGAAAAATCACCCTGATTAACTCTTTAGTCATATCACAGTTTACCTATTTGCTTATGGTTTTGTCTACACCTAGTGACCTGCTTTTTACATTATATGAACATAAAATATTCAATTTTATTTGGAACGGCAAGCCAGATAAAATTAAAAGGGCCTATTTATATAACGAATATGAATTCGGAGGGCAGAAATGATTAAATATTAAAGCATTAGACCTCTCAGTAAAGGCATCAGTCATACAAAAGTTATACTTAAATCCAAACTGGTTCTCTAGTAAATAGGATGAGACATTCGTACCAATGTTCAAGAAGGGCCTTTTTCCCTTTTCAGATTACACCGGCCCACTTTCGATTGTTTGAAAAGGAAATGATCTCCAAAATAAATATAGCCTTAGAAAGTTGGTTGCAATTTCAGTTTAATCCACCTGAAAAGACGGAACAAATAATACAACAAATATTGTGGTTAAATTCAAATATACTTATTGATTTTTAAAAAACTATTTTTTGAATAAATGTTTTAAGAAGTATTTTTGTGAATGATATCATAAATAGGACTGGTGGAGTTATGTCATATATGCAGCTAACACAGACATATGGAAATGTCTGCTCTACCCAAAATTACAACCAATTAATTGCAGCATTACCACAAAAATGGAAGAGGAAAGTAGAAGGGGGAAAAAAGTATGTCGGCCCTGTATTAAAGAACATAAATGGTTAAAGAAAAGTGTGATAAATAAAAACATATACCAATTTCATTTAAGGACCAAAAAACTGACAGCTGTGCCATATAAATTGCTAAATAGTTGGGAAGAGATTTTCGATGTACCCAGATTCTGCTGTGAGGAGGCAGAGTCATTAGATCATTTATTTTGGTATTGTCCATATGTAGCTTGTTTTTGGTCACAGGTCCAGGAATGGCTGAAGAATTGCAACATTTGCCTAGTACTAACGCTGCAGACAGCAATACTGGGTGATTTGAAAAGCCATAGTCAATCGATCAATAATATAATAATTATTTTAGCAAAAATGTTTATTTTTAATTTACAAACTGTAGAAGCTATGAGAATAGAAAGGTTCAAGTTGTTTGTGAAGCATCACAGCACAGTTGAAAAATATATGGCAAATAGAAATCCAAAATGGATGATGTTGAGAGATAGATGGGAGAGGAGCTGAAGGGACTAATAGCAAGATAAAACATGTAGAACATACGGGGTCTGTAAAATGTATATATGTTCAGAACTTTTGTGAAATAGCACAGTTACAAATAGAAATCAAACTGGATGGACATCAGAAATCGAGGAAGGACTAAAAACAAACAAATAACTCTTGTAAAATAGACTGTGAATGCAAAATATGTATAAGATGTATAAATTGAAGGTAAAAGCCAAAGTGTTTATTAGTTTACTCCAATTGGGGGATCGGTGGTAGGGTTTGCTGGGAATAATAATACAGTTTTTTTCTTTAAAGTATGTACAGTGGGGCAAAAAAGTATTTAGTCAGCCACCAATTGTGCAAGTTCTCCCACTTAAAAAGATGAGGCCTGTAATTTTCATCATAGGTACACTTCAACTATGACAGACAAAATGAGAAAAGAAAATCCATAAAATCACATTGTATGATTTTTAATGAATTTATTTGCAAATTATGGTAGAAAATAAGTATTTGGTCACCTACAAACAAGCAAGATTTCTGGCTCTCACAGATCTGTAACTTCTTCTTTAAGAGGCTCCTCTGTCCTCCACTCATTACCTGTATTAATGGCACCTGTTTGAACTTGTTATCAGTATAAAAGACACCTGTCCACAACCTCAAACAGTCACACTCCAAACTCCACTATGGCCAAGACCAAAGAGCTGTCAAAGGACACCAGAAACAAAATTGTAGACCTGCACCAGGCTGGGAAGACTGAATCTGCAATAGGTAAGCAGCTTGGTTTGAAGAAATCAACTGTGGGAGCAATTATTAGGAAATGGAAGACATACAAGACCACTGATAATCTCCCTCGATCTGGGGCTCCACGCAAGATCTCACCCCGTGGGGTCAAAATGATCACAAGAACGGTGAGCAAAAATCCCAGAACCACACGGGGGGACCTAGTGAATGACCTGCAGAGAGCTGGGACCAAAGTAACAAAGCCTACCATCAGTAACACACTACGCCGCCAGGGACTCAAATCCTGCAGTGCCAGACGTGTCCCCCTGCTTAAGCCAATACATGTCCAGGCCCGTCTGAAGTTTGCTAGAGAGCATTTGGATGATCCAGAAGAAGATTGGGAGAATGTCATATGGTCAGATGAAACCAAAATATAACTTTTTGGTAAAAACTCAACTCACCGTGTTTGGAGGACAAAGAATGCTGAGTTGCGTCCAAAGAACACCATACCTACTGTGAAGCATGGGGGTGGAAACATCATGCTTTGGGGCTGTTTTTCTGCAAAGGGACCAGGATGACTGATCCATGTAAAGGAAAGAATGAATGGGGCCATGTATCGTGAGATTTTGAGTGAAAACCTCCTTCCATCAGCAAGGGCATTGAAGATGAAACATGGCTGGGTCTTTCAGCATGACAATGATCCCAAACACACCGCCCGGGCAACGAAGGAGTGGCTTCGTAAAAAGCATTTCAAGGTCCTGGAGTGGCCTAGCCAGTCTCCAGATCTCAACCCCATAGAAAATCTTTGGAGGGAGTTGAAAGTCTGTGTTGCCCAGCAACAGCCCCAAAACATCACTGCTCTAGAGGAGATCTGCATGGAGGAATGGGCCAATATACCAGCAACAGTGTGTGAAAACCTTGTGAAGACTTACAGAAAACGTTTGACCTCTGTCATTGCCAACAAAGGGTATATAACAAAGTATTGAGATAAACTTTTGTTATTGACCAAATACTTATTTTCCACCATAATTTGCAAATAAATTCATTAAAAATCCTACAATGTGATTTTCTGGATTTTTTTTCTCATTTTGCCTGTCATAGTTGAAGTGATGAAAATTACGATGAAAATTACAGGCCTCTCATCTTTTTAAGTGGGAGAACTTGCACAATTGGTGGCTGACTAAATACTTTTCCCCCCCACTGTATGTCTATATAGGTATGTGTATGTATATATGTGTATATGTATGCATGTGTATTTACCCAAAAATATATGGGGGATTAGAAATGATGCAGACAATTACATTGATGGAACCAATATTCTTTCCACAATATTAGCTCATTCGCCCATTTAAAATAAAAATAATAATTATGTTTTGCAAATCTATAAAATGACATTTACATAAGTATTCAGTACTTTGTTGAAGCACCTTTGGCAGCAATAACAGACTCAAGCCTTCTTAGATGGGACGCTACAAGCTTGGCACACCTGTATTTGGGGAGTTTTTCCCATTCTTCTCTGCAGATCCTCTCAAGCTCTGTCAGGTTGGTTGGAGAGCATCACTGCACAGCTATTTCCAGGTCTCTCCAGAGATGTTTGATCGGGTTCAAGTGTCTGGGGTCTGGCTGGGCCACTCAAGGACTTTCAGAAGCCGCTCCTGCGTTGTCTTGGCAGTGTGCTTAGGGTCGTTGTCCTGTTGGAAGGTGAACCTTCACCCCACTCTGAGCACCTGAGCGCTCTGGAGCAGGTTTTCATCAAGGATTTCTCTGTACTTTGTTGCGTTCATCTTTCCCTCGGTCCTGACTAATCTCCTAGTCCATGCCACTAAAAACCTTCCCTACGGCATGATGCTGCCACCACATTGCTTCACCGTAGGGATGGTGCCAGGTTTCCTCCAGACGCGACGCTTGGCATTCAGGCCAACGAGTTCAGTCTTGCTTTCATCAGACCAGATAATCTTGTTTCTCATGGTCTGAGAGTTCTTTAGTGCCTTTTGGCAAACTCCAAAGCGGGCTGTCATGTGCCTTTTACTGAGGAGTGGCTTCCGTCTGGCCACTCTACCAGAATACCTGATTGGTGGAGTACTGCAGAGATGGTTGTCCTTCTGGAAGGTTCCATCTCCATTCTCCACAGAGGAGCTCTTTCAGTGACCATATGGTTCTTGGTCACCTCCCTGACCAAGGCCCTTCTACCCCAATTGCTCAATTTGGCCACACCTGAGCTCAATTTCAAGTCTCATAGAAAGGGTCTGAATAGTTATGTAAATACTTTTTTTTAATACATTTGCAAAAATGTCAACATATCACTTTGTCATTATGGGGTAATGTGTGTAGATTGAGGACATTTTTCATTTAATCCAGTTTAGAATAAGGGTGTAACGTAACAAAATGTGGAAAAAGTCAAGGGGTCTGACTGAATACACTGTAATTCGTCAACTGCAAAATGAAATCGGCTTTGAGTGTGGACAGTTATTATGCATACTATATGGACTGGTTCTTACGCTACGTTTCAAACATTGATTATGTAGGGCAGCTCACAGAATAGTTAGCCTACAATATATAGTGCATTTATATTTGATTTTCGATAGTAATGGGGAATATTTTATATTTCTATAGTTAATAGGCTAACATGACTTTTTTTAGCTACACAATATTTCTCCATTGTGTTTTCCATCACCTCTCGCTCTCCTTCATTCCTTTCTTGAGTGTGCAGAGAAAGGGGCTGTCAACGGTGAAATATGTTTAGTTGTGAAAACATGTTTGTTCACAGATTTTAGTTTATTTGTTGTGGCTTAAGTAGGAGGGCAGTCAACCTGATTGAACTCTTTTTTTTTTTTTTTTCAAATTCTTTAACTGCAAAGTGAAAATTATTGTGCGAGAAGTAACTGTTTCTGGCAAATAGGTTCCCGGAAAGCGGCAGTCCAAAACAGAGGTTCCGGCAGAATCCGGCCCAAATTAAGCACTGATGCCAACCCTGTTCCTGGCATCATCCTGTAGGTTTTTACTCCAACCCCAGTTGTGGAACCTGATTCAGCCCTGAGCTACGCTTATTAGTCAAGTGACGTTTTGGAAGTGCCAGTTGCAAGGGAGTAGTTATTTCAACTCCGATATTGGCATGGAAGGAACATTGGATAGGAGTACTAGAGTTAGTCCTAACGGGTTCTGTCGCAACATGAGGTGAAAGCTAGCCTATTTCTCAAGTATCATGACGTTGTGTAAGAAAAGGATCCATAATCATTCTGGTGCTAGCTACAACTAACCTAGTCATTCCCTTTGCGATTGTAGCCTATTTCGTGGATTGTTTCTGACACAGGATAGGCCTAGATGTATCATTTTTTGACCACATTTCACACTGTGCTCAAGCTGACATGTTTCTTGTTGGCTGGATCCATTTGGTTGTATCAATCCACACCCAGTGTGTCAATAGCCCATGCTGAATTAAGTTCTATGTCATGCCTGGAAGCCAACTGTTATTACCAGGTATCTGTCTAGCCTAGTGGTTAGAGCGTTGGGCCATTAAACGAAAACCCCGAGCTGACAAGGTAAAACTCTTGTCGTTCTGCCCCTGAACAAGGCAGTTAAACCCACTTTTTCTTGGCCTTCATTGTAAATAAGAATTTGTTCATAACTGACGTTGCCTAGTTAAAGGTTCAATAAAAAAAATGTTGCTTAGTATCTCACCTTACAACTATTAATAACTATGTGTCACCTTATAATTATTAGGCTAATTATCTGTGACTGACTGGAATTAGGCCTATGCTGTTCTTGGAACTAGGCTAGTAAACATATTTGTTAGTACTACTAGCCTGGGGGCGACAGACCACGTGGTACAATGACCAGCTATCTCGCTCGAAGTGGACTGTGGCTTAAAAGAGTGGAGTCCAGGCTAGGTTGGTGGTACCTTCTTTTAGTTTTGTTTGCGCTCTTTCTTCTGCACTGTTTTTTAGAGGGGAAGCCTGAACAGTGAGGTGATACTTTGGCCCTTCTATTTGGCCTACTGTTTTATTGGGGGCTGGGGGAGAATAGGTATGGAAAGGGGGATACCTAGTCAGTTGTTCAACTGAAATGTGAGAAACCTTCATGATTGCTTCATGCGTCTGGAATGGAGAATGTCATCATCAAATTATTGTACGTTTTTCATTACTAGGCCGGGTCTGTGTTACTTATTTGGCCTATGCGTCAGCCTTCGGGTTTGAACAACAGTGGAAACTTTATTCAGCACAGAAGACGCTTCTTTTTTTTTTTTTGCAAGAGAAAATTAGGCGTGTGAGTACGTGCATGTGTAGAGGCGCAGGCTACGTTCCAACTTCATGTTCCATGATGGGGAAAATTCCTGGCTTTGGCAGATGTCAGTTCACACCCACTAAGTGTTTAGGGCCTAGGCGTATCTACAGCAATAGTAATTAGCCAGCGATAGTCGGCTGTGCCTGTGACAAAACTCCAGTATTCATCCTATAGCTTGTTCTCCCATCTTTTTAAATAGTGAGCCAGCATGTTTTTTACTTTATTTTCATGACTGATCAAAACAAATGTTATCATGCTCTCTGTCTCTCTGAAAGCAGACGTAGTGCGCAATATGTTCCCAGATAGCACACGTATGTCTGCCCAACGTAGGCACGATGTATACAGGATACATTGGGAAGATGCCAATTAGCAAACGCTGTATAAACGGCAAGACTTTGATGTATTTAGAATGCCTACATCTTACAGTTCTACATTGTTTTATACATCGACATTCTGTTCTGATGTCTCATTGATATCTTCTCCAAACTACATAGATAGATATACATACGTCGGCCAAAGGTACACGCGTTATCTGGGGTTTGGAACATGAAATCGCAATAAAATCTCAGTATCAAATAAAACGCATATGAAATCCTGAGAATAGCAATGCATATGGTATCGTCACATAAGTGTCACGATAATGTAATGAAACAGGCAGGGAGCAGGTCTCGAACCCTCGACCTTCTAGCCCGAAGTCCAGCGCGCTATCGACTGTGCCGCAAAAGCATGTTCAAGCGGCAGAATCGACATCCGCGCTTATAAACCCAGGGTCGTTACGATAATATCGTATTGTGAGGTCCCTGTGAATTCCGTGTCTAGCATATAATATGTTCAGTCCTCCACCCACCTCGCATTCGTCTCATCTAGGTGGTATGTAGACAGGGCAAGAATATCTACAACATGACTTAATTATTCCTTTCGGCTAGGGATGTCGAATTAATTTGTTTTTGCGCAATATTCCAAATGATTATCAGAATCAAGTTGTTTTTATGAGCATGTATGTCCCGCCTGTTCTCGTGTTTTTGTTGTTATTGGTTCCTTTGCACCTTCTGTGCTGAGTGCAGTGACTGTAGGCTGTGAACCGTGTCATTTACATTCACAAACACCAAGCCCCTCAACCATATCACTCATTCCTCTCAAACGAGATTTCAACTTGCTATTTGCATCTGAGGTTTAATCCAACGGAATCTGTCACATGGACACCGAAACAAATTGAAACATTATTTTACTGTAACACAGAAGTTAGCCTTTCTAACGATACTCCTTGTATGTCTTAACTACTCAAATTGGGCGCAGGGCAGACACTACTAAAACGGAAGTATTAATGAACATTTATTCTGGAAAATTAATGTTCAGTTTGTGGCACCGGGCCATTGCGGTTCGCCAGAAGCATTTTTGCCAAAGACTATTATACTAGCTGTCTAATCAGTTTTATAAATGTGCAATAAGCATGAAACACAATTATATAAGGAATACTTGTTATCTCAAGGTAGTCCACTTGAATTCAACATCTGAACAAAGTAGACAGGCTAGCATGCTGTTCAAACAGTTGGAGAGAAGGGTGTGTTCATAACATTCCAACTGTTCTACCTCGTTGTTAGCTAGCAAATAGATCCACGTTGGCTAGACTTTAAATATAAAGATTATCTGGCTACTCACTAGAACGTGGGCTTGCGAGATTGTTTGAGACTTGTGTTAATTTTCTATAATGCCTGCTACAAGAAGTTAGATATTATTAGTGAATGCGCGTTATGCAGGGTTTGGGTTAAATTTGTAACGAAAAGGACATTTTCATAGATGCACTTGAAAGCCAGATCAGTGATTATTGAAAAAAAACAGTAAAACTATATTGATTCAATTATTAGTGGATCTTATGGTCGTGGAAGGCTTAAATTTAGGCTAGGTATAACCCTGAATTCATTAGATTATCTGACTATATGAAATGCAGTGTATTTGACCTTTTAATTGTACAACAAAGCTTATTGTGAATCACCCCATAGATTTGTCCATATTGCTCAGAGCTAAGCTAGGTCTACCATCTTTAAAGGGTGGCTGATCAAGTGATATCTACTACAACTATTGTGACTGCCACTCCAACGAACTGGGAAGGCAGACAAAATGACTCCAGACGAAAGAAAAACGGGTTTGACTCCATCACAATGAAAAGCTTCAAGTAGGAAGAAATGTTCTAGAAATGTTTTATTCTGTATAATTTTTTTACATTTGGTTTGAGAGTGCATCTAAGGTTAAAGAGAGGGGCTCTTGGAGTGTTTTCAAGAAACCCTTTGGTCTATAATTCACTGCTGATGTGTTGATACTGACATATTTATTGATTAGGAAGGGGGCAATGATGGTAATTGATTCCCAGACCTATGGTTGTCACGGTACCAGTATTGCAATACCACAAATCATGATACTTGATTTTCTGCGACAACAAAGAACATGACTGAACTCTATTGTCCTTTAAAAACCTGCTGTTTTAAAATATTGTGTGACGAGCCTTTAGCTTGGGGGTGACAACAGGGTGTGACTCTGGGTGACAACAGAAAGCTGGGTTTGCAACATTAGGGAGAAAAAATACTTTGCTTCATTATCAATATATGGTTATTGGCCTCACATTTCTTACTAAGCATTGATTTATCTGGGTTGTTGAGATCATAGTCAGTCTGTAATATATTGGGCCCTGGCTGTAAGAGGCTTCGATGCAGGAAGCTTCAATTGTTCCCTCTCGCCCAGCAGCCAATCAGGGCTCTCTTGAGTCAGATGAGGGAAGGCCCCTCCCCCTCCTCCCCTCTTTACTCTCTCTCTCGGCAGGCTGCTGCTGCTTTGTCGGCTAGGAGGAAGACCAGCTAGCCTTTTGCAGTGAGACTTTCAAATGATCCGAAGGGAAGCAAAGAGACCAAAGAAAGGAGGAGAGAAGGATAGAGAGAGGGGGAGCTCTGAAAGAGAGAGGGAGAGGAGTGGATCGCAGAGTGGACTGACCATGCGTCCAAGGCCTATAGGCAGAAACCCTCATGTGAGTCAAGGTGGCTTTTATCCTCCTTTTTTCCTCCTCGCATGCTGCTGCTCCCCTTATCGCTCAGAATAGGAAGCAGCCCCGGTCTTGTGACACTTCATTGGAAACAAGGGCAGTGTGTGTCAGAGGGAGGGTGGAATCTGGCTCGAAGGCTATGTTTAGACAGGCAGACAAATTCAGATAATTTTTTCTTTTGACCAATCACATCAGCTTTTTTTCACATCCGATCATTTTCAGAGCTGATCTTTTTGGTCAAAATACCAATTAGGCAGCCCAATTCTGATCTTTTCACTATGTAAACGCACCCTAAGAACCAAACCAGTGTGGGGAGGAAAAATGCCTGGCTAGCATGTTAGCTTTTCAGTGAGACATCCGGTGTAGTATGCAGGCTGTGTGTGTGTGTGTCAGGGAGAGAGATGCAGAGAAAGGATGGATGGGTTGGTTGGATTGTTGTGATGAATGCATGGACTGCCCAATGTTTCTCTTCTCGTTGTTCAACAAACCAAAGGATAAAGATTTAATTTCACGTTGCAGTTGAATGGGATTTTTTTTGTGCCTCTTTGTATGGCTGTGCTCAAACTGTACTGTGTGGTTAGTTGGCCAGTTCATTGAAAAATGCGAAGGTTTCTCTTCTGGTTGCTAGCGTAGCCTTATGACTGTGAGGCTATGTGAATGTGACATGTTCAATTGAGGCACCGTGTCTTTCATCACTCCACATGTCATTGAATAAAAGGGGTTTGTTTCCAAGATGACATGCATACAATGTTCGGTTGTAGGTTAATACATTGATGAGGCCAACTGATGGTCGTCAGAGCTTTTGACTCCTTTATGTTAAGAATGTCACAGCATTTGGGGCACTAGCCATATCTTTTTATGAAAGTTAGAGCGGTTCACGGGCTATGCCTCGATATCCCAGGGAAACGGTCAACTTAGGCGTCTTTCAGTATTTGTGGTCGTTTGGATGCTGTGACGGTGCCTGAATGTAGGCCTGCCTTGCTCTGTACTACATCAGGTTTGTTTTAAAAAACATTTTTTTAACTGGGTGTCAACTATGCTGTGGTGAGCAGCCTTGATTTAGCCTCTCCTAGATTAAAAAATAAATAAAAAATAAATGTTCAGTGGAGAAGTCTTTAATCTGGGTCTGGGAAACCAAATTTAAACGTCTCCGTTTGCGTTGAATGACTTATCACCGCCGATCATCTGCTCCGAAGTTGAAACCTCAAAGGGAATTACTTATGGACAACGTCTGGCACAGTCCCATTTTTAGACCACCTCCAGGAACGCCCCAGGCTTGTGTTACTTGTTGACGCGTCTGTCAGTATTAAGCTGTAGTTAGTAGTGCACCATAACCTTTACAGTTGTGTTCTTTTGACTGCACTTGTTTTTAGGAGTCTGTTTGCCTGGGCGTTGTTACAGCTGCATTTGTACACTGCCGCTCTGCTGCGAGTCAATTATTACTTCACAGCTTGGTGGAAGACATCTCACTGTTCTCCAGTCTCAGTTCTATTGAAGGGATGGAATAAGAATATGCACATATAAGTATATGGATGGGCATTGACCGAGCGGCATAAGCAAGATGCAATAGATGGTGTAAAATACAGTATATACATATGGGATGAGTAATGCAAGATATGTAAACATTATTAAAGTGACTAGTGATCCATTTATTAAAGTGGCCAATGATTTCAAGTCTATGTAGGCAGCAGCCTCACTGTGTTAGTGATGGCTGTTTTAACAGTCTGGTGGCCTTGAGATAAAAGCTGTTTTTCAGTCTCTCAGTCCCAGCTTTGATGCACCTGTACTGACCTCGTCTCCTGGATGGTAGTGGGGTGAACAGGCAGTGGCTCGGGTGGTTGTTGTCCTTGGTCTTGTTGGCATTCCTGTGACATTGGGTGCTGTAGGTGTCCTGGAGGAACAGGTAGGTTGACCTTGGTGATGCGTTGTGCAGACCGCACCACCCTCTGGAGATCCCGGCGGTTATGGACGGCGCAGTTGCCGTACCAGGCGGTGGTGCAGCCAGACAGGATGCTCTTAATTGTGCATCTTTAGAAGTTTGTGAGGGTCTTAGGGGCCAAGCCATATTTCTTCAGCCTCCTGAAGTTGAAGAGGCGCTGTGGTGCCTTCTTCACCACGCTGTCTGTGCGGATGGACCATTTCAGTTTGTCCGTGATGTGTACGCCGAGGAACTTAACTTTCCACTTTCTCCACTGCTGTCCCGTCGATGTGGATAGTGGGGTGCTCCCTCTGCTGTTTCCTGAAGTCCACAATCATTTTGTTTTGTTGACGTTGATCTTATCAGGGGTTAGCCTATACTGTGTAATTATTATCCCATGATCTATCTTGACGTGGTATCAGTTCTGACTCGTTTTAAAAAATATATTTTTGGTTCTGTTGAATTTGATTTTAGACTTTGATCGATCTTACAGCGTAGTCTAGAGTAGGCTATATCAACACTTTTCTTCATTGATATTTATACCTCCGAAGTACATTCATAATATGTTCACTGCAGAAACATTCTGTAATAGTAGAATGAAACAAATTGGCTAAGGCTGTCGAAGGACTCTAGGTAATTGATGATGAAGAGAGATCAGGATGGCTTACAGAGTATGAGATGTTTTATTGACCGAGACGAGCAGATGCCGAAGCAGGCAGCCATGACGGAGCACCCGGGAGAAAAGTAAATTTTCTCAAAGCTTTACTTTTTTGTGACTATCTTTTTTTATACTTGGTTTTGTGTCATGTGCCTTTTTTTAAAATAAGTAATCAAATTGAAACATATCACAACAGTTTGAGTGTAGAGTTTCAATAAACCAGTAGACCATATCTGGCTAAGCTTCCAGGTAACCAACTTTAACCATTTACATCAGCGTTGACACGAGAGACCACAGATACAAGTAGCTTGTTAGCGGCTGGAGTGTACAGCAGGGCCTTCTCTCTAGACCTTGGGAGGAGACTCTCCTTAAGTTAAGACTTAATGGATTCACACACAGATTGAATTAGTTTCAGGAACCACCTGCAGGATGACCCCATATTCTATGAGGAAGTGTTTTGTTTTTCAACGGCCCGTTGGACATCACTGTCCATTTTTGAGCTTACAAACAAAACACACAGAAGCATGTTTATATACAGTGCCTTTGGAAAGTATTCAGACCCCTTGACTTTTTTCCCCACATTTGTTACGTTACAGCTTTATTCAAAAATTGATTAAAATATTTATTTTCCTCATCAATCTACACGCAATAACCCTTTCCCTCGATCCTGACTAGTCTCTCAGTCGCTGCCTCTGAAAAACATCCCCACAGCATGATGCTGCCACCACCATTCTTCACGGTAGGGATGGTGCCAGGTTTCCTCCAGACGTGACGCTTGGCATCCAGGCCAAAGATTTCCATCTTGGTTTCATCAGACCATCAGACATTTTGAATGCTTAGCAGGACAGGAAAAGGGTCCAATACACACACTTAATATAAGGAATTTGAAGTTATTTATACTTTTACTTTTGATCCTGAAGTATATTTTTTAACCAAGGACTTTTAGACTTTTACTCAAGTAGAATTTTACTGGGTGACTTTTACTTGAGTCATTTTCTATGAACGTATCTTTTACTTTTAATCAAGCATGACAATTGTGTACTTTTTCCACCACTGGTTGATAACGACAAATCATTGTGGTCGATTTGCTATACGTCTATTGCTTTTGCAAATCACTATGACCCCCGCCTCTCTCTAACCCTTTATCACATTCAATGTCAGCGGAGGCACTGAACTCTTGACCTATTACTTTTCCGATCCCTTCACTGTGCGCCTTCAACATCATAGCTGTGATTGGTTGTCGTAGGTAGCCATCCAATGATTGTGGAGATAATTGTCAGACTTGCCATTCCATATCAGAACCGGTGTCTGTCCATGAGGACAGGACTATATAAGGCTAGTATTTGTTTGTTAATGAGTTTTGTGGTCTAGTTTTTGTGTGTGTGTGTTTTCATGCAACCGTGCCTACATAATAGGAGAACCCATGTGAGTATTGTCCTGCGTGGAGATACGATACGAGGTGTTACTGTTGTAGTGTATATTAGATGAGCATAGCCCAGGGCCCATATTCATAAAGTGTCGCAGTTAGTAGGAATGCTGATCTAGGATCAGTTTTTCCTTTTTTTAGATTATAATGACTGTACAGGGGGGGTTTCTGATCCGAGATCAGGACTCCTACTCCGAGACTCTTTGTGAGAATAGCCCCAGATCAGAGTTGTTGTAGTCGGATCAGAGGGGCATACTACAAAAGCTGGCTAACTTGGTGATCCTGCTAACTTGGATAACAATCGTATCAGTCCATACCAATTTGTAGCATATATTCCGAAATAATTCGAAGTTATTTCGGCACATTTGAAGTAAGTTAGCTGGCTAACTTATTGATCCTGCTTCGTGACATTCCCCTCTAGATAGTTGTAGTCTCGATCAGAGTTGTTGATAGAAGTAGCCTTGTTGGTTGAACAAGAGCGGATCACCAGGCATAGTTAGTTGACACAGCAGACCATAGCCCTATACTATGAATCTGGTTTGAGGAGTTGGCAAGGAAGCTTTGGTCAACTCAGAGGTCAACTCGGAAGTCAACTCGGGATAACCGGTGACACGAACGTCTCACCTTTTTTAGCCAGGTACATTTCTATGGCAATGAATCGTTCAGAACAAACGGGGCAGGCTAACTCCATTTATCCTGAAATGAAGTGTGTGAGCCAGAAGTTGAGGACCAATGAAATCAGATTCCCTCCCTCTCGCAAAGATAGGCCTGTTTTCCTCAAATGAAGGGGATAATGACTAAGACTTACTTTTGGTATACCAGCCACGGTGGCAGGTAGATAAAAAAACAATTTTGGGGGGGTGTTGCCATAATTACACAAACACAATAAAAATGGATGTTCATACTTAATGTTTCTAAAACAAGAAATGTCTTACTAGTAAGTAGTAATGTGGTATATTGCTCTATTTAATATTCTGTGACCTTGAGTAGTTTAAGAAATATCAGACAATGTTTAGACGCCCCTTTCGGGTTACTTTGGTAACAGGGCCACTGGAGTATCACGTGTGTAAATAGCCAAGAAAGTCTCACTTTAGACTTTCAAGTAAATTAGACCAACTTTTTATGCCTGTGCCCATTTGCTTCTAAAAACAAATCTTAGAGTGCTCACAGTCCCCCATCAGGCAGTGTTGCTGTGCGAGGTGGGATAGCTATTAGGTTATTAAAAAAATAATATATATATATATATATATATATATATATATATATACTACCGTTCAAAAGTTTGGGGTCACTTAGAAATGTCCTTTGTTTTTGAAAGAAAAGCACATTTTTGGTCCATTTTTAAAAGAACATCAAATTGATAAATTGTTAATGTTGTAAATTACTATTGTAGCTGGAATATTAATGGAATATCTACATGGGCGTACAGAGGCCCGTTATCAGCAACCATCACTCCTGTGTTCCAATGGCACGTTGTGTTAGCTAATCCAAGTTTATCATTTTAAAAGGCTAATTGATCATTAGAAAACGCTTTTGTAAATATGTTAGCACAGCCGAAAACTGTTGTACTGATTAAAGAAGCAATACAACTGGCCTTCTTTAGACTAGTTGAGTATCTGGAGCATCAGCATTGGTGGGTTCGATTACAGGCTCAAAATGGCCAGAAACAAATCACTTTCTTCTGAAACTCGTCAGTCTATTCATGTTCTGAGAAATAAAGGCTATTCCATGTGACAAATTGCCAAGAAACTGAAGATCTCGTACAATGCTGTGTACTACTCCCTTCACAGAACATGATGAGGAGCATCGGGCCACAGGCCACTCCTATAAACCTCACTTTTTTCATCACAGCTTCCTTTGACTGACATTCCAGCGTCTCAACTCTAAACACCATCATCTCTCTCTGCTCACCAGGAACTGTACTATCTGAGAATGCAGAGGACGAGAGAGAAGACTGACAAGATGGAGGAGAGCAAAGCCATGAGGAAGCTGCGGGTGTGCGTGGCAACGTGTAACCGGGCAGACTACTCCAAGCTGGCACCCATCATGTTTGGCATCAAGGCCAACCCGGATGAGTTTGAGCTGGAAGTGGTGGTGCTGGGTTCCCATCTCATTGACGATTATGGGTGAGTTTGAGCTGAATGTGGGTGTGCTGGAACTAGTTTTTCCTGATCCACTGAAATCACAGCTATTTGCCAATGTTTTTACAATGACAGTCATTGTTTATTTGCGTAATCATGTCATTTTCCGGGTTGCTTGACCTGACCAGGAAAAACTCCTGTCCTTAATGAGGACCACACTGGGAATAAATCTGAGTTTGTGTTTTTTTCCGTGACGATATTTTGTTTATTGTTCATTTCACTTAGTTGAATCAACTTTATGTATTTATAAATCGTCTAATAGGATGTATTCATTCATTCATTAAATGATTGGTTTGACCACCTGTCCTCCTTTAGCAACACGTTCCGGATGATCGAGCAGGATGACTTTGACATCGGCTCCAAGCTGCACACCATCGTGCGTGGGGAGGACGAGGCCGCCATGGTGGAGTCAGTGGGTCTGGCGCTGGTCAAGCTGCCAGATGTCCTCCACCGTCTCCGTCCCGACGTTCTGGTCGTCCACGGCGACCGCTTTGACGCCCTCGCCCTGGCAACTGCTGCCGCTCTGATGAACATTCGCATCCTGCACCTGGAGGGAGGAGAGGTGAGGGGATGGAGGAAGTGATGTCATATATCTGAAGTTTTTTTCCGGAAGTAGTGTTGGGAGCCGAATATAACTAGATTAAAATATTAGTTGCTCCCTCCACCTGGTATTTGATATAGGATGTTTTTTAAATGTCATTTGGTGTATTTTAGTTACTATTTACCATGTAATTGCCATCTAACTATGTAATTACTGAGTTAATACCTGCTTATTACCATAAAAAATAACGAGGTTACCAAAAATACACAGAAGTCCTGGAAACCAAAGAAGGCAACATAACAGAGATAATGATGGTCTTGGTTCAATAAAAATAACTATTTGTTCCCTAAGGGCAATGGCAGTGCTTCAAACACTCAACGAACCGCCACAGAGACAATATACTTTTTTATCCTGATGTCTGCTCCTTCCTCCTTTCCCATCCAAAGGTGAGCGGCACCATCGACGACTCGATCCGTCACGCCATCTCCAAGCTGGCCCACTACCACGCCTGCTGCACCCGCACCGCCGAACAGCACCTCATCGCCATGTGTGAGGACCACACTCGCATCCTGTTGGCGGGCTGCCCCTCCTACGACAAGCTGCTGGCCGCCCATCACCGCGACGACTACATGGACATCATCAGGAACTGGCTCGGTACGTGTAGTAGTAACCTATCCTTCACCCCTAAATCAGTGGCGTTCCAACTTTTTCAGTGGGGGAATGCAGTTCAATGCAGAATACCAGACTAATAGCCAGGTTCCAGGGCCCAGTGTTTTTCCTGGTCAGGCAGGGAATTACAACCTCTGCTGTCAGTGTCAGGCACCCAAACTAAGACGGCTACAGTTTCTGCACAGCACCAGTTTTGAACTCCTATTTGATCTCTTGGTCGGCATTTTGTACTGACCTTGATGGCCTAGTCAGCTACAGTTACCTGGACTGAGGACAGCGATGGCGTTTTTGTTTTAGGTTTGATGTCCTGCCTTTACATCACCAAGGTGACAAAGTCGCAGTGTCTTTGTCATATCTAACCCTGGCTGGTATTACACCCAACATGAACCCACTATTCATTTCCAACACGCACTTGTCAATGAACGCACCACACTTCAGAAACAGCATGTGAAAAGTCTGTCAGCATCCCAACAACTTGTCTTCTCGAGATACAGGTAACGCACCCTAACGTGGTGTGTGAGTAGGCGGTGCCCTGGAGTGCATCCAAGCGACCTGATTGGTTGGAATGAGGGGAGGCTTCAATAAAGGGTGATTGACAGGGCTGCAGGCCAATCAGGTTGAAAGGGCCAGCCTTTTATTACCAACTTTAGGACAGTGGTATAGTAGGTATCACTATACTATATAGTGGTATATGGTACAGTAGTTAGTACCTTCGGTGTGGAAAGATGTGGGAAACGTGTTATCATAAGAATATTGTTAAATCAGTTCATAGATTTCTGGGGCTTTTAGCTAGTCCCTTCAGGGCAGAAAGAGCAGTGGCAGCGGTAGCCTGTTGACTTCCCCCAGTTCAGAAAGTACTAGAATGCTGAGAATGTTCTAAATGACATCCACAGGAGACAATGTGAAGGAGCACGACTACATCGTGGCCCTGCAGCACCCGGTCACCACTGACATCAAGAACTCCGTCAAGATCTACGAGCTGATGTTGGACGCCCTCATCTCCTTCAACAAGCGAACGCTCGTCCTCTTCCCCAACATAGACGCAGGTCAGTGAGGGATTCTCTATTTTTCGTCGCCCTTTCCTCATTTCGCTCCTCTTGGCGCCGTCATATTGCGCAACCCCACACGCACATCGTGGAGCTGGAGCTACAGTGTCAACCCTCCCTTGGTCAATAGTGTGAGAAGGCTGCTCTGTTGAAGGGATCTGCTTTTCTAGTTCAGCTGCATGTCTTTGATCCTTCTTAGATCTAATACATGTTCCCTCCTCTGTAATTGGCTAGGAACAAGCATGACATGTTTTGGGTTTCATCTTACACGCTACAGTAAGTGTCTCATCTAATGCCAACAGAATGTACAGTAAATGCCTAAGGGAATTTAGTGTCTAGGGCTGAATCCTTCAGTCTGTTTCATGGTTAGGGATAGGACTGGTTTGAAGGGCGTAGAATGTCCCTCAGAAAGTATTAGAAACCAAGTTTACAGTACTTAAAATCCAACAAAGCACTACGGCAAAACAAGAAATGGCTGCAGTTGATTCAGTTGAATGTCCAAGTGTAGACTGTGTAGGGGTCGGTTAAATTAGACATCCCATAGTCTTCTCCGTTCCGTCTTGTAACTCCTGGCAACCCCTGTCCCGTCTACGTGACGACCCCCAACAGGAAGTAAGGAGATGGTGCGTGTGATGAGGAAGAAGGGCGTGGAGCAGCACCCTAACTTCCGGGCGGTGAAGCACGTACCCTTCGAGCAGTTCATCCAGCTGGTGTGTCACGCTGGGGCCATGATCGGCAACAGCAGCTGTGGCGTCAGAGAGGCCGGGGCATTCGGGACCCCCGTCATCAACCTGGGGTCCAGGCAGACTGGGAGAGAGACTGGTAGGGGGGTCTACTAATGTTCATTTAGTCCAAAATGGCAGGGTAGGGGGGTCTACTAATGTCCATTTAGTCCAAAATGGCACCCCATTCCCTATATAGTGCTCGAATATGGGCCCTGGTCAAAAGTAGTGCACTAAATGGAGAAATGGTGTGCCATTTTGGACTAAATGTGTGCCATTTTGGCCTACTTGTAGTTACCAGTGTTACTTTTCATTGTATATTTCATGGTATAGTTCTTCATTGTAATTTGCCAATACAGTATGAGTGTTTTGGTGATTGCTTTGTTGCCATTCTTCAAGTCGTCCCATTATGAATGCTTATAGGATGTTGAGCTGTATTTTTTTTATTTCCAGGTGAAAACGTCCTCCATGTCCGAGACGCAGACACTCAGAATAAGATCTACCATGCCCTGGAGCTGCAGTTCGGGAAGAGATACCCCTGGTTAGCATTATCGTTATTACAAGTTGCAACAGGGAGACACCATCCAGCCCAGAAGCAGAGAAAATGTCTAACTGACCTCTTGGAGATGGGGCCTTTCTATCCTAATCAGACAGCACCAAATGTTCAGTAAACACCAGCCAGAGAGGCTTGTAGGAAGACAAAACAAAAAGGCAGCGACTGTCAGCTGATACAGAATCACAGTGTTCACAGGATGTCATCAGTACAATGCAACAGTGAATAATCAGTGTGTCCTCGGTCCTTGTACATCCCGTCTGGCGTCAACCACTATCAAGAGATAGGAGAATAATCCAGAACATTCACTATCAAGTCCATCAAGACCATCAACCTGCACCTTGAGTGTCACAAACGGAACACTGGAAAGTGTGTGTTACAGAAACTCTGAATCACTCTGAACTGAACTTAAAGGTGAACCGCCACTTAGAACCAACTTATTTGGTTTTAAACGGCCCATGTGGCATCGATACGAGTCAGAAACATTCATTCTAGTGTCAAAATTGACTACAAACTGTAAATAAGATCATTTTGGTCAAAGTCCAAAACTGAGTTTGTCACGACATACTGGTGAGTTGGGGATGGATTACGATCGTGCCCAGTGCCCACTAACAGAAAATAAAAGACAGTGCTGATTGTCCTCTGTCAGCTGCGCACACTCCATCCAATCACAGCAGCCAGAGCATCCAGACTGAGACCGACCTGCCCATTACTCAGCACCTCAGACTTGTCGCCAATGTTATGCTGAAATAACCCTGGAGTGGCCACTTGCTGATGTGTTTGATAGTGTCAATCACTCAGGTCTGACACTTACTTGGCCAAAATTATCATTGAGACGATCAGAGTGCACTTGTCTCTCAACTGGAACGTGTCAGTATTCCTAAACCCATTCGTAAGCATAGTGTCCCCCCCAAAAAAACTGTTTTGTAACATCATTCCCTATTAAACACTGTCAGACCGATACACTCTGGTAATGATGAGAAAGTTGTAAAAAGCAAAACTGCGCCGAAGCAGTGACTTGATAAGCCATATTAGATCCCTTATTAGAATCAGATTGCGTTGTTCAGTGAAGGGAGTAGTACACAGCGTTGTGCGAGATCTTCAGTTTCTAGGCAATTTCTCACATGGAATAGCCTTCATTTCTCAGAACAAGAATAGACTGACGAGTTTCAGAAGAAAGTTCTTTGTTTCTGGCCATTTTGAGCCTGTAATCAAACCCACAAATGCTGATGCTCCAGATACTCAACTAGTCTAAAGGAGGCCAGTTTTGTTGCTTTAATCAGAACAACAGTTTTCGGCTGTGCTAACATAATTGCAAAAGCATTTTCTAATGATCAATTAGCCTTTTAGAATGATAAACTTTGATTAGCTAACACAACCTTCCATTGGAACACAGGAGTGATGGTTTCTGATAATGGGCCTCTGTACGCCTATGTAGATATTCCATAAAAAAATCTGCCGTTTCCAGCTACAATAGTAATTTACAAGATTAACGATGTCTACACTGCATTTGTGATCAATTTGATGTTATTTTAATGGACAAAAGATGTGCTTTTCTTTCAAAAAACAAAGGACATTTCTAAGTGACCCCAAACTTTGGAATGGTAGTGTGTATTTTTATTTTTTTATAGTAACCCTCACAATTTCCATTTTTCACATTGAACTGAAATCTCACTAAAATTCCCCTCTTCTTCATCCCGTGTGACCGCCCGCCCCCCCAGCTCAAAGATCTACGGCGACGGGAATGCGGTGCCTCGCATCATGAAGTTCCTGCAGGCCATCGACCTTGATGAGCCGCTGCAAAAGACCTTCTGCTTCCCCCCCATCAGGGAGTGGGACATCTCCCAGGACATCGACCACATCCTGGAGACTCAGGGCGCCCTAGCCATCGACCTGGGGGGGACCAACCTCCGCGTGGCCATCGTCAGCATGCGGGTACGTGGTAGTGGTGAGGGGGGGGGGGGGGGGGGGTACACTGAGTGTTAGATTTATTATTCATCTTACCATTATTAGTCGGGATTGGTTAAAAGCATAAATCCTCTTCCTGGTCATACATCAGCATAATAAACATACAGTACATTACACTATCCATCTATTCTCTCACTGCCGTGTGCTTCTCTGATTTCTGTCTAACCATCCATGTGGGTTCATCATCCCTCTACACCCAACTAGTTCAGGTTTGTAATGGTGATTGGTAGTGTAGAATGCCCATAACCACCAAAGGTCCCTAGAAGTGTACTAAAGAAATGATCGATGGAACTATTTACCATAATACCAAGATGGCCTTTCAACACGACCGAGAATTAAGCCAATTCTGCCATATTTTTTGTAACGTTGCACTTCTCATGGAAGAAGCCCCAGGCCTGTACCATTTCTAGCCTGATCAAGCCATGAACTGTCCCTCTCCATCTTTTGGAGGATGCATGCGCTCAAAGACTTGGCCTCTATTGGTTGACCTAACTATAGCCAGGCTACTCGTGATGTATTGCTTGTTTTGTTTTTTTCTTTTGAAGCACTATCAGATTGTGTAAAGCGCTAGAGAACTGTCATTTGTTATTATTTGCCGCGGGCATTTGTATTGTCTAAAACTGCTTTTCGTCAGTGAGTAAGTTGGAGTTGAACACAAATGTCAACCGTGAGAAGTCATATCTTCTATTCTCCAACTTCATGACTAATGGTTAGATTAGAATGTCATCCGATCATTCTTTAGCCTAACGGAAGTCGTCTGTCGTCTTTTAACACGTTTTTATCTTGATTAGCCGAATTTTGATTTTACGTGACTAACACCATGAGCATCTGCCGCTCAGGTGAACGTGGCTGTGAGGTATAACATTCTTCTGAGACGTCAGAGATTTCTTTATATCTATATCAGGGTCAGACAAGCACTGACTTGTCAACCAACACATTGTGTTTTCCTTTCCTTGTGTGGCCTTCCTTGTCAAATAATGTACCAACTGTACTTACGGGTTGATTGTGTTGAACAAGTGGATTGATCTGCATGAAATATCTTTGTGGGTAACAATTTAAAACGTGTTGGTTCTCTGTGGCTGAGTTGGTAGAGCAAGACACTCATATGGGTTGTGGGTTAGAGCTCTGCTGGGGCCACCGATAGATCACTAACTCGCTTCGGATAAAATCGTCTCCTAAATAGCATATACTTTATTCTTTTGGCATATACTTTATTATTTATTATGGGCAACAGAATGAAATGTCATTTTAAGGAACATTTTATTTTAAATATTAGTGTGTTGGTCTGATTTTTTTATTTATTTTTATATACGTATTTTTTAATTGTAGGGTAAGATAGTGAAGAAGTACTCTCAGGGGAACCCCAAAACCTACGAGGCTAGGATCGAGCTGATACTGAAGATGTGTGCGGAGGCCGTCTTTGACGCTGTTCAACTCAACTGCCGGATTCTGGGAGTGGGTATGTGGCTTTCTCTCCTTCATGAAATGTCCCTTTTTATGCTTTGAATTGCACTTGAATATGGCAACCTTTTCTTATGCGAATGTGTCAAGCACATTGACTATACCAAATGTTGGGCGGGGCTTGCAATTGAACCATTTCACTGTACTTGTGTCAAATGACTTGACTTTATTCAATGTTTTAAATGCTTAAACGTCCCAATCTCTTGCCCCAGTTTGTTGTGCTCCGCGACAATAAATATGCTTCAAAGTCTGCGTAGACCCTATTTTTCTCACTATATAATCATTTTTAGTAATTTCGCAGACGATCTTATCCAGAGTGACTTAGTTAGTGCATTCATCTTAAGGTTGCTAGGTGAGACGACCACATATCACAGTCGTAAGTACATTTTTCCTCAATGAAGAACTTGTTAGTAGCTAGTAGGAAAAGACCCCTAGTTTGACAGGATCTGATTTGCTCTCCTCCACCCCCCTCAGGTGTGTCGACTGGGGGCAGGGTGAACCCACAGGAGGGTGTGATCCTCCACTCCACCAAGCTGATCCAGGAGTGGAGCTCCATCGACATCCGCACCCCCATCTCTGACGCCCTCCACCTGCCCGTCTGGGTCGACAACGACGGCAACTGTGCCGCCCTGGCAGAGAAGAAGTTTGGCCACGGCAAAGGAGTGGAGAACTTTGTCACCATCATCACTGGAACAGGTACTATTACCGTTCATTCTGCTGATTCATTTTCTGTTCATTGTGTTTCTATGAAATATGCACGATTGTCATTATGACCTTTTTAACTTAAAGGTTAGATTATTTTCAAAGGTTGAGAATACATTCCACACCCAGATGAGATGGATAGGAAACAATGACCGTGTGGGTGGATAGCGTGCAATCGAAACTAGGCAATCAAATGTCAGTCGGTACTTTTTTTTTCATTTTGAGTGGATTGAAAAGGTATTGGAAAAACCTGGATTTGTGTCCTGGAGCACAGTCCTCCATGGCTACCCCCTGTTGAATGAGGGATTGTCTTTGGGGCATTTGCAAATCATTTTGATTTCGTTTTTTACAAACGTGAGCGACTAAAGGGGGAAAAAAACTCGCCGTAACCATGTTTTGACAATGCTACTGATACTGTTAAGATCTCCTATTTTAATTCACTTGAACTTTTCCTGAGGGCAATGGCATTTTTAAATCTGAGGCATTGGAAACGATAGCAACGATGACCGCACCTGTTTGCATATAACCTCTTAACGCAGTGCTAATGTGTAAATCATAGGTTGATGACAGCTTAATTAAAGCTTTAACGTTGCGACACCTGGTTATTCGATCAACAGAGGCTATACACGCCAAAAAAAAGCATCTATAGCCATTTTTGTCGGATTTCACTGACGACAAAATAATTCGCCCATGTCAAACGTCTTTTTACAGTTTACAGACACACCTGCGCATAATTGTTCGGGGTTGGAAACGTTTTTCTACTGTCTGCAAACCGGGCGTGGTGACATTCTTTCCATGCCTCTGGTCTTTGATATCCGACATAACAATAGAATGATTTTCTATAGTCAAGTTCCACATTCCGAAAGCGGACATTTTTAACTAATGCATATAAAATGCAAATATTAGTCCGTTTAATTACTTACTCTTAACCAGTCATATCTAGATTTGGGCCAATGTGGTTTCTGTCTGAACTTTCCTGAGAGCTCCACTTTCTCCTCCGAAGCCGTTGCTAAGTGATAATTGACGCTTCTGTGTTGTGCTCTTTATTTCTGCTAGTTTTCGATACCTAATGAATATGTCCAGTGAAAGCAGATCTGCAATTTGTTGACACCACGACACGGTACAGACGCGGAAACGCATGTCAATCCATTAAAAACGTCCGTTAAATTCCCCCCCCTCTCTGTTTTGCTTGTTTACAGCGGGTCATTTCATAGAGGGACTTGTTGGAGGCGCTCTCGTGTTACATCTCCAAAATGTAGAGAATAAAGACGCTGACATGGCAGCCGTTCTAAAAACCGGACAGAACTCTCTCTCTCTCATGTGTGTGTGTAATGTGTGTGTGTAATGTGTGTGTGTCATTTCTGAACCGGTGTAGCGACCCAATAATCATGGCTTCTTCCTGATTTGCACAGGATCCGTTCTAAGCAAAGTTCCGTCGCCCATAGTGACGAATGACGTTGTTTTGATCGCTACGCTGCTCTACCGTTGTATTTCTGGGCTGAAGTATCTAATTAGTCAAAGTTAACCCCCCCCCCCCTCCCGGTTTGTCATTGATCAAGGAACGAACGTAACAATTAGCTAGCTAATCAGTCAGATAGCGAATGTTAGCTATCATCAAGCTGGTGCACAAGATACGCCACACGTTTAGTTTTTTTGTGAGTCACAACATATTGTAATGAAACAGGCAGGGAGCAGGCCTCGAACCCTCGACCTTCTAGCCCGAGGTCCGACTGTGCCGCAAAAGCATGCTCCTGCGGCAGGGTCAATTTCCTCGCTTATAAACCCAGGGTCGTTACACTATTAAGGATTGCTCGTTCATGCCAGCGTAGCTACGTAGTGTACCTACCCATCAAAACAACATTTGTCACTATAGGGGTGTCAGAACCTTGCTAACAAAGGACCCCTAACAAATATGGTAGTTGTGCTGATCAGGAAGCCACTAACCATTCTGTTTGATTTGTGAACAGGCATCGGCGGGGGCATCATCCAGCACAACGAGCTGATCCACGGCAGTACGTTCTGCGCGGCCGAGCTGGGCCACATCATGGTGTCTCTGGACGGGCCGGAGTGTATGTGTGGCAGCCGTGGCTGCATCGAGGCCTACGCATCAGGCATGGCCCTGCAGAGAGAAGCCAAGAGGCTCCATGACGGTTAGTTAGAACACTTCTTGATTTTATTTTTTTAGGTAACCCTTCACTTAAAACCGGAAAAGCATCATGCATGGTGGTTATAATGCATTGAACCAGGCACACATTGGGTGTCCGTCTTCACCAGGGAGGGATGCAAAGCTTAAAACGGCACGTCTTTTGTCTCATGAAAAAGAGGTGTTGATTTGACCCCTGGCCTGTGTCTGTTTGGTTCTCCAGAGGAACTGCTGGAGGTGGAGGGGATGGTGGATCTGAAGAAGGCCGAGTCCGTCGGCGCCATCCACCTCATCAACGCAGCCCGCCTGGGCAACAGCAAGGCTGGAGCCGTTCTCAGAACAGGTGGGTCCGCGCTCGTTATGTTGGTTGAACGTCACCTTAAATCAGACCTACTCTTTCATAAGTTAAATGATGCGGTGCCTGTAGAAAGTCTACACCTCCCTTGGATTTCTTCACATTTTGATTGTTAAAAAGTGGTATTACATTTTATGTTGTCAATGATCTACACAAAATACTCTTCAAGTGGAAGAAAAATTTAACATAAAAAAAAAAGATGAATGAAACAAAGCACTAATATACCTTGATTAGATAAATCCTCACCCCTCTGAGTCAATTACAGCAGAGAGTCTCCTTGGGTATGTCTCCATAAGAGATTTGCACACCTGGATTGTGCAATATTTGGCCATTTTATATTTTTCACAATTCTTCAAGCTCTGCCAGGGTTTTTGGGATCATTGCTAGGCAGCCATTTTCAAGTCTTGCTATAGATTTTCAAACAGATTTAACTAAATTGTAACTTGGCCACTCAGGAGCATTCACTGTATTCTTTGTTAGCAACTCCAGTGTAGGTTATTGTCCTGCTAAAAGGGCGAATTCCTCTCCCAATGTCTGGTGTAAAGCAGACGGAATCAGGTTTTCCTCTAGAATTTTGACTGTGCTTAGCGCCATCCTGTTTCTTTTCATCCTGAAAAACTCTCCAGTCTTTGCCGATGTCAAGCATACCCATACCATGCTGCAGCCACCACCCTGCTTGAAAATAAGGAGGCAGTTACTCAGTGATGTGTTGTTGGATTTGCCCCAAACATAAGGCTTTGCATTTAGGCAAAAACAATTTTTTGCAGTATTACTTTAGTGCATTGTTGCATACATATATAAGTTTTGGAATAATTGTATTCTGTATATTTGTATACTTCTTTTCACGCTGTCATTTATTTGGAGTCACTACAATGTTCAGCCATTGAACTTGATCTGTTTTAAAATCACCAATGGCCTCATGGTGACATCTCTAAGCAGCTTCCTTTCTGTCCGGCAGCTCAGTTCAGAAGAACGATTGTATCTTTGATGTGTCTGGGTGGTTTAATGCATCATCCACAGCATAATTATTAACGTGAACATGCTTAAAAAGGATCGGACCATTTTTTTTCAATTTTCGCATGTCATTTATCTGAAGCTAGGATATGCATATTCTTGATACCATTTGAAAGGAAACGTGAAATGAATGTAGGAGAATATAACACATTAGATCTGGTAAAAGATAATACAAAGAAAAAAACAATTATTGTTACTTACAACCTCATGCTAATCACATTAGCTCAACCGTCCCGTAGGGGGGACCGATATTCAATTTGTATGCCAGCAGCATACCACCCTGCATACCACTGCTGGCTTGCTTCTGAAGCTAAGCAGTGTTGGGCCTGGTCAGTTCCTGGATGGGAGACCAGATGCTGCTGGAAGTGGTGTTGGAGGGCCAGTAAGAGGCACTCTTCCTCTGGTCTAAAAAAATATCCCAATGCCCCAGGGCAGTGATTGGGGACACTGCCCTGTGTAGGGTGCCGTCTTTCAAATTCCCAATCTGGCCCTCAAACCATCACGGTCACCTAATAATCCCCAGTTTACAATTGGCTCATTCATCCCCCTCCTCTCCCCTGTAACTATTCCCCAGGTCGTTGCTGCAAATGAGAACATGTTCTCAGTCAACTTACCTGATAAAATAATGGATAAATAAAAAGTTACCCATTACCAATCACTGCCCTTCTTTATGAGGCTTTCGAAAAGCTCCCTGGGGCGGCAGGGTAGCCTAGTGGTTGGACTAGTAACCGGAAGGTTGCAAGTTCAAACCCTTCGAGCTGATAAGGTACAATCTGTCGTTCTGCCCCTGAACAGGCAGTTAACCCACTGTTCCTAGGCCGTCATTGAAAATAAGAATTTGTTCTTAACTGACTTGCCTAGTTAAATTAAATAAAATCTGTAGTTTAATCTATGCTTGAAATTCAATACTTGACTGAGGGACCTTGGATGTTGTATGTATGGGGGTAGTCATCCAGAAATCATGTCAAGCCTTATTGCACAGTCCATATAACAACATCTGTATTGTGAAATAATTTAGGCTTGCCTAAAAAAAGGCAATGACTATTTTAGTTATTTAATTATTAATTTGTAAAAAAAAATATGTATAATTTTCTTTTCACTTTGACATTATGGAGTATTTTATGTAGATCAATGACCAAAAATTACAAAGTAGGATTGAAATAGATTGAATTGTAACACAACAAAATGTGAAAGTTCAAAGCACTGTACATTTATTTTTCCTCAATGACTGACCTGGTTAAATACGTTTGATAAATACGTTTGATCATTTTCATTTACTAGCTGAAATATGATGCATGACAACAAGATATCAAATGTGACATTGACATCATAGTCCAGAGCCAGTTTGAATCATAGTGCATCTGTATGAAACCCACCCTGTATTTTATAGCTAACCACTCTCCTCACCCCCGTTTCCTCCTCATTCAGCCGGCATGGCCCTCGGAGTGGGCATCGTCAACATCCTCCACGTGGTCAACCCCTCTCTGGTCATCCTGTCGGGAGTGCTGGCCGCCCACTACCAGGCACCTGTCCAGCAGGTCATAGGTCAGAGAGCCCTCACCTCCGCCCAGCGCATCCAGGTCCTGACATCCGACCTCGAAGAGCCCGCCCTACTGGGGGCCGCTAGCATGGTGCTGGACTACACAACCAGGCGTATCTATTAAGAATATTACGGTAATGGACTACACAACAGGTGCATCTATTAAGAACATTACGGTAATGGACTACACAACGGGCGCATCTATTAGGAACAATACGGTAATGGACAACATAACAGGCGCATCCATTAAGAACATTACGGTAATGGACAACACAACCAGGTGCATCTATTAAGAACATTACAGTAATGGACTACACAACGGGTGCATCTATTAAGAACCATTGGTCAGTTGTCAAGCTCTAGTTTTCATTTGTGGTCCCCAAAGGAGGAGGGACATATCTTGTAATTCCCTGGTGTAGAAAGATTTGTTATTAGCAAATAGAAATGGCTAAGATAGAAGGTAGCATCTACAGATAGATCTACTCAATAGGGCCTACATCTATGCTGCTGTCCCAGATGGGACAATATGACATGCACATGCTCTTCTAGCTATCGACTCCTTCGATTGGACGAACCGTTGGCGGTCATTTATTTCAGTTAGACAATGACAAGTTGGGTATTTTCCAAAGGGGTCTTCAGTGATAGTCTAATTTTCAATGTCAACATAATACAATTTCTACAGTACTTAAATGGTAGTACTATAAACAACAGTGCTGAAATAGTAGTACTATTAACTACCTTACTGAATTAGTAGTGTGTGTGGATACATATATAACAGCCTATACAGTAATATGAGTACAGCCACAGTATGAGTAAATGGTTGGGTGTGTCCAGACAAAAGATGTGACCAAATTCGTATTCATTTATGCTTTACTGGCCATATTTTGACCCTCATAATTCCATGTTTTTGTTACGTCTTAATTCTAAACGTACAATATGTTATTGTTGAAGCCACGCTATGAAAGCAGCATGTTGCTATGACATATTTAACTGTATGTATTTGTCATACCGAGCTGTAAGCACTTTGCGCCACTTTATCTTATTTTGTCTCCATTTTGGAATCGGCAAACAAACGTTACTGCTGGTTTGGAAAACCAAATGCCCCCAGGAGATGTTTTAGGTTCCGCCACGTTAAATGTTTCATTTCAATCAATCAATCACATGATTCATTACCATTCAATCATTTAAGTTGAGCATGTGGAACTGGAACCAGTTCTGCAACCCACTTACCCAAGGACCACTCTCTCTAGGACCACTCTCTCTAGGACCACTCTCTCTAGGACCACTCTCTCTCTAGGACCACTCTAGGACCACTCTCTCTCTAGGACCACTCTCTCTCTCTAGGACCACTCTCTCTCTCTAGGACCACTCTCTCTCTCTAGGACCACTCTCTCTCTCTAGGACCACTCTCTCTAGGACCACTCTCTCTAGGACCACTCTCTCTCTAGGACCACTCTAGGACCACTCTCTCTCTCTAGGACCACAGTTACGCCGTACCCTCAAATGTAATGCCTATGCTATGTATGTCATAGTTGTCTTGACTGTGCACTTCAATTGAAGGTGTGCTGCCAAATCACTTGTATTCACTATCATTCTTTGTTTTGTTTTATGTGCACTTTTTTGTTATTGCCTTGATCTGTCATATTTGAAGAGTTTACTGTGTACACATTTTACACATCAAACACACACAAGAAAATGTCAGTTTCGGATGGGTGGATGGATTAATATGGTTCATTAGATGCTATTCATGGTTTTAGGTGTGGCTGAACAAGGCTACATCGTAAACACACCACAGGGCTTGGCGGAGTGCCAGTCTGTTTGTGCTATCGTAGGATTTAACTTGAATGTCCCTGAGGGAAAATTGGCTTAAATCCAATACTGCTGTATACAAATAAACACTGAATATGAAATATTTTAACATAATACAACGCACTTTCCCATGTCATACACACCTTGTCACTCATTGTCATCACAATCAGTGACGTTTTAGTGTATAATCTGCCACTAATCCCTGGAATCGAATCCACTATCCTGGTGATACAAGCTCCAGGTTATACCATCCAACTGAGCTGCAGAGAAACCCGGGGCATAGTGATTACAATCAGGTGGTGGTGCGATTGAGACGCCGCAAACCAGAATGGCTGATTTCTTCCCATGCCCTTCATCTCCAGTTGGCAAGCATGATCCGCCTCCAGCTGTTTGGTCACAGTAGTAGTGTGATTTTTATAGAATCGCATCAGGTTCACAAAACAGTTGCACACTTTTACTGTACAGAAATTGCCAGGTATCTACTTGGTAAAGGACAAAAAAAAAAACGTATTTACATGGGTTATGGTTATGGTTTCAAATGTGACAATACAAAGTAGTCCTGTGGCAATACCCCTGTTCTTTTGTCTGTTTTGACCATGTCATAGACTGACACAAATCTATACTGTACAAAAATATGAACGCAACATGTAAAGTGTTGGTCCCATGAAACATGAGCTGAAATAAAAGATCCCAGATATTTTCCATATGTACTAAATGTTTATTTCTCTCAACTTTTGTGCACACATTTGTTTACATCCTGGTTAGTGGGCATTTCTCCTTTGGGAAGATAATCCATCAACGTGACAGGTGTGGCATATCAAAAAGCTGATTAAACAGAATGATCATTACACAGGTGCACCTTGTGTTGTGGACAATAAAAGTCAACACAATGCCACAGATTTCTCAGGGGAGTGTGCAATTGGCACCCTGACTGCAGGATTGTAGTATGCTCTTCAAGGATGAATCCTGGTTTCAACTGTACCGGGCAGATGGCGTCGGCGCTGTGTGGATGCCCCATGGTGGCGGTGGGGTTATGGTATGGGCAGGCATAAGCTATGGGCAACCAACACACATGCATTTTATTGATGTCAATTTGAATGCACAGAGATACCGTGACGAGATCCTGAGGCCCATTGTCGTGCCATCACCTCATGTTTCAGCATGAGGTTGCATGGCTTCTGTATAGGGTTGCACATTTTGGGGAATATTCAGAGGTGGAAAAGTTCCTTGGCAATTAATATTAATATCATTTGAATGTAGATATTAATTGCATTGGATATATTTACTATATCATATGGAGACAAACAAACCTTTTACCTTATCATAAGGAGACAATTACAAATTATTAAATCCTTCAATAGAAAAAAATAAAATTGAATGAGTCGACTTCACATGGCATGATTTCACTGAACAACAAAAGAAAGTTAATATTGAATGATCCATCGCATCTCCCAAAAACGTTTTCAACATCTGTAAAATGATAGTCTAGAAACTAAAGATTTGGTTGTCTTCCTCTCAGGCTTCCATGTCTTCTCCCTGGACCTCCTCAATGTCCACCTCTTGAACATCAGACTCTGAGGCCTCATCTTCACTGTCACTTTCCAACCTGGTTGAGGATGGCTCGTTGTCAGACTCAAAAAGCCTCAAATTTTCCCGGGTGGCCACCAATTTTTCAACCCTTGTATTGGTCAGCCTGTTGCGTGCTTTGGTGTGTGTGTTCCCAAACAAGGACCAGTTGTGCTCTGAGGCGGCTGATGTTGGTGGGATTTGGAGGATGATGATGGCAACAGGGAAAAGAGCCTCAGATCCACGTAGTCCCTTCCACCAGGTAGCTGATGAGATATGTTGGCACGACTGCCATATTGTATCTCCATCCCAAAGCCCTTGCTTGGAAGTGTACTTCGCCAGACTGCCAAGAACCTTGCCCTCATCCAGGCCAAGGTGGCGAGACAGTGGTGATGACACCATTGGCCTTGTTGATCTCTGCACCAGACTGGGTGCTCTTGCCAGCTTACTTGGCGTCCAACATGTACGCTGCAGCGTGTATGGGCTTCAGGCAGAAGTCTTCACGCTTTTTGATATATTTCAGA
This sequence comes from Oncorhynchus clarkii lewisi, assembly GCF_045791955.1. NCBI lineage: Eukaryota > Metazoa > Chordata > Actinopteri > Salmoniformes > Salmonidae > Oncorhynchus > Oncorhynchus clarkii. The sequence continues at coordinate 16,487,984 of NC_092165.1, forward strand.
ACTGCAGTTTCCTCTGCTTGGAGCAACAGTGAAGTGGGCAGGACAGTACAGATTTCTTCTCTTACATCTGCAAGCAGAGTCTGAACATCAGACAGGATGGGTTTGTCTCCCTCAATCCGTGCAATGGTTACTGCTATAGGTTTCAGGCTGTTTACCACTCTCTCCCAAAATACATCATCCAGGAGGATCCTCTTGATGGGGCTGTCCATATCGGCAGACTGTGATATGGCAATTTCTTGGAGAGACTCCTTCCCCTCCAGGAGACTGTCAAACATGATGACATCAACACCACCACAACGGGTGTTGCTGGGTAGCTTCAATGTGGTGCTCTTATTCTTCTCACTTTGCTTGGTGAGGTAGATTGCTGCTATAACTTGATGACCCTTCACATACCTAACCATTTCCTTGGCTCTCTTGTAGAGTGTATCCATTGTTTTCAGTGCCATGATGTCCTTGAGGAGCAGATTCGATGCATGAGCAGCACAGCCAATAGGTGTGATGTGAGGGTAGGACTCCTCCACTTTAGACCAAACAGCCTTCATGTTCGCAGCATTGTCTGCCACCAGTGCAAATACCTTCTGTGGTCCAAGGTCATTGATGACTGCATTCAGCTCATCTGCAATCTAGAGACTGGTGTGTCTGTGCTCTTGTAGAATACTGGTTGAGGGGTGGACATGATGTAGTTAATTATTCCTTGCCCACAAACATTCGAAAACCCATCAGAGATGATTGCAATACAGTCTGCTTTCTCTATGATCTGCTTAACCTTCACTTGAACTCTGCATCCAGCAAATGAGTAGATAAAGCATGTCTGGTTGGAGGAGTGAATGCTGGGCGAAGAACATTCAGAAATCTCTTCCAATACACATTGCCTGTGAGCAGTTGCGTACACAGCTCGAGCAAGACATTCATCAGCGTTTCTCTGACTACGTTCCTCCATAGAGTCAAACAAATGTCTGATTCCAGGAAGACCATGTGCTGTTGAAATCGTTAAGGTGTCTGATTCATCATTTTCACCTTGAATAGAAGTAGAGGGATTTTTGTCCAGCGGTTGCTTGTTGTGAGCGCTAAGGGAACTTTATGCACGTGGCCAGATGATTCTGCATCTTTGTTGCATTCTTCACATGATTTGGCACAGTATTTGCAAATGTACACCGCTTTTCCTTCTACATTAGCTGCAGTGAAATGTCTCCACACATCAGATGGTGCTCGGCATTGTCCTTGAAAAGATTTGTAAAAAAACAAAAAATACAATTCCATGTACAGATAAATAGTTAAGCAGTTAGATTAAACAACTCCTTTGTATAAATGTTTTAAAATGAAACATGTATGGAAACAGGTGAATTAACACTCAGTTAGCAGTCTCAAGCAAGCTAAAACCCACATAGTAGAAAAAACTAACTAGCAGAAATTAACAAGTTAGAAATTATTTAAACACTTTTCTGTAGGCTACTATTTACTAGATAACAAAAGGTCAAAATATATTCACCCCACCCAGTATTGTAATCAAAACTTACCAAAAGGCATGTAGTCCTTGGCTCAGACAGTGTAGTAGTTGTGGGCTCCAATAGCATCTCATTAGTATGCAAGATCTTGAGAATCAGCTGTACATGCAATTCAATTCCATTGAATTGGGGATAGTTTAACCAAAATATGCCACAAGACCTAGAATTGCCTTGTCTCTCCCACAAAAAAAGGTTCACTGTTATAAGCCAACTTTTTTGATGAATTTAAGCAAAATTCCACAAATTCCCAGGCTTAACTTTCCCATGGAAATTTACCGGAAAGTTTCTGACCCTTTGCAACCCTACCTCTGTGGGACAACATTCTACTCGCCACAATCAATAACCTGATCAACTCTATCGCTGCACGAGGCAAATGGTGGTCACACCGGATACTGACTGGTTTTCCTTTTTTTTAAGGTAACTGTGACACAAACAGACGCATATCTGTAGTCCCAGTCATGTGAAATCCATAGATTAGGGCCTAAGGAATGTATTTCATTTGACTGATTTCCTGATATGAAATGTAACTCAGTCAAATCTAAGAAAGTGTTGCATGTTGTGTTTATATTTTTGTTCAGTGTAGTTGTCTAGAGTCAGACAATTCACCTGAGCAACAGTCAGTCAGACCATCACCTACCAGTGATTAGAGGAAACGTAGCGCTACTGACTGGAATGCCTCCTCTGTTTTCATAGAGGGTGGAACGTGGCCATCAACAATGCCTCTCTCGCGTTCAGCCTAATATTTACTGTTATAGATGTATCACTTGGTTACGGTATGTCACCACACTGTTTTCCATGTACAAATACAGTGAGATGCGATGGGCCTGGCTTCCAAAATTATGTAAATACCCTTCCCTGAACAATGAATTCCTTTAATGTAAAGTACTATGTCAAGAGAGTATGACAACGTAAACCAGCAGGTTTTTCAGTCCTCTGGGAATGTTTTCATAGCCTAGCTATTATACACTGTTCAAAAAAATAAAGGGAACACTAAAATAACATCCTAGATCTGAATGAATGAAATATTCTTATTAAATACTTTTTTCTTCACATAGTTGAATGTGCTGACAACAAAATCACACAAATTATCAATGGAAATCAAATTTATCAAACCATGGAGGTCTGGAATTGGAGTTGCACTCAAAATTAAAGTGGAAAACCACACTACAGGCTGATCCAACTTTTATGTAATGTCCTTAAAACAAGTCAGCATGAGGCTCAGTAGTGTGTGTGGCCTCCACGTGCCTGTATGACCTCCCTACAACGCCTGGGCATGCTCCTGATGAGGTGGCGGATGGTCTCCTGAGGGATCTCCTCCCAGACCTGGACTAAAGCATCCGCCAACTCCTGGACAGTCTGTGGTGCAACATGGTGTTGGTGGATGGAGCGAGACATGATGTCCCAGATGTGCTCAATTGGATTCAGGTCTGGGGAACGGGCGGGCCAGTCCATAGCATCAATGCCTTCCTCTTGCAGGAACTGCTGACACAATCCAGCCACATGAGGTCTAGCATTGTCTTGCATTAGGAGGAACCCAGGGCCAACCGCAACAGCATATGGTCTCACAAGGGGTCTGAGGATCTCATCTTGGTACCTAATGGCAGTCAGGCTACCTCTGGCGAGCACATGGAGGGCTGTGCGGCCCCCCAAAGAAATGCCACCCCACACCATGACTGACCCACCGCCAAACCGGTCATGCTGGAGGATGTTGCAGGCAGCAGAACGTTCTCTACGGCGTCTCCAGACTCTGTCACGTCTGTCACGTGCTCAGTGTGGACCTGCTTTCATCTGTGAAGAGCACAGGGCGCCAGTGGAGAATTTGCCAATCTTGGTGTTCTCTGGCAAATGCCAAACGTCCTGCACGGTGTTGGGCTGTAAGCACAACCCCCACCTGTGGATGTCGGGCCCTCATACCACCCTCATGGAGTCTGTTTCTGACCGTTTGAGCAGACACATGCACATTTGTGGCCTGCTGGAGGTCATTTTGCAGGGCTCAAAGGCGGGGGTAGCGCAAAGGCGGGGGTAGCGGTCCTGCTGCTGGGTTGTTGCCCTCCTACGGCCTCCTCCACGTCTCCTGATGTACTGGCCTGTCTCCTGGTAGCGCCTCCATGCTCTGGACACTACGCTGACAGACACAGCAAACCTTCTTGCCACAGCTCGCATTGATGTTCCATCCTGGATGAGCTGCACTACCTGAGCCACTTGTGTGGGTTGTAGACTCTGTCTCATATTACCACTAGAGTGAAAGCACCTCCATCATTCAAAAGTGACCAAAACATCAGCCAGGAAGCATAGGAACTGAGAAGTGCTCTGTGGTCACCACCTGCAGAACCACTCCTTTATTGGGGGTGTCTTGCTAATTGCCTATAATTTCCACCTGTTGTATATCCCATTTGCACAACAGCATGTGAAATTTATTGTCAATCAGTGTTGCTTCCTAAGTGGACAGTTTGATTTCACAGAAGTGCGATTGAGTTACATTGTGTTGTTTAAGTGTTCCCTTTATTTTTTGAGCAGTGTATATCTAGCCTATATGAAATGACCATAAACTCCTTCAAACTCAACTTTGGACCTTGAAGCTAGTTCCACTGCTTCCCCCCCATTCCTCCCCTCGAATCAGGGACTGATTTAGACCTGGGACACCAGGTGGGTGCAATTAATTAGCAGGTAGAACAGAAAACCAGCAGGCTCCAGACCTCGGTAGTGTTAAAGGCACCGCATTGTCAAGCCCACGTCTGCATTGGCCGTGCAGTATTTACGTTGATACAGCCTCTGCAGAAGTCAGGGCTTTTTAATACTTCTTGTGCTTCGTTGAGCAGTACAGTTGAGTAGAGCTGTTGTGAAGGAAGTTCTCAAGGAAGTGAGTTTGTTTAAACAGGACCTTCCGCCAACCAATCATGTCAGTGCGGAGCCCTCCGCATTGTTAAAACATTTGGGAGGCACACGGCAATGCGTACGGAACTCAATTCGGCCTCTCCGACCACATTTTCGGATCAAACAGAAATTGGCTTTAAGAGTTGAATACTCCTGACAGACGTTCCAAATTAGGTTGCATTTGTAAAAATCCACAATAGCTTGTTGCTACACCAAATATACATGAACATAACTAATAAAGCCATTTATTGGTTGAACAGATTCAAGCTCAAAGATGTCACGTTCTGACTGGCCACCTCCCAACCAACAGCGTGGCTTTGATCAAAGGTAGGCAACTTCGGTTTGACCATTTGAGATACTGCATACTTGAGATGATTGTCTCTGCCCTAACAATGGGAGTCATCCAAAAGGCAGGCGGTCTGCTTCCCGTGGACAGATTTGAACAGGAGAAAACCCCCTCTCGCTTCACCTCTTCCTCTCTGCCATTTTCACCAGAGATGAATTTGAAGCCAGATTAATTTTCACCAGATTCTTTTGAACCCAGAGAGAACCCAAGGCCATACAACAAACAGCAAAAGTGGTGGAGGGCCTAAGGGAACACTAAACATAATTAAAATGTAATTTGTCTCACCTGAAATTTTACTTCCACCAATTAGGTGCAACCATAATAATTTGAATGTCACGGACAACACTTCAATAACGACGTTGACGACAAAAGTTTCATGTTTTACTGATATTGAAATTGATGGACAACGAACACATTAAGCAACACATGGGCTACAGTAAATCTTAACCACAATGTCAATTTATATATTGCCTGTATATGTACATAGGTACACACATATAGAGTACATAATACACCACATGATGTTTGGGGGTAATTCCGTTGCAATTCAGGAAGTACACTGAAATTCAAATTCTCTTCAATGCTTTTCAATTAGCAAAAATTTGATTTGGAATTGTGTACTTTCTGAATTGACCGGAATTTAAATGGAATTGACCCCAACCTTGATGCTTACACACACACACACACAAATAGATATTTACCGTACTTGATTCGTGGTTCAAATGGGAAAAATGCATAGATTGAAATAGTCACAATAAATGCCACAAGCCGGCTCTAAATGGGTTTCCAACACACTTAATAAAAACAGACTTTGGTCCTTAAAAGAATAGAAAGAAAAAATAAATGCGTATATACTTATTTTGTTCTTTAATGATGGAAAGGGAGATGGAAGAGAGGAATAATATCCATCCATGAACAACGACGACCTCGGGTAGGTAGATGGGTAAGGGGGGGGGGGGGGGGGGGAATGATACATTGCCCTATGAGAGGTTGGTTGTAATCTGGGTCCAGAGAGGGTTAGGGTAGAGATACAGCCGTCTCAATTCACCCCCTTTCCCCTCGGCCCCTCAACGTTAACAGATCTGTAAGGTGAAAAGCGACATGGTGGATCGTGGAAGCTCCACCAAGACACTGCTTTTACGCATCCAGAGCTTTCAGATCTGCAAACGCTGAATGAATGGTTAGTGCGAAGGGGAGTGGTAGGGACTGAATTGAGACATCTAATAGAGTCGAAGGGGGGGGCGGGGGTTAGCGGACCAGAGGGGCCTGCTTGAGGGAAATGAGGACAGAGCGCATGCGGGACACGTCTTTTGCCTGCTTGCTGGACTTTGGGTTGAAGTCGCAGAGGCGCGCCACGCGCTCCCACTCGGTGCCCGGGTTGTTCTCGTCCATGTCCGACAGCATGGCCTCCTCGGCCGCTCTGCAAGGCAACACGGGAGGGGGACAGCGCTTTAGAGAGGGAGGGAGCAGGCCTGGGCCCCAGAGATCAGCAGAGTTTTACAGAGGGCCTTACTGCTGTTCACTTACACACCACCTCCTCCTCTGCAACACCACAGGGATAGACATGGGGAATCCCCATAGAAATACATGCCGAATGGATCTAAACTACCTGCATGACACAAATCAATTTGGTAGTTGACAATAACGTAAAAAAAAAAAAAAAGATAAATTATGAAAATGGTGCCATTTTAGCATGGATTTTCCAGCGTTTTAGTCAAACAGTTTTAGTGAGGTCTGAATCTAGAAACCTTTGCTTGAGGAGGAAGTGTCGAGTAGACAGCAGTGGAGACCCAACTACATTACAGTACATCCAAAAAAATAAACATTCTCCGGGTGGCCACATCAAAAACAGATGAAGAGAACAGGGTTGGATCATACAGCATGCCCCCTATAACCCCAGTCATACAGCTAGCTAGTTACCTGCTTTTCCCTGTCAGTCTAATCAAGGGGTTTTGGGAAAAAAGGAAGCGCAGGTTTTTTGGGGGGAACGGTTAAAACGCGGTTTGGTTGGTTAAAAATGCAGTTCGTCACAGAACTGGGTGGGGGGGGGGGGGGTAACTTGCCTTTTGGTTACGTTCAAATATTCTCTCAAGATCCAAGTATAGCATTAGGAATATGTTTTGTTCTATGTCCTTTATACTTGTGCTTGATGAGTGCGCTTAGTGGCAAGTTCGTTTTCTTTTTAACAACCAAAACCTGGATACCGGAGACTTTGCCATGCATTTTGCTGCGGTTGGAAAGCAGGCCATTTGAAATGCAGCAAACACTTGATATAATAACCATAAGAGACTTTTGATTGACATGTCACAATCTTCACACCGATACCGAACCCAAAAGGGCATCTAATTCCACTAGAAGGCTTAGCATACATAACTGAAATGAAATAAATAAAAAATGATAGTGCCACAATCACAATAAGACATTTTGAAATGCAAGCCAGGGGGAATAGCAAAACCCAAACCCACCCACCCAAGACAGGACACTTCCACTGCCAAAGAGTTAAGAAAATTGAAAGACCCCCTCTATAAACTAGAACACAATACACAGAGCAAAATGGGGATGAGAAGCCAATGAAAAGTCACTGTCACAACGAAACTACAGGTACGAACAGGACTAGTGGACCAAACGTATCACAGAAGGGACACCCGGCTTCTAAAATCATTTCAATTGGCAGTGGATTTTGTATTCGTCTACAGCAGGGCTCTCCAATCCTGTTCCTGGAGAGCTACCCTGTAGCTTTTTAACTCCAACCCCAGCTGTAACTAACCCGATTCAGCTTATCAATCAGTTCATTATCTTTTTTTTTTTAAGGGTTGGAGCGAAAATCTACAGGAACAGGGTTGGAGAGCCTCGACTACAGCCTAGTCTAATTGTGCACCACTATTGAATATTGTCTTGCCATTTTTCTAGGCTAATATACACTTCTCCCTACTAGGATATTGTCTTTTTGTTTTTTTACTTAACTGGTCTAGGCGGTAGCAAGGATGGTTAATGTGTGTGCTTAAAGGTGCATAGGAAAAGAAACAAGGAGAAACAGATCACAAGTCAGATATATAGAAATGAAAAGTAAATGAGCTTTATGCAGATGACAGAAGCCAGCATGCATTTTCCCAGAGAGAAGAAAAGTCATTTCAGAGGGGGGGGGGGGGGGATTCTTTTTATTTTTCTGTGCACTAAGTGTGCTTAGCTTGCAGCCTTCATCTGCTGTGCCATTGAGTTGGTTGGGTGAGGCAAAAATATGTGCCCCCTTGGTCTCAGTAGCCGTGGGTCTTTGTTTTGGCAGAGACAAGGACGTTTGGTTATATGGGAACCTTTGCTCTTTAGCGATCGAATGAATTCAATGGCAGATAGATACAAGGGCTGCAATACTAAGAGTGCGAGTTGGGCAACAACAGTAGCATGTCATTCTATGGTAGACAGTGGGATGCTAGTAGCTATTAACAGATTCTAAGCAGATCACATTCGCCTGTTTGAAGCAACGGTGTATCCAATGAGCTTTCAGTTTAGAAATACAGACGTACTAGCGACATCAACGCAACAGTTGACTGTCTACATGCAGGGCTCTGCGACAGTATCAGGCTATGCAGGCTATTGAAAATAGACTTCAACTGTTGGATTTTGTCATAAGTCGCCTCGTACGAGCCTTGGATTGTGCTAGCCAGAACAGCTCATAGGAACAGGAGCCCATCTCCTGTCGCGTGAGGCAGCTGTACAAGTACACCACCCTGGACAGGACGCTAGTCTATTGCAGCCCCCCCTCCAAAATATACATCTTTAATGCAGAGTCTTGGTATGACTCGGCCAGGGATCAAACTCCCAACCTTCCAATCTCAGGGCGGACACTCCAACCACATGGCCACCAAGTTGGCGTATTCATTCGTAAAAAATTGTAATGACGCTCTCCAAATGAGGGATTCAGAGTGTCCGTTCAACATTATGTCAACCAACAGACATTCTAGTACAGTACAATAGCTATTTGCATAAATAACTCCTGTGAAGAAAAAAAAAACACCCATCTCTGCAGTTATTTGTGCGAGGGGGTGTGTGTGTGTGGTTATTCTAGAAGACGCTGAAACAGCAGAGATAATGTTGGGATAATGTTGGAAAGAAACGGCCCTCCAACAACATGGTTGCCTTTGCACAGCTTTTCAGGAGCCTTATTGAGCCCGAAAGGCTGCAGGTTACCAGGTATAAAGCAGATATATATAAATAAATAGCCTTTCAAATGGCAGGAGATCTCTTAAATAGTATTTAACAGACTAAAGTTAACCTTCAGATAATACGCCTGCATATTATATGAAGGTACTACTATATTGATAGGACTGTTAAAAGTTGGAGACACAGTTGCTTGAAACAAAACTACAGTCTTAACTCTACTAGAGACATTAGCCACACGGTATCGACACGCAGCTGAGGTAGCCGAGGTAGCAGCTATACGGTTCCGTCAATACATTTAAAGTAGTGCGTCGCCAAGTGACACACCTAACCAATGTTTTTCTACATAGCGTCAATTTCTATAACTAGTTTTCCATGTGCACATATGAATAATACAAGTATAGATGATTTAAAAAAAGGGATCTAAGAATACAAAAACATTTGCAAATGGCGTGATGAGATGGCGTGATGAGATGTCGTGATGAGATGAAGGGACATATAGATGGATCATGGACGATGTAATTAAACAAGACCAAAGTAAAAGAAAAATGGCCACTGGATTTACTACACTAGAGTTATGGCAACATAATTCATACGAAAACTGAGCATTAAGCATTAAGGCTGATGCAATGACATTCAGCCAACACACATTCACTGCATTAAAAAAAAAAAAAAAAAAAAAATTGTAAAAGACACCTGGTGGGTTTAAAGGTCGCAAAAACAGTCACGCACGCTCAAGATAAATGAAAGTCTACGTCTTCGAAAAATAACGTAAAACCAAAACAAACAAAAAAATGAAGGGGGAAAAAGCCAAACGTAAAAATTAGTGTTAAAAATGGAAGATGCGGCGTGCGATTGACGCGAGTGACGTCACGTGGGGGGGAAAAAAAAGAAACAAATGTTAGTTTAGCAACATACACATAACCAATCAGGTCAGAGAAGGGCTGTTTGTAGAAATCCTCATCCAGAACCCTGGGAGACACAGGGGATGTCCCAGAGGAAAGCAGCAAGCAGGAGAGAAGAGAGAGAGCGGTAAAAAGGAGAAGAGCAAAAACGACAGAACAAACCCAGCCCAGAGCTCTCACTCGTACAGTAATCTGCGTCCAAAATGGCACCATATTCCCTACCTAGTAGCACTACTTTTAACCAGAGACTATGACTATGAGACTACATAGGGAATAGGGTGCCATTTCGGATGCACCTATATACAAAGAGACTACAAACAACATAACAGAGGCAGGTTAGAGGTAGCTAGACATGAGACAGAGACTGGAACATTGGCTGATACATTATTCAGAGCAGAGGGAGGGCTTGGGTTACAGACGCTCAAGTTAGTGAAAACTAGACTTTATACTGTCTGAGCCCTTGGAGGCAAGGCGTTCCAAAACCCTTATCCTAAGTCTTATCAAACTTATATATATATATATATATATTATTTTAAACATCCTACATTTCTGTTTGCTGCTGGGCCTGTCCTGTTATATTTCGATAGATATTAACACCAATTGATATTATAATTCCTGACCTCAACTAGATATTTCTGAATCTGCCGTGCTCAAAAGGCTTGTGGGTCAAGGGTCAACTCTGGGGTCTCGTCATTTAGCAACAGCTGTTTCACCTCTTTAGCAACACCATGCATGACTTGGATTGCCGCTCCAGGCCATTATCAGAAATAAAATGACCCTGAGAATTAATATACATGATCATTTTTCATTCCGGAACATACTATACTGATCTTTTTCACTGGTCTACCAGAGACTGCACACAGCTAGCCTACGTCTTTTCATGTAGGCCTATATAAACCTTAAAACACATAAGAGGTCGTAGAGAACATAGAGGGACCAATAGGAACAATTGCTGCACAATAACTAAACTATTCTGCAAGGAGATTTCTGCAGAGTGTCATTTACACTCAATGGACAGGGTTTCCTTTCCACAGCTCCTGTAGAGAAAAGGGAGTCAGTGGACCAAAGGTTTCCTTGGAGTCCAGTGGGTTTTTAGTCCTCCTGGCTCAACCTGGGGCTGTTTTTACATAGAAATAGAATGACTAGACTCTTTCTATGCATTTTTACCTGTTATTCACTTTAGTCTTCTCCAGCTGCTCGTCCTGTCTAGTGTGCCACTCCTCCAGCTCTACCTTGGCCTTGTCCTTCCACTCAGACTCCTGCTTACGAGAGTTAGCATCTGGGGAAGGGGAAATTAGGAAGAAGAAGAGGTCTTATGATTCACACAGTACGTGCAATTCTCTTGAAAAATGACATCACAAAAAAAAGAAGACTTCTAAAAACCAGGGGCGATTTCAACATCAGCAAAATGTGCTCAGTGTTTTTCTTGCATTGCTAATCAGGGCCATACGTTTTCCAAAGATTGTGGTGTTAGAATTGGGCACTCGGCGCTTTGGATTCAACTGTAAATAGTCACATTGGTACCTTCTATTCTATTGTTACGCTGCTATGGCCCTCTAACCAGGATATACCAGGGGCCTCTCCTTACCTAGGACCTCCAGCCTCTCTCTCTGCTCCTCCCTCCATTTACGCAGGCTCTCTGGCTCAGCCTGCAGCCGGTCGGCACTGGAGATGGCGGAGTATGCATCAGACGGGCCATTGCTCTCCTAACAAACACATGGGTGGTGTTCAACAGGGCACACTGTAGCAACGTTAAATGTGTCTCATTGGACCAGTAGATAGCAACTCCCCCCTTTCTCACTCTGTTCCAGAGCATTTTCTTCCGTTTTGTGCCTATTGAACACAACCACGGTCAATAATATGACACAACCATGGCATTTAGAATTCATTAGGCTATGTTAAAACAAAACATGCATGGTTAAGTATTCTAATGTTTTCCATTGAGTCGATATATTCACAATCTCTGCTGTAAGACAAAATGGGAAAACATAAGATATTACCTCATTAAGGTCTCCATTGACAGCGCCGTCCACTGCATCTGCAAATAAAATGAACCATTCATCACGAACAAAGCCATATCAAAGACAATGAAATGGCCTACATCATCAATTCACATCACAGAGTGGGTGTGTATCAGACCTCACTACACGTCTTACTCTAAGACGGATAGGATCAAATTCAGATTATGGATTTGTAGTTGTAAGCTTGCAAAATACTACATGTTGGTTTGTTCTAGTCAGGTGGGTATAGTTTGTGGAATGTTCCAACATGAATCTGTTCCAAAAACGTTGGAAATAACAATGTTGCCAATAAACACATACAAAGTTGTATAGCGGCAGAACAAGATACCAGGTAAGGAGTGGGCTAAATCATTCAATTCACTCACCACGTTTATTCCGAAAAATATTTGTCCTCACTCTGGTAGCCTATGGACAAACATTAAGAATAAGCTACGAGTTGGTGCCTATTCGGCAGCTGGTTAGCTAGGTGAATTGATCATACTACCTTGTATGCGTTGTTTGTTGGTAACCTTGTATTTTACAAAGTTTTTGGAACAGATTCCTGTTGGAACGTTCCACAAATGATACCCTCCTGTTCTAGTCTAGTGCCCTAGTACATAAATGCTTGGTTTGGCAATATCTTTACGATGAACGATTCATTCATTGGAACTAGCTAGCTACAGTGCCTTGCGAAAGTATTCGGCCCCCTTGAACTTTGCGACCTTTTGCCACATTTCAGGCTTCAAACATAAAGATATAAAACTGTATTTTTTTGTGAAGAATCAACAACAAGTGGGACACAATCATGAAGTGGAACGACATTTATTGGATATTTCAAACTTTTAACAAATCAAAAACTGAAAAATTGGGCGTGCAAAATTATTCAACCCCCTTAAGTTAATACTTTGTAGCGCCACCTTTTGCTGCGATTACAGCTGTAAGTCGCTTGGGGTATGTCTCTATCAGTTTTGCACATCGAGAGACTGAATTTTTTTCCCATTCCTCCTTGCAAAACAGCTCGAGCTCAGTGAGGTTGGATGGAGAGCATTTGTGAACAGCAGTTTTCAGTTCTTTACACAGATTCTCGATTGGATTCAGGTCTGGACTTTGACTTGGCCATTCTAACACCTGGATATGTTTATTTTTGAACCATTCCATTGTAGATTTTGCTTTATGTTTTGGATCATTGTCTTGTTGGAAGACAAATCTCCGTCCCAGTCTCAGGTCTTTTGCAGACTCCATCAGGTTTTCTTCCAGAATGGTCCTGTATTTGGCTCCATCCATCTTCCCATCAATTTTAACCATCTTCCCTGTCCCTGCTGAAGAAAAGCAGGCCCAAACCATGATGCTGCCACCACCATGTTTGACAGTGGGGATGGTGTGTTCAGGGTGATGAGCTGTGTTGCTTTTACGCCAAACATAACGTCTTGCATTGTTGCCAAAAAGTTCAATTTTGGTTTCATCTGACCAGAGCACCTTCTTCCACATGTTTGGTGTGTCTCCCAGGTGGCTTGTGGCAAACTTTAAACAACACTTTTTATGGATATCTTTAAGAAATGGCTTTCTTCTTGCCACTCTTCCATAAAGGCCAGATTTGTGCAATATACGACTGATTGTTGTCCTATGGACAGAGTCTCCCACCTCAGCAGTTCATCCAGAGTGATCATGGGCCTCTTGGCTGCATCTCTGATCAGTCTTCTCCTTGTATGAGCTGAAAGTTTAGAGGGACGGCCAGGTCTTGGTAGATTTGCAGTGGTCTGATACTCCTTCCATTTCAATATTATTGCTTGCACAGTGCTCCTTGGGATGTTTAAAGCTTGGGAAATCTTTTTGTATCCAAATCCGGCTTTAAACTTCTTCACAACAGTATCTCGGACCTGCCTGGTGTGTTCCTTGTTCTTCATGATGCTCTCTGCGCTTTTAACGGACCTCTGAGACTATCACAGTGCAGATGCATTTATACGGAGACTTGATTACACACAGGTGGATTGTATTTATCATCATTAGTCATTTAGGTCAACATTGGATCATTCAGAGATCCTCACTGAACTTCTGGAGAGAGTTTGCTGCACTGAAAGTAAAGGGGCTGAATAATTTTGCACGCCCAATTTTTCAGTTTTAGATTTGTTAAAAAATTTGAAATATCCAATAAATGTCGTTCCACTTCATGATTGTGTCCCACTTGTTGTTGATTCTTCACAAAAAAAATACAGTTTTATATCTTTATGTTTAAAGCCTGAAATGTGGCAAAAGGTCGCAAAGTTCAAGGGGGCCGAATACTTTCACAAGGCACTGTAGCTACAATTGAAGTCAGAAGTTTACATACACCTTAGCCAAATACATGTCAACTCAGTTTTTCACAATTCCTGACATTTAATCCTAGTAAAAATTTCCTGTCTTAGGTCAGTTAGGATCACACGTTATTTTAAGGAATGTGAAATGTCCGAATAATAGTAGAGAGAATTATTTATTTCAGCTTTTATTTCTTTTTCATCACATTCCCAGTGGGCTAGAAGTTTACATACACTCAATTAGTATTTGGTAGCATTGCCTTTAAATTGTTTAACTTGGGTCAAACATTTTGGGTAGCCTTCCACAAGCTTCCCACAATAAGTTGGGTGAATTATGGCCCATTCCTCCTAACAGAGCTGGTGTAACTGAGTCAGGTTTGTAGGCCTCCTTGCTCGCACACACTTTTCAGTTCTGCCCACAAATGTTCTATAGGATTGAGGTCAGGGCTTTGTGATGGCCACTCCAATACCTTGACTTTGTTGTCCCTAAGCCATTTTGCCACAACTTTGGAAGTATGCTTGGGGTCATTGTCCATTTGGAAGACCCATTTGCGACAAAGCTTTAACTTCCCGAATGATGTCTTGAGATGTTGCTTCAATATATCCACATAATTTTCCTCTATTTTGTGAAGTGCACCAGTCCCTCCTGTAGCAAAGCACCCCCACAACATGATGCTGCCACCCCCGTGCTTCACGGTTGGGATGGTGTTCTTCAGTTTGCAAGCCTCGCCCTTTTTCCTCCAAACATAACGATGGTCATTATGGCCAAACAGTTCTTTTTTTTGTTTCATCAGACTAGAGAACATTTCTACAAAAAGTATGATCTTTGTCCCCGTGTGCAGTTCCAAAACCGATAGAAAAAAGCCAGACTAACAGTGGCTTCTTCCTTGCTGAGCGGTCTTTCAGGTTATGTCGATATAGGACCTGTTTTACTGTGGATATAGATACTTTTGTACCGGTTTCCTCCAGCATCTTCACAAGGTCCTTTGCTGTTGTTCTGGGATTGATCAGCACTTTTCGCACCAAAGTATGTTCATCTCTAGGAGACAGAACGCATCTCCTTCCTGAGCGGTATGACGGCTGTGTGGTCCAATGATGTTTATACTCACGTTCTATTGTTTGTACAGATGAAGATGTACAGATGTTTGTACAGATGAACATGTACACCCCCCCCCCCCCCCCCCTAAAGAGTTGCATAACATGAACTTGCTTCTGGCCAATGTAGCTAACTAATGGTCAATAATCTAACTTCCTGAAGACGACAGTTTTGTATGTAAGTCCAATGATCATTGGGCCATATATCAAATTGCAGTAATGAAGTGGCCAGTAATGTTGTTGGTGCAGTGGGATCAATCCAATGACAGGAAATAGACGCAATAACTAACTTCCCGGTCATTCAAATACACTATATTTTCTGTTAGTTTATTCACGACACTTCACAAACATCAAAATATCAATAAGTAAAGTTACGTTATTAACTAGCATATACACATGTAATGTAGAGACTAACTAGCGCCGTTAGCGAAACTAGCGTCACCTTGCGCATTACGAGCTAGTTTCCCAAACATTTTAAATAGATGGTCTGAAATATCGGATCCAGCCAGCTAAAATGACGTTACTTGTTTTTCGCGTAATCTCTTTCCTTTAAGTCTCCTGCAGACAGTCGATGTAGCTTGCTAATGTAGCTCGTTTGCTGGCTAGCTAGCTAATTAAGATGGCTAGCTAACTGTGTAAACACTAGCTGGCTAGCCCATAGCTAATCAGTTATAGCCAATTTGCTAGGCTTTGACCCAGCCAAATAATACGAACGAGCTAGCAACTGTAACTTGCTAAATTAAGAGTTTTTAGAACACAGTTACCGTTTGCATCGCCTGTCAGATTATTGTCTAGCGATGTTGGAACCTCTCCGCTGTCCAGGATGCTGAATCCTTCGTCATTCTCAATCCCCGCGATCTCGCTTTCTTGCTGGGCCAAGAATGCGGCAGCGGGGTCTTCGTCCGTCCCATTGCCGGCCGCAGCCTGTGGTGCGCTGAGCATGTCAAAATCGTCCATATCTAGCTATTTGATGGTGGTGGCTAGCTATTGATAACGTTACAGTATCTAATGGGGGAGTAGATCAGTGGATCAGCTCAAGAGATAAGGGAGGAGACAATGAAAAAGCGGAAACTCTGGCAGGGCCAGTCAGAAACGAGGAATTTTTATTGACTGTGCTGTGCACCAACCACACAAGGAATATGATTGTACCTGATTACGTAAGGGTCCCATGATCTAGCGTGCGTTGGGTTAGGCAATCTTGCATCTCAGGGTTGTCAAAGAATTTGGAATTAGAATATTAGTAATTTCATGAATATAATCTATATGCATGGTACAGCAAGTGTGCATAATATTGTCTGCACTATAAAAAAAGCAAAGATTGGTTCAAAGAAAAACAATCATATTTCATATCTCTTTAAAGGGCAAATGGGGAGATGACACGTGATATATACTGTCAAAAATCTTTGCTAGCCTGTGATCATAATATTCAACTCTCCTGATGTTAATTTAATATGTATAATCAATGGGTTATGGGATGTATCTGATATCTATAACCAATTTGATACACTTCTCTTTTCACTCAAGTGGTCTATTTGATAATTGGTGCCTATTATGGCAGTGATGGTCTACTGTATGCCTATACTGTATTACATTCAAAATGCATTTCTTAGTTAGATCCGGTGATCCAGAGTGGCGCAGCAGTGTAAGAGGCGTCACTGCAGTCCCTGGTTCAAATCCAGGCTGCATCACATCTGGCTGTGATTGGGAGTCCCATAGGGCGGTGCACAATTGGCCCAGCGTTGGCCATCATTGTAAATAAGAATTTGTTCTTAACAGACTTGCCTAGTTAAATAAAGGTTACTTTTTAAATAATTATTAACAATGAAGGAGTCATTTCTAGCCTGAGTGACAGTCTGTTTGTGCTATAATGCCAACTCTGTTTGGCTTGACAAAGACAGCAATGGAGTTGGCAGATCTGGGACCAGACTATAAAGCAGCTACTGACAAGAAACCCATAGAAATAACCCACTTCTAGTTGCGTAATACTACAAAGTCAAGCAGACATACAGTGCATTCAGAAAGTATTCATACCCCTTAACCTTTTTCCCCATGTTGAGATTTTTTGTCATGGCCTACACACAATATCCCATAATGTCAACGTGTAAATATATTTTTCCACATGTTGACAAATTAATAAAAAATGAAAAGCTGAAATGTCAATACCCCTTTGTTATGGCAAGTCTAAGTTCAGGTGTAAAAATGTGCTTAACAAGTCACATAATAAGTTGCATGGCACTATATATTCCCCACCAGACACACCACTGTGGGTTTCTTTAGGCCTACTGTACCCAAACCAAAAACTGATTTAATCTGTCGCTTAGTTATGTATATAACCATTTCATTTTGGACCAGAGATTACTCAGGCAAAAAGTTTTAAAAAACAGAAACAAATTAAACAGTGTCACAGGGCCTCCTTTCTTTTAAAATATCTAATTGAACTGTACTGTGTATAATACTATGAATACCTATATATTAATAGTGTGTAAGAAGTATTTTTGTTTTCTTGACAATCTGACTCTTATTTTTTATTTATTCTAATATTGTCTGTTCTTGTCTATAACTGCTCTGTGCTCTGTCATGTAATTTATGTTTTGTGTGGACTAAGCTAAACTATATATTTTCAAAGATTATCTTTGAATCCTGAATTAACCAACATGAATGAGCATTTTTTTGTCACACCCTGATCTGTTTCACCTGTCTTTGTGCTTGTCTCCACCCCCCTCCAGGTGTCGCCCATCTTCCCCATTAACCCCAGTGTACTTATATCTGTGTTCTCTGTTTGTCTGTTGCCAGTTTATTTTGTTTCAGCAAGCCTACCAGCGGTTTCCCCGTGCGCCTGTCTTTCTGGAGTTGCTCCACCATCCCCTTCCTTGGGTACATCATCGCTGCAGGGAATGTACAGATGGATCCCGGGAAGGTGAGAGCGGTGGTGGATTGGCCTCAGCCTACGTCCCAAGTGCAGCTGCAATGTTTCCTGGGATTTGCCAACTTTTATCGCCGCTTTATCCGGGGTTAGAGCATCTGGCTTCCCCCCCTGTCTGCACTCACCTCTCCCTAGGTTCCGTTCACGTCGTCCCCTGCTGCGGACCGGGCGTTTCGGGACCTCAAGCACCGCTTCACCACAGCTCCCATATTGTGTCATCCTGACCCATCCTGTCAGTTTGTGGTGGAGGCCGATGCTTCGGATGTCGGAGTGGGGGCTGTCCTGTCCCTTCATTCTGCCCTGGACCTCAACTTACATCCCTGTACCTTCTTCTCCCATCGTCTCAACGCCATGGAGAGGAATTACAATGTCGGGAATTATGAGCTTCTCGCGGTGAAGATGGCGTTGGAGGAGTGGAGACACTGGTTGGAGGGGGCGGAAAATTCTTTCATTGTGTGAACGGATCACGAGAAGAGTATCTCCGCACCGCCAAGCGTCTCAATTCCAGGCAAGCTAGGTGGGCCCTGCTTTTCACCCAGTTTAACTTCTCCCTCTTCTACCGACTGGGATCCAAGAATATTAAGCCGGATGCGCTCACGCCGCTATAGCCACGAGGCTACACCCTCGAACCCTGAGACCATGCTTCTCACCTCGTGCCTGGCGACTGCACTCAGCTGGGGAATAGGGAAGCAGGTCCATGAGGCGCAGCATTCCCAGCCGAACCCCAGGGGGGCCCAGATAACCTGATGTTTGTTCCCGTCCCTCGGTCCTGGAGTGGGCCCACTCCTCCAAACTTACCTGCCACCCGGGCTCCCGTCGGACCCTGGCCCTTGTGCAGCAACGCATTTGGTGGCCTACCATGGTCCCGGACGTCTCTGCGTTCGTCGCCGTCTGCACGATCTGTGCACAGACCAAGACTCCTCGGCAAGCTCCGGCTGGTCCACTTCAACCACTGCCTGTCCCTCACCGTCCCTGGTCTCACATATCCCTGGACTTCATCACTGGTCTCCCCACGTCTCTCTGTTTGTCTGTTGCCAGTTGTTTTTCATCAAATGGTTTTCCCATGCTCCTGTCTTTCTCTCGTTCTTGTTATCTAGCTTTCCCATTTTTTTACCATTCTGCCACAGAACAGCTGGCAGGCTCAGGGTCAGGGCACTCTGGATTACTGACCTCTGCCTGCCCTGACCTGTCATATAATTAATTGATACATCATACATTTAATGAAATAATTGTCTCGCTATAGCCTTCCTATTTCCTTTGTAAATATCCTTATTTGCATTCCCCGTGGTTCACCCACAAAAACCTAACTTGGCCACAAAATTCCTGAACTCAACTGAGGTCCATTGCTTGTGACTAATTTCCAGAGATATCTGCCTCTTTTGAATGTAGTGGATGGTTAACTGATATGCACATTCCAATGGAGATTCCTTCTTGCTTGCAATGAAAAACACGCCAATATCTCAATATACCATAAGCTTATATATCATAAAAGCCCAAACTCAAAGTAACGTTTCAAACGTGTACTCAACAAAGATGTCCAGCTGAATACATACATTCAATACAGTGCCGTGTCCACTTACACCCTCAACTCTCACCCTCTCCCTTCCACAAATATGTACTTCAATACTTTTCCACCACCCAGGATTTCTCTGTGCATATCACAGGACTTCTAATCAGTCAGGAGAGGCCTTGAGTTATTGGGAGTGCGCATTCCTACAGTCCACTGCAGTCCACTGCAGTCCACTAAATAATTACACTTCTCATACCCACAGAGCTTAAACCTAGCACTACCTTCAATCTCTAAGGATATATAAAAACAATATTTTCATACTAAAATGATAATGCTGTAAAACAGTCATTTACATTCTATCAGTCCCCCCTTTTAAATGTTTTATACAATAGGCACTAACATTCCAACTGGAGCTTTTGACCTTTTTTCTCCTCCTTCTGCTGGAGATCCAAGAGTGTACTAACAGACACTTGATGGAGAGAAAAACATAGAAACGCATTACAATAGACTCACATACTAATATGTGGATATACTTGAAGAAAGAAGTAAGAAACCCGGCGCTTCCCACCTCTTGACTGACCTGGGCTGCTTTTCTGCTGAGATTGACAAAAATAAAGGATCTATACACCTCCCCAAGCTCCCACTCAGTCTTCCCCCAGGACTACAAAATGTGTTCCCACGCCATGTCCTCCTCACTTCATTCTATGCCACTGGGCACACACTGGTTGAATCAACGTTGTTTTCACGTCATTTCAACGAAACTCTTAGTCACATATTTCCTAATAACCCTCCACAGCAGATGAGCGACCACTAACACAGACAACTTTTCCTCTGGTGAACTGGATTCCTGTATATTGGGCCTGTGGCTAATCGTTCAAGGGGTTTTCCTTCGTCAGTAAAACCCTCCCGTTATGTAGTCAACAGAGTATGAAATTGCAATAATTGGTTACAGTAATCAAATTCAACATATCACAACAGCTTGATTGTAGAGTTTCAATAAACCAGTAGACAATATTTGTCTAAGCTTCTAGGTGACTAGCTTCACCATTACATCAGTGTTGTTGGTATAACCACTGATACAGAGTAGCTTGTTAGCGGCTGGAGTCTACAGTAGGGCCTTCTATCTCAACCTTGGGAGGAAACCCTCCATAACTTAGTGAGTCTAAATTAGGGAGGGTGTTCTTCTAAGGTCGAGAAGCTAGATTAGTTTGTACAAAGATTCAATTTGTTTCAGAAACCACTCGCAGGATGACCCCATATTACATGATAACACCCCCCCATGTCTTGCCCTTGGCAGTGTAACTCAATATTTCCTCAGCAGAATAAAAAAAATAAATGAATCAGATTAACAAACATAATGAATCACCCAAGCCAAATTATAATTGTAACCCTTTATAAATTCAAAAGGAAATCATTTTCATCCATAAGGGAATTCAAGGAATAGTCAAATAGACTAGAGACAGGTTTCTCTCACACTCATCATGTGGTGCTGTGTGTGAGCAGCGCACCCGCCCTGCCCCTGGTGCTTTCTTCACAGTTCAGGGACAGCGCTCTGTGTCTCTCGCCTGTCCGAATCCGAATTGGAACTATTGATAAATGATACAACCCAAATTTAGAATGACAGCCCCTTATCTTCGTGCACAAACATCTCAAACTCCCTATCTGGTATTCCCGGAGCGAGGAACTAGCACAGTGCTTGTTTTAACTTCCCAAACTCTTCTTGACACTAGTGTCCAGTCTACTGGGTCTTGTCCCTGCTTCCCCACTTCTGTCAAAGTATTCAATGGCGAAGCCATTGATGAGAATGACGGAATAAAACTATGGACATCGCCAAATAGACCCAGTTAGTAATTTAATTTAGCTGTCACTGCCACACATACTACTGGGACAGTGACTCATGCACTTTGTGACACCCCGAAACTCCATGAAAGGGTGATTCAAAATTGAGTCTATAATTCGACCCTCAATTTAGCCCAAAAAGACACTGGCAGAACATACATTTCCAGAAAGGGAGACATATATGTACACACTCAGTGGCCCGTTTAGCATTGGGTCTGACTCCACCTTTGCCTCCAGAACAGCCTAAATTCTTTGGGCATGGATTCTACAAGGTGCCGTAAACGTTCCACAGGGATGTTGGTCCATGCTGATGCGATGGCATCATGCATTTGCTGCAGATCGGATGGCGGTACATTCATGCTGTCCAACGTTGCTCAACTGGTATCGAGGGACCTAACGTATGCCAGGAAAATGTTCCCCACACCATTACACCACCGCCACCAGCCTGTACCGGTGACACCAGGCAGGATGAGTCCACGGGTTCGTTCTGCTTACACCAAATTCTGACACTGCCATCAGCATAACACAACAGGAACTGGGATTCGTCGGACCAGGAAATGTTTTTCCACTCCTCAATTGTCAAGTGTTGGAAGATCGCGTGCCCCGTGGAACAGCTCCTTCTTGTTTTTAGCTGATAGGAGGGAAACCTGGTGTGTTTGTCTGCTGCAATAGCCTATCCATGACAAGGATCGATGAGTTGGGCGTTCCGAGATGCCGTTCTGCACACCATTGTTATACTGGGCTGCTATTTGTTTGTGGCCCGCCTTGTTAGCTTGCACGATTCTTGCCATTCTCCTTCAACCTCTCTCATCAAGAAGCTGTTTTTTCGCCCACAGGACTTTCGTTGACTGGATGTTTTTTGTTTGACGCACCATTCTCTGTAAACCCTAGACACTGGCGTGGGAGAAAAGCCCAGGAGGGCAGCCATTTCTGAGATACAGGATCCGGTGCGCCTGGCACCAACGATCATACCGCGCTCAAAGTCGCTAAATTCACTTGTTTTGCCCATTGTAACGTTCAGTCGAACCGTAACTGAATGCCTCGATGCCTGTCTGCCTGCTTTATATAGCATGTCTCGGCCACGTTACTAACAGTTGGTAGGAGCGATACATTTTTGTGAATGGGGTGGTGGACATAATAAACTGGGCACTGAGTGTATATACAGTATCCTACTAACGTCAACATAAACTTTATTAATCTTACATTTCTAGCGTTAACTTTTGTCAGTACGTGTCACGTTCTGACCTTTATTTCCTTTGTTTTGTCATTATTTAGTATGGTCAGGGCGTGAGTTGGGGTGGGCAGTCTATGTTTGTTTTTCTATGATTTGGGGATTTCTATGTTTCGGCCTAGTATGGTTCACAATCAGAGGCAGGTGTCATTAGTTGTCTCTGATTGAGAATCATACTTAAGTAGCCTGGGTTTCACTGTGTGTTTGTGGGTGTTTGTTTCCGTGTGTGTGTTTTTCACCACACGGTACTGTTTTGGGTTTCGTTCATTCCACGTTTATTTTTTTTGTATTCAGTTGTTCATGTTGAGTATTTCTTATTAAAAGAACCATGGACACTTACACGGGGCCCCTCAGGGGTGCGTGCTCTGTGTCTTCCTGTACTCCCTGTTCACTCATGACTGCACAGCCAGGTACAACTCCAACACCATCATTAAGTTTGTCGATGACACAACATTGGTAGGCCTGATCACCAACAAGGACGAGACAGCATATAGGGAGGAGGTCAGAGACCTGGCCGTGTGGTGCCAGGACAACAACCTCTCCGTCAACGTGATCAAGAATACAGGAAAAGGAGCACCGAGCACGGCCCCTTTCTCATCGACGGGGCTGTAAGTGGAGCAGGTTGAGAGCTTCAAGTTCCTTGGTGTCCACATCACCAACAAACTAACATGGTCCAAGCACACCAAGACAGTCGTGAAGAGGGCACGACAAAACCTATTCCCCCTCAGAAGACTGAAAAGATTTGGCATGGGTCCTCAGATCCTCAAAAGGTTCTACAGCTGCACCATCGAGAGCATCACTGCATGGTCTGGCAACTGCTCGGCCCCCGACCGCAAGGCACTACAGAGGGTAGTGCATACAGCCCAGTACGTCACTGGGGCCAAGCTTCCTGCCATCCAGGACCTCGATACCAGGCGGTGTCAGAGGAAGGCCCTAAAAATTACCAGAGACTCCAGCCACCCTAGTCATAGACTGTTCTCTCTGCTACTGCACGGCAAGCGGTAATGGAGTGTCAAGTCTAGGTCCAAGAGGCTTCTAGACAGCTTCTACCCCCAAGCCATAAGACCACTGAACATCTAATCAAATGGCTACCCAGACTACTTGCTATTTTACGCTGCTGCTACTCTCTGTTATTATCTATGCATAAGTCACTTTAATAACTTTACCCACATGTATATAGTACCTCAATTACCTCGACTAACCGGTGCCCCTGCACATTGACTCTGTACCAGTACCCCCTGTATATAGCCTCGCTGTTATTATTTTACTGCTGCTTTTGAATTATTTGTTACTTTATTTCTTTTTTTTTTGTGGTATTTTTCTTAAAACTGCATTGTTGTGTTAAGGGCTTGTAAGTACGCATTTCACTGCAATCCCTGTTGTATTCAGCGCATGTGACAAATACAATTTAACTCATGCCTGTCAGAGTGGGTCTCGATGTCAATATCTAAGGGATAGTTGGATTTTCCAAACTAGATGATCTCTCACCTGAGCTGCTGCAAACTTCCTTAAATGTCCATTCTAGAAGTGGACTTTAGAAGTGATCCCTCCATGCTCACCCCACGCACTCGATCTCGGTATAACTCAAGCAGCACTCCTGAGAGAAAATATGCATACTTTCTTTATGAAACTCCATTTTCTATCACCATTTTCGGATTTTCTGACCATTTAGGATGTGTTGCACATTGCGTCCAGCCAAGGCTGTAAAAGTGAGGAAGGATGCCCCCCTCACTGGTGCAAAATAGACAGAACAAGGAAATGTGTAAACAATGTGCTTAGCAAATTTGTTCAGGTTTTGGAAAGGCACTGGGTTAGCCATCCTCACATGAAACATAATAACCGCACCTATTTCTGCGTGACGGAGTTCATTTCACCCCTTTGGGTAATTAGATATGTTTAAACGCCATCCATCACAGCCTTAAATACTTATTATAAAGAGAGAAGAACATCATAGACCAGGGCTGTATGGTTTTTTCTTCTTCAATTAATTTATTTGATTTAATCATTTCTTACATAGTTGTTCTTAATTAAAATATTCCTTTTTAAATAAATATTATTTGAACCGTTCTTACTCTGATTAAGCAATTGTTGATTGTTTTGGATAGCAGGACATGAAGTGCCTCATGCTGTACTCATCTTGTGTCACGCCCTGACCTTTGTTATCTTTGTTTTCTTTGTTATTTTGTTTAGGTCAGGGTGTGACAAGAGGTGGTTTGTTTAGTTTTTGTATTGTCTAGGGTTTTTTGCAAGTCTAGGTGTTTATATGTCTATGGTTGCCTGGATTGGTTCTCAATCAGAGGCAGCTGTTTATCGTTGTCTCTGATTGGGGACCATATTTAGGTAGCCATATTCCTTGGGTAGTTTGTGGGTTCTTATTCTATGTTTAGTTGCCTGTCTGCACTAGCCATATTTGCGTCATGGTTCGTTTTGTTCAGTGTTCTTGCTTTAATAAAGAAGTATGTACGCTTACCAAGCTGATCCTTGGTCTCCTCCATATGACGATCGTGACATCATGAAAAGAAAGTTTGAAGAGATCCATGTAGTCACAGAAAACGGTACATCAGACATCGCTCCTATTAGTGGTTTGACGTCACTCATAATGTCCTTGGCTATACATAATGTTGTTGTGAGCATAGTGACAGTTTTTGCTTTACCATTATGGGGTATTGTGTGTAGATTGAGGGAAAAAAAAAGTTTATCAATCAGTACAGTCACCTTGTATAACAAAATATATATATATATGTATATATCACACACACACACAGTGCATTCGGAAAGTATTCAGACCCCTTCCCTTTTTCCACATTTTGTTACGTTACAGCCTTGTTCTAAAATGTATTAAATTGTTTTTTTTCCCTCTCATCAAGCTACACACAATACCCCATAATGACAAAGCAAAAACAGTTTTTTATAAACATTTTTGCCTATGTATTAAAAAATAAAAAACGGACATATTACATTTACGTAACTATTCAGACCCTTTCCTCAGTACTTTGTTGAAGCCCCTATGGCAGCGATAACAGCCTCAAGTCTTCATGACGCTACAAGCGTGGCTCACCTGTGTTTGGGAAGTTTTTCCCATTCTTCTCTGCAGATCCTCTAAAGCTCTGTCAGGTTCGGTGCGGTGTGTTGCTGCACAGCTATATTCAGGTCTCCCCAGAGATGTTTAATCGGGTTCAAGTCTATGCTCTGGCTGGGCCACTCAAGGACATTCAATAAGTTTGAAACAAGTTGATCTTTTGTTGTCTTAAACAGAAAATAGCATCCAACTGTCTCCTGAGGTGCACATATTGAGCAAGCTGAAGCACTGTCCTCTTAGTCCTGTTTTCAGTAGTTGTGTCAGGGTTGTGTAGTGGTTCTTCACGCCTGCAGATTTCCCCTCCACCACTAATCAATATCTTCGGCCTACTCTGGCTTGCCCTGGAATGCACGTCTTGGCTGGGCCAGTGGTCATGTACTAATGAGCTCCTGAAACAGGAACTAGCAAGATGTCAGCCCCCCACAAATCGGTTTTCAGCCATCTTGGAGGCTGTCTGTAGTTCAAGTTATAGCTCAGTGATAACATACCATGATCACTTCTTTTAACACATCCCCTGAGACGTTCCTTTCCTGTCTCTGGAAAGTTACCGTGACAACCTTTATATACACACTTTTAAACTTCTCTTCTGTTTGCTTCACTGTTTGTGCCCACCGGTCGGTGGATTGGGAGGCAGGAAGAGCCACATCACCACAAAGCTCTCAGTCCTTGCCTCTCCCTCTCCTGTACAGGTTCAACGAACGGACAATGTCTCTCATTCCCATCATATTGTCAGGCATATGTGTATAGGTGGCAGGGAAGTCAGGCGCAGGAGAGTCAAACGGAGTGTAAAATGGAGTCTTTTAATAATGTCATAAAAACATGCTCCATAACACTAAACAGGAAAAGAACATAAACCAATATGGGTACGAAGACCCGTCGCGCACCTATGCAACAAAAACACTACACTGACAATAAACAATCTCTGACAAAGACATGAGGGGAAACAGAGGGTTAAATACACAACAGGTAATGAATGGAATTGAAAACAGGTGTGTGGGAAGACAAGACAAAACCAATGGAAAATGAAAAATGGATCGATGATGGCTAGAAGACCGGTGACGTCAAACGCAGAGCACCGCCCGAACAAGGAGAGGCAACGACTTCGGCAGAAGTTCCTATATTGGAACCCACGTTTATTCCCAATAAGCAGTGACTCCTTCTTCTAAAACGACTTTCATTCCAAGTTGTGGGTGATATTGTGGCGTTTTTATAATGTATCCTTTCGGGCACCAATCGTATCTCACTAATTGTGTTCATTTTCCAGTCTAAATTTCTAGATTCATTCATTTATTTAGGAATATTTTGTACATGTACAATATATTCTTCTCCTGTGGGAATCTGTACTAGATACAATTCCCACCCCAGAACCATACGCTGTTGAGTTCTAAATACTATCTCTATCCCCTCGGATTTAGTAACGGTTGCGCTGTCCACCTGTTACAGACGGGATACATCCAACTGTCACGCACGCACACACACAGGCGCACGCACGCACACGCACACACACGCACACGCACAGGATGTTTCCTAAATGGCCATATCTAAGATTTGTTTAAACATTTGAAGCTTCACTCTCCACAGAAAACTCTCTGTTCCTTAAGCGTGATATCCTGGCGACAACGCCGATTGATAAGAAGACCCATATCTCAAAAAACCATAAACATATTTATCACACAAAAGAGCCCAGACTCAAAGTGACGTTTCAAACGTGTACTCAACAAAGATGTCCAGCCGAATACAGTGCATTCCAGACAGCGCCGTGTCCACTTACACCCTCGGCTCTCAACCTCTCCCTTCCACAAAGATGTACTTCGGTACTTTTCCACCACCCAGGATTTCTCTGTGCATATCACAAGACTTCTAATCAGTCCTGTGATATGAGAGGCCTTGAGTTATTGGGAGTGCGCATTCCTACAGTCCACTGTCATACACAAAGAGCTTTGAACCTAACCCTACTTTCAATCTCTAAGGATATATAAGAAACAATCAAAGAGGATATAATTCTATGAAAAGGTAAAGATATAAAGCAATAATATAAAACAGTATTTTACACTCAACGTAAATAATGTTTTCATAAAGCTGCGTTCAACGTGGGTCTTTCTTCCAGTAAAAAAACAACAACAGCTCCTTCACTAATTGTCTGAACTGTGCACGAGAGAGAACTTGGTATCTATCACTGTACCCATTTCCTTATTGAATGTATTTGCAAATATCCTTGTTTACATCTTATTTGCGTTTTTGTTGTTGTTGCCTGGTTCCAGATTTGTTTGGGCTCTTGTCAAATGACAATAACGTGAGAACAATTCCATAAGGTGAAAAGAAACAGACTGGCATCCAGGCAACAAAAAAAAAACAATAAGCCCTACCTGTCACTTTTTGCATAACTGGTCAGGATACTGGCATATCATTGGATGGGCTGACTTTAAGGATTTGGATAAAAGGGCAGACGATAAGCAATTTCTTCCTTTTTCCACCGTGCAAGATTGCCTCTGACAATCTCACCCTTAAAAAATTATTTGCCATAGACTTTAAATCATTTACCAACTTAGTTTATCACTTTTATTTTGAGAATGACTCTGAAATTCGAACTTGGTCCTGGCAGGATGATCGGGGGTTCTAACCCCTGTTTCGTTATTGCAGAAATTGGACAGAACCACCAAGGAGATATTGAAATCGCAAAGAAAATGATCAAGATGGCCAAGGTAATGGAAGCTAAATGAAGAGACATTGTAAGACTTTAAGGACTGGTTTCCTGGACACAGTTATGGACAAAAAGCATGCTGAATACAGAACATGGTCTTCATTGAAAGTCTTTTTTTTTGTTGTCCAGGACAAGGCTTAATCTGTGTCAGCGTAACTGCCCTTTAGTGTGGCTTAAGCTTCAGTTAAATATAATAGGTTGGGTGACAAGATTCTCTGGGAGAATCGGATAGAAAGGCACACATATACATGTATGAGTGTGGAGCATCTTATTCATCTTGCATCCCTCCCATGTAAATCTTCCTTTAATAACCTCAAATCAAAAGCTAATGTAGAAATGGCAGGACTGAGGGGGAGGTATTTTCTGCTGTGTTCCTGATACTCTATTGCTGCTGTGCGTGGATTTGCATAAACGGAAATTGTGTGTGTGTGTGTGTGTGTGTGTGTGTGTGTGTGTGTTTGGTGCTGTTACTCATGTTGGCATCAATTCACAGGACTGTGGGGCAGACTGCGCCAAATTTCAGAAGAGTGAACTTGAGTACAAGTTCAACAAGCGTGCTCTGGAGCGTCCCTACACCTCCAAACATTCCTGGGGAAAGACATACGGTGACCACAAGCGCCATCTAGAGTTCAGTCATGAACAATATAGAGAGCTCCAGAAATATGCAAAGGAGGTTGGAATCTTCTTCGCCGCTTCTGGGATGGACGAGGTAAGAGGTCATTCCATTAATACATGTCTATTGAATTCGTCTGCTGCGACTGTGTAGATATTCCGGATTTCAAGCAAAACATGCATGACCATCCCAACTGCTTCGCTTCGCTTGTCAGATGGCTGTGGAGTTCCTGGATGAGCTCGATGTGCCCTTCTTCAAAGTTGCCTCATGCGATGCCAACAATTTCCCCTATCTGGAACTGACTGCAAGAAAAGGTGAAGTGATTTAAGTTAACACTGTGTTATATATGTACTACACCTTTATCACCTGTGACTGTGGTAAAAGTGAAATGTTATACTCTGAATGTGCAGTCCACATGGGTAATGTGCGGCATATCAGTAAAGTCAGTTACTGTTGAAATTACAACTTTGTTGAACCTCAGGACGGCCTATGGTGATATCCAGTGGGATGCAGTCAATGGCGACAATGAGACGGGTCTATCAGACGGTCAAGGAACACAATCGGAACTTCACCATCCTACAGTGCACCAGTGCCTACCCATTGGACCCTGAGGATGTCAACCTACGTGTCATAGCAGTAAGACTTCCCATTGGTTTAGTACAAGGAAAGGGTTGTCAGGCAGGATCAGCAAGATATCTGTTGTCACCCCAGAGTAACATCATAGGGAAACATAGGTTGAGTCAAGTGCACAGCAATGAGAGAGAGAGAGAGGGAGAGGGAGGGAGGGAGGGAGGGAGGAAGAGAGAGAGAGAGAGGAGAGGAGAGGAGAGGAGAGGAGAGGAGAGGAGAGCGCGGGAGAGCGAGAGAGCGGGAGAGCGGGAGAGCGGGAGAGAGAACAAGAATTTAACATATTTCTGTTCAGGCCACCACTAAAGGAAATGAATTGACCCATGGAATTTTACTCTCCCTTTTCCTTACATACTGTAGGAATACCAGAAGGAATTCCCTGATATTCCCATCGGATATTCTGGCCATGAGAGGGGAATCAGCATCACTGTGGCAGCAGTGGCAATGGGGGCAAAAGTCGTGGAGCGTCACGTGACCCTGGACAAGAGCTGGAAGGGCAACGACCACGAGGCGTCACTGGAGCCTTCTGAGCTGACAGAGCTGGTCAGAGCCATCCGCTTGGTGGAGCGGGCCCAAGGCACGGGCATCAAACAGATGCTACCCTGTGAGAAAGCCTGCCATGTTAAGGTGAGTTAGCCTCAGAAGGTTTAAATGAAAATAAATACGACATAATTTTTGAATGGTAAAGGGAAAATATTTATTTAGTATATTTTTGACATACAGTGCATTCAGAGAGTATTCAGACCCCTTCCCTTTTTCCACATTTTGTTATGTTACAGTCTTATTCTAAAATGTATTAAATTGTTTTTTCCCTCTCATCAAGCTACACACAATACCCCATAATGACAAAGACAAAAAAAAGGGTTTTAGACATTTTTGCTAGTTAATAAAAAATGTAAAACTGAAATAATACATGTACATACAGTACCAGTCAAAAGTTTGGACACACCTACTCATTAAAGGGTTTTTATTTATTTTAAATATTTTCAACAAAACTATGAAATAACACATATGGAATCATGTAGTAACCAAAAAAGTGTTAAACAAATCAAAACATATTTATATTTGAGATTCTTCAAAGTAGCCATCCTTGCCTTGATGACAGCTGTGCACACTCTTGACATTCTCTCAACCAGCTTCATGAGGTAGTCACCTGGAATGCATTTCAATTAACAGGTGTGCCTTGTTAAAGGTTAATTTGTGGAATTTCTTTCCTTCATAATGCATTTGAGCCAATCAGTTGTGTTGTGACAAGGTAGGGGTGGTATACAGAAGATAGCCATATTTGGTACAAGACCATGTCCTTATTATGGCAAGAACAACTCAAATAAGCATCATTACTTTAAGACATGAAGGTCAGTCAAATGTTTCTTCAAGTGCAGTCGCAAAAACCACCAAGCACTATGATGAAACTGGCTCTCATGAGGACCGCCACAGGAAAGGAAGACCCTGAGTTACCTCTGCTGCAGAGGATAAGTTCATTAAAGTTAACTTGATGTTGAGACACATCTCAACATCAACTGTTCAGAGAGGACTGCATGAATCAGGCCTATTATGGTCAAATTGTTGCAAAGAAACCACTATTAAGGGACACCAACAATAAGAAGAGACTTGCTTGGGCCAAGAAAACGAGCATTGGACATTAGACCGGTGGAAATCTGTCCTTTGGTCTGATGTGTCCAAATTTGAGATTTTTGGTTCCAACCGCTGTGTCTTTTTGAGACACAGAGTAGGTGAACAGATGATCTCTGCATGTGGGGTTCCCACCATGAAGCATAGAGGAAGAGGTGTAACAGTGCTTTGCTGGTGACACCGTCTGATTTATTTAGAATTCAAGGCCCACTTAACCAGCATGGCTACCACAGCATTCTGCAGCCATACACCATCCCATCTGGTTTGTGCTTAGTGGGACTATCATTTGTTTTTCAACAGGACAATGACCCAACACACCTCCAGGCGGTGTAAGGGCTATTTGACCAATAAGGAGAGTGATACAGTGATGCATCAGATGACTTGGCCTCCACAATCACCTGACCTCAACCCAAATGAGATGGTTTGGGGTGAGTTGGACCGCAAAGTGAAGGAAAAGCAACCAACAAGTGCTCAGCATATGTGAGAACTCCTTCAAGACTGTTGGAAAAAACATCCCAGGTGAAACTGGTTGAGATAATGCCAAGAGTGTGGGAGCAATTACAGTCTTAAGTCTTCTTGGGTATGACGCTACAAGTTTGGCACACCTTTATTTGGCGTATTCCACCCATTCTTCTCTGCAGACCCTCTCAAGCTCTGTCAGGTTGGATGAGGACAGCTAGACAGCTATTTTCAGGTCTCTCCAGAGATGTTCATTCAGGTTCAAGTCCGGGCTGTGGATGGGCCACTCAAAGACATTCAGACTTGCTCGAAGCCCCTCCTGCGTTGTCTTGGCTGTGTGCTTAGGGTCGTTGTCTTGTGGGAAGGTGAACTTAGCCCCGGTCTGAGGTCCTGAGCGCTCTGGAGAAGATTTTCATTAAGGATCTCTCTGTACTTTGCTCAGTTCATCTTTCCCTCGATCCTGTCTAGTCTCCCAGTCCCTATTTCTGAAAAACATCCCCACAGCATGATGCTGCCACCACCATGCTTCACAGTAGGTATGGTATTGGCCAGGTGATGAGCGGTGCTTGATTTCCTCCAGACGTGACGCTTGGCATTCAAGCCAAATAGTTCAATCTTGGTTTCATCAGACCAGAGAATCTTGTTTCTCATAGTCTGAGAGTCCTTTAGGTGCCTTTTGGCAAACTCCAAGCGGGATGTCATGTGCCTTTTACTGAGGTGTGGCTTCTGTCTGGTCACTCTACCATAAAGGCCTGATAGCTGGAGTGCTGCAGAGATGGTTGTTCTTCTGGAAGGTCCTCCATCTCCACAGAGGAACTCTGGAGCTCTGTCAGAGTGACCATCGGGTTCTTGGTCACATCCCTGACTAAGGCCCTTCTCCCCCGATTGCTCAGTTTGGCCAAACTTATTCTATTTAAGAATGATGGAGGCCACTGTGTTCTTGGGGACCTTTAATGCTGCAGAAATGTTTTGGTACCCTTCCCCAGATCTGTCCCTCGACATAATCTTGTCTTGGAGCTACAGACAATTCCTTCAACCTCATGGCTTGGTTTTTGCTCTGACATGCACTGTCAATTGTGTGACCTTATACAGACAGGTATGTGCCTTTCCAAATCATGTCGAATCAATTTAGTTTACCACAGTTGGACTCCAAGTTGCGGCAACATCTCAAGGACGATCAATGGAAACAGGACACACCTGAGCTCAATTTCTGTGTGCTGAGGGTCACTGACTTTGAGTAAAGTCAGTGTCTATGTATGCGGATAACTCAACACTATGCACGTCAGCTACTACAGTGGCTGAAATGACTGCGACACTCAACAAAGAGCTGCAGTTAGTTTCAGAGTGGGTGGCAAGGGATAAGTTAGTCCTAAATATTTCTAAAACTATAAGCATTATATTTGGAACAAAACACTCACTAAATCTTAAAGCTCAACTAAATATTGTAATAAATAATGTGGAAATTGAGCAAGTTGAGATGACTAAACTGCTTGGAGTAACCCTAGATTGTAAACTGTCATGGTCAAAACATATTGATGCAGTAGTAGCTAAGATGGGGAGAAGTATGTCCATAATAAAGCGCTGCTCTAGCTTAACATCACTATCAACAAGGCAGGTCCTACAGGCCCTAGTTTTGTTGCACCTTGACTACTGTTCAGTCGTGTGGTCAAGTGCCACAAAAAAGGACTTAGGAAAACTGCAATAATTGGCTCAGAACAGGGCAGCACGGCTGGCCCTTGGATGTACACAGAGAGGTAATATTAATAATATGCATGTCAATCTCTCCTGGCTGAAAGTGGAGGAGAGATTGACTTCATCACTACTTGTATTTGTGAGAGGTATTGATTGACATGTTGAATGCATCGAGCTGTCTGTTTAAACTACTGGCACACAGCTCAGACATCCATGCATACCCCACAAAACATGCCACAAGAGGTCTCTTCACAGTCCCCAAGTCCAGAACAGACAATGGGAGGCACACAGTACTACATAGAGCCATGACTACATGGAACTCTATTCCACATCAAGTAACTGACTAAAGCAGTAAAATTTGATTTTTAAAAATGTTTTTTTCTTAAACACCTTATGGAACAGTGGGGACTGTGAAGCAACACACACATTGGCACAGGCACATGCATAGAAACACACGCGTGATAACATACGCACAATACATACACATGGATTTAGTACTGTAGATATGCGGTAGTGGTGGAGAAGGGGCCTGAGGGCACACAGTGTGTTGTGAAATCTGTGAATGTATTGTAATGTTTTTAAAATTGTATAAACTGCCTTCATTTTGCTGGAACCCAGGAAGAGTAGCTGGGGATTCATAACAAATACAAAATACACTTTTCGGGTTTCATAGCAAAGGGTCTGAATACTAATGTAAATAAGGTATTTATGTTTGCAAACATTTCTAAAAACCTGATTTTGCTTTGTCATTATGGGGTATTGTGTGTAGATTGATAAGGAAAATGTTTTATTTAATACATTTTGGAGTTAAGCTGTAATGTAACAAAATCTGGAAAAAGTGCTTGGCTCTGAATAGTTTGCGAAGGCACTACATATACAAAATATACAACATATATCAATAATATACTAAATAAATATTTTTCCCATTGACATTTGTAATAATAACTTTCTCCAAAAATTATGTTATATTCACTTTCATTTAAAAGGTAGGCCCATTATGTTTGTCATAAACCTCCCTTACATCAAGTATTATCTTTGTACTGTATAACCTACAACAGCACATACTGTAGGAGGAAATCTCTGTATTATTTTCTCTTCCAGCTGGGGAAGTCAGTGGTGGCTAAGGTGGCGATACCCAAAGGCACGGTGCTGAGTATGGATATGCTGGGGGTGAAGGTGGGCGAGCCGAGGGGTGTCTCTCCTGAAGACATGGGTCAGCTGGTGGGCAAGGCCGTCACAGAGGACGTGGAGGAGGATGGGAGCATCACACAACGTATGGTGGACATCTACAACAACAAGGGCTGACAAACATGTTAACATGCTGACTAGACTAGTGTTATGACACTGATGGTCTGTTTACATTTCTACCATTTTGGCTAGATTGAGTAGGCATACATCTTCATCTAATGGTCATGTCAGTATTGTAGCAACGCCTAACCCCAATTATTTTCCTCACTTT
The DNA here is from genome assembly GCF_045791955.1 of Oncorhynchus clarkii lewisi. Taxonomy (NCBI): domain Eukaryota; kingdom Metazoa; phylum Chordata; class Actinopteri; order Salmoniformes; family Salmonidae; genus Oncorhynchus; species Oncorhynchus clarkii. The sequence continues at coordinate 16,522,920 of NC_092165.1, forward strand.
AACCTCAGTCTCATAACCTGCTGTTATTTCACCAAACCTAATGTGTTGGTTCCCCTAATCAGCCACGTTAATTCACCTAACCTGCCACGTTAATTACCGCAACCCGCTATGTAAACAGACCATCAATCCGACATATGATCAGTATCACCAGACAGCCACGTTGCGTGCTGGGGTGTCGCAAAATGAATGTACCCATTATTCAATCATTTAACTGCTCATGCGCATCAATGGGCATAGCCAGGCGATAAATAGAACTTGGTTCCGTTTCAGACCCTTAATGCCTGCAAGTCCCGCCTCTCCCATCTACTCATTGGTTTTCACAAACATACTAACCCACGTGGGTGATTGAAAGATGAACGAGAAGAGATTAAACGAACTAGGTTTCCCCTTTCATCTGTGGATTAATTGTCGGAGTAGAGAACATGATTTTGTATGACAACAAAAAATTCTGCAAAGATCCAGCAAAAAATGGGACCCCATATTTAAACTAACAAACCAATGTTTATGTCCAAGGGCAAATTAGCTAGCAATAGTTAAATATCCGTGAATGAGTCGTGTGTTTCAACCTGTCCCCAAATTAATATACTGTAGTTTGTTTTTCTAATTTAACCTGCTTGTCATGAACGTTTTTGATGGGGATAGTCGAAATCAACATGTGCGCATGGTGTGTGCACTTGAGGGGCTGGTTTGGTGAAGCGGCCACACGCATGCATTCGCATGTTGATTTTGTCCATCCACATCAGATGCGACTCATGACACTCAGGTTAAAATATCAAAGGCAACTGTGAACAAACTATATTCATTTGTGGACAGTTCGAAACAATCATAGACATTTAGGTCGCTATCTGTTGCTAGATAGTTTGTCCTGGGAGATGAACATTGAGTTGGTATTTTGCCTGACATGCATATTTTCCTGAATTTAGCTGGTTCTTTGTTACAATTTTGACCCGGAGTCGTACAAAATCGTGTGTTTCTCTACTCCAACGATAAATCCACACCACAGATGAAAAGAGAAACCTAGTTAATTATCTTTAATGAATCTCTCCTCCTCAAGAATCAACGTGTGTTTGTATCTTTGAAATAAAATAATTAAGACAAATATTTGAAAAACTAAAACTATACTGAAACTACAATTCAAGACCTTAAAAAAAAAAAAATACTACTGGGGTTTTCGACACTGATGTGTATAAACCCTGGATTACTGACAGGGGGCGCTGTATTGAAGCCACCGCATAGCCATCTTGGCACTCCTCATTTGGAAGCTATAGAAATGCATTTTTTAATGTCTACATTAGTTTTTGACATGTGTATTATATTAACACCTTAAAGCATACTTTGAAATTATATTATGTGAGCTAAACATAAAAAATGAAAAAATATATAAAACATTTCTTAGTCTTTTTTAGAGAGAGAGTACTACTTTTACTGTGCCCACTACAACAACAAAACATACTTAAATACATATCATTTTTTCCTTTAAATATTTAATTGAAATACTGTAGAATTACATTCATTCCTATGGAGGACTTCTCCAACAAGGGAGTACCAATAGCAATCCAGGGTATATATACGTCATTGGTTTTCAAGTTTCCGGCGGTTTAAATGCTTCTAGTAGATGGTGATGTTTCAAATAGGCCTAGCTTGTGCATCACTAGTTATCAGTGAAGAAAGTCAAAACCCCATATGAGATTATTTAGAGTACATTCCTGGAAAGGACAAAAGGAAATGTATTGTAGTGTCAGAAGATGGCAGCCAGTGTCGAACAGAGATTAAATAAAATTAAGATGAAGTCAAGGTGAGACAGCCTCCAGCTATTACTAGCTCCACGTCAACGGCAACCAGAAGCAGAAACTTGGCAACCTCATTCAAATTAGTTTAAAAAGAGAGAAGAAGCACTGTTTAATTTATTAATCGAGTCTGTCACGTCTAAAGACTATGCGAGGAGCCAGGAGTATTCAACACTACCTAACAAGTGTTAATTGTTGGCAATTTAAAAACATTTGTGTGGTGGATTGTTGACCTGCATCATTAAAAAAACGGATGTTCATTTCTGTCAACAATCAAAATACTGCTGGCTGTCACTCAATATGTTTTTCAGATGCAAAATTCTACAATATTACATAAACATATCATGTTAAATGTGGATTTTTTTTTGCTGTTGTTTTTTTTTTGTTGCTTTTGTTGCAGCTGTTTTTTATTAACCTTATTTGAAGGTGTTAGTGAATCTTACGTTTAACCTTAATAAACTCTGGCTGAAAATGTTATTAGTTACATAATATTTACACTGCATCACAAGCGTTCATTGTGGACAATTTTAAAAAGGTTTGTGTGGCGGACTGTTCATCCTCATTCCTCTAAAAACAGATGTTAATTTCGGCGTAACAAAATACACCTGGCTGTCATCCAAAAATTGTTTTTTCAGTTTCAAAATTCTACAATGTTGCATAAGCATAACATGTGCCTTGACTTAATTTGTCCCGTCCCACCCCCTCTCTGTCTTTCACTTAAGTAAAGGTAGTCTACTTGATTCTTCTTACATGTACTACTAAAGTTTTTTTTAAAGCTTTGGATTGGTGTAAACATGGGCAAGAGAGTTTCCTTCCACCATATGTATTGCACCAGTCTAGGCTATTATTCTTTTAAATCCAAGTCACATCAAGATTGAGCTAGCCAAACATATAACCTGGCCCATCACTTTACGTTGTAATGCCTGGTTTGCATGTTAGGAATCACTTCGGCTCTATTCATTGCATTTCTATCTGCAACGTTTGGCTACTGAACATGGCACTGGGCGATGTATAGTCAGAAGCAAGTTAGGGAACAAACAGATTAGATCCGAATATAGTAGACTTGACTGTCTATATAAGGTACAAGTATTTATATACATGTGGTGGATGTTTACTTTTCTATATCAGAGGATGTGAAATAGAATTTGGTGTTAAAAAGTAAAATACAATGTATACAGATAATGATTGACTGCTCCTATAATAATAATAAAATATTACTCATTACAGTGTCTCACATTTTGACTCTTGAGAATCCTGAAATGACCTGTGAGTGAATGGAGAACCTTTATTTTGAAACATGATTGGAGAGGAAACCACGTGGATTCCGGATGTGCAACGTGGAAATTAGCTCGACTTTTTCCGCGAGAACCCGCACCTGACCGTCTCTGTACCACTCGCTCAGAGCAAGCGAACATTTTACCGCAACAAAAATTTTAGGAAACCGGATTTATCACATTTCCAAAATGCCTCTGAAATTCGAGCTTTGTCCTGGAAGGATGATTGGGGGTTCTAACCCCTGTTTCATTATTGCAGAAATTGGACAGAACCACCAGGGAGATATCGAAATTGCCAAGAAAATGATAAAGATGGCCAAGGTAATGTTAGTAGAATGTTTTAATCAGTTTTCATAGCCCAGCTGCTGTATTGGGGACCATGGTACTGACTTACTTGCTAGTAAACTAGCAGCTACTTTAGTATACATGTATTTGACCAATTTGGCAGTTTCAATTGACAGTCCAGTCTCTTTGAATGACGCTGCTTCGTGTCTAACTACTGTCCTGCTACTGTGCCAATGAGGAAATGATCGATTCCAGTGCCCACAGGACTGTAAAATGACAGTAGCTCTGCTACTAACTGCTCTGTTGCTTGCTGGGGCTGTATTTATGAGACCATGGGCATATATTGGTCAATTTAGTAAGGATTGATATTGGTGGATACGGATTTCCTACCTGAGTCAGAGATGTGGCACAACAGATACCCAACCTCATATACACACAATTATCACACCATTTGACTGTTTAATGAAAAGGCAGTAGTTGTGTAAGCTACAGATTTATGTTATAATGTGATCTAACCAAAGATTTTTGGTATCCATTCAAGTCAAGTTTAAGCTTTTTAATTTCACGTGCACAAGTACAGTGAAATGCCTTTCTTGCCTGAGTTACAGGTTAGGTACTGTTTGGTGTAGCACAGTGACATTTCAACCAACCTTAACTTGGCAATACTATCTTTGTTTTTGATTCAGCCAAACATCCATCTTCTAAAATGTCAGTGTCCAGTTGCAGGTGATGCGTTTAAATGTATTCATGTTTTGCTCCATGAGTAATCCAACAACGTCTTTGTCGCCATCTTGTCTATTTCAAATCTTCTCTCATTGTTCGAGACAGGTGAGCGTCATCATGGCATGGGGCACTTTGGGGTGTGGACCCACCTGTCTCAATCAATGAGAGAAGATTTGAAACAAGGTTCCCTTCTCATCGTCATTGGTAACACATTTTACAACTATGTGACCCTACTCATATTGGAAATCAATTCACAGGACTGTGGGGCAGACTGCGCCAAGTTTCAGAAGAGTGAACTTGAGTACAAGTTCAACAAGCGTGCTCTGGAGCGTCCCTACACCTCCAAACAATCCTGGGGAAAGACTTACGGAGAGCACAAGCGCCACCTTGAGTTCAGTCATACACAATACGTAGAGCTGCAGAATTATGCAAAGGAGGTTGGAATTTTCTTTACTGCTTCAGGAATGGATGAGGTAAGAATGATGTTGATGTGGAATAGGCCCATAGAGCCCCATAGTGGAGGTGTCATAATAACCATAAAATCTAGCAGTCAAATAGGGAAATGGTTCCAATTGTTTCACAATACATTTTTCCCATATGGAATTTTAGAAACACCTAAAATAAGGGCTGTGTTTCCTGTATCTTTACCCCGGCATGGTGTTTTGATAACCATGTAAATCTCAATCTGACAGGGTGACTTTTATTAACATATTCAGCTCTATTTATGCTCAGATTCAAAAATGCTAATTAGCATCAAAGTAGACATCATGCAAAACAACAAATCCCTGCACTCCTGAACTTCGTCTCCAACTGACACCTTTGCTGACAGATATTGTCAATTTAAAACTTGCACAAGACAGTTCACAGGATTGTACATTTTTAAAGACGTGTAGACAATTTATTCACTGGTACATTTAGCTAACATTAGTAAATTAATCCAGAGATTCTTATCTTTGCCTCGACTCATGTCATCATGGCATTTGTAGTTCTTTATGATGGCCACATTAGCTGCTAATTAGCATTTCATTTTTGTGGGGTAAATACAGGCAAATATATTGATAAGTCACCTTGTCCTAGAGAGATTTAAACAGTTATCAAAACGGCACACCAGGGTAATCCTACATGAAACTCAGCCCTTATTTTAAGTGTTACTGAAATCCCCTATGGGGAAAAATTAATGGGGGAAAAACAATTGGAACCATTTCCCTGTTTGACTGCTAGGCTTTTTTTGGGTCTATTGACTCCTGTGGTACTATATTGAATGGGCCTGTATAATGCATATCAAAACTGTATTAGTTATTTGTTCGTTATTTGTTGTATCTCTTGTTAGATGGCTGTGGAGTTTCTACATGAGCTTGATGTGCCTTTCTTCAAAGTCGGTTCAGGGGACACCAACAACTTTCCCTATCTGGAAAAGACTGCTAAAAAAGGTCAGCGATTAAAGTTTACAGTATGATAGATATTTGTCTTTGGCTGCTAAATGTAAAAATGAACATTTTAGCTTCTGAGGTAGTTTGATTATTTGGTCTACTTTATACCCCTGAAAGTGTAGTAAAAAATGTTGAATATCGAGGATAAAGCAAAGCGTTTTTTTTGTTGATGAAATGAATCTCAAATCTCTTTGGTTTAATGCTAGGTCGCCCCATGGTGATATCCAGTGGGATGCAGTCGATGGAGACAATGAGACGGGTCTACCAGACAGTCAAGAAACACAATCAGAACTTCTGCATCCTGCAGTGCACCAGTGCCTACCCATTGGAGGCTGAAGATGTCAACCTGCGTGTCATCGCAGTAAGAGTTTTTCATTGGTTTGAACGAAGGAGTTGTTTCAGGCAAGATCAGAAAGTTGGCTGTCAACCTTGTCACCCCTAAACACACGGTGCATCTTATTTATGTTATAAATCAATGGACCATTAGTGCTAGTCTGTGGTTAAGGCTAAATCCAGAGAGAATACATGTTTCGAGGCAGGAGAATGACCCATAATCTTGTTCATAGGAATACCAGAAGGAATTCCCTGATATTCCCATCGGATATTCCGGTCACGAGTCTGGGGTCCACATCTCCGTGGCAGCAGTGGCGCTGGGGGCAAAGGTCATTGAGCGTCATGTGACCCTGGACAAGAGCTGGAAGGGAAGTGACCACGAAGCTTCTCTGGAGCCCTCTGAGCTGACAGAGCTGGTGAAAGCCATCCGATTGGTGGAGAGGTCTCTGGGGACGAGCATCAAGCAGATGCTGCCCTGTGAGAAGCCATGCCACGATAAGGTACTTCCTGGATGGGCACTTTTCATTGTTATTCTTACCACATAGCCTGACGGCCAACTGCAATTATTAATGGCAATCTGATGCAAGACAATGGGGTATTTATTTTTACAAACATTATTTAGCATTTATTCCAATTCAGGGGTGGGTGTGTGTTAGGGCTAGGAGTTTTTTTTTCCTAATCTTGTCATCTGACCTGGAAAAACTCTGTACCCTATAGGCTATATGATCTTTGATTTTTAGGGTTTCTTGGTTTGTTGTTATACCAAAGTACTGGGCCCAATAATGTTGCTTCAAACAGGAAAGGATGTCAGAACTTATTTTAATATATTCATTGTGTCCTCTTCCAGCTGGGGAAATCAGTGGTGGCCAAGGTGCCGATCCCCAAAGGCACGGTGCTGAATATGGACATGCTGGGGGTGAAGGTGGGCGAGCCGAAGGGCGTTCCCCCCGAAGACATCTACCAGCTGGTGGGCAAGTCCGTCACAGAGGACGTGGAGGAGGACGAGAGTATCACCCCAGACGTGGTCGAAAGCTACGGCAAGAAGATCAAGTGCTGAGTTGCGTAATCACCCTGGTAATAGCCTACTGTAACCATTGTAATACCTTAACCACAATGCCAAACAACACAATGCACTTTTACAGGCTGAGAAAAGTGAAAAGGTGGTTGTGGGAACATCGATAATATAGATATTATTTAGAGGCCTAGAAGTCTCAGTTTCGGGGACATGTTTTATTTTTCTGGTTTCATGTTTTTTTTTTTACTAGATGGAAACAAACATTCAATGATTCAGACTTGACTACAAGTGCCTAGTTAAGAAGAGAAAATACAAACTATGTTCAGTAGTGGCTGAAATGATTGCATTCTAATTCAATGTTTAACTGTTCATGTATAAATGAAATGGCCATTTTTGTTAAATTGCACAATTGATTGCACTACAAAAATGTCAAATACAAAATGCCAAACACTAATGATTGTCATCTTTACCTTTTTCATCCGAAATCACACTCCTTGATTGCAATTATATTATTTTGTGATAAAATTCTGGTACAAATGAGTGTCAAAAGTGAAAACATACCGTATGTACAGTACCAGTCAAGTTTGACACTCATTCTCGTTCCAGGGTTTTTCTTTATTTTTACTGTTTTCTACATTTTAGAATAATAGTGAAGACATCAACTATGAAATAACACATATGGAATAATGTACTAACAAAAAGTGTTAAACAAATCAAAATATATTTGAGATTCTTTAAAGTAGCTACCCTTTGCCTTGATGACAGCTATGCACACTCTTGGCATTCTCTCAACCAGATTTACCAGGAATTCATTTGAGAACGAAAGATCAATCAATTATACTTTGCAAATGTATTAATTAAAAATACACCTTATTTACATAAGTATTTAGACCTTTGCTATGAGACTCGAAAATGAGCTCAGGTGCATCCTGTTTCCATTGATTATCCTTGAGATGTTTATACTACTTGATTGGAGTCCACCTGTGGTAAATTCAATTGATTTGACATGATTTGGAAAGGCACACAACTGTCTATATAAGGTCCCACAGTTGACAGTGCATGTCAGAGCAAGCCATGAGGTCGAAGGAATTGTCTGTAGAGTTCCGAGACAGGATTTTGTTGAGGCACAGATCTGGGGGAAAATTATGTGGCGTTGAAGGTCCCCAAGAACACAGTAGCCTCATTCCTAAATGGAAGAAGTTTAGAACCACCAAGACTCTTCCTAGAGCTGGCCACCCGGCTAAACTGAGCAATCGGAGGAGAAGGGTCTTGGTCAGGGACCAAGAACCCGATGGTCACTCTGACAGGGCTCCAGAGTTCCTCTGCAGAGATGGTTGTCCTTCTGGAAGGTTCTTCCATCTCTGCAGCACTCCACAAATCAAGCCTTTGTGGTAGTGATCAGACAGAAGCCACTCCTCAGTAAAAGGCACATGACAGCCCGCTAGGAGTTTGCCAAAAGGCACCCAAAGACTTGCCGACCATGAGAACCTGGACAGCCAGAGCCTGGACTGAACACGATCGAACATCTCTGGAGAGACCTGAAAATAGCTGTGCAGCAACCTGACAGAGATTGAGAGGATCTGCAGAGCAGAATGGGAGAAACTCCCCAAATACAGGTGGGCCAAGCTTGACACGTCATGCCCAAGACGACTCGATGCTGCAAAAGGTGCTTCAACAACGTAAAGGCTCTGAATACTTATGTAAATGTTTTATTTTGACTAAATATTCAAATTTCTAAAAACCTGTTTTTGCTTTGTCATTATGAGATAATGTGTGGATTTTGTTTTCTTTCCCCTCACCAATCAATTTTAGAGTAAGGCTGTAACCTAACAGTGGAAAAAGTCAAGGGGTCTGAATACTTTCCATAGGCGCTGTATATCCCAGTGAGCAAAACTGGTTCAAAAGACGTTAACACCGCAAAACTGTTAGAAAATACATTTTTAACCACTTATGCCCACTAGGATGTGATAATATAACAAATCACTATTATGGTACAAGTATGGCAAAATTGGGCATGTTATAAAGTTTTATAAGAAAATTACTTAATTGTTGCGATGCAATTAGACTACTATAGTCAGGATTCTCCAAACTTTTCCCAAGTGAGCTACTGTCCTGTAGGTTTTCGCTCCAACTATAGCCTTTCAGTGACCAATATAGCTAGCCTTCTTTTCAATAACTGTCATGAGCCTTCCATCCATGGAGTCTGTCAGTTTCTTGATCTGTTCACGATCAACTTCACTGAAACAGCAACCACCGCCTCCCAAATGCTGTTCAAAGACGTGTATTCTCTTCCCCCACTGTAAATCTCACATTTGAGAAGGGCTCACAAGTTCTCAATAGGATTTAAATTAGGTGAGGAAGGGGGCCAGGTCATTATTCGGGCATCTTTGAGGCCCTTGCTGGCTAGCCAAGCAGTGGAGTACTTGGATGCAGGTGATGGAGCATTGTCCTGCATAAAGATCATGGGCTTCTTGAATGCTGAGGACTTCTTCCTGTACCACTGCTTGAAGAAAGAATCTTCCAGAAACCGGCAGCAGGTTTGGGAGTTGAGTTTCAGTCCATCTTCAACCCAAAAAGGTCCAACTACCTCATCCTTAATGATAGCAGCCCATACCAGTACCCCTCCTCCACCTTGCTGGTGCCTGACTCAAAGTGGTGCCCCTGTGTCCATTACTGATCCAGCCACGGGCCCATCCACCTGGTCCATCAACAGTCACACTCATTTAATCTGACCCTAAAACCTGTCTTCAGGTATACCTTTGCCCAATCTTGACGCTTTAACTTGTGAATCTTATTCAGCGGTGATCGTGTTTCAGCCTTCTTGACCTTGGCCATGTCTCTGAGCACTTGACACCTTGTACCTCTGGACACCCAAGGTAGGTAGCAGTTCTGGAATATGGTGGAGGAGAGTGGGTTCCTGGTAGCTTGACGTTTAATTCTTCTCAAGTCTTTTGCGTTTTTTGCGCCCCAGTTGACACTTGGCAAACGAACCGTTTGATTGTCCGGTGGTCATTCCTTCAATAGTTTAGCTATTTCAAGAATGTTGCATCCGTCTGAATGGCATTTTACAATTTTGGACTTTTCAGTGTCAGTTACATCTCTCTTTTTTGGCCCATTTTACCTGAGGTAATGAAGCTGCCTAATAATTATGCACACCTTTTGATAAACACAGCAAAATAAAGAAATGTCCCTTTTTTCAGGACCCTGTCTTTCAAAGATAATTCGTAACAATCAAAATAACTTCACACATCTTCATTGTAAGGGTTTAAACATTGTAAAGGGTGCCTTAGGCATGCTGCAAGGAGGCATGAGGACTGCAGATGTGGCCAGGGCAATAAATTGCAAAGCCCGTACTGTGAGACGCCTAAGACAGCACTACAGGGAGAAAGGACGGACAGCTGATCGTCCTCGCAGTGGCAGACCACGTGTAACAACACCAGCACAGGATCGGTTCATCCGAACATCACACCTGCGGGACAGGTACAGGATGGCAACAACAACTGCCTGAGTTACACCAGGAACCCACAATCCTTCCATCAGTGCTCAGACTGTCCGCAATAGGCTGGGAGAGGCTGGACTGAGGGCTTGTAGGCCTGTTGTATGGCAGGTCCTCACCAGAAATCACCGGCAACAACGTCGCCTATGGACATAAACCCACCGTCGCTGGACCAGACAGGACTGGCAAAAAGTGCTCTTCACTGAAGAGTTGCGGTTTTGTCTCACTGGGGTGATGGTCAGATTCCATTTATCACCAAAGGAATGAGCGTTACACCGAGGCCCCCCCCACACACACACACACACACACACACACACTTTATTCAGGGACACATTATTACATTTCTGTTAGTCACGTCTGTGGAACATGATCAGTTTGTCTCAGTTATTGAATCTTGTTATGTTCATACAAATATTTACACATGTTAAGTTTGCTGAAAATAAACGCAGTTGACAGTGAGGACGTTCCTTTTTTGTTGCTGAGTTTATAAGGTGTTAGCTCAGCCTGAGCTAAGTGCATGAAAGTGAGTAAATACTCCAGAGAAAGTATTGAGGATTGTCAATAAGCTTCAAAGTCATTTAGCCTAATCTTTAGCACAGGCACGAGTTTAGGTTTGTCTGATAGTCTAGAATAAAATTACCTGAGTGCCCGTCTGTTTCTGCTCTCTAGTTAACTCTTTTTGGAATTGTAATGCCAAATATGTTTGGAATGACAAGGAGCTGGCAAGCGAGTAAAGACAGACTGGCACTCAGGCTTCAAGAATGCAACTCTTTGTTTAGAACATATCTGAGCCAGATTAGAGTTTGAGCACATTCTAGAGTTTAGAATGCATGTCTGTGACTTTAGAACCCATTCTGGAGTTTAGAATGTATCTCTGTGACTTTAGTACACATTCTAGAGTTTAGAATGTATCTCTGTGACTTTAGAATGTATCTCTGTGACTTTAGAATGTATCTCTGTGACTTTAGAACACATTCTAGAGTTTAGAATGTATCTCTGTGACTTTAGAATGTATCTCTGTGACTTTAGAATGTATCTCTGTGACTTTAGAACCCATTCCGGAGTTTAGAATGTATCTCTGTGACTTTAGAATGTATCTCTGTGACGTTAGAATGTATCTCTGTGACTTTAGAACACATTCTAGAGTTTAGAATGTATCTCTGTGACTTTAGAATGTATCTCTGTGACTTTAGAATGTATCTCTGTGACTTTAGAACCCATTCTAGAGTTTAGAATGTATCTCTGTGGATGCGGTCCTGTTCCATCTGAGACTTGGCCTTCTTCTTGAGCAGCAGGATGAGTTCCGAAAACTCCCTCACAGCCCCGAGGCCTGCAACATTGTGGCAGGAGTATTTAGCAGCATTGATTGCCACCACTGGGGCATCCCGGGGTACTGCACTCAGCCCAGCCAGGTTCAGACAGTCAACATCTGGTGCATCTGGTGCACCTGTAGGAGGGATGGAATGGAGGGGTGAGATGAGTTTGTTTATCTATTAAAGTGTCCATAAGGTGGTTCTGGAAGTATTCATAGGATGATTAGTATGTTGCAAAAACACAACATGGATAAAATATGCAAAAACATTACATGATTTAAGGAAATCATAGAAATTGATTTTTTTTTATGAATAGTTTCCAATTTTGGGTTTAGGGAAATCTTAAAAATGAATTACTGAAATCATGCACTGAACATAAAATAAACGCAACATGCAACAATTGACGCTACAGTTCATATAAGGCAATCAGTCAATTGAAATAAAGACAGAGATTTGTCCGTGAAGAGCATGCTTCTCCAGCGTTCCAGTGGACATTGAAGTTGAGCATTTGCCCACTGAAGTCGGTTACGGCGCCAAACCGCAGTCAGGTAAAGACCCTGGTGAGGATGACGAGCAAGCAGATAAGCTTCCCTGAGACGGTTTCTGACAATTTCCCTGAGACGGTTTCTGAAACCCACAGTTTCATCAGCTATCCGGGAGGCTGTTCTTAGATAATCCTGAAGGTGAAGTAGCTGGATGTGGAGGTCTTTGGGCTGGCGGGGTTATACGTGGTCTGTGGTTATGAGGACGGTTTGATGTGCCAGATGAGGCGGCTTATGGTAGACAAATGAACATTAAATTCTCAGGCAACAACTCTGGTGGACATTCCTGCAGTCAGCATGCCAATTGCATGCTCCCTCAAAAACCTGAGAAAACTTGTTACAAAACGGCACATAGTGGCCTTTTATTATCCCCAGGACAAGGTGCACCTGTGTAACAATCATGCTGTTTAAATCAGGTTCTTGATATGCCACACGTCAGGTGGATGGACTATATTGGCAAAGGAGAAATGCTCACTAACAGGGATGTAAACAAATTTATGCACAACATTTTAGAGAAATAAACATTTTGTACATATGGAAAATATCTGGGATCTTTTATTTCAGCTCATGTTTCATGGGACCAACACTTTACATGTTAGGTTTACATTTCTGTTCAGTATAGAAATTGAATCTCAATTTCTCCAGGACTTGACAGCTGACATTGCCCATAAATATCAATTGACTGACAGTGACATGAACTCAGAACAATGCCAGTAGTTTTCTGCAGTGGTAGCCTAACCTACATGCAGAAGGCAAATAGAGAGCCACTTTACAAATGATCACTAAACAAGTAAATGTAGTAGTAATATTAGTACTAGTAGTCAGTTAAGTGAAAAGAATAGTGAGTTTACCCATATAGGCAACTTCCTTCCAGCCCAGATCCCTGTCGTCCATCATGGCTTTGGCCTCACCCTGGATGTCCTTGCCCAGCTGTCTGACCTCGCAGCCCGTTCTCTGGGACAGCTTGTCAGCCAAGGCCTTGGTCAGGTCCTCACTGGACGAGATCAGGATCACCTGGAGGAGACAGCATAAAACACTTGATTTATTGTCTAAGTGTTCTATGCAAGCTCTGATGTGTGCTTTTTTTTAGGGGGGGGGGGGGGGATGTTGACCTCTGCCTGACCCCGAGACTGCCTGCCGTTCTGTACCTTTTTAGACTCTGATCTGGATGTCTGACCTCTGCCTGCCCTTGACCTGTCGTTTTGCCTGCCCCCTGTTCTAGCAATAAACGGTGTTACTTCAACACTGTCGGCATCTGGGTCTCCTCCTGAAACATGATACACATGACAGCTAGAGTAAATAGTAGCCTGTGTGTGTTTAATGGGTGGTGGTTTCAGTGTTGAGCTGTGGCTTATCTAGACGTACCAGGGGCAGACAGTAACTTGGCTACTGTGCTGGACTTGGGTATCTAACAGGGGTTTATTTTTTTTCTATAGCATGGCTTTTAAAGGAAATTAGATGTTTGTGACTTATATTTATCTAATATATACACAGTGCACAAAACATTAAGAACACACTTCCTAATATTGAGTTACTAATATCAATTCATTGGGTATGGACCCTATAAGGTGTCGAATGCGTTCCACAGGGATGCTGGCCCATGTTGACTCCCACAGTTGTGTCAAGTTGACTGGATGTCCTTTGGGTGGTGGTACACACTTGATACACACGGGAAACTGTTGAGTGTGAAAAACCCAGCAGCGTTGCTGTTCTTGGCACAAACCGGTGTGCCTGGCACCTACTACCATACCCCATTCAAAGGCACTTCAATCTCTGAATGGCACACATTCACCCTCTGAATGGCACACATACGCAATCCATGTCTCAAGGCTTAAAAATCCTTCTTTAACCTGTCTCCTCCCCTTCATCTACACTGAATGAAGTGGATTTAACAAGTGACATCAATAAGGGATCATATTTCACCCAGTGGGTTTGTCATGGAAAGAGCAGGTATTCTTAATGTTTTGTACACAAAGTGTATATATATCTTGTAAGAATTTGTCACTGTCGTGTGAATGTTGCCATTTTTTTGTTTACTATATATCTTTATCTTATCTGACTTGCCACAACTGAAGTGTCTTCTGGAAAAATAAAGTCATTATATTCGAATACTATTTCAGAAGGTACGGTCACACAAATTTCCGAGATGGCAAAGGTTCGGATGGATATTGTCATTTATCAGCATATTAACCAACCTCTACCTCGCAACCCCAAACTGTTCGCACCCCTCCTGTTGGCAGAGAGAAAAATGTGCAGTTTTAAAACTCTTTGCCTGCAATTCTACACATGTTCCATGTCTTATGTGTGTTCAGATCATACCATGAGTCAAATCCTGACAAAATGTCCCCCTCCCCCCAAACTGTATTTATATTTATATAATTATTATTTTAAAAACTCGGTCAGAACCCGCAGTCTGTACTGACCCCGTTCTGGGTCCAGATCACAGTCCGCCTATTCTTATTTATTTAACTAGTCAGTTAAGAACAAATTCTAATTTACAATGACGGCCTACCGGGGAACAGTGGGTTAACTGCCTTGTTCAGGGACAGAGCGCCACATTTTTACCTTGTCAGCTCGGGGATTCGATCCAGCAACCTTTCGGTTAACCACTAGGCTACCTGCCGCCCCTGTTGAGTATGGATGACCTCTAACTTCACTATCAAAACAATGAATTGTCTCCTTTTTTTCATATGTAATTGGGAAATTTAAGATGACTAAAGTTCATCTTTGGTTTGGAGTGATCAACACAATGTTTAGCATATTTTGAGTTCCTGTAATACACATGATTTCCAGTGTTCTATTTGTGACACTCAAGGTGCAGGTTGATGGTCACTAGACTTGATACTGAATGTTATGGATTATTCTCCTATCTGTTGATAGTGGTTGACGCCAGACGGGATGTACAAGGACACACTGATTATTCACTGTTGTATTGTACTGATTACATCCTGTGAACACTGTGATTCTGTAGCAGCTGACAGTCGCTGCCTTTTTGTTTTGTCTTCCTACAAGCCTCTCTGGCTGGTGTTTACAGAACATTTGGCGCTGTCTGATTAGGATAGAAAGGTCCCGTCTCCAAGAGGTCAGTTAGACATTTTCTCTGCTTCTGGGCTAGATGGTGTCTCCCTGTTGCAACTTGTAATAAAACCGATATATTTTAGATTGACTTTACCAACCCTCTCCTTTTTGTTCACCTGGAAATTCCTATTTACAACATAGACAACACATGTATTTGTGGAAGCAGTAATCACATGATTGGGATTCTCTTTCAACTGTAAAAAAAATTAAAAAAAATAAAGTAAAGCCTGTCTGTCACTATTTGCTGTTACCACATGTGATCTTTTAAATTCCAACGACGAATCGACGTCGATCTTCCATCATCCGTATTCATCGAAGTTATCTTTGCAACCGTATCTCCTTTCCCTCTCTGGTGTATGTCCTATATGTTCTATGTGTTCTATATCTACAGTCGACGTACCTCCACGCCCTCTCCCTGCAGCATGCGGATACCCGTGGTATCTCTGGTGTTGACAGAGACCATCTCCTCTCCAGAAAGAGAGATGAGGACGCGGCCGTCAGTCAGACAGCCGGAGACGTTACACAGCAGCAGACGCACCGCCTCAGGCTTGTCCAGGCCAAAGTAACCAAACCTGGAGAGGAACAAATCAAATACAATTGTATCAAGAAATCTTATTTGTCACATGCTTCGCAGACAGCTGGCGTAGACTAAAGGTGAAATGCTCACTTTTACGGGCCATTCCCAACCATGCAGAGAGAGAGGGAAAAAAAGTAAAAATTAACTCAAGTAATACATACACAATGAGTAATGATAACATGGCTACCAGTACCGAGTCAATGTGCAGGGATACGAGGTAGTTGAGGTAGATATGTACATATAGGTAAGGATAAAGTGACTAGGACAATGGGCTAGATAAACATCATGTGATGAGTCAAAAGAGATTATTACAAAAACGGTCATTGCAGATATTCCAAGTAGCTATTGGTTTGCTATTTAACTAACTATTTAGCAGTCTTATAGCTTGGGGGTCCTGTTGTTTCATGACTTGGTGCATCGGTACCACTTCCAGTGCAGTATCAGAGAGAACAGGCTATGATTTTGGTGGCTGGAGTCTTTGACAATTTTAGGGCCTTCCTCTGACCCCGACTGGTATAAAGTTCCTTGATGGCAGGGAGCTCGGACCTAGTGATGTACTGGGTCATACGCACTACCCTTCGTAGCGCCTTGCGGTCGAATGCCAAGCAGTTGTTGTACCAGAACACACAGGGAAATGCATTTGTATAATGACTCCTCTGTGTTACATCAATGTTAATTGTGTTGCCTCTTGAGGATCCGCCCTTTTTTTTCAATTTTCGCCTAAAATGACATACCCAAATCTAACTGCCCGTAGCTCAGGCCCTGAAGCAACGATATGCATATTATTGTTACCATTTGAAAGGAACGTAGGACAAAATAACACAATAGATCTGGTAAAAGATAATACAAAGAAAAAACCAACTGTTCTTTTGTATTTTTTTTGTACCATCATCTTTGAAATGCAAGAGAAAGGCCATAATGTATTATTCCAGCCAAGTTGAAATGTAGGTTTTGGCCACTAGATGGCAGCAGTGTATGTGCAAATTTTTAGACTGATCCAAATGAACCATTGCATTTCTGTTCAAAATGTTGTATCATGACTGCCCAAATGTGCCTAATTTGTTTATTAATAACTTTTCATGTTCAAAATTGTGCACTCTCCTCAAACAATAACATGGTATTCTTTCACTGTAATAGCTACTGTAAATTGGACAGTGCAGTTAGATTAACAATAATTGAAGCTTTCTGACAATATCAGATATGTCTATGTCCTGGGAAATGTTATTGTTACTTACAACCTTATGCTAATCGCATTAGCCTACGTTAGCTCAACCGTCCTGTGGAAGGGACACCGATAAAGTTTGTTCAAGTAAACACAGAGAGAGAGAGAGAGAGAATTTGAAGCTCTGAGTCAGTGACTTCAGACTACCTCAGTACTCTCTGTTCTGCCACGGGCCAATCGATATCCACATCAATATCCACACTGTACTCTGGCAGCATCTCATAGTAAGCCCACTTTCCCCCCTGAGAAAGACAATGCAAGAGAAAGGTGATTTTCAATTATCATTTGAAACAACGGCAGTTGACAATAGAAGATCTAGAATTATAGATCAGTAAGTCGATTTCTCAGTGTGTCTTTTGTCTCTGGTCAAGCTCACATCCGCTGAATGACTAAACATTATTGATCACCTGAGGAAAATAAGGTTCACCTCCAGCAGCAGATATGCACATCAGGACCAGTGTTCATAAAGCGTCTCAGGATAGGAGTGCTGATCTAGAACCAGGTCCTCCATGCCCATACAATCTCATTAATAATGATAGAAAAGGGAAAACTGATCCTGGACCAACAATCCTATCCTGAAACACTTTGTGACTATGGGCCCCGATGGGGTATAGTGGCAGTTACCTGCAGGCCTTCCTCTATTGTCGCTCTGGTATGAATGTAGAAAGATCCGTTCTCACACAGCTCTCCATCCCAGTCCTGTCTCCGGGGCCTGTTAGACGGGTCAAGGTTGAGTGGCTTGGTGGCTACACTACCTGAAGAGGAGAGAGCAAAATAATCAATATCAGTTAATAGGTTCTAACTAGGGTTAATACTATGATTAAGCTTGAAGCCCTGGGTCTGAATCCTGCCCTGTGCAACTGGGTCCTGGCCTTCCCCAGGTGGTGAAGGTAGGAAGCAACACCTTCACTTCCCTGATCCTCAACACAGGGGCCCCACAAGGGTGTGTAATTAGCCCCCTACTTTACTCCTGTTCACACAGGACTGTGTGGCCATGCCTCCGACTCAATCACCACGTTTGCAGACGACACAACAGTCGTAGGCCTGATTACCAACAATGACGAGACAGCCTACAGCACATATGTCAGAGTCAAGGCCCGCGGGCCACATCCGGCCCGCAAGAAGGTTTTTTACGGCCCCTGGGATGATCTTGATTTATTATTAGAACCGGCCCGCAGCAAGCCGGCAGCCCGCAGATCTTTTACACGCACCAATACTACATTTCCCACAATGCAAAGGTGACGCACCGAGCAGTAGGCTGCTTCATTTCAATATTTATTGGCACAGCAGTCGTCAGCATCACAGTAAAATTAACTTTCAGATACCCATCAAAAATGGCAAAACGGAAGGTGGATACTGAGAACCGGGGGTTTCAAACAAGGTGGGAGTCGGAGTATATGTTCACGAAGGTAGCTGGAAAACCTGTGTGTCTTCTGTGTGGAGAAAGTGTGGCGGTACTGAAAGAGTATAATCTGAGACGACATTATGAAACGAAACACGCGGACAAAAACAAGAATATGGACATGGAACAAAGGCTACAAAAGGCAGAGGAATTAAAACGAGGCCTCAAATCTCGACAGGCTCTGTTCAAAAAAGCCAAATCACAAGGCCAGGCTGCTGTCAAGGCCAGTTTTATTTTGGCAGAAGAGATCGCTAAATCAGCCCGGCCATTTACGGAGGGGGATTTCATCAAAAACTGCATGATTAAAGTTTGTGACGAAGTTTGCCCAGAAAAAAGGCAACTCTTTTTAAATGTGAGTCTGAGCAGAAACACCATTGCCGAGAGAGTAGACCAGTTGTCCATCAATCTAAAAGAGCAGCTTGTGAAAAAGGGAAAAGATTTTATTGCATATTCCTTGGCTGTGGATGAGAGCACCGACATTTCTGACATTGCCCAGTTGTCAATTTTCATCCGCGGAGTGGACTCCAGCCTAAGCGTGACAGAGGAGTTTTTGGCTTTACGTCCTATGCATGGCACAACTACGGGGCATGATTTGTATGAAGAGGTGTCAAGATGTGTAAATGAGATGGAGCTGCCTTGGGAAAAACTCGTGGGTTTGACAACCGACGGAGCACCTGCGATGTGTGGACACAGGAGCGGACTGGTGGCGAAGATACGGGAAAAGATGCAAGAGGAAAACGCGACAGGTGAGCTGACAGCTTATCATTGTATCATACACCAGGAAGCGTTGTGCGGTAAAGCCTTGAAAATGGAGCATGTAATGAGCATCATCACGCGCACAGTTAACTTTATCAGAGCCAAAGGTTTGAATCACCGCCAGTTCAAGGCATTTCTGACGGAGTTAGAAACGGAGCATGGTGATTTGCCTTATCACACAGAGGTGCGATGGCTAAGCCAGGGAAAGGTGCTTCAAAGATGTTTCGAGCTTCGTGAGGAGATTTGTCTATTCTTGGACAGCAAAGGGAAAGACACAACACAACTCCGAGACGAAATGTTTCTGTGTGAAATGGCTTTTCTGTGTGACATTACGAGTCATCTGAATGCAATAAACTTGCAGCTGCAGGGTCGGGATCGTGTCATCTCTGATATGTACAGTACAGTGAAGGCATTTAAAACCAAACTGACTCTGTGGGAGACGCAGATGCGGAAAGAAAATTTGAGCCACTTTCCCAGCTGCCAGACCATGAAAGAGAAGCTCTCTACCAGTGCGTTCCCGAGCACACAGTTGGCTGATAAAATAGGTATGCTTACCACTGACTTTCGACGCCGATTTGCTGACTTTGAAGCACAAAAAAGCAGGTTGGAACTGCTCGGTAACCCATTTGCTGTTGACGTGGAAAGCTCACCACCAAACCTCCAAATGGAGTTGATTGACCTCCAATGCAATGATGCACTGAGGGAAAAATATGCGGCAGTGGGTGCTGCGGAGTTTGCCCGTTTCCTCCCCGGCACAATGCCCCAGCTGCGCATCCAGGCTGCTCAAACGTTGTCTATGTTTGGCAGCACATACCTGTGTGAACAACTGTTTTCTTTGATGAACCTGAACAAAACATCACACAGAAGTCGACTTACTGCTGAACACCTCCACTCAATTCTGAGGATTTCTTCAGCTCAGAGCCTTACCCCGAACATTGATGAACTTGTGGAAAAGATGGGACACCACCAAGTATCACCCTCAACCTCAAACAAGTGAACATTACTGTGCAATCACATATTTAGAGTTTTTACTCAGTTCAAGTTTAAAAGTTAAAATTTAATATTTGTTTTCACTGCATGTTACTTCTCCTTAAACAAAGTGTTGTTTTTGATTAATAGATTTTTGCACTTTATTTTTTTGTATTTCAATCCAATTATATTTTAAAAATATTTCAGTTGAGTGGATGATAGAAAATTGCTATTATTGTTTTTTCTTTGAAGTAAATTTAGCCCACTTTTGCTAAAATAGAAAATATAGTCTACTGATGGTGCCTTGAATACCGGTTTCTTTCATTTAATGTTCATGTTATGGGGATATTTATATAAAGGAAATTTGTCTTTTGTGTCTGTTGAAAATTAAAGATTACTGACAGAGCCATAAGAAAATATTGCTTTATTTATCTGATCATATTGTAATATATTTGTTAGGTTTTCAGTAGGTTCAATTAGGTTCACTAGACTATATGCGTCATTTAAAAATTTTTCAATGAACTTTCGAACAGTCCGGCCCTCGTCTTGTAGCTGATTTTTTTATTTGGCCCTCCGTCCATTTGACTTTGACACCCCTGGCCTACAGGGAGAAAGTGAGGGCCCTGGCGGAGTGGTGCCAAGAAAATAACCTCTCCCTCAACGTCAACAAAACGAAGAAGCTGATCGTGGACTTCAGGAGACAACAGAGAGAGCGCGCCCATGTTCACATTGACGGGACCGCAGTGGAGAAGGTGAAAAGCTTCAAGTTTCTCGGCGCACACATGACTGACAATCTGAAGTGGTCGACCCACACAGACAGTGTGAAGAAGGCGCAACCGCGCCTCTTCAACCTCAGGAGGCTGAAGAAATTTGGCTTGGCCCTTAAGACCCTCACAAACTTTTACAGATGTATAATTGAGAGCATCCTGTCGGGCTGTATCACCGTCTGGTACGGCAACTGCTTCGCCCACAACCGTAAGGCTCTCCAGAGGGTGGTGCGGTCTGCCCAACGCATCACAGGGGGTTCACTGCCTGACCTCCAGGACACCTACAGCACCCGATGTCACAGGAAGACCAAAAATATCATCAAGAAGAACAACCACCCGAGCCACGGCCTGTTCACCCCCATATCATCCAAGAAGGCGAGGTCAGTACAGGTGCATCAAAGCTGGGACCGAGTGACTGAAAAACAGCTTCTAACTCAAGGCCATCAGACTGTTAAATAACCATCTCTAGCTGGCTACCACCCGGTTACTCAACCCTGCACCTTAGAGGCTGCTGCCCTAGGTACATAGACATGGAATCACTGATCACTTTAAATAGACCGCTAGTTACTTTAATAGTGTTTACATATTGTTTTACTCATTTCATATGTACAGTGAGGGAAAAAAGTATTTGATCCCCTGCTGATTTTGTACATTTGCCCACTGACAAAGAAATGATCCGTCTATAATTTTAATGGTAGGTTTATTTGAACAGTGAGTGACAGAATAACAACAAAAAAATCCAGAAAAATGCATGTCAAAAATGTTATACATTTATTTGCATTTTAATGAGGGAAATAAGTATTTGACCCCCTCTCAATCAAAAAGATTTCTGGCTCCCAGGTGTCTTTTATACAGGTAACGGGCTGAGATTAGGAGCACACTCTTAAAGGGAGTGCTTCTAATCTCAGTTTGTTACCTGTATAAAAAACACCTGTCCACAGAAGCAATCAATCAATCAGATTCCAAACTCTCCACCATGACCAAAACAAAAGAGCTCTCCAAGGATGTCAGGGACAAGATTGTAGACCTACACAAGGCTGGAATGGGCTACAAGACCATCGCCAAGCAGCTTGGTGAGAAGGTGACAACAGTTGGTGCGATTATTCGCAAATGGTAGAAACACAAAATAACTGTCAATCTACCTCGGCCTGGGGCGCCATGCAAGATCTCACCTCGTGGAGTTGCAATGATCATGAGAACGGTGAGGAATCAGCCCAGAACTACACGGGAGGATCTTGTCAATGATCTCAAGGCAGCTGGGACCATAGTCACCAAGAAAACAATTGGTAACACACTATGCCGTGAAGGACTGAAATCATGCAGCGCCCGCAAGGTCCCCCTGCTCAAGAAAGCACATATACATGCCCGTCTGAAGTTTGCCAATGAACATCTGAATGATTCAGAGGACAACTGGGTGAAAGTGTTGTGGTCAGATGAGACCAAAATGGAGCTCTTTGGCATCAACTCAACTCGCTGTGTTTGGAGGAGGAGTAATGCTGCCTATGACCCCAAGAACACCATCCCCACCGTCAAACATGGAGGTGGAAACATTATGCTTTGGGGGTGTTTTTCTGCTAAGGGGACAGGACAACTTCACCGCATCAAAGGGATGATGGATGGGGCCATGTACCATCAAATCTTGGGTGAGAACCTCCTTCCCTCAGCCAGGGCATTGAAAATGGGTCGTGGATGGGTATTCCAGCATGACAATGACCCAAAACACACGGCCAAGGCAACAAAGGAGTGGCTCAAGAAGAAGCACATTAAGGTCCTGGAGTGACCTAGCCAGTCTCCAGAACTTAATCCCATAAAAAATCTGTGGAGGGAGCTGAAGGTTTGAGTCGCCAGCATTGAAACATTAATAGCTTGGACAAGATCTGCAAAAAGGAGTGGGACAAAATCCCTCCTGAGATGTGTGCAAACCTGGTGGCCAACTACAAGAAACGTCTGACTCTGTGATTGCCAACAAGGGTTTTGCCACCAAGTACTAAGTAATGTTTTGCACAGGGGTCAAACACTTATTTCCTTCATTAAAATGTAAATCAATTTATAACATTTTTGGCATGTGTTTTTCTGGATTTTTTTGTTGTTATACTGTCTCTCACTGTTCAAATAAACCTACCATTAAAATTATAGATCGATCATTTCTTTGTCAGTGGGCAAACGTACAAAATCAGCAGGGGATCAAATACATTTTCCCTCACTGTATATACTGTACTCTACTGTATTTTAGTGAATGCCACTCAGCCATTGCTCTAATATTTATATATTTCTGAATTCCATTCTTTTACTTTTAGATTTGTGTGTATTGTTGTGAATTGTTAGATACTACTTCACTTTTGGAGTTTGGAACACATGCATTTTGCTACACCTGCATTTTGGGGCTAGGCCCCTTTTTTCTCAATTTCCTCCTGAATGACGTGCCCAAAGTAAACTGCCTGTGGCTCAGGCCCTGAAGCCAGGATATGCATATAATTGGTACCATTGGAAAGAAAACACTTTGAAGTTTGTAGAAATGTTAAAATAATGTCGGAGAATATCAAATCAAATCAAATCAAATCAAATTTATTTATATAGCCCTTCGTACATCAGCTGATATCTCAAAGTGCTGTACAGAAACCCAGCCTAAAACCCCAAACAGCAAGCAATGCAGGTGTAGAAGCACGGTGGCTAGGAAAAACTCCCTAGAAAGGCCAAAACCTAGGAAGAAACCTAGAGAGGAACCAGGCTATGTGGGGTGGCCAGTCCTCTTCTGGCTGTGCCGGGTGGAGATTATAACAAAACATGGTCAAGATGTTCAAATGTTCATAAATGACCAGCATGGTCGAATAATAATAAGGCAGAACAGTTGAAACTGGAGCAGCAGCACAGTCAGGTGGACTGGGGACAGCAAGGAGTCATCATGTCAGGTATTCCTGGGGCATGGTCCTAGGGCTCAGGTCCTCCGAGAGAGAGAAAGAAAGAGAGAATTAGAGAGAGCATATGTGGGGTGGCCAGTCCTCTTCTGGCTGTGCCGGGTGGAGATTATAACAGAACATGGCCAAGATGTTCAAATGTTCATAAATGACCAGCATGGTCGAATAATATTAAGGCAGAACAGTTGAAACTGGAGCAGCAGCACAGCCAGGTGGACTGGGGACAGCAAGGAGTCATCATGTCAGGTAGTCCTGGGGCATGGTCCTAGGGCTCAGGTCCTCCGAGGGAAGAGAGAGAGAGAGAATTAGAGAACGCACACCTAGATTCACACAGGACACCGAATACGACAGGAGAAGTACTCCAGATATAACAAACTGACCCTAGCCCCCCGACACATAAACTACTACTGCAGCATAAATACTGGAGACTGAGACAGGAGGGGTCAGGAGACACTGTGGCCCATTCCGAGGACACCCCCGGACAGGGCCAAACAGGAAGGATATAACCCCACCCACTTTGCCAAAGCACAGCCCCCACACCACTAGAGGGATATCTTCAACCACCAACTTACCATCCTGAGACAAGGCTGAGTATAGCCCACAAAGACCTCCGCCACGGCACAACCCAAGGGGGGGGGGGGGGGGGGGGGGGCGCCAACCCAGACAGGATGACCACATCAGTGACTCAACCCACTCAGGTGACGCACCCCCTCCAGGGACGGCATGAGAGAGCCCCAGTAAGCCAGTGACTCAGCCCCTGTAATAGGGTTAGAGGCAGAGAATCCCAGTGGAAAGAGGGGAACCGGCCAGGCAGAGACAGCAAGGGCGGTTCGTTGCTCCAGAGCCTTTCCGTTCACCCTCCCACTCCTGGGCCAGACTACACTCAATCATATGACCCACTGAAGAGATGAGTCTTCAGTAGAGACTTAAAGGTTGAGACCGAGTTTGCGTCTCTGACATGGGTAGGCAGACCGTTCCATAAAAATGGAGCTCTATAGGAGAAAGCCCTGCCTCCAGCTGTTTGCTTAGAAATTCTAGGGACAATTAGGAGGCCTGCGTCTTGTGACCGTAGCGTACGTGTAGCTATGTACGGCAGGACCAAATCAGAGAGATAGGTAGGAGCAAGCCCATGTAATGCTTTGTAGGTTAGCAGTAAAACCTTGAAATCAGCCCTTGCTTTGACAGGAAGCCAGTGTAGAGAGGCTAGCACTGGAGTAATATGATCAAATTTTTTGGTTCTAGTAAGGATTCTAGCAGCCGTATTTAGCACTAACTGAAGTTTATTTAGTGCTTTATCCGGGTAGCCGGAAAGTAGAGCATTGCAGTAGTCTAACCTAGAAGTGACAAAAGCATGGATAAATTTTTCTGCATCATTTTTGGACAGAAAGTTTCTGATTTTTGCAATGTTACGTAGATGGAAAAAAGCTGTCCTTGAAATGGTCTTGATATGTTCTTCAAAAGAGAGATCAGGGTCCAGAGTAATGCCGAGGTCCTTCACAGTTTTATTTGAGACGACTGTACAACCATTAAGATTAATTGTCAGATTCAACAGAAGATCTCTTTGTTTCTTGGGACCTAGAACAAGCATCTCTGTTTTGTCCGAGTTTAAAAGTAGAAAGTTTGCAGCCATCCACTTCCTTATGTCTGAAACACATTCTTCTAGCAAGGGCAATTTTGGGGCTTCACCATGTTTAATTGAAATGTACAGCTGTGTGTCATCCGCATAGCAGTGAAAGTTAACATTATGTTATATATATATATAATAGATAGATAATATAACACAATAGATATGGTAGGAGAAAATCCAAAGAAAAACCAACCAGAATCTAACCCTAACGCTATCCCTAACCCTAACCCTGTGAATGGCAATATTAGGTCATCATTCCTATGGCTTCCACAGGGTGTCAGCAGTCTATATTCAAGGTTTCAGACTAGTAACTTCAAAAACGATTAAGAAATATCAGTTTTAGTACAGGGACACAGTCTTGGAAATTCGTGTTTGTGCGCGCCATGAAGACAGGACGCACCTGCTAAAATCAGTTTCCTATTGAACATACTTCTTTCTGTAAGAAATATTTTAGTTTGATTACATTTTAGGGTATCTGAGGAGAAAATAGAAACGTATTTTGACTTGTTGAAACAACGTTTAGGGGTAGATTTTCAGATTCCTTTCTCTACATGTTCAACGAGTGGATTACTCAAATCGATGGCGCCAACTAAACTTTTTGGGATATAAAGAAGGATTTTATCTAACAAAATGACACTATATGTTATAGCTGGGACCCTTTGGATGACAAATCAGAGGAAGATTTTCAAAAAGTAAGTGAATATTTAATCGCTATTTGTGAATTCATGAAACCTGTGCCGGTGGAAAAATATGTTTTCGCTGTAATAGCTACTGTAAATCGGACAGTGCAGTTAGATTAACAAGCATTTAAGCGTTCAACCAATATAGGACACTTATATGTACCTAAATGTTTAATATC
The DNA here is from genome assembly GCF_045791955.1 of Oncorhynchus clarkii lewisi. Lineage (NCBI taxonomy): Eukaryota > Metazoa > Chordata > Actinopteri > Salmoniformes > Salmonidae > Oncorhynchus > Oncorhynchus clarkii. Next base: position 16,549,290 of record NC_092165.1, read on the forward strand.
CATCATTTTTATTATTATTTATTTGAATTGAGCGCCCTCCAGTTTCACCGGAATTTGTCCCGCTAGCGGGACGCCTAGCCCTAAAAGGTTTAACGTCTACTAAATATGTGTGTGACCAATAACATTTGATTTGATTCGATTTTCCTTGTCCAGAGAAAAAAATACGTACTTGTCTAAACACCCCTCATCCCTCTATTGTGATACACAGTGATTGGTGGTGGATGGGATGACTTCCATGTATTGTGCTTGTGAAAGGCACTATATAAACAATTCATTATCATTGAGCATTAGCATCTTACAACAAGCTGTATTAGGTAGGTGTTTTCAAATATAACATATCTAGGCCACTCAAGTTTTTCCTGGCTATGTTGATGTGGCCAGGGCAAACTCCTGACACAATTTATTAAGTAAGGGACAGTTTTTCCTCAGGCACAGATTAAGCCTAATCCTAGACTACAAAGAATTTAATGGAGATTCTCCATTTACCTTTATTAAAATCCAGGAATTGGGTTAATCTGTGTCCGGGAAAACAAACCTACGTGTAAGGCCCTAAACATAACACAAGGCTATCCCGGAAAGCCCTAAACATAACACATGGCTATCCCGGAAAGCCCTAAACATAACACAAGTCTATCCCCGGAAAGCCCTAAACATAACACATGGCTATCCCGGAAAGCCCTAAACATAACACAAGTCTATCCCCGGAAAGCCCTAAACATAACACTTGGCTATCCCGGAAAGCCCTAAACATAACACAAGGCTATCCCGGAAAGCCCTAAACATAACACAAGGCTATCCCAGAAAGCCCTAAACATAACACATGGCTATCCCGGAAAGCCCTAAACATAACACAAGGCTATCCCAGAAAGCCCTAAACATAACACAAGGCTATCCTGGAAAGCTCTAAACATAACACATGGCTATCCCATACCTCCTTTCTTGACCTCCTGCCAGCGAAAGTGGTGTTGTCGGGCCACGGCGAAGACAGACGTGAAGCCCTGATTGGTGATCAACTCCAGGGCCTCCTTCAGGTGGAAGGGGTGCAAGCAGGGAGACGTAGCCTGGATGTGACAGATCACATTCACCTCTGGAAGAAGTCAACACAACACAGCAGATATTTGATTTATCCATTATTTAACCAGATATGAGATATGAATAAACCTATATGGTCACTGTTGACATTTGTAGCTACGGAGTGAGTCCCACATTATTTGGATAAACTCCTATTCATGGGTTGTCTATAGTCACTCTCACACTATCAATAAGATAGCAACTGGAACTCTGTTTATACTTGATATGCAACAATTTACTCGGATTGGGATTATGTTTAGATTAGAAATGGAATTAAAAGACAACACAACGTGAGCATTTTCATTGATGACAGTCGTGCTGGTTTTGTTTCTACCTAGCTAGACAAGAATGGTCACTGATTGGCTGGAGAGTGGAGAGTCAGACCGTACATCTGGTTTCCCAGCAAGTGGTTCTCAGGCTCTGATTAAAAGGCCGGAATGAAAACCTGCAGCAGGCACTACAGCCCTGGAGGTTGTATGTATCAAGTGAAGCAGAGGAGGACTACAGATTTACTGTAATGCGTCTGTGTGTAGCTGGTGTAGATGAGTCAGGCGCAGGACAGCAGATATGAGTAATGTAGGCAATTTTGCTCAACTATAATCACAATACACGTCAATAAATCCAAGGCCACAAATAACGGACCCCAATACAATAAACAATCACTCACAAACAAACCTGGGGGAACAGAGGGTTAAGTAATGAACAAGTAATTGGGGGACTGAAACCAGGTGTGTAAGGACAAAGGACAAAACAAATGGAAAATGAAAAGTGGATAAGCGATGGCTAGAAGGCCAGTGACGGCGAACGCCGCCCGAACAAGGAGAGGGACCGACTTCGGCGGAAGTCGTGACATTTACAATCAGCTTTGCCTCAAAGAACACAATGAATAAGACTACATGGGCTGGGGGGATCTGATCCTAGATCAGTATTCTTGCTCTGAGATGCTTGATACATAGCCGTAGTCTAGCTAATATGTTCTTCTGCATATTTTCTATTAACGGCTGGCATCTATAACAAAGCACTACTTAAGAGTCCTAACAAAGACAGTGAAGCATCAAAGAGGGTGTGGTTTTGTCACAATAAATTATAACAAACGTTGATACTTCCCTGTTGCTATGCCATTGAGTAAATCACAATTGTATTATCTTAATTCCTCACACTTCCCTCCTTGTCTCCTTCTCACAGCACATTGGAGCAGAAGATTTGCAGTTCCTCCACTCAGATCTCCTCCTCTCAGATCTCCTCCTCTAATGCATTTTGAGAAGGAGGCAAGGAGTGAGGACATGAGGAATCAAGGAAATTACAATTGAGATTCACCCCTTACCTGGGTTTAATCGGGCAAATTCCTGGATAGTGTCGAGAGAGCTGGAGGAGTCTTTGGACACCTCTGGGCTCCTGCGGTGAACCTGAGCTCCCCATGCCTTGGCCACCTTCTCAATGTTATCATGATCAGTTGACACCCACACACTGGTGGGAGAAAGAAATTAAGAAGTTGATTCCTCAGGCTTTGTAACAAGTAGGCTGTGGTGGAAAAAAGTACCCAATTGTCATCCTTGAGTGAAAGGAAAGATACCTTTTATAGAAAATGACTCAAGTAAAAGTGAAAGTGACCCGATAAAATACTACTTGAGTAAAAGACTCAAAAGTATTTGGTTTTAAATATAGGTAAGTATCAAAAGTATAAATAAATTCACATTCCTTGTATTTAAGCAAACCAGATGGCATGATTTTCATTTTGTTTTATTTTTATAAATAGGCAGGGGCACACTCCAACACTCAGACATGACTTAGAAATTAAGCATTTGTGTTTAGTGAGTCTGCCAGATCTGAGGCAGTTGGGATGACCAAGGATGTTCTCTTTATAAGTGTGTGAATTGGACCATTTTCATGTCCTTGTAAGCATTCAACATGTAACGAGTACGTTTGGGTGTCAGGGAAAATGTATGGAGTAAAAAGTACATTATTTTCCTTAGGAATGTAGTGGAGTAAAAGTACTCAAACATATACATAGTAAAGTAAAGTACAGATACCCAACAAAACGACATAAGTACTGCAAATACTGCAAAGTATTTTTACTTAGTACACCACTGCAAGTAGGCTACATCAATGCAATCCGGTCTTGCGTGGCCAAGACAAAATCAGAGACAGCTCATTTTCAAACATCCTCTTGAGAAACTATTTCAATAAGAATCTGACATGGGTTTATATTCACACACAAACAATTGATAATGTACAGATATGACTAGATGCATCAATCATCATAGACAACATATACTTTATCACTAGGATGAACAATATTATCCGTGCACGCAAAACAAGAATGTCACATGCATTTGTTGCAGCTAGTTATTATTAACAGCCTCTGAGCAAATCCATATACTGTAGCTACATTGGAAAGTCAATTGTAGATTGAACGGAATCACCTGTCAAACTGTTTGGAATCCACGGCAGCTCTCAGAACCCATCCGATGAGCGGGACGCCGGCCAGAACTTTTATATTCTTCAGGGGGATCCCCTTACTGCCTCCCCTAGCTAGGATCAGGGCTGCAACGTGTATCTTCTCACCGCTGTCTTTGAAAATCGTTGTTTTTCCGTCTATCACATCTTCAAATCCAGATAGCGTACGTTTTCTTGCAGCAGCCATTTGCCTGTGCTGATGAAGTCAATATTGGTCTGCTAATACGGGACTAGTAAAAGACTAGCGCACTACTTGTGTGAAACAATCTAAACTAAATGTATTGGATTGTTAACCAGCATTTGTAACGTGAGTCTGATCATTATCTGTACAGAACAGTTAATATGATAATACTCTGTGGAATATAAAAAGACTTGCTTGATATACAGTACCAGTCAAAAGTTTGAACACGCCTACTCATTCAATGGTTTTTCATTATTTTACTATTTTACAGGGTTGGGGAGTAACGGATTACGTGGAAGGGATTACTAAAAACGGGAACTGTAATCGTTACATTACCAGCAAAAGTATTGTAATCAGATTACCGATACTTTTGAAAATCTAGATGATTACTTCGAGGATTAGTTTTAAATTCAGAACGGTTGTTTGCGGAAAAAAATATTTAACACCTCTGTTTTCTCAATGACTTTCAAATCAGCATTGAAAAAAGGCGCACATTTAAATTTGTTCCACCTGAGCGAGTCTGACCAAAAATCAGAGACCACTATGATGACACACCAAATGTGTTTGATGGATCGCGGGAAAAGAGCAGGAATAGGTTTTTGTAGGCCACAATCCAATATATGTCCCCCAATGGTGCGACTGCTGTCGGCATCCAAAGATTATCCAATTTGAATAAACGCTTGGAGGTAAAGATGACAGTAGTGGCGTAGTCTACGGCGATACGGAGATCACTTATTATTGATATCTACACAGTGCATTGATGTGAATCACACTGCTGCTCTCTCATTTAGCTATTTGCGTTTACAGATTGTGGCTGTTCACAAATCTAAATGTGCATTTGAACCCAATAACGGTTGAATTCTAGAAGTTTAAGCTGCTTATCAATCATTGTTTTTGAAACCAGTGGACAGCCAGTGAAAAATGCGCTCTTGTAAAAACTGCTTAGTGCGGATCCCAGCCTACGGAATAAAAGTGGAGCTTTTATTGCTCAATCTTTTATTGCTCATGCTGGAGAAAAAAAATATCCATAGGCCTAATGGACACATGCTCAAAGTTGCACACTTTTGATTGCCACATTTTTTTCAGGCTTTAACACAATATATATATTTTTTATATGCTTTATTTGCCATAGGCTTTTAGTCATTTACCAACTAAATGTATCACTTTATTTTGAAAATGCCTCTGAAATTCGAACTTGGTCCTGGCAGGATGATTGGGGGTTCTAACCCCTGTTTTATTATTGCAGAAATTGGACAGAACCACCAGGGAGATATTGAAATCCCAAAGAAAATATTCAAGATGGCCAAGATAATGGAAGCTACATGAAGAGACATTCTTACATTTTGCCTGGACAAATTAAGCCCAGTTTTGGACAAAAAGCATGTGATCCTGATAGTGTACTGCTGCTGTGCATGGATTTGTATAAACTGAAATTGTGTGTGTGTGTGTGTGTGTGTGTGTGTGTGTGTGTGTGTGTGTGTGTGTGTGTGTGTGTGTGATGCTATTACTCATGTTGGCATCAATTCACAGGACTGTGGGGCAGACTGCGCCAAATTTCAGAATAGTGAACTAGTACAAGTTCAACAAGCGTGCTCTGGAGCGTCCCTACACCTCCAAACATTCCTGGGGAAAGACATACGGTGACCACAAACGCCATCTAGAGTTCAGTCATGAACAATATAGAGAGCTCCAGAAATATGCAAAGGAGGTTGGAATCTTCTTCGCCGCTTCTGGGATGGACGAGGTCAGAGGTTATTCCATGACACATGTCTATTGAATTCGTCTGCTGCGACTGTGTAGATATTCCGGATTTCAAGCAAAACATGCATGACCATCCCAACTGCTTCGCTTCGCTTGTCAGATGGCTGTGGAGTTCCTGGATGAGCTCGATGTGCCCTTCTTCAAAGTTGCCTCATGCGATGCCAACAATTTCCCCTATCTGGAACTGACTGCAAGAAAAGATCAGTGATTCCAGTTGACACTGTGTTATATTCACTTCCGTTCAAAAGTTTGAGGTCACTTAGAAATGTCATTTTTTGTAAAGAAAAGCACATTTTTTTGTCCATTAAAATAACATCAAATTGATCAGAAATACAGTGTAGACATTGTTAATGTTGTAAATGACTATTGTAGCTGGAAACTGCAGATTTAAAAAAAATACATACGTGTACAGAGACCCATTATCAGCAACCATCACTCCTGTGTTCCAATGGCACGTTGTGTTAGCTAATCCAAGTTGATCATTTTAAAAGGTTATTTGATCATTAGAAAACCCTTTCGAAATTATGTTACAAATACCCCCACTACCACCAACAATCAGGGCGTTCAGCAGGGAGAAACTTTGTGGAACGTTCAGATATAACATTTTTTTATGAAGAACAAAGATGCCTCTGACAAGTAGAAAAAGGAATCCTAACAGCTCTATTCATGACATTTCTATTTCAATATTTTCCATCTGAATATGTCCCTGGTTGCAGTGTTTATTTTTAACCATTAGGTGGCGCTACTGGCTTATGTACTTGTGCATATCAAATTTGTATTCTTGGGTAACCAAATCAATAATGTATGCACCATTGCACCCTAAAAGGAATATTTCTATATTATATATTATAAGGTAGAGGACAACATTTATTGGATAATTTTGATAGGTTCGTTTTGGGTGATTTGATTCTGAAACCAAGCAATTTACACCTAAATTTCAAACAAAGTTTCATTTATTATCATGACATTTTATACAGAATGACTGATATGATTTTTTTAAAACAATATTTTACATGATTCAAGTATACATGATTATGATTCAAATACACGATTCATACTTAAATATATGGTATGTAACAGAAATATAAAAGCATTGCCGTTCATTCTTTGTTCTGTGTTATTATGATAGACTTCCACGCTGTCCATATAGTTCTGTATATTGACCGTTTTTCCTTCCTTACTCATCCATGCATTAAATGTTACACACGCATAAGATCCATTGAAAAAAAGATCAAGAAATAACCCACTATATGAAAGTGTTTCTTTATTAATGCAACGTGGATGTCTAAAGTCATGAAAGTTATCTGTATTTTAAACATGTTCTATACATATCAATAACATTAAACCCTAAAGCAGTGGAAGCGATATTGGTCTAAACAGAAGATGGAATTATCATTATCAGTTTACATTACAGTTTACAAACTGTTGGTATGCATAAACATTGCATTCGCGAGAGAAAACAAATTGACAATGATGAAATTGGCTTAGAGAAATTAACAAAAAGTGAAAGGGGTTACAGTAATACATTAATAATCTTTTAACAAAGATAATCCATTATTTTAGTTGTCAATATAGTGGATCTTTTTGTTGTTGTTGCCTATTCAGTCTCAGATGGTTCAATTATTATTGTTAAAAATCACATATAGCATATCCCAGTGAGCAAATATGGTTCAAAAGACGTTGTTTCCACTGCACATCTCTTTCCAAAAGACATATTTTACACCAGTTTTGCCCACTAGGATGTGATAATATAACAAGTCACTATTATGGTACAAGTATTGCAAAATTGGGCTTGTTATCTTAACAATTATTTATAAGAAAACAACTTAATTGTGGTGATGCACATACTGTATGCTTCATGTGCTATAGCAGGGCTCTCCAAACCTGTTCCTAGAGAGCTAACGTCTTATGAATTGTCGCTCAAACCCTAATCTAGCGCACCTGATTCTAATAATTAGTTGGTTGATCAACTGACTCCGGTTAGTTACATCTGTGGTTGGATTGAAAACCTAGGTAGCGCGCCAGGAACATGGTTGGAGAATCCTGTGATAGGGATAGGGTTTGCCATTGCCAGTCAAAGGGCAAGCCCCATACAGCAACGGTAAGGTAACAATTCTGAAGCAACTAAATAGTTTGACATTTTTTATGATCGATCTTATAGTGGAGAAGAAACATATAGAATTTTTTTTTTACAGTGTAGAACTATCGATTATTCTGAGAATATCATTCACATGCTATTTTGCTTTTGGTCAATATAAAATCGTAAACCCCTTATTCTGTTCAGTTGATCACAAGTGAGAAAAAAAACAGGCTGTTATTCAGATATACATGTTACTGTTTGCTCTATTATACAGAGAAAACAAGCAAACAAATAACGTATACATTTTTTTTATATTTATATCCCTATATGATTCTGAAGCATACAAACTGTATCAAACATGGAAAACTGATCATTTGTACAGAGTTCACAACCCCTTTATATATATTTTCACTTCACATCTGCTTCTACGTCTGCATTGTTTGGGGTTTTAGTCTTGATTTCTGTATAGGACTTTGTGACATCTGCTGATGTAAAAGGGGCTTTATAAATACATTTGATTAAAAGGGGTTGAAAAAGTGTGTCCCTACATCACACCTGTCGACCATTTTAAGCTGATTTGCGTATAGAATAAGTGGAGCACAGTGTATATATCTTTTACCGGAAAAAAAAAATTGTATTGTTACATTTTCAACCATACAATTGTTGTAGCATTAGGTACAATAGATTTGCTCAACTGGATTCACCTTAATATTATATGTCAAACAAGTTTGAAAATATGGGTTGGGTTTAAGAAACAGAAGATACATTAGAAATACTACATTATATTTACTTCACAAAATCGTCCCAAACAAAACCACCCTCGTCATATTACTACCATTTTTCTCTTCATTTACACTTTAACCTTTCCAAACTTTGCAAGTCCATACAAACATGTAACAGTTATAAGCCCAATCAGAACTGTACAAATTCTAGATTTTGATTTGAGAACAAAAACCTTTTGGGTTTTGCAAATTAAGCAATTGTAATATAAATACAACTGAAAACTAATTTACAAAAATCAAGAAAAACACTTCCGCTTGATCCACGCAATCCTCAGACACTCTTATAGCAAGGACCTGTGCAAATTGATCGCGATTTACTGGAGTTCGGTAAACTCTGTGAAAGCTGAGGCGCTGCTCTTTAATCTACCTGCTGGTGGATCCAACCATGTTCCTCATGCCTTGATATTTATTGCATCTGTTGAACCTCTCTTCCATTTCTCTGCCAGGTTCCACTTTCTGGTTAGGACGTGCAGGACCTTTTCCAGAGCTCCACTTCATACAGCCATCAATGTTTTTGACGGATGGACAGTTGATACCTGGCATATTCAAATCTATTCTCTAATCATATCACATAGTCCTCTGGATTGGAGTAACCAGACGTGGTCCCCTACTCTCCGACATGGACGTGATTACAATCGCCTGTTTGTCAGTCAACGACAGATTTAAACCAATGGAAGCTCTCGGATGTGGTCATGTGACATGGGGAGAAACCCATCCCATTGGGCAGTAGCATCGTGAATCAATCCCTCATCGACAGGTCCGTCTGCCCTGCTCAAAGTTCACAAATGATCATTTGCAGGTTGTGCTCGGGCATTTGGAATCAATCAATCAAGTCAGGCTAGTTTTCTACTGCTCCTCCCAATGGAAGCCCCCATTGACAACGGGAGGATCAAATGATTGTGTGTACTGTATGTATGTGTGTGTGTGAGAGAGAAGGTGTGTTTGTGTTTCCAGGAGGTTGGGGTTGAAGAGGGGCCTTCAGATGGAGATGGGACACACGATGATCTTGTCTTCCAGCATGACGCTGGTTACCAGGAAGAAGATGTACAGTAAAAACATGAGGCCTCCCAGCACCTTGCTCATCTTCCACTTGCAGGAGGCGATGGAGATGATGACGAAGAGCAACATGAGGAAGAGGAGCACGATGGCGCAGAACAGGCCGTTGCTGCTCACCTGCACCGCCTTGAAGTCATTGACCAGGCCGTAGATGAGCCAAGGAAACGGCAGGCTGGAAGGGTAGACGGAGGAACAGAGGAATCACATGTACCGTTACTGTCTAGAGTGGACTATATGGTGGTAAAGTGAAATCATAGTTGCAGTTGAGCCTTTTTGCCATGCAAAAGAGCATAGATCTGTGCCAAACTACTGTCACACTGCAAATGTGCAGCGATAGAGCTTGCCTGAGAAAACATTTTAAAAAATGACTCATTCATGCAAACAGCATTTTAAATGTGCTTTTGGACCAACTTACCCCACGGTGATGTCAAATATGTTGGAGCCCACAGAGCTGGACACAGCCATGTCACCAAGGCCTTTCCGGGCTACAATGACACTGGTGATTAGGTCAGGGATTGAGGTACCAGCTGCTAATATGGTCAATCCCATGATCTCCTCTGTAATCCAGAAGGTCTCTCCAACCTGAGAGTGAAAATGGGTTAACTACATTGTTCAAACAAAGACAAAGAATCAGATTCGGCGTTATGACGTCTGGCGATAGGCACGGCTAGAACTCAATCGATTGACTGGAACTTGTTTGGATTGGTTGGCTCTTGATTACGTGTCGTGGTCACACACAGACTGATACGCTTCCACAATAATCAAAAGGCCATAGGTGAGGTGAGGTAATGATTGACACCAAACCCTATGCTTTGATTGGCTCAGAATGAAAGTGACATGTGTCAGGGAGGGGCTTACCTGATGAGCCCACCACACCATGAGGTAGGAGAAGGCAGCAATCCAACAGATGGAACCAATGAAAGTTATGGGGAAGAATTTTGTGGAAGTCTGCAAAAAAGAAAAAGAAAGAAAGGTTGTCCTTTTTTAAAGCGTCATAGACTTTCACAAATCAATCAACCAACCGTAGCTACACCCTAAATGTTAACGTAGTCTGAGGAGCAGCTCCACTTGCCTCTCTCCTGACATCCGGCAGAGAGAGCCACAGGGGGAAGACGATGGGGAGGATAAGGAGATACGTTATTCGTTTGCGGTTCGTCTCCGGCCACTCCAAACTCAGAGGAGCATCCTCATCTTCCTCCTCCTCCGCCTACCAAACAGAGGGGGGGGGGGGGGGGGTTACTCTCTTAAACATGTGTGTCAGTTACTCTCTTAAACATCATGTCACTGATTTTGGAGGTATTTGGTAGACAAAGCCTACCGGTCCTACGTCGCCGTTTGCAGGCGAAGTGACTTCCACTGTGACGTTGGAACTGTTGGGGATGTTTTTGTCTGCTTAGAGAGACAGACAGACAGACAGACAGACAGACAGACAGACATACGCCAGGAGTTAGACTTGAAGGAGAGACGGTGAGAGTCACTGGAGGATGTAATATAATATATATTATGTATATACAGTATATTTAAGCAATAAGGCCTGAGGGAGTGTGATATATGGCCAATATACCATGGCTAAGGGCTGTTCTTAAGCACGACGCAACACGGAGTGCCTGGACACAGCCCTTAGCCATGGTATATTGACCATATACCACAAACCCCAGACGTGCCTTATTGATATTATAAACTGGTTACAAATGTAGTTAGAACAGTAAAAATATATGTTTTGTGATACCCATGGTATGCGGTCTCTTATACCATGGCTTTCAGGCAATCAACATTCAGGGCTGGAACCACCCAGTTTTTAATATAGTATATGACACGTATAAAGTATTTAACATTTACGTACATTTGAAATGTAAAGCTCACCTGCGACACCGTTGGGTTTTTCCCCGTCCCCGCCATCTTGACATTTCTGTTTGGCCATCTTGTGGAGAATGGAGGCCTTCTCTTTGAATCGCCCTGAAACACAAATCGTTGCTGCCTAGAGTCAGTGATGAACCCTAACGATATGAAACCTAGCTACGGATTCCCCACTAATGGAAACGTAAAACAAAACATTTGACTTGGTTTCTATGAATGAGAAATGATGAAAACATGTCTAATACAGAAACACATTGAAACAAATACATCAAATATAGATATTGGAAGTGTGTCTATATTGAAGGTGTGACAAAAAAACCTGTTGTTTTACCCCCCAGTCCCTCACCCTCACTGAGGGGGTCCAGGGTGTGGATCATGAGCTGGAAGATGCTATTCCTCATCAGGGTGTTGTGGAGGGAGGCTGATGAGCCTCCTCTCTGGAGACGGGGCTTGGCCTGCAGTAGAGACCAAGGGCATAGGCTGCTTTAACGTCTCTATACCAGATGATAGTCTATAGATTCAATACTAGATCCTCTATAGCTTTAATGCATCGGTCTAATCTATAGCTTCAATACTAGATCATCTATAGCTTTAATGCATCGCTCTAATCTATAGCTTCAATACTAGATCATCTATAGCTTTAATGCATCGCTCTAATCTATAGCTTCAATACTAGATCATCTATAGCTTTAATGCATCGCTCTAATCTATAGCTTCAATACTAGATCATCTATAGCTTTAATGCATCGCTCTAATCTATAGCTTCAATACTAGATCATCTATAGCTTTAATGCATCGCTCTAATCTATAGCTTCAATACTAGATCCTCTATTGCTTTAATACATAGCTCTAATCTATAGCTTCAATACTAGATATTCTATAGCTTCTATACAAAGCTTTAATCTACAGCTTCATTACATAGCTCTAATCTAAAACTGCAGGGGTGGAGTCTATTTGGTTTTCAATTCAGTCAAGTGAACTGAAATTCAATGTATGAATTGAGTTTCGTTTTTACTTTCCTGGATTGACCCCAACCTTGAGCTCACAATGCATATGTGTCTTTGGTACACAGTGGTGTAACAATGAGGCAGTTGAACAAAGTGGTATGCACAGTGAATACACAGTGCGACGTGTCAAGTGCGTGAGTGTCAATAATGCAGTGCCTTGTAGTGCAAACCAGCTATATATATTTAGAGAGTTCATATATTTAGAGAGTTCATATATTTAGAGTTCATATATTTAGAGAGTTCATATATTTAGAGAGTTCATATATTTAGAGTTCATATATTTAGAGAGTTAGATCAACTTTTGTTCTAATTCTGAACTGTAACTGAACGTTACATAGCAATGTTTAAATATTGCCCATGTAATGTTAATGGGGAGCTAAAATGGTTGTTATAGAATGTTTCGGTGTCATGTAAATGCATCATAATGCTCCGAGACATTCAGTTTTATAATATTTTTGGGGAAATATTCCCCAAGTAAATCATTCGTTAGTGGGGAGCTAACATGGCTGCCATGTTGAATGTTGAAGTGTCGTGTAAATGTGTCATAATGCAGAAACTGCATTGGGCCAACACTCTGAATACATGGGTATTTAGAGTGGTCCACAAATGGTCCACATTTGTGCACCATTACATTTCATTGTATTCATGCAGCATTGTTGTCTATGACAACGTGCTTTGTGTGCTTGCTGAATAAGAACACTGGATATTCAGTACTGTCAACATGACACATGTAAATACAGATTAAGATGCCACGACAGACCATAAACGTACCGTCAACTTGTTTTCGTCGTCACCCGTGGTTGCCTTCAAAGGGAAGAGGTAAAGAGAAAGACGTGCATGTATGAAGTCACACGAAATCGCGCTTAAACAGAAAACATAATCTTCCAGGAAATGCTAGTTGTTGACAAGACGGTATGGCCTAATGAATGAAATAGAAGCAGCCGTCATGATAAATTATCAGGTTATCAAACGGTCAATTAGGTAAGCCGGTTTCAAAATGACCCATAGAGAATGTACAGATTGTAATGCAGCTGGGAATACTTGGCAGCTGGGAAGACATAAAGCTTGTAAAACCTACAGATGCAGCTCCTCTAATCTAAAGCCAACAGTTCTTCAGAGGACATATACATTACAGTTGTGGAGACAGAATCCCGTTTTACACAACCGTTTGAGAGAGAAATTAAATTGAGAAAGCATACTGCTTTTTTTGTTTGGAATGTAAGGTACAGTATGATACCAAAGCAAGCAGTAGGTCTCCCTTTTTAATTAATTTGGGGAAAAAAAGTGAAAAACATTGCCATCATGTGGTGTTGCATGTAGGCCAGTGACAATTTTTCTTTTTAAATGTAATCCATTTTAAAATCAGGCTGTAACACGACAAAATGTGGGGAAAAGTCAAGGGGTTTGAATACTTTATGAAGGCACTGTAAATCAATAATATGAAATGAGTGAATAACTTCAATGAAACCCTGCGCAAAGACGACAAAACAGCAGCTTGCTGTGGTCAGACACAGTGTTATACTATAGCTAACTGTATCTTCACACCACAAAACAAGCGAATGGGAATACATGACAATCCTAATATTTATTTCCTTTAAAAATGGAAGAAGGAACATCTTGAATTATAGGAACTAAAAGTCTTGAGTTTACAAGAGCAATTTGACTAAGCAGACATAGGCCAAGTGTTAGCCATATGGTAGTTAACTATTGTATGATTCAATAAAAAAAATTCTAGACTATGATTACCAATAAAAAAAATAATACAGAATTTCAACTATTTTCTTCAATTAGCAGAGTTGAAAACCCTGAACAGCCCTGCTATTTGGGACAAAATGGGACAACAATTACACAACCAGTTTGTATCAATGTAGACCGAGTCATGTCGTCTAGTTAAGGATTTCATTGGGGTTAGGAGGATCCATCCAGAGCCACTAGTAGCTGTCTCTCAAAGTGTTAGCGGATGAGCGTTAGCCATGTGAGCACCCAAACTTAGGCCTTTCCAGTAAGGCAGGCTAAGGCCCTGTGCTGTGTTTGATTCCCGGCGGTTGGCTGTTGCCTAATGCTCACATGGCCCTAACGGGTCATACAGGTTATTTATTAGGCATCGAGCCTAATAACCTGCAGAGCATCTGCTGCCGGAGCTTAGGGTTAGGAATGGATGAATTGGCAAGATGGAGAACTGCTGGAGGTTTGCAATGTGGCCTGGCTTACTGTGGGAGGCATTTAGTCTAGCAGTTTAAGAACATTGGGCCAGTAACCGAAAGGCCCCTGGTTCAGATCACCGAGCCGACGAGGTGAAAAATCTGCCGGTGTGCCCTTGAGCAAGGCAATTAAACTCGTTGCCCCTGTAAGTCGCTCTGGATAAGGGCGTCTGCTAAATTACTAAAATGTAAAATGTACAGACATGGTGCCTTTTATCCCCTCTGAAACCACCGCCAAAACACCGCCACACAGTCACATTTCCAACCTGTCCCGTTCTCACCACACTGACCAGTTTGCTTAACAGTTGGTCTGCTGTGTGTAATGTGGTCTGAAATGGGCGCCATTATCGTCCCTAGCACACAAGCATTTCACTGCACCTTTTATACCTGCTGTAACGCGATGAATGCGTTTGATTTTGGGATTTGACGTCAACAGGACATAAACACGGACCGTGTAGAAATAGAATCTTAACAGAACTCCCACCTAGGTCAGGAAGGGAGTGGGTTTGGAGAATACTCTAGGTTTTTGGCGTAGCCACAAATGGGGTAGAAACAAATGGGGTCTACACGATACAAATGTAGCAATAATACTTTACAAATCCATCTTTGTTCAACTGAAAAGTCCTTGGCCTTATACTGGCTATAGCTTATAGCATGAACCCTTTACTGCAGTGGGCTAAATTAGGGTCACAAAGTGTTTCTTGGTAGTCTTAAACACATCTACTTTGAAACAAATGTATACAACTCACACACATGGTTATGGGCTGAAAAAAGAAGACACCTGTACCATGTCTGGTATAGAGTTGAAATGTATTCCGTTTTGAGTTTGCATCCCCAACATTACACTTTATATGCATCACAGAAGACTGAAATATAACAAAGCCATTTGACATACAAACACTGGATTTTCTGTGTTTCATTTTTCAATTTTTTAATGTTGATTAATTATGAAATTATGAAACATTTTAACATTCCAACGAGGCCGCTGGAGGGCGATTTGGTCATTTGACTGCAGGAAAGGGATTTATTAAAGGTCAAATAATGATTTGACAAATTCTGTAGGCCTATCTAGACATTCATTTTGAGGTAAATCATGTATGACTCTACATATAAAAACAAATACCAAAAAGAACACAGGCGCACAGGATGAACTGTGATTCCTATCATTATAATAGAACACCGTCAAATTGATAGTTATTAACTCTTGCCAAAATGATAGAGGCATAGATGTCTCTAGGTACAGAATCTGGGATTGAGTAAACAATGCACTAATGGGTGATCCATTTGATCCACAAACAGGGTAATTGAAGTTAATTAAAGTTAATTGATTAATAGGGATCTTTACATTCACTGCCATTGTTTTTTATATTAAGTAGCTTGGGCGCCCTAACTCCCTTTATACCTCTACAATAACGATGGAAATATACTTTTTTTTAGTTACTTTAAGTACTATTTTCCACAAAGTGTTTTTGCTGTAGAAGCGTGATCAAACACTAGACATGTCCTCATAGCTAAAACAATATTTACCAACATGCTGGGGAATGGCTTGGAGAGGGAATTTGCAGGGATTTCATACTCATACTTTCATACTCATACATATAAACATACAAGCAAACACACAAACTGGACATGCATACATGCACACACTGTACTAAAACAAATATCTGGAAGAGAAAATCAACATAAATATCAAAGACATATTTTTTTTTACTTCTTTCAGTGCCTCAACAGGAAATAGCTAAGCCTGGAATTCAATCAAACTTGCACTGCAGAGGGTAACTGCACCATTGGAAAGTGCATGTTAGGGGAGGAAAGGGAAAGGGGGATACCTAGTCAGTTGTACAACTGAACGCATTCGACTGAAATGTGTCTTCCACATCTCTGAATCAGAGAGGTGCGGGCGGCTGCCTTAATCGACATCCACGTCTTCGGCGCCCGGGGAACAGTGGGTTAACTGCCTTGTTATGTAATGCGATTAATTAAAGTGTAATTAATTCAAACTGCCAAACAAAATGATCTTTAAGATCTTTGTAAGGAACACGTGACGACGCTTTTCGAAATAACAATTCTTCACAGTATACTGTAGCCGTAAATGCCATAAGGCTGACAGCCAGCCAGCCAAGGCTTTCTGCGAAGCCGGGAGTTTCTGCAAGTTTCCTTGCAAGGCAGAAGTCAATTGTGTCCACCTGACCCGCCAAGCTCCCAGACTTAGAGAGGACTAATCCACAGAGATAACCGTATTTAGAACAGTAATTTCAACCCCTTCATGTTAACTCTCATAACAACCTTCACATGTCACAATGTGACGTTTGATTCGAACCTCACACTTTTGTTACACTTATTCTGTATTGGGTTGAATAATGGTTGTTACTTGGGTGGTGTTACAACCCTTAAGGACCCCGGTCGGTGTCCATTGGATATAGAAGATATTGGATATAGAATACAATGTTAAGTGTGTTACCGGTACCCTTTCTTCATGGGAAAGAAGTTAACTCAATAACAATACAAGTACACTTTTAGTTACAATTAATAATAAAGACTGGAGCATAACCCGATTTCTGAGACAATGAAACGCAGTGTAGCTGATTGGTCAGTTGTGGCCCTGGGGTTTAGCGCAGGAAGTGAACCCTCGCAATTGAGGGAAACATTACAATAAAGCAGGGCTCTCCAACCCTTCTCCTGGAAAGCTGTTGGTTTTCGTTCCAACCCCAGTTGTAACTAACCTGATTCAGCTTATCAACCAGGTAATTATTAGAATCAGGTGCGCTTGATTACATTTACAACATGGTCCACAATCATTTACATGTCATTGAGAGGCATGATTGACAGGAAGAATGTTGATGGAAATACGTGAACACTGGCGGTTGCTTTCTATCTAAAACATCAGTGAGATTTTTGCCCTGCAAAATAAGCATGCAGTCTTCTTGTCTCTTGCAACAACAAACAATTGCCCGGAAAACACTTCCTAGTGCAGTCAGATCATGCTAGTCAAAAGCTCTTACACATGAGTTCCAATGTCCATACTAGCACACTATTTAGAATGCATTCCCAATACGTTGCTTCATTCTAAGTACTATACGCTAGTGAATTATACAGAACAAAAATATAAACGGAAAATGCCACAATTTCAACAATTTTACAGTTCATATAAGGAAATTGAAATAAATTCATTAGGCCCTAATCTATGGATTTCACATGACTGGGAATACAGATATGCATCTGTTGGTCACCGATACCTTTTAAAATAAGTAGGGGCGTGGATCAGAAAACCAGTCAGTATCGGGTGTGACCACCATTTACCTCATGCAGCGTAAACACATCTCCTTCACATGGAGTTGATCAGGCTGTTTTTATTTAACTAGGCAAGTCAGTTAAGAACAAATTCTTATTTACAATGACGGCCTAGGAACAGTGGGTTAACTGCCTTGTTCAGGGGCAGAATGACAGATTTTTACCTTGTCATTTCAAGAATTCGATCTAGTAACCTTTTGGTTACTGGCACAATGCTCTAACCACTAGGCTACCTGCCGCCCCTGTTGATTGTGGTCTGTAGAATGTTGTCCCACTTCTCTTCAATGGCTGTGTGAAGTTGCTGGATATTGGCGTGAACTTTGAAACACGCTGTCATACACGTCGATCCAGAGCATCCCAAACATGCTCAATGGGTGACATGTCTGGTGAGTATGCAAGCCATGGAAGAACTAGGCCATTTTTAGCTTATAGATCCTTTAGACATGGGGCTGTGCATTATCATGCTGAAACGTGTTGATGGCCGCAGATGAATGGCACGACAATGGGCCTCAGGATCTCGTCACGGTATCTCTGTGCATTCAATTGCCATCGATAAAATGCAATTGTATTCATTGTCCATAGCTTAGGCCTGCCCATACCATAACTCCACTTTGTTCACAACATTGACATCAGCAAACCGCACGCCCACACAGCTCCATACACATAGTCAGTCTCCAGTTATGAGGCCAGTTGGACGTACTGCCAAATTCTTTAGAACAACATTGGATGCAGTTTTGGGTAGAGAAATTAACATTACGTTTTCCGGCAACAGCTCTGTTCGACATTCCTGCAGTCAGCATGCCAATTACACGCTCCCTCAAGACATTGTGTGAAAAAGCTACACATTGTAGTGGCCTTTTATTGTCCCGAGCACAAGGTGCACCTGTGTAATGATCATGCTGTTTATTAATCAGCTTCTTGATATGCCCCACCTGTCAGGTGAATGGATTAGCTTGGCAAAGGAGAAATACTCACTAACAGGGATGTGCACAACATATTTGAGAAATAAGCTTTTTGTGCATATGGAACATTTTGGGGATCTTTCATTTTAGCTCATGAAACATGAGACCAACACTTTACATGTTGCGCTTACATTTTTGTTCAGTGTGTGTATATATAGTGGATGTAGGCACGTAATGTGGAAAAGATCCTCTACTGTTCATTGCTCATTCTTTGAGTCACTGTAGGCTTCTGTGTCTTTAGTCAGTCAGCTGCAGCAGGTTGGTCACATCATGCCCAGGGCCCGATTCCCGATAGCGATGGAACTAATGCTGCGTTCATAACCAAGTGGGAAGGACGTCATTTCAAGTTGTGAAGTCATAAATACTGTTGGATGCGTAATGCATTCACGTGCTTTGAACTTTGTCAATCAACAATGGCCAGCAAGCTGCGTCAACCATAAACTATAACTACAGCTATCATGCTTGTAAACAAATTATAGTGTTCCAAAACCATGTTAATAAATTGCTTTAAAAAAATAATGTTTAGTTGTTACATTTAACTGCCGAAAATGCTGTTATTGAAAATGCTGTTATTTCCTTAGTAGGGGACGTCAAATGTCAGCATGTAGCATGAGTTGGCGCTCGGCGATGATAGACACGTTTCCCACTACTAATTACGAGTTGAATGGGCAATTAATATAATTTCCCCAGTCATATGAGGTAAAAACCCGCTTTCCACGTAGATAGAATGCAGCATTTAAGCTTAGGAGTGTTTTAACGATGCATCATGCCCATAGCAGCTGAGTATCATATGCGTTTCACAAAACGTTCTGTGTTGTTGGTTCATGTATCGATACTGATAGGATCGAACGGAAGGCAGCACCGCTGTCGGATCAGCTTTTGCCTTCCAAGTCTTACTTTAACAGTATAATTATTCCACAATATTGACGACGGTTCAGCTCCTATATATATATATATATATATATATATATATTATCACTTATGGCTGCAAATATTGAGGCAGATTATTTTAATGCTAACCCTATAATAATACACTACATCACAAATTAGGTATTGCGCACATTTTACACAACCTTAAATATATTGAGGCAATTACATACAGTAGCCTAGAATTAGCAACAACAAAAAAATCTGATTGAACATGAAATTGATTTCAGTATGGTTTAAATATATCGATCTATACTGTACTTATATTTTAATGCAGTCATCTTGTTTTTCATTTAAGAATATTTGTATCCCTTGCTTGTTTGTAACAATTGCAAAAACATTGGCAAATTTGTAGCTTCGTTATCGGCTGGTCACAGAAGTTATCTGTGATCTGTGAAGTTACCGGCTGGTCACAGAAGATTCAGATAGCATCAAGATGTTGGCGCCTATGTTTAGTGGAAACCTTCTGTGTATAAAGTAACTATAAAGTAACGCAGAAGGGCAATTAAGCATCTAACGACACACTTGGCTGTTGTACGAGTGGTCTGGAGGCAGTTGGTAAATAACGAACGTTTTCAAGTGCAACTTTACTAACGATGGTTTTGGAAAACAGCTCGGAGCTTTAACGATGCTCCTATGAGGGTTCTAACAATGAACTTAGTCTTGAGATGCTTTTGGGAAACGGGGCCCAGGAGTCTGTTGCTTTATATTTGCTGTCGTCACAAATGGTAATCAGTTAAGGGTTTAAGAAGGATTGAAGTCTTAGAATAATCAAGTAGTGTGAGTTCTTCCTGACTTCCAACGTCTTACATATTTATACATATCTATGGCTTGGGTTAAAAGCACATACTTTACTCTGAATGACAAAACAATAAACACAATTGGTTAACATTTTTTTTTTTTTTTTTTTACTTTTCCTAGTGTTGGATGAGTTTTGATCTCCACACCAGCAGTAGCACCTGGCTAAAATTAGCTGTGGTAAATGGATTGGAGGATTTGCAGAGGGATTACTTAAGAACTACAGACATATGAGGGCAAGCAAGTCGTACATCATGTGCTGGCTGGTTAAAAGAAATCCCTGAGGAGTCAGACCAGTACAAGGATGAGAGACTTCCTGTGAACAGGGCAGTTTTCCCCGAAGGACGGAATACAAACAAGAGTTTTTATATCCCCTTGATGATAGAAATAGTAACCACCTCTTCAAGTCGGGTTGAATAATGGCGCTCGCGTCGCAACGTTAAGATCCGAGGTGTAAACGGAACGTACCACACATCAAATAACCACTGATCAGATACTTGCATGTTATGTAAAAGCAAAGTTTGCTGCCATCCACTAAATGTTGCTGTCACTACAACATTGGTCCGTATTTTTAGGAGAAAAAAATGGCTCGTAACTTTAGTTACCATTAATGAATTGAACTACGTATTTTTAAAGTACTGCTTGCTGGAATCATTATATCAAACCTCATTGCTAGATATTTCTTTACAATATCTAGTGTCTCAATGTGGTGTGACGATGATAATAATTAGTACATATGGATATTATTGTCTTCTAAATGCCAAATACAGGCCTATAATCTAGTCCAAATTGCACAGTAGTATTAAAGTATAAACCCCTGAAGACCTGAATTGGGATGCAATACAGGTAAAAAAAAAAAAAAGCTACAGGTAAAGCCCTAACAATCACAGCCAACATCCAGCTAGGGTTCACCTGGGCTCCGTAAGAGTGTGACTCTGAGTATATAACATCTGAGAGCAATGAATCAGACTCCAACTGAAGACAAAGACAAGAACACAGCAGGTCGGACACATGTAGGAGATATGTCACAACAGTAGAGTTTTGAATGATAATGATGCAGTTTATTATTTTTTTTAAATGAATTCGATCTATATCTACGCACATCAATTTATTCGCTGTGTCGTTTGGGGTCGGACCCTAAATGTTATATCCCATGGAAATGTATGTATAGCCTCCTTTTAAAGTCTCAAGTCCTCAAATCTGTTGTTTTCTTACATTAGGACCAGCATTTCTGGAAAAATACTAGCTAGCCGATCTTGATAATAAAGTACACGTGGGAGTTTTAAGAAAACGGTGAGGGCTCAAGCTACTTTAGCCTACTGTCTTTATCTCAACTCTGGTCATGAAGAGATGTTGATTGAATACAGCTGTTGAGAAGTCGGTTCAAGGGGACACACTGTGCAGTGCACATTGTCGGGCCTATCCACTCAAACGTGTCGATCCTTTGAAGAAATGTGGCCACACAAAGCTACCCTCTGGGGCCATGTTGATAATAGGAATTGGAATCTCCAAACATTGAGACCTCGTCAGAGCAACCACCCTCCCCCATTTGCAGCCCATTACAGATATTGACAATTCCTGGTATAAGTCGACAGCTGGTTGGTTCCAATGTTTAAGACTCCCTCAGATAACCACAGACCACTGAATTCAGTAAACCAGTTAATGTGTAACTGATTTCCTATAGGTCGAAGTTAATGACAAAGTTAATAAATGGTGTGTAATTACAGTATCCATCATCAAGAAGATAAAAAAAGTCTACATATTTATTACTTAAATGGCATATACATTTCCTAAACATTGGCTGTGTAAATGTGTCTTGTGTATGTTTAAAACGTTTAAGGGAAAACTAGATTTGCGTAAAGTTAGTTGACTGACCACTGCGAGGGCTGTATGTATGGTGAGCCAGCTTTGCAAAGGGCTCAGAGGCCTGTTATTTAATATGGGAGTGGATGGAAGACTCCATGGAGCGACCTGCTTGGTGGTTTGACTTAGTCAGCACGAATAGGGAGGGCCATCTCTGTGAGGCCATGCACAGGTGACATGCAGCTAAACCCCATGTTAATCCCTGGGCAGGCAGAGGTTTGGCGTCTGTCCGTTTACCTGGCCCTCGGGACGACTTTTAAATACCCTTTCCTTACGCTGCATGCGTGCAGCCTCCTGCCAAAAGCAAAAGGAACGTGAGTTAAGAATACATCTGGGGAGGAAAAGGTGGCGGCAAAACTCACCTTAGGAGCGGCCTCCACCTCATCCACTTGATTCTGGCCCAATTTACTCTTTATGAAGGTCTCTACATTTGCGTTGAACTTCATAAATGTCACATAACTCAAGTAGCACATCAGTAAGGCGATACTTTCCCACAGAAAGATCTGGTTATCCAAAAAAAACAGGATGAGCATCAACAGACCAATGATGTAGAAGGAGACGTCTCTAAAGAGGGGCCACCAGGTCAGCTGGAGAACCTCCTTGGAGAACAACGCGCACATCCCGATGACAAACAGGATGTTGAACACGGCCGAACCCACAATGGTTCCTATGCCCACGTTGCTGTGGGAGATGAACACCCCGATGACGGAAGTGAAAAGCTCCGGGGCAGAACCCCCGGCCGCCATGAAGGTTGCCCCGGCAACGTCGTCCGAGATTTGAAGTTTCTCTGTGATCACAGTTAGGGCCGGGACAAAGAACTCGTCGCACACAATGGCTAAGGCGATGAACATGTACAACATCCCAAACATGTGCAGACCCACAGCCCCCTGCCTTCTCTCCTCCAGGTTGAAGAGATCCGTGGGGTAGTCCCCCTGGTTCATCTCATCCATGGAAGACTTCATGGCCACGGGCATGTCCTCCATCCTAGAGACGTTGTGGCCTCCCTGGTGCTTGGTGGTGAGCAGTGTTCTGCGGGGGGCCGACTGCAGTAGGTCTCCCCCGGACATAGCAGCGGGGGAGGAGGAAAGTAGATCCCCTCCATTTCCAGCGAGCCCAGTAGAAGAAGTAGTCCACTGGAAGGCACCCAATGAGAAGACTGTGCTGAGAGTCACAATGCTGAGGACGAAAGCTAGAATCCTTATGGGCCTCAGTTTTCTCCGGACGTGGAGGTAGTGATGCCTTCTGCTCAGGGGGAAGGAGTCCTTCTGGGGCCCCATGTCAGCACCTGGGAGCATCAATTCCATCGCTGTTGCATAGGTGGAGGCTGAGGCTCAGGCTGGCTGTGAGGCTGCTCTGGCTGGTTTAGCACGAGCACTTGCCTTACGGTGTCGAGGAGAGCATAGTCCTCTAAACACAACAACCGACTGGCTCCTGATGTTCTCCAGGGTCTGGGGCATATAAAGGTTTCCTCATATTAGTGTCTGGAAAACACAAACGGGGAAGCGAGAGGATTATTACAAGGTCAATCATCACATCACATCTGTAGAAATATCAATAGGCCCAATCAATAGGCCCAATCAATAGGACCAATCAATAGGCCCAATCAATAGGCCCAATGTGAACCTTAGTTCACTAAGTTGTAGGCCAAGATTTATATACACTGAGTGTACAAAACATTTTGAACAGCTGCTGTTTCCATGACTGACCAGGTGAAATCTGTGATCCCTTGTTGATGTAACTTGCTAAATCCACTTCAATCAGTGTAGATGGAGGCGTGGAGACAGGTTAAAGAAGGATTTTTAAGCCTTGAGACAATTGAGAGGTATGGTAGTCGGTGTCAACAACTGCAACGCTCAACAGTTTCTTATGTATCAAGAATGGTCCACCACCCAAAGGACATCCAGCCAACTTGACACAACTTGTGGGAAGCATTGGAGTCAACATTGGCCAGCATCCCTGTGGGATGCTTTAGACACCTTGTAGAGTCCATGCCCCGACTAATTTAGTCTGTTCTGAGGGCCAAAGGGGTATGGGGGTGCAATGCAATATTGGGAAGGTGCTCTTAATGTTTTGTACACTCAGTGTACAAGCCCTGTGTATCAACATTTATTGTACGCCTACCAGGAACCAATAAGCTATAGGCCTTCTTTCTTTGAGGGCTTCTTAAATAAAACTTTTCTCAAGCCGCTCACAGACCAGGGCTTGAAAAAAACTGCGATAGATCACTATTTTCTGTCCAATCTAATGTATATCCTCTAGTTGGTGTGTTTGTACATTGGCATAACCATAAATGAAATACAGCAGTGTTAACTTATAGATTAATCCTACCCCGCTATCTCTAGTACTTGTAAAACCGCTGACTTTCAAAGTCCTGTCCAGTCCTGTTGAAAATCAAATCTCTGCAGCTCTATCGGCTGAATGGCAATCTCACATAAATCCATATCATTGCTTAATTAAACATAATCGATATTGATTTTGAAAGATGAATACTTTGCACGAATACTATACATTCAGTTGACTTGATTACAATTTGATTTCTCCATGTACCTGCATCAACCAAGCTTAGCCTAGGCTATTATGATTATCAAAACCCTGGAAAGGTATCTCGAAAACCTGTCCGATATCTTTAAAACGTGCGTCTTATTCGTGTGGTTATGACAGAGCAGGCATCTATAAGCAGAAGCCGTGTGTCAGGTGAGGTGATAGGTGATAGATGCTTAGAATTGTTAAACCAATTAGGCTAATTTAAAACCTCCAAGCTTACAGTTCACATTTCTTTACTGGCAATTTCCTCCAACGCTAAGACTCAAAAGAAATGTAAAACATTGTAAATAGAAAATATATCATTAGATCAACAATGAGCCCTGTTCTCTTGCATAGTTGCAAGAACACAGGCCAGAGCCAATCAACTAATCACCTAGTCCACCTTGCCAAACCACCATCCAAACCAATGCAATATCAAACACAAAACACAAAACAGTGCGTAACAATTTAAATAAAAGTACTAATTTACCACACTTGCAGTCTCCTGTTGGACGCTGTACAGAAGAAAATAAGGTAGGTGGCGAAGAATTTGCCAGTAAAGCCAATCCTGAGTGACAAGTTCCTTTAGGCTACAACTGTAGACTGAATAGCTCATGTAAATCTGCTCTAAAATTTCCTTAGCACCGAAGGGGTGGAGATTACAGAAACTAACAGTCAATCCTATGGTGAGGTGACTCCTCCCCCTCTACTTTGTGTACCTGCCTACCAGCCACGTGACAGGAATCGACCTTACCTAAGGTCTTCTTCTGTCTTTATTTGACTTCAGGGGAAAACGTGAGATCATGTTGCTTGAAAGACCAGAACCCAACCCTATTGATAGGCCTTATCCTACCAGGCCGTGGTATTGTAGCCTGGCCTCAGAGATTAGACGCAACATAGTCAACGTGAATCTATGACTCTCAAATTAGTGTGATATATTACGTGTGGAATGGTTACATAAGACAGTTTGTGTAGTGTACTAACCAAAAGAGCTCTACCAGTAGGTTGATACACATATTAAATGACATGTATGTGCACACCTGCTCGTCAAACATCTCATTCCAAAATCATGGGAATTAATATGGAGTTGGTCCCCCCTTTGCTACTATAACAGCCTCCACTCTTCTGGGAAGGCTTTCTACTACATGTTGGAACATTGTGACAGGGACTTGCTTCCATTCAGCGACAAGAGCAGTAGTGAGGTCGGCACAGATGTTGGGCGATTAGGCCTGGCTCACAGTCTGCGATACAATTCATCCCGAAGGTGTTCAATGAGGTTGAGGTCAGGGCTCTGTACAGGCAGGTCAAGTTCTTCCACACCGATCTCAACAAACCTTTTCTGAATGGATCTCGCTTTGTGCATGCTGAACTAGGAAAGGGCCTTCCCCAAACTGTTGCCACAAAGTTGGAAGCACAGAATCGTCTAGAATGTCATTGTATGCTGTAGCATTAAGATTACCCTTCACTGGAACTAAGGGACCTAGCCCGAACCATGAAAAACAGCCCCAGGCCATTATTCCTCCCCCACCAAACTTTACAGTTGGCACTATGCATTAGGGCAGGTTGCGTTCTACTGGAATCCGCCAAACGCAGATTTGTCCATCGGACTGCCAGATGGTGAAGCATGATTCATCACTCCAGAGAACGCGTTTCCACTGCTCTGGAGTCCAATGGCAACGAGTTTACACAACTCCAGCCGACGCTTGGTATTGCGTATGGTGATCTTAGGCTTGTGTGCGGCTGCTCGGCCATGGAAACCCATTTCATGAAGCTCCCGACGAACAGTTCTTGTGCTGACGTTGCTTCCAGAGCCAGCAGCATACCACCTTCCATCCCACTGCTGGCTTGCTTTGCAAGGTTGTTCCTGGTCACTCCCTAGATGGGAGACCAGATGCTCCTGGAAGTGATGTTAGAGGGCCAGTAGAAGGCACTCTTTTCTCTGGTCTAAAATAATACCAAAATGCCCTAAGGCAGTGATTGGGGACATTGCCCTGTGTAGGTTGCTGTCATTCAGATGGGATGTTAAACGTGTGTCTTGACTCTCTGTGGTCACTAAAGATCCCATGGCACTTATAGTAAGAGTAGGGGTGTTAACCCCTGTGTCCTGGATAAATTCCCAATCTGGCCCTCATACCGTCACCTAATCATCCCCAGCTTACAATTGGTTCCTTCATCCCCCTGTGAATTTCCCCCAGGTTGTTGCTGTAAATGAGAATGTGTTCTCAGTCAACTTACCTGGTAAAATAACCGTTAAATAAAGAAGTTTGGAACTTGGTTGTGAGCGTTGCAACTGAGGGCAGATATTTTTTACTCGCTTCAGTACTCGGCACTCTCGTTCTGTGAGCTTGTGTGGCCTACCACTTCGCAGCTGAGCCGTTGTTGCTCCTAGACAATTCCACTTCACGATAACAACTTTTACAGTTGACCAGGGAAGCTCTAGCAGGGCATACATTTTATGAACTGACTTGTCTATGGAGATTGCATGGCTGTGTGCTCAATTTTATACACCTGTCAGCAGCCAGTGTGGCTGAAATAGCCGAATCCACACATTTGAATGGGTGTCCACATACTTTTTCCCCCTCATCACACAATACGCCCTAATGACAAAGCAAAAGCGAGTTTTCAATTTTTTTGCAAATGTATTAAAAATACAAACCAGAAATACCATATTTACATAAGTATTCAGACCCTTTGCTATGAGACTTGAAATTGAGCTCCGAAACAGGATTGTGTTGAGGCACAGATCTGGTGAAGGGTACCAAAAAAATGTCTGAAGCATTGAAGGTCCCAGAGAACACCGTGGCCTCCATCATTCTTAAATGGAAGAAGTTTGGAACCACCAAGACTCTTCCTAAAGCTGGGTTAAGTCGCTATGGATAAGAGTGTCTGCAAAATGACCAAAATGTAAATGTACTACACTTGTTGCCCATTTTCAAAGACATAGCTGTTTATGATGTTTACTGTGGTAACATCAGTGGACTTGTTTTATTTTTATAAACGAAAATAAAATCATATCTAGTTTATTTAACTAGGCAAGTCAGTTAAGAATTCTTATTTACAATGATGTCTTAGGCACAGTGGGTTAACTGCCTTGTTCAGGGGCAGAATGACAGATTTTTACCTTGTCAGCTCAGGGATTCAATCTAGCAACCTTTTGGTTACGGGCCCAACACTCTAACCACTAGGCTACCTGCCTCCCCAGGTAGCCTGTTTATAGTACAATGTCACCAAGGCTCAAAAGCCATGTTGTGTTCGCTATAGGCCTACAGTACCAGTCCATGTGTAGAATTGGGCGTCTGTCAAAGACCTGTCCATTACGGAGGCTCATCGTCATATGGAGCTGTAAGTAAGCACATGCAGGGATGGACAGAGGGCAGGAGGTGGTGAGAGGGGGGGGGGGGGGGGGGGGGTTGTATTAGAATCCTCCCAACAGCTTCTTCTTCTTCTTCTTCTGGAGACTAAAGCTGGTG
Source organism: Oncorhynchus clarkii lewisi (assembly GCF_045791955.1). NCBI lineage: Eukaryota > Metazoa > Chordata > Actinopteri > Salmoniformes > Salmonidae > Oncorhynchus > Oncorhynchus clarkii. The sequence goes on from NC_092165.1 coordinate 16,577,577, forward strand.
GTGGTGAGGTCAGCCTAAACACGTGAGCCATTAGGGCTGTAATGCTCTGCAGCCTCTCTGCTGAAGGTGAGCTCGACTTATCTGACCTGTACTGGCTCTCTTCTCCCCCCTCCCCCCCGGCCTACCCCTTACATGGGTAGGCCGTGGGGCAGCAGTCAGCCATCGCCTGTTAGAAAGGTAGAATGTGGTGAAGAAGAAGAGACATGCATGTTTGCTCTGCTGGGTGCCTTTTCTTTGGCTGTTAACCTGTTGGCTGTACAATTGCATGCATATGGATTTCAGTACAGGAACCGTGAGCCTTTTGACACAGAAATCTTTACAGAATGAATACATGACATGGTTTTCAAACCTGCGCCAAAGTACTGAGCATCATCAAATGCTATTGCCATGCCGAGATAAAATCATATGCTCCTGACTTTTATAAGTGTAAGTAGGTACTGTATGGCAGAAGTAAAGGATATAAGTGTAGTAGAGATGGGCACTAGTTACAGGAGGCTGGTGAGGGGAGGGTGGCTCACAATAACGTCTGGAATGGAGTGAATGGAATGGTATCAAACACATGGAAACCATGTGTTTGATGTGTTCGATTCCATTAATTCCATTCCAGACGTTATTATGAGCCTGTCCTCCCCAATTAATGTGCCACCAGCCACCTGTGGTACTAGTACACAGCATAAGTGTCCTTGCCCTTTGGCCCTAGATGACATGAGGTAGTGTGGGAAGGCAGCTAAACTACTTTACAGGTTAGGCCTAACCAAGGTCAGCTTTAAAGTAACCCATGTAACTGTCCGTCACAGCTATTTTAAGAAGAACCGAGGCAGGCTAAATATATTACATAACGGCTAAATTATCATGTAAGGTAGAACTCTTATAATGCTCAAACTGAGGTGTTATATAAAAAAAAAACATGATTCTTATTTTCCTTTAAATGTGAAATTATATTTCTTATTTTTTAAATCATTTTTATTTCTAGAGGCATGTAAAGGTCGATGCCAATTTGTCAATCCCAAGGGTTCAAAAGTTACTGCGTGAAGCATTGATATTATTGACATTGGGACCACAAGCATATGGAATATAGCCTACAGTAAGTCTCCATTTAACACGGAATTGAACTGTCTTCTATTCGGGATCCCATATTAAGACTGTGTTGTTATTCTAATACGCGGGGGAATATAGTCTCTATTTCAGTGTATTGGCAGCACTCTCCGTTGTACCCTAAAAAGAGCAATAGATTAATGCAACTCTGTTAAAATGAGATTAAGATCGGTAATGACTAAAGCTCCTGTCCTGCACTGCTTTAAATAGACGCTAAGCACAGTGTATGGACACCCTTACTGCAGTGGATATTCAAACTTTTTCAGCAGGGACTCTATTTTTTTTCCGCCACCAAGTCTCATGACATAACCTAAAATCGGTCAAATTTAGATTTTACATCAACAAATAACCATCAATTCATTACATTTTCATCTGTTATCCAAATGAAATACATTTACTCAATAAAATGTCTTTTTTTTTTTAAAGATCTTTCTCAAAAACGTTTGTATGTTGTCCCATACAATAATCTGTACTCTTAAAGTTTTGTTCCTTAAAAAAAATCTATATATGTATTGTTTTTTGGGGCCACCCCACTGCAGTTCCCCCCCGACTTTGAGTTTCTGTGAGAATGACCTTATGTTGGTAGGTTGGAACCATTACCAGATTAGCCTATCTATGTGTGGACTACCTGATAAGAGTCTCTGGAAGGAAAGGGAACATGGTTGGTCACGGTAGAATATAATACGATTTAACTTTGTTTTATTTGTATTTATTATACCTACAATCATTATTTAAAAAACGTCACATCACACACAACGTCATGTCTACTCGATGACACATTCCGTTAACTTAACTTGATCTTTTCAATCATTTGTCTCGCATTCATGAGTATCGAGTTACAAACAGTGAATACTTTTTTTAAAATGAATAAGACAACAGCCAGGTCACACTGCAGATAGAGTCAGAGCCATATGTTTAGCGCTTTACCAAGTGGAGATATTGCTACAGCAAGCCCATTACATCAAATATGGCACATTGCCACTGGGTCTTTCAGGATATGGCCCAGCAGTGAGGACATAGTCAATAAAGAACAGGATAAAGCTGTGAAGAACTACTAGTGTTGGGTGGAGGTGGTATATGTCCGCTCTTCGGCGACATCTCACGGTCACATAGAGAAGCAGCAGCAGTTTCATAACAGGGCTTTTATTTTGACATGATAAAAACCCGGAAGTTGGTTGTGCAACCGACAAATGGCAGCCGCCAGCAACTCGAGCACACCGCTGTGCCCGCGGGTTAAAAGTAAAAACACAAACAATTGTACCCCTCTGCCAGCTGTCTTGCTGGTGAACAACTTTACTTAATTGCAATTTCCAAGACGCTGGAGAGTTTAGCCTACAGCTAAGTTAGTTAGCGCATGCTTTTTTTTGCGATTGATCTGTTGGAGCCTCCAACGCCTGTGAAGGATAATGCTTATTCTCATTCGGAGTCCAAAGCCAAGAACTGCGATCTGTGTCCTGCGATGAGAGCCAATATCGAACGAAACAAACAGCGGGCTCTGATGCTGAGGCAAGCCCGACTGGCCAGCAGACAGTCGGCAGGAGAAGGGGGTGGAACCTCGGCTAAAGACAGTCGACTCTGGAGAATGGTTCTTCATTGATGGAGAGCGACAGGAGGAGCAAAGGACAAAGAAAGTTGTGCATCAACCAGGCATGTGCATTAATAGTCAGTCAAATATGACAGGGGGAAGTATTCACATTTGTTGCATGATGTAAATATCATTAATCTTATCTGCAGATCCTCTGCATGTCCGGTGTAAAAGATAAAGATGCATTGTTGGTTCATGTGCGGCCCTTTGTGGGTTCATGTAATTCCACATGCCAGTTGCTGAGTGGAGTCAGTTTCAGGTATTACAGGCGTCCCCTATTATAAAAGAAGTTCATAATACATTATTTATGGCACAGTGACAACCGACCAACCACTATCTGAATGACTCAGTTTTTACTGACAAGACACCTTGGCTGACCTCTCCCTCCTAGCACTCTCACTGCCTGTGATTCGGAATAAGTGTGTGTGCGCTAAAATGACTAGAATGTAATCATTTTAAATGTACTAGTAGTGTATTGTCAGTGTTGAGCCTGGGTGCCAGTCTACTGACACCCAGTTCTACTGAACTGGCGTTCAGGCTTAGTGTTGCGCTCTGCTGCTCTCTCTGACTCCGTCCTCCCCCTAGCCCCGGTGATGGAGGCTGACTATCTGCTGTGTGATGACTGTGACACGCCGTTTGATGGATTCCTACCTCAGCGAACGGCTTCAATCTGGCAGTCTGTGACAACTGCAGGTAAAGTCATACTTCTCGTGTCAATGACAACCAACACAAATAACTATATATATATATATTGTTGTTGTTGTTGTTGTACAGTGTGCTTCTCATAATAGTGTTCACATATGTGCAGGACAAGTTGATCAGTATGACCGGTTGATTGCTAGAACCACATATTCACTATAAACGGAGTGCACTGCAGTATTACATAGTGCTTTGGTTTGCATTGTGCTTCAATGGTAAGAGGATGCAAAAATGCATCTGAACAGGTATTCTGTCTTGTCTTCCCCCTGTTAATGTCCCCCCGATCAGAGACGACGAGGTGAAACACAAGCTGATATCCCGTACGGAGGCTAAGCAGCTCTACCTACTGAAGGACTGTGACCTGGACCAGAGGGAGCCAGTGCTGAGGTTTGTCCTGAAGAAGAACCCCACACAACCCTCACCGGGGAGACATCAAAATCTACCTCGAGCTGCAGGTAGGACGAGCTTACCGATACCAACCATCACTGGTTCTAACCGGCTGCTTTCCCTTTAGCCTGGTAAAACCACTGTACACGCTGCTCTCACCAATATTGTTTCAATCAGTTTGAATGCCAGGCTAGCTTTCCCTCACCTTGTCCTGAACTTACTGCCACTGAACCAGTTTTCCCTACTATGGTTTGTTTAGCCCTACCTCGGTGTGTTCCAGGGTTTTGTTCATTAGGCACCAAACGGAAGAAAACTGACTGTGTTCAGTTTCATAATGTTGCATACATTTCTTAATGATGGATGTGTATTTAATGTTAAATATGTATTTAGGTTATCTAAGTAGACATGATATTGTGCTGTGTGTTTCCAGGTTTCCGTGCTCCTTAGAGGTGTGGGGCTCCGAGGAGGCCAATGAGTCCAGAGAGGAGAACAGGGAGGTGCAGAAGCGTGTCAACAAAAATATCAAAGGTCAGTAACACTGTTTTCTGATTCCCACTCAGACACAATGTCACTTCAACAAATAAGTCATTGTAATAGGAATTCCCAGATTAACAAAAAGACGACCAATTGTTGGTAAAGTCAATTTTAAAAAATGGAGTTGCAACAGAGCGACACCACCCAGCCCAGAAGCAGAGAAAACGACTAACTGACCTCTTGGAGACGGGGCCTTTCTATCCTAATCAGACAGCACCAAATGTTCAGTAAACACCAACACCAGAGAGGCTTGTAGGAAGACAAAACAAAAAGGCAGCGACTGTCAGCTGATACAGAATCACAGTGTTCACAGGATGTCATCAGTACAATGCAACAGTGAATAATCAGTGTGGCGTCAACCACTATCAACAGATATGAGAATAATCCATAACATTCAGTATCAAGTCTAGTGACCATCAACCTGCACCTTGAGTGTCACAAACGGAACACTGGAAATCATGTGTATTACAGAAAAGGGAAAATATATTTTAGCTAAACAGTGTTTTAACCAGTCTAAACTGAATATGAACTTTAGTCATCTTAAATTTCCCCATTTGTCACCTTTTCTCATTGCAAAACTATCTGAGCGACAGTGACATAGAGAGAACACTAGCACCCCCCAGTGGATTGTAGAAAACAGGTCATTCAGTTGTATTTCTTTGTTATTGACTTAAATGAAGAAAGCTACACGCTGTGCTTGCCATTCTATTTGTGTTTACTGAAGGCTGTAAACACAAGTGATACTGGCAAACGGTGTGCAGATTTGTATTTTTAAGTTATTAATTGAATAATTCCTACACGCCTGTTATTGATGGGATAGTTTGTTTCTCTGTTGTGAACAGAGCTGTTGTCGTGCAGTGAGGACCAGCGTGTGGACAAAGGACACCAGTGCTCACCGGCACGGCCCTGAGGAACTAGTGGATGAAGAGGAAGATCTCTACAGGAAGGCCTGTAACACCTGTGAACACAAACTGACCTATGAGGAGATGTAGCCTTGAGTCTTTTAAATCGGAGGCTCACAGGGGGAGTTACTTTTTTATTTTTTTGTGGGTCTCTGGTAATACACCCGACATGTAGAACTGAGATTCAAATGAGTGATACATCATACTTCTCACATGCCTTGAAGCTGAAGCAAGGGGGGCCAACCTGAAATTCTCAGCACATGCCATACCACAAAGCCACCGCAAGAGAGCATTAATACATCAACACATTTTTATAGAAAAACGTACTGCTCAGAAGCTGGAGACAAGCTGGATGGCTGCAATGTTATGTTATCAACTGTTTAGCATGTTAACTTCCATTTTGTATTTATCACTTCTAAGATGTAATGTGTAGAAGGATCTGCATGTGCAAAATAAATATATTTTTCCATAATGTGATCACTTTTTTTTCTGTAGACAATCTCTGAAACGAATGTGCCGTTTTTTCCCACCTTGGTTAAGATAGATAGATTGATAGATAATTATTGTAATAATCCACAATCAAGAAATGTATTTAATTTGAATAACATTAATTGAAAATGGTAGTCAACTTTATTTTTTTCCCTTTGCTTTCTGTTGCAGAATCACGCTGTAAGTAATGTCGTTTTTATGATCTGCGTTGTTTGATTTTGGTCGCCTGCTCCAGTCCGTGCTCGTACTTGAATATTTGTGCGCCGACCCAGGCTTCTGAAGCAACCTCTAGTTATAACCACCTGCACGTAGTTCATCTAATGAGTGAAGGACTCCGTAGTCCAGACGTCACTAATCTAAAGGGAGCAACTGTGAAGGTACAATATGACTCCCCCTTTTTAATTTGAATGGTATTATTTTGTCCAACAATGCGTATTGTCGTGTCTTTCTTTTATGCAAACGAAAGCTGCTATGCAGTAGCTGTTGGATGTGACTCAGCATGTCGCGCTATATCAATTTAAATGCAGCGCTTCGTGGTTGACTTTTTATTAAGCGGGGAACGGGTCGAAAGCAGGGATCGTCAACTAAGTTCAGTCGCGGGCCAATTTTTTTCCCCCTATATTTGTGTGGTGAAAAGAGAATTTTAACTATATCCCCAAGCAGTCAGTCACATCAAGCCCGTGGCAAATTGACCATCATATTTCTTAGGGGCTACGTGAATGTAAGGTTTAAACTATTGCATTCACATCATAAACACTACTGCAATATGCCTAGACAATTTAATACAAACTGACAATCGGGGGTTCGAAGCCTTATTCATGCAAAGTTAAGACTGGCAAGTGTGATAGTCAAACACTCTGGAGTGGCTCAAAGAGTAATACTGATGCCTTTCACCAAGCAACCAATGAAGTAGTCTGCAGTGGTGTAAAGTACTTAAGTAGTATTTTAAAGTATTTTTTACCTAAGTCGTTTTTTTTTGAGTATCTGTACTCAGATACTTTTACTTCACTACATTCCTAAGGAAAATTATGTACTTTTTACTCCTTACATTTTCCCTGACAACCAAAAGTACTCATTACATTTTGAATGCTTAGCAGGACAGGAAAATTGTCAAATTGAAGCACTTATCATGAGAACATCCCTGGTCATCTCTACTGCCTCTGATCTGGCGGATTCACTAAACACAAATGCTTTATTTGTAAATGGCATATGAGTGTTGGAGTGTACCCCTGGCTAGTCATAAATAAATGGTTTGCTTATGTGAAGGAAATGTATAGTCTGGAGGGACAGTCTTGAAAATGTTAATCTTGTCTCTTTTGTCATAAATAATCCTTGGTTCCTGCCTGTGCTTGGATCAGCTACTAATTAGATTGGGTAACCCAGAATGAAGGGTTTGAAAGTGCATCTAAGTTTGAATAGGACCTCTCCAGCTTGCTGACAATAGAATGATTCATTTAGTATTGACTTTGGGTGTCCCTGTGTTGAATTTACACAGCTTAATATAAGGAATTTGAAATGATTTATACTTTTTCTTTTGAAACGTAATAATATTTTAGCAATTACATTTACTTTTGATACTTAAGTATATTTAAAACCAACAACTTTTAGACTTTACTCAAGTAGTATTTTAGACTCAAGTAGTATTTTACTGGGTGACTTTCACTTTTACTTGAGTCAATTTCTATTAAGGTATCTATACTTTTACTCAAGTATGACAATTGAGTACTTTTTACACCACTGATTGTATGCCTGCAGTGTGGGTTCAGAATGGGTGCTCTTGCCTCCTGGGAAAAGTGGAGCAAGCAGGAGAATAATGAGTTTCACATGAGTTATTCTATAATGTTTATTTAGTGTGTTTTTCTTTTGGTTGATGAGATCAACCAGAACATATATATTTTTTTAAATGTCACCTTTATTTAACAGGGTAGGCTAGTTGAGAACAAGTTTTAATTTACAACTGCGACCTGTCCAAGATAAAGCAAAGCAGTGTGACACACAACAACACAGTTACACATGGAATAACATGGAATAAACAATAAACAAGCCAATAACACAATAAACAGGTCAATGACACAGTAGAAAAAAAGTCTATAAGTGGGTGCAAAAGGCATGAGGAGGTAGGCAATAAATAGGCTGTAGTAGTGAAGAATTACAATTTAGCAGAATAACACTGGAGTGATAAACGAGCAGATGATGGTGTGCAAAATAGTAGAAAAGTATATAAAAACAGTATGGGGATGAGGTAGGTAGATTGGGTGGGCTATTTACAGATGGACTATGTACAGCTGCAGCGATCGGTTAGCAGCTCCGATAGCTGATGTTTAAAGTAGGTGAGGGAAATATAAGTCTCCAACTTCAGCGATTTTTGCAATTCGTTCCAGTCACTGGCAGCAGAGAACTGTAAGGAAAGGTGGCCAAATGAGGTGTTGGCTTTGGGGATGATCAGTGAGATATACCTGCTGGAACGTGTGCTAAGGGGGGGTGTTGTTATCGTGACCAGTGAATTGAAATAAGGCGCAGCTTTACCTAGCATAGACTTATAGATGACCTGGAGCCAGTGGGTCTGGCGACGAATATGTAGTGAGGGCCAGCAGACTGCAGCATACAGGTCGCAGCTGTTGTCCTGGGTTGGAGTAGCCAGGAGGAAAGCATGGCCAGCAGTAGAGAAATGCTTACTGAAATTTTAGATTATCATGGACTTATCGGTGGTGACCGTGTTACCTAGCCTCAGTGCAGCGGGGAGGAGGTGCTCTTATTCTCCATGGACTTTACAGTGTCCCAAAAGAGTTAGAGCTACAGGATGCACATTTCTGCTTGAAAAGGCTGGCCTTTGCTTTCCTGACTGACTACGTGTATTGGTTCCTGACTTCCCTGAACATTTGCATATCGTGGGGACTATTCAATGCTATTGCAGTCCGCCACAGGATGTTTTTGTGCTGATCAAGGGCAGTCAGGTCTGGAGTGAACCAAGGGCTATGTCTGTTCTTAGTTCTGCATTTTTTGAAAGGGGCATGCTTATCTAAGATGGTGAGGAAGTTACTTTTAAAGAGCAACCAGGCATCTTCGACTGACGGGATGAGGTCAATATCCTTCCAGGATACCCGGGCCAGGTCAATTAGAAAGGCCTGCTCGCAGAAGTGTTTCAGGGAGCGTTTGACAGTGATGAGGGGTGGTCGTTTGACCGCTGACCCATAGCGGATACAGTTAAGCATATCCCAGTTTAGGTCACCTAACAGAACGAACTCTGAAGCTAGATGGGGGGCGATCCATTCACATATGGTGTCCAGGGCACAGCTGGGAGCGGAGGGGGGTCGATAACAGGTGGCAACAGTGAGAGACTTATTTCTGGAGAGATTAATTTTTAAAATTAGAAGTTCGAACTGTTTGGGTATAGACCTGGAAAGTATGACCAACCTTTGCAGGCTATCTCTGCAGTAGATTGCAACTCCTCCCCCTTTTGGCAGTTCTATCTTGATGGAAAATGTTGTAGTTGGGTATGGAAATCTCAGAATTTGTGTGGCCTTCCTAAGCCAGGATTCAGACACGGCAAGGACATCAGGGTTGGCGGCGTTTGCTAAAGCAGTGAGTAAAACAAACTTAGGGAGGAGGCTTCTGATGTTAACATGCATGAAACCAAAGCGTTTTCGATCCCCGAAGTCAAGAAATGAGGGTGCCTGAGGACACACAGGGCCTGGGTTTACCTCCACATCACCCGAGGAACAGAGGAGGAGTAGGATGAGGGTATGGCTAAAGGCTATCAAAACTGGTCGTCTAGAGCGTTGGGGACAAAGAATAAAGGAGCAGATTTCTGGGCATGGTAGAATAGATTCAGGGCATAATGTGCAGACAGGGGTATGGTGGGGTGCCGGTACAGTGGAGGTAAGCCCAGGCACTGAATGATGTTTAGAGAGGTTGCATCTCTGGACATGCTGGTTATAATGGGTGAGGTCACCGCATGTGTGGGAGGTGGGACAAAGGAGATATCGGAGGTATGATGAGTGGAACTAGGGGCTCCATTGTAAACTAAAACAATGATAACTAACCTAAACAGCAGTATACATGGCATATTGACATTTGAGAGAGACATAAAGCGAGGCATAACGCAATCACAAGTATGTGCGGGAATAAAGTTGCACATTCTGGTAACTTGCCCCAAATTCCCAGTTCTTACGGAAATCCCAGTTGGAGAATCTCTTGAATCAGGTGGGAATAAGCATGTTGGCATCCTACAACTGGGAGTCATCTGGGAGTCAACTGGGAGTCATCTGGGAGTCAACTGGGAGTCATCCCGGCGGGATTTTTTGGGAAAATTACCAGGATTTTTGCAACCCTATACTATATCGTCAATAGGCCTAAAAGGGCTTAATTCATTGAAATGTAAAGGTCGTTTCCGATTGAGCTGAAATGTGCCGTATTTATCGTGAATTCAGTCTCCGCGAACGCGGGAACGCTGCTTTTAAAATTCAATTGCAATATAGCGGTGAACTTCAGCGATACGGATTGCATTGAGTCCTAAATCGAAAAAGGTATGACAACCAATTGTATATGGATGAATGTGAAATAATACCGATAAAGTAAATATGACAGATATGTACAGTCGTGTACGTGCATTGTTTCTGCACACATATTTCACTTATGTTGGACTTATGTTGGATAGTTACTGTATATGTGCGATGGTAGCTAGACAAACATTCAGACATAAATAACCGAGAAAAAAAAACTAGCCTATACGAAGATGACCTTGTAAGACTTTAAGATACATTGTTGGTGACACGGTGACAGGAATACGTAGTAAATTTTCCGAAGAACGATGATTTTTATCAACAACCTTTCTCTCCTGAATAAAATGGCACCTTATCCCCTACATAGTGCACTACTTTTGACCACAGGGCTCTTAACTCTTTAAAAGGATTAAGGTGCCTATTCGGATGCAGCCTTAATGGTCAAGGCTTTGATCTGACTGCCCCTCTTTCTCTTCTGGAATAGTCTCATGGAGCGATATTACCCCGGGGTACGATGTCACTATGTCGTTCTTTTCTGCAACATCCTTTGCCGCCTCCTCTTTTCCTTCCTTCCCCTCTTCCTTCACCACTCCCTCCACCCCCTCCGTGTTCACGCCCTTCCTCCTCATCCTCCGCTCCCTCAAAGCGCAGGGCAGACAATTCACCAGGAAGAGAAGTACGGAGAGGCAGAGAAGGGAGAGAACTGCCCCGACACCCACCCCCAGCTCTGTATCCTCCAGTTTCCCCTCCCTCTCTCTCTCCACCCCGGGAGAGAAGTACACGGCGCTCTCTTCGTGATTTGGGGTCAACACCGCTCTCTCCAGGTCGTTCCTGGCGATCATCCCATCGCCGGCCTTGTCATAGTAGTCGTCACCTTTGACGGTGGTGACGTTCCCTATGATGATGTCATTGTCCAGGAAGTTGCTGTACTTAACGTCCCTGTTCGATGACTCAACCAGCATGTCCGACATGTCGAGCAGCTCAAAGTCCGCCTCCTCGCTTCCCATTGGACGAAGGTCTGTGTCCAGGTTCACCCTGATCCAACCTGATCCTTTAGCCAGCCTCCTGGTCCCGCTTCCTTCTTTCGAATTGGCCAGGTCCCCATCAACGGAGTTCGCCATTGGCTTGCAGGGGGTGACCAGGAGTTCTGCTTTCAGTAAAGGCCCGCCCCCTTCGCCCTGGGCGACGACGCGCAGCAACGGGCCGGGCATCACGGCAACCACGGTCTCTGCCAATGAGGAGAGGCGAAGGGCGAAGGTACCACGGCTGAAGGTGGAGAGCAACGTGGCGCTATCATCACTGAACTGGAGCCAGACACTGATTGACGCTTCCTGGTAGAGAGAGAGAGAAGGACAATGGAGATAAGGGGGAGGGAGAAAGAGAGAAATGTTCAGTATCATACCATACTGAAGCATACCATACTGAATCATACCATACTGAAGCACAGGTCCTTCCATTGAAGCAAAAATGTCCCACAGAAGTTACTGTTATGTAAAACTAAAACGTTCTAGTGAAGTTAGTGGGTCAAGAAAAAAACTGAACTCACCTGCCCATGGTGGTAGAGGATGTTGTATGCTGTCACTGTTGCCGTGACAACAGCCGGATGGGCAGGGCTTGCATTGATTGACATACCGAGTCCTCCCACAACCTGCACTGAGAGGTCACCTGGGGTCACGGGTTCAGAGGTCACGATGACATCACAGCTACCCAGAACACCGTCCCATTGGCTTGATATGACCTGAGAGACAAGAGAGGGGTGCCAATAAAGGTAGTGTCTTGTTCAAGTTTACTTTCCATAGGTAATAAATATATTTGAGATCTGACCAAATGGAGATTTCATCATTTGTAATGACCACCCCTCAACTAAAATGCACCATGCTATTCAAAATACAACATCATATTACATATTACTCACATGAACTGAAGTTTTCCCCGGGTGTAGACCAATCAGATCGCTCTGCTTGTCGAGGACCGCTACGCGAGGATTCTCTACCCTCAGCCAATTACGGACCATCTCCGTGGCATCCACAAACCAATCAGAGGAGCCCAGCAGGTAGGTCAGCTGACCCTGGCCCCCCTGAGCACTGAACTGGGTCAGAACCTGAACGGTGGACCTCTGGTACACCGGAGAACAGCTGGGGGGCAGGGAAAGAAAGGGAGGGAGGGAGAGAGAGGGGGTGGGGTTAGAGAGAAGGATGGATGGATGAGGAGGAGAGAGAGATATTACACAAATCTGGATGTGGCATAGAAGCTGGGCAAAACTAAAAATGGAGACATCATAAGATTAAATATGTTGAGGGTTGGGGTAAATTCCATTTCAATTCCAGTCAATACAAAAAGTAAACCAAACTCCAATCAAATTCCAATTTTTCCTCATGAAAAGCATGAAGACAATTGGAATTTTGGTGTACTTTCTGAATTGACTGGAATTGAAATAGAATTGACCTCATTTGACCCCTGGTTGAGATGTGACAGCAAGTCATAATGTTAGTGTTTGAATTGTTGAGCAGGTGCCATCTAGGAATCAGAGGTGGATAATGCAGAGAGCCTATTTTAAAGCTCTGGGTTAGGGAATTAGTCTCTTCTACCAGCTGTTGTGCTTGTATGGTGATGTGAATGAAGCTTTTTGGCAGTAGACCAAATCACACCTTATTCCCTATATAGTGCACTACTTTTGACAAGAGTTCATATGGCTAAGGTAAAAAGTAGTGCACTATATAGGGAATAGTGTGCCAAGTGGAACATGGCCAGTGGTGTAAAGTCCTACTTATGTCGTTTTCTGGGGTATCTGTACTTTACTTTTTCTATTTTTGACAACTTTTACTTCACTACATTCCTAAAGAAAATTATGTACTTTTTACTCAATACATTTTCCCTGACACCCAAAAGTGCATGTTACACTTTGAATGCTTAGCAGGACAGAACATTTGACAATTCACACACTTATCAAGAGAACATCCCAAATGCCTTGTTTTGAAATGATGTTGTTTTTTTAAATTACTTTTATTTAACTAGTTAAGAACAAATTCTTATTTTAAATGACGGCCTAGGAACAGTGGGTTCAGGGGCAGAACGACAGATTGGTACCTTGTCAGCTCTGGGGTTTGAACTTGCAACCTTCCGGATACTAGTCTCTACTCTAACCACCAGGCTACCCTGCCACCCCAGTGTTGGAGTGTGACCCTGGCTATGCGTAAGCATTTTTTTTTTTAATTGTGCGGTCTGGTTTTCTTAATATAAGGATATCTTTCTTAAATTATTTGTACTTTAACTTTTGATACTTAGTACATACAGTGCCTTGCGAAAGTATTCGGCCCCCTTGAACTTTGCGACCTTTTGCCACATTTCAGGCTTCGAACATAAAGATATAAAACTGTATTTTTTTTGTGAAGAATCAACAACAAGTGGGACACAATCATGAAGTGGAACGACATTTATTGGATATTTCAAACTCTTTTAACAAATCAAAAACTGAAAGATTGGGCGTGCAAAATTATTCAGCCCCCTTAAGTTAATACTTTGTAGCGCCACCTTTTGCTGCGATTACAGCTGTAAGTCGCTTGGGGTATGTCTCTATCAGTTTTGCACATCGAGAGACTGACATTTTTTCCCATTCCTCCTTGCAAAACAGCTCGAGCTCAGTGAGGTTGGATGGAGAGCATTTGTGAACAGCAGTTTTCAGTTCTTTCCACAGATTCTCGATTGGATTCAGGTCTGGACTTTGACTTGGCCATTCTAACACCTGGATATGTTTATTATTGAACCATTCCATTGTAGATTTTGCTTTATGTTTTGGATCATTGTCTTGTTGGAAGACAAATCTCCGTCCCAGTCTCAGGTCTTTTGCAAACTCCATCAGGTTTTCTTCCAGAATGGTCCTGTATTTGGCTCCATCCATCTTCCCATCAATTTTAACCATCTTCCCTGTCCCTGCTGAAGAAAAGCAGGCCCAAACCATGATGCTGCCACCACCATGTTTGACAGTGGGGATGGTGATGAGCTGTGTTGCTTTTACGCCAAACATAACGTTTTGCATTGTTGCCAAAAAGTTCAATTTTGGTTTCATCTGACCAGAGCACCTTCTTCCACATGTTTGGTGTGTCTCCCAGGTGGCTTGTGGCAAACTTTAAACAACACTTTTTATGGATATCTTTAAGAAATGGCTTTCTTCTTGCCACTCTTCCATAAAGGCCAGATTTGTGCAATATATGACTGATTGTTGTCCTATGGACAGAGTCTCCCACCTCAGCTGTAGATCTCTGCAGTTCATCCAGAGTGATCATGGGCCTCTTGGCTGCATCTCTGATCAGTCTTCTCCTTGTATGAGCTGAAAGTTTAGAGGGACGGCCAGGTCTTGGTAGATTTGCAGTGGTCTGATACTCCTTTCATTTCAATATTATCGCTTGCACAGTGCTCCTTGGGATGTTTAAAGCTTGGGAAATCTTTTTGTATCCAAATCCGGCTTTAAACTTCTTCACAACAGTATCTCGGACCTGCCTGGTGTGTTCCTTGTTCTTCATGATGCTCTCTGCGCTTTTAACGGACCTCTGAGACTATCACAGTGCAGGTGCATTTATACGGAGACTTGATTACACACAGGTGGATTGTATTTATCATCATTAGTCATTTAGGTCAACATTGGATCATTCAGAGATCCTCACTGAACTTCTGGAGAGAGTTTGCTGCACTGAAAGTAAAGGGGCTGAATAATTTTGCACACCCAATTTTTCAGTTTTTGATTTGTTAAAAAAGTTTGAAATATCCAATAAATGTCGTTCCACTTCATGATTGTGTCTCACTTGTTGTTGATTCTTCACAAAAAAATACAGTTTTATATCTTTATGTTTGAAGCCTGAAATGTGTCAAAAGGTCGCAAAGTTCAAGGGGGCCGAATACTTTCGCAAGGCACTGTAAAAATATAAATACTTTTAGACTCTTACTCTAGTATTTTACTGGGTGACTTTCACTTTTACTTGAGTCATTTTCTATTAAGGTATCTTTACTTTTCCCCAAGTATGACAATCGAGTACTTTTCCCACCAATGGACATTCCTGGTTTTGGTGTTTGAACCTCCTGCTCTGTTTTGAGACAGAAAGAAATGGGATTAGGAAAGGAGATTATGCCAAAAGGAGACCATATTGCCAGGCCATCTTTGTAAATAAGAATTTGTTCTTAACTGACTTGCCTAGATAAAGGTTAAATAAAAATACATACAAATTGGAGTTGCAACTGTTCCAATCGTTCTATCAACTGTTTTAGGACTCTTGATGTTAATGACATGGCCATGTCTAATCCTGCTTTATGTCATTCCTGCTCAGTGTGTCTTCATCTTTCTCTAAACACACACACGCGCACAGGGACTCACCCGTTCCCCGCGTCGTGGTTCCAGCCCTCGATGGCGCTCAGCTCGTTGTCGGACAGGGAGACGCGCAGCGGGACGACAGGAGCCCACACGGACAGACACAGGGACCCACTGAGCGTGCCCAGGAGAAACTCCACCCCTACACAGGTGCTGCCCACCCCTGATTCACTTCCGTCCACGAAGAGGGTGGAGCAATCGCTTGACACCTGTTGAATAAAGTCAGAGGGTGATAAAAGGGAGTGGAGGATTGTGGGTCAAATCAATCTAAACCAATCAACTTGTATTTGTCACATGCTTAGTAAAACAACAGGTGTACACTAACAGTGAAGTGCTTACTTACGGGCCCTTCCCAACAGTGCAGAGAGAAAAATATACAAATAACAACAAGAGGAATAAATGCACAATTAGTAACGATAACTTGGCTAAATACTAAGGGCACCGGTACCCAGTCGATGTGCAGGGGTGTGTGGTAGTTGAGGTAGATGTGTGCATGTAGGTAGGGTTAAAGTGACTAGGCAACAGGATAGATAATAAACAGTAGCAGCAGCAAAAGGGGGGTCAATGCAGATAGTCCCGATAGATATTTGGTTAACTATTTAGCAGTCTTATGGCTTGGGGGTAGAAGCTGTTACGGGTCCTGTTGGTTCCAGACTTGGTGCATCGGTACCACCTGCCGTGCGGTAGCAGAGAGAACAGTCTATGACTTGGGTGGACGGAGTCTTTGACCATTTTTTGGGCCTTCCCCTGACACCACCTGGCATAGAGGTTCTGGATGGCAGGGAGCTCGGCCCCAGTTGTGCACTCGTTTGCCTCTCTTGCGCCGTCGCTTCCTCTTTCGCGTCCCAGGGATTAGGGTTAGTCCAGAGGTGCCGACGTCCAGAGGTGCCGACGTCCAGAGGTGCCGACGTCCAGAGGTGCCGACGTCCAGAGGTGCCAACTCGTTGACGTAGAAATTGTCATCCCAATCGAGGTTAGTGATTGCTGTTCTGATGTACAGAAGCTGATTTCGGTCATAGGAAATGATGGCGGAGACGTTATGTACTAAAAAAGTAAATATTGGCGTACAAAAAAACACAGAAAACAACAGCATTGGACAGGAGCCCTGTGCGTGTGTGTGTGTGTACAGTATGTAGAGTCGTGTCTGCTTACCTTGACGATATCATCGTTGGACGACTGGCACTTCACCGCCGCGGTGATATCCGACACCTTCCCGTCATGCCCCACTGCCAGCACAATGACAGGAAGTGACACGGGCTCGCTGGTCAAGATGGCCGTGTTGATGATCATGCCACTCTGTGTGTTGGTGACAACAAGTTTAGCTTTTATTGGCCTTATTTAGGAATTAGCTTTTTTTTAAGGCAGAAACAGTCCACTGCAACACTAAGAGATCCATAGCTGTATGGATATGTGCTGTAGCTATCACATTATCCATTAGTCTACTGCATAGTACATACATACAGACCATGTAACAAGAAGAAACCAATTTCCCGGACTAAGAGTTTTGGACAAAGAGGCATGTTCAATGGAGATTCTGTGTCCCGGGAAACTGACCCTGATTGAGTAACGTTCCACCTACTTCAGTTATGGGAGAGATGCCCACGATCTCTCTGTCAGTGAAGGAGAAGCTGCTCACGACTCCGCCGTGTGGTGGCGGAGGGTTTTTACGGCCTGAGTACTCTACCCGCCAGCTGGCCGATACCGTCATGGCAACCCCAAAACTCCTGCGCAAGCCGTCCACTGACAGACAGGCAACCTGCTGCGGAGCAGCGGGACTGAGGGAGAGGAGGCGGCGACAGAAGAAAGAGGGAGGGACAAGGAGTGGGGAGGAGAGAGAGAGAGAGAGAGTCGGGATGAATAGGTGGGGAGAGTAAGAAGAAAGCCCTTTGATGGAAATAAATCACATATGTTGGAATATTTTAACAGAGTGATATTCTCTCACATATGTGGTATCACTTGCACGCAATATGAATAATGTATATAGTCAAAAATGTAACCGACGTGTCACAAACCGGTTAAATTGAATTACGTTCCTTCACTGAGGTAATATTGTGCCTGAGTAATATTGTACAGTAATATATATGATGAAGTAATACCCGACGTTGTCCATGTGTCTGGCTAGTTTGTGGCAGATGATGGAGATGACATCATGTTTGGAGCCCTGGGTTCTCTCCAGGTTCACAACCCAGAGGTCAGAGTTCAGGGAGCGCTGGGCCACCAGAGACAAAAGGCCTTTCTTCACCTTCAGCCTGGAATAGATACATACAGATATAGTGTGACTCAGTGTTTGTCGCCCTGAATAAGAGCATCTGGGAAATGACTAAAAATGGAAATTAAGACCACTTTATTGTTCAAATGACATTTGACTTCCACTTTTAACCCAACCCCTCTGAAAGACACATACACAGGTTCTGGAGAGGAGCTGGGGGCTGTCACACTAGGCGCCCGTTGGGCTGTTGTTGTGGGGGGAGTTACGTGCCTTGCTCAAGGGCACAGCAGCAGACAATGGCATCTAGGATTTGGTACCAGCAACCCTCCGGTTGCCAGCTCACTTCCTGGCTGGTTTTTCCCATCGGACCCAGGAATGGAAGTGGCAACCCTCCTGGCTCTCCTCTCTAACCGCTGTGCGACCTGCCGTCCCCAACGTACATGTACTACATACTGTATACATACTATTCAGACTAGACAGATACACTGGCAATGAGAGACATGGTTTGATATCGAAATATGAACACAGTATTTATCAGTAAAAGAGAAGGACCTGCACACTGCTATGTTCCTATATGTGTTTAGGTCGTCATCAGTTCTCCCTTTTCAATTTGCTGGATTATCACGTAACAAAGACTTACCGGATAACAACAAACTCTGCACTGAAATTGGCCATCAGGTTCACAGAAACCCCAATTGGCTGTCCCGCTCGGACTGGTCCCCTGCGATAGCGAATCAGCACGTTGGAATCCAACCGTAGCTCCTCCTCTTCCTGTCCATTGCAACAGCCTATTTCCTCTTTGGTTCTGTTGGCCTCGTTCCGCTTATTATCCTCCCTCAGAGTCACAGCTGCTATATAAAACAACTCTCTCTGAGACTGGGGTAATTTGTCTTGCACACACCTAGGGGGCGTTAGTTTGAGGTTGGACGCCGTGCCGAACAATGAGTAGTACAGCTGGATGCGGTCGCCGGCGTGGGCGGGGCTGTATCGGAGAGCGCCTGGGAAGGGGATGCCACCGGCTCCAACGACGACAACACCCTCATGCCGTCGTCCCCGATTACGAGTGCGGTGTCGGTGTGTGCGCCTGGCACGCTGTTTGGGGCTGAGGTAGGGCTGGCTGGTCTGGCCCGCCTCAAACCAGTCCTTAGGTAGGGCCAGGGTCACCACACACAGACCCAGTGGAGGCTGGGAAGGGGAGAGGAAGAATGGATGATTGGTGAGCATTTGTGAGCATTTGGCGTCATACTTTATATAGAACAAGTATCATACTTTATATAGAAGAAGTGTCATACTTTATATAGAACAAGTATCATACTTTATATAGAAGAAGTGTCATACTTTATATAGAACAGGTGTCATACTTTATGTAGAACAGAACATTTCAGTGTATTGGCCAGTGTAACAAACACACGACATGACATATCCATCATTCAGAGTCCCAAAGAAGACGTTTAGTCCGGCTTCAGTCTTTTGAATGGCCACAGGTGACGGTGGCTGAATATAGTGTGTGGCACGAACACACCTGTGTGACACACGAAGCCTTCTGCTCCTCGGTCTCTTTGAAGGCGTGGAGGGTGATACAGCGCCCCCTGCTGGTGTCCCCTCGTACGTGGAACAACACCCGCACCCTGTACCTCTCCTTTCCTCCTTCATCCCCCTCTCTCTCCACGTGTTTAGAGAGGAGAGACGCAGTCAGAGGAGGGGAGAGGGGGAGGATGGGCCCAGAGACCAGCTGGGGAGAGAGAGAGAGAGGGTTAAACTGTTAAAGAGAGGGCTAGAGGAAGAGCTCTGCGTTACATATGATCTTGCAACTTCTTAGGACACGCAGGAATAATATGAAATCTATGGAACTAATTCTCCAAAAGTTTAAGTCGAGATCTAGCATTCTGCTAATTGTCAAGGATCCCTATCCCAATTGATTTACCTGGCTGACAGAGTAAGGCCCGAATGAAGCCCGAACCCCCGCTTTGGAGGCTGTCCCAGCCGGAGGCACCATGAGCAGGGACTGGGTGAAGGCGAAGGGGCTGGAGTTGGAGAACAGTGGG
Organism: Oncorhynchus clarkii lewisi; assembly: GCF_045791955.1. Taxonomy (NCBI): domain Eukaryota; kingdom Metazoa; phylum Chordata; class Actinopteri; order Salmoniformes; family Salmonidae; genus Oncorhynchus; species Oncorhynchus clarkii. The sequence goes on from NC_092165.1 coordinate 16,597,383, forward strand.
CCAAGATCAGCCTGCGACAGGGGCAGAGCGTGCCAGGGAGGGGGGACAATGATTTTGGCCAGGAGGGAGAGAGGGAGGGGAGGCTGGGCATGGGATGTGTGTACTGGTGGATGAGATAAAGAGATCGACAGAAAAGGAGAGGAGGGAAATATTGACTGGTTTGTGTCTCTTTCTCTTTGGTATATTTCACATCAATTTCACATAAATTGTTAGGCCTACACCTACTGTAAATCACAAATATCAGCTATTTTAAACACGTGAAAAGGGTAGCAGATAAATTGTTGGTATATATACACTCATAAAAAACGTATATATCAATACAATAGATTTTTCATACAAAAATAAATAAAAAACGTATTTTCGATACAATAGATTTTTTGAAGAAAAATAACCTCACTCACCGACTACTAGGAGCGAATAGAGCACGAGAGCCTTCACACCCTCTCTCCCCCACGATGCACCGGGGCAGCTGAGCTCACCCATCACTGCACCCCTGAAGGATCCAGAAACACCACACAACCCCAAAAGTGTTGTAACATCCTTACAGCTCTGAGGTGTTGAGAGGTGTTGAAAGGTGTTGCGAGGTGTTGAGAGGTGTTGCGAGGTGTTGCGAGGTGTTGCAAGGTATTGAGAGGTGTTGAGAGGTGTTGAGAGGTGTTGCGAGGTGTTGAGAGGTGTTGCGAGGTGTTAAGAGGTGTTAAGAGGTGTTGAAAGGTGTTGAGAGGTGTTGAGAGGTGTTGAGAGGTGTTGCAAGGTGTTGAGAGATGTTGAGAGGTGTTGAGGGGTGTTGAGGGGTGTTGAGAGGTGTTGCGAGGTGTTGAGAGATGTTGAGAGGTGTTGAGGGGTGTTGACAGGTGTTGGGAGGTGTTGCGAGGTGTTGAGAGATGTTGAGAGGTGTTGAGAGGTGTTGCTAGGTGTTGCAAGGTGTTGCGAGGTGTTGAGAGGTGTTGATGGTTGTTGAGGGGTGTTGAGAGATGTTGAGAGGTGTTGAGGGGTGTTGACAGGTGTTGGGAGGTGTTGCGAGGTGTTGAGAGATGTTGAGAGGTGTTGAGAGGTGTTGCTAGGTGTTGCAAGGTGTTGCGAGGTGTTGAGAGGTGTTGATGGTTGTTGAGGGGTGTTGAGAGATGTTGAGAGGTGTTGAGAGGTGTTGAGAGGTGTTGTGAGGTGTTGAGAGGTGTTGCAAGGTGTTGAGAGGTGTTGAGAGGTGTTGCGAGGTGTTGAGAGGTGTTGCGAGGTGTTGCGAGGTGTTGAGAGATGTTGAGAGGTGTTGAGAGGTGTTGCAAGGTGTTGAGAGGTGTTGAGAGGTGTTGCGAGGTGTTGAGAGGTGTTGCGAGGTGTTGCGAGGTGTTGAGAGGTGTTGAGAAGTGTTGAGGGGTGTTGAGAGGTGTTGAGAGGTGTTGAGAGGTGTTGCTAGGTGTTGCGAGGTGTTGAGAGGTGTTGATGGGTGTTGAGGGGTGTTGAGAGGTGTTGAGAGGTGTTGCGAGGTGTTGAGAGATGTTGAGAGGTGTTGAGAGGTGTTGAGAGGTGTTGAGAGGTGTTGCTAGGTGTTGCGAGGTGTTGAGGGGTGTTGAGAGGTGTTGAGAGGTGTTGAGGGGTGTTGAGAGGTGTTGAGGGGTGTTGCGAGGTTTTGAGAGGTGTTGAGAGGTGTTGCGAGGTGTTGAGAGGTGTTGCGAGGTGTTGAGAGGTGTTGAGAGGTGTTGCTAGGTGTTCATATTTTACATCATTCGGTTATGTAATTATTTCCAAAGTGGTCCCCGCCTGGCAACATAACTCACCAGGCTGTGCTTAACAACATAACTCACCTGGCTGTGCTTGACAACATAACTCACCTGGCTGTGCTTAACAACTTAACTCACCAGGCTGTGCTCAACAACATAACTTACCTGGCTGTGCTTAGCATCATAACTCACCTGGCTGTGCTTAACAACATAACTCACCTGGCTGTGCTTAACAACATGACTCACCTGGCTGTGCTTAACAAC